>NC_141048.1:21525851-22948351 GCF_041138505.1 Cibotium barometz
TTACACATGCATATAATATAATATTAAAAGATATGTATGTGTGTGTGTGGGATGGGTGGGCAATTTGCTTTCTAATGTATTATATATATATAAAAGAAACTCAATGAGTAACTGGTTTGATGGTGACAACTAATTGTGACCCCCAATGCATCTAGGCATGTGGGAAAGAAACCCCAAAACACTAGTCTTCTCTTCTCCTTTCTCCTTTTCAAAAATTCTCCCCTCTCCTTTCTCCAAATAAAGGAGTGGGCACTCTTCCTTTATCTTGTAATAGATAATAGATCTCTCGTTCCTAAATTTTTTTAAATAAAAACATCTAAGAACACAGACGCCTGCCTGGGAAGCCGTCCAGACGGTGTATAATTTAACTTCAGAGAAAAGGGACCGTTGCGCTAGTTTGAACTTATTGCTAAAGAAATTCTCTCTCTCTCCTCTCTCTCTCTCTCTCCCCGTCTCTCTGCGTTCCGCCATAGCCGCAGAGCTTCGGAGCTCGAGGCTATTCGCAGTTGTTTTCTGTTGGGCCCATGCAATCAAATCCAGCAGAAACGAACTGTCCGCCATAGCCACAAAGCTTGCGAGCTCGAGGATTTACCATAGCCAGCTTTAAGGTCTCGCCATAGCCATATCATGCCCAACCTTGAACTTTCGACATCTCCTGTTGCGGCAAGGTTCTCCTACCTGCCCTCTCTCAAAAACCCCATGGACCCTGCAGGCGCGAATTCTAAGCATAAACCTAACACTGACCCTAACATCCTCCGCTGGCGAAAGGGCGAGCTTATCGGCGCTGGAGCCTTTGGCAGCGTGTACATGGGCATGAACCTCGACTCGGGCGAGCTTTTGGCCGTTAAACAGGTCCTCATTGCTGCCAACAATGTGGCCAAGGAGAAGGCCCAGGTATTCATTTTAGCTTAACTTTAGAGGAAAACAGCCATTGTTCTGTTGTTTTACCAGAAAAGCTTAACCCTGTGTCTTTGATAAATCTTTTCTTAAAAGAAGGCACATGTCAGGGAACTGGAAGAGGAAGTCAAGCTGCTGCAAAATCTCTCACATCCGAACATTGTCGTAAGGGCACCCATTCCTTTATAATCCTCTTGACACTGTGTGGTAGATTGGTTAGCTCATTTCCCTCTTGAATCAAAGGTCTTGAGTTCAAATCTTGTCGGATAGATCAATTTGGTCTCTTGGGATAGTTTCCTACGACGTTAAAAAGTTCTCTTCTCTTCTTCTTCTCTTCTATGTATGCATGTTTGTACATACATGGGTCATAGTGTTTGTTCGTACAAGCTCATGGATCATAGTGTTTGTTTGTAGCCAGAGTTTAATTGTAATTTTTCCATTTTGATTCGATCAAATATTGTTTCAGCGATACTTGGGTACTGCAAGAGAGAATAATGCCCTCAACATATTTCTAGAGTTCGTTCCCGGAGGGTCCATAGCATCTCTTCTTGGCAAATTTGGGTCCTTTCCGGAGCCGGTATAATCACTGGTACCTTTGATTGCGGTTTATAGATCCCTTGCTCACCTCTCACATCATTAAGTGCTAATGGTATTGAGCTTGCTTTGCCTTTTTAATGTGCCCATAGGTTATCCGTATGTACAGCAGGCAGTTATTGCAAGGGCTGGAATACCTTCACAAGAATGCAATCATGCACAGAGATATCAAGGTTGGTTTGATCATATTAACTACATTTGTAATGCAGTCAATGATAAAATCATTATCCAGGTTTGAAAATAGCAATTGTTTCCTCAATTACGTTACTTCTCTTTGCTTTACTCCACCTCCATAATTTTATCAATAACTATAATAAGTTACTTAGCCTACCTGACCTTCTGGGATCAGCAGATGCTGGCTGCCGTGTTTCAGTTGCAGGCGGACCACATTTACTAGGGGTTTGACTTGCTGCAATTGGCTTTTCATGAACCGGAGTTGCCCCACGTATTGGCGACCTTGTTTGGGTTGTTATTAGTGCGTTAAACTTCATTCGTTCACCATAGCCTGCAAAGTCCGTGAGTCGGTTTTGCCTTTTTACCCCACAAAACTTTGTCCAAAAAGTGTGTCCCACTATTGGTCTATGTCCTAGGCACTTTTGGGCATCCTTTGGGCTGCCAAGAATGCTCAAATCGGACCATATTCTACCCTTATCTTGCCCATATATCTGTTGATGAGGATAAGCATGTCCATGAGCATTGGGATTAACGGATGCACATGACATCCCCTCCTACTAAGCTTGGAAGCCGCCAGTCGTCCAAGTCTTCCGTGCCCAAGAAGAGGAGGCGAGGAGGAGGTTGTGAAGGTGTCATGGAGTTGCGGCCACCCAAATTTAGATCTAGCCAAGATCCACCACGCCTATGCCTCCTCCGCCTGATAACCTGCGAGGTGAACTTGGTAGCCTCTTTGGCAGGGTCATTCTTGGAATCAGATGCAACTTATCCACGCTTCAGATCCTTAGCAACAACATTCTTCACATTGATACCAACATTGTCACCAGGAAAAGCCTCCATGAGCTTCATGATGCATCTCCACAATCCTAATCAAAGATGTCCCAAGAAACCCTAACCTTAAATCCAACCCTATCGGCAACAAACATCCCAACCCTAACTTTAACCCTAAGTTCTCTTGCGTGTGGGTGGAGCGAGAAGACCTGGATTGGAACATGGTGCTTCAATTGAAACTGCTAGCCAAGAGGCACGCTATAGAGTTCCTCTCCTTGATACAGGAGCTGAGGAAAGAGGAGGAAAAGCTTGCACGCGAACAAGCAGAAAGAGTGCCAGTGAACTTGAAACAACTTGACATAATGGATATCTACATGAGGGACATAATTTTGGGGCATATGAGTTGGTATTATGGTTTTGATCATTAAGTTCGTGGCCTCTAAGGTGGTGGTAGATTTTTCTTAGCTGCCAAAGCTAGACTTGTTGGGGTCTAGAAAAGCACTCTGAAGAACTAGTGAGTTGTGTGGTGGCAGCACTCTCTCTCTCTCTCTCTCTCTCTCTCTCTCGCAAAGAAATGGGGTTACACATATTGTAACTATTTGGCCTTTCTAGCTCTATTCATATGATGGAACCCTAGCCTGGACAATGGACAGGACGAAGATGGCATGGGGACAGGAACCATAAGGTTTGCACATGGAAAAGCACCAGTTTTGGTCAAAAGGAAGAGAAAATCAAAAAGTCAAACTAAGTGGACCAAGCTACCTCACATACTAGAGTAGACAAAATTAACCAAAGAGTTGGTTTCTCGAGTACGGAGACTAATTACAGGGGTGATCATAGTATGTGAGGTAGCTTGGTTATAGAAGCTACAGAGGGTGAGTATAGGGGTGATGGTAGTATGTGAGGTAGCATGGTTGTATATGGGTGGGCCCATGGATAGGGATATTGTCATTTATTATGACAACATAAGTAGTAACCCAGTGCATCATTCTAGTACAAAGCATATTGAGGTGCATTATCACTTTTTAAGAGGGAGAAGGTTCTATAACCAGGTGATGTGGATGTATGGAGCAAAGTGGCTGACATCTTCACAAAGACATTAGGTACAGAGAAGCTCCACAAGTTCAAGAGCTTACTTGGAGTGCAAAGCCAGAAGTACCACTGGCAAATTGGCAATAGGAGATTGAGCCGGACCAAAAAAGCAAAAAACTGCTAGGATCAAAAAGCAAGGCCCTAAATCTAGAAAAGCAAAGAAAGCTGGCCTTATTTGAGTAATATTTTATTGTATAAAGTGAAAAAAGAGCAAAAGCAAAGTAAAAAGAAAAACTAAAAACATGGCTAGCTTTTCAAGCAAAAAGTAGGACTCCCTCGGGTATAAAATAAGCATGGACCTCTCTACCAACTGGATTGTACGATTGGCTGCGCCACCTGCTGTACTAGCCGCCGCTGCTTGATTTGTTGGACACAGAGCCGAATGCTTCTTGCGGAAGAAGGTGGGGATCTTTACAGCATCTGCAACAATGGGCTTCACCCAAACAAGCTTCCCAATTCTTCCATAAGTAAATCAAGACAATGGGCAGCACATGGAGTCCACACTATATGTGGAAACTCTGCCTCGACCATTTGACCCATTGCCTTGCAGTTAGAGGCGTTGTCGGTCACCACCCCCAACCTCAAGGATAGCCTGTCGAATGTGGCCATAAATGAACTCCCCTGTGATCCTGTCTCCTGCTCTCCCTGCATCCACGGCACGCAAGAAATAGGTGCCCAAGCAAGATGACACAAGGATATTGATTATGTGCCTCTTGCGAATGTCTGCCCACCCATCTGAAATAATAGTGCATCCGAACTCGTGCCAACCTGCTTTCACAGGAGTGAGCACCTTGTCTATCAAGGCCTTCTGCTCATCCAACATGGATGTACGCATCTTCGTATACTCAAGACCTGTCCATGTCTCAGTAGGCCCTACCTGCGCAATTGCTTCCACCATTCTTTTCCATTGGTTTGTCCTTAACACATTGAAGGATATATTACACTCAATAAGAGTACGACAAATCTCCATTTCTGCCACCCTTTGCCGCTCCTTTACCCAAGCTTGTGAATTGATACAAGAAGGCAGAGTGGATTGCTTTGATGCCTCCCCTGTACCTCTTGCATCTTGTGGCTGGAGGTCCTCATCATCAGCAATACGTGCCCTCTTTCTACGTGTGGTGGATTGGGCTGAAGCCAAAAGGCTTTCACCCTCATCTAGTGTACCTGAACCTGTAACATCTCCAATAAAAGCATCATGGAGAGCATCTTGCGTACTTTCACCACGTCTAACACTGCTTGCACCACCCATTGCAGGACAATTCTCCGCAATCAATTGGTCCCTTAAAGCTTGTGGTATTTTATCACATGGACCACATTGATTGGTGCACCCGATACCTGTCATGTGCATGATGATGCGAGTTATGGTGCTAGTGTACTGCTCCCCGCAATACTTGCACGCCCATAGCCGAGTACCTGACCCTTGTTGAGAAGCGGTGTTAACAACCCTCAGGACATTGGTGTGGATTGCCCAGTTCGGGTTAGTCTTGCACGGCATGATGAAGTCTGGGCGGCAGAGAGAGCGAGGAAAAGACTCGTGGGCATGAAATTTACCCAAGTGCACGTGAAAATTGCCCTGTGCAGGTCTCCAAAGGAGTGCGCAGACTTGAAATTTGCTCTACAAAACTTTGCAGGTACACACAGGACACTCGATTTTGCAAGTACACACAAAATGCCCAAAATAAAGTGCAACGTGGTCGCTTATCTACAATCGCCTGAATTGGGACCTCGCCACACACGCTTCATATATATTTTTTAATGACTGCATACGGATCCGTACAGCACGGTACCGTACCGTACCGTACGGCTGTACTGTACTGTATGGATCCGTACGTACGTACGGCAGCAACCCTGAGCTACACACATTCACCAGGTGTTTTCCTTCTTTCTCCTGAGTAACACAGGCGCACCCCAAGGTGATTTACTTGGATGGATATGACCCATCCTCAAATAATCTGCGAGTTTTTTGGCCAACTCATCTTCCTCAGCCTGGCTCATCTTGTAAGGCGGAATGCTAACAGGTTGAGCACCAAGGATTAGATCAATATGATGATCCATTGCCTTTCGGGTGGTAAGCCCGATGGTAGCTCCTTAGGAAACACATCTTGAAACAAGTCAAGTAACTTCTTTAATTCTTTGCTTTCACACACACTTAATTCATTAAAATCCATAGTAGGTATGAGAAACGAAGAAAGTGGAATCAAGACACAGCGGAAAGCAATATACAAAGAAGAATCCATTATATTTTCAAAATCAACTGTTTTTACAAGAGGTCCCTGAGAGGGATGTATACAATCACCTTGAATACAAAACTGGGTGTTCCTATGTTCAAAAGAAAAAGAATGACTAGACCAATTTATCTGGACCTTATGGGTCTTAAACCACTCAATCCCTAATAGCAAGTCTACATGCTCTAGGTGCATAACATAGCACTCCAAAATATCTCTGTAGTCCTGAATCTGGATCGGTAGTTTCTCCACCTTTCGATCCCACACTTGCTAACTCGCAGGTAGGCATACCTCATAGGTATGATCGCTAGGCGTCGTGGCCAGATCCAATTTTTACACAAGTTTGTAATTAACAAAGTTGTATGAGCTTCCGGGATCCAAAAGAATGTGTATTCTATGGCCATTCACTTCTCCATAAACTCGGAGAAGATCGTGCAAGCCGAAAACCTTAGAGTTGAACAGACAATCAGAACATGAACTAGGACGAGAAAGTACAGTGACTGAAGTACTTGTCAAAGACAACTGGTTGGCTGTCTTCGTCTTGGGTCTTACGTTGTTCTTAGCACCCTTCTTCTTCGGGCACTCGTTTTGCATGTGTCATTTTTCTTCGTAGATGAAGCAACGTCCCTCCTTGAGCTTCAAAGCCTTGAGGAGATGGCTTTTCTTCGCTGGAGTCGAATTTAAATTCTTCAAAGATTGGTCCGTAGACTTTCCTTCTGTCATGCTAGTCATCGGCGCAGAGAACTTCCTTTCATACTTGTTCCCCTGTTGGGTTACGGTCTTGGTTTTGAAAGAGACCATCATATAATCATAAATACGCGTAGAGTGAATGGCCTCGTCCAAAGTTTTGCACTTGTTATTCTTGACCTGTAAATGGTACGAGTCAAGTAATCCTGCTACGAAGAAACCCAAAAGAGTTGTAGAATCCATCTTCGTAGCTTTTATCTACAAGTCTCAAAATTTCTAGAGGTAGACCTCATAAGTGAGGTTGTGCGAGGTCATGGTCAAACTGGCAAACTGAGCAACTATGTCGTAGTCATCCTCCTTCTTGAGGAACTCTTTCTTCAAGACTTCTTGAAACTGTGCTGAGGTTGTTGGTTTAGTTTTGAGTTCTTTCCACCAGAGCAAAGCCTCGCTCGAGAGGAAACCTGTTGCTAATTGAATCTTTTTGTCATTGCCATATGGATGAAACTGGAAGTGGACCATCCACTTATGTAGCCACGTGTCCACAATCTCCTTGGTACGCTGCTTTTGCTCGCCCCCAAGCTGCTCTAGAGTGTTGTGGGGCCTAAAGTAGAGGCCAAGGTATCCATCATAGTAACATGGGATGGGGAACAGGGACGGGGAACGGCAAAAGGCAGGGAACGAGGACGGGGGGATGGGGACGGCATATGGAATATGCAATTTATTGACTACAAAGCACACTAAATAAAATAACATTTATGTTTTTACACTTTGAATATTCAAGGCATTACTTTAAATGTACAATACATGGCGCAAACACCGAACAGACGCTAATAAGACTTAAGTACACCGACAAAGTTCAAACCAATATATAAGCATGGAATGATGATCACTATCAAATAACAAAAGACTAGCGTCTACAATGCACACAAAGTGCTGAGTCAAGACTCAAAAGTAAAAACAATGAAACGTAGCTAAATGATAAATCATAGAGCTTGCAATGCTCGATCGGAGGCTGGAGCGTGAGAAGTACTGGCGTCATGATCATGGCTGCCTACATGACCAGTCTGAAAGGTAGTGGCATCATCCTCTGGGCTCTGTTGTGTCTCCACCTGCTCATTTCCCTCCTCCTGCTCCATCTCCCACTGAGTAAAGGGATCTGCCTTTGCAGTCGCATCCTTGCATTGGATTCACAAGTTTGCACTTACAAAGACAAGACCATTGGCCTTTTCTACACCAAGGGGGTTCCTCTTCTTTGATGCAATATGGCTGTAAGAACTCCAAAGCTACTCCAAACAAGAGGAGCTTAGAGCTTGGCTGAGAATGCGGATAGCCAAGTGTTGCAGCTCAAGCCTATCTAAACCATAGTCTTCCCACCACAAAGTAGTCCCAACCTTCAACCTATCCTCCTGTGCATCCGTACAACCAAAAGCCCCACGAAAGGACCTGTATGCAGCAAGCTGGTCTCTGATTTTGCGCCTAATGCCTCCATCTGGCACTAGAAGATCCAAGATACGCCTCCAACCATCACTGACCTCTCTGTCACTCTCCTGTCCATTACCTTGAAACTAAGGGTCCACCATATATGCAGCTGCATGCATAGGAGAGGCATAGGAGTTCCACCTCGTCACACATAAGGAACGAATCTCTTCGTATCTGTCCTCATCGGGCTCTAACTCTTGCAATTTCTCTATCATTCTATCCATTGCCTCATACACCTTCCCGATGCATGGCTGCATAGCATCACAAGCCTCAACAAGTGGACAATAGCCTCACCATAGCATCAATGCGTTTCACATCCTCCCAAAAGGAAGTGCTCTTTGCATGCTCCTTGCATAATATGCCTATGGGTGTCGAAGCCAATGTAGAAGTGGTGAACTCGTCGCTAATGAAGAGCTGCCTCAATGCACCACTGCACTCCCTCAAGCGGGCTAGCATCAAGAAGTTGAAGGCAAATCGGGTGTCTGAGTATTTGAGAAGTGAGCCTTGATTTCTTGGAGAACTCGTGGCGGAGGAACTGGTGGTTCAAGACAAATGTGACCATTTGATCGGCCTCCTGAATGATTGGCTCAATCCATGACATCTTTCCAATATCTTTAATAGATTGTTCAAACAATGTGCCATACAATGACACAGTCATGTGTGGATACATGCCCTCAATAATAGCTCCAACTGCCCTATTTGCAGCCTCGCCATCTGCAACAAAACCCACCACACATTCCGGGCCCATGAGCTCAATGCCACTTGCCCACTCTGCTGCAAGCATGTTTGCACTCTTCCCTGTCCCTGAGGCATCATGTGAAGCAATTAAGTACATCTCGCCACGGGAATATGCAACGAGACCATGGATGGACCGCTTTAGTGTGTCACTCCATCCATCAGCAATGAGTGACACTCCATTCTTTGCCCATAGCCGCTTTGTGTTCTCTGCAGCTTGCTCGACAAGGCACTTCTCCTTGTCGAGCAATGTGGTGCGCAGAGACTCCGATGATGGGGGGGTGTAGTTTGGACCATACTCCCCAATCCTCTTCACCATAGCCTTGAAACAAGTGAACTTTCAAGAATGAAACTTAGAAAAATCATGTTAAGAGGGAAGAGTCAAGGCTTACCTAGCAGTATGGAACGCAATATGGTCATGGAAGAAGAAACGAGCCACAGCTGTATCAACCTCTTCCTTCTTCTTAGGATCCCAACTTCCCTCAAGTGTACTTTGTTGCCGCACGGGTGTGGGCATCGCTAAGGAACCTACACCATGTGGCTGTGGTGTAGATGTGGTAGAGATGCACCCCCTTACCCTAAAACAGACCTCTCAGGTGAAATGGCAGAAGGGAAGCATGCAGTATATGTCGTTGCTAAGCTATTGCCTTGCATGTCTCTCATATGCTCACGGTGCATTTGCATCATGGTCCTGCAGGGTGCCAATATTCTGGTTGACAACAAAGGTTGTATCAAGCTTGCTGATTTTGGGGCATCGAAGCAGGTTGTGGAGCTGGTAAGTATTGACCTGATCATCTGGCAGATGGGGATCAGGTATGGGGATGATTAAGCTAAGTTTGTATGCTCCATCCAATCAGATCTACACTATGCAGGTTACTATCACAGGAACAAAGTCAATGAAAGGAACACCATACTGGATGGCTCCAGAGGTCATAAGGCAGACTGGGCATAGCTTGTAACAATCTCTTCCTGCCTGTGTGTGTGTGTGTGTGTTGACATTAATCATGTACTGGTATTCGATTTTGATAGTAAATATGTGTGAGTTTGATTGCTTTGAGCTGCCCCTGCCAGGCCAGCAGACATTTGGAGTGTTGGCTGCACAGTAATTGAAATGGCTACTGGCAAAGCTCCCTGGAGTCAACAGTTTCAAGAGGTGGCACCTACGCCCCTTTCTGTGCCCCCAATAAAACACCCCACAAAAAACAATCCCCCCACCCCCCCACCCCCACCTTCCCCCCGTGAAAAAAAAAACCGTTTCCCCTTCCCGCGTGGATCCCTGTTCTCTCTTATTCTTCAACTCTGCTTTACTGTCACCTCCAAAATGTAGAGTTTCAAATTGATATTTCTACGGACCTTAAGTCCATTTTACTCATTTCCATGGTTTTTTCAATCTGGTCTTTGGTGTATTGTTGCAAGCTTTCAGGTGGCTGCACTCTTCCACATTGGAACAACTAAATCACATCCCCCCATTCCTGAGCATCTATCTGACGAGGCACAGGATTTTCTTCTGAAATGTTTGAAGAAGTAAGTTTGTCTCTGCAAACAGTTCTTGTATAATCAATAAGTGTCCTTAGAATGGGATATATTTTGCAGATAACTGACACTAGATGGTAGTTTTTCTGTTTGGGTATGTCACTGACTGATGTGCACAGGGAACCACATCTCCGGCCGACAGCAACTGAGCTTCTGCAGGTAGGATACCCAAAGGCTTTGTCTGTGTTATGAGAAAACTTTTAGAGAAACTAGAAAATGTGATAAATTGATTCTATTAATGCAGCATCCTTTCATCAGCACAGAGACACCACCCACAGCCTCAGGTCCCACACAGGTATTTGTCTTGGCAGATCTTGTTTCCTCTTCTATTGAAGGTGCTACATACTGGGCACATTTTGAGAATGAGCAAATCAATGGCTTCATGTGAGCAGGTCTCTCATGGAACAAACGCTTCTCAATCTCAAGTCTTGAACAGCTGCAAGAGAAGACACTTGTAAGTAGAGTCTTTGCTACTTTCAGCCCAGTAACAGTGAAGCATTATATTGTGCGAAGCTGTTGATCAGGATGATAATAAAGCTGTTGGACACAGGTCTCCAAATCCATTGGAGAAATCGACTGTCAAGCGTTCTGTGGCTTTTTGGCAAAAATCTTTCATGGAAGACAATAATTCATTGAGGTTTTCCATGGTAGACAGGGACCGTAGTAAGGGGTCTTTTCAAACCGACTTGAATTGCTCCGTGAGGCTTGATTGTGATAGTTTTATGATGAAAGTAATCTCTCTCTCTCTCTCTCTCTCTCTCTCTCTCTCTCTCTCTCTCTCTCTCCCCTTCCATTGACGTCGGTGTACAGGTGGCTATTGTAGTGCTGCCTGTTTGAATAGGTTGTTTGAATACTAAGAACCAAAGGATGTTTTTTCAGAGTTTCAAATCAGCATGTGATGACCCCTTGAGCTGTGATAATCCTGTGTGGGGGCAGAAATCCAGCTTCAATCCAATGATGGAACCCTCTAGTTTCAACCCCATGCATGAGCCGCCCGATGTGGATGATGGCTGGTGCAACCCTGCTATCCCGGGGATTGAAGAGAAAACAGATGTTGATAACAGCCCAATGATCACTACACATCAACACTGTTATAAAGATGCTGATTTCTCTTTCCAGTGCACTCCAGTTGATGACGACGATGATGATGATGAGGTCACGGAGTCAAAAATAAAGGCTTTTTTGGATGGGAAGGTATGTTTTGCCCTTTTTTTTTGGGGGAATAATCATATGTTTAGTATTATATTAAACATATCAAGCTCTTTACACAGTATGTTTTGCCATTTTAGTGGTCATCACTACCATCCCATTTCATTGAAGTTTAGGGTCCCGGCAATTATCCATCATTCCAACGATCCAATATCTATATGCATTACTGAAGGCCTTGAAGTTTGGGTTTGCAGAGCTCAGTGTGTGTTCATCAAGTTTTGCTTTGCATTGTGGCAGGCCTTGGAATTGAAGAGATTACAAACACCTTTGTACATGGAGTTCCACGGCATTTGGAATGTTGAAGCTCCGCAGCCTGGAGAGACAAACAGCATCAGAAGTTACGGCCAGCCAAAAATAGGATCAGATAGCATCATTGCGCCTCTGAGTTCTGCAGCAGGTCACCAACTTACAGCTCCAAACAGCAGTCGTACTCCAAGCAAAGGCAGTAGCCGTAGCGGATTCTCCATAGCTTGCAGTCGTGACAGTGAGGCTACAGTGAGTTCTGATATCAGCTCTGGCAGCGGTGGAAATCGAAGTGTGAACTTCTATCCCCATGTTGAATCCCCAAGGCTTCATGAGTGGAAAGGGCTTTTGCTGGAAACCCAACAGCCATTGCCTAGCCCAGGGTATGCTTAATCCCTTCCCTGCTATCTATTACAAAGCAGGGTTTTGGTTCTGATTGTGTCTTTGTACTTTTATTGTGTAGCACCCTCAATTCATCTGAGCGTCAAAGGCTCTGGAAAGAGGAACTCCAACAGGAACTGGAAATGAGAAGAGGTACTTGAAAGGTTGAGTTTGCATTTGTTTATGCACCCTCCTTGATCCCACTCTATTGCCACACACTGCATGTTGTGATATGAAGTAGCTATGCTTGTGTCTTTGCAGAGGAGAAGAGATTGCTATCTCGCCTTGCCAGCAGCGCCAAATCTTCCCCAGCTAGCAAGTTTTCATCATCAAAAGAGAAAGCATCCCAAAGGCATTCTGCCCGAAAACTGCCATGCGCTTTACCAATGTCTTAGATCCCATCGACAAGATACGGGAGCTCAACATGCTCATGAAATGGTTTGCCTTGATTCTGCTAATGAGTTCTACTCATCTTCCTGGAGGCTTCATCTTCCTACTGACATAACTTCTATGTCAAATGAGGCTGCAGGCGCTTACAAAGGTTAAGGGCCAATGCTCTAGTACTCCTAGATCATTCATATACATGTACATCCATTTCAAAAACAATACCAACGGCTTTCATGTATTATTTGCATTCCAGTATGGGCATCTAAGATGAATTTGGCCATTCACACACAATCTTCTGAATTATATTACCTTCTGTAAGCAATCTTGCAATACCCAAAAGGTAAGTTAATGCATGTGGTTGCTTGCCCCCATTTAGGTCTCTCTCTCTCTCTCTCTCTCTCTCTCTCTCTCACACACACACACACACACACACACACAGTTTGAGGTCAGTCTCTTTCAGCCACTTGAATATTCCCTCTAGTCCCAATCCCTATTAAGAATTGGTATGTGATCTTAAAACTCTCTTTGCTATAGTTCAATAAAATGTGTATCTAAGAGGTTGGATCTTTACTATAGACCTAAGTGGACCAAACCAGAGTTACCTCCAAACGAGCATGGAAGTTTTTGAGCCTTCCTCTTTGCTTTTATGTATTGCTTCTTTTTACTTATGTTGGAGGACATTATTAACAATGGAACCACGTGAATTGTGATAGTTACATACAAACCTTAGGTTCTAGCTTCAATTGTTAATATATCTCCTATACATGTAAGATACGCTTTGATCCACCTTGGTCTTGGAATTCTTATTCATTTACTAGATTCGAGGTTTTAACTTACAAGTAGCTATTTGCATGATAGGAGTTTAGGCATGAGTTAGCAAGCCCTTGAGGGGAGGGAGTCTTTGAAAAATGTTAAGGTATTACGTGAGTGAGTTCAATAGAAGGGGCTTCATTTTTTGTGGGCTTTAAATTATAGAAAATAATATGAAAAGTGTGCATCTTTGTCAACTACTATTGACACAGAGTTGTGTCCTCTCACTTTGGATCCTCGATAGTCTATCAATAAAATCCATAGAAATACTCTCCCATCTATAATTTGTAGAGAAGACATCCATCCTTAATGGTATACTTCTTCCATTAATTCTATCCTCTGTTGAACTTGAGATCCAATTTATGGCAATTGGAGTAACGATTTTGTAAAGTTATAATATTCTATGTGAAGCTTGTTTTTTTTTTTGGGTAAAACAAGCACATCGTAGGTTTATCGGAAGCTCAAGTAGAGCTATGAGTAGATCTCATTCATTTAGATGTTTGGGGGCTCACTCAAAATTCTTATCTAAGCTGTCACTATTTCAATATTATTTATTGATGACTTCTCTAAGTTATTTATACAATTCTTGTCTAAGTTATTCACACCAATTTAATACATTTATTGATGACTTCTCTAAGTATACTTGGGTTTATTTTATTGAAAGAAAAAATTCAAATATTTGATAAGTTTAATGAGCTTAAAGCTATGGTCGACCATAAGAATCAAGGCACTCATATTAGATATAGATGGTGAGTACTTGTCTAAAATGTTTGATAAGTTTAATGAGCTTAAAGCTATGCTCAAAAACCTTACGACTAGAAGAAACAAGACACGTATATTATATATAGATGGTGAGTACTTGTCTAAAATGTTTGATGCTTTCTTTTCTTGAGTACTATTGGGCTTTGATGAAAGCAAAGCTATAAATGCTCACTCGCTCAATGTTCACAAATTAAAGAGAACACAAGGGAGAGAGAGATTGTAGAGCAATAGCTCAAGGTACACTAAAGTATAAAAACGAACAACAACCCTAAACTGTGGATGAGGTTGCTTATATACGAGCTAAACCTAAGGTACTTGTTCATACCTCGATGGCCATGGGAAAAAACCTAGTGGGACAAAAGTACTTACATAAGTGCATGACCTCACGGGTGAAGTACTAGAAGCAGATATCCAACAAACCTTCCTATAGTACAAATGTGAGCTTTATAATGATTACAGATGAGTCTCTGAAAGCAAAGAGGCCCAAAGCTTTACGAAAGGCATCAAACTTTTCACGTGATAAGGCTTTAGTGAAAAGATCTGCCACATTGTCATGTGTACTACAATAGATCAGATTGATCTCTCCAACATGGAGTCTCTCTCTCACATAGTGATAATGCACTTAACTGGTACTGGCATGAAAGACATGAATTTTTTTAACTGCCATTACACTCTGACTATCAGTGAGAATAAGAGTATGGGTGTCTCAACACAGGACACAAAGATCATCCATCAATCTTCTCAACCATACACATTCAATTATCACAAAATGAGCAATACTTTGTATTCAGCTTCACAGGCCGATGTTACCATAGTTGGTTGTTTCTTGCTTAGCCAAGATATGCACAAATTGTGAAGAAAGAAATAATTTCCAGATGTGGTCTTTCGTATACCATAATCACTTGCCCAATCTGAATCATTGAAGGTATGTAAAACAATCCAAGCTCTTAAGGGTCTCAGTAGGCAAACAATGCTGAGGATTAGCAAAAAACCAGGCACATGTAATAAACCATCAAACATGTCTCGAGAATTTGCATAGGCATGCTTATTAAATTCTTTCAATGGATAGATAGAATCCTCTATAAAAACAACATCCCTATTGATGGATAATCTTCTTAGTGAGAGGATTGTAGAGATGATAACCTTTGCTTTCGGTAGTGTAGTTGATAAAAATGGATTTCATTGCCTTGTCATCAAGCTTAGTTTGATTTTATATTGGCACATGTGCATATGCCAAACAATCGAAAACACACATATGTCCAATATTAGGTTTCTGATTGAACCAAACCTCATAAGGAGTGATAATCTTTAAATATTTAGTGGGGCACTTTTTCAACACATAGGTTGCACAAAGAACTACTTTTATCCAAAACTTGTATAGAAGCTGCTGACCATACGTCTAACTATCTCTATGAGCATCATGTTGTGTCTCTCAATCTTACCATTTTGTTGTGGTGTGTATGAGTTGTACATTGATGCTTAATGCCTTTTTATGCCAAAAAATCTTTGAATACACCCATGGAAAAATTATTTTGTGATGAAAATGGTAGAGACATAATCCTAGTTAGGATTGTGACCTTAGTGCTTCCAAAAACAGAGACATCGATTCTACCAAAGGGAGGAGGAATAAAAAAGGAGGAAAAAATCTTACAAAGAGCCAAAAATTGTACCAATCAGGGGCCTAAGTATAAGCCTTGCACCAAGCAGCTCCTCAAATAGTGAAGACAATGAAGGAGAAGACTCCAAGCTCTTAAAAATTTTGGGTGTAAACCTGCTTCTGTCCTTGGAATTCCTAGAAAAGAGATAATTTCTACTCAAAAGAGCTAAGAAACCAGTAAAGATTAGATCCAAAGACCTACCAAGCCTCAAGGGGGAATAACAGTACTTGTAATATGCCTCGCACCAAGCATCTCCTCAGATAATAGTGAAGATGACGAGAATTGTTGCTTTAATACTAGGCCCTTCTCAAAGAATTCTTAGAGAAGAGAGAATCTCTACTCAAAAGAGCTAAGAAACCACCAAAGATTAGAGCCAGAGAGACCTTCCAAGCTTCAAGGGGAAAGAATAGTACTTACAATATGTGTAAACCTTGAAGGTAGCTGAGGAATTATGCTCCTGCTAGAAGGATCTAATGGAAAGACCCAATGTCAATACCATGAAAATATGTCATGAGATAATTGAAGTGCTAGCTAGAAGGATCTAATGGAAAGACCCAATGTCAATACCATGAAAATATGTCATGAGATAATTGAAGTGCTAGCTCATGCTCTTATGATGTAGTTTCGATGGACTCTAAGAAGACTTCCAAGTCTAGATGGAGAAGATGAAATAAGGCCATAAAGGATGTGAGAGCCAAGAAGGAAGTCGAGCCTTCAAGCCCAACAACTAGTGATCAAGAGGAGGACTCTAAACAAGTCCCTTCTTGATTTAAAAACTATAAAGTGGAAAACAAAATATGTACACACCACCACTAAAAGGAGAAAATTCGATTGATGAGGAGTGTCCTATGATGGACTAAAGGATGCAAAATAAGTGAATTAACATTGCCACAGTGTGGATATCCACCAACTTAACCCAAGAAGAGGAAATATAATTTATAGTAGTTCTTAAAGATTATAGATATGTATTTGCTTGGAGCTAAAATGATCTGAAAGGAGTCCCTCTAGATACTTGCTAACACAATTTAGTGAATGGTGCTAGGCCAATCAAACAACGACTGTACACATACAATGAGACCTATGCCAAGGAAATAAAAAATGAAGTCAATAGAGTTATTAAGGTGGGTTTCATTTATGAGATTGAGCACACATATTGGGTGTCACTAGTCATGATCGTGCCTAAGAAGAATGGTAAGATCCACGTGTGTGTTAACTTAAAACAAAAAATGTAGCCATGGTAAGAGATCATTACCCACCACTGCCATACACTGAATAAGTACTTGAGCAAGTGGTGCGCAAAAAGAATCCTATAGGTTCTTAGATGGATTTTACGAGTACGACCAAGTATCCATACACCCTAAGGACTAGCACAAGTTAGCATTTACTATGGAATGGGGAGAAACATTTGCGTATAAAGTAATGATGTTTTGTTTAACCAATGTGCCACCTATGTTTTAGAGATTAATATGCACTGTGCATATAAGGAATTCCTAAGGAGATCTTCATGGATGCATATAAGGAATTCCTAAGGAGATCTTAATGGATGCATCTTAGCTCAACCCGGCAAAAAGAACATGGACTTTCCTATTATTTACACTAGTAGACAACTCAATGATCCTGAGAAGAATTATGCCACCACAGAAAGGGAAGGCTTAGAAATGGCTTATGCAATTAAGAAATTTTGCCATTATCTTTTGGCAAAAAAATTATATTTTTTTGTAGACCATCAGGTTGTTCTCTACCTTGTGAATAAACCATGTGTCATAGGGTGAATTAGGTTGTTACTTCTTCTTAATTTTAATTTTATAGTGTCATTTTGTAAAGGAATATCACCTGTTAGAGCTGATCACACCTAACTAGAATTTCTTGGCGGAATTCCTAGAGGTGATGACTTAGTGTAGGACTTAAAAACCGTAAAGTACAAAGGTGGCTGTTTTTGGTCCAAACAAGAAAATGCAGCCAAATGGTTCTTCAACATTAGGTATCCACATGGTGCCAAAATGAGGGTAGCCATGGGGTATAGAGCTCCCAAGTGGTATCATGGGTTTGCCCAAACGCTCAACCCAGCAGCCAAGGTACAACGAATGAGGGGAGGAACAAGGGGTTGCAGGTTTCCAAGAAGGGGTCTAACTCTTAGCCCAAGAGCGGTATAAGGATTCAACCCAATGAGGGGACAAGAAGAACAGATACACATTTCTCAATTCAAAGAGACTAACATGGTTCAAGAATATTCTTCGAGAGCTACGTCACTATTTCAAATAAGCTTAGTGCCAAGGTGGAGTTATGAGATTGTTGAGTATTTGAGCGATGTACTTCCCTTAGATAAGACCATGTCCCTTAGAAGAAAACATCAGTTAGTGAAAGTAGCTATGCCATACACCCTCATTTTCAGACAACTCTACCAAAGAGGGAAATATGTTATCTTAAGGTCCTATGTATGCACAAAGGAGTATGTTGATATTCTAGAACAAGCTCACGTAAGGGTCACTGTTGGAGGGCATTTTGGAGGAGATATCACAATAATAAAAGTCCTATATACAGAGGACTACGGTGGCCTACACTATTCAACAATGCAATAGAATATATCAAAAATTACCGATGAGTGCAATGCTTCACCATTCCCCAACAAAAAGGATAAAATACCTTTACATCTAATCATGGTGCCTGTGTCTCTTTTGCCAAATGGGACATTAACTTTATGGAACCCATTAGTCCTGCCTCTAGAAGCACACAGGTGCCAATACATCATCATGTGGGCTGAGGTTAAGGCCATAGTTAAAACAGATGTAGGAATGATTGCCAAGTTCATTTATGAGCACATTATCACTAGGTTTGAATGTCCTCTAGAGCTAATTAGCCACCAAGGGACCAATTGCTTAAGTGACTTGGTGGAGTTTCTCTTAGTAGAAGAGTTAATGGTAATGCATTATAAGTCTTCCCCATGCTATCCATAAACAAACAGATAAGTTGAGAGCATTATGATTACAAAGATAGTCAAAGCATCAAGGGTAGATTGGGAGCAAAAGCTCTCATTCACATTATGGGTTATAGACCTACCTACAAAACTTTTACTAGGACTACTCCATATGACCTAGCCTTTGGACTTGATGCTATACTCCTAGTAGAATTCATGATCCCAACTTTGAGGGTGGCAAAGAAAATGAAATGGATAGGCAATGAGTTATCTGAATGACTCATTGAGCTCACAAAACTTGATGAATCAAGGCTACACTCACTCGTGGGGTAGGCATGTATGCCAAGAAAAAGAGATAAAAAAGTGGTTCAATGCTAACATCAAAACCAAGAGATTCAAGGAAGGGAACTTGGTCCTACTTTATAATCTCAAGAAAAACAAAAGGAAATTAAAGTTGAGTGTATCGGTACTTTAAGGATCTATGAACTCACACAAATGGTAGGGCAAGAGACCCTTGATGGGGCTAGATGGAAAGATTCCTCAATCGGAGTAAACTTAAAAAGTACTATAGGCTACTATCCTATAAACAACTTGAAGCCACTCATAACACTGGAGGTGTAAAAATAGGAGGACTACTCTATATAACCTAGTCTTTGGACTTGATGTTATACTCCCAGTAGAATTCATGATCCCAACTTTGAGGGTGGCAAAGAAAATGAAATGGAAAGGCAATGAGTTGTCTGACGACTCATGGAGCTCAAGAAACTTGATGAATCAAGGCTACACTCAGTGGGTGGTAGGCATGTATGCCAAGAAAAAGAGATAAAAAAGGTGGTTCGATACTCTCATCAAAACTAAGAGGTTCAAGGAAGGGAACCTGGTTATACTTTATAACCTCAAGAAAAATAAAAGGAAATTGAAGTTGAGTGGTATGGGTACTTTAAGGATCTATGAACTCACATGAATGGTAGGGCAACATGCCTAGAGACCCTTAATGGGGCTAGATGGAAGGATTCCTCAATGGGAGTAAACTTAAAAAGTATTATAGACTAATGTCCTATAAACAACTTAAAGCCATTCATAATGCTAAAAGAAGAGTAAAAATTGGAGGCTGAGATGAAGAGACGAGCTCAACGGAAAGCTAAAGCCTGGGCAAAAAAATAAAAGTAAAGGAATGTTATTATACCTATACACATGGCTAAAATGCATAATGATCATGAGGAGGAAGAGGTGAAACCTGTAAGGCTTTACCTAGACTTCCCTATATAAACACACAAATAATAGCCAAACTTGTTTTATTAGATATAAGAGCATGAAGAAACTTAATATTATATGAGATTTAGGTCTCATAATTTAGGAAAACCTACCCTTGATCCTACTCTCATTGATCCTACTCAAGCTCTAGTACAAATACTGTCAGGCATGTATAATGAACGTAAGGGAATGGTAAAGCTTCAATTCTTACCCCATGGAAGGTAGTCCTTATGTTATGACTATAGGTATGATGCCAAAAGAAATTATCCTTGGAAGGGGATGGATTACAAAACACAACTGCAACATCGATTGAACCATGAGGACTACCACAATCAAGCTTATGTTGAAAATAGGGTTGCAAGAATGTGCACGCGGGCATGCACGCGCGCGCACACACGCACACACACACACACATAGTAGAGAAGCTCAAGGGAGCACATAATAAGATGACAGATAGATAATGAATGTGTGCTATACAAAGATAATAAGTATATCCCAAGGTATATACTAGCATGGGGGAAAGCCTCATAAAGAGGGAAAAAGTGCCCCGGTTGGTCCTAGTGTGTTCACACACATCACTACCAAATATGGCTACAAATCCCCCCTGGGAGTGATGATTTAAACAAGGGGTGAGTTGGCACTAAAAGTACAGAGATGTGCCAAGCTCTTTGGACTATGATAGAGAGCCCATACTAGTCCCCAAAGGAAAGTAAGTTTAAAGATTTACGAAAAGCTTGAAACTTCTCTTATCGGAGAGCCTTTGTGAACAAATTTGCCGAGTTGTTCTATGTTGGCACATAAACCAAGCTGATTTCCCCTACAGAACCATCTCTCCCTAACATAATGATAGTGCATCTCAATGTGCTTGTGTGAGCATGAAAAACTGAATTCCTCGCCAACTGCCATAGCGCTCTGATTATTGGTGAAGATGGTAGTGGCTGAGGACTCACTAACACCCAAATTAGCAATAAGGAACCTGAGCCAAACACACTCAACTATAGCTATAAATGCTGCCATGTACGCAGGTCCATAGCTAGAAGCGGCCATAGTGGGTTTAGCCATGATATATATGAATCACCAAGGCGAAAGCAAAAACCACTCATGGGACACTCGTGTGTCATAACATCCAGAATAGTCTTAATCTGTAAATACTATGTAGCTATGATTCAGTCCCCTCCTTGGGATAAAACAACCCAAAGTGCTAGTGTCCTTTAGGTAACGAAACACCCGTTTGACAATCTACCAATGCTTTTTCCTGGGCTATGCATAAATCTGCTCAATAAGGCATCCAAAAGCTTCTTGATACAAGCCAACATCAAAAGAGTCACCTGCAGCTTCAAGACTTAGTCGTAAACCTGGCTCCATAGGTGTAGCCCCTCTTCAACAATGCATCTATGTATTTCCTTTGTAGCATAACAATGACATCATTACGCTGCCAAAACTCAATGCCCAAATAATAGTGCAGCGGTCCAAGATCTGACATCTCAAAAGACTTCTCGAAATCAGTTATAAACGCTGAAATATGATCATCATTAGGGCCTGAGCAACATGTCAACATATAGCACGATGACCAATAAAACATCCTAAGTCCCCTTAATATAGAGGGTACTGTTAGTTGGGTTGTTGTTGTAGAAACCGTGTGCAACCAAGTATACATGTATCTTTTCATACCATGCTCTAGGAGCCTACTTAAGACCATTTAAAGCTTTCTTCAATCTGCATACTTTTGATTCCTAACTTTTTTGAACAAAACCACAAGGTTGAGATACATAGCCCTCCTCATGCAAATCTCCATAGAAAGCAGTTTTGATATCCAACAACTGACATACATTCCAACCTTTATGTGCTACAAATGCAATGATAGTCCGCATGATAGTCATACGACATGTGGGTGCAAAGGTTTCACCATAGTCAGTGCCTTTATCTTGTGCATAACCCTTTGAAACAAGCCTAGATTTGTATCGCTCGACACTACCATCTATTCTACATTTTAGCTTGCAAACCCAGTTCTTACTATGTCATACTCAGATTGCATAGCACTCATCCAATTTTTAAATTCATTTGCTTTATCAAAGGAGATTTCTTCCTCTTCATCACATAAACTAGCAAATAAGAGCATAACTTGTGTCAATAGGAGATGCATGATGAGAGCGTGTATGTGTTCTGCTAGGAAAAGGAGTGGCCAATTTGTTGTCACCTAGTGTTTGTGCTAGACATTTTGGCATACTTTTAGACTCCTCAATTTCCCTTCTCTCCTCATCAACTGCATCATCCACATTTGCCTCATCAATAGGCTGATTTGTGGGCTAAAAAACATGCTGATTTGTAACCTGTGTGGGCTAATTTTTGACTATCCAAATTCTCTACATCAATGTGTCCTACATTGAACAATGGAAGGAGAGTGTCGAATATGTCATGTAAACATACATTTTGCTATTTTTTTACATGAAAGCAAGGACTAAATTGCATCTCTAGTCATAAGAATCCGCTTGGTAGTAGGATGATGAGATGGTAACCCTTAATTTCCGAGCTGTACCCCATAAAAATACATTTAACATCCTTATCATCAAGCTTTGCAAAGTTGCTTAGGCACAAGGGCATAAGCAAGACAACCAAAAATGTGTAATTGAGCCACAAAGGGCTTTTTGCCATTCCAAGCGTAATTTTATGCATGCAAAGCCTTTGTAGGACACCTGTTCAAAACATATGTTGTACACATGACTGCTTCTAGCCAGAAACTATGAGATAACTCTTGAATTTTGACTATACAACATGCCATCTCCATGAGAGACCTGTTTTTACGTTCAGCTACACCGTTTTGCTTAGTATACGAAACATTACATTGGTGTTTTATCCCATAATCAACCATGTATGCATGAAACTCCTTACACGTATACTCCCCCACTCGATCAATACGTAGGGTACCAATATTACATGCAAACGCTTCTGAACCATAGCAACAAAGAGGCAGCAAAGTGTCTAAAGCACATAAAAACCTCTGATTTCTATTTCAATGGATATACCCAGGTATGCCTAGAATGATCATCAATGAATGTGACAAAATAGTGGTAGCTCCCAATAGATGGCGTCCTCATAGGACCACATACATTACTATGTATGTGGTAGCTCCCAATAGATGGCGTCCTCATAGGACCACATACATTACTATGTATAAACTATAATTTTTGGATAACTCTAACTGAACCATCTGTGGAAAATGATGCCCGTAGCATTTTTCTAAGAATACAACCCTCACAAACATGTTTAATAGGGGCTAAACTTGAGCTAGTAAGTGTAATCATCCATAAACTTAAGACCACATTTGATCAATCCCCACCAAATCCCTTAAAATCGAAGGCCAAGGAGGCAAAAGCCCAACCAAAAGAGGAAAAGATTTGTCAACAAAACTGAGGAGGCCCTCTAAGAGAAACCAAAGGCTAGTAACTAATCCTTCCAATCCTGCTACTTTAGCCTCTCATAAAGTCCCAAAGGAACATGAGGAAGCAAGTGTGGGTACCAAAGACACCAAGGGTCAACTTGTATGCCCACTAAATAATCAAAGACTAAGAACAAAAATCCTAAACAACTGGGGATTCCAAAGGAAAGTATCCCCAAAGTGCCGATCAAAGTCAATGACAAGCTAGTGTGGAAGAAGCCAAATGCCAAACATTGATCCTACCATATGGGGATGGGTGACCACACAAGGGCACTAATAGCCCAAGGATACTACCAAGGAATAATTCACATCTTGGTGCCAAAGATGTAACCCACACAAAGATGCCACTCTCCAAGAGTGATGAAAGAAAAATTAATAAAATCATCATGCTTAAGGACCTTGCATCAACATGCCACATCAAAGTAGGTTTGGGTGGCCAAAAGGAAAGATAAGGGGAAAGCTAAGATAGATCACACATGGACTATGGAAGATCGAGAACAGCTTCAAAAGAAAATCAAAGAACTACCCTCTTTTTGAGCCCTACACAAAATCCCAATATCCCTACCTATCAAAACCTCTAAATGAGCACAGTGCAAGGACTGTCCATGCACAAGAAGGCTCGAAGGCTATCAAAGCCTTATTCTTAGCCTGGGAAAAAGCCAAGCTCATCAAGATGATAGAGACAACCTTAGCTCAAATATTAAAGCTAAAGACATTGTTGCTAAAAGCCTAGCAACATGGGAAGCTGCATTTGCTCATAGGATCACTCTCATGAGCAAAGATTTTGTGCTTGTGTCCACACTTAGATACAAGTTTGACAAAGCTTTGGAACCCATTCCAAGTCAAGATATGAGGGCTTTTGAAATTTTAAATATTCCTCCAGCAAGACAACCCAAACAATCAGTTGTTATTGAAGATGTTTCGCATACTTATAGTACAAGAAAAGCTCAAGATATTAAAGAAGAAGTGGAGAAAGAGAGAGAGCAGGAGAAGATTACAGAGGATGCCATTCTTTCTCAGCAAGGTGAAATTCTTCATGCATCCAATTCAGAACTTTATCAGAATGTAACAGGTCAAATGATAGTAGATGTCTCCATGCATGGAGAGGATGAGGTTTATTGTGACATTGCCCCTGAAGACACAAGTATGCTTGTGAATCACAATATTGAGATATCTGACACAGTCCTCTTCATCTGTCTGAGGTTTGTGTGGATTTCCTTTTGCTTTGTTGATGAATTTCTCAGATTCCATATTTTATTGATATGTTTTGTTTATGTCTCCAGATGTCTTATGAGGGATCTTCCTAACTCAATGGCTATGCAAGCGACCATTCTTGATCCCCTTGTTACACAGTGCCTTTTCAATAGGCAAGGGGATCTTGCAAGTTTTCTAAAGCACTTTGATATGCTGACATGCAATTACATTGTATACCCTTATGTTGAAGTGTAAGACTCACACTCAATTATTTTTGTCCATCATTACAATATTCACAACTAATTGCAGTATTCATCTTATCACAGAGGCCATTGGAGTCTTATTATCTTCAATCTATTGGATAGAGATGTAATCTTTATGAATTCTTTAGCATCCATTCATGGGAGCAGTAAAATGTAAGAATCAACTTTACCATGGTTTATGTTCTAGAGCAATATTTTGTAAGTTTTCAATTGTTTGGTTGACCCTCAATATTTTATGCTTGTAGTGCTGCCAAACTTATCTTGAGTTTTCTAGGTTCCACCTATGAAGACTACAAACTTGAAGATTTTAAGTACTACAATCAGGAAGTTCCTTTGCAGAAAGACTCAACATCTTGTGGATGGATGGTGCTTGCTAATGCTTGGAGATATCTTGAGTCAAGATTTAGAATGACAACACTTACTGTAAGTTTATGTAATGATAACATTGATTGATTGGGTCAATACATTTAGTGACTTTCTCATATTAAGAAAATTTATCATTTTCTTTTACCTTAGTTGCATGAATATCCAGATTCTTGGGTAAGTTGGGTAAGGGAGAAGGCAGTGTCTATGGTTTTGGAAAGATCTATCAATCCAGTTGATCTTGATTCCCCCTTTCCACCTGAGAAAGGAGCCAAGGGTACAACTTCAAAGAAAAGAAAAAAGGAGGAGAAGAAAAGCCATGTCAAGGATGGCTCATCCAAAAAGAAAAAGACCTCTGCCAAAGAGAAGAAGGAAAGAAAGAAGAGCCTTACTAAGAGCAGATCTTCCAAGGGGAAAAAGAGCACTACTAAAGAGAAGACACATTCTAAAGGGAAGAGCCCTAGCTATATAGAGAAGACACATTCTAAAGGGAAGAGCCCTCAGGCTATACAGAGAAGAGCCCTAGCCCTCCTGCTAAAGAGAAGAGCCCTAGCCCTCCTGCTAAAGAGAAGACCCCTAATCCTCTTGCTAAAGAGAAGAGCCCTAGCCCTCCTGCTAAAGAGAAGAGCTCTTCACCAGCTCAAGAGAAGACTCCTATCAAAGAGAAGACCCCTGTCAAAGAGAAAACCCCAATCAAAGAGAAGACCCCTGTCAAAGAGAAGAGTGCTACTAAAGGTCTTCTGTTTCACTCACCAGTGAAATTTAAAATTCAGAAGCGTCGTTCATCCAACAAAGAAAGTAAGAGGGCAAATGTTGGCTCTCCATTTAATTTCTTTTTCATGTTCCCCAAGAAGACTGCCAAGTCTCCAAAGCCAACCTCCAAAGAACCTTCTCCAAAACCAGACCCCACTGCCAAATCTCCCTCGCCAGAGAAGAGCCCAACTTACCACCAGTTGAGGAATCCACTGCAAAGTCTTCCTTTCCAACACCTCAAGAGCTCAAAAAAACGGAACTTGAACCTCAATCAGCCAAATTTGATCGAAGCAAACAGAAGAGAGAAAGATTCTCTAAAGATCCAGGGTCATCCCATGCCAAAAGAAAAGTTGATTTTGTTGAGTGATTCTACAAATTGGCTTTTGTTTTGTTCATTTTGTCCATATGAACACACCCTTTCTGGGACTATATTCTATACTTAAATTCAGTATCAACAATTTGATATTCAACTGTTAAACCTTATTTTGTGTTGCAAACAATATGTTGACCATTTTTGTGAAGAAGTCAAGATAAAAATTTAGCAGAATATATTGATTACATTATTGGAGAAATCCTTTTCAGCTTAACAAACTTGCCCTTGCAAGTGGCTCAAATATAACTTTTTTTGGGGGAAGACATGTGATGCATGAGGTTACACTCTCCATCCTTGTACTGACAACAATATCATCTACTTTGAATCTATATTCAGGTGATGTTTCGTCCAGAAACTCAAGCGACTCTCTTACATGTTGTAGTCTCCAGTTTGATGTTACTATAAGGTTCCTAGGATCTATGAATGGATGGACTATGATGTTAAATTCAAACTCTGGACAATTCTCTTCAGAATCCAAAGGGACCCAACTACCAAGCTTGCTTTTCCATCTCCTATAGTCATAGCCCAAAACTAGGGATTGACGACATAGTTGGTATGAGATAGACATAGAATTTGGGCTTACTCTACAACTGATATTGTCGCCAATATGAAAAGTTTCCTTGGTACTCCATCCTTCTCCAAGTACAGTGTCCAGATCAATCATAGATAGTCTTCTATTAAGCCGCATCATTCTTGTCCTCTCCAATTCCATTGTATTGAAACATGCCACAAAGACATGTATAGGCAAGAACCATTGAATTTTTATCCTTCTTGAAATCCTTCCAGGAGACATAGCTTTAAGAATATCATCTTTGATTTTGGATTTGAAGCTTGTTATGGTATTTGGATCAGGAACTTTCCATTCGAGTGACATTAATGTGGGAATAGGTATGTCATATAATTCTCCATGAACACCTTCTCTTGATGGAACCCTGTATTCCTGCAAAATACACAAATATATCCACTGATTTGTAAAATTAAGATGGTTTGTCTGCATACATTACATCTGCAATCCCCTTGTGAATTGCTTTGAATGTGCCACTTAAGCTCTCAACAGGCTGCCACTCCACAGCTGTTGATGGAAAGATAGCTGAAATTAAACAAACAACAAATATATCAGAAGGAGAAATATTGTGTTGTATCAAATAGATAAAGTTTTGTTAAATTACAGTAAGAATGGAGAATTGGATGTTCATCCAAGTTCAACACCATGTCTTTGGCCATGTAGACATGTTGAACTTTTGCAAGCCAGCCATTGTCGGTCACTTTGAAGGCAAGAACACGACCTTTCCAATGGGATTTCACTTCATTTTGCTTGGTTCTTTTCACCCTGTGGTGGGCACCTTTGCAAGAGGGAAGCATTGTTACCCAATCATTCACACGAAAAGACATGGGTTTCCAAACACCATCCTCTCTGGTGTTATGAAAATCACAAGAAGTTATATTATGAGAAGGACGATGTGAGGACGCCATAGAAGCTCACAAATGAGAGAAAAATAGGGAGTCTTTTGAAAATGCAAAGAAAGGAGTATAAGCCATATACCAAAATGGAGGGAAGGTGGAAAAGGGAATGAGCCATACCAAAATGGAGGGAAGGTGGAAAGTAGACGTTTGAAAAAATTTGGTGATTTGTCATTAATAGCGTTGTTTTCAAAGCCTGAAAAGAGAAGATTTCGTATCTTCCTGCTTGATTTTTTGAAATATAAAATGGAACAAGATGTCACTATTTTGAACCCAAACTTTAATGTTAGCCATCGTAAACGTCTAAATTAAGCCATTTTAGCCGTTCGCCACTAAAATAGAATCGTTAAGAAGACATTTAGAGGAGACAAGAATGCCATACTTTTGTATACGTGTCAATTCACAATTGGACAATTTCTTAATCCTTAGATTAACAAACAGCCCTTTTCTAGCCATTTTTGGCCCTAATGATAAATATTCAGAAAGAGCATTTACATATTGTATTTTCATTCGGTAAGCTTCATTAATGAAGATTTTTAATCAAAGAATATGATTTTATAGATGGAAGTTCCACATTTATCCGGTGTTCCTGACCTCACCCAATTCACAAGACATGACTACATTCGCCTTCGAGCGTCTCATCTCTTCCGCTATAACTCGAAGAATCCAAGCCAGACTTGCAGGCCATTTCAAGGATCTAAGACCCAGTGGAGAGACCAGTGGAGAGACGGCAGCACAAGTGGTTTGCAGGGCCGTATGTCCATGCCTCTTGCGACTCTGGCGTGTGATGCTGAGGCAGAATCTCTCATTGACCATGATTCTGATGAAGCTGAAAGTGATACATGATGTTATTTTATATCACTCAAGGCCTCAAAATTTCAGACTTTCTTGCCAAATCTACAGACTCCTTAGTCGTTTATTCCTAAGGAGAAGATAGTAGCTCCCTTGGCAGTAAGGGAACATTTGTATCAGGGCATGTCTATAGCCCAATACCGTCGTCTTATGCATCTCCCGAGGACATTTTGACTTCTCGAGCCGAGTTGCTCTATGTACATATTGCAACCTTTCTATAAATAAAGAAATGTTTTGTGGAAAAAATCCCTATTGTATAAGTGATTGTTTATTGAACGAATTGATAAAGTAAAATCTGTTACCGGACATATGTCATAGATATCCAATAAGATCATTTATCTTATTTAAGAAATTATTTTTCGAAGCTCTTAAGTATTAGGATCTCGTGGACGATATCAAAATTTAAAAAAAAATATCATTTTTGGAAGAATCATGAGGTGAGGAAATCGTGGCTTCTATCAGCCAGTCCCTCTCTCTGAAGAAGAAGAGCTTGACCCTGACGTTCGCAAGGCTCTTCACAGAACTCAGCCAAAACCAGGACCCTTCAAAGGAGAAAGGGAGAACCTAGGCGAGGCTGTGGAGAAATGGGTGGAAGCTATGGAAGAGTATTTTGATATCACAGGCTACAATGAGCGGAGCAAAATGGCTCTTGCCAGGCTGAAAATTGTGGAAACAGCCAGGGTGGCATGGAGGAACCATTGTGACACCAACCATCTGAACAGGAATACCCAATCCTGGAACGATCTTAAAACCTATTTGAGGAAGAGAATTTGTCCCCCGGGTTTTTAGAAACTAAGATAAATGAATTTTTAGAGCTAAACCAGGGGAGCAAAACCATCGAAGAATATCACTAGGCATTTGCTCTTCTACTCAAGTATTCACCACCTCTAGACGAAGAGCAACTGATGGTCAGGTTCATTCGGGGAATGAACGAACCCTTAGACACACTGGTTAAGAATGCCAAGCCAGTGTCCATGGCAGAAGTTGTCAGAATGGGCGAAGGACTTCGCCAAAGCCTTCATCATGAAAGTCTCGCCAAAGCCAGCTCCCTCATCCTTCAAGAGATTCCAGACACCGGAAAGTTCTTCCAACCTTCCGCCTCCAAAGAGACACCAAGGTCCCAACCAGAATCTGGAGACGGGAAGCTTCAGGAATGAAGGAAGACCTTTCCCTCGGAGTACTTTCTCAGGAACTCCGGCTCTCTCAAGAATGCAAAGGGAAGAGCTTCGAAGTGAGAACAGGTGCTTCGGATGTCAGGGATTTGGGCACTAGCTCAAGGATTACCCATCTCCTTCTGTGGGCCAAGGAAGCCAGGGACCCAGAATTCAGAGACAGGCTCCTTCGTATCAATCTAATCAGGGTCCCCCCCCGCACCAGAATCAAGGCAACCCCAGAAGAGTGCCAGCTCAGCCTGTAGCCTCCATGCAAAACAGTCTCCAAACTCCCTCCTAGAATTGGAGTAACCAAAGAGAGAGAGTTCCACCTCAGACTGTAGCAACTAGAGCTGTCACTATAGCTGAGGAAGTGGAGGAAGAAAAAGGATAGATCTATGCAGCAATAGAGCATCAGGGGAATAACTGTCAATTTTCAGTCCTCCAGACTCCAGCAAAGTACCAAGGTAAGCAATTCAAGCTTTTGATTGATTCAGGCAGTACGCATTCTTTTATTTCCCCAGGATGTCTGTGTAAATTAGTCATAAATCAAAAATCAGGGAAACCTATGCAAGTGAAATTGGCCAGTGGAAAGATTCTTTCCACACACCTTGAGACAGACCTTATTCAGTTTAGCCTAGATGGGAACGTAACACAGTGCCAGTTTCAGAGTCCTACCCTTGGGAGCCTATGATGGAATCCTTGGAATGGATCGGCTCCATAAGAATCCTTGGAATCCTTGGAATGGATCGGCTCCATAAGAATCCTTGGAATGGATCGGCTCCATAAGAATCAAGTTGATATTCATTGTCACAAAGGAACCATCTCTTTCCTTGACCTTCACAGGAATAAAGTTCAAGGAATTGGAATTTCTGGATCCCCAGTGTTGCAATTAGTCAAGGCTTCTAAATTATTAAAAGGGCTCAAAAAGAGGCAAGCTGTTTATGTCGTTAAGATGAATCCGGTAGACATAAAATGCAAGGCTAAAGAACCAGAGTGGTTAAGTGAGTATGTAGATGTGTTTCCTGAAGAGCTGACTGAGATGCCTCTGTCTCGCGAAGTAGATCATGAGATCGAGTTAACTCCCAGAGCTCAACCAGTAGCCCAGCGTGCAGGGATTCATCAGACCCAGTGTCTCACCTTGCGGTGCACCCGTTCTCTTTCAAAAGAAGAAAGATGGAACGTTAAGACTCTGTATTGACTACAGAGGATTGAATCAATTAACAATTAAAAATAAGCATCCTATTCCTAGGATTGATGAACTTCTGGATCGGTTAAGTGAGACCCAAATGTTCACAAAGATAGATCACAAATCCGGGTACTACGAGATCAGAATCAAGGAGCAGCATGACATCCCCAAGATAGCATTCAATACTCGCTATGGGCATTATGAGTTCACAGTCATGCCATTTGGATTAACTAATGTACCAGCGACATTTAATCATCTTATGCAGGATATTCTCAGAGAATACTTGGATGATTTTGTTCTTGTCTTCTTTGATGATCTCTTGGTATACTCAAAGAATGCTGCAGATCATGAAGATCATGTGTGCAAGGTCTTGGAAATCCTAAGGAAACACCAACTCTTTGCAAATAAGAGCAGGTGTTCTTTCTTTGTTGACCACGTGGAATACTTGGGATTCATAGTATCAAAGGATGGGATTTCTCCTGACCCCGCAAAGATCCAAGCAGTCGTAGAATGGCCAGAACCCAAGACTGTAAAGGAAGTCAGAGGATTCCTAGGATTAACCGAATGGTATAGGATCTTTATACCTAGGTATGCTCTGATAGCATCCCCTTTAACTAACCTTCTCAAGAAAAGTACCCTTTTGTAGTGGACTGCAATGTGTCAGAGTGTCTTTGATAAACTGAAGACAGCCTTAGTAACCAACCCTGTCCTTAAATTGCCAGATTTTACCAAACCCTTTGAGGTAGTTGATGCCAGTGGGTTTGCCTTAGGCAGTGCTCTTATGTGCAGGAAGGTCATGCAGTGGTCTATGAATCTAGAAAACTCAGAACACATGAGAGAAATTATGCCGTCCATGACTTGGAGTTACTCTCAGTAGTGTATGCTCTGAAGTTGTGGAGACATTATCTTTTGGGACAAAGGTTCACCTTGATGATGACAGATCATCAAAGTCTGAAGTTGTGGAGACATTATCTTTTGGGACAAAGGTTCACCTTGATGATGACAGATCATCAAAGTCTGAAGTGAATCTTCACCCAAAGAGATCTCAACATGCGTTAAAGGAGATGGATGCAGACCCTGCAGGAATTTGATTTTGAAATTAAGTATCGACGAGGGAAAGAAAATGTGGTTGCAGATGCACTCAGCAGAAAGGCCCCCTTGCTTGTAATTAGAGTGGTGTCAAATCCATTGATCAGTGAAGCAAAGGAGAACATCATGCAAGACAAATTCTTTGCCCCAATTGCTACCCTTTTGATGCAGGAAAGCAAGACTCCTCAGGAAATGAGTCGAGTTCTTGGGTACAAATTGGATGAAGGATGCATGTATTATAATAATCAGCTATGTATCCCCAATGATGAGGGAATAAAGGGAAGAATTCTGAGAGAAGACCATGATAGCCTGATAGCTGGACATCGAGGGTTTATAAAAACCTATATGTCTGTGAGAAGAAAAGCTTCTTTTGGCTAGGACTCAAAAAGGATGTACTTGATCATGTGTGGAAATGCTTAATGTATCAGAGAGTCAAGGCAGAGAGAGTCAAGATGCTAGGAAACTACAGCCTCTAGACATTCCACAAATGAAGTGGGAATGTATCAGTATGGACTTTGTCACTGGATTACCTTCAGTACAATCAGGTTACAACTCCATTTTTGTGGTAGTAGACAAGCTAACCAAAGTTGCCCATCTGATTCCAGTGAAAGAAACATACACTGTAGTGGATGTTGCCAGAGTTTTCCTTAAAGAGATCTTCAGATTACATGGCAAACCCAGGAGAATAGTAAGTGACAGGGATCCCAAATTCACATCGAAATTATGGACTGCATTCTTTGAAGCAGTAGGAACTTTCTTGGATCTCAGCATAGCCTATCATCCCGAAAAACAGATGGCCAGACTGAAAGAGTGAACCAGGTAATAGAAGATATCCTTCGGTCAGGCTGCGGGCGGCAGGGAACCCAAGCAGTGGTTAAGCCATTTGCATCTGGTCAAATTTGCTTACGATGCTTCTTATCATCGAAGCATTGGGATGAGTCCTTTCAAAGCTTTGTATGGACAAGATTGCCTTACACCGTTGACTTGGTTTGACCCATGGATCAGAGTTGAGATGTCTAGACAAATGCTTGATGACATGGACCAGTAAATGCAATTAATCCGTAAAGATATAAAGGCAGCCCAAGATAGGCAAAAGCAGTATGCACATAAAAAGAGATTAGAGAGAGAGTTTTAAGAATCAGATATGGTCTTCATTTGAGTACAACCAAAGAGAAGTTCCTTATCTTTAGGGAAGTACAAGAAGTTCTCTCCCAGATACTACGGCCCATATGCTGTCATAAAGAAAGTGGGCGATCTAGCCTACAAACTTCTTCTGCCTCCCCATCTCAAGGTACATAATGTATTCCATGTGAGTTTGCTTAAGAAATATGTACCCAACCCGAGTCACGTGCTTGATGATGAACAATTGATCTCTCCGACTCAAGGCCAGATGGTACTCCAACCTGAATAAATCCTTGACGTTCGGGAGAAGATTCTCAGGAGTAGTATCCTCAGAGAATTTTTAGTAAAGTGGACGTTCTTCCCTCTAGAAGACGCCAGACCTGGGAGAAAGAAGAAGAGTTAACGAAAGATTACCCCCACTTTGCGAGATAAGGACATCTCGTATATTTCAAGTGGGAGAGGATGTAAGATTCTTCCTCAGCCTGAATAATGAATAGGCTCTACTTCAATCCCCTGTAATCATTCCATGTTTCTGAATACAAGAAAATATTATTTTTCCTTGTTTTTACCTAGTGAGATGAAAAATTCTAGAGAGTGGCTCAATATTGAGATATTTTTGGATAAACAAATTCTCCTAATATCAAAAATATGTTTCCTTGAAATAGAAAATCAAAATAAATTTTCTAAGATACATTAGGAATCAATTAAAAATGATTTAAAAGACCTTAGCCTAAGGGTCAAGGTTTTCTGAAATTTTTGGATTATGGTCCAATTAAGGTTCCTATGGGGGCCAATAAGATTAATCCAAGTGTTGAGATGAGATAAATCCAATGAATAAACAAAAATACCCAAAAATGAGTAAATGCCCACATAAGAACCTATGGGGGCCAATAAGATTAATCCAAGTGTTGAGATGAGATAAATCCAGTGAATAAACAAAAATACCCAAAAATGAGTAAATGCCTACATAAGATGAAGAGTTGACTGAGTACAAGATTTATTAGTTAAAAACTATGAGATATTACTAAAAAAATTAAGATATTTTGGAGTAATCATACAATTTTGACACCTTGGTAAGGAAAGGGGGAGACTTCAAGGAGGCGCCTATTTCACACATGTGACAAAACAAGAGGTAAGATGTGACTTTATGGTTTTTCTTTAATCTTCTAAATGTTTTTCACTTCTCAACCCCTCTCAAGCTTGAGAAGTATTCAAATGAATGGTTTTTCAATGCAGATGAAGCTCTCTAATGAATTCTAATGATTAATCATAAAAAATTTACATTTATGCTTAAATTAGGATGTTTTTAAGTATATCTCTCTCTCCTCCAAAGAATGGTCATTCCTATGACCGATTCTCTATTCAAATGATGCTTCTCATAGAGCAATTCTCAATTCTAAAATCAAACTCTATGCTAGTCAAGCTAGAGGCTAAAGAAATAGCTTTTTAATGCTTTTATGTTACATAAATTATGATTTAGATCCATAAATTGGATATAGATCTATTGATAGTTAATCTATCATAAGTGTATTACTAAGTCTTATGCTTTTCAAAATTATTGAAAACTATCAGTAATAGCGGAGCTATGGTAAATTTTTTAGAAATTAACACATAAATCATTTTTATGCATAATGTGAAAAGAAGACTTCCTACCATATTCTAGGATTAGTCATCCTATGTTAAATGAATAATTCTCGTCATATCCATGGAAAATTAATTTTTAATGTTTATGTATAAATAGTTAATTAGAGAAAAAGAAGAATTTTTAGTAATTTTATTTTTATGATAAAAGAGGAATTTCCATGATAATGGAGATCCATGCATTTCAATGGAGAAAGAGAAAAAACATTGGAATATTAAAATAATGATATTTTATTTAAAATTAAAGAGAAATTTTAGTTAAATTTATTTTTATGCATAACAAAAATTTAAATGATAAAAGAGGAATTCCCATCATATTTGGAATTCAATCATTTAAATGGAAAAAATAAAATTCTTGTCATATTAGGATTAATGGATATTTTTATTTAATTTTTAAAAGAATTTTAGTTAAAATTATTTTATGCATGAATAAATTTAAATGATGAAAGAAGAATTCCATTATATTTGGAATTCAATCATTTAAATGGAAAAGAGAAATTCTTGGTATATTTAGAATATTGAATATTTTTATTTAATTTAAAGAGAAATTTTAGATAGATTTATTTTATGATAAAAGAGAAATTTCCATGATATTTGGATTGCACTCATTAAATGAGAAAAAGAGGGATTTTAAGCTTATTAATAAAAATGGATAATTATATTTAATGAAAAGAAGAATTTTTATGATATTTAAGTAGAGAAAGATTTGAATTAATTTTTAATGACAAAAGAAGAAATTTTCACCATAATTCCACCTAGGAAATTAAGGTTGAGAAATTAAATGGTAGAAAGAATATCTCTAGATATTTTATTTGGTTAAATCACTAAATTGATATTTATCCAAAAATAGATGTTTATCTGAAGAAAATCCTTGTTGGAACTAAACTGAATGATTTTGGTTAGACTACGAGAGGGACGGACAGTAAACCTACTTGTCCATCTCTCGATCTAAATCAAGCAAAAACTTCGTAACCAATTCCTGTTCCTAAATACAAAGAATAGACCACCGTTGAATTAAATTAGTTTTCCTTTGACCCCGAATCTAGTTGGACAATCAGTCAAATGATGGGTAGATTACCCTGATGAGAGATCAAGGATTCTCATTATGAAATTGAGAAATTAAGAAAAAAGAGATTTTGTGGAACCAATCTCAAACTGGGAATTTTACTTGCATAGAACCTCTGTTTTTCATTTAAAGGATTGTTTTACACCAGAATGTTGGAGGAAGCATTTGGCATGTGTTTTACTAAGAGGAGGTTTGTTCCTACTTTAAATTTTGCTTGTTGAGAGCCGGCTAGGGGGCCTGGGAACTCTTTTCCTCAGTACCCGGGCAAAACATAACCAAATCTTTATAAAGGAATCCGACCAATACATGGCAATTTCATAATATATCGGGTGTGTACGTGGTATGCCTACTTTAAATTTTGCTTGTTGAGAGCTAGCTAGGGGGCCTGGGAACTCTTTTCCTCAGTACCCGGGCAAAACATAACCAAATCTTTATAAAGCAATCCGACCAATACAGTGGTCGGGTGGTTGAGTAACCCATGGGTCGGTTGGGGTTAGGCTGGATTGGGGGATTCCTGCTGCGAAACAATTAAGATTCAATTAGTTACGTTAGTTAGATTAAGTCCTAAGAAGACCCTTGTTATGTGGGAGGGAATCAGCAGCAGCGGTGGCGGCTGTGCCTCGTTAAAGCAAGAAAAAAGCGATGATTCTATGGATCAAGTGCAAGTCTCTTCTTTGATCTAGCCATGTGACTTCAGGTTCGGTCGAATCAGTTTAACTAGTTAAGACTTTGACTCGTTAGATTAATCCCCCCATTAGAAGGTTTTCCCATGGCGGAATCGCCCGTGCCTTTCGAGCTCTCGGTTTTGGAGAAACCGCCGGGCTAGTCTCTTGTCCTCCGAACATCCGCGGGCGAGACCCCGAGTGTGGATCCCCGCCTCGCGCGAGAGGTTGACGCTGCTTCTATCGCCAGGACCCTCGGAGGGGGATCTCACATTGAGTGACTAGGAAACCGTCTCGGTGTGATCACTGTATAAAAACCTTTATAGCCCTATTTTTTATGTTTACACTTTTGAAGACAAATGTTTATCCCCTTCTTATTTTTTATTTTTGAGTTTTAAACCCCCCTACGTAAATTTACATACATCATTTACATTAAACAACTACCCTCCCTCATCCCCTCCTCTTCCCTCCTAAGGAAACCATAGGATAGTTGATCTTCTTTTTTCTTCATCAAAGGTAGGTTTAGCTCTTTCCATCCACCCCACTCTTGAGATGCCTTCTTGTTGCAAACGTGGAGATATTGACATTCGAGTTAGTGCACCCACATGTAGAAGTCGTAGTTGTGGCTCTTGAACCAATTTCCACCCATGGCACACGTACTAGCAAGGTAAGATCGTATTGCCCAAATATGTTTGTTTACATATTGGATCTAGTAGTTTCATGTTAATCACTATAAGGATGTGTTAAAGTTTCATGATTCATGTGGTTTCTTATTAGGGATTACTAGCTGACATTTCCATGTAATGCATGCACTATATATGACTAATTAAATAGCATCTAAAGTTTTTTAACATAAAAATGCATATAAATAAATATTAAAGTTTTTGAATAACCACAAACCAAAACAATCTTCTTATCTAACAATGATCAATCTATTCATTGAGGATCAAATATACACTTTCATGGAAAGTTGGTTACGTTGTATCAGCATGCCTCTAGAATTTGTAAAGCTAGAGTTTTATGATTCTATTTAGGAAATTTAGTCAAGTTTCACTTGAAAATTAGGTTCCACAATTGATCATATGCTAGCTTTCTATGTAATTTCATGAGCATTGTGTACAGTTATAAAGAATCAAAATAAAATGTAGTTAGGTTTGTGACTACATAATGTCCCTAGACCTGCATCTTATTTTTTTCTTTTGTCCCTACAAATGCACAGTAGGAGATAAATGGATGGTTCAATTTTACTATATAAGTAGCTAATTAATAATGACATTTGTTTATGAGAATATTGGGAATCTAGCACTTCACAAGGTTATATGAAGAAAGAATAATATGGACACCCTTTTCTATTGTAAAGTTATATCACTGAATAAAGTTTACAACTTGAAAAAGCAATATTTGTTAGGGGAGTCCTCAAGGTGTATGACATATGAACTAGAAAGGGTGAGACTATCTTAAAGCGGTGACAACAGTGGAGACATCCACTATTTACACAAAAAACCTTGATTGGATCTGAAAGCGAGTGATAATAACACAAAACTTGTTTGAGAAGGTTATTGCTGAGGACGGCATCTTATATTGAGGGTTCATTATGATCAAGCATTGAAAAATCTCCATTGTAACTGTTCATCATATTATCCTAGAGAAACTTTTAAAGAAACCATTCATCATGTTTTGCTAGAGGCTACTATTATTTTGAGATTTCTTCTTCTGAAGAATGTGAGGACAATGCCTTTTCTTTGTTATTTTCTTACTCCTTAGTGCCACTTTGACTCGTCGGGTCCTCACTCTCCTCACATTCTTAGTGCCTTTTTGACTCCTTCCAATAAGTAACATTTGTGTAGGAAGATCTTAGCTTTCTAAGTATAGGGTTCATTTGCATTTTATAATAGGTATTTATGCATGACTTATTCACACCATGCTTTTGACATGTGCTAATGTAGGTGATTAATTTTAGCCCTTCTCCTAAAGTCAAAATCTTAGGATAGACCTTTCAAAAGAGGCCATATCTTCTGTGTCAGCTAGCTTCCTCCTTGCTCTCTGTGAATGTTTAGCAACCTCTCTCTCTCTCTCTCATAAACAAATTGACAAAGATCAAAGGTGTTGAGGCAAAAAAGTTTACCAACTATGGTAGAAATATTTGTGAGAAGTGAAAGGAGAAAGCAAGGCTCTCCTGTCTTTTCAATTCAAGGTCGAGCAAGGCTTAATTATAAAGTAGGACTTAAAGCACGGTCACCGTGGACCTTGGTCACTGTGCACCAACTGCAGGGCGTGGCACACGCGCGCAACGTCAGATGTTGACACGTGTGAGTAGGCCGGCCGCCGGTCTGAAGGCAAAGGGGCCAGGGCGGGGAACAATGATATGCGAACGTGATATCACAACCCACACGTACACCGTCATACGGAAGAAACTGTCACACGTGTGACCGTAAACAGGAGGCCTCTTGAGAGGAGGCCGCCCGGCGCCCGGGGGCCGGCACACGATGCTCATGGGCGCATTGAAACTTGAAAGAGAAAATGGGGGGCCAGTAGCACGTGAGAAGCCGGTAGAGTCTGGCCCGTGGGCTCCACTTGCATTGTCCCTTACACGTGTGAATTGGGACCCCTTTGTTTACCTTTCACCCGCACGTACACGTTCTCGGGTGTAATAAACGCCAGCAGCACGTGGGAAGCTGGTGGTGGGAGGGGACCCATCACACGAGCGAGTCGGCCTGGCCATCACGCACGAGTAGCACTGTGAGGCACTGGGACCGGATGCTGTGGGCCTTCACACCCACCCACACCACACCACACACGCTCTCCCTCTCTCTCTTGGACTCTCGCGGGTCGATTGAATTCGGGTGAGTCTAAAAGCCGCGTGTTTGGTCATGTTTCTCACCCGCACGTACACAGCAGTGTGTGTAGGTGGAGTTTAATTTTCCATCACCATAGCCACAGGCAAAGGGCCCGCCAAAGTCAGCATTAAAGCGTTGTTGCTTGGAAATCGCCATAGCTAACATTTGCTTGGCTTCATCATGGTTTCTTTCTCTGCAAGGCGTCCTTGCTTGGATGCAATTAAGCTGTGGATAGCCATAGCTCAAGAGAGCTTCGTGGATGTGATCAGCCATAGCTCTGTGTGGATGTGATCAACTGTGCACTGCCATAGCCATGATCTTTGGCGTATTCATGATTCTCTCTCTCTACGAGTGAATGTTGACTGGTTGTAAGCTTTGGATCGCCATAAGCGGGAGAGCTTTGTATAACAGGGATCACTGTGTAGATAGATTTGAGATTTGAGATTTGCATTGCTATTGCTGTGAGAGAGAGAGAGAGATGACTTCGAGCACAAGAGCTCCTACCAACAGGGAGAGAGAGAACAACAAGAGGAGAGAGAGGAAGAGGAGGGCCATAGCTGCTCGCATCTTCACAGGCCTGAGACAATTTGGGAATTACAAGCTCCCAAAGCACTGTGACAACAATGAAGTTCTCAAGGCCCTTTGCAGAGAGGCAGGCTGGACTGTAGAAGAGGATGGCACCACCTTCAAGAAGGAGGGCAATCTCCCCCCGTTCTCTTCCAAGCATCAGCAGCAGCACCGAGGACTCGATCGTCGGGAACCCGATCACCTTCATCGCCCGGATCATCATCGAGACGTTGATCAACCGCAGATGCTGAACCCGTCTGCATCAAACCTTGCCCTCCACCATAGCCCAGACACATCCTCACCACCTGATGGAACTTTGCCCACTGCTGTACATTGGCTCAACCCCATGCTCAAGCAATCCTCTGCCTTTGCCTGCCTCCAGGCCATGAGAGGAGGCTCCCTCAGTGCCCCTGTCACCCCTCCCCTCAGCTCACCTAGACTCCATGCAAAATCCAAGGCTCATGATGCCCTCCCAGATCTGGTCCTATCCAAACCTGATCTGGCCCAAGATTTAGCCATGCCCAAAGCCGATTTGATCCAAAATCTTGCACCTCTGAGAGCTGATTTGGCTCTACGCAAAGCCGATTTCATCCATAACTTGGCGACGCAGAGAGTCGAATTAATTGCATCAAAAGCTGATCATGTGATCCCTAATCTAGCTATGCCCAAAGCTAAGCCCCATCCAACCAAAGCTGATTCTTCATCCCCTGATATGGTAATTCCCAAAGTTCCTCTTGATTTGGCTTCATTTATGCCTGATTTGGCCATTTGCAAGGCTTACAACCCCTTTCTAGCTTCATCAATCTCCACCCCAACTTATCCCACCTCTCTATTGATCTCTGGAGCCTCCACTCCCTCTTGTTTCTACACTTCTGGCACCTGCACCCCTGCCCACTCGTCACTTTTCTCTTCAGGTACCTGCACCCCCACCTCGCACAACAACAATAATGGCATGAGGGCCTTGCCTTTACAATTTGCAGCAGCAATTTCCAACCTAGCTCTCTCCCAATCAGTGCAGGAAGATCTTCAAGAGGAGGACAAGGCTACCCTTGATGCCCTGCAATTCGACAGCAGGAAGCCTTGCAATATGGGCAAAATCTACCCATGCCCAAGGCAAGATGCAAAGCCAAGTGCAATCAGCATTGGATGTATGCCCAAGAGTGTAACAAGCTTGATGGCCAATGACTATGGTGAAAGGTGTCTTGATGCATCCATCAGGGCTCTTGCGGAGGCTGTTCCTGGTGCAAGAGGCATTGTGGGTGCAGAGAGTTTGAAGATGGAGGTGATAAAGGGGCATGGTGTAGTGAAGCCATGGGAGGGAGAGACCATACACGAGGTATCTCTAGGTGAAGAAGACCTGGAGCTAACATTAGGGAACTCTGCTTTTAAAGCTTGATCAGTTTGCAGGCACTCCATCATCAATCAATTGGCTCGTTTCCGAAGGTCGGGGTTTTATGATAAATTTTTTTTTTCCTGTATTATATGTAAAGCTGGGTTTGTTCAAAGAACATGCCGGCTGTATGTCTACCATGTGATCTTGCCATCTTGCAAGTTTTATTATTGGGCTTGATTGCAAGTATTTGGAAGGTAACTGGCTGTGTGAAGGCAGGGTTTAGTACACTCTTTTAAGTATGCTCAGGGTTATGCAGTAATGCATGTTAATTAGTGTGTGCAAGTGTGTTCCTATATGTCATATTTTATTTTATTTTTAAAAAATTTGGTGAGAAACACCGGTTTATATACCACCGGACTCCAGTTACAAGAACGCGCAACACCGTAGAGAGCGTGGATCGAACCCGCACCACCGGCTGGGACATCGTCCACTTTAACCACTCCACTACAGCCGTGTTCGCAAAAGTTATGTGGACTGTCCCTTCCTTCAGTTAATTCTACATGATCATGACTCATGGCCCCTGAACCAGGAGCTCAAAAACGTGCTCGCATAGAACTCTTTGGCTTTGAAGATATAAAGAGGGCGCATTATTGAGCTTTACTGTTGAGTTTGCATATGTCCTTGCTGCCTTTGGGTGCTTACTACCCGTGGTAGTTTTTGTACCTGTTTGTTAAAGGCCACGCGCGCATGTGCCATGTGTGTGTGCGGGTAGTTGATCTTTTTATTATGATTTTTAACTATGCACATTATTGTATGACTCGCATGAAGCATTGTATGTACTATGACGCCTAAGAAATACTTTCCTTTCATGTAAGTATTTGGAATTGACCATCCATTCCTAATCTAGCTTGGGTTTGTTTATATTCTATGCACAAGTAATGATGACCTACTTCGAAAATTGACATTTTTGCTACTTTGTATATAAAGAAATATTTATATACAATGTCCAAAGCAACCCTCAAGTGCACTACAATATAGATAATCTATAGCCAAGAATGTTAGCCAAAAAAAGGTAGCAATAAGATTCTCTAGATATTGGACGAAGTGTCTCATCTATTGGAAAGTGGTTGGGACGTCTTCTAGCTTAGAAAGAAAAACCAAGAATTTAACATGTCCTAATTTTTCCACGCCTCGATCTTATCATTTTGTTCAAAACATCCCACTTCTATTACACTTTATCTTCCTAGAGAATAGATACGTCTATCTTATTACATCTTACTAGGGATAAGATGTACAAATGCATGGTGGAAATTACAATACTCTACAGAGAAAAGGTCAAGGGAGATGGGGTTCTCTTTCTAGGGAAAGAATTTTCAATGTTCTTTTTCTATTACGTACTTAGGATTTTTTTTTTAAGTGTTAATAACATATTGGTTAACACATTTTTAAGACAACTATATATGCACACTTATGTAATGGATGTTTGTATTATATTGTAAATCTCGTCATTTGATGATAGACATTCGTAAGTATTGAATTTCTAAGGATAGACAAGAGGATCTTGGTAAGTTGGCCAAACCATAGAGGAAAGCCTTGTAACTATGTTTTGGGTATCTCGGGTCACTTACTTTCGAGCGGTCTAGTGGAAAAAGGTTTGGAACTATAGAAGCTAAATTTTCTTGTTTGTAACTCATTTTCTTATTCGAGCAATAGAAGTGGATTGTTCTCTCTCTCTCTCTCTCTCTCTCTCTCTCTCTCTTTCTTGTAACTCTAATCTAGCATGTGGTGTGTTTAAGGTTAGGATTTGGAAGAGGGCGAAAATTTTTAAACTTCTGTTGAAGTTTTACGGAGTGGAGGTCTCGTATTTTGTATAGAGATCTTTAACCAAATTTGTCAGGCATTTGAAATTTTCAATGATGCAACCAAAGTCTTTTTCTTTGGACTCAGTCTTGAAGGCAAGGCAGTGCAATGGTTCCAATCTTTGGACTCTCGACATAAAGGCACTTTCAAAGCAATGAGGCCTTCATTCTTGGCTTTGTACCTTACGGGTCTAAATGGAGTTCTATCATCTAATTTTTTCAATTGGAACAAAAACTAGAGGAAAGTTTACGTGACTACATCGTACACATTAGGTATCTTGATTCGCATTGTGAAGCAAGGAAAAATTGAGTGACAAGCACTTAATGGACCATTTCTTCTTGGGTTTACACAATCCAAGGCTTCGCGACCGCATGTTAGTAAAGGAATCCTCCACCTTTGATCAAGCTTGCAAATGGATAATCTTTCTCGATGACATACGAGAAAGCTATTCCACGCAATTGGCCACTGCGCCAGTGTGACAACCCAAAGCTCATTTGTAACATTACCTTCCTCTCCTCTTAGGCACCAAGCCTTGCTGGTGGCACCACTCTCAACTAACTACTCACACATAGCGCCATCGCGACCTTCTCCAGTGCCTATCTTTTCACTCAAACCGTTGCCTCTCTAGGCAAACTCCATTGATCATGCAAAGATTCAAACAACCGGGTCCATTGCTAAGCCCCTGGAGCCCATGCGCTCCGCCATCCTTGAGGCACCCATAATACATCACCTCCCTTTGCATGTGCCTCACATGGACCCTAGACCAATTGTGCACACAACATTGGTGCACCCACCAGGGAAACCATCTCTTTAGTGTTTCCTCTACCAAGGACTCCATAGAGTGGTTGAATGCCCTTACAAAAGCAATACATGCCAGTAACACCACAATGTCATAGCTATGGAATTAACCATTACTTCAAGGATTTTTCTTTGCAATTAGTTTCTCACTCCACAATCGAAGGCATGCCATCTCTCAACGTGTTGAGTGTTCAACATGAGAAAATGTTTATTGTCCCATTGAATGTCATCACACGGTTGTTGCAGGCCAAACTTAAGAAGGCCACATCCAAAAAGAAACAATGTTCTAAGTACATTGGTCAAGGTGATGATTGGGTTAGCATCCGCACTGGCTTAACAAAGACCACATCCTCCTCCTCCGAGAGTGATGATTGTGTCGAAATGCCACTCTCCCATGCAAACCCCCAAAAACTCATACAACGGCAAAAATGGATGGCTGCATTTCTCAATGCTATCCTTGTGAAAAGCAACGTCTTCAGGAGGTCTAAGCATTGGTAGAGCACTACTAGGCTCAACTTGAGCTATCGCCCATTTTTGTGACCTTTGATCCAGTACTTGAGTGCGTGTCGTCCCCCATACCTACTCAATGTTCGAGTCAAGAACCTGAACTTTCGCACAGGAAAGGCACGAGTCCACACTTACACTCAAGGCCAAGGAAGATCCGTTCGCCAGCATGACGTTGACAAACAAAGATCTTACTCCACATGTGCCTCCTAATCCTCCAGTGCCTCTTCCACAAGCGGCCAAGTTTCAATCTCACATTCACATCAAACAATTTGATGCGAATAGTGACATTGAGTTCGACAAAGACTCACGAGGTTCCCACATAAAATTTGGTGAGGTGTTTTACCTTCCTACGACACCCAAATCTCGACCTACACCCCCATCAAATAAGGACCACATTGAACTTCCATATACTATTGCTGGTCCACCTTATGATCAAGGCCTTGCACTTGAGGGAGCTCCTCATCAACGTGACCTTGTTGGTCTCTCAGACTTCCTTTCTTCCCAAATCCAAATTCCATTGGGACCTTCCAAATTTATGGAATGACCTTCGGGATTTGATGGAACGAACACTATAGGCTTCTATGGAGAAGGGAGCTAAGTCAAATTCCTCGAATGAATTTGAACACCATCATCCTCAACTACTCCATCACCACACCCACAACCTGAAGGCACATCGACAATTCAAGTAAATGCGCTGGGACACTACTTTGAAGGTGATGATACAAATGCAGCCCTACCCATTTCTTATAATGGACATGTAGTCAAAGGCATCCTAGATGGAGGTGCTGGTGTAAGCATCCTCACAAGAACATGTTGGGAAAACTGGAGCCAATCACCACATCGGTGATAAAGCTTGCGGACGGAATATCTGCACGACCCCTTGACCTAGCGCATGACCTCACAGTAAAAGTTTGTGATATGACCTTCAACCTCACATTTATAATCATGGACTTTCGTAACGCCAGCTATGATAGCATCCCAGGTAAGCTCTTCATGCGACAAACACAACTGATCCATGATTGGGACACACATCGTGTCTACCTCTACAAAGGGACTCAAATGCTCAAAGTAAATTTATATACCTGGCACTCACATCCCATGGCCAAAGTTCCCTTTCGAAGACTCTATGACCACCACAAGGAGCGACGATCTCTTCGTTGCGATGCTTGTCAAAATCCCTTGATGATGTGCGGGTGCCATACACGGTCGCTTCTGTCAATAGTGTTGAAGTCGACCACTAGGACTGGCTGAAAATCCTTGCTACACTTGATACTCGCCCAGATCGCAAACTTAGCATGCAATTCATGCTCCCCAACGGCCAGACCCTTCATGAACCCTACAAGGCCCTTGCCTCGCTTAACACCCTGAGTGTAAGCATCGCTCCCCAACATGAAACGACCACCTTTTGGGTATGGCTACATTTTCCCTTTGGAAAAATATACAAAGACAACGTGCCTTGCTATCTCTCATACTGAGCCACAATCTTTTGCCATGGGAAACATGGGTCTTCCTAGGCAAACTATCTCTTAACAATGCCTATGCCAAAATTCAACTTCCTAATGGACATCGTATACAAAGCCTTGGGTCTTTTACACAAACAGTATATACTATCTCTAATCCATTGGACTGTAAGTTTTGTGTGGTTTCCATAGGTGAGACATATGAAGCAGTCATCCTTGGAGGAATCTGGGTCCAGAACGCTACAAGTACAATCAACTCAACTGACAACACGGCTACCCTCAAGCTTCCCTAAGGCAAGGTTGCAATGATCCTCTCTAGGATGGGGAGTGCATCGAATCCGATCCTCTGCCCCTACCAACTTCTTCCACAAAGGGTACTCTCACCCCCAACAATAATTGGTAAGTCTTCCACTGCCCCTGAATTACCACAAGAACTAAACCCACCAAGAATATGGATCAGCCTCCCGACTGCAAACGGCGGTCTACAATGGTGGCAAGCCCACATGCATGGGCCATGACCGTATGTGTCATATGTAGTGTCAAAGGCATCTCACACGATCTTCGTGATGAGAGAGGTTGCGCCACCCGTTGGATTAGAGCAACCGTCTCAGTGTGACAATGAGTGTGGGAGGAGGGCAATGACGAGTGGCTCTGGTGAAAATCTTAAGCATAGCTCGATCTCGGCGGATCAAAAACTTCCCACGACATGTTAGGGTGAGCTTAACACTTGGATAGACCTCATTCACACCATGTGTAATCATGCATGAGCCATAACCCTTTGTGTCATATGTGGTATCAAAGGCATCTCTTATCCCCAAAGTGTAACAATATTCTATTAGATAGACCTCATTCACACCTTGTGTAATCATGCATGGGCCATGACCTTATGTCTTATATGTAGTGTCAAAGGCATCTCTTATCCCCAAAGTGGCTCTTCTTTGATATGTAGTCTCTCTCTAAGAGTAGCCAATCATGGAAGGGGCATGCCTATCCCCTTGCACCTTTCATCTATATCTTTCATCTGTATAGTATTTAATTTCTATCATACATTTGTACCACTTTTCACTAATAAAAAACACCATTATTTGAAGACAAAATGTAATAGAAGAGGATGTTTTGAACACTATCTATCTAACTGGAAAATGAAGTGTAACACCCTCATTGCCTCATACACACAATTGATATGTGCTGTAGCGAGCTTGTAGAAGGCTCAGTCACTCCTCCCACGAAAGCTAACCACTTCAATTGAACATATCTCATTAACACTCTCCTTGGTCATACATGAGTCATGATTGTTTCTCATATTTGGTGTCAAAGGCATCTTATTCCCAAAAGGGTGCTTCTCAAATGTAGTCTTCCTCTAAGAGGAGCTTCCCATATGGAAGGAGCACCCACATTCCCTTGCACCTTTCCTCTATAGATTATTGTGATTTTTATCATGCATTTGCACATCTTTTCACTTGTTCTCTAAGAAAGAAAAGGTGTAGTAAAAGAGGATATTCTAAATACGCTCTATTCGCTTGGAACACAAAGCATATGCCACCCTCTAAGAGGAACACTAGTTTTTCGGATGAGCTAGGCTATGGAACATTGGTTTCTCGGTTGAGTTGTTTGCACTCTTGAGTGCGGTTGGGCAAAGTCTCAGGATATTAGGTTGTTCCTTGTGTTCTTTCCATAGTGCCAAGGCTTCCCATAAGTGGTGTTGCTGCCGGGGAATAGCCACACTACATTTTGAAAGTTCATGAATGGTTTTAAATCTATAATATTTTTGTTTTTTCAAGAAAGAAGTAGATACGAAATCCCAAAAAACCTTTGATTTTACTGCACTGTTCTTGTTTTTATTGCATTTTCTTATTATCTAAGGAAATTTGTGTTTAGTTTTTCTTGTTTTGTCTTAAAACCGTGTCTTTTAATTTCTCCAATTCACGTTTTTCATCAATTTTTGCATTTTTTATTTTCTGTTCACTTTTCATTTCGCATAGATAAAACAGTACTTTGGGCTTGAAATTGAATGAATTAGGATAAAAATATATATCTTATAATTGATTTTCAAGCATGGGGTTTATCCCAATTTTGTTTCCTTACATGGAGAATTTAGGATAAAAACAAGGATTTGGGTAGGATTTGTAAATTAGACTAAGGTTTTTTACACTTTTGCATTAGTGTTAATAACATAAATTAACTTAGTTTAATTTTGCCGTAATTTAGGCCACTAGTTTTTAGCCTTTTAGTTGGCCACATTTAATGTGTAAAGGCTTCTTGGCCCCAAGTCAAAGAGAAAATCTTGGAAAAATTTAAAAATCTTATCACCACCCTTTTTCGGGTAATTTATGAAACCCAAAAAATGAAACTGAAACCCTAAAAAGTAAAAAGTAAAAAACTAATAATTAAAAATTTTAAATAAAAAAGAAAAAAGAAAAATAGAGAAGGGAAAAAAAGAGATTAAAAAAAACGCACACACAAACTTGATTGTTTTAGGTTTTATGTCGTCTCGCGATCATTTGGATGTAACTTATACAAGACCCAAATTTTTTTGTAATTTTTCATAGTTATGGGACCCACAACTATAGGAAACCTTGGTCAGCCTTAAAGAAAAAAGCTACCTCAGTAGTAGGATCTAAAAAGAAGAAGAGCAATAGAAGAAAGAAATCTTTTAAGGGGAGTAAACCTATTGAGAAAGCAAAATGGGTAAACTTGGGAGAATTCGTCAATAAACTAGTCTACATGAATGAGACTAATGAGGATTTTGATTCAGTTAGCATATAATCAGACTCTGAGCAAACTAGAAAAACCTAAGAAAAACCAAATGAGACCAAGAAAGATGAGACCCAAATAGTCAAAAAATCAACCAAACTCAAACTTGGTTAATACCCTGACCATGTACAAGAACTGAAACAACTTCATGAGCTTAGGGATATTGTAAGATTCCTCCCCCAACCCCTTTTTGATGTCTAGTATATTCCCCTGTAATCAATTCCTTTTCTAAAATATAAGAGATCTTGTTTGTGGCTGTTTTAACCTAGAGAGAGAAAATATTCTAGAGAGAGAATATTCAGATTTTGAATATTTTTGGATAGAAAAATATCTCTTATAATTCAGATGAGTTTCCCTGAAACAGAAATTTAAAAAGAATTTTCCAATGTGCAATTAGAATTAATTGGAAATAGGTATAAAGAACCTTAGCCTAAGGGTCTAGATTTTCAGAAATCTTTAGACTATGGTCCAATTAAGGTTTCTATGGGCCAATAGCATCAATCCATGTGTAGGGAGGAGATAAATCCAAATTGTAAAAAGAAAATACCTAAAAATGAGTAAATGCTCACATGAGGTGAAGAGTTGAAAATGTACAAGGTTTATTAGTAAAAAACTATGAGCAATATTAAAAATATGAGATATTTTGGGAATAATGATTTTATTATGACACATATGTAAGGAAGGGGAGTCCCTTAAATGCTCACATAAGATGAAGAGTTGAAAATGTACAAGGTTTATTAGTAAAAAACTATGAGCAATATTAAAATGATTCCATTATGACACATATGTAAGGAAGGAGAGTTCTTTAAAGGAGGTGCATATTTCACATAAGATGAAGAGTTGAAAATGTACAAGGGTTATTAATAAAAAACTATGAGCAATATTAAAAATATGAGATATTTTGGGAATAATGATTTTATTATGACACATATGTAAGGAAGGGGAGTCCCTTAAATGCTCACATAAGATGAAGAGTTGAAAATGTACAAGGCTTATTAGTAAAAAACTATGAGCAATATTAAAATGATTCCATTATGACACATATGTAAAGAAGGGGAATTCTTTAAAGGAGGTGCATATTTCACATGCTTGAATAAATTTTAAACTCATAAAAATTGAGATATTTTATCTCTCCTCTCTCCTCATTCAAGTCTAGTTCCAAAAAGTTAGCTTAACTGACCTAAAAATGGTCAAAAAGTGACCAAACTGACTTGGAAAATTCTAGAATCAGTTTGTTTGGTTAGGAGCTCAAATTTTCCTATAAATAGAAGCCTCCCCTTGTTGAAAAAGATATAGAGTCTTATGCCTTGTTACTCTACTCCACCTAAGCCAAATTAGATAGGGTCTTATGCTTTGCCAAATTAGATAGAGTCTTATGCTTTGTTACTCTACTCCACCTAAGCCAAAATATATAGTGTCTTATGCTTTGTTACTCTACTCCACCTAAGCCAAAATATATAGTGTCTTATGCTTTGTTACTCTACTCCACCTAAGCCAAAATACATAGTGTCTTATGCTTTGTTACTCTACTCCTCCTAAGCCAAAATATATAGTGTCTTATGCTTTATTACTCTACTCCACCTAAGCCAAAATATAGAGTGTCTTAGGCATTGTTACTCTACTCTACCTAAGCCAAGAACTGTGAATTCTTTAATAATTCACTAGTTTTTGATACTTCTCTCTTTCTTCAATCCCTATTGGTGGCTCCATCAACATACTAAACCAATTGATTGGTTGGGGGCCTCTACCGCGAATAAAGAATCAAGCAAATCATAAGGTAAGTATATTGAATTTTGATCTTTTCTATAATTTCTCAATGATTCTCTCTTCTCAAGTTTAATTGGTATGGTTTTTTAAATGCTATTGAAGTTAATTGGTGAAAAGTAGTGAAGAGTTACATAATTTAATAAATGCTATTGAAGTTAATTTCCATTTATGCTTAAATTCTAATGGTTTTTATGTAATTACTCTCTCTCACTCAAGAAATAGCCATACTCATGACCCATTCTCAATCCAAATGAAGCTTTTCATAAAGCTTTTCATAAAGCTTTTCCTTAATCAAGCTATGCTTGAGGCCAAATTAATGGCTTTTTGCTATGCTTTTAGTTTATGCACATTGATGATTCAATCCATTATGGATTGATGACCCAATTAGAGACCATTCTAATTATTTCCTTAATGATAAGCTTTATCCCTTAGAAAAAAAAAATTGAGATTTATCAGTCATAGTAGCGGAGCTATGGCAAAATTTTTATAGAAATCACGCATAAAATAAATTCATTCAAAGCATAAAAAGAGGACTTCCTACCATATCCTAGGAACTATCATCCTAGATTAATTAAAAGAATATTATTATGCATGGAGATATGGATGTTTGCATGTAGATGTAGAGGTATGGATGTGAGTGTGAATGTGGAGGTGGATGTGTGCATGTAGATGTAGATGTATAGATGTAGATGTGGATGTGGAGGTGGGTGGATGCATGTAGATGTAGATGTATAGGTGTAGGTGACAATGGAGATGTGGATGTATACATGTAGATGTAGATGTATAGATGTAGATGTGAATAGAGATGTGGATGTATACATGTAGATGTAGATGTATAGATGTAGATGTGGATGTGGAGGTGGGTGGATGCATGAAGATGTAGATGTATAGATGTAGATGAGAATGGAGATGTGGAAGTATATATGTAGATGTAGATGTATAGATGTAGATGTGAATAGAGATGTGGATGTATACATGTAGATGTAGATGTATAGATGTAGATGGGAATGGAGATGTGGATGTATACATGTAGATGTAGATGTATAGATGTAGATGAGAATGGAGATGTGGATGTATACATGTAGATGTAGATGTATAGATGTAGATGTGAATAGAGATGTGGATGTATACATGTAGATGTAGATGTATAGATGTAGATGTGGATGTAGAGGTGGATGTATGCATGTAGATGTAGGTGTATAGACGTAGATGTGGATGTAGAGGTGGATTTATGCATGTAGATGTAGATGTATAGATGTGGATGTGAATGTGGAGTGGATGTATGCATGTAGATGTAGATGTATGGAGGTGAATGTGAATGTGGATGTGGATGTATGCATAGGGATGTAGATGTATGCATGTAGATGTGAATGTACACATATAGTTGTGGATGTATGGATGTGAATATACGATTGTGATGTGAGGGAATCTGAAGTGATGAGATGGAAATGATGTGATGGGATGAGTATACATATAAATGGAATATGGAATAAGTAATGTAGATTGAGGAAGGATAATGTGGAAAAATGAAAGTTAAAATAGAAATTGTATTGTAAGCTGTTTGTAAATGCTGTTTGTAAATGCTGTTTGTAAATGATTGTTTTATGTCAAGAATGCTGGGGGGAGCATTTTGACCGTCTTGTGATTAAGGTCGTGATGAGAAAGTTGCAACTGCTGACGGGGAGTCAATGAAGGACGTCTCGCGTAGCAAGGTCGGCCGAGGTCTTGACCAGCCTCGGTGCGATTAAAATGGTGAGCTTCCGGTACGGTGGATGAGGGGCCAAGGAAGCGGCCTATGTGTGAAGCGCTAGGTTACCTGCGAAGGATCCTAGAGGGTGTTGACCATACGGTGCTCCCACGCGTGCGTCGAGGAAGATATTGGAACAGAGTTGGAGTTGTTTTCTGAAATCGAGCATGGATCTGGTTGATTGACCTTGCTGGTCTTCAATGGATGAGTCCATGGCTTCTTATATGGATCTGTTGGTTGATCTTGCTGATCTTCAACGAGAGTCCATCTTGTTAAGTGATTATATTGCCAAGTATTATGGGCTAGGAACTATCGAAACGGCTCCTGAGCGTTCTAGTTGCCAATGATGCCATAGATACTCTGATGAAGGAATGATGGGAAATTAAGAATCAATTGGATAAATTGGAAGATGGTGATCAATGATACTATGGTTTTATTAAAGGATTGTTTTAAACTGGTTGAATCTGGTTGAAAAAGGCAATTTCATATTGGGTGTGTGAGTGGTGTGACTAGTTTTATTTTGCATGAACATCCGGCTAGGGGGCCTTGGAACTCTTTTCCTTGGTACCCGGGACAAAACCTAACCAAATTTTTAATTGGATCCCATCACTACAGTGGTTGGGCGGTTGGCTAACCCATGGGATTGGATGGGGTTAGGCTGGACTGATGGATCCATAAATCGAGACTCAAACTTTTGTTTTTACGATAGAAAAAAATTAAATCCCGGACAGTAACTGTTCTATGGATAGGAATCAACGGCTGTGCCTCTTGAATGGGGAAAAAAGCGTTGATCCCAATGATCCAAGTGCAAGTTTCTTCCTTGAACTGACTAAGTATCTTATAGATGTAATTGGATCATCTCGATCAGAAATGATCTTGACTACGTTAGAGTAAAAAGTTATCCTGGTGGAATCGCCCGTGCTTCCGGTTAAGAAAGTTTTTCCGGGTTCGGTTTTGGAACAACCGACGGATTAGTCTCTTATCCGGATATCCGTGGGCGAGGCTCCGAGTGTGGGACCCCTGTCCCGCGCGAGAAGCGCTACTTCCGCTGCCAGTACCCCGAATCCGTTGCTCGGTGGGAACAGGGATCTTACAGCTGGTATCAGAGCATTTGGTTAATAAAGATCAACTGAGAAGACAAATATGTCAAAAATTTATCAAGAAACACAAAAAGGTTATAATTGTGTGATATAATTCATACAATTTGATATTCAAACTGAAACTCGTAATTTTGGTAATTGGGTCTTCAGATGGAAGTACCGCAATTATATAGAAACCCTGACTTGCTTGAGGCCTAGACATGATAGTATTTACCTTATAATTCCAAGGGCCGTGACTACCCGTATATACCGAGAGTATACTGCAGCTCTTTACTGACAATATATACGAGTAAATCTAAGACTTGAAATTATAAGCGTTAATGCTATCTAGATGATGATTTCGAATGTGATTGATATGATGTTTAATTCTGTTTGAGAATGAATGAATTGATTTGGATTCTGATTGAAAATGCTGATTGAAAAATGTTGATTTTTAAAAATTAGTTGAAATATAATGAAACCACAATGAGGGGGAATGGGACGAGTCCCTGTGATGATATTCATAACTAGAATGATGATAACGAATTCAGCAAATCACTATGAGATTAGTGGGTTGTGCTGTCAGATTGCTACTGTTAATACTTGACAGGTAGATCAAGTTAAGGGATGTCAAATTGAGAACTTGCTTGACTGAAATTTCCGTGTGGAGGAATGTTCCGAAGGAAACTTTTCGGTCTAATGGACCATTATCATGTTAAAGATATGAATGATATAATCTGAATGAATTGTTATTTAATGATGAGTTCTATATAAGGGATATTTATCCCAGTGTTCTGTTGGGTTGACCAGAATATAAGCAACCCCAGAATAAAAATTGGATCTTAAGAATAAGAGCTGTCCTCTACCTTGCGAGATGAGGACATCTCGCACTTTTTAAGTGGGGTAGGATGTAAGATTCCTCCCCAGCCTTCGAGGTATATAGGAGTAAGAATCTCCCTTTCGGATCTTATAATTATTCCCTCTCTAAAATAAAAGAAAGTTTCTGTTTAAAAAAGGAATACCCTTTTCCTAAAATACTTCTCAGGAGTCACGCCTATTTTAAGGATTTAGAACAATGAGTTTAGAAGTGAGAATCGGTGTTTTGGATACCAAGGTTTTGGTTTTCATTCGAGTATGGCCCAAAAGAAGTTCTTTATCTCTTGGGGAGTATAAGAAGTTATCCCTCAGATATTATGATCCTTATATCTGAATTCAAAGAAAGTAGGTGACTTAGCCTACAAGTTTCTTTTATCTCCTCATCTCAAAATTCTTAATGCCTTTTATAGAAAAATGTGCCAAACCCAAATCATGGAAAGACGGTAAAACTTCAGTGGCAAGTTACCGTTGGCTTCTAGGTTACGCTAGCTCCTTCCTTTATATAAGTCGTAACTTTTACTTGTCGCTCACAGTAATCTTACTCCCATCAATCTCCTTTCTTTCTTAATCTCCTTCATGGCTTGGCAACAAGAACTAGTTTTATCCATGATGATTTCTCACCTTCAAGACGCAAGAGAGTCTGTGAAGAAAGACTTTATAGAACAGTATGAGCGCTCACTTTTTCCTCACCTAGGAACTTCTGTAGCGCAGACCAAATGGCGGACCTATCAAAACATAACTAGGGTAACACCCTGGGGTCAGCAACACTTTCGTAACAATGTCCGCTTGGCCATGGTTATTGAAGCTTTGGGTTTGGGTCCCCGATACTACTGTGTCATGAGATCAAGGCATCTTGGGTTTTCTGAGCGGGTCTTCTTACTGGCATGTTTTCTTCCTCATGAGAAGATATACCTTTACCCCGTTTTTGGCTTGCCTCTCAGAGGTCCTTTTGTTAGATCACCTCATACCACTGAGATAGGTGCGGCAATAACCAGCAGAATCATTCCCATAGATGAGTTACCCTATACTTGTGCAGCTTGTGAGGACTGCTTTTGTGACCATATGATGGACGGGCTTATGGAAGTGTAAAGAGTTCTTCTATCTTTACTGTATAAGTCCCGTGAATGAATAAAGTTTAAATCTTGTTCTTATTTTGAATCTTGCTCTCTTTAAGACTTTTCTTGGTGGTTAATCGTGATTAAAATTTTTCTCTAAGTCTCATATTCGTGCATCTTGCGAAATTATTCCAAGTTGCGAGATGAGGACATCTCGCGTTTTTTAAGTGGGATAGAATGTAAGATTCCTCCCCCAACCCCTTTTTGATGTCTAGTATATTCCCCTGTAATCAATTCCTTTTCTAAAATATAAGAGATCTTGTTTGTGGCTGTTTTAACCTAGAGAGAGAAAATATTCTAGAGAGAGAATATTCAGATTTTGAATATTTTTGGATAGAAAAATATCTCTTATAATTCAGATGAGTTTCCCTGAAACAGAAATTTAAAAAGAATTTTCCAATGTGCAATTAGAATTAATTGGAAATAGGTATAAAGAACCTTAGCCTAAGGGTCTAGATTTTCAGAAATCTTTAGACTATGGTCCAATTAAGGTTTCTATGGGCCAATAGCATCAATCCATGTGTAGGGAGGAGATAAATCCAAATTGTAAAAAGAAAATACCTAAAAATGAGTAAATGCTCACATGAGGTGAAGAGTTGAAAATGTACAAGGTTTATTAGTAAAAAACTATGAGCAATATTAAAAATATGAGATATTTTGGGAATAATGATTTTATTATGACACATATGTAAGGAAGGGGAGTCCCTTAAATGCTCACATAAGATGAAGAGTTGAAAATGTACAAGGTTTATTAGTAAAAAACTATGAGCAATATTAAAATGATTCCATTATGACACATATGTAAGGAAGGAGAGTTCTTTAAAGGAGGTGCATATTTCACATAAGATGAAGAGTTGAAAATGTACAAGAGTTATTAATAAAAAACTATGAGCAATATTAAAAATATGAGATATTTTGGGAATAATGATTTTATTATGACACATATGTAAGGAAGGGGAGTCCCTTAAATGCTCACATAAGATGAAGAGTTGAAAATATACAAGGCTTATTAGTAAAAAACTATGAGCAATATTAAAATGATTCCATTATGACACATATGTAAAGAAGGGGAATTCTTTAAAGGAGGTGCATATTTCACATGCTTGAATAAATTTTAAACTCATAAAAATTGAGATATTTTATCTCTCCTCTCTCCTCATTCAAGTCTAGTTCCAAAAAGTTAGCTTAACTGACCTAAAAATGGTCAAAAAGTGACCAAACTGACTTGGAAAATTCTAGAATCAGTTTGTTTGGTTAGGAGCTCAAATTTTCCTATAAATAGAAGCCTCCCCTTGTTGAAAAAGATATAGAGTCTTATGCCTTGTTACTCTACTCCACCTAAGCCAAATTAGATAGGGTCTTATGCTTTGCCAAATTAGATAGAGTCTTATGCTTTGTTACTCTACTCCACCTAAGCCAAAATGTATAGTGTCTTATGCTTTGTTACTCTACTCCACCTAAGCCAAAATATATAGTGTCTTATGCTTTGTTACTCTACTCCACCTAAGCCAAAATACATAGTGTCTTATGCTTTGTTACTCTACTCCTCCTAAGCCAAAATATATAGTGTCTTATGCTTTATTACTCTACTCCACCTAAGCCAAAATATAGAGTGTCTTAGGCATTGTTACTCTACTCTACCTAAGCCAAGAACTGTGAATTCTTTAATAATTCACTAGTTTTTGATACTTCTCTCTTTCTTCAATCCCTATTGGTGGCTCCATCAACATACTAAACCAATTGATTGGTTGGGGGCCTCTACCGCGAATAAAGAATCAAGCAAATCATAAGGTAAGTATATTGAATTTTGATCTTTTCTATAATTTCTCAATGATTCTCTCTTCTCAAGTTTAATTGGTATGGTTTTTTAAATGCTATTGAAGTTAATTGGTGAAAAGTAGTGAAGAGTTACATAATTTAATAAATGCTATTGAAGTTAATTTCCATTTATGCTTAAATTCTAATGGTTTTTATGTAATTACTCTCTCTCACTCAAGAAATAGCCATACTCATGACCCATTCTCAATCCAAATGAAGCTTTTCATAAAGCTTTTCATAAAGCTTTTCCTTAATCAAGCTATGCTTGAGGCCAAATTAATGGCTTTTTGCTATGCTTTTAGTTTATGCACATTGATGATTCAATCCATTATGGATTGATGACCCAATTAGAGACCATTCTAATTATTTCCTTAATGATAAGCTTTATCCCTTAGAAAAAAAAAATTGAGATTTATCAGTCATAGTAGCGGAGCTATGGCAAAATTTTTATAGAAATCACGCATAAAATAAATTCATTCAAAGCATAAAAAGAGGACTTCCTACCATATCCTAGGAACTATCATCCTAGATTAATTAAAAGAATATTATTATGCATGGAGATATGGATGTTTGCATGTAGATGTAGAGGTATGGATGTGAGTGTGAATGTGGAGGTGGATGTGTGCATGTAGATGTAGATGTATAGATGTAGATGTGGATGTGGAGGTGGGTGGATGCATGTAGATGTAGATGTATAGGTGTAGGTGAGAATGGAGATGTGGATGTATACATGTAGATGTAGATGTATAGATGTAGATGTGAATAGAGATGTGGATGTATACATGTAGATGTAGATGTATAGATGTAGATGTGGATGTGGAGGTGGGTGGATGCATGAAGATGTAGATGTATAGATGTAGATGAGAATGGAGATGTGGAAGTATATATGTAGATGTAGATGTATAGATGTAGATGTGAATAGAGATGTGGATGTATACATGTAGATGTAGATGTATAGATGTAGATGGGAATGGAGATGTGGATGTATGCATGAAGATGTAGATGTATAGATGTAGATGTGAATGGAGATGTGGATGTATGCATGAAGATGTAGATGTATAGATGTAGATGAGAATGGAGATGTGGATGTATATATGTAGATGTAGATGTATAGATGTAGATGTGAATAGAGATGTGGATGTATACATGTAGATGTAGATGTATAGATGTAGATGGGAATGGAGATGTGGATGTATACATGTAGATGTAGATGTATAGGTGTAGATGTGAATGGAGATGTGGATGTATGCATGTAGATGTAGGTGTATAGACGTAGATGTGGATGTAGAGGTGGATGTATGCATGTAGATGTAGATGTATAGAGGTGGATGTGAATGTGGAGTGGATGTATGCATGTAGATGTAGATGTATGGAGGTGAATGTGAATGTGGATGTGGATGTATGCATAGGGATGTAGATGTATGCATGTAGATGTGAATGTACGCATATAGTTGTGGATGTATGGATGTGAATATACGATTGTGATGTGAGGGAATCTGAAGTGATGAGATGGAAATGATGTGATGGGATGAGTATACATATAAATGGAATATGGAATAAGTAATGTAGATTGAGGAAGGATAATGTGGAAAAATGAAAGTTAAAATAGAAATTGTATTGTAAGCTGTTTGTAAATGCTGTTTGTAAATGCTGTTTGTAAATGATTGTTTTATGTCAAGAATGCTGGGGGGAGCATTTTGACCGTCTTGTGATTAAGGTCGTGATGAGAAAGTTGCAACTGCTGACGGGGAGTCAATGAAGGACGTCTCGTGTAGCAAGGTCGGCCGAGGTCTTGACCAGCCTCGGTGCGATTAAAATGGTGAGCTTCCGGTACGGTGGATGAGGGGCCAAGGAAGCGGCCTATGTGTGAAGCGCTAGGTTACCTGCAAAGGATCCTAGAGGGTGCTGACCATACGGTGCTCGGGCTCTGGGTCGCCTAGGATACCCACGCGTGCGTCGAGGAAGATATTGGAACAGAGTTGGAGTTGTTTTCTGAAATCGAGCATGGATCTGGTTGATTGACCTTGCTGGTCTTCAATGGATGAGTCCATGGCTCCTTATATGGATCTGTTGGTTGATCTTGCTGATCTTCAACGAGAGTCCATCTTGTTAAGTGATTATATTGCCAAGTATTATGGGCTAGGAACTATCGAAACGGCTCCTGAGCGTTCTAGTTGCCAATGATGCCATAGATACTCTGATGAAGGAATGATGGAAAATTAAGAATCAATTGGATAAATTGGAAGATGGTGATCAATGATACTATGGTTTTATTAAAGGATTGTTTTAAACTGGTTGAATCTGGTTGAAAAAGGCAATTTCATATTGGGTGTGTGAGTGGTGTGACTAGTTTTATTTTGCATGAACATCCGGCTAGGGGGCCTTGGAACTCTTTTCCTTGGTACCCGGGACAAAACCTAACCAAATTTTTAATTGGATCCCATCACTACAGTGGTTGGGCGGTTGGCTAACCCATGGGATTGGATGGGGTTAGGCTGGACTGATGGATCCGTAAATCGAGACTCAAACTTTTGTTTTTACGACAGAAAAAAATTAAATCCCGGACAGTAACTGTTCTATGGATAGGAATCAACGGCTGTGCCTCTTGAATGGGGAAAAAAGCGTTGATCCCAATGATCCAAGTGCAAGTTTCTTCCTTGAACTGACTAAGTATCTTATAGATGTAATTGGATCATCTCGATCAGAAATGATCTTGACTACGTTAGAGTAAAAAGTTATCCTGGTGGAATCGCCCGTGCTTCCGGTTAAGAAAGTTTTTCCGGGTTCGGTTTTGGAACAACCGACGGATTAGTCTCTTATCCGGATATCCGTGGGCGAGGCCCCGAGTGTGGGACCCCTGTCCCGCGCGAGAAGCGCTACTTCCGCTGCCAGTACCCCGAATCCGTTGCTCGGTGGGAACAGGGATCTTACAGATATGGTTACAAAGACTCAAGATGAGTTAGAACCGAAACGAAAACTAGTGCGAGTCTCAGACATTGTTCATCCTGATAATCGGAAACCCATCAAAACCCACAAATCTTTGGAAATTCCTAGTGCCATCTAGGAAGAAAATGAAAACTCACCTGTCCCAAGCATGGATCCTTATCTTTTTAGGAGAATGTTCAATTATGAGACCCTTGACCCCATCTAAAAGGTGGAGATTCCAACCTCCCTAGTGTCCTCATATGGTAGAGAGATGACAGAATTGAACATTCCCAAATTGATGGAATTCATGGCTTCAAAAATAGAAACCACAATCACTGCACGTTTTTGTGGACACCTGGAACTTTTTGCTGCTTTAAAATCTCTCCTTAATAGGGAACTTCACATTGGGTTACCATCATTCGCACATGCATTCATATGCTACATCCTTTATATGGGAGTGTGCTAGAGCCTCAAGTGGAGGATGACTAGACTAAATCTGAAATCAAAATTCCATTGAACAAATTGGGGTAATACGTTGAGAGTGATGAGACTAATGCAACCCTTTCTGTCTCATTGCCAAAGGAATCACAGTAATGGGAGTCTTAGACGGTAATACGTTGAGAGTGATGAGACTAATGCAACCCTTTCTGTCTCATTGCCAAAGGAATCACAGTAATGGGAGTCTTAGACGGTGGCACAAGAGTGAGTCTAATCTCGAGGAAGTGTTGGAAAAAGATAGGTTAGTAGACCTCGGCTTGAAGTCTTTGACATTGTTGTTAAGATGGCTGACGGAACAATTGCCAAGCCTATTGGGATGCAACGAGATCTTAAGATCAAAGTGTTGAAACATCGAGTGAAGCATACCTTCATTGTGATGGATTTTACCAAACAACTTGACTCCTATGAGATGATCTTAAGACGGCCTTTTATACATGTAGCTAAGATGGTCCACGATAGGCGAGAAACTATGTCTACTTGAGTTTTATGACTCAATCCTTAGAGTAGATCTTGCCATGTACATCCTATGGGTAGTGGTGGAATTTTTGGAAATCAATCTAATACCACAATCCATTATGTTCCATTGCAATACTGATTCTCACTTGATGCAAAAAGGATACTGACAATGCCCTTTTACTCTACCTCTATACTTAACAAAGTAATTTTCGACTATTTCTTGCTGCTCCAACTCACAAAAACACTCCTAAAATAAAACATAAAGCCACTAGTAGATCTCTTGTCTACGCAACACTACTAGCTCGAATCAACATCTGTATTGTATCCCTATGCCATCCGCATAGAAAAGTCCATAATCATTTGTGTACTTTATCTATCTAGCCACATCTAAGTGTGGCTTCTTGAGGCCTTACATAAACTGACTCGCAAGTCCAATAGTATAGCTCAAGTTTGGCCTAGTAATGGTCATGTAGATCAAGCTACCCCCACTATGCACCTATACATAGTGGGTCCTCTAAAAGCTCACTTGCATTTGTAGATAGTCTTGTGTAATGCTCCAATGGCACTAAAATAGGCTTACAACCTATCATACCATATTTGGGACAACATGTCCAAGCCATGATGCCTCTGTAGTAATAACAAAATGTCATGGGGTGATCTCACCACCTCTATATTGCAGCTCACCCAGATCCTATATCTCAAACTTCTGGTTTAAAAGCATCCTGACATCATTTATGCTAGCATGAATGTTTGTTTCACTATCACCAGTGATAATCAAGTCATCCACATAAATGACTAATAGCATGATCCCTTTATCTGTCTTTTTCACATAAAGTAAAAAAATTGTATTGGATATCTGAAATCCAATGGTAATAATATACTCCCTGATCTTGTTTGACCATGCTCTAGGCACTTTCTTTAAGCCATACAAGGCTTTACATAACCTGCACACAAAATCTTGATGTATAACTCTCATAACTCAGTGGCTCTATCATGTATACTTTTTCTTGAAAATCACTATGAACGAAAGAATTCTTTACATCCATCTGAAGAAAAGACCAACCCTTCACTGTAGTCATAGCAATGACATCTCTCACGATTCCATTCTTGTAACTAGGCTGAATGCCTCTCCTAATAGTAGATGCCATATGTATGCACATAAACCTTGGCAAACCAATCTTGCCTTATGCTTGCTTATTGATATATCTAAGTTATTGATGCATTTCTCTAGGTCCTTTGGATTTCTCTAGGTCCTTTGGATTTGTCACTTCGTTGGAAACGTGCACATATAGAATATATTCAAATACTTTCAAGTGAGACACTTCTGGTTTTATGCCTATAAACTTCTATTTAGATGCGCGAGTCATAGCATAAATAATTACAGTCAAGGTCCTATTCATAATGTAAACAAAAGTCTTGTTTATAATGTAAACAATAGTGCTACTACTTCTACCCAAAAAAATATCTAGCACATTTCTTTTCAGACACATCAAGGCACATGCCACTTATGCAAAATGTGCCTATTTTTCCTTTCTGTGTAACACCATTTTGTTGCGGAGTGTACTTGCATATAAACTATCTCTTAATTCCCCACTTTCTCAAGAAATCACTGAACTTATTGGAAAAATACTATCTCCCATCATCCGATCTTAGGCATTTTATTTGCATGCCTTTTTCTTTCTCGACTAAGGCTTTAAATCTATGAAAGTGTGCAACACCTCGCTTTTATCCTTCATGAAATAAACCCTCACTTTCCTAATGTAATCATTAAATTAATGTAACATAATACCTACAACTTGCAATTGTTGTAGTTTTTGTTGGTTCCCATACATCCAAATGTATAACATCTCTAATGGACTTGCAATCATGTGCTTTTCATGTGGTAATGCATGTTTGGCATGCTTCACATACTTTATGCACACCATCAACCTTAAACTTTGACAATATTCAATAATATTTTGGGCCTACATACACTTTAGCCGCGTTATATATTCACCTAACCAATGTGTATATTCACATGATCAATGTGCTTGTGCCATATGTCAATATTTGGAATGACACCTATCCCATGCATAAACATGGCTACCTTCACCTCAAGCATGTTCACATCCAACTTGCCATTTCTGTTATCCTTTGCAACCAAGTAGCATTGATTTTTAAAGTCACCCTTGAGGATTAAACCTCACTTGTAGACCCTGCTCAACCATCTATCCGAGCTCTTTGTAATATTTAGAACATGAAGTACATCTACCGTCAAGTGTCATTTTTTCATAATATGAACAAAGGTACTTTACCAGCATGCGCAATGGGATGCACAGTATCATCACCTATTTTCATACATCTTGATTTTTTCATATCTTTAAACCAATCACGATGATTGGTCATGTGGTTAGAGGCACCAAAATCCATATACCAAATATCTCATAATCTTGAAATATCTCCTATTATGGAGCTGATCATATGCTACATCACAAATAGCTACTCACTTCTGTCATCATCACCAGCCTTTTACTTGATGATCTATATTTGCCTTGTTGTAACTTTTCACTTTTGACATCATTCAACTTTTTTTAACAGTCCTTTACCATCTTCCTTGGTTTGTGCTACATCACAAATACTAAATATCTCGTCATCTTGGCACATCTCTTGTTGAGGAGCTGAGCATGTGTTGCATCACAAATTGATGTCCACTTTTATCATCATGCCACCCTATTTACTTAATGATGCATAGTTGCCTTGTTACAACTTCCACTTTGACATCATTCACGTTTTATAGCAATCCTTTACCATGTCCCCTAGTTGCCACAGTAATAACATTCTATGATTTCTTTGCTAATCGTCTTGGCCTCTCTGGCTCCCTCTACCTCTAAAGTGGCATCTGCTACCTATGAGATTGATTTTCTTGTTGTTGCTGCTCTAGATTTGATTTCCAAAATGGCCTCCACCTCAGTCTCTAAGATGATGATCTATCTCTGCCTCTACCTATATTTGAGTAGAAGGCCTGCTCATTTGAATTTCCAAAGAATGAACCTCCCCCAATATCCTTCTCCTCATGGATGAGAAGAGTAATCAATTCCTAAAAATCAGGAAAGTTCTCTTGACCTCTAATGGAGGTTTGAAACTGACTATATTTTTTTAAATACCATTCGAGGTCACAGATACCATATCATCATCATCTACTATAGTGATCCAATAGAAGCAAGGGCATCTACATGCTCTTTAACCTGCACTACAAGAAATCATTTATACTCATTTTTCCTCTGGTCACATTATGTAGCTCCTAATTTAGCTATATCTTTCGAGCTTGGGTGTTTTGTTGTACATTTTCACCAAGGTGTTCCAAGCCTCCTTAGGTGTTTATGCATCCTATATATGCGCAATCATAGAATCTTTCTTACTGAAACTGATACAGCTAATACAACAACTTTTTGGCTCTTTTATGCCATGCTTTATATGCCTGCATTTTACTAAGGGGTGGGATTTTCTTCACCAATATCTGGTTCTTTGATGAACTCCAGATATCCTTTTCCCATAAAAAATTTGTCATCCTAAACTTCCATGCTTGGAATCTTTTCTTGTCGATCTTTTCACTCACAATCTAGGATAAAATATTAGACATGATTACTTGCAAATGGTGCTTTTAAAAAACTTTTGCCCTTGTTGTAGCCAACATAGTGGTACTATAAACTTGTTTTAATTCTAATGTATGTGAACCAATCACATACACATACATCCATCAATATGGTAACTCTTAGTTTCTTTGCGTAGACTGTCTTACAACCAAATTTCTACTACAAATTTGTACGAACCAAAAATTAGGCACAAGCAAAATTGACTCTTCATAGAGAATGCATACATAAAACTTATCGAGCCAAAATGGGGCTCAAAACACACCCAAATCACATCAAAATGTATAAAAACTCAGTTTTTTAACGTAATGTTAACGTAGTTAATTGCACACACAATATGGTCTTCTTTCTTCACCCAAGAGGATGCTCAATCTGAGACAATAACTTCCCTATTTGCTTGTAGCTCTCACAACTCCAAAGGTGTAAGAGATGGAAATACCCTAGCCCATATACCACTTTCTTTCTTGCCTTGTTCTTGCCTCTTGCTTACCTCCTTAGATCTCACACAAACTAAAGCTCTGATACCATAAAGAGAATGTGGGGGAGAGCCTGAGAGCTTGAGTTTTTGGTAAGCAAACACACATACACAAGAGAGAGAAAGGCAAAGAGAGAGATGGCTGAAATTTCTTCTATCTTCTCTTCTCCACAACCATAATACTAAAGAGATAAGAGTGCATACTATAAGGAAAAGTTCTCTCCTACTATAACTTATAATGATCGGTCAATACTGTGAACCCGACTATATGAGCTAGTGCTATAACTATGCCGCCATAACATAGCCTATCACCCACTAGCGGCATATACACCGGACCATAAACTCCTTGGGGACGACCTTCATGGTGCCATCAAAACCCTTTCTCCACCACTATGTGAGTGTACACTTTGGCATCATTGCCTTGGAACGCAACCCTCACAAGAGCTGCCTCTTCGTCATTATATCCTCCTCCTCCTTAGACTCATATTATTCATAATAACGACAACTTGAACACACTAGAGCCTCCAAGAAATGCTCCAAATGCTGCCACTCCCTCGCAGTACTAGCTGTATCTCTACACCAGCCTCATAGAAAAGTCCATAATTAACTGTGGATTTTATGTACCTGAGAATCCATTTAGCCACATCCAAGTGTGGCTTCCTAGGGACCTGTATAAACCAACTCACAAGTCCAACAACATAGCTCATGTCTGCCCTAGTAATGGTCATGTAGATCAAGCTACCCACTATACGCTTGTACATAGTGGGGTTCTCTAAAAGCTCACCTATATCCATGGAAAGCTTTGTGTTTTTCTCCAATGGCACTAAAATATTCTTACAGCTTATCATATCATACTTGGATAACATTTTTTTCTTTTGGTCCATATTATCATGTATTATGAATAAGTACTTATTAGGATTTAATTGTGAGGTCAATCATCAAGCATAGTAGAGGTTTCTATAACTAAGTTGTTGCAACATGTGGACTTTTCTTTAATGCATCAATCTGTTATGTTCATCTTGGCACTTTGTGGCTTCCAATTGATCCTTTATTCCACTGATATAGTGCACTTTGAAAACTCACTTATTTTGGCAAGGCTAACATGCTTGAATTCTGTATTCCAGATCCTGCTGCCAAATTTTGATGTTGACATTTCTTTCTAATTGAGATGCTGCAATGTCATATTAACCTCATTCAAAATGTCCATTTTCTTGTAGACATCTACGATAATTAGTTGGTTTCCCCTAGAACCATCTATCAATTGTTTTGTATAAATTCTTGAATTATTGCCCTTCCTAGTTTTGTGTGATCCCATGCCTTTCTTATAGTCCCCTTGTTTTTGTGCATTGACTTTCGTATACCATTCTCAAACTCAACCTTGTATCTATAAAATGTTGTAGTTGGAATACCATACATCTCATACCATGCCCTTTGAACATGTTGTAGTTGGAATACCATGCATCTCATACCTTGCCCTTGAACATACTTCCACACCACTGAATGTGAAGCCATACTGTCTTGTCTCCATTCCATCCACGGCATGCCATTTCCATGGAATCACACACAGAATCAGTGCGAGATTGCAAGCAATGGCCTCAACTAGTAGCCTTCTAACCTCCCTATTCCTCCTCTAATCCCACCTAAGTCACTTTATCCTCTTGTAATAAGAAAGTTCTGAGCCATGAAAACATCGAATAGGAGACCTAGTGATTTGATCTCTGAGTATGTTCTTAACAACTCTAGGAATGAGTAAGGTATGTGGGTTGGAGAGATATTCAAGGTTAATGATTGGATTTACTTACAGCCAAGATTAAGAGAGCCACACAGAGTTCAAGCGCTTATGGTGTTTTGGAACATCATTGTGGAAGGGAGGATTGCTAGCTTTCAAGAAAGCTCAAAATGAAGGCATGGTGGCAATAGTTCAATATGTCTACATGGCTTCAGACATTCATCTTCCTCCTCAAATGACAAAAACCAAGTTTCCTTGTAATTCTAAGTATTTTGTTACTAATGTGGTTCTATTTCAAATCATTTTGTTATACCACCCTTGTTGTTCACTTCTTTTTTTTTTGTGGTTTTGTGTATGGAGATATATTCCCATAAAGTTATATAGAGGAACAACCATTGAAGAGCATAATAGGGACCTTCACAGTGCTTTCCATTCCACCATAAGTGATGTTTTATTTCCTAACAAGAACTCTAGGACACTTCTTAGCAGTAGAATATTATTTTCCACACACTCTTACATAGTTCCCTCTAGGTCTAGAGACTATGGAAGGCTTGAAAAGCTTCCATTTCCCTTATTAGGCAGTATAGAGTGGCCAATCCTTTGATAAATGGAGTGTAGATGCCTTCAAACAAAAGATGATTAGTGATATCCAATCCTCTTTAAAATTTACAAAGCCCTCTTGATAAATAGGTCTTCAAACAAAAGATGATTAGTGATATCCAATCCTCTTTAAAATTTACAAAGCCCTCTTGATAAATAGGTCTTAGTTGGTATGCTCGCATTCATCTTTTTGTGTATGTGTTTTGTAAGATCTTGCCACAAGCCACTCCAGCAATGTTTATTTGTAAGAAATTGCAATTTGAGCAGATGAATGGTTTATTTGGAAATGCATGGAATATAGTGGAAGGGGTGCATAAGGTAGATGTATATTCTTATAGAGTTGTGATTTCAAGTATCACACTTCGATACTTGAAAGCACGCTCAAATTTATACATCCAATTCCACTACGAGCAATGGATGAAGAAAAAGGGAGAGTGGATACCATTGCAAGATGAAAGCATAAATAGGTGGAATAGTATTTGAGTTATATAGGTCCATATCATAGCATACCTAAGGTGAGAATTGAAAATAATCTTTTATTTCAATATAATCTTTTAAGACTTAAAATATATTCAGATTTGGGACTAGTAAAATTATTTCTATGAGTGGTGTCTTTTGCGCACAAACGACTCTCCCCTTTGCCTTGCTAGAGTTTCCCTCTCTTCTGCCTCATTCTCCCTGTCCTCCATAGTAAAGCTGCCATTCCTTATTCTCTCTTCTACCATTCCCTATCCTGCTCGGCTTCACGCTTGACGTCTAGGGCTCCAAGTTGTGAGAGGTAACTTACATGCATGTCCACAGAGGGAACTTTCATGGGAAGAGAGAGAGAGAGAGAGAGAGAGAGAGAGAGAGAGAGAGAGAGAGAGAGAGAGAGAGAGAGAGAGAGAGAGAGAGAGAGAAGCATTTCTAGCCTCCAGAAGCATTTCTAGCTCTTCAACATCAAGGTGCATAAAGAGAGAGAGAGAGAGAGAGAGAGAGAGAGAGAGAGAGAGAGAGAGAGAGAGAGAGAGAGAGAGAGAGAGAGAGAGCGCTTGGAACTGCTTCAATGTGGAGGTCATGGTTGCTTTGTGTAGGATGGTGAAAGCTTCTTCATCAAGGCTACTGTCTGACAACTCCACCATCAAGAAAGTGGTGCCTCCTAAACAAACGAAGTTCTGTCGCTATGCTGCATTCACATCATTAAATAAATTGTGGTGACACCAAAAATTATGAATCCCACTTCAAGTGAAATTTGCTGCAAAGTGTTCAACAATTCTAGAGTGGTCCTACGATGAGGAGTTCATTTTTGTTTTTCAAAAAGGTGACTATATATATTAACTTAAGAAAGTGAAAAAGGGAGAATCAACCATTAAATCATGTTTTTGATCGAAGAAGCATAACTTCTGCACAAAAGACTAGGAACCTAGAAAAACGATATATAGTTATGTTGACCTCTCTTGTAAAGCATTCCCTCTACTAACTAATTGGCTTCTTTATTATGCATTCTTATTGGGAATTTTCTTTATTAGTCATTTGGCTCTGTATTTATTGATTTTGGTAGGTCTTAAAAGAGACTATTGGCTAGATAATGGATAGTCTCCTATAGGGGAGATTCATTATTTGATAACATACGCAATTGATGACCTTTGATTATGTTGTTCCACCACATAATATATATCCACCACATCCAAGTCATTGTTAAGATATTTCCATGGTATCAAAAGATGGGCAGAGACCTTCCATTGTGTTATCATCATTTGATGATTTTGGCTTATTTTCAAGAGGGGCTATCGATGTGATGAGGTTTTTGAGTTAGAAGCCTTTAACTCCTTTGGTAGAAGCTTGTTCTTTTGATGGTGAGGATGGAGAGAAAAAAGAACATAGATTTTTTTAGGATGGACCTCCCCAATGGAGAAGGCACGTTTTCAGGTTGAGGAGCTTTTTGGGAGGAGCCTTGTAGCCTTTTACATGCAGCATTATGCATATCCTTCAATGTCGGATTCTCCCTATCACAAAACGATATCACCATATCCATGTTGTGGACCTCCCCAATGGAGAAGGCACGTTTTCAGGTTGAGGAGCTTTTTGGGAGGAGCCTTGTAGCCTTTTACATGCAGCATTATGCATATCCTTCAATGTCGGATTCTCCCTATCACAAAACGATATCACCATATCCATGTTGTGGACCTTCAAGTTGATTGTGTTACTCCTAAAGCATGGTTTTTTCACTGGTAGCAATAATCCATTCCCATCCCATGTCTTCTTCTAACAAAAACTCAACCACAAAGAACTTGCTATTAAGGGGATTAGTTTACATGTAGATTGTATGTTCAAAGTACCCCAAACATGGCATATTCATGACTTGGATGAAGATAATCCACTTAAGATGATCTTGTGGCATAAGTTGACCTACTAGCTTTTATAGTTTAAGGGTCATGAAATTATATGCATGCCATGGATAAAGTTTGGCTTGACTTATGTTGATACTTCCAAAGGCTTTAAAGTCCACATTAAATCTTGGAAGATTTGGAATAGGGTCAAGTTTAGGTGCTCCGGTTTCAAGCTCCATAGTTTAAATCTTGGATTTGGAATAGGGTCAAGTTTAGGTTCTCCGGTTTCAAGCTCCATAGTTGGTCAAGTTTAGGTTCTCCGGTTTCAAGCTCCATAGTTGGTCAAGGTTTCCTTGCAACGGCTCCTCTTCTTGGAAGAGGATTGTGAATGTACTCACTAGGTGTTCTAAGGTGATAGTTTGCATTGATTTGGCAATTGAGTAATTATCCAAAAATCTATCCAAGATGATTTCTTCAAGGTCATCTCCTAGAACTCCCATTGTATGTAACATCCTAAATGAGAAGAGTGAAATAACCCCATATTTCCATGTAATCCTAATTAGCATTTATCACTTCAATATGTCTACGAGTGATTGCAGGTTCTCCCCAAGTGTCCTCGGATACAATGTTATGGCTAGCCTTAGGACTAAGCATCGCTCATTTCTATTCAACATTCTTCCCCTATGGAAAGAATGTGCAACCTTTCCCCTTAGGATCAAGAAGCACTGCTCATTTCCATTCAACATTATTTCCTCTCAAGAAATAATGTTCAACATCCTTTCCCCTTAGGATCAAGCAGCACTGCTCGTTTCTATTCAACATTATTTCCCCTTATTTAGCACCACTCATTCCTGTTTGACATTCTTTCCCCTAGGAAAATATAGCCAAAATTTGATTAGCTTTTCAAAAGAAACCATGGATGTTTCAGTTTCACTTTCATTTTAGTTTCCCATTCGCTTTGAGATGGGATGCATGGAATCCGCAATCTCGAATGTATTCCCAAAGAGTTGGTCTAAAGGATAGTTTTCCTCATTTTGACTCTTAACATTATTGAGAATGTATCCAATGTAGCACTCAAAGTGAACAATGACACTGAAGGCCCCTCATCATGTTTACTGGAACTTGCTTATTAGAAGCAAGTGAAGACGTTGGAGTTAAATACCGACTTGTAGTATCATATGTGGATTCTTCCTTTTATTTATCCTCACCATGGTTTAATGGATTAATTTTGGTACACAATACCTTTTCCTCTTGAAAAGGGAATTGGTACTCCTCTTTGTGTGCTTTTAGGGAATTCTCTTAGGTTTAACAAGAAGTGGTATAATGTCAATTAGTGATCTAGCAACACCTCAACTAGTTTTAAGCATGGTCTCTTGAGCGTGTTGTTTGCTAAGGCTCTTGTTTTTATCCTAGGGTGATTGGTCGGGTCTTAGTGCTTTGATATGACATTCACTTGCACTAGATGAGGTGCTAGAATTTGTTTTTTCATCTTATATTTCTTGAATCACTAGCAAGTTCTTATTGTTCCTTCCCATATGCAACGAGAGTGAATTTACTTTTGAGCACTTGTAGAAAATGTCGTATATATCGGATCATTGGAGTCAATGCTTATGCATGATGTTTCCTTTACCTTCCTTGGGCGTAGGCTTTCTTCAAGCATCTTTCTTGTGTCTTGAGGTGTAGTCCTAACCTCTTCACAATGTGTAGTCCGTGTCTTTCTTGTGTTTAGGAGGCTGTGAATCTTTTTTTCTTGTTTTAAGACATTTTCTTCTACCACTTGTGTAGAGGGTTCTTTTGTAGGCTTTTGCTTGTACCTTACGTGTGAGCATATTGAGTGGAATTATGAACATGTTTCCATTCTACACATTAAGATATTTAGTGTTGGGTATTGTAATGTAGCTTACAACAAGGCATTTCTCCTCAAGCAATCTAGGAACATGTGATCAATGGCACATCGATTACACATGGGTTATGTGGTTTCAGGAACTATAGATGCATTTAGCCTGTAACTTTGTGTAGTCCACGTCAATAATATAAGCATTGCATTGTTTATCTTCCTTAGCAAATTCTATCCCTTTTTTGTTTCTTTTTGTTGAGTCAAGTAGACCAAATGGGTGCATGGGGCTCCTTGGTTTTGAAGTAATTTGCAATTGGTGCATGTGACATTATGAGATGTTATGACCAAAAGCCTTGTAAATGATTGCAGTATAGAAAGACTAGCTTAGGATACATGTAATGTGAATTGGAATGATGGTGCTTCGTGAAGTAATGTGAACAACACATTAGGTCTACAAGAGAAGGGATCATAAAGGTTGCTGGCAATCTAGATCATCCCCTTTCTTCTTGTATTAACTTTTCCAAAGTTTTCAACCAATGCGTTAAAGAATTTTTCTATGGACATATCAGAGATCAATGTCTCTTTGCTTCCTCTTTCCCTATGCTCCCTCTTTCCCTAGTTTAGATGAGGAAAAGTTCATCTCAATAATGGTATCTTCCATCAGGTTATCTAAAGGGATTGGTTCTTTGCAACATTGATCAAACGAGTATGGATTTGAGACTACGATCTAATTGTGCAAAGTGTTTTTCTCTAATCCCATGAGGAAACATCACTTCATTTGTGTATCATCGAGTTTATCCCCATCCTCACATTGTGAGTTCAAGGTTTTCATACACGTAAGATGTAATCTCATCACCTCACCAATCTCAAAAGGTGGATTTTTTTAAACATGAAAAACTCAAGATATTAACGACCATGAACACACCAAAAATTTCAAATTTTAGGCTCAAAATCACTTTTAGTAAAGCCTTAGTGAGTCCAAAACAAGTTATCACCTCACCAACCTCAAAAAGTGAATTTTTAAGACGTGAAAAACTCGAGATATTAACAACCGTAAAAAACATTGGTTTTTCACACCATTCAAGTGTTAAGCTTAAAATCACTTCCAATTAAGTCTAATTGCCAATCTAAAATTGGTTATCGCCTCACCAACCTCAAAAATGATTTTTTTTATATTAAAAACTTAAGATATTCACGGTCCCTTGCAAACTTTGGTTTTTCACACCAAAAAACATTTCAAAATTTAGGTTCACAATCACTTCCAGAGAGGACTTTAACAGTTAGTCTCTATCATTTGATCACCTTTCTAACCCCAAATTTTTTTAAAAAAAATTCAACGTAAATTTCTCAAGAAATTTACCGTCGTGAAAAACCAGATTGGTTTTTTATGCCAAAAATTTTTCAGAATTTGAGGATGAGATTTTTAGGATACGTGTTTTTAGACTTGGCAAGGCAGTTCCTCAAATAGAGTGATTTTTTGTTTTAAAAAAATCAACGTGAATTTCTCTGGTTTTTCATGTCATCATTGGCGTGAATATCTCAAAATTTTTTTAAATTTTTTTAACTTTTTTAAAAATATATTTTTTAAGTTTTTCACGACCATGACACGTGAATCTCCCTACTTTTTCACATTGCCCTTAGCATGATTAACTTTTCTTTTCTTTTCTTTTCTAAATCCGAGCTTTTATAGTGGTTTTTGGAATCTAGTTTGTGTGGAGGAGGTGGTTTTGAATTTCAAATTAGAGGGTGTAAGAGGTTTTTTCCAAAAAGCCAAGACAAAAGTTAACACTAACACCCTCTTACACACCTTTTACACATGGCATAAATGCCACTCACCAAAAGTGGATTCTATCCAACTCACAGGGCATCTTTACATTGAATATAAGTTGTGCTTAACCCTTTCAGTATTTTTTTTTGTTTTTGGATAGATTAAGCACATCTTTAGATTGAGCAATGAACTGTTAAGGCATGTGCATTACCTAATGTGTGAATTAACAAATAAGGAATTACTAATTGAGCTCCTAATAATGGGCTCTTCTCTTATGCACAAGAGAGCTAGAATCCTTAACTTGGTGAGTTTTATGTGTTGAATTGGTGCAATAATGCATTAATATGCACTCTACACACTCTTAACCTCTTTTTCTAAGCTCACATTAACCAAACAACCACTAAAAGCTCTAATTTTTTTGGGTTTTTCTACTCTTTCTCTTCACTAATCACATTCTTAATGTAAAAAACCAGTCCAATTAGTTAAATTAGTTAAAAAATTAAGAGATTTTTTATGTTTTTAAGACTTTCTTTAATGATTAAGTGAATAAAATAGATGCTAATACTCTAATCTACTCAAATACATTAAAAACTCATTGGAAGCATAAAAACTAGCATCTAAAGTCTGTAAAAAATACAACAGAGAGCAAAAGTTTCACTAAAATGCTTCTTGATGCTTAATATAATGCAAATGGTGCATTCTAAGCCTACATTAACCTATGTGAATGCTAAATAAACCGTTTAAATCAATCTAAGCATAACAAAAATAATAAATAAAGTCTAAAATTAAGCTAAAACACATTTTCTCCAAAACAAAAAGAGAGCAAAAAATTAACAAAATGACCACAAATCTCCACCAAACTAACTCTTTTTGTGGGAATCCACTACTAGAGAGTATGGGCAGTGAGATATGTAAATATTTAGAGAACAAGCAACAAAAAAAGGCAAAAGATTTCTCCCCAATAGCGGTGCCAAAAATGTTATTGCTCACTTGAGTCTCTCTTAGAAACACATTATCATAAGAGATTACCTTAGCAAGCTACAACCGTCATGGGACCTTTCCAATGGCCGAGCTTATAACCCTCAAGGTCTCCAAGCTTCACACCTCTTTGGAGAATAATTTTTGTCTCTTGCGAGCATTGTCACACCATCACCTTAGACTATGACTACTTGGGGAACAATTTTGGTCGTCTCCCGCTTGCGAGTGTTGTCACACCATCACATTTTCATGGGAATCCACTACTAGAGAGTATGGGCAATGGGGTATGTATAGATTTAGAGAACAAGCAATGAAAAAGCCAAAGGATTTCTCCCCGATAATGGTATCAAATCTATTATTCCTCGCTTTAGTCTCTCCTAGAAACACATTCATCACAAGAAATTATCTTAGCAAGCTACAACCGTCATGGGGATTCTTCCAATGGCTGAGCTCGTAACCCTTAAGGTCTCCAAGCTCCACACCTCTTTGGGGAGCAATTTTCATCATCGTCTCCTCCAGTGAGCATTGTCACACCATCACCTTGGACTACGGCTCTTCTTACCTTACAACACTCATACAAGCTTACTAGCATGCATTAAAGAAGAAGATTAGAGAGAGGATTAACATAAGATCAAGATTCAACTCCACAATGGAAAAGTATATTACATTATGAGAGAAAGTGACTTACATGCAAGGCCATAAGTGTTCACACACACTTACTGGGCACCCAAGGCTCATAAATGACCTATTGCTCATATAATGCTTAATCTCATAATACTTACATGAAGTACATTCATAGGGAATCCATTCTATCTTGTCGCCACACACTCTTAGAGAGCGAGAATCATAAGTGTTCCGTCATACCATTTCCAAGTCCCCTCAGTCCAAGTTGTAGATTTGGACATCATTACTTCATAGATTAAGCATATTAACCCTAAGATTGGTTAACAAAAAGCACATGATGTATTGAATAATATTATACATATATGTACAATACACAATAACATCAACACTATCAATGAGGTTATAGCTCAAGTGTGGTAAAAGGTATTCATCTAGGACCATGAGATCATAGGTTTAAAATCCCACAAGGTGCTTCCTCGACAGTGGGGGCATCACCTATGGGCTAATATAAAAAACATATATCGGTAGTGAAAAAAATCTAATGCAAGGATCTTGGACCTAAGGCTAGTCAAAAAAAATTAAAGTAACATGAAGTCTAGATATCATTGACATGTAAGAGATGGATCATGTTAACCACCTAACAAGGTTTCACCCACCCAACCTACCATAGGCGCTTTGCCATCTCGATTTTCCCTCTTACCTGCTAGCCTAGAGATGTGAACCTACAGATATGAACGTATATATGTGAGCCAAGAGATGTGAACCTGTAACGTGAGCCTAGAGATGTGAGTCTAGAGACGTGAGCCTACAAACGTGAGTGATCAAGAAATACTAGGGACCTTTGATGTAAACCTAATCTGGACTAGATATTGAAAATGATAATACAATCAATTGCAGTGTATCAAACCAAACTTCTTTAAACCACCAAGCCTTCAATCCTAGCAAATGACCAGCATTAGGCTAGACTCCTTCGGATCCACCTTAAGTGAGGAGCTCTGGTGGGAGGAAATGTGCCAACAAAACTTAGAGGTGAGTGGAGGAACAATGGGACCCCTGGAAACATAGAGATGACTAGAGGAATAGTGGGACCCCTAGAAATAGGAGCCAAAAACAGGCATTTGAACTCCAAATTCATCAATTAGCGCTATTACGAGTGCCTTAAATTTTATAAAGAAGAATTTCATCTGCCTCATCTTTGGGCACAGCTCCAATGTGGGTTTTTATCCCAAGCCAACCATGACCAAAAAATAGTCCAACAATTGTGGTTTACAACAAATGGGACATGTATCTTTTATCGTATCACTAGAGATAAGTGTTCCACAATGCACCCAATAGAGGCAATCAAAACACCGAGCAATCGAAATTAAGCAAGAACAAAGACCGAGCGACCACACAAGAACTTTATAGCCTTTTGATATGAAAAGTCTTTTGACACGGCAGCAAGCTGTATTGGAAAGGTGTTCGTCAAAGATTACATTTTTGTGTGATATGATAAAGAAGTCCAATGCTCTCTTAGTGGAGCTAGGAAAACGCAGGCCTCATCATAGTTGGGCACGTGTAGTGGAGAGTGGCATCAATGATTTGTTGATGATTTGTTGGCATCATAGGGAGAGGATTAGCAAGAACTATAGAGGAGCTTCAGGTAAGATATTAGCCCTTACAAAAAAGTATTATAAGGTATGCTTCCAAAGCCAAGAAAATCTTACAGGGTTCCACCTTTAGACAAATTGTTTCGGGTCACTACTTCACAAGCCTTGTGAATTGATTTGGTATTTAATTTTAGGCAAACAATGAGAGGTCGCATCTTAGGTCTTCTTGATGATATGTTGAGCATGGTGTTCACTTCCTTCATTGTCCTTAATTGTAGCAAAGCTCTACTGTGCTTACCAACACAGGGAGGGACTCACGCTAGAACACGTGCACTACTCATTACAAGGTGCAATGTTGGAGCTCCTCCTAGGTTTCCTCTTTCCTTCCTAAGGCCTCATCCTTGAATTTAAAGGCTAGGGAGATCCACCTAAAAAAACACTGGGAGCTTCAGATGAAGGACTCTCCAGAGCATTAGGTCCAGTCTTGTGGAGCTTGAAGATTTCCACACCTTGGATGTCCGCTTCCTCTAGCACCCATGAGGTTCTTTTAAAATAATATATTGTTGGTATGAAAGTAAGCCGCATTGATGCGGCCTAGTTTCAGACCACACCCTAAATTAGGCCGCATTAATGCGGCCTAACTTTGCTTTTTTGTTTCGAGAATTCATGTACACAATGTACACAAGAGCTTTATGTACACAATGTACACAAGAGCTTTATGTACACATCCACTATTAGAGTAGGTAGGAGTGCCAAGAATTTCAAATGAGAAACCCCCTTAATTTCCTCACACTAACCAAGCAACAACACAGCGGGTGATATCTTGATATGGTGCACGTGTGTAGGGTAACACTAAGGCCTTGATGAGGGTGACCTCTCCTTTGAGAGACCCAAGCAGACGAGATAGCGACCATTGCATCTTCCCACAGTGTGTCAACGTTAACAACGGATGTGGTGGTGTCTTTAGTGTAGGCGGGTAGGATGATGACTGTCCACGTGGAGCCTGTGCTTCCCTCCCAGAATGGCAAAACCTCAGCACGCGATTCTCATCGTCAAGCATCTCCATGATGGCCCAATATCCAAAGATCAAGGAATCCAGCACAAGACTTTGGAAGGAAGAGCATGAGCATCGAGCTTGAGGAGATCTGGTCATGTAGCCAAGGAGTTGAAATTTTTCCTTTTGAAGGAAGGGGTAGAGCATATAGCTTAAGGAGATTGAGATTTGGTTGTATGGCCAAATCTCTAGAGAACAAGGAATTGAGTTCAAGTCTTTTGGGGGGGGGGAAGGGCTAGACATAAAACTTGATGAGATTTAGCTATGTGGCCAAATGCCCAAAGCCTTTGGAAGGAAAGACTTGGCATCGACCTTGAGGAGATTTGGTTGTGTGGCCAAATACCACCATAAATGCACCCTTAAACATCAGATCCAAGTGGGTAGAACCAAAAAGACAAACAAAGCTCAATCAACGAGCATGCCAACAAAGCTGATCGCAGCAGTGATGTCAAGGCTTTCGTCGTGGATGGACAAGCGACTCTCCACCTTCGCTCAGTGAGGCCACATATTAAGCTGAAACCTTAAAATGCCATTGTACATATGTAACATAGTACTTCCTATTAATTGTACACACGTATATTTGAGAATGATAGCACTTCCTATTAATTGTACATACATATATACTCGGGAATGATAAAAAATTTTGAAACCCAAAACAAAACTAAAAACAACCAAAACTAAAAAATAATCAAATATTAAAACTACGCACATGCACCTACAAGCACATAGCACATACATACACCCACACTCACCTACATGTGCACCCACATATACACGTACGCACACTCAACCCTCCCCCTATAAACTACCCCTTCTTAGGTCCTTTTAAATGTCCTCCCCCTTAGATCCTTTGAAATTCTCCCCCTAGAATTTAGAAACAACCCCTCCCTATGATAAAAAAATTTACACATACAAACTAACTATTTTATTTAAAAAAACTTGAAAAAAAAAGTTGGCTCACATCGCCAATGTCATCATGTACACTCACATTGCCACATCATCACTCGAAAAAAAACTTATTAAGTTGGCTCACATCATCATATTATCATGTAGGCTCACATCTCCATGTCATCATCATATAGGCTCACGTTGCCATGTTATCACCCGAAAAAGAAAAACTTCCAAAAAAACTCTCAAAAATATTTTATTATTATTAATCATGATAATATGAGAAAGAAAATAAGTGAAAAGAAGAGAAAGAGAGAAGAAGAAAGAAAGAGAGAAGGAAAGCGTGCAATAGAACAAAAGAGAAGAATAGAAACAGAGAGAAAAACAAGGCGAGAGAGGGCACATGAAAGCCTCCCCTGAGAAGAGAACCGAGAAGAGCACCTAAGTGTAGAGAGAGAGAGAGAGAGAGAGAGAGAGAGAGAGAGAGAGAGAGAGAGAGAGAGAGGGTGCATGAAAACCTCCCCTGGGAAGAGAACCGAGAAGAGCACCTAACTTTGGCAGCAAAATAAAAGAATGAGTGGTGCTTGAATCAACTAAAAGCTTAAAGTCTTTACCTTGGGAATTGGTGGGGGCCTAAATCACTGAGAATTGTTGGTTGTTCTGACTTTGAAGAGCCAACAATGCAACCAAAGCCAGCAAAAGCAGTGATTCACTCAACCACACTCTCCATCTCCCTCCACGGAACAAAACTTGCCTCCATCTGTGCTACTCTTGAAGCAAGGTAGACATGCCCAAAAGGTCACAACAAAGCTGTCTGCCCAAACGCGACATTGTCCAGCACTCCAAATTTCAGCCCCAAGCCAAGGAAGCTCGCTAATGCTTCCCTTCTTTCCGCCGACATCACAATGCTTCAAGAAAGTGGACCGAATGTTAAAAAGAGGCTCAAGAAGAACTTGGATCCCTTTGGCCATGTCCGACAAGCCACCCATAGTTTGCAGGTTGACCCATATACATACCCATCATCAGATTGGATGTCCTAAATTCTTCCATTATCATGGACAACCCAATCTCATTCCCACCCGGATCTTTTCGGCCATGTCCGAAAAGTCACCCATAGTTCGCAATTAACCCATGTACATATTTACACATGAGCCATCAATTCCCTATCTCAAACCATGTGTAAGAGTCAAATAAATAAGTGTCGAAGAAAGCAGTATGTTGGAGTTTTCACTGGACGAAGCTTCTACACCCCACCTTTTATCTAATGCCCATGTATGTCACCTACAATATATACACGGGCTCTCGATGTAATAGACACATAAGAATTGTTCTTTCATGAACTTGCGTGGAGGCTCATCACCAACAGCTATCCAAGTACATTTCTGGATGGGTGGCCATGGAAGGCACGAGCCTAGCCCAGGGTATGAACCATCACCTCTTGGACCTTCCCCAAATAAGCAAGAACCTTCCATGGCCTTGTCTTCGACCACACCACCCATTCAACCCACCCTGCCTCTATCCCAAGTGCTCAATAATTCCAAATCCCTCAAGGCATAGAGACCGCCTAGCTATGGCCACAACTTTGCGCAAAGTCCATTGCCATGTCCCAAACAAAGAAATAACCTTGACTCCCCAAGACAAGGACTATCAAGTAAATGTCAAAGAAAGCAGCCAAGGAAGCCAAAGAACGCAGTTATGTTAGAGAAGTTTTTGTTTGGAGAAGTGCACCCACATGGGCATACCTTCCGCCCATACCTTCCGCTCATTGCCCAAGCACGTCACCTGCATATTTCACTATGGGCATCATAAATTTCTTCACTTCTCGCATCTCACGGTACACACAAACACTTACACCTACAACTAACCTCGTTAACGCTAACCCTCCAGGTACATCTCTGGACATGGAGACCATGGCAAGTGCAAGCCTAGCCCATCATATGACCCATCACTGAAGAACCCTCCTTGCAACAAGTACCTGCAAGTACCTCTTCCATGCCTATATCCTCTATTTCACTCCAATTCAACACCAAAACAAAACCTCACCCTGATCGACGTATTCGTCAAGAAAAAGTCCCCTGAGCATAATATCTTGTGGTGCACCAAGACACCGTGGACCTCCATCTAACCATGCTAATCATTCCATTGGGTCATGACACTCATTCCACCAATGACAAGGTGTGGATCACTTCTACCAGCTACCTCATATTGAAGGGTCCACACCACTTCCACAACCAACGGAGACCCGGCATGAAGCACCTCTACATCGCCTAGCACTTCCTATGCTACCTCGATAAGTCGCCTCTCTCATCAAGGCTACCCAAAGCTACCCATCACTTTGCCCTACATCTGGCTTCCAAAATAACCACTTAACCTCGACCACAACTCCAGGGCATATCTTGGACCATCCACATCATCCGCTGATTTGGGTGGTGTGAGAATTAGAAAGAGGGGTATGTTAATAACCACTCTACGTTTCGCCCACTCGACCTACCGTAGTGCTTTACCATCAATCCATGTGAACAAACACATATCTTTTGTAAAATGGCACTGGAACATATAGAACCATTTTTTAAGTTTCACCAGCCTAGTGTCAAAACTAGTTGTTTGTATATAAGTCATTTTTTACAATAAGTAATAGATACAATCATTCCCTTGGAATAGTTTTCTTGTGAGGTCTCCTTTTTCCCTCTTCTTGCTTGCTTCCATGCTATTATATTCTTACTTACTTGATGTGGATGCTTGTTTGAATAGGTGTGATTGTAGGTTTTCCTCTTCCATTAGCTTCTTCTTTTCCCATCTTCTGTGAGAGAGAACCATCACGAAAGATCATCTCTTCTTGCCTAGAGATTGAGAGCTCTCCCTTCACCCCTTTGGCAACGAGTCCTGAGCTGGCAAACAGAGTGAGGACACGACGGACAAGCTACATTTGCGGCACAGAGGCAAGATCCAATGGTACATGCTTCGGCAAGGCTAAGGTAAGCTCTTGACTTGAACAAATGTGATCACCATTAAAAAGGAGGGTATGTTAACCACTCCATAGGTTAACATGGTTTCACTTGCTCAACCTACTGTGTAAGGCACTTTGCCATCTTACCCGCTCGAACATGCACCCATCTCTTGTAAGATGGTGTTGGAACAACCTTAACTTGAGCTTAAGTCAAATAAGAAAAGTCTAAGGGCTTAGGACTAGTAAAAGTTTGCCATACCATTCTTAAGTTTGACTGATATAGTGTGAAAAGTAGTCATTTATAAAGGTCATTTTTTAAACTAAGCAATACATAGTCATTCTCTTGCAATATAATACTTGTGAGCTCCCCTTCTTCTCCTTTATTGCTTACTTGTATGCTATTGAATCTAGCTCGCTTGATGGATGGATACTAGATACGTTTGTTTGTAGGTTTTTCTCTCACATTATCTTCTTCTTCTTCTCTCACCTTTTCTGAGAGAGAACCACCGCCGCAAAGAAGTATATCTCTTTGCCTCCATCTAGGCATAGAGAGCTCTTCCCTCGCCCCATTGGCAAGGAGCATTCCGGTGTGACAATGGATTGAGGACGTGACAAACGAGCTAGCGAACCCACATCAAGAAGTTACAATTACGGCAAGGCCCAAGGACATATGCTTCCACCAAGCTACAATCAACTCTTGACTTGAACAAGTCCCTTCTGGACCCTATATTATGGGTGGTACAATGTTGAAGACCTTGATGGAGACCATTGAGGTGGCTGAGTGCCTTATGATCAGAATGCTAACCTTGCACTTACCGACAAGGTGGTGGTGGGCAAGGTGTCTCGCCTTGTCAGAGCAAGGGTCAAAAGAAAACGTACCAATAAGAAAAACCTATCATGCTACCCTCACAATGAGATAATTGGCTAGAAATGGAATGACTAATTTTGAAAACATTATCCCACTCATATTGAATTTTCTCCTTCACCGATCACCATCAAATCCAACTTCTTCTTTATGCTACTTTCTTTCAATGTCTCCAACGCATGACTATCCTCATTTTTACATTTAGATTTTCTACTTTCCTGGACATTTTATGTGTACATCATCCATAAATCTGGTATCTTTGACAATACCTTCCTGTTTTCCTCCAACTCTTCATTCTTTTCCATTACTTTTAGATTTTTTACTTTTAGATTTTGTTAGTAATTTTTTATGTAAGCACTCACATGGTATACTATAGATGAACACTCGGGTTTTAAATGCTACAATACACTATATATGATTGGCACTTTGGGTATACCAAGTTAGCTTTAGGAAAAGAGATTTTTGTACTTTGTAAGTTCAGTGAGCAAGGGTAGATCAAGATTGTAAACTCCATATAAAAGCAAGGTAGGAGGGAGGTTCAAGGTTAAGTTTTCTTCCATCTTGTTTTTAGTGGCTAAGGTAGATTTCTTCGTGATATTAAAGAGAGTCCTTTGTGAGTATTGTGGGCTCTGAATGTGATGAACCTCGTAGCAAGTGCTTTCTCCAAGCGACCGTTTGTCTCGCCACTAGTGAGCAGCGTTTGGGGACGGATAGCCTTAGCCTATCTTTCAATTGGTGCGAATAATATTGTAAAAAACTGCTATTTTCATCATTTTTTTGGCTTCAAGAAAAATGAAGAGGAAATGTGTATGAATGCTGCTGGTGAGGCATCACAGGTCATTACAAGCATTAAAAGTTAACAAACCAGATGCTGTCTTCATGAACGTGCAAAAAAATATTGAAGATCATTTTGTATAAGGTAGCATTGGAACCATGCTCAGAAATTGGCAAAAAATCAATCCGCGTGACTTGGATAATGCCAAGACCTAAGTCTCGGATCATAGTTTCAAGTGCAGCAATGCACAAGAGGATACCATTCACATTGAAGGCTGGGAAGGCAGACTACATCTTGCCTTGCAATTTTTGTACAGCTAGGACATTGGCATAGGCTATAGTGAGTTTTGGAGAAGCTTTATAGCTCTATGATACAAGCATTGCAACCTCGGTTTTCCTATCACTGGCTAGCACTGCAAAACTGAACACAACTTCAACATCACTTTGAAAATATTTTGAATGAGTTGTATTATTATTTCAAATAAAGGGTTCTAGGGGGTGTTTTTGTGATCACATGCCCATGGCGCACATGCATAATATGCAGATGTGTCAGTGCACCAACAGGAGTACATACATGCACACAAATGTCCCACATTACATAGATAATGAGAGCAATGTGTGTAGGTTGCTATACATGTGTGGGTGCCCACGTATGCGCACAGACACACACACACACACACATGCATCACATATATGCATACATAAATCTGTGAGTATGGTGCCAAATAGGTGGCTTCCTACAAGGTGACATCTGATGAGCAGCAAAGCAAAGAATCCTTGATACTCCATGACACAGGCTCAATAAGGGAAGAAACACAAAGCAAGGTAGATTTCAATTTTCAGGACTTAATATGGCTTTTCTGATTTAAAATTTGTTCTCCTCACACCCCATCCCTACAAATTCTGATTGTTTCCATTTTGAAACATGGAATGCTTTTCAGAAAAATATCCAATAAGAAGCTGCAATGCTGCAGTCTATATCCGGTCAGAAGTACTTGTGACAACCATCAGCAGAAACATTTAACTTTCTCAAAGCTGAAAACATTGATTTGAAAAGACAGAAAGCAGAAAGAAACTTATATTAAACATCTCCTAAAGACCCCATGGTCTATGAGAGCAAAGTGATACAATGCTATCCCTGGTATGTCTCGTCATGGAAAAGAAAAAGAAAACGAGTACAAATAACACAGCTCTCTGAAAGTGAGGCTTGATAGAATGACCGTGGGGAAGTACATGGGGTATAAGCACTAGTACAAGAGACTCTCATCATGGAGTACACAAGAATATGAAGCATGTGGGGCACATCATCCTCCAGTAGAGGGTACACCTCTCTCAAGTATGTCAAGCATGGGGTTACTGGGCATGGCCGAGAGGACCCCTTCTGTCATGGTACACAGGGGAAGGTGGTGTGATGGCAATGGAGCATGTCCTAAATCTGGAGCTGATGGGAGACTCCTGGTTGGTGTCCCATGGGCTGGGGATGCCCGGGTACATCGAAGCGTGCAAGCTCGTTCAAAAGTGACTCCTCAAGGGCAGCGCAGAGCTGAGGTATCCTGTGGTAGACCACCCACAAGGTCCACTATGCCGATATATCCTCCCTAGGCCCGGAAGAATCTGGTGATCGTCGGCTCAAGAGGAAGGAGGAGTGGTGGCTGTGGCGGACAGTCTTAGGAGTGTATCTCCGTGTCTACGAAGCTCCAGTAGGAAGAGTCCAAAGCAGCGCTGGTCCAGGAAGTCCATGATCCTAGATAATGGGCCAAAACCCTCGGGAAGAGACAGTGGTACCTCCCGCGGATCTCATAGTACACTAGGCAGTGACAAGTATAGTGCTTCTCCATCTCAACCGGTGTGGCATAATCTGTAGATACTCTCTCCATCTCTCAATATGCGCTCTGCCCGCCGCATCTCCACCCGTAGGTGGTGGGAGGATACTTTCACAAATAGCGGAGACCCAAAACAAAAAGACAGAACTCTTCTAGCCTTCAGACAGAGAACACACAGCAAGAAAAACCACAAGAACTATGAATAAACACTGCACTAAGCCGGAACGGCCAGCCCCCCCCTAGGTACTTCTTTTATTGACATAGAAGCTTTTTACAAAGATAACCAAGGTGCGGGTGAAAACAGCAGATTTTTCCACAATAGTACTTCAGCAAGACAGCTCAGCTCCAAAAGCTGAGGAAGAGTCCCCAAAAACAGTCCATAACTTTGTGCTTTTTTCCCTTTTTACCAGAATAGCTTAACTTTGCCCAAAAATATCAACTTTGTGCTTTTTGCCAAGCTTGTAGTCCAAGTTCTCCCTAGGCGCAGCCCTTCATTAATGATGTGTGAAAACAGACTTATAAACATTATAAGTCACTTTAATGATGAAAATCCCATGCTGCTTTTGCTCAGAAGCCGTCTTTCAGGCCAAACTTTGCCAGTTGATGCTCCCGCTTTCTTCTCTGGAAACATCCCCGTTCACGCCTTCGTTCCACCCAATGTGTGAAACACTGGTCAAGACTAGTGAAGGGATCAAATGGTGACATCCCCTCCATCTTATAAAGCAGTTGTCCGCAATTGTATAAACCTAATCCCATTGAGATATCCTTCAAGTATAGCAGATGCATTGTTAATCCATAATATTTTATAATTGTGGGCATTAAAGCCATAAATCCAAATCCACGATCCGAAGTCAGAAACGGGCACAAGAGCCAACCGTATCAAGAAAGAATCTTTATCCATATCCCGACTCAACAACTCTGATAATAAGCAAAAAAAGGCACAAGCCAAATGTGTCTCAAATATCCATAATTCCATAAACCGAGTCAACAACTCTAATATTAACCAGACACAGGCACAAGAGTCAACTATGTCCAAAATATCCATAAATCCACAAACCACGTCAACAACTCTGATATTAATCAAACACAAGCACAAGAGCCAATTGTGTCTTAAGTATCCATAAATATGATCCATATGCATGCCCAAGCCAAACATGCTTCACATGTCCATATGGTTCACCAGGTCAACGACCCTTCCTTGAAACCAAGATGCTTGCCAGGGATTCCCCTTCCACACAAGGCTTCACTCACTAGGACAACTACCCTTCCATGAGTTCATGCGACACTCACTAGAGTAACCATCCTTCCATGAGTTCACAGAATTCACTCACCAGGGTTACCACCCTTCCATGAATGAATCCATCCACAATTGGCACATACATAATCCCCTGCCAACGAGATGTTAGATCACATGACCCTTGGGCGTAGACATAAGTCCCCTGCCAACAAGGCGTCATGTCCACTCTGCCACATGCATTCCGTGTCGGTACTTAGAGCATACACTTTGGAGGAGAGATGGGCTCAAGTTCACTCAACCACATTGTAAGCCCAGCGGTGCTTGCAGTGACAGACTCAACCATGTGTCCAAGAGATAAAGATAAGAGAGAGAGAGGGGAGAGATAGAAGAGAATAGGGATCTTGCACAGTACACCACATTGAGCGGGGAACAGGCCCCGTCCCCTTTCAGGAATTTATTCAGTAACAATCCACGGGACGCTGGCCGCCAGGATCAATACAATCGATGAATACAAAACAAACAGATATGCCGATGTAGGATATCCAAGTTGATGCCGATGTCGAGGCACAAGATCTCTGATGCCGAGCACACCACGAGAATAACCCACAAGTATCTCTCACCGGGCTAGTACCAAATCCAATATCCAAATCCAAATCCAACGAATCCAAGTCCAAATCAAGTCTAAGTCTGGATCCATGTCCAAGCTATATGTCTAAGTTCCATGCCCAAGCTCTATGTCCAAGTTCTCCTCAGATCCAAGTCCAAGAAACACTCCCTCATCCCATGAGTAATCTCCACAACTCCTACAGCCTTGTCCATGAAGAAAACCATGGAAAAGCTCTTTCTCACAAGAAAACTGATATAAAATCTGTTTGAATGGTTTTCGGGCGATAAAACCTCCAAAAAGTAGTTTTTAGGGTTTTTGGAACAGTTTTGGGGTTTTTGAAATTTTTAGGATTTCTGAAATTTCTGTCAGTACATATCCGTACAGTTCTGTACATGTCTATACAGCTCCATACACGCGTCCGTATCGCCCATGCATATGCCCATACAAGCCTAGGACTAACCATACATCTAAAAAGCAAGTTGGAAAAGGTGTTGATGTGGCGAAGAAGAAGCACTCCATGATCATAATGATGCCTACACATACACTCCACGATCTCCTTCATGATGCTACAAGAGAGGTTCAAGCCTTTTTATACTTGGGGAAGCCTTGCTTTTGCCAAAAAGTGATGCTTTTGCTTTGCTTTTGCCTTTTACTTTGCTTTGGTCTTTTTAATAGTAAAATATTACTCAACTTTAGGTGCTTTGTTTTTCTGGCTTTAAGGCCTTGCTTTTTGGCCTTGGAGCTGCTTTTTGAGAAAGCGTATTTTAGCTTTTTGGTGCGGCTTAGTCTCCTCTCTGCAACGGCACCCTTGGCTCGCAGTCAATCCTATCTGACTTTTTGTTTTTTCTTGCTTTTTGACCAAGAATGGTGCTTTTTCTTAATCAAACCTCCAAATAGTTACACACATACACTTCGTATTGGTACTCCAACCACACGCCTTGGAAGGAAGGTGAGCTAAGTTCACTCTACCATGTGTACTCCGTGGTGGTCTTCTGATCACAGACCTGGAAGGAGAGGTGGGCTCAAGCCTAGAACATAAGATGAGAATGGGTCACAAGCATAAATATCCTAATGCTCCATAAACATTTCTGCTGCAAATAGTTTTACACGCATTTCGTCCCGTCAATAGAAATCCATAGAAAAATCCTCGATCCATGAGATATCCATGAGTTCCATAAGTCCACTGTATCCCAAATAAAGGGAGCCAAAAACATACTCCATCCAAGCAAAAGGATCCAAAGAGTTGTGTATAAAGCCCAAGAATCACTGAGGCAGTGATAACCATGTAGATGCATCGAACCATCATATAGGTATAAATCCTCAAGCAAAGATATGCCCAAAAACTAGGCCATAGTCCTTGGTCATGTTCGTATGTAAACCAGGTTTTCCAACCATTATGTTTACCTGAACCAGTTCAAGACAAACAACACACAATTCTCCTTGTACAGGTATACAAGGGTTAAGTGTCCAAAAACACTCGCAATAAATTTCAAAAAGTAACAATTTTGCAAAACTCAAAGTATACTTAGCTTTTTTTCCCTTTGTCAAGTTCGTCATGAAGCCAAAAGAAATATCTCATTAGCATATGCATAAGATATCTTGAGAGATGACTCCACATAGCTGACTTGTCAGCTTGATCTATAATCCATAATAAGCCTGAATAAAAAGGAGCTAAGAACATAGTCCATCCCAATAAACAGGGAACGAGAAACTTGATTGACATGAATAGAATTGTCAGATGTACACAAAATGACAAAAAGCATCAATAAAATCGAGTAAATCTTCATTGTTGATAGATAAATGATTCCGTATCACATAGAATACCAAAATCATTTAGTCCATTTGAATGTGGTCGCCTTCTTTGTCAAATCATGCAAAGGAGAAGCAATCCATGCAAAGTGCCGAATGAACCTGTAGTAGTAAGAGCATAATCTAAGCTCATGCACCGAACTCAACTCGGGCCAATTCTGACTTGCATCAATCTTTGCAGGATCCATCCGCACTCCATCTTTGGACACAATATGCCCAAGATAATGTATCTCTGACAAGAAAAACTCACTCTTCTTTGCATTTATGAAGAGTTTATGCTTACGAAGTTCTTCAAAAACAATAGCCAAATGAGCTTTATGCTCTTCTTCGGTCTTCGAGAAGACTAGGATGTCATCAAAGAAGACACCTGTAAATTTCCAGTACCCACGGAATATGCGATCCGTCATTCTATTGAATGTAGCCAATGCATTTGTAAGACCAAAGGACATAACAAGATACTCATAAAGTCCAAATGCTATCCTGAAAGCAGTTTTGTGTACATCCTCAGGCACTACACGCACTTGATGATACCCACTCTTGAGATCAATTTGGCTAAAGCATGCCGATCCATCCAACTTGTCAAGGATGTCGTCTATGCGTGGCATCGGAAACCAATTCTTGATGGTAAGCTTATTCAAAGATCTATAATCCCCACACATACGAAAGGATCCATCCTTCTTTTGAACCAAGAGGATAGGTGAACACTATGGGGAAGAGCTTGGCTAAACCAAACCCTTCAAGAAGCTCATTCACCTGCTTCATGATCTCCTCTTTTTGGGATGCACTTACACAATAGGCTGGCCTATTAGGTAGTGAGCTACCCGGTACAAGATCAATGCGATGATCTTCCGGTCATACGGGTGACAACTCATTTGATAATTCATCAGCAAAACAATCACTGTACTCTTACAAGAATTTCAGCTATCATTACTAAGAGTGTTTACATGTACATTATTTTCCTCAACATGATCCCGTACAAGAAATCAAGTACACAAAAAGACTCTTTTTCATTACTTTCTTAATTTGTACATGAGATACAAGGGGAATGGTATCACCCTCTTCACCAGCATCAATTACATGCTCTCGGCCTTTATGCACGAAGGTGATCCTATTGGTCTTGTAAGCCTTGCACGGATCAATACGTGTGTGCCAAAGCTTTCCAAGCAATATATCACAGCCATTCAAAGACACCACAAGAAAATCCTTATGATCCACATAGCCTTGAATGTGTATGCACGACTTGCCAATAATAGGCATGACCTGCACTTCTCTACCAACAAAGGGCTTCAATTTGAGGACCCATGTCCTCCACTTCAATACCCAAAGCAACTGCCATCTGTGTAGATATGAAGTTCTCAGTTGCACAATCATCAAATATGAACAAAGCGGGCTGATCCTTAAGCTGTCCCCAAGCTTTACATACAACCCTGTCTTTGCTATCATGTGAAGTGTTGCCCTGCACATCCGGAACCATTGCACATTAGGCTTTGATGCATTTGCATTATCACGCTTCTTCTTGTTTGGGCATGCCTTTGCAATATGCTCGGTGCTACCACAAGTAAAGCATTTCCTCTCGCTCATATATTGCTTTTTCTGCTCTTGAGTGAGACCATAGTCTCTCACTTTGAAGGGACACTTCTTGGTAGTGTTATTTTCAGCCTTTGGCCCATGTTTTATCTTGGTTTTGGTCATTTTTACGTGGCTGTCCATTATTTTGCAGGTTTTGGACAACCCTCTCTTTGCCTTGAAATGAGGGTTTAGCCTTATTGGATCGACTCAATTTGAGTTCCAATTGCTCGGTGGCAGTGGCGGCTACGATTAGTTGGTGTAAGGTGTGACCCGGATACATTTGTTGTCCCGCTTTGTATACAGGTTGCAATCCCAATTGAAAACTTCTCTTCCCTTCCACCTCGGTGACATGCATAAATGGAGACACCTCCAAAAGCACTTTCCAATATGCATTCACTGTTTCATTTTTCTTCACCTAATCCCACTTCATTGTTATCTCATTCAAGACATTGGGAGGCAAGAATTGAGCGTAGATCCTGTCCTTGAACTCTTCCCATGATCTAACACGATTCGGTGAGAGCTTCTCCATGAGCCACCAATGGACAGCAATGCCTTTTATGAACATGCTTATATGCCGGATCATGGATTTTTTAGTGAAATCATCATCACTGAAAGCAATATCAAACTGGGTAATAAAAGCAAGTGCCTTTGATGCATCATATTTCCATGATATGCGTCAAACTTCACAGATTTGTCTCCGGCTTTGAAGTCACGAGACTTTGATGCATGTACCTGCATCTCAACATGGTTTCCTGCATGTTTGTCCATTGGGACAGCCCCTGTGATGACTGGCATCATTTTAGGAGCAAAAGGTTATGCGTAAGGCATAGATAGACATGTGGAATGGTTGCCTTTTCTGCATAGGCATCCTCGGTACGGGCCAAGTATGCACGTGCTCCATCCCTCAGTTGCATGTGCAACTCTTGAGCAATCATTGCCATTGCATGATCCATATAAGATTCAGCTTTCTTGGCTTTCAAACAATCATGTACCAATGAATCCTCGCGGCGGTAGAGATTCAATTCTTCTTGTTGTGCATGGAGAAGAGCCTGCATACAAGTTCAGTCCTCTCAAGAGTACAAACTCTTCTTCTTGCATCTTCTCTTTGTCACAGGATGGTTGTCCCACATATTCATGTTCCCTATCGTGCACCACATGAGTTTGTTTATCGTCTAAAGCATTGGAGGCATGCAATTCATTGTCCCCGCCTCTTGTGTTAGCATCTCCAACATTCACTGTATGGCTATCCATAGTGTTCTAAGTATAGAGATAGCTTGTGTTCACGGTGATCGTCTCTCACGATAAAAGTGAAAGAGAATCGTATGCTCTGATACCAATGTAACTTGGTTGAACACAATGCTAATCAATACACTTAAATACACACTAAGATTTAATGGACGCATGCTAAATATGAGAAGTAATTTTCTGAATTGACAAGAGACACACAATGAGTCGAAACGGCCGGCCCCTCCCTCAAATAAAGTACATTAATCTTAGGAGAATCAAGTACATAGTGTCGTGGGCATTTCTGACCAGATTTCCATACCAATGCATATGAATACAGTATTGCAAACAAGTGATTGTCGATGTAGACTCGCAACTCACACTACCCTCTCAAGTGCCCATGTTCCCTACCATCTGCTCTCTATTGTTCCACCAACACATGGTAGCAACAATCTGCAACAGAGTACGTAGGACAAGAGAACACTACACAGGGTATGTGATCTTGTCATTCGGTTCCTCTCTCTTGCTACTTGCTTCCATATTTAAGCATAAAAACTTACCAATTGCAAGTAGAGTCGATGACAATGGAAGTCTTCACGATGGAATTTCAAAAATTGGGAGTGTGTAGGAGAGTGATTAGCACCCGGAAACACTCTTGGAAGCTTCGGAAACACCTTAGCAAGCTTGGATATGGAGTTGGGAAGGAGAAAGTGCACAAAATACAGCCCAAATGTCCTCATGGAGGAGGTGCCTACCTCTAGAGAGAGGAGTGAGGTGGTGAGTTGTCCACTCTGGGTGGCAGGCAGGTGCTTTGTGGAGCGAGCTAGAGAGGACACATGGCTGGTTACTCCCTTTGTACAAAGGGGATAAGGTCTAGGCGGTGGACGTTGGGTTTTATCCACCTCGGGATATCATTGTGTGTGAACACCGAGCTACTCATAATTTATAAGTGAGTTTTGGTCCCCAAAACTTAATGAAGTGTATACACACTCACTTATAAATTAGTGTTGACTCCTAAGGCTAGATTTATAACCAATACTTACCACCTGTCACATGCCACATAACCATGTCAGCAGATAGTTTCACACACACGGTTCGCAGGCGGGCGTCCCCTTACCCGGAACTACACATTGGTCAAGCAAGCATGAAAATAGCATGCAATTTCAATTGCAAGCAAGCACATAGAGATGCTATGCAATGCAACATTGGTATGGACAATCCCCGTTCATGAGACTATACCAAAATAGACATGCTCCACGCAAGTACACGAGGTACCAGACCCAATGGAACATCAATCCACCAGGCATTTCCGGGCATGTACACAGAAGCACAAGTCCCACCGGAAAGCCAAGTCCACAGTATCACATGAGTGGCATCAATCCCCGGCATATACAACTCCCATGGACACCAATCCAATGTACATACATGATGAGAAAGCACGGGTGGACCAATTGGGTGGCCAGGATATTGTGTATTTATGGGCTCTATCCATTTTTGGGTATTTTATTCATTTTCTCTTATTTTAGGAGTCGTGGAGCTATTGGCCAGCTCTATGAGCAATCGGCCACCAGCTCCCAAACTGCACTATAAAAGGAGGCCTCCCATTGTACACTTCATCATCCATTCCCGTCAACATCTCCTAGTGGCTATTGCCATTGTAAAGCCTATTGCTATTATAAAAGGTGATCTTGTCCACAAGCTCTCTCTACTCTCTCTCTTGTTCAGTTTATGCTTCCGCCTATGCATTCTCCGACACCTACATCCTTGTCTCTTTACAAAGGAACTGAGCTCTATCTCTAGCACTAATCCATATAGCTTGGCCAATGTGTGGCCAATCATGATCATCCTATAGTTATTAGGGTCAAGTGGATCCCCGGCTTTGAGGATGGGGGTGATGGTGTTAGTGGACCACGAAGTTGGGAATCCCTCACACATGGCACTATTGAACATGTAGCCTAGTAAGGACGCAAGAGTGTCATCAGCATGGGCAATGTACTCCGTGGTGAGTCCCTCATGTGTTACATGCACTGAGCTTGATCGTGATAATGCACAACAAGGCCTTCTTTATACCTTATGTGGTGAGAATCTTTAGCATCAACTTTAGAGAGTAGGGAAAGAGAAGAGAAAGAAAATATAGAAGACGACACAGTATTGGTCCCCCCCCCTCTGCAAGCAAGAATATTTGCTTATATTATTCTTTGGAGAAATGCTGTACAATGCTGAGTACAAATGATATGAATGCCCAACGCAACGACGAAAAAGACCATACGTCGGCTGAGTATCCACCTATCCCGAGGCTCTGCTGAAGACTCTCCTTGGCCACTGCTGCAAGTCCAAATAGCTGTAGGACTGCACATATGCTCACTGAGTGTGAAGAGTATCTTCCTTCCTTAGCCTAAACAGATTGGATGCTGAAAACTGAAGGTACTTTTCTGAATACCTGAATGGATTTTGTGGGCTGAGGTCATGATTTTATACCACCTCAGGACTACAATCGGCTGCCTGTAGAGGGCTGTCGGCTGAATAAAAAGTCCCACGACTGAATAATGCCAGTCGGCTGATGGAAAAACCCTGTCCGCTGCAATTAATGCTCACGATGGTCAACATGCACATTCGGCTGTGGTACTTGCTGCAATTAATGCTCACGACTAGCACGTGCACAGTCGGCTGCCTTGTAGAGCTGGTCGGGTGCTATCCAACTGGCCCCCTAAGCCACAAGGGCTGGCCGACTGCATGGCAAAGGCATGGAAGCTGTTTGCAAGGCTAGTCCATGTTGGACTACTTTGGGGCTTCTATGAGAAATATCCTACAAATGCCTACTCATGCAACTAAGGCTATGGCAAACACCTACATGGTCCTACATGATGCTTTCTCCAAGTGGGTTAAGAGGACTGACATCTGATTGACTAACCTCTAAAGCTCACAGACTGACCTACGTAACTCGTGCCTGACTATACTCATGCCTGACTGTCCCTGGACTGAGGGCTCACAATGGAGTCATGGCGTACGACAAATAATCCTAAAAAAGGTTCTACTTCTGTACAAATGTTGCACTGATGATCATGCCAGTGTGTCTATCACGACCCTGTGTTTTTCTCTGGATAGTATGCAGGTGTGCACAGGGACATGGCGGACAGTGTGAATGGCATCGGTTTGGAAGTCAAGAAGGACTCAAGGTTTTTAAAAAAAGGTCCCTTTTTCACAACCCCATGTGGGGGGAGGGGACAAAAGGTTTTAAAAACCTTTAAAAACATTATAATACTTTTTATGAAAGTAAACGTGGCCCATATGCTATTATTGGGGGGCACGTGTGTGCTTTTTCTAATAAGGGACTGGCGGGCTGCTTTATGCGCCTCTTTTATGGGTGAAAAAGCACATGGCTGCAGGCGCCTCTTTTAGGGTGAAAAAGCAAAGCGCCTCTTTATGGTGGACTGCACTTATAGCACTGGACAGCACTTACAAGCGGGCTCGCTGGATTGTAAAAAGCAGATGGCTAGGTGCGCCTATCTACTGGTGGAAAAACAATGGGACTGCACATGCGCCTTGGCTTTCTTTTTCCCTCCCTTGCTTGCTATGAAACGCCTAGCAGCGCTAGTGCTTTTTGGAGGGGGCGTGTTTTTGCAAAAGACAGGGGACTGGTTTCTCTGGACATACAGGTGGCCAGGGGGCTGGTTTCTCTGGACATAAAGGCGGACAGGGGCTGGTTTTTTTCATGAACATAGACATCATGTCGATGGCGTTCAACTGATGGAACTTTCAGCTTCTCTTTGCTTTGGTTCGGGACTGTTTTGGAAGGGTTTATGGATTGTCACCTGGAGACTCAAACACTAATACAATATCATCAGCATAAAGCATAATATGTACTGAGGTACCTGCTAAATCAACTCCATCTCCGCCTCCCCATGTAATGAAGTCAGCCACCTCATCAATGTATAACCCAAATAGCGTGGGGGAAAGTGGGCATCCTTGCTTCACACACCAATGGTGCTAGCAATAGTCTCAGACATACCTCCTGGACATCTGACTCGCCCAAAAACCTGCTCATATAATGCATAGATGCCCCATGTCATATCTGCTGGTATGCCAAGAGAATACAGGCACTGAAAGAGCCTCTCTCGTGGTACTGTGTCAAATGCCTTGCGGAAATCCACAAAGCAGTAATAGAGCTTTCTCTTCCTCACTCTGGCCTGATCAATCATACATCTCAAAGTGAATACATGGTCAGTGGTAGAGAAAGCTCTCCTGAAGCCTGCCTGCCCTAATGAGCGTAAACCTGCTCGCTCAGCATATAAGCTAAGCTCTTGCTCCAACACTGCACCATAGAGTTTGGCCAACACGTGGCCAACCATAACCGTCCTGTAGTTGCTCGGATCGAACATATCCCCTGTTTTGTGAATCGGCACAATGGTGTGCATCGTCCACTCCGCAGGCAAATCCTCTGCTAGTGCCCTGTTAAACAGGTGTGCAAGAAAAGGAGCCAAAGAATCTACTGCATATATGAGATACTCACCTTGCAGGCCCATATGGTCGGCGGCCTGTCCATGCTGTAGGCGGCGGATAGCTTCCTGTACCATCGAGTGGATAAAGAAGCTAGCTGTGGTAGGTCGAGGCTCCTGTGGGGCTGAGGTATAGGTGGCTGCTGTGGGGCGTGGTATAGGCCCTCTGCATATGTGTGCCATGTCTGTGGGTCTGCAATAGGTGTCGGTGTCCGGGGCTCTCTAAAGTGCCGCCATGAGCCAGGGCTATCTCTACTCATGAGGAAATGAAAGATCTCTAGCTCCTCTATCTCTGCGATGGCCCGCCTTTTGCGGCGAGTAAGTCTCCTCATCTCTCTCCTCGACTCCTGCTCTGTGAGGGCTCCCAAGGCTCTCTGTATGCGGAGCCGTGAGTATAGGGCTCTGCACTCGTCATCATACCATCTGTTCTGGGGCATAGTCCCAGATCTCGCAGGCTCTCCTGAGTGGACACAATGTGGGAAGCTCTGTAATGCAGCCGTGTGTAGGAGTGATGCCAGCTGGGCTGTAATGGTATTATCCATAGGTGCCAAGGGATCCATGAGTAGGAGCCCATCCTCTACTTGCCAGTGTATATGTCTGGATCTGATACAATGTCTGGATAAAAAAACAGAAAATGAAAAATAAAGATGATACTACTAGCACCTAGAAAATGAAACTGGAACTGGAAGGTAAACAGAAACCCTTATAGGGTGTGAATATAGTGAGGGGGGGGGGGGGGGGGGGGGGTACGCTATGGAGGTGAGTGGTGCACAGAGAGAGAGAGAGAGAGAGAACCTGGCATTGCTTCCTAAAATGTTGGCCAGCAGTGAATTAGGGTTTAGGGCATGCTACAGGGCTTCATGCCATGTTTTGGGGGAGAGAGAGAGAGAGAGAGAGAGAGAGAGAGAGAGAGAGAGAGAGAGTTAATACAGAAAACCTGATACAAATGGGAATCAATTAACATTGGGTGGAATTTACAATGTTAATCACCAGTTTTGCCTTCAAAAGAGCAGCCAATAAAGTGTTTAAATAGAATTATGCACAGTTTGTCCAATTGAAGTTGCAGAACAAGCATGCTTACTGAAAGCAGTAAAACCTAAGACTCTGAATATGCTGCAGCCTTGCAAATGGGGCATTGATTCTTCAGCACTAACCACTGCTTAATGCAAGCAGTATGGTAACTGTGACCACAGTCAAGTTGACCGAGCTCATCGTCTTTCATGTACTCCTCCTGCACGTATCAGTCCCACCAAGTGTAAAACACATATACTTAAATCTGAAAAAGATACTCAAAATTCACGCTACATTGAAGAAATCTAACCTGACAGATACTGCATTTTATTTCACTCTCCTGAGAGATGACTGCTTTAGTCAAATCAAAAGAGGAGTGTCTGCTCGTCTTCAAGCACTTTTGTATGTCATCCTCAGAGAGCCCTGTGTTTACATTACCAATTCTTTCTTCCAAAGCTAGAAGCTCCTGCCGAAAGTAACACTAGATTTCAGTATTAACATCTATTACTTTGCATTAAGGGTATTTACAGACAGATCCCCCTTGAATCAATTCAAATAATATACTGCATACCTCATATGACATGTTATCAACATCCAGCTGCATGTTACTATGTTGCTCATGAATATCAACCCCATTGTAAACCAGTGAATGATCAAACGATTCCTGAAAAGAACAAACCCCTGAAATCAATCACTAGAATAGAGGGTTTCATTCAACCAACTTTTATTTTGAGAGCAATCTCAGAAGAGGCCTTCAATAAATATTATAGGCACGCGAGAAAGATTACTTACATGAGATGCAAACTGTTGATGGCTTACTCCCTCTGCTGGCAGAACTTGTAGTCCCCGGAAAGGCGTGAGATAAAGATTTTGCATTGGTGTTGTTCGACCACCTTCACGAGATTCGGTTGATCCATGCATGGTTGCAAATAATGGATAAGTATTTCCAAATACTGCTTGAGGCCTGAGAATCATATTGCTTGTAGTCACACATGATGCAGGAGGAAATGAGAACAGGCCTCCTTGAGAGTGAAAACCATTACGTCTGCTCAATGGTACAGGTGGAGAATGTGCAGACAACTGTGAGGCAACTGAGCCTGGATACGGATAAGGGTTGGGTGCCAGATGAAAGGCATATAAAGAAGACTCTCTAAAAGGGAGAGATCTACTTGTCGTGCCAGATATGACCCTGCTTGGAGGTTCAAGTGTGTTTTGCATCCTACAGTCAGCAGCAGGAATTCCAATAGCTCCATTCGAGTGATGCATTGCATGATTCCCCACATAGGTACCAGAGTTAAAATTCCTAGATGTTCTGACAACACATGGGTGATTGGAGCTTACTCCTAGAAAGCTATTGTTTCTACACCAAGTGATAGCATCAGAAGAGCCGTTTCTTTGACTAAATGATGAGGTCTCAGGAAGACCAATATCAATGTTCCCTGTTGATTCTGCCATGTGCTCATTTATCAGCATTCCTCTAGTCATCCATGTCTGAGATGGCAAAGTAGCTGATAATACACTGCTATTCAGTATGATAGAGGGAGACTGATAGAGTTCTCGTGGCCCAAGTAAGTGCCTGCCACGGTACCTGTTGGAGCTTCCACTTTGTGGATAATGCACCGAATTGGCCCTCAAGGATTGATACACAACACTGCTGTGTCTAGGATAATGTGGTTCATCCCAAACAGGGATCATAGAAGTAGAAATAGAATCAGCAGACATTGGATTCGCAGTGTCAGACCTGCTCGTCCCAGGTCCTTCAGTAAACCTGGAAAAATCAGTCTCTCCTCGTCCTGATGAAGGTCTAAAAGTTAGTGACCCCACGGACTCTGTGGCACCGTCCATAGTGCTTTTCCTTTTACAAGAGCTCCTGCTTCCATAACCTAAGTGTGGGTGAGGGTTTCTTATTAAACTCCCCATACAACCACGATCTGGCAACTGTGGAATTTCCCCTTCAGAACCTGGTAACCTTGCACTCCAACAACTTTCCATTAAAACACTTTCGTCATTGCATGAAAACACAGAGGAGTTGGTGCTTCCAGCTTCAGCAGATCCAGTTTGAAAATTTCTGACATTCGTCCAGATCCTGTTACCTTGATCTGTCACGCCATGGGACCCAGCAAACATTGGCCCAGGGTAGTGCCTTATGTTGCCTTCAGCTTCCACATTTGTTACATTGGACCCAGAAGCTATCTGGTCCCTGCTTCCAAAGATCAGATTGTGGTGCCCTTGCACTGTATTTCCACAGTTCTGTCGTTTTATTCTTTGTACACTTTGCATCACTGCCATTTGGGAAGATTCCCCCACTAATAATCTTCTGCGAGAATCACTTCCAAAAAAACCCAAGCCATTCCAAACCTCCTGGTCTTCAGTATTGATCAGCATGTTGACTGGACAGGGACCCTGGCTACTACCTGCTTGAAATTTGAGACCTTCTGAACCAAAACCTTGCTCGCCTATTCAAGGCACAAAAATGTGAGTGATCAATCATCCAATATCTTGTGAAGTTTTTAAAAAAAAGTAATTATGCAAAAAAGACTAGCAGAGAAAAGAAACCCCACATTATATAATTACAGGCTCAGCTTGCCCTTAATCAAGACACAAAATTGAAGTGCTTCCACTAGAAGCACATAACAGACAAACCAGCACAGTTCTTTTGTATTATAAGCCTGGCAACTTCAAAATGCATGGTAAACACAGCAGAAAGACTTCTTGAAGTCTCATAGCAGTCACAACTCTTCTTCTCTACAGTCAGCAGGGGGAATACGAGCATTTTCAACACCCTATTTGGCTAGTACAACCCCCCTCTTCCTTTGTCTTTGATCCCTAATGTACATACCATGCCTATTTGTGCAGGGGTGGCTTTCCTCTTGATCCCTTATTGTAGTTTGCACCTTCTCTCTTGCTCCTCTCAAGTTAGCAAACTCATAGTATTTGCATATATTTCTGTTACTCTAAGACTTGTTGCATGTGCTCAGACATTCAGCCTCTGTAATACTTCCCCCTTCCAACATGCATTGCAGTGCATCTTTTATTGGTTGCATGACAGAGTGCTCTTACAAATGCATGCATAGTAGAATTTAGATATTGGTACTTCGCTGTTTTGTTTCTTACTCTAGCTTATACTCAGTTATGACCGCACTTTGCAGCAAGTAGAAATAGCTTGCTGGTTTTGGCTCTTGGATTTGCAAAGCAGATTGTGGACCAACAAACACGAACCTTGGTTGCAAGTAGGCCAATGCTGTACGGTGTTGTTGACCAGCCCTTGTGGCCAAGGTTGTGCCACATTATTGTGAAGATATTCCTCGCATGTAGTACTATCAATTCTTGGACCAGCAGTGTGTATTTGGCTGACCCTTGGTACTGTAACAGACCCAGTAATCAGTTGGGATAGCTAATACGATGTGTATGTAGCTCATTGTAAGACTAGTACTGCTTCGATTGTGTTATCAGTGATAACTTTGCAGCACAAAACAAACAAACACAAACACACACTAACAATCCTCATCTAACCTCTCTCTCTCTCTCTCTCTCTCTCTCTCTCTCTCTCTCTCTCTCTCTATATATATATATATATATATATATATATATATATATATAATAATTGCTTAAGACTAGCACTAGTGGCCATGGACCTTTTTTAAGTTTTGTCCAGCCTAGTGTGAAAGCTAGTCATTTGTATATAGGTCGTTTGACATTAAGCAATACACATTCATTCCCTTGTAATAGAATTCTTGTAAGCCCTCCCTCTTCTCTACTCTCTTGTTTGCTTGTGTTCTGTTAAGTTATTGCATGCTTGATTGTTTGCTTGTCTGAATAGGTTTGACGGTAGGCTTCTCCCTTGCTTGAGCTTAAGCATGCAAGGGCAAAGAAGCTCAAGCAAAGGAGCACTCAAACCTGTTCATGCAAGCAAACCATCATGCTTGCAAGAATCCAACAAAACACAAGCAAACAAGAGAGTAGAAAAGAGGGAGAGATCACAAGTATTCTATTGCAAGGAACTAAACGTGTATTGCTTAATGTCAAAATTGACTTATATATGAACAAAACTTAAAAAAGGTCCATTGCCACTAGTGCTAATCTTAAGCAAGTATATAATATATATATATATATATATATATATTAATTGCTTAAGACTAGCACTAGTTGCCATGGACCTTTTTTAAGTTTTGTCTAGCCTAGTGTGAAAGCTAGTCATTTGTATATAGGTCGTTTGACATTAAGCAATACACATTCATTCCCTTGTAATAGAATACTTGTAAGCTCTCCCTCTTCTCTACTCTCTTGTTTGCTTGTGTTTTGTTAAGTTCTTGCATGCTTGATTGTTTGCTTGCATGAATAGATTTGAGTGTAGGCTTCTCCCTTGCTTGTAAGCATGCAAGGGCGAAGAAGCTCAAGAAAAGGAGCACTCAAACCTGATCATGCGAGCAAACCATCACGCTTTGCAAGAATCCAACAAAACACAAGCAAACAAGAGAGTAGAAAAGCGGGAGAGATCACAAGTATTCTATTGCAAGGGACTGAACGTGTATTGCTTAATGTCGAAATTGAGTTATATATAAACAAAACTTAAAAAAGGTCCATAGCCACTATATATATATATATATATATATATATATATATATATATATATATATATATATATATATATATATGTATGTATGTATGTATGTATGTATGTATGTATGTATGTATGTATGTGTGTGTGAAATTGATTGTCAATGCACAAAGAATAGATTAAGCCCTGCTTATCTCAACCCAAGTTGCAAGTAAACTTCCCAATTCAAATGCAAACGCTGGCTGCCAGACCGTCCTCCTGCTCTTCCAATCACCTTATTGGCCTGCTTGAAGATCTCTCAAGATGCAAATTAATTGATGATCTCAATGGAGGATTGAGGTTGCCTTTTGCAAGCCATAAAAATATGTCATAAAAATCACTTAGCATGTTTATACCAGGCTATAAATGTGCCCAACCCTTGGCCACACTGGTCTGCACATGCTTAGGCTGTCCAAAACTTCCCTGTGGGTTGCCCACGGTTGACCACACAAGACTTGGCTGTATGTAGTCCATGATGTTGCCCACACAAGCCTTGGCTGCTGCCTCCCTTGTACTTGCAGGTGGGTGACATTCTCCCCCACTAAAAGTACAGCTGTCCTCAGCTATACAGTGGACAAAAAAGAATACACACAAAATTCCAGTGCAACCTCCACCAAGGAACTGATTGGCCAAAAAGCTGGAAGACCACCTTGCGTCCACCTTGAAGTCTAGCATCGGTCCTGGCCTTGTCAGTACCAACAACACCCACAAACAAAACTCCAAGCAATGCCGCTGAGCAATCTTCTTTAGAAGATGTCCTTTTGTTGCTCCTCAAAAACACTACAGCACTTTTATTTACTGCTCTGGATCACCAAAACTAGCTGTCCTTGGCCTCGGCTGCTCAGACCAACGCTTCCCAACTCCAACCTGGGCCCTGCGACTCAGTTCACCCTATGGACACCTTCATGAGGAACATACTCAAGAAAATGAACTTTGCGATACAAAAGGAAATACAGCTGCTAGAGTCTTATTTCTGGGTCGGGGTCATGGAAAGCCAGATCCACTGTCAAGACTTCTCAAGGTGAAGACACAACCACCCATATGTCACCACCTGCAAACATGACAAAACAAGGCAACAAATAAAAGGAGAAGCCAGTATAGATTCATAACAAAAAACCCACTTCCCTCTTCTTACTTACTACACAATGGCTTTGTGGCCATAGCTCCTTTCTGTGTCCTATGATTAATTTATCATCAAGGCCAGAGACCTTACCAATGCTGGATCAAAATTTGATCCTTGGTCAAGGGTACGAATAAAAGTGTTGACACAAGCTAACGCCACACTTAAATGTGTGTAGACAAAAGCCAAGGCAAGGAAACCTCACTTTATTGAGACGACATTGAAATCATAACTTGCCGGCTATCATACAATTTGGTTTATTCCTGTACTTGCAAAACCATGTCGAAAAAATAAAGGTCGGAATTTTCTTGTACTATCCTCCTGGACCAAATTTAGAAGGTGACTTTGTGAGCTGATGCAATACTCATGTAACCTCCACAAAAAAAAATTCCATGACCCATGTACCTTTCCAACGCTCATTACTTGGAAGTTGGAAATCCTTGGAATCAAAGCTAAAACCATCTGGTTTGAACCTTCAACCTTGAAGGCTGCAAATACAATTACATATCTGTAGAGCTGTTAAAAAATGAACCAGGCCAGAAGGAGCCAAGGGGTAGACATAGCTACTGAACATGGGTATTGAGTTTATTACTGTAAGAGTTCAAATCTTTACTGTACGACTCCATATCACAATCGGGAATCATCTTACGTGTAAGTAGGTAAGGGAAATGTGATCATGGCAAGTCGGGGGATGGGCTTAGAGGCAACAATCTCCTCCTCCATAATTCAAAGTGATATTCATGCTAGTGAATATTGATTAGCAAGCTTCTAAAAGATATTTTGAAGTTTATGTCACCTCAAATCATGTCCATACCAAGTCACATCCATCTTCTATGTCTCCTGTCCTCCTTGAGAGGAAGAAGCCAATAGCTTATATATGTGTGAGCTCTATATCAGTTTCGTCTTCCCAACTTGTGTTGGTGTAAACATGAACCATTTTGGATGCTGTCCCTTAAGCCATCTCAGTCCCTCACAAGGCGGGGGAGGAGTTCATGCAAAAACCGACCCTGATTTCAGAAGCTGCTGTTGTTACTGGACAATTGAAGTTTAATAAACTTCTTAGTACCCCTGTCGCTGTCCGATCAAGACTCGCCCAACACATGTTTGTATTCATTGGAGACTGGCTGCAGGTTAGTCCAGAGTGGCCAGAGCCTTTTACAAGACTCTCCTCATTACAAACTGGCAGTATGCCCTTCTCTCAACCTAGTACCCTTGCTTAAAATCAAAAAACCTCTGTTACCATCCCATGTCCCGGCCTCTTTTGTCCCTCTTCTCTTATCCAGGTACTACCCATTGTAAAAGGTTGTTAGGATGCAAGACCGCCGGCTCGATTTGGTGAGTCCAGTCAACATCCACTAGCAGTGAATTATGGGACCTGTTCACCCGCCAACACCTAGCACACCTGGTGGACACTGTGGTAGCAGTCGAACCCTTCTTTTGGTTCTTGAAGACTTCGGAGAAAAATTTTCTAGAACTGGTGCACATCTGGAATTAATCAAGTCCAGTCCCATCGTTCTCACTTGAGTAAGCTGGTACATTAACGCTGCCAGATGCAAATTCTATCTTTGTTCTTGTATTGTACCTTGGCTCATATTCTCTTCTTCGTCTGCTGACTGGGATGTGTCCAAGACCGGTCTTCTCATCTGGTGTTCTGGGCGCCAGTACGGGCACACCAGCATCGTGTGTGGACCCGAAAACGAGTATCATGACTATTTACTCCAGTTAAGGGCGGGAAGATTTCTCGAGGGGCATTGACAACGAAGGGAGCTCTTCTCCGATTACTTGTTTGGTATCTGTATTCATTTTTGGTGCAGTTATGGCAAGTCTGGTTTAACAGCCCATGGAACATTGTATCAATAAAATACTCCAATAATACACTTGGTATTGAGGGGAGGGTCAGCCCGGGATTCCGGCCCCAATGTGGTGTACAGAGCATTATCTATTTTCAGTTTCGTCTATTGTCTTGAGCTGTCGTAAGAATCACAGGTGTTTAAGTGTTGCCAAACCTCGATACGGAGCCCAATACGAACCTTCACCTTGCGTGATGTAATTACACGGTTTCTGTCTGTCCTCGTCCAGGCTGCCTATGATCTTGTACTTTGGCTCTTCCAATGGCCTGAACGGCTGGATGAGATCCTCCTCCACCGGATTGATTCCAATCTCTTCTGTATAGGGAGCCTGAATACCTCTGCTACATAAGCTGGCAAAAACTTCACTTTCTTACCAAATGGCAGTTTTATAATGTTTGATTTCTGTAACTTGGCCAGCTGCCTTTCTGCACACAAATTAAGCAACAATTCCTCCCACGGCAGCTCCACAAACTCTTTGAGGCCTACCCCCCCATTCTGCGTGCTTTCTTGCTTCTTTGGAGACAACAAACCTCAAGTTTTCAAATTCCACCATCTTGCTAAAAAGGTTGATTTGGTTGGTTGATGATAGAGATCAGGGGACACAAAAAGCACAATTGTAGAGATTAGCGGTGCTCAATAGGCTCAAAGTCACAGTGTAAGGCACATGGCAATTTTCCCAGCTCAAGAAGGGGATGCAGTCACTAATGGGACCATTGGCTCTAGGTGCACTTTTTGATGACTTAGCCATGCACCGCAAACATCCTCATGATTGAGCACAATCTTCAGCTTTTGGAGGATTTCTATGCAAAAATAGATATTATGAGGGGGTAGGGGTGCACATTTACCCTTTTCCCTATGCATACTATTTATGGTTATTTCCTTTGGCATTATTGGCATCGCCAACCCCACAACTGGCTCTTCCTTTTCCATGATTACATCTATCATAAGATAGCACATCATTCAAGATCTGGACTACCTCTTGGTCTGGATCTTTATCTTCCGGATCCGGTTTCCCGAGACGCTTTTTTGGAACAAGTCCATGGTACGGCTTTAGCCTATAGCCATTGACTGACTTTGACAGTCTTTTGCCATCTAGACTTTCTAATTCGAATGTTCTTGTACCCAGCTTCCTCGAGATTTTGTATGGCCCTGCCCATCTCATTCTCCTTCCTCAAAGATTTTAAAAATAGAGTTCCTATCCACTTGAAGCTTCCTTCTCTTTTGAACTACTTCTCTTATCCGGAATGCAAGACCGTCGGCTCATGGTGCGTCAGTTATTTGGTGCATCTGGTCAGCATCCGTTTTGGCAGCCGTGAACTGTGGGACCTGTTCACCCGCCAACAACCCCATATACAGAGGTACTAACACGTTACACATCCAGCCACATTAAGGTGCAAGATATCTACTTCTCAAACCCCTTGTCTGCACTGAAATAATGCTTGTCATTGACAAAGATGGAATGATGGCATACATGATATTATGCCCATCAGACGACAAATAAACTTGAATGCTATTTGCACGCATGTATGCCCGTTTAAAAGTCATTGCCATGTACCACTCCAAAGTATTGCTCTGCTAAATGACGTATCCCCTCGTAGTAATTGGCAAACAACCCCTAACTGAACAAGAGAACTAGAATAGCCAAAGAGATGCCATGGCTTACACCATAGACATTTTGTGCGTTCTAAACTTTAACCACTCCGTTTAGTGCGTTTTTCCAGCCCCATTCTCTACTGAATGTTCTTCAATTTGGAGCCCCATTCTCTACTTTAACCACTCCGTTTAGTGCGTTTTTCCAGCCCCATTCTCTACTGAATGTTTGAGGCGCCTCCTTAAAAAGGGGAGGGTGGTGGAGTTGACGGTAGTATGCGATTGCTTCTCCATGGATAGAAGGTCGCCAGAGAACACAAGCGAACACTGGTCGTTGGCACACAGCAAACGAGGCACCGCTGTAGGCAAGACAAGGCCATGTCCTTGGTGTTGGCGCGGGCGAGAAGAGAGAGGTAGCATGGTGAAAAGCAAGGCGTTGGTTGGGGGTGCACAACAGTAACCAGTCGCAAGGGCTAAGAGAAGGCATCGCGGGTGGGGGTTGTAACACGCGGAAGCTCTGGGTAGTCTTCTTTCAGCCCTAAACACTCTTGAAGACCTTCTGATGCAAAAACGCACCCTGATGCAAAAACGCAGGTAGAGAGAGAGTAGAGAGAGAGAGTGAGAAGTGCTGGAATTTCAGTATATACTATGTACAAAAAAGGTACAGATCTTTGCAGCCATGGGCTGCCTTCATAAAAAGGTTCCTAACCCTAAATTCTGTCCCCTCTATGGGACCCCTAGTGACTCACACCCCTAGTGGGTGGAATGATTAAAACAAGGAGCAAGGAGCCCTTTTTATATGGGGCTTTTGACATTTTATGCTGGCCGACTGCTGGTCGGCCAGTTCCATGTCCAAATAATCCCCTTTTTGCCCTGTCCGACTGCTGCTGGTCCTTGTCTTTGATGCGCATGCTGCCCACCATTCCTGCTGACGTCAGCCGACAGCCAACATCCCTCCTTTCCTTGCAGCCGACAGCTCTAGTCTGGGTTCATGTGCTTCAGCCGACTGCTTCCCTCCATGACCCCACTTGTCCTGCTCCATGCTCACCTCAGATGCCACACCTGAAGCTCCTATTTTCTGGCTCTACTGGTTCATAGTCTTTTTCTGCTTGCCTCTTCTGGATCTAGCCCTGGAAATGTCCATGGCATCTGTGATGCACATGACATCCCCCTCTGCTAAACTTGATGACGGGAATCCAACCTGCTCTTGGATGACTGTCATCATCCCAATCCTGTTCCGAAGTCCCTCTGTCATCATCCATCCCTGGCAAACCATTTTCTCTGAAAATCCGATCTGTTCTCCAAACCACTCTGTCTCTGATGAAGATCTATGCATCTGGTCTTCCTCTAGTCCACAATCCATTCCTGCCCTAGCTCTGAACACCGTCTTGGTCTTCGTTCCTGGAACTGAGTCTGGCACTCTCACATCACCCTTGGAGGATCAACCTCCCTTGGGACCGTTCCCTTAGAACCCATCTGGCTCACGGAACTGCCATCCCTATCTGGCACTGTGGAACACCACCAACACACCTCCTGGGAGTTCTTCCCGATCTGTGTTCCCGCCTTGGGCTTCGAATCCGTGTACTTTCCTGTACCTTGGACCTGTACACCATCATCTGGGACTGAATCAGTGTTTAGCTTTGCTGAGCCTGATGCTCTGATACCAATGTAACACGCGGAAGCTCTGGGTAGTCTTCTTTCAGCCCTAAACACTCTTGAAGACCTTCTGATGCAAAAACGCACCCTGATGCAAAAACGCAGGTAGAGAGAGAGTAGAGAGAGAGAGTGAGAAGTGCTGGAATTTCAGTATATACTATGTACAAAAAAGGTACAAATCTTTGCAGCCATGGGCTGCCTTCATAAAAAGGTTCCTAACCCTAAATTCTGTCCCCTCTATGGGACCCCTAGTGACTCACACCCCTAGTGGGTGGAATGATTAAAACAAGGAGCAAGGAGCCCTTTTTATATGGGGCTTTTGACATTTTATGCTGGCCGACTGCTGGTCGGCCAGTTCCATGTCCAAATAATCCCCTTTTTGCCCTGTCCGACTGCTGCTGGTCCTTGTCTTTGATGCGCATGCTGCCCACCATTCCTGCTGACGTCAGCCGACAGCCAACATCCCTCCTTTCCTTGCAGCCGACAGCTCTAGTCTGGGTTCATGTGCTTCAGCCGACTGCTTCCCTCCATGACCCCACTTGTCCTGCTCCATGCTCACCTCAGATGCCACACCTGAAGCTCCTATTTTCTGGCTCTACTGGTTCATAGTCTTTTTCTGCTTGCCTCTTCTGGATCTAGCCCTGGAAATGTCCATGGCATCTGTGATGCACATGACATCCCCCTCTGCTAAACTTGATGACGGGAATCCAACCTGCTCTTGGATGACTGTCATCATCCCAATCCTGTTCCGAAGTCCCTCTGTCATCATCCATCCCTGGCAAACCATTTTCTCTGAAAATCCGATCTGTTCTCCAAACCACTCTGTCTCTGATGAAGATCTATGCATCTGGTCTTCCTCTAGTCCACAATCCATTCCTGCCCTAGCTCTGAACACCGTCTTGGTCTTCGTTCCTGGAACTGAGTCTGGCACTCTCACATCACCCTTGGAGGATCAACCTCCCTTGGGACCGTTCCCTTAGAACCCATCTGGCTCACGGAACTGCCATCCCTATCTGGCACTGTGGAACACCACCAACACACCTCCTGGGAGTTCTTCCCGATCTGTGTTCCCGCCTTGGGCTTCGAATCCGTGTACTTTCCTGTACCTTGGACCTGTACACCATCATCTGGGACTGAATCAATGTTTAGCTTTGCTGAGCCTGATGCTCTGATACCAATGCAACACGCGGAAGCTCTGGGTAGTCTTCTTTCAGCCCTAAACACTCTTGAAGACCTTCTGATGCAAAAACGCACCCTGATGCAAAAACGCAGGTAGAGAGAGAGTAGAGAGAGAGAGTGAGAAGTGCTGGAATTTCAGTATATACTATGTACAAAAAAGGTACAGATCTTTGCAGCCATGGGCTGCCTTCATAAAAAGGTTCCTAACCCTAAATTCTGTCCCCTCTATGGGACCCCTAGTGACTCACACCCCTAGTGGGTGGAATGATTAAAACAAGGAGCAAGGAGCCCTTTTTATATGGGGCTTTTGACATTTTATGCTGGCCGACTGCTGGCCGGCCAGTTCCATGTCCAAATAATCCCCTTTTTGCCCTGTCCGACTGCTGCTGGTCCTTGTCTTTGATGCGCATGCTGCCCACCATTCCTGCTGACGTCAGCCGACAGCCAACATCCCTCCTTTCCTTGCAGCCGACAGCTCTAGTCTGGGTTCATGTGCTTCAGCCGACTGCTTCCCTCCATGACCCCACTTGTCCTGCTCCATGCTCACCTCAGATGCCACACCTGAAGCTCCTATTTTCTGGCTCTACTGGTTCATAGTCTTTTTCTGCTTGCCTCTTCTGGATCTAGCCCTGGAAATGTCCATGGCATCTGTGATGCACATGACAGGGGTGCACGGCAGCAGCCAGTCGCCAAAAAGCAAGTCAAAGCAGGCGTACCACAGGTTTGGGAAGGCAGTGCAAGGGATGGGCACACAGCAGCGAACCAGCCGGGTGCTGAGCAGGCCACATGCTGGTGGCGGCTGTGTGTGTGGCAGCAGCCAGGCGAACGGCTTTCTGCAGCATGGAGCAGGCCACATCACTGGGGCATCTCCCAGGCCAGACCGGACAGGCTTAGACCAGCAGGATGGGAGCGGGCCTATGGACAAGCTCACCGGGTACCCTTCGCCCCCTCGCATGCAGCACCTTTTTGTTACGGGACATAAAACCGCCTCTGAGGACACTACCGCTTTCTGTGCCTCGACTGAAGGCACCCACACCAGCCATGAGATCGCTATCAATCCCTCCAAAGTCAAGGTCTCTATTGAGCATGGCTTATGTGAAGTGAAAGCTGTGAGGCTCTCCTAACGAAGAGAGCAAGGGTGTTACGAAAAGTGCCTTGGCTAGCAAGTGGAAGGACTTGGATCATGGGACACATCTAAGGTAAAGTTACAAGAGACGAAGGGCGCCATGAGAGGTGCCGGCTAGCAAGTCTTGAGCCTTGAGTGTGTACGAGGTCCTCGAACACTTAGCTTGAAGGCTTTTTGAAGACAAAGATCAAGGGTTAAGGCTTTGCGAATGGCTCTTGATGAAGAAGACATGGGGTAAGGCTTGCTAAGCGCTTGTGTGGAAGACCTAGGTGAAACTATAAGGGATCCTGTTGGTGGAGGATTCTACAAGTTGTACTTTGTACTCAAATTTGATCAAGTAAAGAAATACCGCAAGGGGCGCCACTGCGATTTGGGGCCAATCGGTGTCTGTGTAATTTTTGCAAGAGCACTCTAGCTCCCCCTGTTTGCTTTCCTTTTCCAGGTTCTCAAAGGTGTTGAAGTGTTTTGTGTGCGAGTGTTTGTTTCACCGCCAGTCAAATTTATGAAGGCCGGTTTCACCCCGCTAGAGAACAACCTGCACAGTTGTTAGTAAACCATGTGATACAGACCCAATCTTCTAGGATGAACCAGTCCACATCCCAGGTCCAGAGTGTCATGACCCTATGAAAATGGAACAGCACAAGTGTGGGCATGGTGGTTGCTGAGCAAAAATATTAAATGATTCACATTTGGGGTGCCCGGACAGAGATAATGATGTGTGGACATCTCCAGGTGTGAAGGGGGGAACTAGAACATTAATATTTTAATGTTTTATCTATAAGTTGCCCCTAGGCCTTAGTGGCCCCTAGGGAAATTTAATGTTTATTAAAGTTGGGACCCTAGGACATTTTTGGAGAGAGAGGCCACTCCACTTTTGGAGTTGCATGCCTCTCTCACCTCTCTCTCTCTCTCTTGCTTTTGGAGAGTCGTGTAAGCTCAAGCGTGGAGAAGGAGAAAAGAAGCTGGTCGTCTGCTGGCTGTGGTTTTTGCTGCTGTTTTTTGTGCACACTTGTCCGTACAATCCACGTGTGCAGGCCGTACAGAGTTGTACGACAACAAGTACAGCAGTACGGCTGCTGCAGGTTCATCTACTGGTACAGGCGACGCTGACAGAGGCTGAGAGCTGACCAGGCCGTACAGACGTACAGTCCACGTGGCCAGTACAGGCCGTACAGGGCAGGCGACGGCTGTGGTTGCAGGCGGCGCCGGCGATCAGAGAACAGGTGGAGCAGGCAGTTGCAGATCCAGGCGATTACTGGCTGGTTCTGACCTGTACGGATTAGGGGCTGCAGGTGGATACTGTACGGAACAGTACAGTCGTTGTTAGCTGGGCAGGCGGGTACTGTGCAGGACAGTACAGTAGCAGTTTTCTGACACGGACAGGTTCAGTTGCTGCAAATTCTTCTAATGCAAGCAATAGATGAACATACAGATTGTACGGACAGCTGCAAGTGGTGTCCTATCAGAGTATATTTGGAGTATTGGTGTTACCGGACCTCCGAAAGGCTTTTGTTGTCCAGTGTGATGCATGTGGAAGTAGCAATGGGGCAGTTCTCATGCAAGAAGGACATGTGATAGCCTATGAGAGTAGAATATTGCAAGATGCCGAGAAGCATTTACAGGTTTATGAGAAAGAGATGTTGGCTGTAATTCATGCTCTTTCTACCTCGAAACACTATTTGCTTGGGGCTGATTTCACTGTGCACACAGATCATCAGACCTTGCGTTATTTCCTCACGCAAACTAAGCTTTCAAAGAAGCATATGCGTTGGGCAAACTTTTTGTCTATGTTTCACTTCCAGATTGTGCATGTGGAAGGCAAAAAGAATGTAGTGGCAGATGCTTTGTCACGCAAGCCACAGGTCTCAGCAGTTTCACTTGCTTATCATCATGAGCTTGATGAAATGAAAGAGCAGTATGCCCATGATGAGGACTTTGAAAGGTTGTATGATCAGATGTCTGAGGGTCAGCGGCATGAACATTATACTCTTAGAGATAGGTTTTTATTGATGCATGGCAGACTGTGTGTTACCAGGCCATTGCGCCTCAAGGTTATAATTGAAAGTCATGCTCCACCGTATGCAGGTCATAGAGGTATTGACGCCACGCTAAAAGCAGTGGAGACTTTCTTTTATTGGCCAACCTTGAGAAGAGATGTTGCTGCCTTTGTTAGGCAATGCATCGTATGTCAGAAGGTAAAGTTTGACAGTCAAAAGACACCAGGGTTACTACAGCCTTTACCTATTCCAGATAGACCTTGGGAGAGCATTGCCATGGATTTTATATTTGATCTTCCACGGACACAAACGGGCAATGATGGCATTTGGACTATCATATGCAGGTTCAGTAAGCAGGCCCATTTCATTCCCGTGCGAAAGACGATCAAAGTGGATCATATGGTGAAGTTGTTCATGGCGAACATCTTCGAGTATCATGGCTTGCCTACGTCTATCATTAGTGACCGTGATCCACGGATGACGAGTTTGTTCTGGAGAGGGTTGTTTGACAACATGGGTACAACTCTCAAGTTTTCATCATCATTTCATCCACAAACAGATGGTCAGTCGGAAGAGGCTAACTCTACAGTGCTAGATCTTCTCAAGTGTTATGTGTCAGAGCACAAGCAACAATGGGAAAAGTATCTTCCTTTAGTGGAGTTTGCATATAACAACACTGTTCATACCTCGACAGGCAAGGCGCCTTTTGAGATTGTGGAAGGAGGGAAGAAGGTACCACCCATTTTGCACACAAAGGATAAGATATTTGAGGCTGATCAGTATGTGGAAAACATGGATGAAGCTTATCGGAGAGTTAAGTTGGCACTCCAGAAAACTCAGCAAAAGCAAAAGAAAGCCCCAGACCGTCACAGACGTGCTTTAGAGTTTGCATTGGGTGATTGGGTTCTTTTGCGCTTTGAAAAGGCTAGACTCCAGAAGATGAAGGGTAAAGAGCGCTTATTCCCTAAGTTGAGCATGCGTTATTATGGGCCTTTTCAGGTATTGGAAAAGATTGGTGAGGTAGCCTATCGTTTGAAGCTACCAGATCACTGGAGGATTCACAATGCTTTTCACGTGAGTCTCCTTAGACCTTTCCGTGGGGATGTGCCCGAGGATGTATCAGATGAGGCTCAGCCGGAAGTTGAGGAACTTGATGAGGTTCTGATTCCAGAGCAGATACTGGCACATAAGGAAAGAAAGGTACGAGGTAAAGTTTCCCGTCGCTATCTTGTGAAGTTAAGAACTATTCACCGATGGATGCGAACAGATTCATCTCAGGTTTTGCAGCTTTATCTCGATGTCTTTGAGTTAGAGCCGACTCTTGTTGTGGCTCATTCAGGTTCAGCAGAGCATGGGTCTGGAGCATTGCCTTATGCTCAAGAGGGGGGTAGCACCTCCACTCCCTTGATACAGACAAGCTCAGATGACATCTAGAGGTCGCTTGGTGCAGTTTTTGTCTCACCCGAAGGTACTAATGGCTGACAGTACATCTGTTTATGGGACTTCTATGATATATGTGTACTAGTCACATTGGATGTTGTGGTTGTGTATGGTTCACAGTGGTATACAACTTGGACTACTACTACGCCATTGGTTTGCAGTGAATGATGTTACATGCGCATGGCTTAGAGAGATTGGGACGCTGATCTTGCCATATTGTATATTTCACTCTGAATATTTTGTTGTATCACCAGAATGCAATCGAGGACGCTTGCCATTTTTCAAGAGGGGGGTATGTCATGACCCTGTGAAAATGGAACAGCACAAGTGTGGGCATGGTGGTTGCTGAGCAAAAATATTAAATGATTCACATTTGGGGTGCCCGGACAGAGATAATGATGTGTGGACATCTCCAGGTGTGAAGGGGGGAACTAGAACATTAATATTTTAATGTTTTATCTATAAGTTGCCCCTAGGCCTTAGTGGCCCCTAGGGAACTTTAATGTTTATTAAAGTTGGGGCCCTAGGACATTTTTGGAGAGAGAGGCCACTCCACTTTTGGAGTTGCATGCCTCTCTCACCTCTCTCTCTCTCTCGCTTTTGGAGAGTCGTGTAACAAGCGTGGAGAAGGAGAAAAGAAGCTGGTCGACTGCTGGCTGTGGTGTTTGCTGCTGTTTTCTGTGCAAACCTGCCCCGTACAGTCCACGTGTGCAGGCCGTACAGAGTTGTACGACAGCAAGTACAGCAGTACGACTGCTGCTGCAGGTTCATCTATTGGTACAGGCGGCGCTGACAGATGTTGGGGTAAAGGCATAATGCCCACCCTTATAGTGTGTACAAGCCCATAAGTTATAGTACATAGTACACTTAGTACTTTTAATGTACTAAGTGCACTATGTGTACTAGTGCAATATACATGTGTGATAGGGGAGTCACACACTCACACTTGGTGAGTTGACTTATCCCCACAACTCTCTCTCTCTCTCTCTCTCTCCCTTGTTTCTCTGTGTATGTCTCCCACATGAACTCTAACCCTATTCTAACTCTCCCATTCAACTGGTATCAGAGCTCGCGGTTGCCGACGGGGTAGAGGCCTTCTTCATGAGTGTTGTGGGCTGATTTTCAGCCGTGATTTGAGGAGGATATTCAGCGGAGCTTTGCTCCTCCATTGCACTTGGTTTTGTGCTTCATTGGAGTGCACACAACAGAGATTTCAACAGGTTTTGGTGCGGTGAGCGTGGAGGAGGCCTGCGCGAAGTGGTGAAGTGGCGTTGAGGCGTTGGTCCAAAAAGTGCAGCAACGCGTGTAGCGAAAACACACGTAGCGTAAGGCTATTAAGCGCACAGCAATCGGGCGGCCGTTACAGGCGGTCAGGCGCTCCGGCCAAAGCCTGGACGTGATCGCCTTCGGGCGCCGTGCTGCAGGTTCGCAGCATTTGAATTCAATTCAATCTGGGATGCGAACTGCTTTCTCAGCAGGCCGTGTATTTTTGCGGGATTAGCGAAGGGATCTCTGTCTCTCTCATGGCTTGTTCGACGCCATCGCTGCTGCTCTTGCTCTTCGTTGCTCTCGCAGCGTTCTACTTCAGCCCCTGCGTCTCCATTTATGAGGATCAGGTCGAGGTCTGGGACTGAGCAATTTGGCAGCGCAGAGGGCCGCCCAGCCGTCCGAACCTGCAGCATTTGAATTCAATTCAATCGGGATGCGAACTGCTTTCTCAGCAGGCCGTGTATTTTTGCGGGATTAGCAAAGGGATCTCTGTCTCTCTCATGGCTTGTTCGACGCCATCGCTGCTGCTCTTGCTCTTCGTTGCTCTCGCAGCGTTTTGCTTCAGTCCCTGCGTCTCCATTTATGAGGATCAGGTCAGGGTCTGGGACTGAGCAATTTGGCAGCGCAGAGGGCTGCCTAGCCGTCCGTACCTGCACAGCAGCAGCAGGCACATCAGCAAGAAGTGCCCCCCCCCCCCCCCCCCTTTCTGCATCAGCATCAACCCTTTTCTGCAACAGCAAAAATCATCAACCCCTTTTCCTGCAACAAAAAGAAAAATCAGAAATTACCAGGTATTTGCCTCAATTTTTTTTGGGGTTTGCAATTGAGCAGGTACAATCATTAATTGAGCAGGTATAGGTGCCGAATTGCTCAATTTTTGAGCGAAATTGGCAAAATTGGGTGGCATTGGTCACAATCAGGATCAATTTGCAGGAAATTGGATGTCAAAATTTGGGGCTTTTGATGTAATTGTGCAATTAAGCATTCATACATGCTGTATGATGTGAGAAATCGCACATTCGGGCAAAATTGCAGCAAATTGCAGTGCAAATCAAGGGGCTTTTGTGCCGATTGGATTGATTTGCATGAAGGCAATCGCATTTGATGCTTTGGGCAATGTGTTGATGCCTGACAAGCACTCAATGTGCCTGTAAATCAAGGGGCTTTCATGTATTGGATGTATATGTGGCCAGGGGGAAGCATCGCGAAGACTCTGGATGCCTTCATGTGTGTCAATGTACCATGTATGATCAGAAATTGATCTTAAATCAAGGGGCTTTTCAAGATTTTATGCTTGTTAAGCTTGGCAAAGCAGCAGGCAAGACTTTTATGCCTTGAATCCTCAGAAATCAGCTTGCAGTCAAGGGGCTTTTGCCCAATTTCTGTTCGGAACTGTTGTATGCAGTGTTCGGGACTGTAAAAGTCTGATCTTCACTCATTTGGACAGCCAGGAGAGCATTTATTGCTACTGTACCTGCTGGTACAGATTTGGCACAGCTTTGTGCAAGTTTTGGCATGGCTGTACACTGATTTGAGTGAGGAAAAGGTTCAATTTCAGTTGCTGTACTTGCCGGTACAAGTTTGGTACATCATTGATGAGCACTTAGTACTGTTGTACAGTACTTTGGAAGGGAAACAGAGCACATTTAAGGTGCTGTCCTAAATCTGTAGCAACCAGATTTTGGTGATTTCATCACATAAAGTGGGAGTAGAGTTGCATTTGTGCTTCCGCATCGGGAGATAAAGCTTGGGAGAACAACTGTGAGCACTTTGTGTGCTATTGGTGCAGTGTTTGCACATTTTGCAGGGAGTCAGGCATTGACAGGTTGCATATTGCTATGGCAACCACAGGTGAGAGCTCTTCATTGCTTCACATCAAGAAGCTTGAAGGCTCACATAACTATGATATTTGGCAAACCCAGTGCTACAATGTGTTGCTCCAGAAGAAGAAGCACAAGCCTATCAAAGAAAGGGGTGTAAAGCCCGCTTCTCTTACTGCTGAAGAGTGGGAAGATATGGATGAGCTGGCAAGATCTACTATCATGTTGTCTGTGTCAGACTCTTAACTTTTCAGCATTCGTGAAGAGAAGACAGCTCGGGGAATGTGGCAGAGATTGCAGGACTTGTATGCCCAGCAAAGTGCCTCAAGCAAAGTGTATTGGTTGAAGAAACTCATAGGTCTTCAGATGAAGGAAGGGGCGTCTATGACAGCCCATCTAAATGAGTTTAATGGTATTGTCAGCCAAGTTATAAATCAAAAGTTGGCAATGGACGATGAGTTCAAAGCCACTTTTCTGTTATGCACTTTGCCAGAGAGTTGGGACACATTCAGGACAGCCACTAGCAATTCGAATGCTATGCTGTCATATGCAGATGTTGAGGGTGCTCTTCTTCAAGAAGAGATGAACAGGAAAAACAACTTTGTTGGAAAGTCCAATGCAATGAATGCACGTGGGAGATCCCAGCAAAGGGGTAAAAGCCAAGAACGGGGAAGGAGCAAGTCTCGCTCCAAAAAGGACTTGGAATGCCATTATTGTGGCAAGAAGAGACACATCAAAAAGCAATGCTACAAATGGAAAAATGATCAAAAGGAAAAGAGAAAAGGCAAAGACAAAGACAAAGATGAAGCCAAAGATGTAAAGCCAAAGGGCAAAAGTGGAGTCAAGATTGAAGAAATCAATGTGTCACATGCAGGTGACAGTGAGGATGAGGTCCTATTTACGTCTTCACTTGATGCCCATTCACTTCTTACAGGTGGTCATGGTATGCACTCATGGATCATTGATTCAGGTGCCTCCTCACAGGTTGCAGAGACTTGTTTGTCAGGTATACTACTGGCAATGAAGGAGTAGTTTATTTGGGTGATAACCATGCATGCAAGATTCTTGGCAGAGGTGATGTGAGGCTTGTATTTTCAGATGGCTCACAGCTTATGCTCCATGATGTCAGGCATGTGCCTGAGATCAAGAAGAACCTGCTTTCTACTGGACAGCTTGATGATGCTGATTATGTTACCACATTTGGTCGTGGAAAGTGGAAGATTAGTAAGGGCTCACTGGTTGTTGCCAGAGGCTCTAAGGTGGACACTCTTTACTTCATGCATGCAGGTGTTTGTCACCATGCTAATGTAAATGCAACCGAGCTGCCGGAAATTTCTATGTGGCATAGCCGGTTGGGACACATGAGTGTCAAAGGAATGGAGCAATTGTCTCGTTTGGGTTACTTGCCTTCTCTAAAGTTTTCAAGTTTTCAGTTTTGTGAGCATTGTATATATGGTAGGCAACTCCAGTGCCCCCACAAGAAAGCTCTTGGACAGAAAGATGCTCAGTTAGAGCTTGTGCATACAGATGTACGTGAGATGCCTCAGCTTTCTTTGGGAGGGGCAAAATATTTTGTGTCTTTTATAGATGATGCCACACGCAAGGTGTGGGTCTATCCTCTTCGTTTGAAGAGTGATACATTCTCAGTGTTTGAGAAGTTTGTTGCTCTTGTTGAGAATCAAACTGGCAAAACACTGAAGGCTTTGCGTTCCGACAATGGTGGAGAGTATATGTCCAAACAGTTTCAGGACTTTTGTGATGCTAAAGGCATCAAGAGGGAGCTCTCTACTCCTTATGATCCTCCACAAAACGGGACAGCAGAGAGGATGAACAGGACCATTCAGGAGAAGGTCCGTTCTATGTTGTCACATGCTGCATTACCTCATGGTTTTTGGGCTGAAGCTGTTATGACAGCCGTTCACCTTATAAACAGGTCACCTAACACGAGGCTTGGTGGGAAAGTGCCAGAGGAAGTATGGACAGGGAAGCCTCCGTCATACAAGCACTTGAGAGTGTTTGGTTGCGTTGCGTACGTGCACATACGCAGGGAAATGCGCACCAAACTTGATCCTAAGTCTCACAAATGCATATTCCTAGGATATGGTGACAGAGGTGAAATGGGGTATAGACTTTGGGATCCCGTGAATAGAAAGATTATACGCAGCAATGATGTCATTTTTGATGAAACATGCATGTATAAGGAGCCTGCAAGGCAACAGGAGCCTGGCAGAGTGTATAAGGAGCCTGCAAGGCAACAGGAGCCTAGGCAAAGTCATCTTTGATGATGATGGACATCATGGACAACAACCAAGGGCTGTAAATCAGCCATTACATCAGCAAAACCAGCCCTTAAATGGTGCTGAAAATGGTCCAAATGGACAGCCAGAGATGGCAGAAGATATCCCTATGGATATACCACAGTTAGAGGAGATACCGGGCATGATTTTTCAGCCTTATGGCATGGAACAGGAGCCACCAATAGGTGATATGCAGGCTGGACAGCAACCTGCAAATGATGGTCATTGGGTACGGAGGTCCACAAGACCCTCCAGGGCCCCTGACAGGTTTGTTCCAGGGGTTGACTACTTGATGCTTACTGACTGTGGGGAGCCCTCATGTTATAAGGAGGCTTTACAGAGGGCAGACAAGGCTCTTTGGGAGCGTGCCATGAAGTCAGAGATGGATTCTCTGCACAAAAATGGAACATGGAAGTTGGTGCATTTACCTGCAGGCAAGAAGGTTTTGCCATGCAAGTGGGTTTACAAGCTCAAAGTTGCACCTGATGCAAAGCCAAGATACAAAGCCAGGTTAGTGGCTAAGGGCTTCAAGCAGGAATATGGTGTGGACTTTGGTGAGATCTTCTCTCCAGTGGTCAAAATGACCACACTTAGAGCTGTGTTAGCTTTGGTTGCGCATGATGATCTGGACTTGATTCAGATGGATGTGAAGACTGCTTTTCTTCACGGTGATCTCCATGAGGAGATATATATGCAACAGCCAGAGGGTTATGCAGTGAGTGGAAAGGAGAAGCTTGTATGCAAGCTGAAAAAGAGTCTTTATGGGCTCAAACAGGCACCAAGGGAATGGTATCATAAATTTGATACATTCATGAAATCCCAGAAATTCAGGAGAAGTGACATAGATCACTGCTTGTACACCAAGAAAGCTTTGGATGGCAGTCTATTGATCCTCATCTTGTATGTTGATGATATGTTGATTGCCGGGAAATCTCGTAAGGAGATGGATACCTTGAAGCAGAGGCTGCATCAAACCTTTGATATGAAGGATTTAGGTGATGCAAATCACATTTTGGGTATGCGGATACTTCGGGACAGAAATCAGCATGTGTTGTATTTGTCTCAGAAGGAATACATTGGCAAAGTCTTGCAGAGGTTCAATATGGACGGGGGGAAGAAGACTAGTACTCCTTTGCCTCCATATGTGAAACTCAGTGCTATGGACAGCCCACAGTCGGACAGTGACAGGGCTGATATGGCCAAGATTCCGTATGCTTCAGCTTGTGGCAGAGTCTCATGTATGCCATGGTTGCTACTAGGCCGGACATTGCATTTGCAGTGGGAGTGGTTTCTAGATACATGGCCAACCCTGGCAAGAAGCATTGGGAAGCAGTGAAAGGTGTCATGAGATACCTGAAGGGCACACAGGATATGTGCATATGCTTTGGCAAACAGGATGCATTAGTGCATGGTTACACGGATTCGGATTATGCCGGTCATCCAGATAACCGGAAGTCTACTACCGGTTATGTTTTTACATTCACAGGAGGTGCTGTGTCATGGATATCCAGGATGCAGAAGTGCACAGCCTTATCTACTACAGAGGCCGAGTATATTGCAGCCACAGAGGCTTGCAAGGAGGCATTATGGCTATCTCGGTTAGTGGTTGATTTGGGTTATACAGGGGATGTTCCATTGTTGCATTGTGACAGTCAGAGTGCCAGAACCCTGTCTTTCATGCAAAGACGAAGCATGTGGATGTGAAGTATCACTTCATCAGAGAGGTGATAGAGAACAAGCAAATTCAGCTTGTTAAGATTCATACGGATGACAACCCGGCTGATCTGTTGACAAAGAGTTTGCCTCCGGAGCGGTTTGCTCATTGGCAGACGCTTGATGGGCATTGGATGAGGCCAGTTTCAGCCTTGATATGGCCTTGTATATTATCATGTACATGCTAATTCATTTAAGGGCACTTTGCCTTTAAGTGGGAGGTTGTTGGGGTAAAGGCATAATGCCCACCCTTATAGTGTGTACAAGCCCATAAGTTATAGTACATAGTACACTTAGTACTTTTAATGTACTAAGTGCACTATGTGTACTAGTGCAATATACATGTGTGATAGGGGAGTCACACACTCACACTTGGTGAGTTGACTTATCCCCACAACTCTCTCTCTCTCTCTCTCTCTCCCTTGTTTCTCTGTGTATGTCTCCCACATGAACTCTAACCCTATTCTAACTCTCCCATTCAACAGAGGCTGAGAGCTGACCAGGCCGTACAGACGTACAGTCCACATGGCCAGTACAGGCTGTACAGGGCAGGCGACGGCTGTGGTTGCAGGCGGCGCCGGCGATCAGAGAACAGGCGGAGCAGGCAGTTGCAGATCCAGGCGATTACTGGCTGGTTCTGACCTGTACGGATTAGGGGCTGCAGGTGGATACTGTACGGAACAGTACAGTCGCTGTTAGCTGGGCAGGCGGTACTGTGCAGGACAGTACAGTAGCAGTTTTCTGACATAGACAGGTTCAGTTGCTGCAAATTCTTCTAATGCAAGCAATAGATGAACATACAGATTGTACGGACAGCTGCAGATGGTGTCCTATCAAAGTATATTTGGAGTAACAGTCAAGTGGTTGCAAGAGGAAAAGTACAGACAGTCTCTGGCATGCACAGACTGGTACAATTGGCCTCGCGAGTGCAGAACCACGAGCTGATTTGGTAAGCTCTGAACTTATTCATCTTTCTTTCTTTCCATTGGCTTATGTCTGGTGCAGAGTTGTGCTATCTGGCCCCTTGTGAGAGGAGGGGTATGGCAGATTGAAAAGGGTGGAAACAGAGATTGGACAGTGAATGTATGTTTGTGCTGAGTTGTGGAATCATGTGCATGAGATATGCCAGATGTATGCTCAAGGCTGTCCTGCTGAATGGTCTTGGCTGATCAGAGGGAAGCACAGAGTGTTGCTTTGAGACACAGATCTCTGTGTGTGAATCCTCTGTGCTAAGAGGTATTGTGGGCTGCCAGATTGGACATACAAGTGTATTCTCTTGGTTGGTTTTGTTGTACTCAGCCTTACATATTTTTGAAATTGAATAAAGAAATACCGCAAGGGGCGCCAAGCTTTGGGGCCAACAGGTGTCGGTTTTATTTCAGATTTGGGGCACTCTAGCTCCAATCAAATTTGTTTTCATATCTGGACTACAAGTGGAAGGGTGACTGCTAGTCTACCACACTTTGGTTTCTACCAGAGGCCAGTTTCACAGAGCGACAGAGCTTTTCGAGGAACCAACTTGCACACTGATGTTGCCAAGCAATTCGACGAAGATGAGGTGGAAAAGCTTAGGTTGAACCTCCAATAACACTCAACGTGTGAGTGTGGCAACCCTCATGCCCCCCTGCATGACTACACACCATGAACCCCCCCAATGGAGGAGCAAGATGTCCCCAAGATTTGAACCTAGGACCATAACTTTTTATGACCAAACGTCTCGAAAAAGTGCATCCCCAAGTTGAAATGGAACTCTTCGCAAGGAAAAGCTTGTTTAACTAGGAAAGATTGCACGAAGCTTACCATGAATTCTTTAACTTATTGGGTTGTTGGGCTATACATTGAGTGCAACCTTAAGTACATGTGTTTTTGACGAGAAGGTGAAGAAGCTCAGGTCGAACCTAGGACCATAACTTTTTATGACCAAACGTCTCGAAAACGTGCATCCCCAAGTTGAAATGGAACTCTTCGCAAGGAAATGTTTGTTTGACTAGGAAAGATTGCACGAAGCTTACCATGAATTCTTTAACTATTTGTTCGAGATTCATTACCTTAGATATATAATTAGTGCAAAAGGCATTCGACTTGATCCGGCCAAGGTGGCCGAGATTGTCAATTGGGAAGTACCACAGATTGCTTATGACATCAGATCCTTTGTGAGTATATGCCAGGCATACTCCACCCACATAGACAAGTTTTCTGATCTCTCGGCAGATCTCACCGATCTGCTAAAGGGTGTCAAGCCAAGAAGGCAACGGATTCAAATGACTCCACAAGCGTTGCAGGCATTCAAGAACCTCAAGGTGCCTTTGTCAAAGGCACCTTCTCTAGCACTTGCCTCGTGGGACGAGCCATTCCAAGTGATCACCGATGCGAGTAACATCGCAATTGGAGGTGTATTACAACAGAAAAAGAATTTCTCAGTCTACGATCAGGAACTCCTCGCAGTTATACAGGCCTTGAAACATTGGAAACATTTTCCTTATGGCCGTGACTTTGAGGTTCGCACTGACCATCAGGTATTACGCTGGATTCAGACAATGCCAAGTGCAAAGTGGAGTGACCGACAGCACCGCCAGAGCCAGATATTCCAGCAATTTGGTGGTATGATTGAGTACCTTCCAAGAAAGGCCAATCCAATGGCTGATGTTTTGAGCAGGAAGGAACAAGTGACTTTGATTCAGACCACTAGACTCGACCTTGTTGGTACGGGACTAGACGACATGAAGCACATGTACGCGGATTCCGAGGAATTCGGTACACAGTGGAAACAGGCATTGGATGCCACATGACCATGCCACTTTTTGATACGCGATGGTTGGCTTTTCTACAAAGGCCAACTGTGTGTCATAAGTCGTTCAGGGCAACTCTTCTCCATGACGCCATTACTAGCGGTCATAGGGGCATGAATTCGACTTTGGATAAATTGGAACGGCAATATTATTGGCCAAAGATGAGGCGAGATGTGTTTTCATATGTACAACACTGTGATATTTGTCAAAAGGTGAAAGCTCCTCGTGGAAAGAAGATAGGGTTGTTACAACCCTTGCCGATTCCCGAGGGGCCTTTCCAAGATATTTCGATGGATTTTGTCACGAATCTGCCTCCCAGTCCGGGTAAGCGTAATACTCAGTGCTTAACTATAGTTGATAGATTAAGCAAATTTGTTATGCTTATTCCATGCAAGGCCAATGTGACCGCCGAAGATGTTGCCCAGTTGTTCATTCGGCATTGATACCCGATTGGCGGGATTCCTAGGACCATAGTGTCAGACCGAGATGCCAAGTTTACCAATCATTTTTGGAGGGCATTGTTTGATAACTTTGGTACTAAATTGAATTTTTCCAGTGCATTTCACGCACAGACGGACGGCCAAACAGAAATCTACAACCAATTGGCCTTTGATGTGTTGAAGTGTTATGTCCACGATCAGCAAGGTAAGTGGGAATCATATTTGCCTTTAGTTCAAGCTGTTTTGAATGATTCTTTTTCTTCAGCTATTGGTAGGACTCCATATGAGGCAGCGTTTGGAAGACCATTCCAGTCGCTATTGACCAGGACCTCATCTTCAGTACTTGAAGCGAATAGATTGACGGAGTCTTACCAGGAGATTTTGGAGTCAGTAAAGGACAGGTTGGCTAAAGCGCAAGAGGCCTACACTCGACATGCCAATAAAGACGGAAGGGATATGAAGTTTTCGGAAGGGGATTGGGTGTATCTTCGGATTATGAAGCAAAGGTTGAAACAGGTGGGCAAGCCATGCCCAAAGTTGTCATTCAGGAGCTTCAGACCTTTTCCCATCCAGAGGAAGATTAACGAGGCTTCAATGAAGTTGAAGCTACCTCCGAGTTGGTGTCATGTGCACAATGTGTATCTACCGTGTGCTACACGCACACAAGACTAGCTTCGAGGTTTGGGGAAGCTTGGAGCTAGGCACGCTGATTGGCGAGCTGAGTTAGGGATAGACTAATGGGCGAGCACCCAAGTATGGACGGGCGGGTGCCCAAGTGTGGATGCTTGATGACCGGCCAAGAACCTATAAAAGGGTGGCCAAGGTTAGTCATTAGTTCATAAAGTCTCGCATGTCTTTGTGAGAGCTCTATGATCAGGAGCCTGGATCTAGTGCAGACGTGCACCTGCTTTATGCAGCCGAGGCCGGCAGCAATCTCGAGGCCCGCGAGGGTAGCTTCGTGGCAGTATGGGACATCACGAGGTAGAGATTAATCAGTATGTCCATCTAGTTAGCTCAGCTCGTGGCTCGGTGGGGACAGCCAAGACTAGTGGGCTGTCAAGGTTGGGAGGTGAGTCAGGCCTGTACCCCCTTCACGTTTGCTTGGTTTGTTTGCAGGTTTCGAGTCTTGTACCAGGAGCATTCTAAGAGACACAGATCTGTGTGTGAATCCTCTGTGCTAAGAGGTCTTGAGGGCTGCCAGATTGGACATACAGGTTTACTTTCCTGGACTGGCTTTGTTGTACTCAATTATACATTTCATTGAATTTGAATAAAGTAATACCGAAAGGGGCGCCAAGCTTTGGGGCCAACAGGTGTCGATTTCCTTTCAGTTCTAGAGCATTCTAGCTCCTGTTAATTTGTTATTTATTTGGACTACAATTGGAAGGGTGACTGCTAGTCTACCGCACTTTGGTTTCTACCAGAGGCCGGTTTCAGCTTTTGTCTCACCCGAAGGTACTGACAGTACATCTTCTTATGGGACTTCTATGATATATGTGTACTAGTCACATTGGATGTTGTGGTTATGTATAGTTCACAGTGGTATACAATGTGGACTATTACTACACCATTGGTTTGCAGTGAATGTTGCTACATATGCATGGCTTAGAGAGATTGGGACGTTGATCTTGCCATATTGTACATTTCACTTTGGATGTCTTGCTGAATTGGAGTCGTGGGAGTTTCTGAAAAGAAAACGCATACAAACAGGCTGCAGGCTGCATCTCTCTCCTTCACCACTCATTGTACTTATTGCACACCCAGATTCAGCTTTTTAGTTCAGTACTTTTTCATTTTGTCTCATAGGCCGAGTTCGGTCTTTTGGAAGACGTTAATAAAATCTTTCTTTCTTTCTTTCTTTCTTTCTTTCTTTCTCTCTCTCTTACTCTTGCTTTTGGAGGGACAGTAGGCGGGCAGCCCTGATATCCAGGCGTGGGAAAGACAGTTCCTAAGAGCCTGCGCTGCTGGACAGTTCCTGGGAGCCTGCGCTGCTGGTCATTGGAGGCTTCTGGAAGGGCTGCAAGCGGGCTGTTTTGCTGAGGCTACAGAGGCAGTAAAATATTCTTCCATGCATGCTTTTAAGCGTTTGAAACAGGCTGATTGCTGGCTGTGCTACAGAACAGAGATTTAGGACTTTTTCTCTCTCCCTCCCTCTCCTTAGTTTTTGAAGAGCTGGTTGGCTACTGGCTGCAGAGCAAACAGGCACCTACAGGTTCACCTCTTTCTCTCTCCTTTGCTTTTGGCAAGAAGATGGTTGTCAGTTGGGAAGTGTGAATTGTGAGAAGGGAACACAAGGCTGGACAGCAGGTTCTCTCACTGTTTGTCTCTCTCTCCCAGCTACAAGACAAGAGGACAGGACAGTTCGGGGCTTTTCCTCAAGTCTTTTTCTCTCTTGTGGAAATCGACATAAAGACTGTAAGTCTCTCTTTCTTTATGAGCAAGTGGGACTGCAGGTGATGTCTTTTGAAGTCTCTCTTTTCACTGGCTCAAGACTGCTCTCGAGTGGTTCTCTCTAGCCCTTTGTGAGAGGAAGGGTTTGGCAGTTCAGAGGGTGGAAACAAGACAAGTTTGTGGGCTGTTTTGGATGAGTTTGTGGACTGGTTTTCATGGCTGAGTTTATGGCTATGTGCATGGTTCAGTCAGATGCTTATTCAAGGCCTCATGGATGTACAGACTTAGCAAATTAGAGGTGATAACAGTGGTGTTCTTGGGACACAAGGCTGTGTAACCTCTATGCTAAGAGGTCCTGAGGATTGGCAGATTGGACTTGCAGACATACGAGCCATGGATGGCCATGTTGTAATCATCTAAATCTTTCCACTGAAATTGACTAAAGAAATACCGAAAGAGGCGCCAAGCTTTGGGGCCAACAGGTGTCGTTCTCCTTTTTGTTTTGGAGCACTCTAGCTCCTATTTATTTGATTAATTGTATGGACTACAATTGGATTGGGCGACTGCTAATCTACCGCACTTTGGTTTCTACCAGAGGCCGGTTTCATCTGGCCTGGCCTATACCGCAGACAGTGAAACAACTTCGTTCTTTTCTCAGTTTTGTTGTTTTTCTTCGGAAATCATCAGTCAATCAAGTATGTGTGTGATTCAAATGATTTGAGAGGAAGGAAAGCTTGATGGGCTGAATTAATGCAAGATTTTGATTTTGAGATTCGTTATAGAAAAGGGTCCATGAATAATGCCGCAAATGCGCTTAATCGAATTAGAGAGGTGAATACTTTGTCGTTCACCGAGATTTCTACTGACTTATTTCAGTCATTGAGAGAGCTTTGCACGACTGATAGTTATTTTGGTCCATATTGGCAAAAGATCCAAGACGGGAGCTCATTGATTGACCAAGACTCAATGACTGAGCAGCCTACCATTCAGGCTGCAGGAGGTCAGTAGATGATTCGGAATGGTTTACTATTCTGTAATGACAAAATTTATGTACCACATATCCCGGACATTAGATCCAAGATTCTTAAGGAGTGTCACGACGCCCCTTCTGCTAGACACCTTGGGGTACACAGGACATTATCGTTAGTGAAACACACTTTTTATTGGCCAGTAATGAAAGGGTCATGTAGAAGATTATGTTCTCAAGTGTCAAGTTTGTCAAGCAAATAAAGCTAAATGCTTTAGACAGGCTGGGTTGTTGCATCCTTTGCAAATCCCAAGTAATAAATGGGAAAGTATTTCCATGGATTTTATTACCGGATTGCCAAGAACAAGTCAAGGCCACGATTCTATTTGGGTTGTGGTAGATCGCTTGACAAAAATGGCTAGATTTTTACCGACACGAAAGACAATTACAGCTACGCAATTAGCATAGTAGTTTATCGAGCAATTGTTTAGACTGTACGGGTTACCGCAAGACATAGTCAGTGATATGGACTCTAAGTTTACAAGTGACTTTTGGAGGCTTGTTTTTGAGAAGTTGGAAACAACTTTGAATTTGAGTTCCTCATATCATCCTCAATCTGATGGCCATACTGAAAGAGTTAATCGAATTTTGGAGGATATGCTTCGAGCATATGTCTCCAAAAGACAGAGTTCATGGGAGAAATATCTTCCTATGTTAGAATTTGCATATAATAATACTAAGCATACGAGTACAGGTATTAGTCCTTTCATGCTTATGTATGGTTTTCAACCTAGATCACCTGTTACAATGGGATTTTCATAACTTCGGCATGATGCAGCACGTAATTTTTGCAAGATATGCAAGAAATGTTACAAGTTGCGAAAGAATCTATTAGAAGTGCTCAAGACAGAGACAGATTTTATTCTAATAGACATCATTCATCCAGAGAGTTCTCTGAAGGAACGATGGTGTATTTGCAAGTTCCCAAAGATTCTGAGACTTTACAGACAAGTCGATCTTCGAAATTATCCCCTAGATACTAGATACTGTGGACCATTTCGTATTACACGACGGATTGGTTCAGTCGCATACGAATTGGATTTGCCTTCTCATGTTAAAGTTCATCCTGTATTTCATGTCAGTAGACTTAAGGAAGTACTGGGTGGAACAAGCAAGTTACCACACAAACCTGAAAAGATTCTTGGATTTCGTGAAAGACGATTGCGTAATACACTTATCACGGAATACAAGATCAAGTGGAAGGATCGTGTTGAGGAGGACGCTACATGGGAGACATTGACTACCCTTCAACAGGATAACCCTGGCTTTTTAGTGAGCTTAGGAGTGAGCTCTTAGAGAAAGGGGAGTATGTCATGTGCACAGTGTGTATCTACCGTGTGCTACACGCACACAAGACTAGCTTTGAGGTTTGGGGAAGCTTGGAGCTAGGTAGGCTGATTGGCGAGCTGAGTTTGGGATAGACTAACGGGCGGGCACCCAAGTATGGACAAGCGGGCGCCCAAGTGTGGACGCCCGATGACCGGCCAAGAACCTATAAAAGGGTGGCCAAGGTTAGTCATTAGTCCATAGAGTCTCACGTGTCTTTGTGAGCGCTCTATGGTCAGGAGCCTGGATCTAGTGTTGCAGACGTGCACCTACTTTATATGCAGCCAAGGCCGGCAGCAGTCTCGAGGCCCGCGAGGGTAGCTTCGTGGCGGTATGGGACGTCACGAGGTAGAGATTGGTTAGTACGTCCATCTAGTTAGCTTAGCTCGTGGCTCGGTGGGGACAACCAAGACTAGTGGGCTGTCAAGGTTGGGAGGTAAGCCTGCACCCCCTTCACATTCGCTTGGTTGCAGGTTTCGAGTCTTGTACCAGGAGCGTTCTACAAGGAGATCCTATGGGGATTTGACAGTTGGACTATGCACAATGTGTTCCACCTCAGTTGGTTAAAACCGTATGCAAGTCCGATCCCTTTAGAAGTTAAAAACAAGGCAAAACCAAATATCATTGATGAAGCTGAAGTTATGGTTCCCGAACAGATCCTTTTGACCGCTTCAAGCATGGCTCAGGACAAAGGCAAAGACAGTTCCTCACGAAGTTTCACGACTAAGGGACCCACGAAGCGGTATGTCTTGACAAAGAGTTTTTCGATGACTATCGGGTGTTATTGACGGATTATTTGGAGGCCATGCAGCTTCCGTCAAGTTAAGCAGAAGGGGATGTCACGTGCATCCCGCACTTGGATGCCACGTAGACATAATTGTACAGAAGGTGCAGGACCTGGGGTGGAAAACTGGTCCCATGTGAGCCCAATCCGGGACAAGTCAGCCAGGGTTCCACTCCAGTTGTCCATGGTCAAGTGTGAATTGTCCTGCACATGCGTCCAAGGTCAGGTGTGCATTGTCATGCACATGAAACAGTGCCAGTCCGTGCTGTCAGTCTCCCTCTGGAATGATGTCAGTGGTTCTGTGTATCTGGTATGATACTGGATGCCAGACCTCTGTGTAGACATGTAGGTTTGCATGTAGAATAGGGGCCAGCCCATAGGGCTACCCCAAACCCAAGCCTAGTGGGCATGGGGAGGTTTAGAACCACCCCAAGGGGCCAAGAGGGCCCCATGTTGTGCCCACTTGCCCTAGCTTGGGCTGGAAGGGCTGTAGGCCAGCCCTAGGGCCCCTGGACAGGCAGCCGACAGGGCATCCAGCCCTTAGAGGCCTATCGGCCAGGTGTGGGGCAGCCCAAGGCAGATGCGCATGCTGGCCAGCCAGCCAGCTCTAAATGCGTAGGATTTAATAACATTAAATGCTATTTTCTGCAGTCGTGAGGCTTTATTAACCAGCCGCTTCCATTTATACCAGTCTCCAATAGGGGTATAAATACCCATTGCATAAATCAGTTCCATTCATCTCATATTTCACCCAAGTGCTGAAGCCAATCAAAGGGCTAGGACAGCCAAGGAAAAGCTAACACAAAGGGGTGAAGGATTGAAGGTCAAGGGCAGAGGATTCTCCTCAGCCAAGAAGGTCCAGGTTTAGTCTTTTATTTCAGTTTTGCATTATTCTAATAAAAGCAAATACACCATTCGTGGTGGGGGCCCTACAAAGAGTATTCGGGACCCAATACTGTGTCCTCTTCTCCCTCTCTCTCTCTCTATTTTTTGTGCACATCTACATTCAGTTTTGTGCGTTAATTTTCGTCGCAACAAGTGTGCTAATTTTCTGAGCATTGAAGTTACCGATCTCCCCCCAAGCTTCACCGAGCCTAGAAGGAAGTCTATCTTGTGGTCCTCCGGTCTAGATGGGAAGAGCTGGGGAGGGATATTGTCCCGAAGAAAAATCTTCTAGAGCTCCTCATGGAGAGCCTCATACTTTTCGGAAGCATTGGCCACCATCTCGACAGTCTAGATATAAAGCATTGCACATTGTGCGCCTTTCGATATTCTCATTTAGCCTGCATGTGGCTTATGAGAGGAAAGTTTGGGATCCCTGGCTCACACTTAATGATTATTGGGGCTTCGGGATACATTTCAGGTAATCCAAAACGTGTGCTTGTCCCAATCAATGTGTGGTTGGAGCTTGTAAAACCATTCAATTCCCATAATAATGTCTACTCCTACAAGAGGGACAACCATAAAGTCTCGCACATACTCCATGCCCTGAATCACTAGTTTAGCACCTTGAGCTTCAAACTTGATGCTCGTCGTTATGCTTGTGCTAAATCCCTCAACCTTCTTGTCTACCGAAGTCAATGGCAACCGAGCTTACCAAGCCTCTTGTTTCGTGACCACATCCTCCGTACTACCACTATCAAACAAGACGACAACCCTCTGGCCACCTATGTAGCCAAACATCTTGAACAGTTCATTACGCTCATACTCCTAGTCTTGGACGCTCGTCTGCTTATCTCCGAGCTCCCGGCTAACGATTGCACCAACCTAAGAACCGGGATCCGAAGAACTAGGCACGACCGCTGGGGTCTGTGTGGGAGCGAGGCTCACCACGAAATCCGTGGAGACTGTGGTAGTCTACGGAGTGGTAGTCTTCTTTGGACAATCCTTAGAAGTGTGTCCTTTTGTATGACAAAATAAACATGTCTTGTACTGAGCTGTCTCTTCAAGACTCAGTTTACCATTATTCTTGCTTGCTTGAGCTTTTTGGTCTGGGGTAAGCTTGGACGCATTAGTCAAGTTCTTGGAACCAGAGGCTCCCGTGCTCTCTCCTAGGGAAAATCACATCTAGTTCTGTCCTTTTTTCCCTCGAGGCGGCAGGTGCCTTGGGAGTGGAAGGCTAAGAAATCTTGGGCTTTCCTCCATTGTATTTCATCTCAGCACTTTGCACACGTGAGAGTGCATCTTCGAAGGTGGTTGGCCAAGACATCCGCACTTCCCACTAGATTTGCGTATCAAGGCCATAGAGGAACTGCTCTTTCTTGTCCTTATCAAAAATGCCCAATTGCAAACATAAGTTTGAAATTTTGTTGGCAAACTACAGGACTGGTTACGCATTTTGACACGCCCCCTGAACTCATCTTGGGTCGCTCAAGATAATGGGGCGGTAGAAACCGCCGCTTAAGATCTAAGACGAACTCATCCCGGTAGAAACTGCCGCTTAAGATCTAAGACCAACTCATCCCGGACATAAGCTGCCATACCTAATCTGATGTGGGCATGAGCCCACTAAGTCCACCATGGGATGGCCTTGCCCCCTAAATACCTACTAGCCATGGTCACTCTATCAGTATCAGTTTTTCTACAACAGCAAAATAAGCTTCAAATTAATGCAGCCAAGAATAAAGAGCCATAGAATCAAGTTGCTGGTGTCGCTCTTGCGTCTAAAGCCGCAAGAAATCTTTCAAGCTCCACGCGTTGCCTGGCATCTTCTTATGTGGTAGCACGGAATGCTCCCAGACGGTCTTCCATTAATCAAATCTCCAATGCTCGCATTTGCAGCTCGAGTGTCGAACTCGACTACCATAGTAATCCTCCATAAGGATTATTCGGAAGAGGATCTGCTTTCGGGTTTTGGAAAAGAGAAGAAGAGAGAGGAGGAGGAGACAGAAAAAGAGGCTGGGGTACGGGTTTTGTCTTCCATCTTCCAACTTGGTGTTATGGTTTGTGATTGCTGTCTAGAACATCTCATGCACACTCATGTATGCCATCCTCGAAGGACTCCCTAGTGCTTCTTGTGCCGGATTTCTTTGTTCTTTCTCTTCGTCGAAGTTCGCCCTAGTGGGAATATGCAACTCGTTTTCAGATCGCAACAAAATCATCCACCATGCGTGTGGGAGACTTTCCATAGGCTTCTGGAGGCTAAAAACCAACCGTCCTTCAAGGGACGAGTCACATAGTAAGGAAAGGTCCTTTGGAGTCTAGAAACCAACCACACAAGCGGAAAAAAAAAATTGTTCTTTTTTTCTAGTTTTCCGGCTGAATCTTCACACTTGAAGAAAGAAACTCTGATACCAATGTAAAGTGCGGAAGCTTGATGAATAAGATCGGTACTTCAATGGACAGAATTCAGCATTCTTTCATGACGAAGATAACACACAATATAGAGAGATATGTGCAGAAATAGATAGATAGATAGAGAGAGAGAGAGAGAGTCGGACACAATATTGGGTCCCGAATACCCTCTGTAGGGCCCCCAAAATGGATGGTGTATTTGCTTTATTAGAATCGTGCAAATCTATAAAATATTCTGTCTCTTGACCTTTCACCTTCACCTTGGCTGTAGAGTTCCCCTTGGCTGTCCTTGCCCTTGGAATCCTTCAACCCTTTGTGAGTGGTAAGATGACAAATGAATAAACAGCCTATGCTATTTAAAGTGCTTCTATGCTGATTGGTGGGCCCATGAAGAGAGTCAGCCTGTTTTATTTCTCCCACAACTTGAATCTGGCCCTTTTTGATAGCGCTTTTCACACCAATGAACTGGCTGCCTTTCTGGCTGGGCTGTCCAGCCTGCGCATGGCTGGGCTGGCTACTGTGCCCTGGCCGCCTGGCTGTGCAGCCTCTAGGGCTGGCCCCCAGCCATTGCTATCTGGCCAAGCCCATAAGGGCTGGCCGACAGGCTGCCTAGGCCCCCAAGGCCTGGCCAACCACAGCCTGGCCTCTCCTTGGGCTGTTGGCTAATGGCCATAGGCCTCCTGGGCCCTTAGGGTGGCCTAAGGCCTACCCCATGCCCACTCAAGGGATACAACCCCTTCCTGGGGTAGCCCTTTGGCCTACCCCCTTCTCCTAACTACATGCTCTAAGACCCCAAAGCCTAGTATCTGGCTACAAGCCGAACACCTAACATCATTCCAGAGGGTGACTCACAGTACGCACTGGCACTGCTTCATGTGCAAGACAATGCACACCTGACCAAGACCATGTACGGGACTTGTACACCTGACTTTGGGCGCTTAGAGTGGATGTCACAACCCTGTGTTTTTCTCTAGACAGTATGCAGGCGTGCACGGGAACATGGTGGACAGTGTGAATGGCATCGTTTTGGAAGTCAAAAAGGACTTAAGGTTTTATAAAGGTCCCTTTTTCACAACTCCATGTGAGGGGAGGAGACAAAAGATTTTAAAAGCCTTTAAAAACTTGTTACTACCCTTTATGAAAGTAAACGTGGCCCATATGCTATTATTGGGGCCACGTGTGTGCTTTTTCAAAAAAGAGGGATTGGCGGGCAAAAAAGAGGCGCCTCTCTATTGGTGCACATGCGCTGGGGCTTTTTCTCACTTGGAAAGGGGCGAGTAGATGGTATGGCAGCTACACGCCTCTTGACTGGTGAAAAAGCAGAGCGCTGGACTGCAGAAAACAGAGCGCTGGACAGCTCTTACAGGCGGGCTGGCTGGACCGCAGAAAGAAGAGGGTTGGATGCGCTTCTCTATTGGCTGAACAGCAGGAGACGTGCTGCGGCAGAGAAGTGTGTGTGTGTTCTTCCTGGTCGGGCAAAGGCAGCCAGGAGGATGTACTTTTTCTTTCTCTCCCTTGCTTGCTATGAAACGCCCAGCAGCCCTGGTGCTTTTTGGAGGGGGTGTGTTTTTTGCAAAAGACAGCGGGCTGGTTCCTCATGAACATAGACCTCATGTCGATGGAGTTCAACAGATGGAACTTTCAGCTTCTCTTTGCTTTGGTTCGGGACTGTTTTGGAAAGGGTTTATGGACTGTTTCGTGGCAGTGCATGTGGCTACGAACATGAGCACAGCCAGACTGTTTTGAGATTGTTTATGGGATGTTTTGGTTGGCTGCAAGTACAGGTCACTTGAATATGTTCCTTGGCATGGAAGTGATGCAAGCTCACATGGCTGCATGCTCATGGAGCATATTGTTTTCTTCCTGCTGGGGAAAGGAACAGAGGGACCTACAGTTATGGGCATCTCTATGTTTCCAGATGTTTCATGAGGGAACAGGTAACTAGATGTATGCCGTTGTTGGCACTGTTATTGAATGGTTCTGTATGGAGACAGGACAAAGGTTTCAAAGGGAAACAGGCCTAAGGGTTTCACGAGAAACAGGTCGTAGGTTTCTCAAGGAAACATGTTTATGGTTCTCCAAGAGATAGGTCACATGCACGTAGAAGGTACAAGAATGGACACGTTTGGTACAACCTTGCTACTGATTGGATAGGGGACAGGGAATCCATGACAGAGATGGATAGTATCCTTGGAAGGTAGAGAGGGTTGGTACAGGTGTGTCGATTGTATGGTATGCTGTGCTGTGATGCGAGTTCTCTTTTGGGAGACAGTTTGGGAGTCTGTGTTGTGATGCACTAGCACTGGATGTGTCAGGGTGTGATGTTGTTCATAGGGTGAGAGGCTATGGATGGTTGTGGCAGCCCTGATCATGGGAGAAAGCTTCTATATGCAGGACTCATGTGTGAGAATCTTTTGATGTGAACAATGGCTGGACTTGTTTGTGGATGCCGAGTGGATATGAAGCCATGATGCAAGGTCTTTGCAACCTTCAGGAATTCTAATGTGACGGCTAAGTTTCCAGCCTTGTTGTAATCAAAGCTCTCTTATAATCAATTAAAGAACCCTAGCTACATGCATACCCTAAACTGGTGGTTCTGTTGTGCCACTGAGAACCACCTGCTCCATCTATGGCCAAGTGCAAACTCTGGATTACATCTGCTCCTCTTTCTTATGAATGACCTCAATCTGCCCTAAGCCCTTATATAGGTGTCTATAAGGCTAGTCTGCTGCTAGAGTTGGCTGGTCAGCCAACTGCCTACTGGGCCAACTAACCATGACCATGAGGATGTGCCAAAGCTGTCCAGACGACTCACTCCACACTTGTCCTGACCCAAGCTCCCAGTTTATAATCTGTGAACTCGTATGTATTCATTTTTTTAGCAATATACAGTTTTTAGGCTCTCTCTTGGCTTTTCTCTATTGTGTGTTCATTATTTGCTAAGTAAGATTAGCATTAATCTCTCTTTGATCAGCATTGAACAGATCAGCTCCACTTGCATGAGAAGTAAGAGAGAATTCCATGAATGAACAGTTACTGGTAGAAACAAGCCTAGAAGCATTTAGTAGCAATTTAATCTAAGTAAGACTGGGGAGAATTTAAGCAACACAAAAAAGCACCCTCTCAATATACATCACAAAATTAAATCTGGCCTTCTTATTAGAAACTCGATCGCAAAATCTAAACCCTCCTCCTTAATCTTAAGTCCTAGTCTTTCGATGCTTGGTAACTGCAAAATAGTCAGGACCATACATGCTTCCACACAGTGTATAGACCTAGCAAATGTTGAAGGTTTCCCCTGCATATTCTATATCTTTTGAGCACAAATTGCATGGAAACTGCAAAAACAGCAGAAGTACATGATATAGCATGCTGCAAGTGCCATTACAAGCTTTAATACCATTACAAGGGCAAGTAAGCACTTTGATGCTCATGCTGATGCAGCTGCATCAACCAATGTGGACAATAAAACAAAACCAAGTGAAGTAAGGTGGAACAAGAAAGCACCTCTCACATACACTCAGATGAAACCATGCACCCTTGGAAAAAAAACCCTTCCCAAACGACAACATTTTGCTTTTTGATGGTTGTCCGCATCTGATTACATAAGTTGAATGCAACTTGCCCGGCAACATTTGTTTGCAGAAAATGTAACATGCGAACGCTTTGTGGTCGAATCGGTAACTTCAATGCTCAGAATTCAGCAATCTTTCACGACGAATATAACGCACAAAACTGAAGTAGTTGTTTTTTCGGAAAATAGAGAGAGAGAGAGAGAGAGAGAGAGAGAGGGAGAAGAGGACACAGTATTGGATCCCAAATACCCTCTGTAGGGTCCCCACCAACGAATGGTGTATTTGCTTTATTAGAATGATGCAAATCATAAAAACAAAGCTTGAATCTTGACCTTCTTGGCTGAGATAAATCTCTGCCCTTGACCTTCAGTTTTCACCCTTGCGTTAGCTTCTCCTTGGTTTTCCGGGCCCCTTGAGTAGCTTCAACACTTTGTGAACAATCGTTTCTTGGTTGGAGTATTTATACTCCCCTTAGCATCCAGTCGACCAGCTTTATAAAAGCCCACGATTGGCCGACAGCCCTTCCAACCCATGCCATGGCTGGTGTGCACAGCCTGGGCCCTGGGTCAGTTCTAAAGAGGATTCTACATTAGGAGTTCTCGGGACTGCTCTATCCATGCCTTGGAAATAAACACCTATTTGGGTAGTTTTAGATCATGGTGGTAAATTCACGTAGCTTGGTTTCTGCAAACAAATTGTCACGTGTGTCCCGCACTTGGGACGCACTTGGATGCCACGTGGACATATCTAAACGAGAAGGTGCAAGACCTGGAGTGGAAAACTAGTCCCATGTGAGCCCGGTCCCGGACGAGTCAGCAGGGTTCCACTTTATGTGAGGTCAAGTGTGCATTGTCCTGCACATGAGGCAATACTAGTCCGTGCTGCAAGTCTCCCTCTGGAATGATGTCAGATGTTCTGTGTATCTAGTTTGCAATTGGATGCCAAACCTCTGTAGGCATGTAGGTTTGCATGTAGAGATGGGGCCAGCCCATAGGGCTACCCCAAGGCTAAGATTTACACCCTTAGTGTGGGAATGGGGAAGATGTAGAACCACCCCCAAGGGGCCAATAGGGACTGTTCACATCGATGTTGGTGTTCCTTCGGGGGCCTACGTGTTTTGTATGTTGATGTTTACATAATTTCTGAAAAAGGAAATAAAAAGAACAAGACAAGCCTACTCAAAGCACAAGAAGGACAAAAGGAATTTCTGCTCCTATATATAAGCACACCTACAAAAACTCTCTCTGTCACCACACACAAGTGAGTTCACAAATCCACTACTTACACTTTAAACTATGCAAGAAAATGGCTGTGATTTCCCATTGTCAAAGTAACCTGTGAGGAGGGAAGAGCTACATAGGCCGTAATACACTCGAAGGCAATAAGCTTGCTTTGGTTACAAGTATATCAAAATCTTGACCTGCCCTCCCTGGTTCTCTTACAAAACATGTGGTAAAGTAAAGTATAAGACATTTTGCCTTTGCTTCCAAATGAACAAGAGGCCAAGCCAGTGGGGTGCTTCCCACTATGTAATATGAAAAGGATGAACACAAAAATGAAGAGTTTAAGTTCAACCCTTGAAGATACACATAAAATATCAGAGACACAAGACATGTCTGAAGTACATATCATCTAATACAAGTCGTGTGCCGGCCAGATCAAGGTTTTGTTTGTCTCTGGCACGTTCATCTCTCCATGTGATAAAGGATGGCATAGACTAGTAGAGAGCAAGGCTATTATTCGATTCTCTGTGTTATCATGAACGGATGGATGCATAGAGAGGTGTTAATATGAAAGGATGAAGGCTCCACTAGGATGTGGGAATTATCAGCTGTTTGAATTTGAGCTCCATCGCCTTCAAAGCAAAGTCTCAGGCATGCAAAGGTCATAGTAGCAAGGGGTTTTTTTTTTTTTCCATGGATGATAGATCATGAAGTCATAATTTTGGTGCAGCTTGGTCTTCCCGCGTTACAACTTGTGATCACAAAGCGACCACGATACCAACGGTGGCCTGCCGGGATTAACAAAGGGTTTTGCTAAAGGAAGGGGCTAAAATCCCGTCCCTCTAAAACTCACCTGTCAAAAGCCAACACAAGTGTTTGGGTTGGGCAGAACATAAAGAAAACGGGGCCTTTGGGGGGCGGGGGCGTGTGTGTGTGCGCGAAACCTGATGAGAGGAGCAAAAACAAAATTGAAGAAAGGCATGCAACCGTGTTAATCCATGAAAGCACAAGCTGAGAGGCATACCTCGTTGCATCATCATCACTCTTGCTCGCTGTCTCGTGCGCTCCTCGCTCTCTCTCTCTCTCTCTCTCAACCCTTATTGATTTGCACACCATCTATCTTCACATAAGACCCCCGCTGAACGCAATCCCCCAGAGCGCCAGAACAATCCCAATCCCAAACGCTTTTCCCATCGGACGCCACCCCTTGTCCTTGCCTTTCGGTGGTCCCGATTTATGAGTATATATTCATTCATGTGTATTATTAAATATTTGTCTCCTATTAATAAATTTTTGTCTCCTGTGTATATATATATATATATATATTGAGCTTTTTGTTTGGTGTGCATTATTTTGTAACCCGTTTCCAGCAGCCAACAAATAATTTGTAAGGTCAAACCGTGGAAAAAACAAGAGCAAGAAAGGAAACAAAGGTTTGCTTTTTATTATTAAGAAAGCTTATTACAATCGATTTTTACATCGATAAAGACGGCAACGTAAATTGGCAAACCACATAGAAGTGAAGTTCTGACACTACAGCGCAGACGTACGATGAAAACAACAGCACACAAACCAAGAAATTGCCACCCTCATGCAAACTTACTTTTCAAAGTGAATTCTAATAAAGCTACATGCTTCCTCCTCACAAAGCCCAACATATTTACACACACTAGGTGATAGTGGGACGTAGTCATCACCATCGACAATAGCTTTCTTAAACTTTTCCGTTTTTTCCCAAAGAGATAGATAAGATGCACTGTAATCTTCTTGCTCATGAGACTTTTCATCTCATCGATGATGATAGAATTGTTACGGTTGCCTGGCTCTCCATCATGTTAATCAGAGTCATTTAGATGTGCAGCTGCATTGGCATGACCATATGCTCGATCCACATCTTCGTTTGCATCATTCGCATCTTCATATATGCTGGACTGTCCATATACTGGATTGAAGTACCTAACATTGGGAGTATCCATGCAGAAGATTTCATCTATGTTTATACATTGTGTAAGGAGAGGAAGCTTCATCACTTTCCGAATTGCAGAAGACCTTCTTCTACTCGTGCCATTCCCCGTCTCTTTGGAATTATCCAGGATACAGTTGGATAGTATTTGCCAGTGTGGACCATTCTTAGAAGTGTGCTTTGAAGCAAGGCTCCAAGCTTGTTAGCGATGTAGTTATCCATAAACACATATGCCCGGGCAACAAGAAGACCTTGTTCTTTAAATCAGCCTATCCATAAAGAGCATAAAGTTGCCACCCTCTTGTAATCTCTTCAGTGGAGATGTTATGCGAGAAAAACTTGAAGTGCTGCTTGTGCAAATCCTTCATGCAATACCCAAGCATACCTTCAAATGTATGCATTCTTATTTGCCATAAACCTCTGCACATGATGATACCACCCTCTGGTTTGAAGAATTCCAACCAATGTATCGTTTGATGAGCTTACCAATGAACAGAGCCATTAAAGTGACTATCATCTGAAAGTGTAAATGATTCAGAGTGCCTCCTTTCTCCAGTCCTCCTTTCTCAAGTGTAAACAACCCCTTCAAGCACTCCATTCTGATGAACTCTTCCAATGGTACCCACCAACAAGAAACATTGATGTCTACATTCCCAATGGCAACAGTGACTGACACTTCAAAGAGCTTAATCTTGTTCTATGTTGGCAACAGTGTGACTGACACTTCAAAGAGCTTAATCTTGTTCTATGTTGGAAACCCAAGTATCTTCTTGACAGAGGGCTCTGAGTTGGTAGCTTTATCATTTTTTAAAGGTTACACGGATGATGTGAGGCTGATGTTTACCACTCTTAGTAGGTTCCGAGAAGCCTACACATGAACAAAGTCCCATACAATCAAAACCAAATAGATGATTAATCAACAGATTGAAAGAAACATCTTCGTGGCTTATTAAAACAATGATCAATCAAATAAGGCATCCAAATAACCAGAACGGATAAATATACACCAGAGGACTGGGCTTTCCGCTTCACTGCTGCATGAAGGTTGTGAACAATAGACGGCCTTCTGGAGGTGTCACGATTCGGTAGGACAATCGATCAGGTTGAGCCCTTGGTATCGTGGATGTGGATGGTTCCCCCTCATGACACAAGAAGAAGGAAGACAATCAACGTTCATGACATTGGTAATGTCACGAAGAACTTTCCTTCTAGGAGGTATGATATACACAGAAGTAGTAGTAACACTCCTTAAATAACCAACAGACAGCCCCAAAAAAAAAGAATCACACAGCACAATATGGCAACCAACAAGAAAAACCAATGACACAACGACATGTAGTCATGTAGAAGCGCTGTCATCCGAATGACCGACGTGAATCTCAAACAACCAAACAAAGAACAGCACCATAGTGGAAATCACAAGCATCGAAAAATCTCCAAAAGCAAGGTGTCTACAGAAAGACAGGAACCTGCAGAAGCATGCCGCGTCAATCTTTTCCATAAGCAGCATGCACACGTGACAAGAGAGAGGAGTTCCATCTTACAGGCATGAGGTCCAGAAGCACGTCATCTCCAAAAGCAGCATGCACATGCAACAAAGAGAGAGGAGTTACATCATGCAAGCACGAGGTCTAGAAGCGGTCCAGAAGCAAACCGTCTCCAAAAAGACAGCGACCTGCAGAAGACCGGGCTGCCTCCAAAAGTAGGCCATCTCCAGAAAGACGGCAACATGCAAAACAACGCCCGTCAACCTTATCCAGAAGCAACATGTAGATGCCACATACACAGGAGTTCCATCGTGCATCTACTATTAAATTCACATTAAACCAATACAATGAGAAATTAAACACAAACTAATTAATTAATAAGAGAAAAACATTTGGGTGCCTTATAGGGCGCTCAAATCCTTCTTTTATTTTCTTTCTTTCTCAAGACACATGAATTATTATTCAAGTGCTAAATAAGCTTTTTATTAGTACGGGAAGTTTTAATTATCTCTCTAGAGTTTTTTCATTTTTAGCTTTTTCTAAAATAGCAACAAGATCTATTTGGATCTCTCCAAATAAGGCATGAGCTTCTCTCTCTCTCTCTCTCAACAATGGTTTGCAATGCTTGGATTAGAGAGCGCCTCACTGATGGCTTAACAATGGTTCCATTGATAAACCACGATAAACCACCAACAAGGTGCTCTCTAATCTAGCCATTTGTGGGTTGATGGAATACCCATGGGAGCACTCAAATGGAACCATTCTTAAGCCATCGGTAAGATGCTCTCTAATCCCGACGTTTGCGAGTCAATAAGATATCCATGGGAGGGATCAAGAGTTTGTCTCTCACCCAACCCCACAAGCAAAGAAGAAATAATATGCTAATCTCCATTGTAATCTAGATGAATGAATAATGAATAATCTAATCTCATGGGAAGAGGGTAACAAGAGGGAATGTAGCTAACTAAGGAATGAATAACCTAATCTACAGGAAGAGGGTAACAAGAGGGAATTGTCACCATACACTCTCACTCCATACTCACCTCTCGCTCACAACTCCAAGCTCAAGCAACTAACAAGCACATAGCAATGAGAAAATGGCAATCCCACACTGAAGTTCTCAACCACAAGCCTCTCACACATGGGGAGTGCTTAAGAGTGAGCAAGCCATGCCCAAATCAACACACCCTAGTTCTCTCATATGAGCAAGAAGAAGCCCTTACTCAACCCTAAGAAAACCCTAAAAGAAGATACCTCAACCTCTAAGATGAGAGAGGGGCCTTAATCCTATTCAAAGAAAAAGAACACACGATGGACTCCATGACTTGGGCTAGAGGGGAAGTGAGTTCTCCCTTACTCATGCTCTCTATATATAGTAAAATGTAGGATGCTCAAGTGCCACATGGTGAGTCCACAAAAGATATAAATGAAGCTCAATGTTACCCCAGTATCCTATGGCAAATATAGGATATGTGCACCAAAGTGATATGCATATACAAGTGTGTGTGCACCGTCATGTGAAGAAGTATATGGTGTTAAGCTATGTGTATAGAGAGAGGTTAACAATAATCATGCAGTACTTTGTTACAAAAATGATAAGATCGGGGGTCCTAAAATAATCAAACAAATTTAAGGATACCAACATATGGATTGCTAAGGAACTCGCCCAAATGCATCTCAAGCAAAAGAACACATAATTAACCAACGTTAGACCAAGGTTAAAGCAGCTCAAAATTAACCAAGGTCAGAGGCAGGTTGAAAACAAGGCACGTGGGCAGTGGTAGAGCACTCATTGAGGATTTTTAAAAAGAGAAACCCAAGAAAAAACCAATATCGATTAATTTTTAGTGGAGGTGATTGTAATTGATACTTGATATTCCAGATTTAGTAGTGATGTTTTTCATGTATGTTTTTCTTTTTTGGACCACATATTCAACTCAAGGCTGGCATGGTCTTGTAATTATGTATTTATCTCATAGGTCATTTTGGCCTTCTATAAACATTAATATCACTTTCTCTCTTTCTGTCTCTGTCAACTACTCCACACAAGTTAACATGGTGTCACCCGCCTGACCTACCATAAGGCTCTTTGCCCTTTTATCCTTTCAAACAGGAACTTAACTTTTGTAAGACATCATTAGAACATATAAAGCAGCCTTATCTTGAGCTTAATGTCAAATAGGGAAAGCTTAAGGACTTTGTATACATACCTGCTTAATACTAGTAATAGTAGCTAGAACAATTATAAGTTTGACCGGCCTAGTGCAAAAACTTACAGGTCATTTTGACACTAAGAAAGATGCGTTTGTTCCCTTGTAATAAGATACTTGTCAGCTCTTCTCTTCTCTATTCTTACTTACATATATAGTATTAAATCTTGCTTGCTTGATGGATGCATGCTAGATAGGTTTATTTGGAGGTTTCCCTCTTGCATTAGCTTCTTCTTCTTCACCCCACCTTTTGTGAGAGAGAACCACCACGAAGCCCCTTAGCAAGGAACAATCTGGTGTGACAACAAAGTGAGGATGCAATAGATAAGCTAGCAGACCCACATATCGTAAAGTTACACTGCGGCTCGAAGGCAAGAGACCCAACAACATGTGATTCGGCAAAGGTTAAGGTAAGCTCTTGCCTTAAACATATTTGGCACCGTAGGGCTTTTCTCTATTCTTCTATCCATTCAAAGCTATCACACTTCAAAAAAACATACGATTTTAGAGCTTCTAATGTGTTTAGTTTTGTTGTTTTTTAATTCATTTTGAATCTTTTTACATTAGGGCATTCTTTTTCATATCTTGGAAGGGGAAAAACCTTGGTTTCTTAGAATTTTACGTGATTTTGAAGCCCATGAGGCTTTGATCTTGTTGCATTAAGCCATTAATAGCTTACTAAGTATGATTAAGGGTGGAATATCCACTCTAAAAACATGAGCATTAAGCTCTATTAGGTGTGGATTAGGTGTGGATTAGAGTGGGATAGTAATTTTTATTCATACATTGTTTGAATTGGTAGCTTAGATGAATGCAAAATCAATAAAAAATAATTAAAGAACACTTAGTTACTTACATAATCGCCATCAACTAAGATTAGGAACCTTAATCACCTCCCAGAAAGTCCATATGGCTAGAGGCATGGTTAGGGAGCTAGGCATTGCCATATCTCGAAGTCATTAAGGTGCGTGAGGAGTTATCTAAGAACTGGGGTGAGGAAAGATAACCTTGGAAGGAAAACAAGAAGATAAATTACTCCTTAAGAGCCTAATCCGCCTAAACTTACCAAGGTTGGACGAAGAAAACGAAATAAGGCTCTGATTGAAGTCAAGCGAGAGGCAAAGAAGGTGATGACCCGGACAGAAGATGATGAGGATGACAAGCTAGACTTGTTCTCTGTGCTGGACCATTTCAAAACCTATACCATTGACAAACGAAAAGTGGTTCAATTGATGGCCAAAAGAGTGAAGGAAAATGGCCAATCCATGTCTTATGAGACGGGACAATTGAAGTTAAGGAGGGTAGACATTGCAGAGCTAGGGAGGATCCCAAACCTGTTTACATTGCTAACGACTTAACTACAGGTGAAGAAGAAGAGCTCATTGCTCTCTTAAAAGAATTCAAGGATTGTTTTGCCTGGAAATACATGGAAATGAAGGGTGTACCACTCGAGGTGGTTCAGCACACTATCTTGATCATGGAAGGATCAAAACCATCCAAGAAAAAACCGAGTAGTTGGGAAAAGCCCCACGACCTTGGTTTGTTTTGCACTCTTTCCATGGTGCAAGGGCTCATATATATTGGTTTCCCGGTTTTGGTGGTGTTGTCATATCATACTGAATATGAGTGGTTTATTTTATTGTATGTGCCCGATATGGTGCAATTCACCCAAATCGATTCCAACTTGCCTGAGGTCATTTACCACATAGGAATCTATGATGATGAGGATACTATTTGCATTACTTTCTATTGTAATAATCTGGTCTTATAATACGTCTTTGTAAAAAAAATTGTTCATTAAAATCACTCCAGTTTTGTAGTGTCTTATGCATGTGTTGTCTTTAATACAATTGGGGTCTGGTTGAGTGTATATATTTATGCTAGCTTGTGCACATTTTGATTTAGTTTGGATGCTTAGATTTATCAAGCTTAGACTTGAACATTCAAACTTTAATATTTTTGTAAAGCATTATATGCTTTGATGCTAGCCTCAATTTATGAACAGTCTATTTTGAGCATAAGAGAGTGCCATGCAAGGAAAAGCACACTTTTTGTATTTTTGGAGACTATGGCTTATTATTGGGATGAACTTACGTGAATACTCATGAAGCGTAACCACACTTAAATACAATGTTAACCAGTGCGGTTAACATACTCCCCTCCCTAATTCAGATCCGTCGCCTTCTTGATGACCAACTTGAAGTTTTGACTTACTCACACCTTATCAGGGCCATCAAGTTTCCAATTGTTCAGATGGAATCAGTCAACGATGAAAGGAAGTTTTCTTTTTTAAATTTCAGATGTAGTGTATGAATCAATATATAATAACATGCCACTTGATATGTAAAAAACTTACATCTTGATTAAGTTTAAGAAATATTAAAGATTCTAATTCTGATTATTATGCTCTCTTCCTATCTGTCTTCTAATAAAAATCACTTTACTAGTCTAATTGTCTAATTTGTTTACTTATAGGGTGGTGGGCAAAATGTACTTGACTATTACTGTGGTGTATTATATACATTTTGTCATCTAATAAAAATCACTTTACTAGTCTAATTGTCTAATTTGTTTACTTATAAAAATCACTTTATTAGATGACAAAATGTACTTGATTATTACTGTGGTGTATTATATACATTTTGTCATCTAATAAAAATCACTTTACTAGTCTAATTGTCTAATTTGTTTACTTATAAGGTGGTGGGCATACTCTTCAAAGCAGCCCCCCGCCGAGCGCTTCCTCCTGAGGGTGGGGTGGTGCTGGACCTCCGGGAGGAGTCCGAGGTATCAACCATTTGGGGGAAAAAAGGTGCGAGAACATGAGGGCTTGAGGGAAAAAACTATAAGAGTTTGGCTACACAGAGAGCTAAAAATGAGGAAATGAGGGGGTGGGACCCAATTTATACTGTTCTAGAAGGACACGACTATGGTAACCTAAATGGTACGGGCATGGCATCTTTAGCGAACGGCTATGGCATCCTGGTTTGGATTTGGTACTGGCGTGGCAGTTGTTGGAACGGGTGTACCAAGCTTTGGATGAGAAGGGAACGGGCATGGCACTTGAATTGGGGGAATGGTACGGCCGTGGCATTTTGAGCAATATTTGGTGCGGTTGTGGCAGTTGGGTTTGATGATGGAACAACCGCAATAGTTTATTTTGTGGGTTGGTATGGCCGTGGCAAGTTGATCAAAAGTTGGAACGGCCGTGGGTGGCAGTTTCAATGAATGTTGGTGTAGTTGTGGAATATTCGGAATGGCCGAGGCAAATCTGAAGTTCTGCTTGGTGCGGCCATGGTAAATGGGGGAGGTGAATGGTACGGCCGTGGCGCTTCATCATTCATTTTTTTTGGGGGGCACCTTGAGTTGGATTTTATACCCCATTGCAGGTTTTGTACTGACTTTGTGCCCAATTTGCCAAAGTTAGGAGTCGGTTCCAATTGGGTGATGGCAAGGTGGGGACGTCTGATTCCTTGTGTGCTGCAGAGGATGATGACAAAGGAGTACCTGAAACTGAAGAGGTTGACAATGGCTTTGGAGTACTCCGAGGTAGCCTTATCATCATGATGGTGGAGGAGTTGTTGATGTTGAGGGTATATCATTGGTAAGGTTTGTCGAGTCGACGGGAAGAATGGGGTTTAGAGTATCATTGTGAAGCTTTTTCTTTCCTTTTTCTTGGGCAGTCTTTGTGGTGAAGGCCACCTTGGGTTTCCATTGAAAGGTCGATGACTGCTGAGTGACACGAGGTGGGAGTTGGGGTGATTTGGGGATCCAAATGTGACGATTACTCTCGTAGAAATGTTGGCCTTATATGAGAGGTTTGAGGATCCACCTCAATGCTGGTTTTGGGCAGCACGACTGAGGGTTTGATTGAGGATAGGGATGACGTGGAGAGCGTTTGGGCTGACGTTTGTCTCGTACCCTCCTGTAAGGTTGTGGTTGGTGAATTGGTTGCTGAGATGAGGGGGATGAGGAGCTCAGGGTGCCTGTGGTGGATGAGGGTGAGAGTTGGATCGTCGAGGGACCACAATGTAGATGCTCCCTCATAATAGCCCTGTGCTATTAGAAGCTTCTTAGGGGAGATGGCATGCTTTGTGTTAGTTGGATTAGAAGTGTTAGTATGGTTAGTCTTCGGTGGTGGGCGAGCAGCTTGTGTGGGTGTGGATATGTTGGAGTGGACTGAGTGCAGTGGGGGAGGGTGTAAGAGGCAATGGTGTGGTTGGAAGTGTGAGCGGCCTAAGTGGGATGGGTTTGAGGGATTTTGAAGAAGGAATGATGAGGGGGAGTGGGGGGGGTGACCTCTTGGCATGTGGGAGCAGCAGCGGGTATACAGGCTCTTCATTTGTTTATGAGGATCATAACTTGCCAACTGTAAGGTCACCGTCCTTACGTCCCAATCGATGTTACACCTGCTATGTCCCATCCAACCTCGTCCAAGGACTATTTCCTCCCTTATTGTTCCTACAAGCATCATAAAGAACTTCCCTTCTAAGGGATTATTTCCAATGTGGAATTTAAGTGTGACTATGCCTAAGCAATGAACATGTTGTGATGCCACTGTTCTGACTGTGGGGCAGGGGTATTTTTTAGTGCAGGCTCCCCGAGGGAACACCATGTTTCGTGTGACATTAAATTGTAATTAGCCCCTATATCTACAAGAGCTAATTTTTGGAGGAAGCTTGTTGGGGTGGTCATTCCTAACCAAAACCGGGTAGGCTTCACCTCCCATTCTTCCTCTTTTTGAGGTCGACCACTTGGGTCATATTGACCATGATTTGTTTTTGCCAAAGCTTAGATTGCCTCGCCTTGGCCTCTTGTTGTGGGTGGCTTGTTTCATATTCTCATGGGCCTTTTTGCACCGTTTCTTTTCATGGACGGCTCTTAAGGTGGCTTCAGTGAGTGGGCCAGTAGCGTTTTAATTTGCTACCGTTGAAATACTAGCCATTTTGTTACCATCAAGTGTCTCAATACACACAACACCTTCCTAAGCCTCTGAGCTTGAGTTTCTTTTTGTGCATCTTTGTGTTGAATAGGAGGACCATGTTGCCCTCGTTCATTTGTTTTTCTTTTAGCTGGTCGTCGAACCATTGTTTATGCCTTAGCTTTTCAAAAATCATGATGTATATAGCTAGAAGGCATGTTTCATTCAAGCTCAAAAAGGCGATAGTCTAAGACATTTCGGGTGAGCTTCTCTTGTATTACAATGCGTAAGCTGGGGATCAAGAACTCCATTGGCATGACCGCTTCAGTGCCATAAGTTAAACTGAAGGGGGTGGCATTGGTAGCTACCTTGTAGGAAGTTCTCTAAGCCCAGTGTTGTTGGCAACTTTTGTTCCTAGTCGTTGCACCTGGCCTCTATAGTTTTAGTCAGAATGGCACACAAAACTTTGTTCATGCTCTCTGCTTGGCCATTCGCTTGGGGGTAATAGGGGGAGGACTTTCTGTGAGTGACAAGGAACTCTTGCAAGAGGAATTGGATAACCTCATTAATGAAATGTGTCCAATTGTCGCTCAAGAGCTCGAGGGGGCAACCGAAGTGTGTGATGATTGATTCATAAAGGAATTTGGTAGTCAATCATGCATCAACTTTACGGGTAGCCTAAATTTCAACCTATTTAGTGTAATAGTCCGTGGCAACAATTATATATCTGGCTTGAGTGTATCTCATGTTGGACTGATGGCTCAAATGAAATCGATGCCCCATTTTTCAAATAGTTGTAAGGACACTACAAGGTTTAGGGGCATGTTGTCCTTAAAGCGGGGAATCGCCGCACGTTGGCACTCGTCACACCGCTTGTTGACATATTCTACTACATCCGCCATTAAGTTGGACTTCATAACCTAGGTCTCTGAGGACTTTACGTCAATGATATATGTAAAGTGCCCACCAACACATGCAGAGTGAGCGTATTCTAGAAGGAAGGTATATTCGTCTTCACAGACATAATGTCTAAGAATCTTGTCTTCCCCCTACCTGTAGAGTTGTCCTGCAAAAATGAGTTGGTAGGGGGATGCCTGCTTAATTAGGTGACGGACACGATCCTTGTTGAGGAGGGGGTCCACTGGTAAGTCGTTGGCTAAAAAGTGTGCTACCTCCTTGCTCGATTCATTGAGTTGGCGGCTGGAAAAGTGGATGGGGAAGTCCATCTTGTGTTCACCTGGTTGGTCCAACACACATCCAACAGCAAAAGTGGAGGCATTGATGTGGACATGAAAGATAATATCCTAGTTGTGGGACCTGAAAATTGGAGCACTTGCCAAGGCTTTCTTGAGGGTCGTATAGGCCTGTTGGAATTCCTCCGTCCACTAAAAAATGATCAAGAACCCATAAAGGGAGCGAGCTATATTAGCATACATAAAAATGAATCGTCTATAGTAGCCGACATGTCCCATGAAGCGTTGGACTCCCTTAAAGTTAGTGGGTGGGGGTAGATCAAGGATGAGCTGCACTTTGCTATCATCTGTGGAGATTCCCTACCTAGAGACAATGTGTCCCAAGATCACTCCATGTTTAACCCAAAATTGACATTTGAGTGGGTTCAATGAGATGTGATACAGCCTGCATCTTTCTAACACCTCTACGCAAACAGTCAAGGTGTGCCTTCCAGGAGGAGTTAACAAAAAGGTCATCCATAAAGACCTCTAGGAATTTCCGAAGATATTCCTTGTAGGCAATGCAAATGCTAGAAGGTGCTGGTGGGGGCAAACCGCGAAGGGCATGACATGGTATGCATATGTGCCCCATTTGGTGGCAAAGACTATTTTGTGCTAATCGTTGGGGTCGATCAACACTTGGTTGTAACCTGAGAATCCATCAAGGAAGTTGTAGGCTTCTTTTCCTGCTACGCATTCTAGCACATGATCAGTGAAGGGTAAGGGGTAATGATCCCTTATGATGGCGGCATTGAACTTTTTGAGGTCTATGCACACCCTTACCTTCCCGTTCTTCTTGGGCACTATTACAATGGGTGATATTCGGAATGGGTGATACCCATTCCGAATATTCCATATGTTCTATTTCATAGGTGAATCCAGCATTAATGAGTCTGTCAATCTCTTCTCGAACCATCTTGGAATATTTTGGGTTCATCGGCGGATATGCCCTTTGTTTGACCGGACTTTCTCCATCAATCATCGAGATGGTGTGCTACTACTTCGGGAGGTACACCTTTCATATCTGTGTACTTCTAGGCAAAGTAATCCTGGAATTTTGTAAGCAGAGCAATGAGCTTGATCTCTTCCTCTATAGAGAGGTCTTCTCCAATATATATTGGCCTCGGGTCTTTGCTCAGGCTTGCCAGGTTTATTTCTTTGACCTTGGCTGAACCATCATATGAGGTCCCTAGTTGTCCATTGTGAGACATTTGGGTCGAGTCATATTGGACGAATCTGTCAGCCCTTTGAAAGGTCTTAAAATGTTTGGGCACCTGTTTGGGCTCTTTTGCCCTTGCGCTTTCTTCTTCCACTATCCTTTTGGCTTCTTTTTCTGCTCTAGCGCTAACAGTTTATTGCATACTCTGTGTGTAGAGCGGCAAAGCTTTTCTAGTTCTACTGTGGATTCAATGGGTTCCATTGGCTTTGGGGTGGTCATGTGGACCAAAAGGGAGCTACTGGTGGTGAACTCCTTTTGCCATATTTTGTTGAAGTGGTCATGTGCTTCAACATCCTCAACATACTTTAGCTAGTGGGTGTCTGAATCATCCTCAACATCCTCAACATACTTTAGCTAGTGGGTGTTTGAATCATCTGGGAAGACATATCGCTCTCGCCCGGGGAATCCATTGCGCTTTGTGGTTCCTGTGGGAGTGTGTGTTCCTTGATGGTTCCGCTCTAATGGCATGTTCAAGTTCTTGGCTAGGTAACGCTAGGTAAGTATGCTGAGCTAAGCATGTATAGAGATGTGATCTCTTGCCTGTCTAGCACAGAAAACCTTGTGCCAGTGCGTCTAGGTAGAATGTCCAGGGTGGCAAGGATGTGATCTCTTGCCTGTCTAGCACAGAAAACCTTGTGCCAGTGCGTCTAGGTAGAATGTCCAGGGTGGCAAGGATATGCATCCAATTCTCAAAGTCTTTCGGCTCCAGAAGAGGTGCACATTCCTCACTATCTTTTTCATTGTTGAGTGTCTTGTGGCACGTTTGACACATATGGATTGCAGTAGATCTAGTTGTTGTTAGTGAGTCCTCTGCGAAGGGTCTGCCACTCATTAGGTGTACCTTTCACGTGTGTAGGTCGATCTTTACAGTTTGATCCTTTATTCAAATGTAAATGTGGTCGGTATCCTAGTCATTGATCATCTTAGATTCTCTCATGAATGGTCATCCAAGGATGCAATCATAAGAAACGGGCTGACGTCCAAAATTCATCACCACAAAGGTGTGGCGGTAAGTGGTTCCAAGGGTCTTTATTTTTAAATCCTTCAATAGACCAATGGGTCTTGTTGTGGCTCCATCTACGAGTTTGACTAGCAATGGGGCGTCATCCATGGCACTATTTTTCTCAGCATTGTTTTGTAACAATGCTTACTCTTGCTCTCCCATTGAGGATCGTTGTTGTGACCGAAGGTTATCAGCAAAACCGTATTCAATTCGTCTCCTTCGAAGTATTGTCCAAGCTTATTTACTCAAACTTTGGGGGTGCCAGTGATTTCGTGGGATATAACAAGTTCCTCTTCCTCATACTCATTAGAGCTATCTAGCTCCATGGATTCTTGCATGTCTGCCCCTAGGCATCCCTCCATCCAGACCTTCAGATCTTTCCATAAGCTTGGGCTACCTTGAAGCAAGGTGCCGATAGAAATTGGGATCTGAGAGGAAAGGAAGGAAGAGAGACCAGCAATATCTCTAGGGGCGGAGGATGTTCCGTGAGGAAGGGTACATCATTTAGACCTTCTAGGACTCTCCCTATGAGTCTTTCATCAGAGAACTTGTCTCTGGCACTACAGTGAGAATGGAGATATCTAACTCTATTGATGTAATCTCAGATGGTTTTACCATCCCTTTGTCTGACATTGTGTCACTGCTCGTCTCGCCTCGTCAACTAGACTCCATCTGGTGCCTTGGTGAGAATATCCTACTTTGAAGGCCTCTTTCAAGGCTTCAAAGGTAGCTTTATTCTGAGATTTTAAGGTCCTAAACCATTGGCATACTTTACCATCGACGGTGGTGCCGAAGGCACTCAACTTAACCTGATCTTCCACGTGGCCAAAGGCTTCACAAATTTGATTAAACATCTCTTAATGTGGAATGGGATTTCTAGTCGCATCAAAAAGTGATAAGCTTTGAGATGTTGGTAGGTTTGTTCTACTCTAATCTTGGCAGGTTGCATTGGTGCTGGGGCCATGATGCCCATAGCCACCCCCTCCCTATTTCCATGGCTAATCTTAACATTTCTCGGGTTATCCCTGCCATGTTTGGAGCAAGTGTAGCTTGAGGAAAGGTTAGAGGAGGAGCGGGGCTAGGAGGATAATATACAATTGGAGGCCCTTGTCTTATAGGTGGGCTAGATTGTGCCCCTTGTGGTCCCATGTGGTACCCAAGGTATCCTCCATGTGGTGGGGGTACTGTTAATATACAGGTAGATTGGACTGATGTGAAGGGCCTGGGTAGACCCTTTCTCTTTGGTATGATGTTTCTGGTCCTTGAGATGATGGACCTGGCCCTAGGTCTTGTATAGGTCTTTGGGCCCTATAAGAATCAACCGCTCATGAAATAGGCATGGCTCTCTAGAGACTGGTGGTTTAGTCTAGGTGTATTGGCTTTCACTCTCTCCTAATTTTGCTCTAGGATCTAGAGATAGCGTGGGCTCACTTTCTTGTGGGTGGTCCATACCTCTCACCTTGGGTTGCAATTCTTTCGACTGTGTGTTTCCCATGATAAAATTGCTGACCCCCGAAACAAGGCTTCTGTGTGAATGTGTGGGAGAGGGAGGAGCTTGCTCTTGGATAGGTGGTCTGTCCATGCACTAAGGTTCAAGCTCTCCTATATCGAGGTCAAGAGTTTTGTGTCTCGTACTGGGGTGGTCTTCACTTTCACTAGTGCTGTCAAAGACGAGCACCGTTTGACTCCACACGGTATTGACCGATGGGTCCAACTGTATAAGCAAGGAGCTTCGGGAGAGTTCACTTCGTAAAAAAATGGGTTATTTCGCACCAATTTACCTAAGTGTAGGTGCGTGGAAATGTGGAACTACTATGCAGAACAACCCCCCTTGTGAAAAGTCTATTTTCTTTTGTTGTTGTGGGAATGGTATGGTCGTACGCTTTGGGATGGTACGGGAACATGCTTTAAGAGGCTGAAGGGAATGGGCATACGCTTCTCAGGGAGCAGATGGCACGGACATTCACTTTCTGAAGGTCACGGGCGTGGCTTCACAAAGGAAGTGGTGTGTGGTTTGGAATGGAGAAGGTACGGGCTTCACAAAGGAACGCGTGTGTGGTTTGGCATGGAGAAGGTACGGGCATGGAAAATCTTGGAATAGGCATACCAAGTTGGGGCCGAGAAGAGTATGAGTGTGGAAAGTTTGCCACGGGCATGCGCTTTAGGCAAAACAACCTGATCTACTGAAGTCCGTCTGGCATTCACTTTGGACAGGACAAGTGGTACGGGCATCGCGCCACAAGTGGAACGACTGTACGCTTTCGGAATATGAGGTGCAAAAGAGATTGTATGGGCGTGGCAAAACTGACATGGCCGTGGCAAACACAATGAAAGTTCTGGAACGAGCATACCATTCAGGAAGGAATGGCCATGGCATAGAAAGAACGGCCGTGGTACTGTTAGATTTAGAGATTTTTAAAGTTTTTTTAGGGGATTTCAGGAATTTAAGGCTGTAGGTCTGACAGCCACCCACTATATTCCCTGACAAATTTAGTTGTACCAACTTGGTTGAATGAAATTAAATGCTCTTTATGCCCAATTTAATGCAATTATTCCATTTTTAATGCAACTACCACATTCAGGGGTAAAGATCTTCCTAGATTTGGCCAGTGAGGAGGGAACATGCATGGAAAATGTGCCACGACCGTGGCCTGTAAAGGGAATGGCTGCAATTTTTGCCTGGTTTTTCCCTCCTAAGCCTGCTAATTCAGGTATCTTCCCACCAATTTTTTGTGTTTTTGATTTAATAGAGAGCTAGAGCTAGAGCTAGTCTCAAGCTATCTATTGATGCCTATAACGCCTAGTGAAAACTAACTAATTAAGATTAATTTGTAGATTAAACTAAGGTGCAAACTAGGAAAGAACAAAAAATCAAAGAGTTGCATTAATGTCAAGGGCAATGTTGAGCACTTACTTCCTTCTCCCATGCCCAGCAAAGATCTCAATGCTCCAATGCTCGATCAACCTTCAATGTTCCATCATGGAATCACCATAAATCAAACAAAAACAAGCAACCAACCGATGGATTTGCACTCCAATCGGGCCAAACAAGGACTCTAGCAAATGAACAAAGTGGAGGACCCTAGGCTAAATGCATTCCCTGGCAGCGGCGCCAAAGATGTTAAACCTAACATACTACCTTGCACAAAAGAGGGAGAGAGAAGAGAAGAAAGACAACATGCAAGGGTCGAGTTCGGAGAGTTGCACTTAACCAACCCTAATGAGGGTTAACTCCTCGATGTGAAGCTGCTAAGGGCTCACTCCACCTCTTCTTATGTCACCCAAGAAGAGATTCAATGGGCTAGGTGAGCAAGAAGGAGGGAGCTATAGAAAGCTCAACCTTGACTTCATCCCACATACATGCAAGAGGGAATTGATAGAGAGCAAAGAGAGGGAAGAGAAGGAGAGAGGTTAGAGCATCACCATCCCTACAAGCGCACACCAACAATCAAGCATGCAAGTAAGCAAACACAAGCAAGCATACAAACACAAGCAAGCAAACACAAGCAAGCATACATACACAAGCTTAAATGAGAGAGAGAGAGAGAGAGAGAGAGAGAGAGAGAGAGAGAGAGAGGAAGGAAGGAAGCAAAGCTCAAATTCGACTAATGGGATTGTCCCTTTTCATATTTCATAAATGTCTTATATACAAGATCTCATAGTTACAATGGCATCGCCCATTTATAATTGGGGGCCTAAAACTAGTGTTTCTAGCTCTATGTAAAACTATTCCTCATGATCGGCATTACATAAGCCGTAAGCTCGGTCATCCCATGTCTCTTTTACATTAAGCTCTTAGCGCGGTTACAAAAAGATGAGTATAATAAGTGTAGCTAAACTTGCAAAAGTAATGTTAACTAGAGCGGTTAACACCTCGTCGTGATTGCCCCATCTTTGGCAATATGTGCAATAGAGGTTGGGATGGGGTCGCAAATGTGGACACTCCTTGCTAGTATGGTTAGCTCGACAGATCAGGCACCATACAAGCTCCCTCTTCGGATAGAGATGGGGTTGGTGTTTGGGACATCATAGCATAGCGGAGGCTACACTCCAACCCACACACTTTGTCAATCCGTGAATGCAACCCGGTTAGCGCTTAGAGGCTATCCCGAATGGGAGAAGATTAGTTAACCACACACTAATGACTTCTAGTCCTACTCAATCCTTCTTCAACACTCAAGCAATCAATCTAACATAATCAAAGCATCAAGATTAGGCTACACTTAAGCATAAAAATGCAACTTATGCAAAGAATCTAACATGCAAAGAGCTATCACACAAGCCTCAACTACACATCATTTCATGCACAAGCTTCATCACATGCACTCTACAATTCACAAATCAGATTTTAGCATCAAAACATCATTAAGAAATCTAAATTAGCAAGTGTGTAGACCGCAACCTCAAATCATTGAATACGTAGAGAATAGAGAGTACAAGATTGAAGCAAGAATGGAGATGGAGAGCCTTGGGAGAGCACATGAGAAGGAGCTATGGAGCAAGCTCTCTCTATGAGCCTCTCAACCAAATGACCAAAGAGTTCTCTTAGCTCTCAAATGAGCCACTTTTTATACAAAAACTCTTAGTTCTCTTAGCTCTCAAATGAGCCACTTTTTATACAAAAACTCTAAAACTCTCAAAAGTTCCCATGTGGGATTATTGTCAAGCCCTCTCCCACATTCATCTACAACTTGGAACTCTTTACAAGAGCCCTAAGTGTCTTTTTTGTTGCATCCTTGCATTGATCTTCGTTATGCAACACTCCCCCCTTCCTATTTTGCGCACGTCCTCGAGCGCGATAGTAGTAAGAGCTGCAAAAAAACAATGGATACATTAAAGCCTTTTATTGAAAAGAAAAGAAGAAAAGAAAAAACAGCAATGACAATTTCACATGTGAGCATACAAGTGCAAGGCTGATTAAAGTTTTAAAGAGTACTAAAATAGGTGAGTAAAGACTAGTCAAAGTGAGACACCAAGTGGTAGATAGTGCTATGCAAAGGCAAGTATGCTTGTACACCGCCGGTTATGACCGCAGTCTCAATGTCCTACAAGTATTTAAGTTATTCCTAAGTGGCAAACCTACTCCTAAATATGAGCAAAGGTGATTAGAACTCTTTATTTTTATTTTTATTTTTATTTTTTTTGATGTGTGTGTAGAAGGTGATAAAGATTAAGGTTCCATCCCAATGAGACCCAAGCAATGGCCAAGAGACCTCCGCCAAGAGAATCTAAAAATCGCTAAGTATCTCAAGGGCGACAGACCCTTTTTCTTTCTTTTATGACATAAGGAGTACCCCATGAAGATGAGGGCATCGGTCTCGAGGGCCCATAGTGTACCCCAGAGTCCTACCAACATCTATCAAGGCGATAGATTCCTTGAAGGTCTTTTTCTGAAGCTTTTAGACATTCCCCATGGAAACCAAAGCATCGGCCCCAAGGTGCTAAGACAACCCCAGGTCCTACCAAGCATTCCACATGACTGTAGACAGGTCATGTCTCAATTCACTTTGTATATATTTTTTTAGGGTATATTTTCATAAATTTTTATTACTCCTAGTACCTAGCTCATACCTAAGAGGTAGCTACCACTAGGGATAACTAATATACCTTGAAAGCATAAGAACTTGGCATACTCCATTGGTATATATCCTACACTGTCTTTAAATAGAAATATCTTCTACTAAGTTCACTAAGAATCTAGAATTCACTCACCATATTTTAACAACTAATCAAAAACTTAAACCAGCCAATATTGTGTGAACATGCAAACCATATATCCAAAAGATAAAAGCACATAAAGAACAAAAGATTAAGATTTGAATACACCTGTTGTAGTGCCCGTTGATGTTGTTCGTTTGCATTGATGCATTACTGATTTTGTGCAGATTGCTCCTCCTTGGTCTTTGTAGTCGTAGCATGTCTCCCCCCTTCCTAATTTGTGTGTACGGTAGGTGGACTGTTGGGGCGTGTTTTGATGCTCTTGTTTAGCTGAGATCTCTGCAAAATTTTTATTAGCAAACAAGAAAAGAAAATAAAGAAATAAAATTTGCTATTGGTGCCAATCACTGAATATAGCCGAGGGGAAAAAACCCAGTGGGAGAAAAGTGCCCTGGCTTGTCGATCTTATTGTGGAGTCGCTGAGCTTACCCTTGCGCTGGTGGTGGAGATCATCTCAAAAAGAACACAATCCTCTATAAGGAATAAGGAACCACACTATTCAAACATTGATCTACCAAAGAGCTTCAATTGTAGTGTTAATGCCTTATCTTTGGTTTTAGATATGTCCTTCTTGGGTGGGAATTTTATCAATTGTCTTGGAATTTGAGCAAGATAAGAGGATTTAGGCATTGAAGTACTAGAATCTATGCTCAAATGAGACTCATGTAAAGTTTGATTTGTCTTAGGTACACCAGTTGATGATGGAATTGTGTAACAAGGAGAAATTGAGACAACTGGTGTTTCAATACATGTTTTAGGAGGATCAACACAAGTGGATTTGTAGGTGCTATCACAGCCACCTATCCTATCTTGAAGAGTTTGTGTTGATTTCTTTTGCACCCACTGATATGGAAAACCAAGGGTGGCTTTTGGAATCTTTCTGAAACATTCTTTTACCCCTAGCAAACCATGGCATTTTGGAAGCCAAATCGCTGTTGCACCCTCATAATAGCCTTGTGCTTTAAGAACATGTTTTGGGACCCAACGAGTAACAATCTGAGGCTTGGGCTTGGAAAGGATGTGCTTTTTAGGAGGCTTAGCAACTTTGCTAGATGGTACAAGTTTGTACGCATCTTTGGGTAGCCAAATTGAAAATTCCTTCTTTCCTGGCCCTCTTTGAGCAGCGACTAGAGTAGTTGGGACATGCCAGCCATGGCCCTCACTTGAGTACTCATCAATTATCCACATCATTTGTGTTGGAGCTTCAAGAGCAAATTTTGAAAGTGGGTTGTGTAGGGTAGAAACACCACCCTTTTTACATGATAAAGCTCGTGGATTAGCAGAGACTTCCTCTACTTGCAGTGCTGTTGTGGATGTATCCCTATAGTACAAATCATCTAGAAGGGCACGTGGTTGTACCATTCGTATAGGTATAATATCATATCCATCTGAGTCACAAAATTGAATTGGCTTCGGTAAAGCACATGTCGATAATGTTGCAAAAAGGACATGACTCCATTCTAGTGGATCAATTAAATGCTCAGGGAAAGGTTGTGGAATGTATGCCTCATCTGATACACTTCGATTACCCTTAAGTCTCTCAGTGTTGAAATCCTTACATGAGGCTCCACACATCCACAGATCTTCTCGCCCATCTGACAATGTAACTCTTGAGCCCTCAGATGAAGCAGAATCAAACTCATCTATTGGAGACCTTGTTACATCACGATATGAGTGATTCCTTAGGTTGACCCTTGTGATGACAGAATCATGTCGGAGGTACAAATAATTGTATCCCCAATCTTGAATCATTTTAAATTGTCGCATGAATGATCTACCCAATATCACTTCATAGTTTGGATGTTTTCCAAAATCCACTACTGCAAAGGTGTGCTCATATTCAATCCCACATGTGGTGACCAATATGTTCTCAAGCAGCCCAAGGGGATGTTCTAAGCTTCCATCTGCTAGCTGCAAGCGCATCCTGGTACTCCTAATAGCTGGTTTGCCCCACTTTTCCCAAATGGACCTTGTCACAATGCCCACTCCTGCACCACTATCAAGTATTGCAGTTGAAGATACTTTTCGCACTTCTAATGGGAGGGTAGCATTTCCCTGATCGTCCTCACAAAATTTTCCTACTTTGTTGATAGGAACTGGCATAACATGCTTTGTCTCGGGGTGTATAGTACACTCATTGTGACCCTTTTGTAGCAATACCGGCTCTGACAAACATGTGGCAATTTCATTCCACAACTCAGGTCGAATTTTTATCAAATCAAGCAAAGGTAAGGTACAAGCCACTGGTGCTGACAAAATAGCTTGCACGATACTCATATCCTTCTCCTTTGTTAAACCTTTATGCATGGAGGGCATCCTCAAGGTTTGAGAACAGTTCTCTTATTCTCCCAGATATGATGGTAAGGTTTTCAGTGTATGCTTACTTCTAGGAGAAGCCATTGTTTGAACTTCCTCCTGGATGCTTGGGCGTCTCAAGTTGTTTTCCGTGCCCCTGGTAAAATCCACCTCAGAGAATGGAGGCGAACTAATAGAGGACATGTTCTCATTAACTTTCTCATGAACCGCGACCCACATCTCATTTGCCATGTCCTCATTAGCATCAATAACTTCATCATTGCATGGGAAGACAAGGCTAGGTGGTGGCCGAATACCTCCTTTCAATTGGGTGTCAATTGGTGCAGACCTTTCGCTATGAGCTTGTGAAATGAGCTCACTTTTCATTTCCCGACTTGATGACACTTCTGGTATGGTTTCTAATGTTGGCTTAAGAGAGGTTGGGCCCCGAGGAATAAGTGGTGGTGGTCCCTCAAGTATTGACTGAGCTTCCCTAATGAGTTGCTGATGTACAGCTAGATTGATCTTCTCCTCACGAGGGTTTGGGTATTCTTGAAGCTTCTTGGGTAGCTCAGATAAAGCTGCAATGCGACTTCTATGAGCATCAATGATGGCATCTAAAGTCTCATTCACTTTATCCACAAAAACAGAACCCCCAGAACTATCCTCGGTCGTACTAGTCTCATCTTGTTTAGCACTAGGTCCTGGTTGAGGTTGATGTTCCTCATGCATGTCTTGGGATGTAAAAGTTTTATCCCTCATGTTTTGTTTAGAGGCTTCTTGAGAACTAGTGGATGCACTTTTAGTTTGCTTGTTTCGGTTCTTTTTCCTCCTAGTGGTCTTTTTTCTATTGGACTGTAGGGTCTTGTCCACTAGATTTGTCTTTGCATCCCTAGTTCGAGGTGTCTTATCAGTCTGTATTTCAGCATTTCGTGTCTGTGATCTAGTCATGACTCTAAGTGGCACGACATCCTCATTCTCAGATGAAGGTGGTGATGGAATTGTCCCTACAAGGTTGAGTGAGACCTTTGGTTGAGAGGTGCCTTCCTCAAGTGGTTTCAGCAGACAATCCTTTGGGAAGTGTTCTACACAACACCCTAGACAATATCTTTCAATTGGTGGAAACTGTTGTACTGTTGTATTGGATCGAGATGCTTGCCTTGAGTGATGTGGACAATCACGAGCCCAATGGGGTTCTCCGCACTCATAACAGGGGCCCATTGGTTTAGCCTCTACTTTCCTTGGCTGCCATTGACCTGAGGGGCCTGGAGTCCTAGGTTGGTAGCCGCCTAGCAACATCAAAGAGTTTTGTTCCCCTGGTTGAGCCACCAGTGCTTGGCTTGGGTATGCGGGACTTTCAAAGAGATTTCCTTGGATGAATATGATACATATTCCTCTTCCACATAGCCTGGATTTACCAAGTCTCTACACATATTTGAATTGTCGTAGTCCACAACCCTTATAGGAGCAGTCCCAGGAGCAGGAGGTTGAGCACCAAGAACAGGTCGTGCTTGCTCTTGTGCCATCGGTGGCTTACGTTAAAAATTAGTATACTGTTGATACATTTGTGGAGTCACTCCACCCCTTGGCTGCTCACGCTCCTGTCTCATTCTTGCAATACGAGTACATTCCTGTGTGGTGTGGGTAAAGTTCCAAGCACAGGCTTGGCACCACTTCTTTGTGGGTTGGTTTGTGACTAGAGGAGAAAAGGTATTACATTCTTCAGTTTTATGGTTACCGCCACATGCTCCACAAAGATGTGGACGTGTAGGAAGTACACTCCTCATTCTCTGCTGTTGTTGTTGTGACTGCATGGGTGGACGATAGGTCTGTCCCAATCTCCTTAGTACTAGGTTAGCTATCTGGTCTGGATTTACTAGAGCGTTAGACCCTAAACTTTGGTCATCACCCCACTGATCTCTAGGTTTCACCTCAGGGCCAGAACCATCTTGGAATTTGAAGTTATCGGTGAAATCCATAGCATCATGGCAACACTCATTGAAATTTGTATGCTTCTTCGCATAGAGATGTGTATGCAGTGTTGAATTTTTGAGTCCTTTTAAGAAGAGAGAAATTAATCGACTTTGGGCGGGCTTCTTATCTTCTGGGCAACGATTAATGTACTGCTTCATTCTATTTACACAGTCTCTAACACTCTCATTCTCGCCTTGCTTGAAAGAGTAGATGTGTGCTACCGTGTCATGTTGAATTCCCATCAAGGAAAATGCAGCAATGAATCTCTCTTCCAAAACTCGTAAAGAAGATTTGTCTAAAACCTCTAGTGCCTGAAACCAAGCAAGGGCCTTTCCCTCAAGAGTGAGTCCAAATCCTTCAATTTGAGTATGCTTGTCAGCCACTTGCTCAGCTCGAACTGCTTGCCTAAATGCTGCCACATGGTCATATGGATCTCCCGACCCTTCATACTTCTTTACCAGTTTCTGAAGAGTTGATGGCCTTACTTGTCTTGAATACTCATCATAGGGCCTACGGCCTCTCACTCTCAGTGGGAATTGTTCCTCTCTTTGGTAAGATGGTCCACATGCATCCAAAATTGGTGTGGGTCCCCTATTACCAGCCTCACCAAACCCTTCCAAAGATCTTGTCACCCGCATTTCAGGAGGTGCATTTATGGGAGGCCGAGTTGGCTCCCCTCTCCTCCGATTGTCATAGTGAGAAAGATGTTGTTGTGGTGTGACCGATGGTCGCACATTTGGTGTAGGACTATATCTTGGTGCTAGAGTTGGGCTACTAGTAGTGGTCCATTTTGATGTTGAGGGTCCCTCTCTAGTGAACTCTCGTAGGGGAGGAGCAACAGTTTCTCCAAGAAAGGCTGTCTCTCCTGGTTTGGCTGTATTTGTTGAGAACACTTCCATGAATAATGGTTGTCCTTTCCACGTGAGTTCCCGAATCTCTTTCCAATCTCTAAGGTTCAGTATTCATTGGCCCATTTATCAATTATTCGGTTCATGTGTCCTGCAAGCTTCTCAACTACCACCACCAGTGCTAGAGGAAGATCGAGCTGTGGCAATCTAGTTGTGGCATAATATCCCTCTAACGAGTCCTTATAGACCTCTTGAAGTGGGTCATCCTGTAAGACCTTTGTCATTGGAATTTGTCGTACAAACTCCCATTGGTTCTCAGCCCCCTGATCCATTTTGCTCTTGCCTTTCCTATCCCTTTCCAAATTTAGATCTACAAGAAGTAAATCATCTATGGATGGCTTTGGGGACTGGGCATTGGAGGGTCCAGGCGTGTCCGGCTCAATGAGCCAATCATCTCTAGACTCCCTTGCTCTGGAAAGCTTCGATAAGTCAAAGAACTTGGTTTTAGAGAGCTCCCCTAATTTGTCTACATTTTCTGGATGGTAGGTGACTTCGTAGCGAACACCATCTCCACCCATGTACATGTTACCCTGGTCATTGACTAGAGGTGCTCTATCAAGTTTTGAGAAAATGTCTGCGATCTTAACAAGATACCGTTGTTGTGGATCCCTAAAGATCTCAGCTCCTTGAGCATTCGTGTAGACATATTGGAGTCTCACATTAAGTGTTAACCCCATGGTGTCGGCTTCAAATGGATTAAAAGATCTTGCAGGTGTCCTATTTGGGGCTAAGGGATGACTATTTGTCGGCCCTAGATTGTCCATGGACAATGAGCTAGTTGTTCTGGAGGAAAGGGTATCGGATTGGGATTCAGAAAGGGTTTCAGCAATATCTGCCAAATTTCCTACCGATTGGGTCCCACTTTCCTGCGTAGGTACTCTAGAAGGTGCCCTAGGCCCTATGGCAGAATCTATAAGATGTCCCGACCGCAAGTGCATAAGGTCAAATTTTTTTGGTTTTTTATGTGTTTTTGTTTTTTTTGTTTTGTCTTTGTTTTTGTTTTTTGTTTTTTTTGTTTTTTATAAATAAATAAATAAATATATATATGTATATATATATATATATATTTTTACCCTACCTAACCACTAAATGCAACTAAAATGAGTATGTGTGGTGTAACTATCTATCCTCTTTTTTTATTATATTTTTTTAAATGATTATATTTTTTTACTTTTTTTTTCTAATTACAAAAAAATATGAATCACGCTATACAAACTAATTATGCACACAATTTACAGAAATTCTAAAAAAATGCAAGCTACTTTAATTATAAAAAATTAAACAAAAAATTAAGAAATGAAAAATGGACTCAAAATACGAAAATAAAAATTGTTTCTTTTTTTTAAAATATTTTTTTTAAAATTCCTTTCTTTTTTTCTCTCTTTTTTTTCTCTCTTTTTTTTTCTTTTTTTCTTCTTCTTTTTTTTAAAAAAAAATTTATATAATTTTTTGTTGTTGTTTTGTTGTTTTATTTATTTATTATTATTATTTTATTTAAAAAATACAAAAACATAAAAAAATAAAATAAAAATAAAAATGCACCAACCTTATCCCTCTCGTCTCGCTGCCTCCCGGATTCTGCGCCTCACCGCTCTCGCCGGCGTCTTCAATGCACCGCTTTCTCTCTTCACCGCTCCTTCGCTCGGCCACCTGGCCTCCTCCACACGCTTTTGCCTGCAGCCTCTACAGCCCTCTCAACTCCATGTCTTCCGCCTCCTCAGCTGCCTTCGCTGATGCTACACGTCCGCCTTCTTGCCTCCACTTCCTTTGCGCCTGCTTCTCTTCGCTACCCACGCCACCAGTCAACCGCTCTATTCGACGCCTGCTCCTCTTCAACTGGCACGTTAGCTCTGTAGACGCCCCCCACTGCGCTCGATGCAGACGACGCCTTCCACTCCGATGCCTTCTAGCTGCTGCGCTCGATGCAGACGACGCCCTTCACTTCACTTCTGCAGCGGCTGCCACCACGTCAGCGTATAAAAGAATATATATATATATTTTTTAAAGCCGCCTCTGCTCCTCAGCTTTCAGCCGGCCTTCTTCACTTGACCCCGCCCAGCAGGCTGAAGCTCGCCGCCTTCCTCCTTACAGTGCTACCTTGGCTAGTACTGGCTATGGCCGATTGATCAGCTAACTAACTGCTAAAGCATCAATCATAACAGCTGCACTGGTGCTTAGAATCTGCAGGTTTGTGCAGGCCAGTCGCCTTCCACACAGCCCTTCAGCGGGCCAGGTGGCCTTTTTTTTGTTTTTTTGTTTTATTTATTTTCACCTTTACGTCACCGCTACAGCCAGCCGCCTCACAGCCTCTCCGGCCTTCGCTTATGGCCAGCTTTTTCCCTGCGGTTGCCCTACAGCCGCCGACCCAAAGCCTACGTCCCTCCAATGTATATATATATATATATATATATATATATATATATATATATATATATATATTTATAAAGCCGCCTCCAATGTTCTACCTCCCACAAGCCTTCGCTATAAGCCGGCCGCCCAACCGCTGCAAGGTATATATATATGTATAAATAGATATATATATATATATATATATCTATTTATTTTTCTTTGCTGCGCCTCCAATGACACACCTCTTACAGCCCCTACGTTGAAAAATACAAAAACAGAAATCACTTGAACCTACTTAATGGCGGGATTACTCTACCGCAATGGGGTTTTAATTTTTTTTGCTTCTAATCAAAAAAACAGAAAACACACAAGGCGCCCTTGAGATCACACACTCAATGCCCTTGCAAACTCTACTCTAATCTACCCTAATCCACCATTTTGCAATCAATGGAGCACTTAGTAAGAAGTAATGGTTAACACCCTTCACTAACTTAGGTGTGCGTTCCCCGGCAGCGGCGCCATTGTTTGGGACATCATAGCATAGCGGAGGCTACACTCCAACCCACACACTTTGTCAATCCATGCGGTTAGCGCTTAGAGGCTATCCCGAATGGGAGAAGATTAGTTAACCACACACTAATGACTTCTAGTCCTACTCAATCCTTCTTCAACACTCAAGCAATCAATCTAACATAATCAAAGCATCAAGATTAGGCTACACTTAAGCATAAAAATGCAACTTATGCAAAGAATCTAACATGCAAAGAGCTATCACACAAGCCTCAACTACACATCATTTCATGCACAAGCTTCATCACATACACTCTACAATTCACAAATCAGATTTTAGCATCAAAACATCATTAAGAAATCTAGATTAGCAAGTGTGTAGACCACAACCTCAAATCATTGAATACGTAGAGAATAGAGAGTACAAGATTGAAGCAAGAATGGAGATGGAGAGCCTTGGGAGAGCACATGAGAAGGAGCTATGGAGCAAGCTCTCTCTATGAGCCTCTCAACCAAATGACCAAAGAGTCCTCTTAGCTCTCAAATGAGCCACTTTTTATACAAAAACTCTAAAACTCCCAAAAGTTCCCATGTGGGATTATTGTCAAGCCCTCTCCCACATTCATCTACAACTTGGAACTCTTTACAAGAGCCCTAAGTGTCTTTTTTGTTGCATCCTTGCATTGATCTTCATTCGTCATGCAACACTTGGCCAACCCCATCCTCACCTTGGCCGGTTCTCTAGTGTTGGATCATCTATTGCTCATTAATGCAGTGGTGCGGCTAACTACTCAACTTGCTGTCCAGGTATACGGACTCTTTGCTCTTTCAATCAAATTTGGTAATGGTGGTCTTGATGAGGCGTCTGATGTACCCTCATGAAGTTCTCGGGAACATGTTCCCTTGAAGTTGTCCTCAAAGTCCATAGCACTCCTACAACATTGCTCGAAGGTGGTATGGGCCATGACATATAATGAATTCTGCAAGGGCATGTCATCCAGACCTTCCAGGAATCTCCCCAATAGTCTTTCATCAGAGAACTTGTCTCTTGCACTGTAGTGAGAATGGAGATATCTGACTCTATTGATATAGTCTTAGCATGGCACAAGTGCCATGGCCGTGGCTTGTAAAAGGAATGTTTGCTTCTCAAAACTGCGTGGAGAATGCGATTTTCCCTTGGTTTTTCCCTCAGATTCTTGCTAATTCAGGTATCTTTCCACTAATTTTTTGGATTTTTGACTCAATAGAGAGCGAGAGCTAGTCTTAAGCTATCTATTGATGCCTACAATGCTTAATGAAACCTAACTAATTAAGATTAATTTGTTAACTAAGCTAAGGTGCAAACTTGATGAAAAAAGAATAAAAAATCATAGATTTGCATGAATGTCAAGGGCTATGTTTGAGCACTTACTTGCTTCTCCTATGCTTGGTGAAGATCTCAATGCTCCAATGCTCGATCAACCTCCATTGCTCCATGGAATCACCATCAACAAACAAAAACAAGCTTAAAATCAAGCAACCAACCGGTGGATTTGCACTCCAACCGGGCCAAATAAGGACTCTAGCAAATGCACAAAGTGGAGGACCCTAAGCTAAATGCATTCCTCGACAGCGGCGCCATATATTGAATCCTAACATAATACCTTGCACACAAGAGAGAGAGAGAGAGAGAGAGAGAGAGAGAGAGAGAGAGAGAGAGAGAACATGCGAGGGTCAAGTCTGGAGAGGGTTGCACTTTGCCAACCCAAATGAGGGTTAACTCCTCGATGTGAAGCCACTAGGGGCTCACTCCACCTCTACTTGTGTCACCCAAGTAAAGATTCAATGGCTAGGTAGAGAGTAAGAGCGAAGGAGCTATGGAAAGCTCAACCTTCACCTCATGCCACATGCATGCAAGAGGGACTTGGTAGAGAGAAAAGAGAGGGTAGAGAAGGAGAGAAGCTAAAGAATCACCATCCCTACAAGTACACACCAACAATCAAACATGCAAGCACAACAAGTAAGCATACAACCACAAGCTCATGAGAGTGAGTGAGTGAGTGAGAGAGAGACAAGACTCAAATGAGACTAATGGGATTGTCCCCTTTCATATTTCATCAAGTGTCTTATATACAAGAGATCATAGTTTACAACGGTTGGTCACTCGCCTATTTACAATTGGGGGCCCAAAATTAGTTTTTCTAGCTTTATGTACAACTATTCCTTTATGACCGGCATTACACAAGCCATAAGCTTGCTCATCCCATGTCTCTTTTACATTAAGCGCTTTGCGTGGTTACAAAACATGAGTACAATAAGCGTAGCCATGCTTGAAAAGTAATGTAAGCTAGAGTGGTTAATAGTCTTTTTCACATAAAGTAAAAAATCTACATTGGATATCTAAAATCCAATGGTAACAAGATACTCCTCGATCTTATTTGACCATGCTATCGGTGCTTGCTTCAAGTCATACAAGGCTTTACGTATCCTGCACACAAAATTTAGGGACAAGACTCAAATGAGACTAATGGGATTGTCCCCTTTCATATTTCATCAAGTGTCTTATATACAAGAGATCATAGTTTACAACGGTTGGTCACTCGCCTATTTACAATTGGGGGCCCAAAATTAGTCTTTCTAGCTTTATGTACAACTATTCCTTTATGACCGGCATTACACAAGCCATAAGCTTGCTCATCCCATGTCTCTTTTACATTAAGCGCTTTGCGTGGTTACAAAACATGAGTACAATAAGCGTAGCCATGCTTGAAAAGTAATGTAAGCTAGAGTGGTTAATAGTCTTTTTCACATAAAGTAAAAAATCTACATTGGATATCTAAAATCCAATGGTAACAAGATACTCCTCGATCTTATTTGACCATGCTATCGGTGCTTGCTTCAAGTCATACAGGGCTTTACGTATCCTGCACACAAAATTTAGGTATGTATCACTCTCATAACTTGGTGGCTGCATCATGTATACTTCTTCTTGCAAATCATCATGCAAGAAGGCATTCTTTACATCCATCTAATGTAAAGACCAACCCTTCAGCAGCCATAGCAATGACAGCTCTCATGGTTTCCATTCTCACAACCGGGTTGAATGTCTCCTCATAGTCAATGCCATAGGTTTGCGCATAGTCCTTGATAACTAATCTCGCCTTATACCTACTCACTGAACCATTTGCGTTATGCTTGACCCACTTACATCTGATTGCCTTCTTTTTCTTAGGCCTTGATAACTAATCTTGCCCCTACTCATCACTGAACCATTTGCATTATTCTTGACCTTATAGACCCACTTACATCTGATTGCCTTCTTTTTCTTAGGCAAAGGCGCTAACTCCCATGTTCCATTTGCATCTAATGCTACTATCTTCTCATTCATGGCATCTTCCCATTTATTATTTCCAAGTGCTTACTCAAAATAAGTAGGATCCAAATCCTGTATTGCTTTAACCATGTAAGCATAATGATGGACTGTATATCCATTATATCTTAACTTGTCAAATAGGGTACCTAACCCTCGTAGACCTGCATACACCTGGATCACTACCAAGTGTCCTTAAAACAACCCTGGTTCTCCTTACACTAGGAATAACTACAAATGGAATGCCAAGCTCCTCACAAGGCTCTGTTGAGAGCCACTAAAGTCACCATCCACATATGAGTGACCTACAGATAGATCAGGTACTAAAGGTTGATCTACCTTTTCCTTCCCTTTGCATGCTACATGTGTATCTACATCTATCTTCAACCTGCCTCCCTGGACTAGACTAACCCTAGAACCATTGTTAGAGGAATCTCCAGGTCCACTAAGCACCTATGATTGTTGCTACTCTGCATGTGGTGCATTATCAGTACTTCTTACATCTACATCTTTTGTTGCCTTCACTAGTGCATACTCACCTCATCAAAGATAACATCTCTGCTTACTTGCATATCACAAGTGGTAGGGTTATAACATCTATGACCTTTCTGCTTTAAACCATAACTAATGAAGATGCATTTCTCTGCCTTTGGATCCAAATTTGTTCTCATTTCATTGGGAGCATGCACATATGAAATACACCCAAATACTTTCAAGTGAGATACACCTGGTTTTATGCCTATAAACTTCTGTTCAGGTGTCATACCATGAACAACTTTGTAGGGGTTCCTGTTCATAATGTACATACTAGCAGTTACTACTACTGTTTCTGCCCAAAATAATGTGGCATATTCTTTTTAGACATCAAGAACATGCCCCTTTTGCAATGTGCTATTTTTTCTTTCTACAATGTTCACCATTGTGTTTATGGAGTGTACTTGCACTTGTGCCATATGTTAATATCTACAAATGACTACAAACATGGAAGCCTTTACCTTAGGCATGTTCACATCCAAAGTAAGCATGCTCTCATTTCTATTACTCTTTGCAACAACTAAGCGAATTGATTTTTGAAATCTTTCACAAAACATCCTTGAGGATTAAACCTCACTTGTAGACCCTACGCAACCATTTATCCAACAGAAACCAGGTTCTGTATAATATTTGGAACATGAAGTATATCTACCAAGTACTTTATTTTTCTATCCTGCATAGACAATGGCACTTTACTAACATGCACAATCGGATGTGCAGTATCATTACCTATTTCCACATAACCTGGTTTTTTTATTTTTTGCATGTCTCTAAACCACTCACCGTGATTGGTCATGTGGTTAGAGGTGCCAGAATCCACATACTATATATCTTTAGATCCTGACACATCTCCTGAGCATGTGTTGCATCACAAATTACAGTTGCTCACTTTTGTCATCACCACCATGTTTACTAGATGATGCATAGCTTTCTTACTTGCAACTTTCCACTTTTAATGTCATTCTACTTTTGAAAAGCAGTCCTTTGCCATGTGCCTTGGTTTTCCACAATAATAGCACTTTATGCTCTTTGCACTCTGATTTCTTTGCCAACCACCTCGGCCCCTCTGGCTCCCCCTGCCTCTAGATTGGCCTCTTTCAACTGTGCATGATTGCTGCTTCAAATCATTGGACTATTGTCCATAATTCTGGTTTCCATGTTGGCCACCCACCACCTTACCCTCGACCACGATCTCTACCTTTGCCTCTATCTCAATTGGAGTAGAAGGCCTCTTCTGATGTGTTCTTGCTTTGTGAATATGAATCCTCACCCAAAGACTTTTCTTTTATGAACATCATAGACACTAAGTCCCAAAAGTTGGGAACATTCTCCTTAACTACAATGGAGGTCTTAAATGGCTTATACTCTTTGCCAAGCCCATTCAGATAGACGCTCACTGTACTCTTTGCCAAGTCCATTCAGATAGACGCTCACTAAATCATCATCTTCCATTGATACATTGATAGGCCCAAGAGATTCAATAATGCCCATGATCTTTAAAGCATACTCATTAATAGACATGCTTTTCTTCTCCACAATATGTAGCTCTTGTTTTAGTTATAGTTTCCTTGCCTTTGTGTTAGTCTGGAATATCTACACCAGGTTTTGTTGATAGCCCAAGCTCATCTTCATCTATGGCTATACAGCTTGAGAGGGGTTTTTGAGATTACAAGCTCTATGAGATAGCTAGAGCCAAGCATGATATGTGTTGGCATCGTAGAAAATAGCATGTATGTGACAATAAATGACCGCGTCCAGCTGGCCACAATGTGTGGACATTAGATAGGGTTATTTGGTGTGTGAACATAGCACATGTGTGTGGTGTGTAGTGTTCTTCTATTATGCATTGTGTGAGAGTGGATATGGCTTTCCTCTATGGTTAGGGTTACATTAATCTATCAGGGTTGGTTCTCATATGTGTGTTCTCTCTTATTATCTGTCTTTTATCATGGTATGAGAGCCTGGTGCTCTCTATTAGGGTTTTGTGAGTGAGTGAAGAAGAGGAAAAATTCTGTTTTGGAGCTATCCATTGGAGCTTGGAGCTTGGAGCAAAGAGAATCTTGGAGCACACAACTACTCAATAGATCTGAAAGCTAAGGACCACGGGTAAGCAAAGCTAAACACCCTTGAGAAGATTGCAGGTGATTTGACACAAGCAAAGTAGGATTTGAGTTGCCCAAAGCAAGTGAAAATTTTGGTTTTTTGCAGGCTTTAATGGAAAGCTTAAGAGCTTGATTGGAAGAGGAAAATGAATGTGATAGGTGAAGGACACATGTATGTGGCATTGTGTGATGCAATAGCAACTTGGGAGCAAGCACAAGCATTGATTTGAATACATTTGATGCATTGAACAAGAGGGAAAATCACTGTTTTTGGAAGCTTCACAAACCAGAGAGTATATGCCCAAAGTTGATGCCATTGGAGGTGATTCTTGGTAAAATTGGAACAATTAATGTGTTGGGGGCATACATAGGTGGATTGCTAAGTTAGACGTGCACTCATTGATGATTGAAAAGCTTTCCAACTTCACTAGGAGCAGGCAGCGCTGAAAAACAGGCCATTGGAGTAGATGTTTTACCATTTTACACTTGTTTGATGCCTCTTTGAGCTATATGAGGTGGTTAGATACATATGAAGCTTAGTAATTGTGTGTATGTGAGCTTGGAGAAGCTTTTTAGAAGTTCATTTATGATAAACAACAAGATTGGAGTTGATTTGGAGCAAATTAGCAAAGGAGTAAGCCTATAATTAGCAAAACAGAGCTTACTAATCATCAATTACTCCTTCAATACTCAAAATTGGAGCAATTCCTCTTACACGGAGGTGGATCAACATCATACGGAGCTAATTAATGCCTAGGCTTTGAATTTGGATCTCATTTGAAGAGATTAGAGCAGGATTAGTGACTGAAAATCATTGTTTACAAGTTTTTATCAAAACAGAGCACAATATTTGGCAAGTGTTTGGCATGTAATGATCTCAGATGATGTTTATATGCAACATGGAGGATATATGGATGTCAATGTACATGGTCCACACTTGATTTGATCATTTCCCAATGATTTGGAGGATTGGAAGGCTTGGCAAAACCCATCACAATAGGGTAGAGTGGACTATTCGTACATAGTTGAGCTCAAATGCTACTTGGATGATCTTGCATGCATAATACGAACAAATTTAAGATTTTAAGAAAATGGAGGACTATTTTAGATGCATTTCTTAGATTTTGTGAGTGGCCTCAAGTTGTTTGCAAACATTGTTTTTGAGTCGTGGAAGTTATCGCCATAAAAATTGGAGGATGTGTGGACATCATTGGGTGTCAAAGTATATGTATTTATGTGCATGTCTGAGTTGATCATTGGAAATAATTAGTGAACATTGTGCTAAGAAAAATGTGTGACAGTCCTGATAAAATTGTTGGTGAAAAGCTTGAGAGACATAACTTCCACATCTGGAAGTATCATATGACAAATTTCCTCAAAGGCAAAGGACTATGGAACTTGGTGACAAGCACGGAGATGGATCCAAGGGTTTCCCAAATGAATGCAACTCCTGCTTAGCTTACAACACATCAAAATCGGATAGATAAGGCCTTCAAAGTGTTGCATTATTTCTCGATTTGTGTAACAAACACCATGTTATGCCATATACATGACACACATAATCCCAAGGATGCACGAGATACTTTGGTAAAGTTGTATGATACGAATACAACACTAAAGAAGATGCAATTAAAGCAGAAACTACATGGTGTGACTTGCAAAAATAGAAGTATAAATAATTATGCGTAGGAGATCAAAGAATGTGCTAATGCATTAGCATCTATTGTTGCCCCCATGGATGATGATAATTAGGTAACCATTACATTGAATGGCTTGGGCAAGGAGTACAAGGCATTTGAAACTTCTATCAGGGTTAGAGGTGGAGACTCCCTAGATTTTGATGAGCCGATTTCATTACTTATCATGGAAGCGATGAAACTTGGTTCAGGTGCCTCATCTAGCACAAATGAACATGCACGGGATCAAGCATTTTATACTTATCGAGGTGCTAGAGGCAAGGGGAGATTTAGTACAAGAGGACATACAGGTGGACGTGGTTGGCACGATAGGTCACCACAGTCTCAATAGAATTTTCAGCCATCATTCGGTGCTAGAGGTGGTTGTGGTTATGCATCCCGAAGAGGTCAAGGTAATGCTCATGGAAGAGGTCATTGGCAAGGCCAACAATCATCTATGCAGCATGTGGATTGTTCACAATTATGGAAAGTTTGGTCACATGGCTCATGACTGTATTGCAAACCGCATGATTTGAGAGGGGGTAGAGTACATGGTGGTAAATTTGCATCCAATATTCATGATGGTAGTGCAAATCATTTGTTTGCAATGAAGGATGTACTGGGTTCTATGATGACACATGAAGGTTACATAGTACCTATGCCACTATAATAGATGGGCTTTGTGCAGGCCCCCATACATCACTGTGAACAATCTCAAGTGGCATGCTACTCATGTTGCCTTCTCTAGGGAATGGCAACCTTGCTTACTTTCCAAACTGGCAAGCATCACATACATGCATACTCCCATCATATTTGAACTTGGACAGCCCACCAACTATGCATCTTGATTGCATATTCTTAAACTTCTCTATGTTCACATGCCCAATACCTTTGTGCCACGTCTCAATATCTTGGACCACATTACAGCTTTTAGAAAACATAACTCTGGAATACCTACAATTTGAATAACATGCCTTCCTTCTTGCCCTTGGCAATAACTCTACAGTCAATATCTTGGACCACATTACGGCTTTTAAACATAGCCTACTTTAACTCTGGAATACCTACATCCAATTTGAATAACATGCCTTCCTTCTTGCCCTTGGCAATAACTCTACAGTCATTCTTAAAGTCTTCAATGAAGCAATCATGCTCGTTGAATCATACCTGTAATCCTTGCTCAACCATTTGACCAACAGAAGCCAAACTCTTTGTAATGGAAGACACATACAAAACAACTGACATAGGCTTCACCTCGCCATTATGCATCACCAATGGCACACTCCCAACATGAGTGATAGCATGTTGAGTGTTATGATGATGTGCATGTGGACTTGCCACAAGCAAGTTCTACTTCTATGTGTGGGCCACAAGAGTCAAGTGGTAGCAGTGTACGTCCATGTGGTCAAGGCGTTTGAGGCATGATAGTGGAAGCACTATTAGTAGTGCTATAGGCAAAGGAAAGAAGAAAGTTGAAGGTATTGGAATTACAGGATACGAGTCATCTAGTTCAAAGAGTTTGGATGAGGAACTTGGCATACTAGTCTTACGCACACTAGGTACAAAGCAAGAGAGATATGTATCTCCACATGCTAGAGTGATAGGTGTACAGAGTGATCCACAAGCTTTGCGGATCACAGAGAGTCAGATACCCAGTTGATAGATTGACATACTATGGTTTTGCTATGCACTATGCATATATGACCTCTTTGGTAAAGCATGTGGAACCTACATGCTATGTAGAAGCTATTGGAAAGCATGTATGGGAAAAGGCAATGGATGAGGAGATGGATGCATTGGTTCATAATGATACTTGGGATTTGGTTGCCTTACAAGGCAAGAATGTTATTGGCTCTGTAAATGGGTTTACAAGGTGAAACGCAAGTTAGATGGCTTGATTGAGCGTCATAAAGCATGACTGGTTGCTAAGGGTTATGCATAGACCCAAGTCTTGGATTATGATGAGACATTTAGCCCTGTAGAGCAAAGATGGGAACTGTGAGGTCAATTATTGCCATAGCTATTGGCAAATGGTTGGGAAATGCATCAAATGGATGTCAAGAATGCATTTCTAAATGGTGATTTGCAAGAGGAAGTTTTTATGGAGCAGTGAAGGTTATGTACACACAAGGTATCCCACTCATGTATGTAGGTTGGAGAAAGCACTTTATGGGCTGAAACAAGCACCTCGTGCTTGGAGTGATAAGATAAGCCGACATCTTATCTCTATTGGTTTTCAGGTTTCTATGGCAGATTCTTCACTATATGTGAAGAAGACAGATCATGGGATTGTTGTGGTTGTCATCTATGGGGGATGACTTGATTCTGACAGGTGATCATGCTATAGATATTATGCATGTCAAGAAGGCATTGAGTGGGCAGTTTTAACTTGGGTGATTTTGCATGAATATGGCTAGTGTCTAGCGTCAGTATGCATTGGATATGTTGGCTAGATATGGGATGACTGTGTGTAAACCCATGAGTACACCCTTTTGGAGAAAAATGTGAAGTTGAGGGATGATTTTGGTGAAGAGTTAGAAGATCCATCTATGTAAAAGAAGATGGTTGGCAGCCTCATTTACATGACTATTACATGGCCAGACTTGAGTTATACTATGGGGCTAGTGAGTCAGTTTATGCAAAGCCCTAGGAAGCCTCATTTGGATGCAGTGAGACGGATCATGCGTTATGTAAAGACCACTACACATTATGGTCTTCTTTATGAGCATGGTAAAGGCTTAGATGTATATGGCTACATGGAGGCAAATTGGGTAGATAGCTCCTATGAGACAAGAGATCTACTAGTGGTTATGCCTTTACATTTGGGAGTGCCATGGTGAGTTGGAGTAGCAAGAAGTAACCCATTGTTGCTGTATCTAGTACAGAGGCTGAGTACAGAGGAGGAGCCATAGCTATATGTGAAGGAGTATGGTTAAAGAAACTCCTGGTGACTGATTTGGGTGAGCCTATTGAGGGCAAGGTTGTCATACACTATGACAACATGAGCAGCATACAGTTGGCCAATAACCTAGTTTTTCATGCAGGGACCAAACATATAGAGGTCCACTATCACTTTCTCAGGGAGAAAGTGTTGGATGGTACAGTGGACTTGAGGTATATGAAGATTGAAGAGCAAGTTGTTGACATATTTACGAAGCCACTTGAGAGAGAGAAGCTTGAGTACTTCCATACCATGTTGGAAGTGGGAGTACATGCGATGAGCTTGAGGGGGAGTGTTGATAGCATAAGCTCATCTTCATCTATGGCTGTATCATGAGTTTGAGAGGGGTTGTTGAGATTACAAGCTCGATGAGACAACTAGAGCCAGCAGGCATGATATGTGCTGGCATGGTAGATAGTAGCATGTGTGTGACAATAACCATGTCTAGCTGGCCCACAGTGTGTGGACATTAGATAGGATTATTTGGTGTGTGAACACATCACATGTAGTGTGTGGTGTTGTGTAGTATTCTTCTATTATGCATTGTGTGAGAGTGGATATGGCTTCCTCTATGGTTAGGGTTACATAAATCTATTAGGGTTGGCTCTCATGTGTGTGTGCTCTCTCATTATTTGTCTTTTATCAGGTTCTACTGTGCAACTGCTGGAACGTTAGTCTGGAACATCTGCATCATGTTATACCATGCAACTAATGGAGTGTTGGCATCCTATATGTGTCTTATCATTGTGTATGTGACACTGATTGAAAGCCAATACATGACTTTCCTTACACCTTGGTTCTAGTCCTTGAGTGCCTTTACATGTGTTGGAGTGATATTCTCTTCAAAAAACTTTGGAGGCTCCTTATTATCTCCTTCGACATAGTCTAAAAATACTTTACCCATCAAGAAATTGGTCATTTTGAACTTCCAAGCATGGAAGTTGTTCTTGTCCAACTTCTCACCTAACAATCTAATTGAGTCCATCAGACATGTTTTCTTGCAGCAACCATAAACCTGTAAATAGATAATTTTTGCATGCAACCTATAACACAACAATATCTTTTGTGACTACTGTCCGAGCGGTACTTCAGCACAACCTGTATGTCACCACAGTACATGCATATACACACAAGATTAGTAATACATGTGCAAACATTATTTGCACTCCCAAAATACACTGTTGCACTGTAATAACCAGGTTTGAGTAGAGACAATTCTCAATCAGAATGCCCTAGAATTGCTCAAAAACACCTTACAATAATGACCAAATGGAGACCGCAACACGTTTGAAATGCAAATCTAGTTGTAGAACTATAGTACAAAGTATAGTTCAAGGTACTACGCACCACATAGGCACCTACATGCTTGCAAAGACAACTCCTCAATCGGAGATGTGTAGCTCCTAGAGCTACCCAAGGGGTGTTGTACCTAAACAAGAAGGGGAAGAGCTGATGATGCTCTTACCCATGTACTACTTCCTTTGCTTGTCGCTAAGCTCCTTACCTTGAACCACGCTCTGATACTATAAAGAGAATGTGGAGAAGAGGGAGAGCTAGAGTTCCTAGCAAGTCACACACACAAGAGAGAGCAAGATACACAAGAGAGAGATGGATGGCTGGATTTTCTTCTATCTTCTTCTCTTCTCTACAACCAAACACACACAAGAGAGAGCAAGATACACAAGAGAGAGATGGATGGCTGGATTTTCTTCTATCTTCTTCTCTTCTCTTCTCTACAACCAAACAACTAAAAAGATAAGAGTATATACTAAATAAGGAAAAGTACTCTCCTACAATAACATACAATCACAATCAATGTGTAAACTCAACTATATGAGTTGGCACTTTAACTATGCCATAACTCTAGTACTCCAAAGTGGATGTCACATAGCCTATCATCCCTACTAGCAACATATCAATCATAATCTCACCAACCATGCCAGTGGCATAAGTGTGGAAGATATCACCCAGGCGGGTCATCAATGTCTGCAGTGCTAGTTGAGGTTAATATCTCAACACATACACATATCTTGAGTATGTGCATGGCCATGATGATCCTCGCCATCAAAATCCCATTGACCCCCTCACTATAGGTGTACTTGTACAATATGTTTCATGGATTCAAATCATACCTAGGAGTGTCCACAATAAAGGTCCTATGCATTTAGGAACTAATTAAACTATTGGGATTAATGCACTAAGAAGAGGCACACAAAAAAAGGTCTGATCTTTGATTATTGAAAGGTCCAATTCAATGATTCGACTCTCCGATTGAAACATCTAAATTAAACGATCCGAATCTCCAATCGTGGGGGCTGATCCTCCTTTTATATCATCAATTCTACACCCCCAATTTCCAATCGCACACCAAGATGAATCACAAGACCTCAAATCATTAGCATAGTCTTGTCGATGGTTCCCACTTTAATCATCAAAGCTTCAATCGGCCAATCACTATCTCCAATCGACTTAAGGCTAATCATCTAATCCAACATGCAATCGCTAGTCTAGCCAAGTGATTTTGATTACCCAACTCTAGTGTCCAATCATCCGATTTCCTTCCAATCATCCAATTCCACCATCATTTATGCCATGTTATCGACCAACTATAAATACTCAAACCCCCAATTGCACAAATCTCATGAGTGGAGAGCACAAAGAGCATGCTTCCCCGATTGACTGCAATTGTCTTCTCCACCTCCACCTCTACTGAGACGACTAACCACATGTAGTTTTTTTTCATTGTGGATAATAGAGAAATGGTTGGAATTATGGCTAGACTATGTGTGGTGGAAGACACAAGGCACACAAGGACTAGGGTGTATTGTAGTGCATACTCATTTGCAAGTTATGGTGGATACACAGAGAAGTGGTGTTGGATTATGTGGTCCAGTTTATGCCCTATAAGAAGGGGATGTCTTTGTCATCCCTTATCGGCGGCCATAAAATTTTTCCAAAGTGCCAACAAGTGAAAGAACCATATTGCAATAAAGGATTACATGAAGTTGTAATGCAATTGTATCTAACATGGGGAATTATTGTACTGGATTGCCTTGAATTTTTCCAAAGTGCCAAGTGAAAGAACCATATTGCAATAAAGGATTACATGAAGTTGTAACACAATTGTATCTAACATGGGGAATTATTGTAGTGGATTGCCTTGAATGTCTAGTAGTGGTATTGTGCTTATAAACAATTGATTATCTATAAAATAGCAAGGCTGCATACCTTGGCCATTAATTCTTTGTAGGTGGATATAGTGCTGCATCGATTGAGGGGTGCATAAGTCTTTGATAACACAAGTTGTTGCATTAGCAATATGGCCTCGCGATCCAACCCATACCCCAAGGGAAAAAGAAGGTTTTGGAAACTATTTTTGCTTTGACAAGATAGGGATGGTGCCCTATCTTGGAATTTCCACCTTGGGGCACGGACCTCAAAAGATGTTGTGAGGACATTACCACTTACAACCAGAAGACCGAATGTGTGGCCATCAACTGCTTTGAGAATGAGGCAGAGAAACATGCTATCAAGACCAAATCTAATTTGGTATAGGCACTAAACCTACCCACATTGACCAAGTACTAGAATAAGAAGATCAGCACCCTAGTTGAGAAGAGTGAGTGCTTCAAAGACCACTCAGCAAAATCCCTACTAGAGTGAAGTTATCTTGTTACAATAGTTAGTAATGCCTTATATGATCTACTATGCATATTTATTATTTTACAAACCATATAGGAGCACTCAAGCAAATGTGCACATGCATTCTACATATCAACTCAAGTGGTCCAAACAGTTATGCATTCTACATATCAACTCAAGTGGTCCAAACAGTTATGTAAAACTCATTGTGGCAAAATGCTTGGTCCTCATCTTTACCAGAAACATCTTATTACAAGCTCTACAAATATTAATTGACATGGTGTGAGCTTATGTGTTGTATGCTCTCTAGATACTAACTCAAGCAATCCAAACAGTTGTTTCAAACTCATTGGTGAAATGCTTGACCCATGAGATGAGTCTTCCCTATTTTCAAGTTTATTTTCAAGGATTGGCTACCTTTACATATGTAAATGTAATTGGTTTCCCAATAGTAAACTAGCCTTTTTCATCTCTCATAGGCCTTCTGAGGATCATGGTGTATAATTCTCTTATTTGAAAATCCATCACCACAAATGTGTGGTGGAAGCTTAGCCTAAAGGCTTTAATCTGAGTTCTGATATATTTGAGCATTTAATCCCCTTAGGTAAGTTATTATGGCCCTATTGTTTTGGGGTTTCTTGAAGTGAAAAGACACCCAAAGGTTCGGTTTAGTTGTGTTCTTTTGACCAGGAGGCTTATGCCTGGTGATTGTGCTAACATAGCACCACCATCATCCAAGATTGTGTAGATCATCATTCCTTTATAAATGACAAGTAACGTGACATTCATTTCATCGCTTTCAAAATAGTTTCCCAACTTGTTTATGGGCACTTGTCCATTCCTTTTGGGTGTGTGGAGGAGGGCGCTCAATGCGGCACAACTAATTCTCCTCTTTAGGTACAAGGTGCAAGGTGTGGGCTCTTAGGTTCCTAGTCATCAAGTCGAATAAGTCTCTCCAAAGTTTAAAATTTTCTTGTAAAAGAGAACTTATCTTGGGACTCGAACTTTTGAGGACAAGAAGGCATGAGACCTCGGAGAATATTCATACTAACTTGGTTCGTACTCACTTAGAGGTGGGCTTTGGACATGCCAACATGTAAGGAATGCATAATGATCCCCTAGGATGTAGTGCCTCTACTAATGGGGTCAAAATAAAGTGGTCACGAATCATAATCACCTCAAATGAGGTCAAAATAAAGTCATCCAAACACCTCTGAGAAAATATTATGGTGACTTACCTCCCACTGAGTCCTTCTTACTATATCTAGCAATATAGGGTCTGTGTGAATTGATTCCAAAGGTAGAGGCTCTAAAACTAGCTCTTTTGTAGCTTCTTAAGAATGGTTACAGTTTTGGTCAGTGCTTTTGGCATGCTTTAAGGTTCCCCATAGGTTTAGCTCTAGAATTGGGTATGGGATACACGTAGGTAGGATCAGTAGTTTATACTCAACCACTTGCTTAAGTACTGGCTTTGGGTTAACCTGCACCTTCCTAAGCTCTTGGGCTTGTTTCATTATCTCTTTCTCTAGTACCCCCAACACAATGTTGGGCTACTCCTTGAGTTTCTTTGGAAGGAAACGGTTTTTTCTCTTTCGGGGGAAGAGATGGTTTGAGCGAGAGATCCCTTGTTATCTCCACAAGGGAGGCAACTCTTATCTGAACTACTTTTAATGTTCATGACATCGGTATCTTTGATAATTGTTTACTATGATTATTAGGAACTTATGTTAAGGTGGATGTGAGACATTATAGGGCTCCTCTGGTCATTGGTGGTCCCTCCAAGAGTGTTCAACTCCTTGAGCTAAAGGGGATTTGAGGACTAAAGCATGAGAAAGAGTAACATATTCATGGTGGATTAAGGAGACACATAAGCTTGATTAGAGATATGATTAACACATATTTAATGAGATTAGAGAAGTGATAAGGAGCTTAATGGAACTCTTGTATCATTAGAGGAGTAAATCTAGTGCATTTCTTCATTAGAGAGTGCCTCTCTTATATATAGGCTAGGATAAATACAAGAATACAAAATACATCATTTCTAAAGTCATACACATCCTACATTGGTGTAGGATGTGTATGACTTTAAAGGTGTAGTTCCATTGCTCTTCCTGACTCATTTGGACTTGACTCTTATTCCTATGTGTGGTCCCTTTGTGTATTTTAAAGGTGTAGTTCCATTGCTCTTCCTGACTCATTTGGACTTGACTCTTATTCCTATCCTGCACATGCGACTCAACTGCATCCTTATACTTCGTGACTCATTTGGACTTGACTCTTATTCCTATCCTGCACATGAGACTCAACTGCATCCTTATACTTCTCTCTCTAGCAAAAGTAACTTGACTTGTGGAAAAAAGAATTGTGGCGCTGATGTACCAATGATGTGAATCCCTATAAGGAATTACACATAGGCTTATTTTAACCTTTCAGAACCTGACTCTTGACTCTTATACCTTAGGATTGTTTTGGCAATTGGTGACTTGACTTTTGAACACTTATGGCATTGGTGCATTTTGGCTTTTGGCAATGACTTAGAGTTGGCTGTATGTGAGACATGGTGATAGAGGAGTTGTGCTTGTTGTCATCTATGTAGATGACTTGATCATTACGGGGGACCATGATGCAGAGATCTTTGATGTAAAGATCTTGCTTAGACAGAAGTTCGAGATGAAGGATCTGGGGGAGCTCAGATACTTCTTGGGCATTGAGGTGATTAGGTCACCACATGGTATTGGATTACTGCAGAGACATTATGGCTTGGACATGTTGTCCAAGTATGGTATGACAGGCTGTAAGCCTATTTCTGTGCCATTGGATCAGAATGGCAAGTTGAGTGCAGATTCAGGAGAGATCTTGGAGGATCCTACTATGTATAGATGCATAGTAGGAAGCTTGATCTATATGACGATCACCAGACCAGATTTGAGCTATGCTGTTGGGTTGGTGAGTCAGTTTATGTAGGTTCCACGGAAATCGCATTTGGATGCAGTGAGACGCATACTGAGGTATGTGAGGTCTACTTTGCATTGTGGACTATTCTATGAGACTGGGACAGAGATATGTGTACATGGGTACACAGATGCTGATTGGGCTGGTAGTATCTCAGATAGAAGATCTACCAGTGGCTTCATGTTTTCTTTGGGGAGTGCTGCTGTGACTTGGAGCAGCAAGAAGCAGCCTACGGTTGCTCTATCGAGTACAGAGGCCGAGTACAGAGGAGCTGCTATGGCAGCATGTGAGGTAGCTTGGTTGAGGAAGCTACTTGCAGATTTGGGTCTATCAGTGGGGCCATGTATCCATCATTCATAAAGTCGATCAAAAAATCCTCAGCAACCTCTTGAAGACACATAAGGGCCTGTGACTCCCATCGGACTTTATCAAGATTTGTGTTTCTCATTCTGCCAACCATAAATGGCAGTCGAGGGATGAGAAGATTAGTAGATTTCTGTGCCGCTCTGATCTCTCTTAGTGACTTCACCTGATAGTTTAATCTCTTTCTTGCTCTTGCCCTAGCACGAGGCTTTGGAGGTGGCTTTTCTTGTTTTTCATCGACAACTGGCGTTTTGGAAGATCCTGGTTTGTCTTGAGCTTTTTCAGTCTCCAAAGGGGCGTAGACTTTCCTTGCAGTCTGTTTTGTCCTCGCCATTGAAGTTAAAGAAAAAGAATAGACCCGATCGGGGTGATTTGTGAATTGAGATAAAAAAACTAACAAAGGCCCGAACTAAGCGATGGGGCGGATCCGAATTGTTTGGATTAGCTCTATCGCTTGATTCGAGCTGAGACAATAGGAGATGGAACTAAGCGATGAAAAGCTTCCAAAAGCATTGGAATAGCTCAATCGCTTCATTCGGGGAATTTCCAAGTGATAGGGGTGGATCCGGAACCAAGCGATGAAGAAGGTCCGAGATGTTCGGATGAGCGTTATCGCTTGATATGGGTGAGAAGGGTAAAAGGAGATTTTGCTTGATACCGTGTCGGTGAAAAATAAAAATGTTTTCAAGAAAATTAAATTTTTATACCTCGAATCCATCGTACATATAGGACCGTTGGATACACGTGTCATGCAATCATTTTTGCCATGTGGCACGAACGGTCACTATTTAAGGTATTTTTGCCACGCTCCACGTGCTCCGTCGGATATTCTCAAAAATTCTCTCTCGTTTTTTTTTTTGCCAAAGCCCGCACCAGATGATAGAAACATTCCTTTACTTTTGGATCACTTATTTTCGCTTAGTCGGCCCCTATTTTGCAAGCTCTATTTTGCAAAAACTCTCTCTCTCTTTTTTGAACCTTCAAATTGCCAAAGCCCGCACCAAGCGATAGAAGCATTCCAAATATTTTGGACCACTTATTTTCGCTTAGTTCGGGCTCTGCCATATAGTGACTTCCAAGCCTTCTTCAGAATTGTTCCAGCGTTTTTCTCAAATATCACAATGAGTAAAAGTGTTGAGGGAAGACATGAACTTGTTGAAGAAAGCCCAAGTGAAAGACTCTTGAATGCTATTTTGCAAGATGGTCATGACATGAAGGTATACGCAGATGCAGTGGAGATATTCAATCCAAGGTTTGTTCTTTCAGATGTTTTGATGAAGCTTAAGGACATTCTTGAAGAGGAGTACAAACAATTTGAAATGTCAATTGAAGGTCATTGTTTTCATATCGGAGACAATGATTTTTGTCACCTTACAGATTTTACTCAACTGTCAGTGGAGAAAGCCAAAGTTACAAAGAGGTTCAGTAGATTTTCAAATAGAATCTCTTTCACATGCCCTTCATCCATTTCTTGTCCAATTCATAAGAAGCTTTGTAACCTTGTCCCCAAAGATGTCTCCTTTCTTTTCTTTCTATTTTTGAGAGCAGAAATAAAAGATAAAGAGCAAGAATTAGATATTGATGCAGAGAAGGAGGAAGAAAACTGAAATGTCACCACAATCTCAAAGCTAGAGAAAAGTGAGATTTTAGAAGAGGAAGAAATTGATGTTCAAGCTGAGGAGAAAGAAAGTGCAAATCTTGATGTTGCTGAATTTAGGGCTTTCACTGTTACTGAAGAGCCCTTAGAGGAAGCAAGCATATCTAAATCCTCTGTTACTGTTCCAAGCCTTCCTTTCTTCTATATCAATGAGAAAGATTTTATTCCTTTGTCCTATCTTCAATGTCTCTTCAATATCAGGGAAGACTACTGTATTGCAGCAATTTCAGAAGCTTGTGAGGTGACCAAAGACTTTATTGATACAGAAGTAGAGTCAAAGGAAGAGTTTTTGGCACTTGATTTGCAAATATCTGACCACTCATTTATCCCTACTCTTGATGCACTTGCCTTGTGCCTTAAAAGAGTGGATGAGGAGAAACCTTCCCTTAGAGATGAGGATTTTGAGAACAGGCTTATTGAGTTAGGTGTAGAGTCTTTTGGCAGAGATTTCAAGCTTCAGGTAGATTCTGATAAATTGGAAAGGGTTGGCTCATGTAACTTGATGAAAGACAAAGTAGTAAGTGAGGATGAGTTGCAGAAGGTAGTTTCCTTTTAATCTTTTGTAAAATGTTATTGTGATTGTAATTTTTTTAAAGTGAGGTTTTTGTCTTGCAGATTGAATTGCTTGATAAGGATGATTTTCTAGGAAGAGCTAAAGGCAGCAGAGTGAAAGCTACAGGGACTAGGTCAAGAAGGCCTTCATCTGCTCTCATGCACTACTTACCTACATTGGATAAGGCTGTGTTCTGTGCATTCCACATGAACTTCTCTGAAGATGCTGAGTTGCCAATATTTGCCTTGAAGGTGTTGTCAAGGTTCATGGGATACACTCCCCTTCAAATAAATGCTAACAAGGTCTTGCTTCTAGAGAGAGCTGCTGCTCTTAGAATCTTTGGATATGCTGCAGGTTTCAATGCCTCAAGAGCAGGATACTTTCTTTGCTACTCTAGCTATGCAGCTGCAGCAGAGCTGAGGAGTCAGATATCAATCTTCTTGGAGGTTATAGAAGGAGAAAATTTTTGAGAATATAGAGGTGACATGCCGAATAGTCCCAAGAGAATCAAAAACTAATGTACACACAATATTTTACAAGGATTGATTATAATTCAGCAAATATTTTGTAAGAGGTACAAATGTGTTAGTAAATCATTAGTCTCTATCTTGAGGTGTTTGTGTAGTTTCAGATTGCTGGTTCTTTGATCTCATCCTTTGTAATTGCCTCCTGTAGAACCAATTGAATAATTCTTTAAGTGCATTGCTTCTTCTTTGACCACCTCCTCTTCTAGTACATCTGAAAAAGGAAGTTCTCGCTTGATAGTGAGACTTTTCCATTCCTTGTGTGTTCCATGTTGCAAGGGGTCCTTCTGTAGCAAAATATGGTCCATGCAAGTAAAGAATATGCTACAAAGACAATTCTTTGTTAGTAAATTTAAGAAATTACACTTTAATTTTAACTGTTTTGATAAGTCGGAATACTCACCAAGTAATAAGTTATGTCTTTTTCTCCCCAAGCATCTATGATAGCTTTTATTAAAAGCTTTATTGCTTTTTTGAAATCATCTGCATAAGTATTTGAACCAACTTGTTGTCTTAGGACTTCGAAAAAATTGTCGAGTTTTTTCCAAACTTCCATACGTTTGTTGGCTACATCTGGTCTACTTTTGACATTTGTGGTAATGACACATAGATGTTTCCAGCAGTTCCACATTGCATTGACTTGTTTGGTGTCATGGTTGCTCAAAAATCTTCTTATTATAAACGTTGTATTCAAAAGACGATTTTTTTTTTGTCTCTCATATGGCATTGTTCCCTCAATATAGAAATACTCTCCGAAATGTTTGGAAATTTCCTCATTTAACAGAGTTCTATATTTTCAAACATTGTGAGGTCTAGGCAACCCAAAAGCTTTGATTTTGTAATACTTAAGGACCCTGAACCAGGTTTTAGAGATGGCTCTGTATCCCTTTCTACTCACTCCCACTGTGTCACAAACTTCTTGCATTTGGGAAGGCTGGACCAATAAGTCCATATCTTTTAGTAGATGTTGAAAGACTAGTTTTTTTTTAGTTTGATTTTCAGGAAGTTTCAAAAGTTTCAAGATATCCGACCTATTCATAAGCTCATTCAAAAATCTTACCCTTTCCTGAGCATTAGACATGTCAAATCCTAGAAGGGTAGTAACATGATCTCTTACAAGTTTTAACCTTTTTTTCCTTTGTCCAGATCTCTCTGTCAAGTTAACTACATCCCGCATTCGTTTTACTCGTGCTCTTAACCCTATTGGAGTTTCTTTTAAGGTTTTCAATCGATCATTTTCTTGTTTCAAAGACACTATTTTGTTTTCAAGTTCTATAATTTTTGTTGCATTCAAAGATAAAGTATTTTGAAGATATGTAATATGTTCTGCATGTGATTGAGATAGTCTTGAACTATAACCAAGTAAGCCATCCACGCCATCACCAACAAATCTCATCAAATCATGTGGTGTGTGAAAAGAAGGATACCTTCCTGTTCTGGGATCCGGTGGATATAGACTTCCATCTGTCCATAGGTCAATATGCTTCTTTCCTTCGTTGCGAAGATGTTGAGCTTCATTCGCACATGAAAGGGGTCTTTGGTAGACACTCCGTGTAGTTGCATACTCTTGGTTGAGCTTGATATTCAAATGAAACTTACGATTAGATGTATCACTCATTACTAACAGAGCTAAAAATATTAGCAGAGCTATTAGAAGATGAGAGACGCAGAAGAATGAGAATGAGATGTAGCTTGTGAAATTCTTAGAGAATGGATGAGAGCGCGTTCGGAGGGAATGGTCATTCAAAAGTAAGAGAAATAAGTATTTGCCCGCGAAGTCACTAAAAGAGGACAAATTTCGAGACGAGCCATTAAAGAGTAGCATGAAAACGATATATTTTTTTAGATTTTAAAATATGTACTTAGATACGTGTTCAATCACATAGATACGCTTTAAATATCCAAAACGGTCAAATTTGGAGCCGTTTTGATCGTCAACGTTCTACTAATTAGCAAGTTAGCGAATTCCTTACACAGCCAATTTTGAGACGTTTTTGGCCCTAATGTATCAATTCTTGATAAGAATTCATTTGTCCTTATTAGCCTTCAACAAAGCTCTAATATACCAACTGTGAGATCCCCTCCGAGGGTGCTGACAGCGGAAGCAGCGGGGCGGGGATCCACACTCGGGGCCTTACTTGTGGATGTGCGGACAAGAGACTAGCCTGGCGGTTCCTCCAAAACCGAGCTCGAAAAAACTTTCCTCGCCCGGAAGGCACGGGCAATTCCGCCATGGGAAAATCTTCTACAGGGAATTAATATAACGAGTCAAAGTCTTAACTAGTTAAACTGATCCAACTGAACCTAAAGTCACATGGTTAGATCAAAGAAGAGACTTGCACTTGATCCATAGAATCACCAATTTTTTTCTTCTTGAACGAGGCACAGCCGCCGTTGATTCCCTCCCATAGAACAAGGGTCTTCTCAGGACTAAATCTAACTAACATAACTAATCGTATCTTAATTGTTTCGCAGGAATCCCCCGATGATCCAGCCTAACCCCAACCGGCCCATGGGTTAGCCAACCACTTGACCATTGTATTGGTGGGATTCCTTTATAAAGATTTGGTTATGTTTTACCCGGGTACCGAGGAAAAGAGTTCCCAAGTCCCCTAGTCGGCTCTCAAGCAAAATTTAAAGTAGGCATACCACGTACACACCCGATATGAAATTGCCATTTATAACAGATTCGACTGTCTTTAAAACAATCCTTCAATGAAAATCATAATATTACTGATCATCATCCTCCAAAATTACCAAGTCCATTGTGTTACAAAATATGTCATCTAGACTCTCCGTTGTTGAAGACCAGCTGGCCAACCAATGAGATCCAATATTAAAATTTGATTCACAAAAATCTTTCTTTTTAGTCCATCTGAATCTTCCTCGACGCACGCATGGGTGTCCTAGCAACCGCGAGCCCGTGCATCACCTGGTCAGAACCCTCTAGGATCCTCCTTAGGTGTCCTAGCACTTCACTCAGGGAGGACCGCTTCGTTGGTCCTCGCCCATCATACACCGAGCGCACCATCTTAACCATACTGAGGCTGGTCAAGACCTCAGCAAGGTTTGCCGCGAGCGACGTCCCTCGACAACTCTTGCCACCACAGCTGTTGCAACAACGAACCTCCTCTTAGTTAAACACATGCCAAATGCTTCCTCCAGCATTCTCGCATAAAACAGTTCTTTAAATGAAAAACAGAGGTTCTATGCAAGTAAAATTCCCAGTTTGAGATTGGTTCCACAAAATCCCTTTTTCCTTAATTTTCCAATTTTATAATGAGAATCCTTGATCTCTCATCAGGGTAATCTACCCATCATTTGACTGATTGTCCAACTAGATTCTGGGTGATTTCGATTAAAGGAAAACTAGTTTGATTCAATGGTGGTCTATTCTTTCTATTTAGGAACTGGAATTGGTCACAAAGTTTTTGCTTGATTCAAATCGAGAGATGGACAAGTAGGTTTACTGTCCGTCCCTCTCGTAGTCTAACCAAAATCATTCAGTTTAGTCCTAACAAGGATTTTCTTCATATAAATATCTATTTTTGGATAAATACCAATTTAGTGATTTAACCAAATAAAATATCTAGAGATATTCTTTCTACCATTTAATTTCTCAACCTTAATTCCCTAGGTGGAATTATGGTGAAAAATTCTTCTTTTGTCATTAAAAATTAATTCAAATCTTTCTCTTCTTAAATATCATAAAAATTCTTCTTTTAATTAAATATAATTATTTATTTTTTAATAAGCTTAAAATTTCTCTTTTTCTCATTTAATGAGTGCAATCCAAATATCATGGGAATTTCTCTTTTATCATAAAATAAATCTATCTAAAATTTCTCTTTAAATTAAATAAAAATATTCAATATACCAAGAATTCCTCTTTTTTCATTTAAATGATTGAATTCTAAATATGATGGGAATTCCTCTTTCATTATTTAAATTTATTCATGCATAAAATAATTTTAACTAAAATTTCTCTTAAAAATTAAATAAAAATATCCATTAATCCTAATATGACAAGAATTCCACTTTTTCCATTTAAATGATTGAATTAAAAATATGATGGAAATTCCTCTTTTATCATTTAAATTTTTCTTATGCATAGAAATAAATTTAACTAAAATTTCTCTTTAATTTTAAATAAAATAACATTATTTTAATATTCCTTTTTTTTCTCTTTCTCCATTGAAATGCATGGATCTCAATTATCATGGGAATTCCTCTTTTATCATAAAAATAAAATTATTGAAAATTCCTCTTTTTCTCTAATTAACTATTTATACATAAACATTAAAAATTAATTTTTCATGGATATGACAAGAATTATTCATTTAACATAGGATGACTAATCCTAAAATATGGTAGGAAGTCCTCTTTTCACATTATGCACAAAAATGATTTATGTGTTAATTTTCAAAAAAATTTCCATAGCTCCACTACTATTACTGATAATTTTTAATAATTTTAAAAAGCATAAGACTTAGTAATACACTTATGATAGATTAACTATCAATAGATCTAAATCCAATTTATGGATCTAAATCATAATTTTATCATAATTTATGTAACATAAAAGCATTAAAAAGCCATTTCTTTAGCCTCTAGCTTGACTAGCATAGAGTTTGATTTTAGAATTGACAATTGCTCCATGAGAAGCATCATTTGAATAGAGAGTTGGTCATAGGAATTACCATTCTTTGGGGGAGAGAGAGATATACTTAAAAACATCCTTATTTAAGCATAAATGTAAACTTTTTATGATTAATCATTAGAATTCATTAGAGAGCTTCATCTGCATTGAAAAACCATTCATTTGAATACTTCTCAAGCTTGAGAGGGGTTGAGAAGTGAAAAACATTTAGAAGATTAAAGAAAAACCATAAAGTCACATCTTACCTCTTGTTTTGGTTGCTTCTCTATTCTTAGGAGAGGCTCCCAACCAATCAATTGGTTAGTATGTTGAGAGGAAAGCTCCAAGGAAGGTTGAAGAGAGAGAGAAGCTCCAATCTCTCCAAATTGTAGAGGATTTTTAGAGGATAATAGAAAATATACTTATATTAAGGTAATACTGGCATGGTCTAGTTCACAGATGAGAATACAAAATAATGAGGGTCTATTTATAGGTTGGGGAGGCCAAAATTTTCCAGCTTCAGTTTGGCTGAATTTGGACAAGATTTGGACCAGTTTGGCTCCCTTTTTGATCCAGTTTGATCTAGTTTGATCCAGAAGAGAGGAGAGATAAAAATATCCTAATATTTTTTATTTTAAAACTCATTCACATGTGTGAAATAGACACCTCCTTGAAGTCTGCCCCTTTCCTTACCAAGGTGTCAAAATTGTATGATTACTCTAAAATCTTAAATTTTTAGTAATATCTCATAGTTTTTAACTAATAAATCTTGTACTTAGTCAACTCTTCATCTTATGTAGACATTTACTCATTTTTGGGTATTTTCTTTTATTCATTGGATTTATCTCATCTCAACACTTGGATTAATCTTATTGGCCCATAGGAACCTTAATTGGACGATAATCCAAAAATTTCAAAAAATCTTGACCCTTAGGCTAAGGTCTTTTAAATCATTTTCAATTGATTCCTAATGCACCTTGGAAAATTTATTTTGATTTTTTATTTCAAGGAAACATATTTCAAGGAAACATATTTTTGATATTAAGAGAATTTGTTTATCCAAAAATATCTCAATGTTGAATTACCACTCTCTAGAAATTTTTCATCTCACTAGACAAAAACAAGGAAAAATAATATTTTCTTATATTCAGAAACAGGGAATGATTATAGGAAATTTTTTATTTCAGGGAAACATATTTTTGATATTAAGAGAATTTGTTTATCCAAAAATATCTCAATGTTGAATTGCCACTCTCTAGAATTTTTCATCTCACTAGACAAAAACAAGGAAAAATAATATTTTCTTGTATTCAGAAACAGGGAATGATTATAGGGGATTGAAGTAGAGCCTATTCATTATTTAGGTTGAGGAGGAATCTTACACTCAAGAGGAAAAGGAAAGCTCTAAACTCAAGACAACAATAGATTACACTCATCTACTCACAAGCTATAATCCTAAACTTGAAAGCATTAAACCAAACAAAGCTCTTGAGTGTGAGAGAGAGAAGACGAGAGATGCACAAGGCTTAGTTCATAATGAGAAGTGTATTCATTCAAGAAATCTGTGAAATGAGCCAAAGCTCTCAATACCTTTTATAGAAGTATCTATTTTTTACAATATGGGACAAAAGCCCGATAAAACATAAATGTTTTTGTTTTCTTCTTGAGGATCACCAAAACTGTGCTAATTAAGAGGTCATACTCCGAAAAGCGTACACCTTTGGAGCTTTAGATGTGTTTATTGTTTTTATTTTACTTTGAAGGTTATCCATCCATCCACCTTTTGTTAGAGAGGACCACCACACAAAGGTTATCTCTTCTTACCTCCATCTAGGCATAGAGAGCTCTTCCTTCACCCCCATATCCATGGAGCATTATGGTGTAACAACGGAGTGAGGAGGTGATGAATGAGCTAGCATACCCACATCAAGGAGTTCCATTTGTGTCTTAAGGTAAGACCCAATAACACTTGATTCAGTAAGGTTAAGGTAAGATCTTGACTTAGCGTTGCCAAGATAGAGACTAGCCTAGGACTTACCTCCATTCTTCTATCCATTCTAAGTTATTGGCATCACCCTATATTGATCAGTGTTGATTAGGAGTTCATACTCTAAAAGGCATGCATCTTTGGAGCTTTGGATATAATTGTTATTTTTTATTTTGTTTTGAAGCTTTTTTGTATTAGGGCATTCTAGTTTTACACCTTAGAAGGGGAAATGGAAAACCCTGGTTTTATGGTGATTTACATGATTTTGGCATCTAGATTTCATTCAAGAAATAGCTTAGCAATTGTGATTAAGAGTGAAATCCACTCTAAAGAGATAATAAGCTTTGAGCTCCATTAAGTATGGATTATTAGAGTATAAATTTATATTCATGCATTTCATAAATTTTCATTCATTGTTGGAAATTAGTAGCTTAAAAGCGTGCAAAATCAATAAAAAACAATTAAAAACACTTAATTCCTTATATAACCACTATTAATTAGGACTAAAAACCTTTATCACCCCTCATCAAGTCCCAAAAACCTTAATAGCCCCTCATTAACTCCAAAAAACCTCAAAAAACTCTAAAATCTAAGTAAAAGCATGGATGAGTTGGTAGAAAAACCACTCAACAGATAATAGACTAGTAGTGGTAAGGCTATCCTTAAGGGAAACCTCAAGGCCACATCCCTAACTAGATCCTCAAGCTAGACACCCACACTTATGAACCACAAAGAGATATGGTTTCATGTATAATTTATAGTCGAAACCATAGTCAACAAGAGTGTCCCTGTCATTACAAATATCTAGGCATCATTATTAGTGCCACAAGAACCACAATATTACATCCCATTATTGTTGGCAACACAAAGGAAAATGAGTAGGGTGGATTGCGGCACGATTGTTGGTAACAAGGAAACCTCGTAGGGTGGAAACCCGACACCATTTTTGGTACCAAGGAAACCTAACAAGGTGGACTCACGCACCACACAGCACATGCTTTCAACACCAAAGAAACCACTAACCCTACCATCCATTCTAAACGTGCCTCCACCAATGTCATAGCCACCTCTTCTATTACTACCATATCCTAGAACCGCACTAGTACAATAATACTCCAATGACTTTTCTTGACAAACTTAAGAGTATGAAAAAATAGGAGAGCTATGAGTCATATAAGCAATATGATTCATATAGATATCCAAAACAGCCTCTAGCCATTGACTATGCCTCCTTGTTTGAAGACATGTGTGGTGTAATAAAGGGTGAGAGACTTCAATAACATATTACCTATCCCATAGCCAATCATAGAACCTATAAGGGAACCTTTGAGTCTGCAAAGGTCTTTACCAAACCTGCAACCATTCTCAAGAGAACACAAAAAGTTCCAATTTCGGAGCCTCAAGCTAAAACACATTCTTTCCAAAACAAAATCTCAATTGGCTCAAAGGTGACAACTTCATCTGCTGCTTCAAAGACACCGAGAAGGCACCACCTCCCACTTGAGTGAGTAACCAAGGGAGTGTGACTATCGCCTGTGCAAGATGACATAGCAAGCCTCCGAACCTTTTTGTCCTCTAAGATCCGAGTCGTCCCAATAAGTTCTATTTTACAAGGAAATTCCCAGTATTAGGGAGACATATCCAACTAGACTGGCATTCACATCAAGAGCTTACTTATCCTTGCCGTATCATTTGTCATTATTGGGCCTTGCCTTAGAGCCGCAAAATGATGTGGGTGCACTAGCTCCATTGTCACACCAAATTACTCCTTGTTAAAGGGGTAAAGAAATAGCTCTCGTCGTTGCCTAGATGGGGGCAAATGCAGATTCATCTTTGTGGTCATTGTCTCTTATAAAAGGCAAGATAAGAAGGAGAAGCTAATGTGAGAGCGAAACCTAACTATTTAACATGCATCAACCAATAACATAAGCAAGTAGGATTTAATAGCATACATATAAGAAAAAATAGAGAAGAAGGGAGCTCACAAGTATTCTATATATTGGGAATGATTGTGTATTGCTTAATGTCAAAAATGACTTACAAGTGACTAGCTCTTACAAGTGACTTACAAGTGACTAGCTCTTACAAGTGACTTACAAGTGACTAGCTCTTACAGTACGTCAGCCAAACTTAAAAAATGATCTGGCCTCTATTACTAGTCTTAAGCAAGTACTACACAGAGTCCTTAGACATTTCATTAAGCTAATGATAGGCAAGTATTACACAGAGTCATTAGACTTTTCATTAAGCTAATAATAACGCTGATTTATATGATCCATTGCTATCTCACAAAGGATAAGTTCCCATTTTAGTGGGTAAGATGTAAAAGCATCTTACTATCGAGCAAGTGAAACCATGCTAACCTATGAAGTCTAATGGTAAGTGACATGAATGTTAACTACTCGGTAGGTTAACATGGTTTCACCCACTTGACCTACCATAAGATGCTTTACCATCTTACTCGCTCAAATAGGTACTTATCCTTTATAAGATGGTGTTGGAACATATAAATGAGCCTTACCATGAGAATAAACTCAAATAGGGAAAGTCTAAGGACTTTTCATACATACTTACTTAAGACTACTAATAGATGCCGAACGATACTTGCTTAATGTCAAATACGGAAAGTCTAAGGACTTTTGTGTATACTTGCTTAAGACTAGTAATACAAGCAGATCCATTTTTTAATTTAGTCGGCCTAGTATGAAAAATAGTCACTTGTATATGCCATTTTTTCCACTAAGAAATATATATAATCATTCCCTTGTAATAGAATACTTGTGAGCCCCCCTTTTTCTCTATTCTTGCTTGCATGTAAATTATTAAATCCTGCTTGCTTAATGTTTGTATGCTAGATAGGTTTGTTTGTAGGTTTCCCTCTTGCATTAGCTTCTTCTTCTTTCCCTGGCTTTTGTGAGAGAGAACCACTGCCAAAGATGAACCTCTATTTGCCTCCATCTAGGAAAAGAGAGCTCTTCCTTCATCCCTTTAGCAAGGAGAAATCCTGTTGAGATATCGAGCTCAACTAGTGCTGCAGCCGCGGATATTAATAACCCACTTGGGTGATAGCTTTTGCACTTATGCCATTGGCATGGTTGGTGATTTTATGACCGGTGGGGCGGACGATAGGTTATGTTATAGCCATATTTGGATTACTAGAGTATGGCATAGTTATAGTGTCAGCTCATATAGTTGGCTTCACACTATGGAACCGACCATTATATGTTATAGTAGGAGAGTACTTTTCCTTATCGTACATGCACCCTTATGTCTTTATGTCAATGGTTATAGAGAAGAGAAAAAGATAGAAGAAAATTCAGCCATCCATCTCTCTTTTGTGTCTTATTCTCTCATTGTGTGTGTGTGTGTGTGTGCTAGCTTGCTCGCCCTCTCCCCCACATTGCTTGAGTTCCTTACAAGGAACTCAAGATCTCCCTATCCCCCACATTCTCTTTATGGTATCAAAGCTCTAGTTCTTGTGAGAGCCAGGGAGGCAATAGATAAGGGCAATTCTATATCTTTTCCACTTTGATTTTGGAGCAACACCTTTAGTAGTTAGAGCTACAGGCAGCAGGCAAAGAAGTCACCCTCTCAGATTGAGGCACCCTCTTGGGTGAAGAAAAATGACCATATTGTGAAGTTAACTATGTTAAATTATTTTTTGCACATTTTGACGTCATTTGGATGCATTTTTTTGTCCCATTTTGGCTCTGTGAAGTATCAATTTTGACTGTATATACCTAATTTCTGGTTTGTTGCAAAGTTGCAGCATAAATAGGATAGTTCGTGTAGAGAATCTAAGTGTTATAGGTGTTGGTGGATGTATGTTTACGTGACTAATTCACATACAATCGTAGTATAAGAGTTTTACAATATTGTTGTGTTTGAGATTGCAAGTTTGTTGCAATCTACAAGTGCAAAAGTTTTTACAAACACTGTTAAATATAAGTTGCACAAGTAAAGATGTATGAGAGTGTATCACAGATTGTGAGCGAGAAGCTAGACAAGAATAACTTCCAATCATGGAAGTTCACCGATGACTAATTTCCATATAGGAAAAGGATATTAGGAGTTCACACATGTTATAGAAAGGAGCCAAAGATTGGTGAAGAAAATGCCACCCCTCTTAGCAAGTATAGGCATATAAAGCATGGCATGAAAGAGCCAGAAGGGTGCTATATTAGTTATCTCTCAGTGTGATGACAGACTCTATGGTTATGCATATATAGGATGCACAAATGCCTAAGAGACTTGGGACACCTTGGTAGAGATGTACATCACAAACATCCAAGCTTGGAAGATGTAGCTAAACAGGAGCTAGATAATGTGATGAAAGAAAAGCTAAGTATAAATGATTACTTAGTGAAGGTTAAAGGGCTTGTAGATTCCCTTTCTTCTATTGGATCACCATTGATGGACGATATGGTTCGATGACCTTGAATTGTATTGGCAAGGAATACAGCTAGATTCAGACCTTCATTAGAGTTTGAGAGAACTTTCTTGATTTTCAGGAACAAATTGTTCTTCTTATCCATAAGTAAATGAATATTGGGGGGTTCATCCCGTTGGAAATTCAAATGAGTATGCCTTTTTCTTATACAAGTAGAGGCAAAGGAAGATCGATGTGGAGTCCGGTTTGGAAACAAAAATCATGGGCAACAATAATAACAGAAATTAAATGTACAAACAGGCAGAAAAGGCCACTGTAGAGACAGGATGGAGCCAGAGGGGCCAAGGTGGTTGGCAAAGAAATAAAAATGTAAATATCATAGAAGAGTGTTATTAATGTGTCAAACCATGGCACATGGCAAAGGACTACTATAAAAAGCAGAATGATACCAAAAGTGAAAAGTTGTATAACAAGGCAACTATGCATTATCAAGCAAATAGGGTGGTGACAGAAGTGAGCAATTCTTTGTGATGTAGAATATTCTTAGTTCCACAATAGGAGATGTGTTAGGATCTAGAGATGTCTGGTATGTGGATTCTGTGCCTCTAACCACATAACCAGCCATGATGGTTAGTGGTTTAGAGACATGCAAAAAATGAAAAAACTAGATTATGTAGAAACAAGTGACGATACTACGTATCTCATTATGCATGTTGGTAAATTACCATTATTTATGCCAGATGGCAAAGTGAAGTACTTGGTAGATGTACTTCATGTTTCAAATATTACAAATATCCTAGTTTTTGTTGGACAAATGGTTGAGTGGGATTTGTAACACGAGGTTCAATCCTCAAGGATGTTTTGAAAAAGGCTTCAAAAATCAATGCCACTTGGTTGTAAAGGATAACAGAAACAACAAGATGTTTACTTTGGATCTAAACATACATGAGATAAAGACAACCATGTTATGCATGGGACATGTGTCATTGTAGATATTAACATATGGCACAAGCATATTGGTCATGCAAATATATAGCAGTCAAAGTAAATGCAGGCCTAAAATATTATTACAGGTTTGTCAAAGTATAAGGTTGATGGTATGCATAAAGTATGTGATGCCAACTCGGTAAGCAAGCCAAACATGCTTTCCCATGTGAAAAGCATGTCAGTGCAAGGCCATTAGATGTTATACACTGCGGGTATTATGTTACATTCATTCATGTGATCACACTAGGAAAGAGTGGGGTTATTTCATGAAGAAGAAAAGTGAGGTGTTTTCTCACTTTTAGAGATCTAAAGTCTTTGTCTCAAGAACAAAAAAAGCATGCAAATAAAATTTCTAAGATCAAATGGTGGGGGAGATTATTTCTCCAATGAGTTCAGTGATGTTTTGAGAAAGCAAAGAATCAAGAGACAATTCACATGCAGGTACACTCTACAATAGAATGGTGGTTATTTACAAAAGGAAAAAATAAAAACATTGCAGAAGTGGCACATGCCTTGATGTGTTTGACAAGAATATGGAAAATTATTATTTTTGGGCAGAAGCAGCACATCAGCAACAACAACAACAACCAGCTATTTACATTATGAATCAAATCCCCACTACAGAGTTGTTCATGCTATGATGCCTGAACATACGTTTACAGGCATAAAAGTAGATGTTTCTCACTTGAAAGTGTTTGGGTGTATTGTATATGTGCATATTCTCGATGAAGTGAGAATAAAAGTGGATCCAAAGGTAAAGAAATACATCTTCATTGGTTATTATAACCCTACCACCCGTGAGATGAAGTGAGAATAAAAGTGGATCCAAAGGTAGAGAAATACATCTTCATTGGTTATTATAACCCTACAACCCGTGAGATGCAAGTAAGCAATGCAAGTAAGCAAAGATATTATCTTTGATGAGATGAGTAGCTAGAATGCACCGGTGAAGGCAACAGAAGATGTATATGTAAGAAGTAATGATATTTCCCCACATGTAGAGCAATAATCACACGCACTTAGTGGACCTAGAGAGTCCTCTAGCAGTGGATCTAATGTTAGTCCATGGTCAGGCAGATTGAGTATAGATGTAGAGACATATGTATTAGGCAAAGGGAAGGAAAAGGTAGATCAACCTTTTGTGCCTGATGTGTTAGTAGGTCACTCATATGTGGATGTTGAATCCAAGAAGAGCCTTGATGAGGAACTTGGTATTCTGACAGTGGTTACTTCTAGTGGTTCCAAAGTGTAAAGATAAACTTGAAACCCACTAAAGATCTTGTGTAAGCTTGTTTACAAGTCTATAGCCTTGTCTTTTACATGTGACACAAAAAGTAAATATTAAGCTCTTACAACCAATCAAGATGTGACTATGATGAAGCTCTGTTAACACTAATAGAAGCTCTAATCACACACTAAAGGCCCTAATAATTTTGCTAATCTTCTCTTTATCTTAGATTCTAATCTAAATTCCAACCCTATCTATCTAAGCTTAACCTAAGCTCTAATACCAAGTTGAGATATATGCTACCTAGGTGGATCATAAAAAGAGACAAATTCCATGATTAAGAAGCTAAACTAATTGATAAAGGACAAATAAAATTCCTAAGCAATGTCACACTTAATAAAGACACAATCTTATTAATCAAACTCCCAAAATGAGCCAAGGATCACATGACTTTATAGCTCTCATAGAGTCCTCATCCACAAGCTACATGCACCCTTGTGCCATCCATGTGTCAATATTTTTTACCGTTGACTTCACCTTTTCTAAGTAACCATACAAATCAACCTTTCAGTTTAGGTCCCTTAGTCTTTTTTCTTTCTTTTAATGTACATGCTCTCCCCCTTGCTCTACCCTTGTCATTTCCATGTGCCATGTCATTAGAGAGGCTACTATGCAGGATGATATCTCAAAGGTTAGTGACTAGTTCGATGAGCAAGAGCATGTAGAGGCTACTGTGATATCTATTATAGTGCCTCCTTTGCATACAAAGACCCGCTTGTTAGTGTTGGATCTGAATGGCCTTTTGTTGAAAACATTCTTCGTAATAGCGCCACAGAACACTGGTTTCTCTCTATCAGGAGACCAAGGCACACTTGGGATGTCCTTCAGGCTGAAGTCAGTCATCTTGCACTTGTCCTGCACGATCCTGTCAATAAATATATATGATGGCATATGTGGAAAACAAGCAGGCACAACGCTGTTTCTATATTCTCTTTTGAGTAGCTGCTCCATAAAATAAGATTGAACTGGCAACTACAACTACTTAAAAAAGTGGCCAAAACCACCAACAAACTTGATCGCTCTAACAAGATGGGAGTACATGTGGCTAACACCCATGTTGTCAAGCAAGGTATAGTGTTGGGGATTGTCTTTGTTTTGTTCGTAATAGTACCCTGTAATCACATAAGTGCCTCTTGCAAATCTATTTCCCCATGCATCTCTGAGAGATTTCTTAGTCAAATACCTTTTCTTAACACATTTAAGAATATAGAAGTCCACACCTTCATCATTCTGCTCCTCTACATTCACAACATAATTGTCTCCCTCAAGGATGAGCTGACTGAGCATATCATGTTCTCCTTTGAACATGGCATAATCACCCAAAGCTTCATCTGCTGGTATCTCATTTCCCAACTGTGGTTTAAGTGTAATGTGTTCCCATTTTTTAACATATGATTGTTGTAGTAGCAAGACCTCCACTTCCTTCTTATACATTGCAAAAATATGATAGCCACCTGGTCTTCAATTGAGTAACATCATGACGCGAAAACTCACAAATGCTATGCAAGGATTGAGACCCATTAACAGTCTCACATCCCCACACTTTTGACCTGTCTACATCGTCGGGCTTTATTAGCCAAAAAGTCCTGTTTATGTCAGGGCCTACATTCATTGATTGAGCATAGGAGCCAGATGCACGACGTGACATTGTTTTTGTCAAAAAATCAACAACATGTGCAGCTTGCCTAAGAATCACACCGTCTGTCTTAAGCTGCTCATGTGTTAGGGCCCTCTTCACCCACAGCGCCAGTGCCATCATGTTCCCCCTTTCCATGACCTGATCCAAAAAAGTTCCATGTCATCTCTGTCCCTGTCAGATTGTAAAATCTTCCAACAAAGTAGTCCTTTAAGAAAATAGGATTTCTATGCAAATTTTCAATTTGATTTTCTTTTGAATACAAGGAGTATTTATTGAATCAGTATCCCCAAAACTTCTTGACCAAAATTTTGAATTTCATACCAGAATTCCTCGAATTCTATAACCTTGATCCACATATCAATTCGAAGGGTCTCAAACTTAGTTTCAGATTTGGCAGGAGTTTTGAGTGTGTTTTTCTAAACTGGTCACACCTTCTTTCCTCAAAACTGACGAAAGAGTTTGGTCTTGGTCATAGTCTGATTCAAGGTTCGAGTCAGATAAGAAAAAAAAATCCTTTTATGCATCTATTTATGCATAAAATCAAATTTAATATGAATAACACTTTTAAAATAAAATAAATTTCTTTATGCATCTATTTATGCATAAAAATCAATTTTTATAAGAATAACACTTTTATAGTAAAAAAAATTCCTTTATGCATCTTTCTATGTATAAAAATCAATTGTAATAAGAATAATACTTTTGTAATAAAAAAAATCCTTTATGCATCTTTCTATGCATAGAAATCAAATTTAATAAGAATAACACTTTTGTAATAAAAAAATCCTTTATGCATCTTTTTATGCATAGAAATCAAATTTAATAAGAATAACACTTTTATAATTAAAAAAATTTTCTTAATCAAATTTAATAAGAATAACACTTTATTAATAAAAAAAATTCCTTTATGCATCTTTCTATGCATAGAAATCAAATTTAATAAGAATAACACTTTTATAATAAAAAAATTCCTTTATGCATCTTTCTATGCATAGAAATCAAATTTAATAAGAATAACACTTTTATAATAAAAAAAATTCCTTTATGCATCTTTCTATGCATAGAAATCAAATTTAATAAGAATAACACTTTTGTAATTAATAAAAAATCCTTTATGTATCTTTCTATGCATAGAAATCAAATTTAATAAGAATAACACTTTTGTAATTAAAAAATTTTCCTTTATGCATCTTTCTATGCATAGAAATCAAATTTAATAAGAATAACACTTTTATAATAAAAAAGATTCCTTTATGCATCTTTCTATGCATAGAAATCAAATTTAATAATTAATATCAGTGATATCCATGCATATTCATAGGTGAATATGCACTTTGAGTAATTAGAGTATTTCTTTTAGATGCAAAAATGGTGGAAATACTCTTTTGGAATAACATCAAAATAAACTTTCTTTTTCACAAAATTCTAGAAAATTTTGCCATAACCTCCTTTGTATGGTTGACCATTTCTCATTTTTATCTTTCTTCACTTAAGTTAATTAACCCAATTTAGAATTATAGAACTCTAATCTACACAATTTTCTAAATTCAAGAGAGTAAACAATGAGAAGAGTTTAATTAATCACTTAGTTAATCTTTTTAGGATTAAGAAAGGTTGGAATGTAAAGAAGAGAAGGGGGTGGCCTTTTCATCAAAGGCATAGCATTTGAATTTAATTCAATCATTTACAAAACATAAAAAATAAAGAAAACCATAGATTTTTCATTAAAATTAGTAAACAAAGTAAGAAAATTAGCTTACATGGAGCTTGTAAGCTCTCCTTTGGCTTGAGGGATTGAGGGTTCTACTCTTGTTTGAAGCAATAGTGGCCACCAATTCACTTTGAAAAGAATAAGGCTAAAAACAATTGAATTATTAAAAAATTCAATGTAGATGGCTCCTAAGGACAGGAGTAGAGTAACAGTGCATAAACACCATTAAGCTTTTACAAAGGGGGAGGCTTCTATTTATAGGAAAAAGTGAGCCTCTAACCAAGCAAACTGATTCTAGAATTTTCCAGATCAGTTTGTTCAATTTTTGACTATTTTTGGGTCAGTTCAGCTTACTTTTTGGATCTAGATTTGGAGAAACAGGAGAGAAGAAACAGGAGAGAGGAATATCTCATTTTATTGATTAAAAATTGGGGATAATGATGAGAAAAAGTCACCTACTTCATGAGGGGAGATCCCCACATTGAGGTGTCAAAAATTCAGTTTTTTAATTCTTTTCTTTGGTCCTTTAAAGTCCACTCTTCATCTTATGTGAGCATTTACTCATTTTTGGGGGGATTTTTCTTTTATTCTTCAATTTATCTCCTCCCTACATTTGGATTAATCTCATTGGCCTATCAAACCTTTGTTTGGACCTTAATCCAAAATTTTCTGAACACAAGGACCCTTAGGCTAAGGTCTTTTGTGCACATTATAATTTATTTCTAATGCACCTTAAGAATTTCTTTTGAAACTTCTGTTTCGAGGGAATTTATTTTAATAAGAAGAGATATTTTTCCATCCAAAGATATCTAAAAACTGAATTATCTCTCTCTAGAATATTTTCTCTCTCTAGACCGCTTCGGCGGGACCTTAACAACAAATGCTTTGGCAAAGTCCTTTGCCATTCTGACAGCTTCTGCCATTGAGACTGGTTTGGAATTTTTCACTAAAGTGTCCAATGGCTCGTTCATCCCTCGAATGAATCTCGTCACCATCAGCTGCTCTTCATCCAAAAGTCGAGAACATTTGAGGAGAAGGGAAAATGCCTAATGGTATTCTTCAATCGTCCGGCTATCCTGCTTCAGTTCCAAGAACTCATTCATTTTGGTTTCCAGGAAGCTCGGAGGACAGAACCTCTTTCTGAGAACCTCTTCCTGAGGTATGCTTTAAGATCTGACCAGGTCTACATATTTTGGTCGAGATAGTTTGTCTTGCAATGGTTCCTCCATGCGACCCTGGCCATTTCCACAATTTTCAATCTGGCAAGAGCCATCTTGCTCTTCTCGTTATAACCAGTTACATCAAAATACTCTTCCACTACTTCTCCTAACTGTTCCCCTTCACCCTTGAAGGGACCAGGTTGGGATCGGTGCAGGGCTTTGCGAACGTCCGGATCTAACTCTTCATTATCGGTAAGAGGATCCGGCTACCTACCATGGGCCACGCACCTCATGATTCTCACAAAATGATATTTTTGTCAACTTAACTTTGTCATCAGATTTATGACTATTTAATTTTTGAGATTAATTTCTTAAACAAATAAATATTCCATCATAATTCTTGAAAACAAGATTCACTCTGCGAATTTTATTAACCAATATTCATAACCACGAAAACAATTTGGAATCTTTTGCAAAACATCATTTATTATCAAAAGTTTTTGATATATACATAGAGCGTCACGGCTCCAAAAGTCACCGCCTCAATTACGTATGCATAAAAAGACGATACTGTGATGGAGACATGCTATGATATACACGATTCATCACTGATAATGGTGCTGTAATTCTTCTCCTAGGAATAAAGCAGCTAAGAAGTCTAAAAATACGACAAGAAATTCTAAAATTTCGGGGTGAGTGATTATAGAGTTGTACATAATGAACAACTCCTAGCCTTATCAAGATCATGGCTAGCGAGATATTCTGTCTAAGTCTCTCGTTGATCTGTATTGACGTGAATACTTCGCTCTCCAGAGAACCACATATGCTGACATCGCTCTACTGGATCAGGAAAGTATAGATCCTCAAAGTGACGAGCGAGTCTCACTCTACTTCCTTGGGTTGTAGCGGAGTTTATGAGATTTTCGAAGGCAAAAGTGATCATATCCTGACTCTTAAAGAGTCCAGGAATGCTAGGCAGATTTGGGGTATCCATTTAAAAATCCAGTTCAATTTATGAGTTTTCAATTTATGTTCATTTCAAACATAATCTTAACAAGTGAAAACATTATGTCCCAGATTTACTTTAAAATTTTAGGCAATTTCTGCTGCTGTTTTGTAAGTTTACACAACAGCACTCTGATACCAGTTGTGAGACCCTCTGTCCCCTCCGCGCACACCGGATTCCTGGTTGCTAGTAGTAGAAGTAGCTTCCTCTTGTGCGGGGTAGGGTTTCCCACTCAAGGCCTCGCCCTTGAATGTCCGGACACAAGACTAATCTGGTGGTCATTCCGAAACTGAAATTGGGAAAATTTTCCTTGCCCGAAAAACGGGGACGATTTCACCTTTTTGATTTTCTTAACGAATTTTCTAATGGGGTCAAGAGACTAAACTATCCTTCACCTGATTAAACCAGATAGAACGAAAACTATCATTGACTTAATTTGAAGAAATCAATGCTTTTTTCCTAACCAAAATCAGGCACAGCCGTTGATCTAATCATTTGAGAAATTATTCATGTTTTTATTTAACTACTTGAATTCTAAGCGTATTCTTATTATTTCAATTTAATTATTAAAACTCTATTGATTCCAGCCCATCCGGCCCATGGGTTAGCCACCACCCAACCACTGGAATCGGTAGAACCAGACAATTACTCACCCACCCATAATTGAATGCCTTTCTTAACTTTTTCTTTCGAATACAAATATGCACACACTCCTCTTTAAAACTTTAACATATATAATAATCTATTGACAAGGTTACAGATGTCATAACTCAAAAATTCTATCCAGTCCCTTGTTTCTTGAAAAATAGTATCACTCTGGACTCTCCGTTGAGACCAACTTGTCAGCCAACGAGATCAGTAAATAGATTACAATAATCATTTCGTCCATCATACATATCTTCCACGACATACGCATGGGTGTCATAGGCACCGCGAGCCCATGCATCTCCAGGGTCAGAACCCTCCAGAATCCTCCTTAGGTATCCTAGCACTTCACTCAGGGACCGCTTCGTCGGCCCTCACCCATCGTACTAGAAGCACACCATTTTTCAACCATACCGAGGCTGGTCAAGACTTGGGCAGGCTTTGCTGCGTGAGCCATTCTTTGAACACTCCTTGCTAGCTGTTGCAACCAAACTTCCCTTAGAAAAACATATACCAAATGCTCCCTCCTGCATTCTGGCGTAAGACAGTCCTTTAAGAAAATAAGGTTTCTATGCAAATTTTTAATTTGATTTTCTTTTGAATACAAGGAGTATTTCTTGAATCAGTATCCCCAAAACTTCTTAATCAAAATTCTGAATTTCATACCAGAATTCCTCGAATACTATAACCTTGATCCATAGATCAATTCGAAGGGTCTCAAACTGAGTTTCAGATTTGGCAGGAGTTTTGAGTATATTTTTCTAAACTGGTCACACCTTCTTTCCTCGAAACTGACGAAAGAGTTTGGTCTTGGTCATAGTCCGATTCATTCGAGTCGGATAAGATTTTTCCTGAACTATCTTTCTCGAAAAGGTTTGATAATTCAGTTACTATTTTACTAAATTTCTTTCTTTGAATATTCACTTAACTGATTTCTAAATTAGTTACGAATTCCAAGAGGAATAAATTAATCATTTATCTAAATATTTCGATCTCGATAGATTTTCTAAATTTTCTTCGTGTGAATATAAAACGATAGAAATTTCTCTCTTAGAGTATTTAATTATTTATTTATCAAATACTCATAGAATTTAAACATAGAATTTAAGAGAATTCTAATTTTGATATAAAAATTCTTTATGCATCTATTTATGCATAAAAATCAACTTCAATGGAAATAACACTTTTATAAAAAAAATCCTTTTATGCATCTATTAATGTATAAAATTAAATTTAATAGGAATAACACTTTTAAAATAAAATAAATTTCTTTATGCATCTATTTATGCATAAAAATTAATTTTTATAAGAATAACGCTTTTATAATAAAAAAATTTCTTTATGCATCTTTCTATTGTTGCCATATATATAGGCAGTGATGTGTGTGAACACACTTAGGACCGCCGGGGCACTTTTTCCCTCTTTAGGAGGTTTTTTCCCTCGGCTTGTATATACGCCCATCATTCTAAGGCTAACTTATCTTTTGTACATTGACACAATCTAATGCATTGTGTGTTGTGTGCATTCTTGCTTCTTCTTCTCCAAGCTTTGTGTGCTTTCTTGCAACCCTAACTCCAACAATTGGTATCAGAGCAGGCATCAGCTCCTAGGGCTACGCCGCTAGCACCCTCTGACTCATGTTCTTTGATTATTGAGGTGAGCTTTCATGAGCGCTTGTAGGTCCCTACACTCTGCAGATCGGCCCAAAGAGCTTTGCGTTCTCATAATTTACATTTGAGGTCGTTTCGAGCTCCGTCTTTGCATTGCAAGTTCTGTACATGTGTTTTCGTCATTTTGTGCAAAAATTTTGACAGTGCAATTTTTTGCAAAACAGGCATACATATTCTATTATGGACCGTGCTACATAGCACGTGTTGTTTTCTATTCAGTCTTTGCTTCATTATAGGTAGCTTTTGCATCAGTTTCAGTCAGTGGCCATGGCTGATAACAGCAATGATGTATTTCGCATGTTGTCTCCTGCTGATGACAAATTGGATGGAGATAGCAACTACCCACTTTGGGCATACATGATGCAACATGTTTTGGTTGCAAAAGGAGTGTGGAACATTGTGCAGGGTATGGATGTACGTCCAGGTTTTGTGGATATAGGATCTGTTGAGGATGTTACAGGTTCTAGCAGCTCTACTGTTACTGTTTTACCCACTACTGAACAAGTTCGTTGGGATGGTAAAGATACGTAGGCTCATGCCTTGATTGCACTTTCTGTCAAATGTAACATCACTCCACATATTCGTTTAGCTTAAACAGCAAAACAGGCTTGGGATATTCTAGCTAGTTTGTATGCAGGTCAACGAGGCAAAAATCTCTTACCTGCGTAAAAAGCTAGAATCGAAGATTATGCAGGAAGATGATGACATGAATGTTTTTCTTGCTGAGATTAAAGATCTCAAGAAACAATTGATTTCTACAGGTGAGATTATTCCTGATCATTCTCTTGTGCAGACTGTTCTTGATGCTTTACGTGAGTCATATCAGACTTTTGCTTCCATGTGGAGACTTATTACTGAGGACAGACCTGATGTTGTCAAGTATGATACTTCAGTCAATAAGATTTTGCAAGAAGCGCACTCCAGGCAAAACAGGCTAGACAGCGTGCACTTGATCAGGCATTTGTTGTAGCCCAGCAGAGAAGAAGTGGTAAGGCAACCCCTTTCGCTATTTCTTCTCCTATTAGTAGGTCTGCAACTTCTTCTCCTTCCACAGGTAGCAATAATAGGTCTGAGAAAACTCTTGATAAAGGCAAGAAAAAGATCAGGTGCAACTATTTTAAGGCAACTGATCATGTCATTAAGAATTGCCCTAAGCTAAAGGCTAAAGAGGCAAAGAAAAAAGAGTCAAATGCAGCCACAATAGCGGATGCTTCTACGAATGCAGATTCTACAAATGTTGTGCAGGATACAGAATGGGCGTTTAGCGTGTATTGCCAGTATGACCCATCTGTACATGATGCATGTTTGGCAGTTCCTGTTGACTCTGATGTATGGTATTTTCATAGTGGTGCTACAAAGCACATTACCTCGCATCGTGATATGTTCACTTGTCTTGAGGCTGTCCCTAATGGGAATACTGTCACATGTGCCAATAATGCTTCTTACCCAATGAAGGGCGTTGGTAAAATTATGCTTACTGCTCTGCAAATGGCAGCGCTTTCACACTTTCAGATGCTTTGTATGGGCCAGGGATAAAGAAGAATCTATTGTCTATCTCTGCGCTTTCTAGACTTGGATTTGTAGTCAAATTTGTGGATGACAGATATACTGTTCATGATTTGACTTCTGGTGATATGATTATTGCATTTGGCACCTTGTTTCGTGGGCTGTATAGGCTCAATTCTTATGACAAGTGTGTGGAAGATTCAGCAAATGCAGTTTTTGATGAAAAGGCAGTTTCAGATGCAAAACTATGGCATGCTCGTTTTGGTCATTTGAACTTTGCTAGTTTGCTGCGTTTGCAGAAATTTGATATGGTTGCTTCATTGTTCCTTCTTGAGGCACCATTGAAACATGTTTGTGAAGGCTATATTTTGGGCAAAATGCAGGGTTCTGCGTTTCCAAAGGATGGTTCTGTGCGGGCCACTTGCAAATTACAACTTGTACATAGTGATGTATGTGGGCCTATGCAAACTCCGTCATTTGGTAAACACTTGTACTTCGTGACTTTCATTGATGATTACTCAAGGCATGCATGGGTAAAATCCACTAAAGGCAAAGTCCGAAGTGTTTTTGTGCTTGAAACAGTTTTTGCTTATGGTTGAAAATGTATCCAATTGTACTGTGTGGGCACCCTTTGTTCTGATCGAGGGGGGGGAGTACATGTCTAAAGAGTTTGATGCATTTCTGGCTAGTCGTGGGATAAAACACCAATGTACAGTGCCGTATACCCCTTAGCAAGATGGTGTTGCTGAGAGGAAAAACAGGTCACTTATGGAGAAGGCACGATGTATGGTCAAGAGCCAAGCTTTGCCACATGCGTTTTGGCTTGAGGCTGTCATGTGTGTGCTGCATATGTACTCAACAGGGGGGGTTTTTTGCGAGCTTTTTTTACCGAGCTTTTTGGAGCAATGAACAAGTAGTCCGAGCTTTGCAAAGGACCATGAACTTACTATGAGCTTTGTAAAGGACCAAGAACTTACTTACATATAAATAACAAGCTTTGAAAGATCAACAATATAAATTTCAGTCTTTTAAAGATCTAGTCCATAAAAATATTAATTACAAAGTCTTTTGATCCACATCATACTTATTGATATAATTACATATATACATATACCTATCTAAATTCATGCACCTCATACATATACACATACAAAATATACATATACATACATACATGCAAGAGCTACCTACATACTAACATATATACATACATACTTTCTTACTTACTTAAATATAAAAAATAATCCTTTAAAGATAAAAAATGTATATACCGATCTTTAAAGTTCCAAACCATGAAAATCTTGATTACAAAGTCTTTTGATCCACATCATACTTATTGATATAATTATATATATATATATATATATATCTACCTAAATTCATACACCTCGTACATATACATATACATACATACATACAAGAGCTACCTACACACTAACATATATACATACATTACATACATACTTTCTTACTGACTTAAATATAAAACACAATCTTTTAAAGATCAAAAATGTATATATCAATCTTTAAACTTCCAAACCATGACAATCTCGATTACAAAGTCTTTTGATCCACAAATTATAGCATTCTTCTACGTGTCATCTTGACCTAATGAGAAATCTCCCAGACATGCTTTGGCTACCTCCATGTCATTCTCTATCCCCATATAGTGCCTTTTTAACTCTTGGCATGCACGTACCAAGCCTCCACATGCCGCAAAAACATCCAAGACACCATCTCCTTCACTTGAGAAGGTCTCCACTAGCCACCTACAATGAAATACAATCATAAACGTGCATCTAAGTTATTTCAAAAAGTAGCTATGAAAATGAACAGAATGAAAATTGTCTCACCTAAAGAACATAGGAGATCTTTCTGCACCATCTCGAATGTAGCGCTCCAAGACCATCGTGCGTTGGAATGGATGCTTCTTATTCTTCTCAAAAATGAAATTTCGTTGAGCGTTGAATAACTTCCTTGAAACATTTTGCCCAGCCTCGCCAATCAATAATAGGGACATGGTAATTTACTCGATAGAACATACTAAGCACCAATGTATCCACCTACCATAATGAGAAAACATTATGTTTGGATATCCATAGCACATAACATGTATACATAAAGGGAAATATTTGAGAGATTATGACTTACCCGTTCTCCATTCTCATACAAATAACTTGATTCCACATGAACAGACATTGTTCGATGCATGACCAATCCAACTTTCTTTCCCATGGAATATATTTTAGGAAGTTGATCCATTAGACTCAAACACACAAACCAACCCTCATCAGCCCCCACAAACAATCCAACAAAATTGAGTGTGGCACGTATCAATGATGAAGAAACTTGATTCCATGAGGGACACCCATCTGTATCTACATCAACAACGTGTAAACCTGTAGGAAAGTCAACCCATACGAGGCGAGCCATTGTATCTGAGGGAGCATCTCTATGAGATAGAGCCTTGGGAATCTTCATCAAGAATTCTTCCACACTACATAAAAGATTTATGATGTTTGGTTTTGGTAAGTATAACTTGGAAAACTAATTATATGGTGAAATTATTCTTTTTACCTATTTGAGCCCTCCGAAAGAGTGTGGACGTCTACCAGCAATATGTGTGAAGAACATCTCTCACCTCCAAGTAAACAAGACAAAAAATGAGATGCATTTCGAAAGCACACACTTCTCAAAATGCATTTCGAAAGCACACACTTCTCAAAATAAATTTGTGATGGAAAGTACTCTTACTAGTCATGTCCATGATGTCACATTGTCCTGACACCTCCCCCTCTTGAAGATGCTCTGGAGGGTCTCTCTCTTGATCTTCATTTGTGTGGTCTCCCTCTTGAACATCATGCTTAATGTCAAGACGTCTCTTTGTTCACCTCTCACGTTGCACTTGAGATGATGTAGATGTATGCTCTTGGTGTGATTGTGGCACTCGTGACAGTGGTGTGGACGCGCGAGGATCCAACTATTGGAGAGACTGGGTCAAGTTTGTTGGCTGCGGGGAAGGTATTCTAGAGTCTTCTTGAGTTGGGGGCTCTCTTTCAAGCTCAGATTGGTAATTCTTAAATTCTTCAAGAAATAGATCAAGATAATTTAGTAAAAAGGTAGAAATCCCCAGACCTTTTTGTATATGTATATGTATGTAGGTTTATATGCATGTATATATATATGTATATATATGTGTATATGTATGTATATATATATGTATGTATGTGTGTATGTATATATATATATATATAACATATGTATATGTATCTATGTATATGTATATGTACATGTATATGTATGTGTATATGTATATGTATGTGTATATGTATATATATGTAGGTATGTATCTATGTATATGTATGTGTATGTATATGTATGTATATGTGTAGGTATGTATCTATGTATATGTATGTGTATGTATATGTATGTAGATATATGTATCTATTTATATGTATATGTATGTAGGTATGTATATATCAAAACTTAACAACGTTTCTTTAAAATCTGATATGCCAAACCTTAAATGTAACATGAACTATGTATGTACATATGTATGTATGTATGTACAAATTTGTAAAAAATTTAGACAGCATCTCCTTTGCATTTTCTAAAAAATCCCAAAATAAACTTCAAAACTTAACAATGTTTCTTTAAAATCCCAAAATAAACTTCAAAACTTAACAATGTTTCTTTAAAATCTAACATGCCAAATCTTAAATGTAACATGAACTTTGTATGTATGTAGGAATTTAGTATATAATTTAGTGTATGTATATAGGTATGTATTTATGTATGCATATGTATATGTACATATATGTCTACATATGTTATTGTATATGTATATATCTGTATGTATATGCATATGGATAGTTTAAATATATTTATATGTATGTATAGGTATGTATTTGTATAGGTAGGAAGGTTTACATATACATATACATATACATTCACATGCATATAATTCAGTAGAAAGCAAAAAAGTACCTTTGTCTAGGAGCTCCTCACTTGGAGGCTCATGATTTAGAGGATAGTCCAACCACCAAGGACATCTCTTATATTCCCAATCAGAAACCCCTCTCTCAACCCATTCCTTCGGGTACATTGTTTCCGAGGAATTTGGATCTGCCCATTATTGATTGCTTCCGTCTCTTCGTCCATTAGACCTTGGCCAATGAGTAGCTGCACCCACCTACATATCCAAAATAAAACAAACAGCACTCAAATATTTTTTTAATGCGTATATGTATTTTTTACAAAAATAGAATGGCATTAGAAGATATATACCTGTAGACAACCCTCTTTGTGGCATTCTCCACCTTAGGTTGCTTTTGGCCTTCCTTCACTTTTCCAATCTTTGCCCACACCTCATGGAAGGCCCATGGTATGTGTTTCGATTGCTCCTCTTGCACCCAATAAATGGTGGGATGTAGATAACATTATCATATACCAATAAACCCTCCAAAATAGAGTCCACCTCCCCTATTAGCTCTTCCCAATACACAATGAGCCAAGAACTTCACAATGACTTCACAATGTCCGTAATTAAGTAGAGAGAGATCACTTACTCATTTTGAGATCGCAAAGCCAATAGCAATTCTCCTTCTTGCTTCTTGTCCACAACCAAAAATTGACATTTGACCCGGACATGGCGTGAGGGGCTATGAGACCAAGCTAGAGAAAACAAAATAAAGATAATGTTGTATAAAATCACTCTATGGCATTCAAAAGAACATACCTTCGCGCACTCGAGACATCCATGCCTTCACATGATGATTGCCATCCCAAACAAGAAACTTCTTACCACACTGAGATCCTCCCACTCAGTTCCTCTGATTTCATCCTCAAATCTGTCATGTTGTACCACCCAGTATGGTCCCCATTCTTGCAAGTCTATTTGTATGATCGCGAAATACATAGAGCTTCCGGGACGTGTAAGTGAAACTAAAAAAGGAGGAGATGCTTTGACATAGCCATGGCAGTCAAAGGAATCACAAAACACCTCAAGTTGGCTAGAAACTGTACGGATGGCTTCATTTGGAATCAGCCTGCATAAAGGGACCAATGGGGTAGAGGAATTGCGTTGCACAAAAAACTTAGTGAATACATCACCAAGAAATCCCAATTCAATAGATTTTCCAAGAAGCCTTCTATGGGTCTCCCCTTGACCAGTACTAGATTTAGGCATCTCCGTGTGAGTTGGAGGAGGTGAGCTCATTGAGCCAATTTCGTTCTCCAACCCAAGCGCTTCTTCCTCATGAACAAGAGAACTATGAGCTTCTGTTTCCTCTCTAACCAAGAGATACATGTGAGGACACAGGTGTCCGTGATTGAGCTTCCTCACTCGCAAGAGTCAAACAAACACGCCCAGATCTAAGTGAGTATCCCCTGTTGTCTATAAGACACACACACCAAGCCCAAGTAAGTATATCTAAAAACATTAAAACACAATCTCAGTAGAATCTTGGCTATTCACATCATATACCTTTCTTAGTCTTTGCCTGCTGTTGTTTTCTTGCTTTTCATGGAGCCATCTCTCTCTCTTTTGCCTTGAATATGAGTAGCAAACAGTTTGAGCTGAATGACAGATAGGAGACGAAAGGTCATGAATCTTGCTCTACTACTATTGCACAAGATCTTATCATGGAGTTTGGCTCGCTAGAAGGCAAAGCAAAAGAATACAAAATAATAGGGAATGTTGATGAGGACAGAAAAAAGCAGACAAGGTTTGTAGTAGAGATGATCAACCTCACACATAAACCGTACTTCATGTCTATAGGAAAACATTAACCTCACACACAAACCCTACTACATGTCTAAGAAAACATTCAGGATGGTGAAAGCTCCAGAGGCTAGCACAACTTCAAAGAGTAGATAGAGATGGAGGTGGAGGGCGAGGTGGATGGAGATGGCGCTGGAGGCGGAGGAGGCGGTGGCGCTGTGGAGGCAAAGATGGAGGTGGAGGGCGAGGTGGATGGAGATGGGGGTGGAGGTGGAGATGGAGGTGGAGGGCGAGGTGGATGGAGATGGGGGTGGAGGTGGAGATGGAGGTGGAGGTGGAGGCGGTCCAGGCAGTCATGATCTCCCCCCTTGCCCCCCGTTGGTCCGGCCACTCCAGGCACCCGGCAGAGAGCCGGGTGCCTGGAGTGGCCGGAGCAACGGCGGGGGGCAAGGGGGGAGATGGAGGATGGAGATGAGGTGATGGTGAGGGGGAGGAGGCCTCTTGTCCTAGCCCTTTCTTGGCCTCTTGGATCTTTGTTAGCTGCCTTTGTAGGTTTTCCACTTGATTGGCTTATGCTCTCCTCAAGATTGTGCAGTTCTTCCTATAGTGGTTCTTGCTAGCTCCTCAATTCTTCTGTGACTTTGTGCTCTAAGAACATGCCACATGTTTTTTCCTTATGATTGTTTGTAGTTTGGACATTTATTTGGGACACATGCATTTATTCAAGTAATCTAATACTCCCTATTCTATGGTTTCCAAAAAACTAGATGGGCCTGGCACTATTGGGGCTGGTTTGGGCATGGTGGATCCAGCACAGTGGGGCCCATTAGTTGATGATGGGTGAATGTTCCTCCACTGCCACCGCCTCCTCTGCCTCTAGCGCCGCCGCGGGCCCTCAAATCGCCACCTCCATGCCTCATCTCCACTGCACATCTCCCCCCTTGCCCCCATTGCTCCGGCCACTCCAGGCACCCGACAGAGCCGGGGGATGGTCTGCGCTAGACCATCCCCCGGCTCTGCCGGGTGCCTGGAGTGGCCGGAACAATGGGGGCAAGGGGGGAGATCATGACTGTTTGGACCGCCTCCACCTCCATCTCCATCCACCTCACCTTCCACCTCCATCTCCGCCTCCAGCACCGCCGCGGGCCGTCAAATCGCCACCTCCATGCCTCATCTCCACCTCCATCTCCGCCTCCAGCGCCACCGCCTCCTACGCCTCCAGCGCCACCGCGGGCTGTCAAATCGCCACCTCCATGCCTCATCTCCCCCCTTGCCCCCGTTTTCCAGCCACTCCAGGCACCCGGCAGAGCCGGGGGATGGTCTGTGCAAATCGCCACCTCCATGCCTCATCTCCACCTCCATCTCTGCCTCCACAGCGCCACTGCCTCCTACGCCTCCACCACCAGCGCTGCCGTGGGCTGTCAAATCGCCACCTCCATGCCTCATCTCCCCCCTTGCCCCCGTTGCTCCGGCCACTCCAGGCACCCGGCAAAGCCGGGGGATGGTCTAGCGCAGACCATCCCCCAGCTCTGCCGGGTGCCTGGAGTGGCCGGGGCAACGGGGCAACGGGGCAAGGGGGAGATCATAACCGCCTCCACCTCCACCTCCACCTCCACCTCCACCTCCACCTCGCCCTCTCCCTCACCATCAGCGCCGCCCTCTGCCTCCATCTCTGTCCACATCGCCCTCTCCCTCACCATCGCCACCGCTCGCCCCCATCTCTAAGCGCAGCGCCGCCCGGGCCATCTTCTCCACTGCCGCCACCTCCAACACCGTCGCCGGCTCTAAAATTAACAGAAAGAGAACAGCACCTTACCTATTCGAAGTTCACAGGATGCGTTCGCCAGCTGAGTTGAGAGTATCCACACCACCTCTTTTCCTTCACATCAAGCACTAGTTCATGAGGCTTAGCACTAGCTCTATTTGTGTTCGAGATGGTTGGGTCTTTGACTTGGAACTAATATAAAAAGATACATATAATACTTAGAACCAATAAATGTATATATTTGTATATTTTTTTTAATATTTGTAGATACATATATATTTGTATATTTTTTATATAAAAAAATTTATCATGACCATTCTCAATCGTGATTGTTGTCGTGACCATTCTCACTCGTGATTGCTCCACCTTGTTTTATCATTTCAACCACCTTCATTCTCAATCGTGATTGCTCCACCTTGTTTTAACATTTCAACCGCCTTACCTGACAATGATTGATTCGGCCTAGATACCTGATCTTCTATTTTTGTTTTAAAAAGTCCACATGTTCCTTCGTTTTTATATTTTTATTTCACATTTTTGTCTCTCCTGTCCTTTCTGCATCTTCGTATTACCTTCCCTATGGAGCACACTGTCACCTTTGAGGGCTGCAGTAAAAAATCTCAAACTTTAATACTTCTCCACCAAACCACGCTTGTCAGTCATGGGATACAAGGGTTTCTGCCTTCATCACACGCCCTTTCTGGAGTGAAAGCTACTAGGACCAATGGAAGCCTACAGGAAATCATCGCTCATTATGATATGGAGGGCAATAAAAACTACCTTGTAGATATTACTCGAAGTAAAACATATATGCTACAATGTAGTCCTCTCTGTGCTGCTGATAGTCTTGATTCTAGTGCTAATGACATTGCCCAAGATGTCCGACATTTGGAGACCTCAGTGGAGAAAGAATTAGGGACACAAAACACCCATGTTCATATCTCGAGCTCCTCCTATGAGAGTGACTTGAATGGCTCAGCAAAACTGTTTTGCAACCAGGTGAAGGCACAAGCAATCCAAAAGGTTCAAAGCATAATATCTCTGAAGATGAATGTATTGCTCAGAGAGTATACTTTCAGTTCTTCATAAGAAGGAGTAACCTTCTCTTCTACGTTCATTGTTGGAAAAAGTTACTCGAGTCATCCAAGTCCAGGAGGTGCCAAGACATTATGATAGTGATTCCATCCTAGAGTTTCCACCAACATATGGCAAAATAGGAAATATGGATGGAATGGTGCAAAAATATGATGGTCACCTATTGACACGTCCAGTAACATCAAACATGTCTGTAAGTTGTACCGTGCGTATTAGCTATTGTGTTGGTACTTTGGAGTGCCATAGGCTCAGCTGTCCTTTTTACTTGAACAATAAAAGATATAACAACACCTTCTTTCATGGACATCTAACAAAAAAGATTACAATTGTATCAAAGGTTGTCTTATGCTCGTCTTCTAGTGCTATAGACACTTGATTGTAGCCTGAAAATCCATCCAAGAACCTGTAAGCTTCTTCACCACTTATTCTCTCAAAAAACGTGTTTCGTATAGAGTAATGGTGGATAATGGTCTTTCTTAGTAGCTGCATTGACCTTTTTAAGACTTCTAACAGAGGATGAGAAAACTAAAATAGTTTATCACTTTTGTCGCAAAATTGCACACTGTGTGCAAGTGTGTAGATGTGTTGTGTATTACGTAATGCCTCGTGACACAACTATTACAAGAATGATTGCTCCACACTGGGCTACATGAACATCCAGTTCAGCCAGGAACTGCAAGGTCAATGTTGGAGCGCGTGAAAATGTTTGTTTCTCAAGTGTTGAAAGCCCTGAGAAGTGCAGGTCCTCGAAAAATACAGATGGATATTGTGAAGGATATGTTGTTTTCCTCCATGATGAATCAAAATGATGAGCTACCTACAAGTATTGGGGATCATGAGCTCTCTAATTTTTTGGAGGAGTTGAGTCCTCTTGTGGAAAACCAGAGGTGAGTATTCATTCTGTAACTTAATTATATTTGGATGTATTTTTCTACATTCGGTTCTCTCTTTATTGTGAAATTATGTTTTTTAGGTTTAGGCGCATTGTATCCCAGGAGAAAAGAAAATTGATGCTGACAGGAGAGGGCTTTGATAGCATCCTTCTTATATAGAGAAGATCTCGCTATTCATTTATACAAGGTAGCCGTTTCCCAGGACAAGGTGGCCCTGATGACAAATGTTATGTCTTTAAGATGTCTTTGCGAGGACCAGCATCAGGCATGGTGAATCGCATGCGGTGTGATAGTGGAGGTGACTTGGCAAAGTCCTGGGTTCTGTTTGATCACACTCATCGAGTTTTTGGTTGGTCAACAATGGCTTGTCATGTTTACGACCCAAGGTGAGACTACGTACTTCAATTTTTTCCTTTCTTTCATTTACCTTGAATGATAGCTGATTGAAACAAATTCTCTCCAAAATCCTTTAGTGTTCAAGAGCTGTTGACAATTGCCACATGCGAAATGAAGGAGGAGGATACAAAAAGCCAAGTACTATTTTGGGAAATGTTGAATAGCACAATGGAGCAATGCGGTTATGCACCCGCACACTTCTATGGGTTTATGGCTGATGAAGCAGGGTCAAATTGGTGTGCAGTTAGGACCGTTTTCAATGGGGGTCCGCACAACATTATGGAGGACAGGGAGAGAACGTGCTTATTTCATTGGAAACAAAGCTTGATGAAGCATGCTAAACAATGCGTGAAGGAGGCAGAAAGTCGACAACACCATATTGACTTGTGTGAAGAATGGAGATTGGCAACCAATAAGGAGTCAACTTTCTTAAAAAGTAAAGAGATTCATGAGTGGTGGAAAAATGGACATGTTCATGAGGGAAAACTATCAGTAATGGATACGTGGATGAGTTGGTGGGAAGTACGAATAGCACATTGGGGTAACCTCATGTCAAGGGTGAGAAATTTTATGGAGAAATGATATGTTGTATGGATGTATTTGCATTGGAGTCAATTTTGTGAATTCATGTATGAAACCTCTTGTGTGCAGGTGGTCTTAAGCTTGGTGGATTTAGCACAAACCCCTCGAACAAACTTATCTGAAAGTGTACATGGGAGTTGGCTTGCTGGTGAAAGATATAAGGAAAAGGTTAGCTTGTATGATGCGTGCATTTCAGATATGGCAAACGCTTTACTACAAAGTGCAAAGCAATATGCATATCAGATGGGGAATCACAAAGGTGAGGGACCAAGCTTGAGCAAGTTGCTGGACAGGGTGGCAGCAAGGTCAAGACCGACACCACCACAAGTGGCTCGCATGGTCCATGAAACAGTAGCTAATACTCCTATGTATGAGGAATCAAGGTCTCTACATGGAGATAAGGAGACTATTCAACGGAAGAGGGTGAGGACAACGAAAGTAGACCAATGCTCACATCGTCCACATTATGTCATGCAGAGCAGACATCGTCAAAACCGGGGAACAGCAAGAAGAGTAAGTTTTGGAGATAGATCTAGAACAAACAGTGCAGCAAGTCATGCTTCAAGGGGAGGACCAAAAAGTCCAATGACTGGAGGAAACAAAGATGTCAAACATGAAGAGCCTAAACAACATTATGGCATAATGAGCGGAGGACAAATGCATGTAAAGGAAGAGGCCATTGGACGCACAATGTGGGCCATTAGACGAACCCCATTGAACTCAAAAGTCAAATGTTTGGGAGGTATTGATGGAAGACTTAAGTGCAACTCATACATACAGGGAAGCTCTATTGGAGTTGTTGCCCCTAGCTTCTACTTAGAGCGACGACATCTTGGTTCGAGAGGGCCAAAGGCTCAAATGATGTGGTTTTGTCCTTCAGATGTTTCACACACATGGCATGTAGATCCAAACATAATATACAAGCCATCATACCCAGATATGTGGAAAGTGGATGTTGGGACCAACAAAACCAGCCAAGAGGTAGAGAAATTAGTAAAGGCAGGGTTCAAGTTAGATGTTACTCATGAAGAACCTTTTGTGTCAGGGGTGGGAGAAACGTCCACACAAGCAGCGGGCAACAAAGAAAGTGACAAGAGGCCACATGATGCTACACAGAATACAAAGAGATCAACCAAGTGGCGGCATTGGATTTCCAAAGAAGCAGAAAAGAGGATTGGTAGTGCCGAGGCCATGACAGCGACAGTCCTTAATGAGAGTGCAATGCAGTCGTCCCCCTACTCTATTTTTCATTTGGCATGTGAGAATGGATACACATCAAGGTACAACCTTGGTGTACATGTCCTGATTTCATGCAAAGAGAATCTAGAGGAAAGTCTTACGTTGCACGTAAGCATATCTATTTTGTCTTCTTGCAAGTTTTGGAATTACATAAGAATGAGGATATGGTAATGCATCAACCGACATTATCACCAGAGGATGTGGGCAATATACTATCACATCCTCGAAGCAAGGATGTTTGTGCCTATACTTAAGCTTTAATCAAGCCTCTCATGTTTGTGCCTACTTAAGCTTGTAAGGAAATGTGAAGTCAATCTTTTTGTAAGAAAATTTGAACCCAATATTTTTGTCTTGCTTTGGGATGGAGTATACTGTCACGTACTCTAAAGTCTTATTGTAGGTAGCTTGCGACGCTATAGTAAAGGAGTTATACCAACCGTATATCTTCTTGTAAGAAAATGTGAACTCAATCTTTTTGTAAGAAAATATGAGCCAGGTATACTTGTTTTTACTTGTGTTGAAATAAATATTGGAAGAAAGGTACCTAGATAGGTATGTTTGTGTCTATATTTAAGTTTCTTTGACATAAATATGTGTTTATATGTAGGAAGGTAGGTAGGTAGGTATGTATGTATGCATGCGTGTATATGTTTGGGAGTATGCATGCATGTATGTATGTATGTATGTATTATACAAATGTGTGTATATATGCATGTATGTATATACGTAGGAAGGTAGGTAGGTAGGTAGGTAGGTGTGTTTGAGAATATGCATGTATATATGTATGTATGTATGTGAATGTATTTATTTCTCTTTCATACTTACTATATAAAAGCTCACCAAAATGTAACATTTTTCTTACAAGCTCGCATAAAACTATCTTATCTCCAAAAAGCAAGCTCGCAAAAAAATCAAACCCCTCAACAGGTGTCCCACTAAGGCCTTGCAGTCTATTACTCCATACGAAGCTTGGCATGGCAGGAAGCCTTCTATTGGTCACTTGCGTGTCTTTGGTTGCTTGGCCTATGCTTTAGTGCCTGTGCAACAACATAGAAAATTGGATGATAAGGCTATCAAATGCATTTTTGTTGGTTACAGTGCTGATAGCAAGGGTTATAGATTGTATCATCCGCAGTCAAAGCGTATCTTGATTAGCCGAGATGTTGTTTTTGTGGAAGATGCTGTGTAGCCTTTGTTATCATGTACCAAAGAGACAGGTGTGAGCTCACGGGATGTATTTGATACGTTGTTGCCTCTGTTTACAGGTGGGAATTCAAATCTAAGTCCTAATGAGGCAAATATTCAGCCTATGCAGATTTCAAACGACATCATAGATCAACCTATTTCTGATGCAGATTTACAGGATGTAATTTATGAGGATAGGGCTGAAAATGAGCAGGCTAGAGGTATGCCTACATGGCTGGTGCAAACCTTGCGTGATAGTAAAATTGATGCACCTATGTCTAGTCGTACTCATTCAGGTTTTCAGCATGCCTCTTATGCATCAGATTGTTATGCTTTGGCTAAGTCTAGTATGTGTGAAGAGGAAGAACCTCTTTCATTTGATGAGGCACAAAAATCAGAAAATTGGTTGGCTGCAATGCAAAGTGAATATGATGCTATAATGAAGAATGGTACATGATGGTCTTTGAGTGATTTGCTTATTTGGTAAAAAGGTCATTGGATGTAAGTGGGTTTTTAAGTTGAAACGAAAGCTAGATGGCAGCGTTGATCGCTATAAGGCTAGACTTGTTGCAAAGGGTTATGCTCAAGAAAAGGGCATTGATTTTGATGAGACCTTTGCTCCCACTTGTCGTATGACTACCATTCGTAGCATTTGTGCATTGGCAGCTCATAATGGTTGGAATGTACATCAGTTGGACATAAAGATTGCATTCTTGAATGGAGATTTGTATGAGGAGGTGTATGTATCGCAGCCTCGTGGTTTTGTTCAAAGAAGGCAGGAAAACAAAGTGTGCAAGTTTAAAAAGGCTTTATATGGTTTAAAGCAAGCTCCACGAGCTTGGTATGAAAAGATACATGCATATTTGACTGCACATGGTTTTCAGAATAGTCCAACAGAAAGCACTTTGTATGTTAAACGTGTGGATGATGTACATCTAATCATTGCTCTCTATGTCGATGACATGCTGCTCACAGGACCAAATGAGAGTCATATTGCTGATTTTAAGGCTGATTTGAATGCCTCTTTTGAGATGTCAGATTTGGGGCATTTGCATCATTATTTGGGGATACAATTTAAGCAGTGTGATGGAGGTATTGCTTTGTGTAAGACAAAGTATATTGAGACATTGTTGCGGAGATTTAGCCTTGAAGACTGCAAGCCTATTGCTACTTCAATGGAGACAGGTGAGTCTTCATGATGCTGGAGATCACTTTGATGTCACACTCTATCAAACAGCTATTGGTTGCCTCATTTATGTATGCATTACAAGGCCGGACATTCAGTTTGCAATCTCACAGGCAAGCAGGTTTATGCATAGCCCAGGGTCTCAGCATTGGAAGGCAGTTAAACGCATCTTTCGCTACTTGAGTGGCACCATACATCTTGGGTTGTTTTATCCCAAGGGAGGATCGTTGCCGCCAGATTTACATGCTTTTTCGGACTCAGATTGGGCTGGTTGCTATGACACAAGAGTGTCCACAAGTGGTTTTTGTTTCATGCTCATGTTTCATGCTCGGTAGCTCATGTATATCTTAGTTGAGCAAGAAGCAACCTACTGTGGCCACTTCTAGTTGTGAAGCTGAGTACAGGGTAGCTTTCACAGCTACGGTTGAGTGTGTGTGGCTCAGACGGCTTATGGTGGCTGACTTGGGTGTTGGACAGGAGTCTGCCACCTCTATCTACACTGACAGTCAGAGCGCATTGGCAGTTGCGAGAAACCCAATTTTTCATGCTCGCACAAAGCACATTGAGGTGCATTATCACTATGTCAGGGAGAGACTCTAAGCAGGAGAGATCAGCTTGGCCTATGTGCCAACATAGGACAACCTCGCCGATCTTTTCACAAAGGCACTTCCTCGTGAGAAGTTCGAAGCTTTTCGCAAAGCTTTGGGCTTGCTCCCCTTTGTGGACTGATCTACTTCGGGCATGGTACTTCCCTATACATGAGTGCCAGCTCTCGTTCACCATCACTCCCAGGGGGGATTTGTTACCATATATATAGGCAGTGATGTGTGTGAACACACTTAGGACCGCCAGGGCACTTTTTCCCTCTTTAGGAGGTTTTTTCCCCCGGCTTGTATATATGCCCATCATTCTAGGGCTAACTTATCTTTTGTACATTGACACAATCTAATACATTGTGTGTTATGTGCATTCTTGCTTCTTCTTCTCCAAGCTTTGTGTGCTTTCCTACAACCCTAATCCCAACATCTATGCATAGAAATCAATTTTAATAAGAATAACACTTTTGTAATTAAAAAAAATTCTTTATGCATCTTTTTATGCATAGAAATCAAATTTAATAAGAATAACACTTTTGTAATTAAAAAAAATTCCTTTATGCATCTTTCTATGCATAGAAATCAAATTTAATAAGAATAATACTTTTGTAATAAAAAACATTCCTTTATGCATCTTGCTATGCATAGAAATCAAATTTAATAAGAATAACACTTTTATAATAAAAAAAATTTCTTTATGCATCTTTCTATGCATAGAAATCAAATTTAATAAGAATAACGCTTTTATAATAAAAAAATTTCCTTTATGCATCTTTCTATGCATAGAAATCAAATTTAATAAGAATAATACTTTTATAATAAAAAAAATTTCTTTATGCATCTTTCTATGCATAGAAATCAAATTTAATAAGAATAACACTTTTGTAATTAAAAAAAATTCCTTTATGCATCTTTATATGCATAGAAATCAAATTTAATAAGAATAACACTTTTGTAATTTTTTAAAAAAATCCTTTATGCATCTTTCTATGCATAGAAATCAAATTTAAAAAGAATAAAACTTTAATAATAATAAAAAATTCCTTTATGCTTCTTTCTATGCATAGAAATCAAATTTAATAATTAATATCAGTGATATCCATGCATATTTATAGGTGAATATATACATGGAGTAGTTAGAATATTTCTTTTAGATGCAAAAATGGTGGGAATTACTCTTTTGGAATAACATTAAAAAAAACTTTCTTTTTCATAGAATTCTGAAAAATTTTGCCATAACCTCCTTTGTATAGCTGACCATTTCTCATTTTTATCTTTCTTCACTTAACTTAATTAACCCAATTTAGAATTATAGAACTCTAATCTACATAATTTTCTAAATTCAAGAGAGTAAACAATAAGAAGAGTTTAATTAATCACTTAGTCTAAGATTAAGAAAGGTTGGAATGTAAAGAAGAGAAGGGGGCGGCCTTTTCATCACAAAGGCATAGCATTTGAATTTAATTCAATCATTTACAAAACATAAAAATCAAGAAAACCATAGATTTTTCATTAAAATTCGTAAACAAAGTAAGAAAATTAGCTTACATGGAGCTTGTAAGCTCTCCTTTGGCTTGAGGGATTGAGGGTTCTACTCTTGTTTGAAGCAATAGTGGCCACCAATTCACTTTGAAGAAGATTAGGCTAAAAATAATTGAATTATTAAAAAATTCAATGTAGATGGCTCAGGCCAGGAGTAGAGTATCTCTCTCTATGAGACGATTTTAGTGATTCATGGGTTTCACATAGTTGCACTGAGGCAATTTTGTCTGTGGTTTTCGAGTCCTTTCAAAATAACCCTTTGTCTATAGGATGTGTTTTCCAAGTTCGCATGTCTAATATTAGGATTTGTGAATCCTTCCATAGGTAGATGTGGTTTGTGGCCCAATCGTATATACGAGTTTGCCACTTTTCATAACAGAGAATCACATTATACGAATCTCCATGTTTTGTAAAATTCAGATCGTAAACGTATGGTAGTAGTGGAATTTCATCTTTAAGTTCTGCAAAACTCCCATAGGTTATGACGTGGTACCGTCAGCCATCTTTATAATGAGGTTCATTTGCTCTAAGGCTGGACTTTCTAATTTTTTTCCAACATTGCTTTGTGATGATATTTACTCCAACTTCACCATCAAGGACCATAAGAGCTTGATAACCTTTATACACCACTGGAAGTGTTGCATTCTTGTCATCAATCTCGTAATACTTTCCCATTTGGTTAGCCAAAATTTGGATGCATTTAGGGAGGTTGTCCCTCCCCCCCCTCTATGTCCACATCCTTGTCGAGAGGCAAAGGTATTCCTTCATTGATTGGAGGATCGGTCTACATTCTGCCTTCCATCTAGTCTTTTAGATTAGTCCATAACTTGGGATTTCCTCTCATCCCCCAGTTCCAATTAGCATCTTGATCTCTGCAGAGAGAAATGTGGACAAGAAAGCCACATCCCCCTAGGTGCTCGGTTTTGACCAACATCATTACTGTATGAGTCTTGAATAAGATTTGTTGAGTCGTAAAGAGGACATTCCCCTCCTTCATCAAACATCCTTGAGAATAGTTCATTCACCCCTTCCTCTTCCGAGTCAGTTTCACCCACACTGCATTGTGAAATAGTCTCTGGTAGTTTGGCTTCCTTTGTGATATTTTGCCCAGGATAGACTATTTTAATAGCTCAACTAGCTCTGCTGATAGCCATCCCTCAAACATGATTTGACTTTCCCAAACTAAGGCTTGTGCAATCTGTAGCTTTTTTATCACTTTTTGAGCATTTGGGTATTTATCCACTTCGGTGTATGGGTCTTCAACTAGTTCAGCTTCCTTCTATGTTCTTCTTTTTTTTTTCTTGTTAACACCTTTTCCTAGCTTGATTCGATGGTTGTGTTTTTGAACTAGTCCCTCATTCGATCCATCCTAAATTACCATTGTAGAGTCTCCATGTCCCATTTTCTTTGATCTTCTTCTCAGTCCCATCGTTTGCATAGAAGGTTTAGCTAACGGTTCTCTTTGGACTTTCGGGGTCTTTAATGCTTGTGCATGAGTTATGACATTAAGTGGCATTTTCACCACCCTATATTGCACCCTAATCATTTCAAATATTTTGGTTGGGTTAATGGTTGGTTACCAAATCTCCAATGCCTTTAAAAGGACAATCCTTGATTAGATGGTTAATTCTGCACTTTACACTACTCAATCCAGGGTGTGTGTTGACTTGAGTATTTTGTGGGTTTATTGCACTAATCTTATGAGGATACTCAGCCACTCATAAGGTCCTTGGTAGCAATAGCATTGTAGTGGGGCTTTCCTTTTTGATGTGGAATTAGTATCCCGACCCTGCCATTGCACTGCAGCTTTGAATATTGATATTGGCATACTCCCTTGCATTAGAAAATACTCCAGGGTTACCTCCAAATTATTGTCATCTATGTCTTCCATGGTCATTCGATGCCCCCATGGATATTCTCCTTCATGTGGCACCTCTTCAATGATCATTTGATTAACTGGCATTATGAGAGATGCTAGTGGTTGTGGTGGTAGAACAGGCAGTGATATAGGTACTTTAGGTACTCTAGTTGTTACCATCATGTAGAAGGCAACATGGGTACTTGAGGTCCTTGCAATTGTTGCATCGAACATAGGTACCCACACATACTCATATCATGGCTTCCAAGTTGCATATAATACGTACAATACATTAATGGGTGAGGCCTCAACTCAGGACACTTTGTGCTCGTGTGATTTTGTTGACATATTGAGCATCATACCAAGTCTCTCACCATGGGTATAAATGTTAATTTGTGGGTACATCCCTTACCTCTTTTAGCTTTATCTTATCTAGGAGTGCAATGCTTAGCTCATGTAGAGTCATATCCTTTATACGTTTCTTTGAGGTTGTCATACTTGTTTGGCCTAATGCATGTGACACAAGTATCGTAGCGATAGATTTAGTGTAACGAGGTTGTGGTAACTCAAGCATATTATCCTCAAAGTCAATCCTTAAAGTCGATGGTGGCTAGCTTACAACAATCATCAAGCAATGTTGGTTTGGCTAACAACCAAGTAGTCATGCATCTTAGTATCCCTTACTCCCCTATTGCTCATTAGTCAACCTCTCCCTAGTTCGAGATTTTCAAATGAGAGATATAATCTCTCATCGACTAATCCTCATCTTGCTTAATGTTATATATGTAAGATTCCTCCCCAGCCTCTCAAGATATCCAGCATCTTCCCCTGTAATCAATTCCCTCTTTAAGAATATAACAGATCTTGTTTCTAACTGTTTTAACATAGAGAGAGAAAATATTCTTGAAAGAGAATATTCAGATTTTGAATATTTTTAGATAGAAAAATTTCTCATATTATTAAAATAAATTTCCCAGAAATAGAAATTCAAAAAGAACTTTCCAATGTGCAATTGGAATTAATTGGAAATGGGTATAAAGGACCTTAGCCTAAGGGTCTAGATTTTCAGAAATTTTTAGATTATGGTCTAATTAAGGTTCCTATGGGCCAATAGCATCAATCCATGTGTATGGAGGAGATAAATCCAATTTGTAAAAGAAGATACCCAAAAATGAGTAAATGCTCACATAAGATGAAGAGTTGACTATGTACAAGGTTTATTAGTAAGAAACTATGAGTAATATAAAAAAATAAGATAAATTGAGTATCCAAAAATGAGTAAATGCTCACATAAGATGAAGAGTTGAATATGTACAAGGTTTATTAGTAAGAAACTATGAATAATATCAAAAAAATGAGATAAATTAGGTATCCAAAAATGAGTAAATGCTCACATAAGATGAAGAGTTGAATATGTACAAGGTTTATTAGTAAGAAACTATGAGTATTACTAAAAAAATGAGATATTTTGGGTATAATGATTCCATTTTGACACATATGTAAGGAAAGGGAGTCCCTTAAAAAAGGAGGTGCATACTTCACATGCTTGAATGAGTTTTAAACTAAAAAATAATGTGATATTTTTATCTCTCCTCTCTCTTGAACCAAACCGAATAAAAAAGGAACCAAACTAGGTCCAAATCTAGTCCAAATTCAACCAAATTGAAATTGGAAAATTCTAGAAATCAGTTAGCTTTGGTTAGAGCCTCCCTCTCCTATAAATAGAACACGAATCCTTTGAAAAAAATGAGGAGAATTTTACTATATTAGAACTATGCTAAAATAATGCTAATTTTTACTATTCTCTAAAATTCTCTCCAAATTGGAGAAATTGGAGCTTCCCTATTTCTTCAATCCCCATTGGTGGCTCTATCAACATACTAAACCAATTAATTGGTTGGGGGCCTCTACCGTGAACAAAGAATCAAGCAATTTGTAAGGTAAGTGGTGAATTTTGATCTTTTCTATAATTTCTCAATGTTTCTCTCTTCTCAACCCCTCTCAAGCTTGAGAAGCTTGATTGGAATAGTTTTTGAATGCTATTGAAGTTAATTGATGAATGGTAGTAAAGAATTACATAAATTGATGAATGCTATTGAAGTTAATTGATGAATGATAGTAAAGAATTACATAAATTTCCATTTATACTTAATTCTAATGGTTTTTATGTAATCTCTCTCTCTCTCTCACTCAAGAAATGGTCACTCATGACCTATTCTCAATCCAAATGAAGCTTTTCATAAAGCTTTTCCTTAATCCAAGATTAATCTATGCTTGAAGCTAAATTAATGACTTTCCCCTATGCTTTTAGTTTATGTATTTCATAAATATTGATGATTCAATCCATTATGGGTTAATGATCCAATTAGGGATCATTCTAATCATTCTCTTAATGATAAGATTTATCTTTTAAAATAATTGAGATTTATCAGTCATAGTAGCGGAGCTATGGTAAAATTTTTATAAAAATTACTCATAAAATAATTTCATTCAAAGCATGAAAAGAGGACTTCCTACCATATTCTAGGAATTATCATCCTAGATTAATTAAAAGAATTTTATTATAATCATGGAGAAATTGATTTTTATGTTATGCATAATTAAGATGCATAAGAGAAATTCTTTATTAAAAGAATGATTTTTCATCATAAATGAGTTGTATGCATAAACATATGTATAAAGGATAAATTTTTATATTAAAAGAATGATTTTCATTATAAAAGAATTGTATGCATAAACATATGCTTAAAGGATATAATTTTTATATTAAGAGTGTGATTTTCATCATAAATGGATTTTATGCATAAATAAGATGCATAAGAGAAATTCTTTTATTCTAAAAGTGTAATTCCTACTAAATTGGATTTATGCATGGATAGATGCATAAAGAATTTGATTTTAATTCAAAAGTGTCATTCTCATTTAAAATGAAATTATGCATAGGAAGATGCATAAAAGATTGATTTTAATTCAAAAGTGTCATTCTCATTTAAAATGAATTTATGCATAGGAAGATGCATAAAAGATTGATTTTATTTCGAAAGTGTTATTCTCCTAAAAATAGAATTTATGCATGCGTAAAGAAATCTTATATCAAATATAAGAATTCTCTTGTATTCTATAAATAGATATTGAGATATGATAGGATGAGTTAAGAGTTATATGAGATGTGATAAGATTGAGTATGGGATGAGTGGATGTAAATGTATGGATGTGAATGTGGATGTGTATGCATGTAGAAGTGGATGTATAAATGTGCATGTAGATGTGGATGTATGAATGTGGATGTGGAGGTATGCATGTAGATTTTAATTGTTCTATGGATAGGAATCAACGGCTGTGCCTCTTGTGCTGGGGAAAAAAGCGTTGATCCCAATGATCCAAGTGCAAGTTTCTTCCTTGATCCATTCGAAATCAATTCCCATAGATGAGGACATCTCGCATTTTTAAGTGGGGTAGAATGTAAGATTCTCCCCCAGCCTTCGAGGTATACATAAGTAAGAATCTCCCTTTCTGATCTTATAATTATTCCCTCTCTAAATAAAAGAAAGATTCTATTTAAAAAAGGAAGACCCTTTCCCCAGAAATACTTCTCAGGAATCCCACCTGTTTTAAGGATTATGAACGATGAGTTCAGAAGTGAGAACCGGAGTTTTGGATGCCAAGGTTTTGGTCATCAGTTAAAAGACTGCCCAGGATCGACAGAAGCAGTATGCAGATAAGAAGAGGGCAGTTAGAGAATTCAAAGAAGCAGATATGGTCTTCATTCGCCAAAAGAAGTTCTTTATCTCTTAGGAAGTATAAGAAGTTATCCCTCAGATATTGTGGACCATATCGGATTTCAATGAAAGTAGGTGACTTAGCCTACGAGCTTTTTCTACCTTATCATCTCAAAGTTCATGCTGTATTTCATGTAAACCTTCTATAGAAATATGTGCCAAACCCAAATCATGGAAAGACGGTAAAGCTTCAGTGGCAAGATACCGTTGGCTTCTAAGTTACGCTAGCTCCTTGCTTTATATAAGTCGTAACTTTTACTTGTCGCTTGCAGTAATCTTACTTCCATCGATCTCCTTTCTTTCTGAATCTCCTTCATGGCTTGGCAGCAGGAATTGGTTTTGTCCATGATGATTTCTCACCTTCAAGATGCAAGCGAGTCTGTGAAGAAGGATTTTATAGAACTGTCTGAGCGCTCACTTTTCCCTCACTTGGGAACTTCTGTAGCTCAGACAAAATGGCGGACCTATCGAGACATAACTAGGGTAACACCGTGGGGTCGGCATCACTTTCGTAACAATGTCCGCTTGGCTATGGTTATTGAAGCTTTGGGTTTGGGTCCCCCATACTATTGCGTGATGAGATCAAGGCATATTGGGTTTTCTGAGCGGCTCTTCTTACTAGCGTGCTTTCTTCCTCACTAGAAGATATGTCTTTATCCCGTTTTTGGCTTGCCTCTTAGAGGTCCTTTTGTTAGATCACCTCATACCACTGAGGTAAGTGCTGCAATAACCAGCCGAATTATTCCCATAGATGAGTTACCTTATACGTGTGCAGCTTGTGAGTGCTGCTTTTGTGACCATCTGATGGATGGGCTCATGGAAGTGTAAAGAGTTTTTCTATCTTTACTGTATATGTTCCAAGAGTGAATAAAGTTGAAATCTTTGTTCTTGTCTTGAGTCTTGCTCTCTTTGAAACTTTTCTTGGTGGTTAATCTTAATTAAATTTTCTCTTAGTCTCATATTCGTGCATCTTGCGAAATTACCCCCAGTTTGCAAGATGAGGGCATCTCGCGTTTTTCAAGTGGGAGAGAATGTAAGATTCCTCCCCAGTCTCTCAAGATATCCAGCATCTTCCACTGTAATCAATTCCCTCTTTAAGAATATAACAGATCTTGTTTCTAACTGTTTTAACATAGAGAGAGAAAATATTCTAGAAAGAGAATATTCAGATTTTGAATATTTTTATATAGAAAAATTTCTCATATTATTAAAATGAATTCCCCTGAAACAGAAATTCAAAAAGAACTTTTCAATGTGCAATTGAAATTAATTGGAAATGGGTATAAAGGACCTTAGCCTAAGGGTCTAGATTTTTAAAAAATTTTGGATTATGGTCCAACTAAGGTTTCTATGGGCCAATAGCATCAATCCATGTGTATGGAGGAGATAAATCCAATTTGTAAAAGAAGATACCCAAAAATGAGTAAATGCTCACATAAGATGAAGAGTTGACTATGTACAAGGTTTATTAGTAAGAAACTATGAGTAATATCAAAAAATGAGATAAATTGGGTATCCAAAAATGAGTAAATGCTCACATAAGATGAAGAGTTGAATATGTACAAGGTTTATTAGTAAGAAACTATGAGTAATATCAAAAAAATGAGATAAATTGGGTATCCAAAAATGAGTAAATGCTCACATAAGATGAAGAGTTGAATATGTACAAGGTTTATTAGTAAGAAACTATGAGTATTACTAAAAAAAATGAGATATTTTGGGTATAATGATTCCATATTGACACATATGTAAGGAAAGGGAGTCCCTTAAAGGAGGTACATACTTCACATGCTTGAATGAGTTTTAAACTCAAAAATAATGTGATATTTTTATCTCTCCTCTCTCTTGAACCAAACAAAATAAAAAAGGAACCAAACCGAATAAAAAAGGAACCTAACTAGGTCCAAATCTAGTCCAAATTCAACCAAACTGAAATTGGAAAATTCTAAAAATCAGTTAGCTTTGGTTAGAGCCTCCCTCTCCTATAAATAGAACATGAATCCTTTGAAAAAAAGGAGGAGAATTTTACTATATTAGAACTATGCTAAAATAATGCTAATTTTTACTATTCTCTAAAATTCTCTCCAAATTGGAGAAATTGGAGCTTCCCTCTTTCTTCAATCCCCATTGCTGGCTCTATCAACATACTAAACCAATTGATTGGTTGGGGGCCTCTACCGTGAACAAGGGCCTCTACCGTGAACAAAGAACCAAGCAATTTGTAAGGTAAGTGGTGAATTTGATCTTTTCTATAATTTCTCATCAATGTTTCTCTCTTCTCAACCCCTCTCAAGCTTGAGAAGCTTAATTGGAATAGTTTTTGAATGCTATTGAAGTTAACTGATGAATGGTAGTAAAGAATTACATAAATTGATGAATGCTATTGAAGTTAATTGATGAATGATAGTAAAGAATTACATAAATTTTCATTTATACTTAATTCTAATGGTTTTTATGCAATCTCTCTCTCTCACTCAAGAAAGGTTCATTCTCATGACCTATTCTCAATCCAAATCAAGCTTTTCATAAAGCTTTTCTTTAATCCAAGATTAATCTATGCTTGATGTCAAATTAATGACTTTCTCCTATGCTTTTAGTTTATGTATTTCATAAATATTGATGATTCAATCCATTATGGATTAATGATCCAATTAGGGATCATTCTAATCATTTTCTTAATGATAAGCTTTATCTTTTAAAATAATTGAGATTTATAAGTCATAGTAGCGGAGCTATGGCAAAATTTTTATAAAAATTACTCATAAAATAATTTTATTCAAAGCATGAAAAGAGGACTTCCTACCATATTCTAAGAATTATCATCCTAGATTAATTAAAAGAATTTTATTATAATCATGGACAAATTGATTTTTATGTTATGCATAATTAAGATGCATAAGAGAAATTCTTTATTAAAAGAATAATTTTTCATCATAAATGAATTGTATGCATAAACATATGCATAAAGGATAAATTTTTATATTAAAAGAATGATTTTCATCATAAAAGAATTGTATGCATAAACATATGCTTAAAGGATATAATTTTTATATTAAGAGTGTGATTTTCATCATAAATGGATTTTATGCATAAATAAGATGCATAAGAGAAATTCTTTTATTCTAAAAGTGTAATTCCTACTAAATTGGATTTATGCATGGATAGATGCATAAAGAATTTGATTTTAATTCAAAAGTGTCATTCTCATTTAAAATGAAATTATGCATAGGAAGATGCATAAAAGATTGATTTTAATTCAAAAGTGTCATTCTCATTTAAAATGAATTTATGCATAGGAAGATGCATAAAAGATTGATTTTATTTCGAAAGTGTTATTCTCCTAAAAATAGAATTTATGCATGCGTAAAGAAATCTTATATCAAATATAAGAATTCTCTTGTATTCTATAAATAGATATGATAGATATTGAGATGTGATAGGATGAGTCAAGAGTTATATGAGATGTGATAAGATTGAGTATGGGATGAGTGGATGTGGATGTATGGATGTGAATGTGGATATGTATACATGTAGAAGTGGATGTATGAATGTGCATGTAGATGTAGATGTATGAATGTGGATGTGGAGATATGCATGTAGATGTGGATGTATGAATGAGGATGTGTGGATATGAATGTGCATGTGGATGAATGGATGTAGATATGGATGTGGATGTATACATGTAGATGTGGATGTATGCATATAGATGTGGATGTATGGATGTGAATGTGCATGTAGATGTGGATGTATAAATGAGGATGTGTGGATGTGAATGTGGATGTGGATGAATGGATGTAGATATGGATGTGGATGTATACATGTAGATGTGGATGTATGCATATAGATGTGGATGTATGGATGTGAATGTGCATGTAGATGTGGATGTGAATGTGCATGTAGATGTGGATGTATGAATGAGGATGTGTGGATGTGAATGTGGATGTGGATGAATGGATGTAGATACGGATGTGAATGTATACATGTAGATGTGGATGTATGCATATAGATATGGATGTATGGATGTGAATGTGCATGTAGATGTGGATGTATGAATGTGAATGTGGAGGTATGCATGTAGATGCGGATGTATGAATGAGGATGTGTGGATGTGAATGTGGATGTGGATGAATGGATGTAGATATGGATGTGGATGTATACATGTAGATGTGGATGTATGCATATAGATGTGGATGTATGGATGTGAATGTGCATGTAGATGTGGATGTAGGAATGAGGATGTATGAATGTGCATGTAGATGTGGATATATGAATGTAGATGTGGATGTATGCATGTAGATGTGAATGTATGCATATAGATATGGATGTATGGATGTGAATGTGCATGTAGATGTGGATGTATGAATGTGGATGTGAATGTATGCATATAGATGTGGATGTATGGATGTAGGTGTGGATGTGGGTGTATGTATGTGGATGTGAAAATGGATGCATGGATGTAGATGTGGATGTATGGATGTGAATGTGGATGTGGATGTGGATATATGTATGGATGTGAATATATGATATGTGATGTGAAGGAATCTGAAGTGATGAGATGGAAACTGATGTGATTGGATGAGTACACATATAAATGGAATGTGGAATAAGTAATGTGGATTGATGAGGGATAATGTGGAAAAATGAGAGTTAATATAGAAACTGTATTTGTAAACTGTTTGTAAATGGCTGTTTTATGTCAAGAATGCTGGGGAAGCATTTTGATCGTCTTGTGATTAAGGTCGTGGGTTGCAACTGCTGACGGAGAGTCAATGGAGGACGTCTCGCGTAGCAAAGTCGGTCGAGGTCTTGACCAGCCTCGGTTCGATTAAAATGGTGAGCTTCCGGTACGGTGGATGAGGGACCAAGGAAGCGACCTATGAGTGAAGCGCTAGGTCACCTGTGAAGGATCCTAGAGGGTGCTGACCATACGGTGCTCGGGCTTTGGGTCGCCCAGGATACCCACACGTGCGTCGAGGAAGATATTGGAACAAGGAGTAAGAGTTGTTTTCTGAGACCGGGCATGGATCTGGTTGATTGACCTTGCTGCTCTTCAATGGATGAGTCCATGGCTCTTTATATGGATCTGTTGGTTGATCTTGCTGATCTTCAACGAGAGTCCATCTTGATTTTTATAAGTGATTATATTGCCGAGTATTGTGGGCTAGGAACTATTGAAAAGACCCCTGAGTGGACAGGTGGTGAGCGTTCTGGTTGCCAATGATGCCATAGATACTCTGATGAAGGAATGATGGAAAATTAAGAATCAACCGGATAATTTGGAAGATTGTGATCAGTGATACTATGGTTTTATTAAAGGATTGTTTTAAAACTAGTTGAATCTGTGAAAAGGCAATTTCATATTGGGTGTGTAAGTGGTGTGACTAGTTTTATTTTTGCATGAACATGCGGCTAGGGGGCCTGGGAACTCTTTTCCCTAGTACCCGGGACAAAAAAATCAAATTCTAAATTGGATCCCATCACTACAGTGGTTGGGAGGTTGGCTAACCTATGGGATTGGATGGGGTTAGGCTGGACTGATGGATCCGTAAATCGAGACTCAATTTCTATTACTACGATAGATAAAGTAAATCCCGGATGTAATTGTTCTATGGATAGGAATCAACGGCTGTGCCTCTTGTGCTGGGGAAAAAAGCGTTGATCCCAATGATCCAAGTGCAAGTTTCTTCCTTGATCCATTCGAAATCAATTCCCATAGATGAGGACATCTCGCATTTTTAAGTGGGGTAGAATGTAAGATTCTCCCCCAGCCTTCGAGGTATACATGAGTAAGAATCTCCCTTTCTGATCTTATAATTATTCCCTCTCTAAATAAAAGAAAGATTCTGTTTAAAAAAGGAAGACCCTTTCCCCAGAAATACTTCTCAGGAATCCCACCTGTTTTAAGGATTATGAACGATGAGTTCAGAAGTGAGAACCGGAGTTTTGGATGCCAAGGTTTTGGTCATCAGTTAAAAGACTGCCCAGGATTGACAGAAGCAGTATGCAGATAAGAAGAGGGCAGTCAGAGAATTCAAAGAAGCAGATATGGTCTTCATTCGAGTACGGCCCAAAAGAAGTTCTTTCTCTCTTAGGAAGTATAAGAAGTTATCCCTCAGATATTGTGGGCCATATCAGATTTCAATGAAAGTAGGTGACTTAGCCTACAAGCTTTTTCTACCTCATCATTTCAAAGTTCATAATGTATTTCATGTAAACCTTCTATAGAAATATGTGCCAAACCCAAATCATGGAAAGACGGTAAAGCTTCAGTGGCAAGATACCGTTGGCTTCTAAGTTACGCTAGCTCCTTGCTTTATATAAGTCGTAACTTTTACTTGTCGCTTGCAGTAATCTTACTTCCATCGATCTCCTTTCTTTCTTAATCTCCTTCATGGCTTGGCAGCAGGAATTGGTTTTGTCCATGATGATTTCTCACCTTCAAGATGCAAGCGAGTCTGTGAAGAAGGATTTTATAGAACTGTCTGAGCGCTCACTTTTCCCTCACTTGGGAACTTCTGTAGCTCAGACAAAATGGCGGACCTATCGAGACATAACTAGGGTAACACCGTGGGGTCGGCATCACTTTCGTAACAATGTCCGCTTGGCTATGGTTATTGAAGCTTTGGGTTTGGGTCCCCCATACTATTGCGTGATGAGATCAAGGCATATTGGGTTTTCTGAGCGGCTCTTCTTACTAGCGTGCTTTCTTTCTCACTAGAAGATATGCCTTTATCCCATTTTTGGCTTGCCTCTTAGAGGTCCTTTTGTTAGATCACCTCATACCACTGAGGTAAGTGCTGCAATAACCAGCCGAATTATTCCCATAGATGAGTTACCTTATACGTGTGCAGCTTGTGAGTGCTGCTTTTGTGACCATCTGATGGATGGGCTCATGGAAGTGTAAAGAGTTTTTCTATCTTTACTGTATATGTTCCAAGAGTGAATAAAGTTGAAATCTTTATTCTTGTCTTGAGTCTTGCTCTCTTTGAGACTTTTCTTGGTGGTTAATCTTAATTAAATTTTCTCTTAGTCTCATATTCGTGCATCTTGCGAAATTACCCCTAGTTTGCAAGATGAGGGCATCTCGCGTTTTTCAAGTGGGAGAGAATGTAAGATTCCTCCCCAGTCTCTCAAGATATCCAGCATCTTCCACTGTAATCAATTCCCTCTTTAAGAATATAACAGATCTTGTTTCTAACTGTTTTAACATAGAGAGAGAAAATATTCTAGAAAGAGAATATTCAGATTTTGAATATTTTTATCTAGAAAATATTCTCATATTATTAAAATGAATTCCCCTGAAATAGAAATTCAAAAAGAACTTTTCAATGTGCAATTGGAATTAATTGGAAATGGGTATAAAGGACCTTAGCCTAAGGGTCTAGATTTTTAAAAAATTTTGGATTATGGTCCAACTAAGGTTTCTATGGGCCAATAGCATCAATCCATGTGTATGGAGGAGATAAATCCAATTTGTAAAAGAAGATACCCAAAAATGAGTAAATGCTCACATAAGATGAAGAGTTGACTATGTACAAGGTTTATTAGTAAGAAACTATGAGTAATATCAAAAAATGAGATAAATTGGGTATCCAAAAATGAGTAAATGCTCACATAAGATGAAGAGTTGAATATGAACAAGGTTTATTAGTAAGAAACTATGAGTAATATCAAAAAAATGAGATAAATTGGGTATCCAAAAATGAGTAAATGCTCACATAAGATGAAGAGTTGAATATGTACAAGGTTTATTAGTAAGAAACTATGAGTATTACTAAAAAAAATGAGATATTTTGGGTATAATGATTCCATATTGACACATATGTAAGGAAAGGGAGTCCCTTAAAGGAGGTACATACTTCACATGCTTGAATGAGTTTTAAACTCAAAAATAATGTGATATTTTTATCTCTCCTCTCTCTTGAACCAAACAAAATAAAAAAGGAACCAAACCGAATAAAAAAGGAACCTAACTAGGTCCAAATCTAGTCCAAATTCAACCAAACTGAAATTGGAAAATTCTAAAAATCAGTTAGCTTTGGTTAGAGCCTCCCTCTCCTATAAATAGAACATGAATCCTTTGAAAAAAAGGAGGAGAATTTTACTATATTAGAACTATGCTAAAATAATGCTAATTTTTACTATTCTCTAAAATTCTCTCCAAATTGGAGAAATTGGAGCTTCCCTCTTTCTTCAATCCCCATTGCTGGCTCTATCAACATACTAAACCAATTGATTGGTTGGGGGCCTCTACCGTGAACAAGGGCCTCTACCGTGAACAAAGAACCAAGCAATTTGTAAGGTAAGTGGTGAATTTGATCTTTTCTATAATTTCTCATCAATGTTTCTCTCTTCTCAACCCCTCTCAAGCTTGAGAAGCTTAATTGGAATAGTTTTTGAATGCTATTGAAGTTAACTGATGAATGGTAGTAAAGAATTACATAAATTGATGAATGCTATTGAAGTTAATTGATGAATGATAGTAAAGAATTACATAAATTTTCATTTATACTTAATTCTAATGGTTTTTATGCAATCTCTCTCTCTCACTCAAGAAAGGTTCATTCTCATGACCTATTCTCAATCCAAATCAAGCTTTTCATAAAGCTTTTCTTTAATCCAAGATTAATCTATGCTTGATGTCAAATTAATGACTTTCTCCTATGCTTTTAGTTTATGTATTTCATAAATATTGATGATTCAATCCATTATGGATTAATGATCCAATTAGGGATCATTCTAATCATTTTCTTAATGATAAGCTTTATCTTTTAAAATAATTGAGATTTATAAGTCATAGTAGCGGAGCTATGGCAAAATTTTTATAAAAATTACTCATAAAATAATTTTATTCAAAGCATGAAAAGAGGACTTCCTACCATATTCTAAGAATTATCATCCTAGATTAATTAAAAGAATTTTATTATAATCATGGACAAATTGATTTTTATGTTATGCATAATTAAGATGCATAAGAGAAATTCTTTATTAAAAGAATAATTTTTCATCATAAATGAATTGTATGCATAAACATATGCATAAAGGATAAATTTTTATATTAAAAGAATGATTTTCATCATAAAAGAATTGTATGCATAAACATATGCTTAAAGGATATAATTTTTATATTAAGAGTGTGATTTTTATCATAAATGGATTTTATGCATAAATAAGATGCATAAGAGAAATTCTTTTATTCTAAAAGTGTAATTCCTACTAAATTGGATTTATGCATGGATAGATGCATAAAGAATTTGATTTTAATTCAAAAGTGTCATTCTCATTTAAAATGAAATTATGCATAGGAAGATGCATAAAAGATTGATTTTAATTCAAAAGTGTCATTCTCATTTAAAATGAATTTATGCATAGGAAGATGCATAAAAGATTGATTTTATTTCGAAAGTGTTATTCTCCTAAAAATAGAATTTATGCATGCGTAAAGAAATCTTATATCAAATATAAGAATTCTCTTGTATTCTATAAATAGATATGATAGATATTGAGATGTGATAGGATGAGTCAAGAGTTATATGAGATGTGATAAGATTGAGTATGGGATGAGTGGATGTGGATGTATGGATGTGAATGTGGATATGTATACATGTAGAAGTGGATGTATGAATGTGCATGTAGATGTGGATGTATGAATGTGGATGTGGAGGTATGCATGTAGATGTGGATGTATGAATGAGGATGTGTGGATATGAATGTGCATGTGGATGAATGGATGTAGATATGGATGTGGATGTATACATGTAGATGTGGATGTATGCATATAGATGTGGATGTATGGATGTGAATGTGCATGTAGATGTGGATGTATAAATGAGGATGTGTGGATGTGAATGTGGATGTGGATGAATGGATGTAGATATGGATGTGGATGTATACATGTAGATGTGGATGTATGCATATAGATGTGGATGTATGGATGTGAATGTGCATGTAGATGTGGATGTGAATGTGCATGTAGATGTGGATGTATGAATGAGGATGTGTGGATGTGAATGTGGATGTGGATGAATGGATGTAGATACGGATGTGAATGTATACATGTAGATGTGGATGTATGCATATAGATATGGATGTATGGATGTGAATGTGCATGTAGATGTGGATGTATGAATGTGGATGTGGAGGTATGCATGTAGATGTGGATGTATGAATGAGGATGTGTGGATGTGAATGTGGATGTGGATGAATGGATGTAGATATGGATGTGGATGTATACATGTAGATGTGGATGTATGCATATAGATGTGGATGTATGGATGTGAATGTGCATGTAGATGTGGATGTAGGAATGAGGATGTATGAATGTGCATGTAGATGTGGATATATGAATGTAGATGTGGATGTATGCATCTAGATGTGAATGTATGCATATAGATATGGATGTATGGATGTGAATGTGCATGTAGATGTGGATGTATGAATGTGGATGTGAATGTATGCATATAGATGTGGATGTATGGATGTAGGTGTGGATGTGGGTGTATGTATGTGGATGTGAAAATGGATGCATGGATGTAGATGTGGATGTATGGATGTGAATGTGGATGTGGATGTGGATATATGTATGGATGTGAATATATGATATGTGATGTGAAGGAATCTGAAGTGATGAGATGGAAAATGATGTGATTGGATGAGTATACATATAAATGGAATGTGGAATAAGTAATGTGGATTGATGAGGGATAATGTGGAAAAATGAGAGTTAATATAGAAACTGTATTTGTAAACTGTTTGTAAATGGCTGTTTTATGTCAAGAATGCTGGGGAAGCATTTTGATCGTCTTGTGATTAAGGTCGTGGGTTGCAACTGCTGACGGAGAGTCAATGGAGGACGTCTCGCGTAGCAAAGTCGGTCGAGGTCTTGACCAGCCTCGGTTCGATTAAAATGGTGAGCTTCCGGTACGGTGGATGAGGGACCAAGGAAGCGACCTATGAGTGAAGCGCTAGGTCACCTGTGAAGGATCCTAGAGGGTGCTGACCATACGGTGCTCGGGCTTTGGGTCGCCCAGGATACCCACACGTGCGTCGAGGAAGATATTGGAACAAGGAGTAAGAGTTGTTTTCTGAGACCGGGCATGGATCTGGTTGATTGACCTTGCTGCTCTTCAATGGATGAGTCCATGGCTCTTTATATGGATCTGTTGGTTGATCTTGCTGATCTTCAACGAGAGTCCATCTTGATTTTTATAAGTGATTATATTGCCGAGTATTGTGGGCTAGGAACTATTGAAAAGACCCCTGAGTGGACAGGTGGTGAGCGTTCTGGTTGCCAATGATGCCATAGATACTCTGATGAAGGAATGATGGAAAATTAAGAATCAACCGGATAATTTGGAAGATTGTGATCAGTGATACTATGGTTTTATTAAAGGATTGTTTTAAAACTAGTTGAATCTGTGAAAAGGCAATTTCATATTGGGTGTGTAAGTGGTGTGACTAGTTTTATTTTTGCATGAACATGCGGCTAGGGGGCCTGGGAACTCTTTTCCCTAGTACCCGGGACAAAAAAATCAAATTCTAAATTGGATCCCATCACTACAGTGGTTGGGAGGTTGGCTAACCTATGGGATTGGATGGGGTTAGGCTGGACTGATGGATCCGTAAATCGAGACTCAATTTCTATTACTACGATAGATAAAGTAAATCCCGGATGTAATTGTTCTATGGATAGGAATCAACGGCTGTGCCTCTTGTGCTGGGGAAAAAAGCGTTGATCCCAATGATCCAAGTGCAAGTTTCTTCCTTGATCCATTCGAAATCAATTCCCATAGATGAGGACATCTCGCATTTTTAAGTGGGGTAGAATGTAAGATTCTCCCCCAGCCTTCGAGGTATACATGAGTAAGAATCTCCCTTTCTGATCTTATAATTATTCCCTCTCTAAATAAAAGAAAGATTCTGTTTAAAAAAGGAAGACCCTTTCCCCAGAAATACTTCTCAGGAATCCCACCTGTTTTAAGGATTATGAACGATGAGTTCAGAAGTGAGAACCGGAGTTTTGGATGCCAAGGTTTTGGTCATCAGTTAAAAGACTGCCCAGGATTGACAGAAGCAGTATGCAGATAAGAAGAGGGCAGTCAGAGAATTCAAAGAAGCAGATATGGTCTTCATTCGAGTACGGCCCAAAAGAAGTTCTTTCTCTCTTAGGAAGTATAAGAAGTTATCCCTCAGATATTGTGGGCCATATCAGATTTCAATGAAAGTAGGTGACTTAGCCTACAAGCTTTTTCTACCTCATCATTTCAAAGTTCATAATGTATTTCATGTAAACCTTCTATAGAAATATGTGCCAAACCCAAATCATGGAAAGACGGTAAAACTTCAGTGGCAAGATACCATTGGCTTCTAAGTTACGCTAGCTCCTTCCTTTATATAAGTCGTAACTTGTACTTGTCGCTCGCAGTAATCTTACTTCCATCGATCTCCTTTCTTTCTTAATCTCCTTCATGGGGCTTGGCAGCAGGAATTGGTTTTATCCATGATGATTTCTCACCTTCAAGATGCAAGCGAGTCTGTGAAGAAGGATTTTATAGAACTGTATGAGCGGCGCTCACTTTTCCCTCACTTGGGAACTTCTGTAGCTCAGACAAAATGGCAGACCTATCGAGACATAACTAGAGTAACACCGTGGGGTCGGCATCACTTTCGTAACAATGTCCGCTTGGCTATGGTTATTGAAGCTTTGGGTTTGGGTCCCCGATACAATTGCGTGATGAGATCAAGGCATATTGGGTTTTCTGAGCGGGTATTCTTACTAGCGTGCTTTCTTCCTCACCAGAAGATATGCCTTTATCCCGTTTTCGGCTTGCCTCTTAGAGGTCCTTCTGTTAGATTATCTCATACCACTGAGGTAAGTGCTGCAATAACCAGCCGAATTATTCCCATAGATGAGTTACCTTATACGTGTGCAGCTTGTGAGTGCTGCTTTTGTGACCATATGATGGATGGACTTATGGAAGTGTAAAGAGTTTTTCTATCTTTACTGTATATGTTCCAAGAGTGAATAAAGTTGAAATCTTTGTTCTTGTCTTGAGTCTTGCTCTCTTTGAGACTTTTCTTGGTGGTTAATCTTAATTAAATTTTCTCTTAGTCTCATATTCGTGCATCTTGCGAAATTACCCCCAGTTTACGAGATGAGGGCATCTCGCGTTTTTCAAGTGGGAGAGAGAATGTAAGATTCCTTTCCAGCCTCTCAAGATATCCAGCATCTTCCCCTATAATCAATTCTCTCTTTAAGAATATAACAGATCTTGTTTCTAACTGTTTTAACATAGAGAGAGAAAATATTTTAGAAAGAGAATATTCAAATTTTGAGTATTTTTAGATAGAAAAATTTCTCATATTATTAAAATGAATTCCCCTGAAACAGAAATTCAAAAAGAACTTTCCAATGTGCAATTGGAATTAATTGGAAATGGGTATAAAGGACCTTAGCCTAAGGGTCTAGATTTTCAGAAATTTTTGGATTATGGTCCAATTAAGGTTCCTATGGGCCAATAGCATCAATCCATGTGTATGGAGGAGATAAATCCAATTTGTAAAAGAAGATACCAAAAAATGAAGATACCAAAAAATCCAATTTGTAAAAGAAGATACCAAAAAATGAGTAAATGCTCACATAAGATGAAGAGTTGACTATATACAAGGTTTATTAGTAAGAAACTATGAGTAATATCAAAAAATGAGATAAATTGGGTATCCAAAAATGAGTAAATGCTCACATAAGATGAAGAGTTGAATATGTACAAGGTTTATTAGTAAGAAACTATGAGTAATATCAAAAAAATGAGATAAATTGGGTATCCAAAAATGAGTAAATGCTCACTTTAGATGAAGAGTTGAATATGTACAAGGTTTATTAGTAAGAAACTATGAGTATTACTAAAAAAAATGATATATTTTGGGTATAATGATTCCATATTGACACATATGTAAGGAAAGGGAGTCCCTTAAAGGAGGTACATACTTCACATGCTTGAATGAGTTTTAAACTCAAAAATAATGTGATATTTTTATCTCTCCTCTCTCTTGAACCAAACCAAATAAAAAAGGAACCAAACCAAACCAAATCAAAAAGAAACCAAACCGAATAAAAAAGGAACCAAACTAGGTCCAAATCTAGTCCAAATTCAACCAAACTAAAATTGAAAAATTCTAGAAATCAGTTAGCTTTGGTTAGAGCCTCCCTCTCCTATAAATAGAACATGAATCCTTTGAAAAAGAGGAGGAGAATTTTACTATATTAGAACTATGCTAAAATAATGCTAATTTTTACTATTCTCTAAAATTCTCTCCAAATTGGAGAAATTGGAGCTTCCCTCTTTCTTCAATACCCATTGGTGGCTCTATCAACATACTAAACCAATTGATTGGTTGGGGGCCTCTACCGTGAACAAAGAATCAAGCAATTTATAAGGTAAGTGGTGAATTTTGATCTTTTCTATAATTTCTCAATGTTTCTCTCTTCTCAACCCCTCTCAAGCTTGAGAAGCTTAATTGGAATAGTTTTTGAATGCTATTGAAGTTAATTGATGAATGGTGGTAAAGAATTACATAAATTGATGAATGCTATTGAAGTTAATTGATGAATGATAGTAAAGAATTACATAAATTTTCATTTATACTTAATTCTAATGGTTTTTATGTAATCTCTCTCTCTCACTCAAGAAATGGTCATTCTCATGACCTATTCTCAATCCAAATGAAGCTTTTCATAAAGCTTTTCCTTAATCCAAGATTAATCTATGCTTGAAGCCAAATTAAAGACTTTTCCCTATGCTTTTAGTTTATGTATTTCATAAATATTGATGATTCAATCCATTATGGGTTAATGATCCAATTAGGGATCATTCTAATCATTCCCTTAATGATAAGCTTTATCTTTTAAAATAATTGAGATTTATCAGTCATAGTAGCGGAGCTATGGCAAAATTTTCATAAAAATTACTCATAAAATAATTTCATTCAAAGCATGAAAAGAGGACTTCCTACCATATTCTAGGAATTATCATCCTAGATTAATTAAAAGAATTTTATTATAATCATGGACAATTTGATTTTTATGTTATGCATAATTAAGATGCATAAGAGAAATTGTTTATAAAAGAATGATTTTTCATCATAAATGAATTGAATGCATAAACATATGCATAAAGGATTAAATTTTTATATTAAAAGAATGATTTTTATCATAAAAGAATTGTATGCATAAACATATGCTTAAAGGATATAATTTTTATATTAAGAGTGTGATTTTCATCATAAATGAATTTTATGCATAAATAAGATGCATAAGAGAAATTCTTTTATTCTAAAAGTGTAATTCCTACTAAATTGGATTTATGCATGGATAGATGCATAAAGAATTTGATTTTAATTCAAAAGTGTCATTCTCATTTAAAATGAAATTATGCATAGGAAGATGCATAAAAGATTGATTTTAATTCAAAAGTGTCATTCTCATTTAAAATGAATTTATGCATAGGAAGATGCATAAAAGATTGATTTTATTTCGAAAGTGTTATTCTCCTAAAAATAGAATTTATGCATGCGTAAAGAAATCTTATATCAAATATAAGAATTCTCTTGTATTCTATAAATAGATATGATAGATATTGAGATGTGATAGGATGAGTCAAGAGTTATATGAGATGTGATAAGATTGAGTATGGGATGAGTGGATGTGGATGTATGGATGTGAATGTGGATGTGTATGCATGTAGAAGTGGATGTATGAATGTGCATGTAGATGTGGATGTATGAATGTGGATGTGGAGGTATGTATGTAGATGTGGATGTATGAATGAGGATGTGTGGATGTGAATGTGGATGTGGATGAATGGATGTAGATATGGATGTGGATGTATACATGTAGATGTGGATGTATGCATATAGATGTGGATGTATGGATGTGGAGGTATGCATGTAGATGTGGATGTATGAATGAGGATGTGTGGATGTGAATGTGGATGTGGATGAATGGATGTAGATATGGATGTGGATGTATACATGTAGATATGGATGTATGCATATAGATGTGGATGTATGGATGTGAATGTGCATGTAGATGTGGATGTATGAATGAGGATGTGTGGATGTGAATGTGGATGTGGATGAATGGATGTAGATACGGATGTGGATGTATACATGTAGATGTGGATGTATGCATATAGATATGGATGTATGGATGTGAATGTGCATGTAGATGTGGATGTATGAATGTGGATGTGGAGGTATGCATGTAGATGTGGATGTATGAATGAGGATGTGTGGATATGAATGTGGATGTGGATGAATGGATGTAGATATGGATGTGGATGTATACATGTAGATGTGGATGTATGCATATAGATGTGGATGTATGGATGTGAATGTGCATGTAGATGTGGATGTAGGAATGAGGATGTATGAATGTGCATGTAGATGTGGATGTATGAATATAGATGTGGATGTATGCATATAGATGTGGATGTATGGATGTGAATGTGCATGTAGATGTGGATGTATGAATATAGATGTGGATGTATGCATATAGATGTGGATGTATGGATGTGAATGTGCATGTAGATGTGGATGTATGAATGTGGATGTGAATGTATGCATATAGATGTGGATGTATGGATGTAGGTGTGGATATGGGTGTATGTATGTGGATGTGAAAATGGATGCATGGATGTAGATGTGGATGTATGGATGTGAATGTGGATGTGGATGTGGATATATGTATGGATGTGAATATATGATATGTGATGTGAAGGAATCTGAAGTCATGAGACGGAAAATGATGTGATTGGATGAGTACACATATAAATGGAATGTGGAACAAGTAATGTGAATCGATGAGGGATAATGTGAAAAAATTAGAGTTAATATAGAAACTGTATTTGTAAACTGTTTGTAAATGGCTGTTTTATGTCAAAAATGCTGGGGAAGCATTTTGACCGTCTTGTGATTAAGGTGTGGGTTGCAACTGCTGACGGAGAGTCAATGGAGGACGTCTCGCATAGCAAAGTCGGCCGACCAACCTCAGTTCGATTAAAATGGTGAGCTTCCGGTACGGTGGATGAGGGACGACCTATGAGTGAAGCGCTAGGTCACCTGTGAAGGATCCTAGAGGGTGCTGACCATACGGTGCTCGGGCTCTGGGTCGCCCAGGATACCCACAGGTGCGTCGAGGAAGATATTGGAACAAGGAGTAAGAGTTGTTTTCTGAGACCGGGCATGGATCTGGTTGATTGACCTTGCTGGTCTTCAATGGATGAGTCCATGGCTCTTTACATGGATCTGTTGGTTGATCTTGCTGATCTTCAACGAGAGTCCATCTTGATTTTTATAAGTGATTATATTGTCGAGTATTGTGGGCTAGGAACTATTGACCCCTGAGTGGACAGGTGGTGAGCGTTCTGGTTGCCAATGATGCCATAGATTCTCTGATGAAGGAATGATGGGAATTTAAGAATCAACCGGATAATTTGGAATATTGGGATCAGTGATACTATGGTTTTATTAAAGGATTCTTTTAAAACTAGTTGAATCTGTGAAAAGGTAATTTCATATTGGGTGTGTAAGTGGTGTGACTAGTTTTATTTTTGCATGAACATCCGGCTAGGGGGGCTGGGAACTCTTTTCCCTGGTACCCGGGATAAAAAAATCAAATTCTAAATTGGATCCCATCACTATAGTGGTTGGGAGGTTGGCTAACCCATGGGACTGGATGGGGTTAGGCTGGACTGATGGATCCGTAAATCGAGACTCAATCTTGATGGGGAAAAAGCGTTGATCCCAATGATCCAAGTGCAAGTTTCTTCCTTGATCCATTCGAAATCAATTCCCATAGATGAGGACATCTTGCAATTTAAAGTGGGGTAGAATGTAAGATTCTCCCCCAGCCTTCGAGGTATACAGGAGTAAGAATCTCCCTTTCTGATCTTATAATTATTCCCTCTCTAAATAAAAGAAAGATTTTGTTTAAAAAAGGAAGACCCTTTCCCCAAAAATACTTCTCAGGAATCCCACCTGTTTTAGGGATTATGAACGATGAGTTCAGAAGTGAGAACCGGAGTTTTGGATGCCAAGGTTTTGGTCATCAGTTAAAAGACTGCCCAGGATCGACAGAAGCAGTATGCAGATAAGAAGAGGGCAGTTAGAGAATTCAAAGAAGCAGATATGGTCTTCATTCGCCAAAAGAAGTTCTTTATCTCTTAGGAAGTATAAGAAGTTATCCCTCAGATATTGTGGACCATATCGGATTTCAATGAAAGTAGGTGACTTAGCCTACGAGCTTTTTCTACCTCATCATCTCAAAGTTCATAATGTATTTCATGTAAACCTTCTATAGAAATATGTGCGAAACCCAAATCATGGAAAGACGGTAAAACTTCAGTGGCAAGATACCATTGGCTTCTAAGTTACGCTAGCTCCTTCCTTTATATAATTCGTAACTTTTACTTGTCGCTCGCAGTAATCTTACTTCCATCGATCTCCTTTCTTTCTTAATCTCCTTCATGGCTTGGCAGCAGGAATTGGTTTTATCCATGATGATTTCTCACCTTCAAGATGCAAGCGAGTCTGTGAAGAAGGATTTTATAGAACTGTATGAGCGGCGCTCACTTTTCCCTCACTTGGGAACTTCTGTAGCTCAGACAAACTGGCGGACCTATCGAGACATAACTAGAGTAACACCGTGGGGTCGGCATCACTTTCGTAACAATGTCCGCTTGGCTATGGTTATTGAAGCTTTGGGTTTGGGTCCCTGATACAATTGCGTGATGAGATCAAGGCATATTGGGTTTTCTGAGCGGGTATTCTTACTAGCGTGCTTTCTTCCTCACCAGAAGATATGCCTTTATCCCGTTTTCGGCTTGCCTCTTAGAGGTGCTTTTGTTAGATTACCTCATACCACTGAGGTAAGTGCTGCAATAACCAGCCGAATTATTCCCATAGAGTAGTTACCTTATACGTGTGTAGCTTGTGAGTGCTGCTTTTGTGACCATATGATGGATGGACTGTATATGTTCCAAGAGTGAATAAAGTTGAAATCTTTGTTCTTGTCTTGAGTCTTGCTCTCTTTGAGACTTTTCTTGGTGGTTAATCTTAATTAAATTTTCTCTTAGTCTCATATTCGTGCATCTTGCAAAATTACCCCCAGTTTACGAGATGAGGGCATCTCGCGTTTTTCAAGTGGGAGAGAATGTAAGATTCCTCTCCAGCCTCTCAAGATATCCAGCATCTTCCCCTATAATCAATTCTCTCTTTAAGAATATAACAGATCTTGTTTCTAACTGTTTTAACATAGAGAGAGAAAATATTTTAGAAAGAGAATATTCAGATTTTGAATATTTTTAGATAGAAAAATTTCTCATATTATTAAAATGAATTCCCCTGAAACAGAAATTCAAAAAGAACTTTCCAATGTGCAATTGGAATTAATTGGAAATGGGTATAAAGGACCTTAGCCTAAGGGTCTAGATTTTCAGAAATTTTTGGATTATGGTCCAATTAAGGTTCCTATGGGCCAATAGCATCAATCCATGTGTATGGAGGAGATAAATCCAATTTGTAAAAGAAGATACCAAAAAATGAGTAAATGCTCACATAAGATGAAGAGTTGACTATATACAAGGTTTATTAGTAAGAAACTATGAGTAATATCAAAAAATGAGATAAATTGGGTATCCAAAAATGAGTAAATGCTCACATAAGATGAAGAGTTGAATATGTACAAGGTTTATTAGTAAGAAACTATGAGTAATATCAAAAAAATGAGATAAATTGGGTATCCAAAAATGAGTAAATGCTCACATAAGATGAAGAGTTGAATATGTACAAGGTTTATTAGTAAGAAACTATGAGTATTACTAAAAAAAATGATATATTTTGGGTATAATGATTCCATATTGACACATATGTAAGGAAAGGGAGTCCCTTAAAGGAGGTACATACTTCACATGCTTGAATGAGTTTTAAACTCAAAAATAATGTGATATTTTTATCTCTCCTCTCTCTTGAACCAAACCAAATAAAAAAGGAACCAAACTAAACCAAATCAAAAAGAAACCAAACCGAATAAAAAAGGAACCAAACTAGGTCCAAATCTAGTCCAAATTCAACCAAACTAAAATTGAAAAATTCTAGAAATCAGTTAGCTTTGGTTAGAGCCTCCCTCTCCTATAAATAGAACATGAATTCTTTGAAAAAGAGGAGGAGAATTTTACTATATTAGAACTATGCTAAAATAATGCTAATTTTTACTATTCTCCAAAATTCTCTCCAAATTGGAGAAATTGGAGCTTCCCTCTTTCTTCAATACCCATTGGTGGCTCTATCAACATACTAAACCAATTGATTGGTTGGGGGCCTCTACCGTGAACAAAGAATCAAGCAATTTATAAGGTAAGTGGTGAATTTTGATCTTTTCTATAATTTCTCAATGTTTCTCTCTTCTCAACCCCTCTCAAGCTTGAGAAGCTTAATTGGAATAGTTTTTGAATGCTATTGAAGTTAATTGATGAATGGTAGTAAAGAATTACATAAATTGATGAATGCTATTGAAGTTAATTGATGAATGATAGTAAAGAATTACATAAATTTTCATTTATACTTAATTCTAATGGTTTTTATGTAATCTCTCTCTCTCACTCAAGAAATGGTCATTCTCATGACCTATTCTCAATCCAAATGAAGCTTTTCATAAAGCTTTTCCTTAATCCAAGATTAATCTATGCTTGAAGCCAAATTAAAGACTTTTTCCTATGCTTTTAGTTTATGTATTTCATAAATATTGATGATTCAATCCATTATGGGTTAATGATCCAATTCGGGATCATTCTAATCATTCCCTTAATGATAAGCTTTATCTTTTAAAATAATTGAGATTTATCAGTCATAGTAGCGGAGCTATGGCAAAATTTTTATAAAAATTACTCATAAAATAATTTCATTCAAAGCATGAAAAGAGGACTTCCTACCATATTCTAGGAATTATCATCCTAGATTAATTAAAAGAATTTTCTTATAATCATGGAGAATTTGATTTTTATGTTATGCATAATTAAGATGCATAAGAGAAATTGTTTATAAAAGAATGATTTTTCATCATAAATGAATTGAATGCATAAACATATGCATAAAGGATTAAATTTTTATATTAAAAGAATGATTTTTATCATAAAAGAATTGTATGCATAAACATATGCTTAAAGGATATAATTTTTATATTAAGAGTGTGATTTTCATCATAAATGAATTTTATGCATAAATAAGATGCATAAGAGAAATTCTTTTATTCTAAAAGTGTAATTCCTACTAAATTGGATTTATGCATGGATAGATGCATAAAGAATTTGATTTTAATTCAAAAGTGTCATTTTCATTTAAAATGAAATTATGCATAGGAAGATGCATAAAAGATTGATTTTAATTCAAAAGTGTCATTCTCATTTAAAATGAATTTATGCATAGGAAGATGCATAAAAGATTGATTTTATTTCTAAAGTGTTATTCTTCTAAAAATAGAATTTATGCATGCGTAAAGAAATCTTATATCAAATATAAGAATTCTCTTATATTCTATAAATAGATATTGAGATGTGATAGGATGAGTTAAGAGTTATATGAGATGTGATAAGATTGAGTATGGGATGAGTGGATGTGGATGTATGGATGTGAATGTGGATGTGTATACATGTAGAAGTGGATGTATGAATGTGCATGTAGATGTGGATGTATGAATGTGGATGTGGAGGTATGCATGTAGATGTGGATGTATGAATGAGGATGTGTGGATGTGAATGTGGATGTGGATGAATGGATGTAGATATGGATGTGGATGTATACATGTAGATGTGGATGTATGCATATAGATGTGGATGTATGGATGTGGAGGTATGCATGTAGATGTGGATGTATGAATGAGGATGTGTGGATGTGAATGTGGATGTGGATGAATGGATGTAGATATGGATGTGGATGTATACATGTAGATGAGGATGTATGCATATAGATGTGGATGTATGGATGTGAATGTGCATGTAGATGTGGATGTATGAATGAGGATGTGTGGATGTGAATGTGGATGTGGATGAATGGATGTAGATACGAATGTGGATGTATACATGTAGATGTGGATGTATGCATATAGATATGGATGTATGGATGTGAATGTGCATGTAGATGTGGATGTATGAATGTGGATGTGGAGGTATGCATGTAGATGTGGATGTATGAATGAGGATGTGTGGATATGAATGTGGATGTGGATGAATGGATGTAGATATGGATGTGGATGTATACATGTAGATGTGGATGTATGCATATAGATGTGGATGTATGGATGTGAATGTGCATGTAGATGTGGATGTAGGAATGAGGATGTATGAATGTGCATGTAGATGTGGATGTATGAATATAGATGTGGATGTATGCATATAGATGTGGATGTATGGATGTGAATGTGCATGTAGATGTGGATGTATGAATATAGATGTGGATGTATGCATATAGATGTGGATGTATGGATGTGAATGTGCATGTAGATGTGGATGTATGAATGTGGATGTGAATGTATGCATATAGATGTGGATGTATGGATGTAGGTGTGGATATGGGTGTATGTATGTGGATGTGAAAATGGATGCATGGATGTAGATGTGGATGTATGGATGTGAATGTGGATGTGGATGCGGATATATGTATGGATGTGAATATATGATATGTGATGTGAAGGAATCTGAAGTCATGAGACGGAAAATGATGTGATTGGATGAGTACACATATAAATGGAATGTGGAATAAGTAATGTGGATCGATGAGGGATAATGTGAAAAAATTAGAGTTAATATAGAAACTGTATTTGTAAACTGTTTGTAAATGGCTGTTTTATGTCAAGAATGCTGGGGAAGCATTTTGACCGTCTTCTGATTAAGGTCGTGGGTTGCAACTGCTGACGGAGAGTCAATGGAGGACGTCTCGCATAGCAAAGTCGGCCGAGGTCTTGACCAGCCTCAGCTCGATTAAAATGGTGAGCTTCCGGTACGGTGGATGAGGGACCAAGGAAGCGACCTATGAGTGAAGCGCTAGGTCACCTGTGAAGGATCCTAGAGGGTGCTGACCATACGGTGCTCGGGCTCTGGGTCGCCCAGGATACCCACACGTGCGTCGAGGAAGATATTGGAACAAGGAGTAAGAGTTGTTTTCTGAGACCGGGCATGGATCTGGTTGATTGACCTTGCTGGTCTTCAATGGATGAGTCCATGGCTCTTTACATGGATCTGTTGGTTGATCTTGCTGATCTTCAACGAGAGTCCATCTTGATTTTTATAAGTGATTATATTGTCGAGTATTGTGGGCTAGGAACTATTGAAAAGACCCCTGAGTGGACAGGTGGTGAGCGTTCTGGTTGCCAATGATGCCATAGATTCTCTGATGAAGGAATGATGGGAATTTAAGAATCAACCGGATAATTTGGAAGATTGGGATCAGTGATACTATGGTTTTATTAAAGGATTCTTTTTAAACTAGTTGAATCTGTGAAAAGGTAATTTCATATTGGGTGTGTAAGTGGTGTGACTAGTTTTATTTTTGCATGAACATCCGGCTAGGGGGCCTGGGAACTCTTTTCCCTGGTACCCGGGACAAAAAAATCAAATTCTAAATTGGATCCCATCACTACAGTGGTTGGGAGGTTGGCTAACCCATGGGACTGGATGGGGTTAGGCTGGACTGATGGATCCGTAAATCGAGACTCAATCTTGATGGGGAAAAAGCGTTGATCCCAATGATCCAAGTGCAAGTTTCTTCCTTGATCCATTTGAAATCAATTCCCATAGATGAGGACATCTCGCATTTTTAAGTGGGGTAGAATGTAAGATTCTCCCCCAGCCTTCGAGGTATACAGGAGTAAGAATCTCCCTTTCTGATCTTATAATTATTCCCTCTCTAAATAAAAGAAAGATTTTGTTTAAAAAAGGAAGACCCTTTCCCCAGAAATACTTCTCAGGAATCCCACCTGTTTTAAGGATTATGAACGATGAGTTCAGAAGTGAGAACCGGAGTTTTGGATGCCAAGGTTTTGGTCATCAGTTAAAAGACTGCCCAGGATCGACAGAAGCAGTATGCAGATAAGAAGAGGGCAGTCAGAGAATTCAAAGAAGCAGATATGGTCTTTATTCGAGTACGGCCCAAAAGAAGTTCTTTATCTCTTAGGAAGTATAAGAAGTTATCCCTCAGATATTGTGGGCCATATCGGATTTCAATGAAAGTAGGTGACTTAGCCTACGAGCTTTTTCTACCTCATCATCTCAAAGTTCATAATGTATTTCATGTAAACCTTCTATAGAAATATGTGCCAAACCCAAATCATGGAAAGATGGTAAAACTTCAGTGGCAAGATACCATTGGCTTCTAAGTTACGCTAGCTCCTTCCTTTATATAAGTCGTAACTTTTACTTGTCGCTCGCAGTAATCTTACTTCCATCGATCTCCTTTCTTTCTTAATCTCCTTCATGGCTTGGCAGCAGGAATTGGTTTTATCCATGATGATTTTTCACCTTCAAGATGCAAGCGAGTCTGTGAAGAAGGATTTTATAGAACTATATGAGCGCTCACTTTTCCCTCACTTGGGAACTTCTATAGCTCAGACAAAATGGCGGACCTATCGAGACATAACTAGAGTAACACCATGGGGTCGGCATCACTTTCGTAACAATGTCCGCTTGGCTATGGTTATTGAAGCTTTGGGTTTGGGTCCCCGATACAATTGCGTGATGAGATCAAGGCATATTGGGTTTTCTGAGTGGGTCTTCTTACTAGCGTGCTTTCTTCCTCACCAGAAGATATGCCTTTATCCCGTTTTCGGCTTGCCTCTTAGAGGTCCTTTTGTTAGATCACCTCATACCACTGAGGTAAGTGCTGCAATAACCAGCCGAATTATTCCCATAGATGAGTTACCTTATACGTGTGCAGCTTGTGAGTGCTGCTTTTGTGACCATATGATGGATGGGCTTATGGAAGTGTAAAGAGTTTTTCTATCTTTACTGTATATGTTCCAAGAGTGAATAAAGTTGAAATCTTTATTCTTGTCTTGAGTCTTGCTCTCTTTGAGACTTTTCTTGGTGGTTAATCTTAATTAAATTTTCTCTTAGTCTCATATTCGTGCATCTTGCAAAATTACCCCCAGTTTGCGAGATGAGGGCATCTCGCGTTTTTCAAGTGGGAGAGAATGTAAGATTCCTCCCCAACCTCTCAAGATATCCAGCATCTTCCCCTATAATCAATTCCCTCTTTAAGAATATAAGAGATCTTGTTTCTAACTGTTTTAACATAGAGAGAGAAAATATTCTAGAAAGAGAATATTCAGATTTTGAATATTTTTAGATAGAAAAATTTCTCATATTATTAAAATGAATTCCCCTGAAACAGAAATTCAAAAAGAACTTTCCAATGTGCAATTGGAATTAATTGGAAATGGGTATAAAGGACCTTAGCCTCAGGGTCTAGATTTTTAGAAATTTTTGGATTATGGTCCAATTAAGGTTCCTATGGGCCAATAGCATCAATCCATGTGTATGGAGGAGATAAATCCAATTTGTAAAAGAAGATACCAAAAAATGAGTAAATGCTCACATAAGATGAAGAGTTGACTATATACAAGGTTTATTAGTAAGAAACTATGAGTAATATCAAAAAATGAGATAAATTGGGTATCCAAAAATGAGTAAATGCTCACATAAGATGAAGAGTTGAATATGTACAAGGTTTATTAGTAGGAAACTATGAGTAATATCAAAAAAATGAGATAAATTGGGTATCCAAAAATGAGTAAATGCTCACATAAGATGAAGAGTTGAATATGTACAAGGTTTATTAGTAAGAAACTATGAGTATTACTAAAAAAAATGAGATATTTTGGGTATAATGATTCCATTTTGACACATATGTAAGAAAAGGGAGTCCCTTAAAGGAGGTACATACTTCACATGCTTGAATGAGTTTTAAACTCAAAAATAATGTGATATTTTTATCTCTCCTCTCTCTTGAACCAAACCAAATAAAAAAGGAACCAAACCAAACCAAATCAAAAAGAAACCAAACCGAATAAAAAAGGAACCAAACTAGGTCCAAATCTAGTCCAAATTCAACCAAACTAAAATTGAAAAATTCTAGAAATCAGTTAGCTTTGGTTAGAGCCTCCCTCTCCTATAAATAGAACATGAATCCTTTGAAAAAAGGAGGAGAATTTTACTATATTAGAACTATGCTAAAATAATGCTAATTTTTACTATTCTCTAAAATTCTCTCCAAATTGGAGAAATTGGAGCTTCCCTCTTTCTTCAATACCCATTGGTGGCTCTATCAACATACTAAACCAATTGATTGGTTGGGGGCCTCTACCGTGAACAAAGAATCAAGCAATTTATAAGGTAAGTGGTGAATTTTGATCTTTTCTATAATTTCTCAATGTTTCTCTCTTCTCAACCCCTCTCAAGCTTGAGAAGCTTAATTGGAATAGTTTTTGAATGCTATTGAAGTTAATTGATGAATGGTAGTAAAGAATTACATAAATTGATGAATGCTATTGAAGTTAATTGATGAATGATAGTAAAGAATTACATAAATTTTTATTTATACTTAATTCTAATGGTTTTTATGTAATCTCTCTCTCTCACTCAAGAAATGGTCATTCTCATGACCTATTCTCAATCCAAATGAAGCTTTTCATAAAGCTTTTCCTTAATCCAAGATTAATCTATGCTTGAAGTCAAATTAATGACTTTCTCCTATGCTTTTAGTTTATGTATTTCATAAATATTGATGATTCAATCCATTATGGGTTAATGATCCAATTAGGGATCATTCTAATCATTCTCTTAATGATAAGCTTTATCTTTTAAAATAATTGAGATTTATCAGTCATAGTAGCGGAGCTATGGTAAAATTTTTATAAAAATTACTCATAAAATAATTTCATTCAAAGCATGAAAAGAGGACTTCCTACCATATTCTAGGAATTATCATCCTAGATTAATTAAAAGAGTTTTATTATAATCATGGAAATTAATTTTTATGTTATGCATAATTAAGATGCATAAGAGAAATTCTTTATTAAAAGAATGATTTTTCATCATAAATGAATTGAATACATAAACATATACATAAAGGATTAAATTTTTATATTAAAAGAATGATTTTCATCATAAAAGAATTGTATGCATAAACATATGCTTAAAGGATATAATTTTTATATTAAAAGTGTGATTTTTATCATAAATAAATTTTATGCATAAATAAGATGCATAAGAGAAATTCTTTTATTCTAAAAGTGTAATTCCTACTAAATTGGATTTATGCATGGATAGATGCATAAAGAATTTGATTTTAATTCAAAAGTGTCATTCTCATTTAAAATGAAATTATGCATAGGAAGATGCATAAAAGATTGATTTTAATTCAAAAGTGTCATTCTCATTTAAAATGAATTTATGCATAGGAAGATGCATAAAAGATTGCTTTTATTTCGAAAGTGTTATTCTCCTAAAAATAGAATTTATGCATGCGTAAAGAAATCTTATATCAAATATAAGAATTCTCTTGTATTCTATAAATAGATATTGAGATGTGATAGGATGAGTTAAGAGTTATATGAGATGTGATAAGATTGAGTATGGGATGAGTGGATGTGGATGTATGGATGTGAATGTGGATGTGTATGCATGTAGAAGTGGATGTATGAATGTGCATAAAGATGTGGATGTATGAATGTGGATGTGGAGGTATGCATGTAGATGTGGATGTATGAATGAGGATGTGTGGATGTGAATGTGGATGTGGATGAATGGATATAGATATGGATGTGGATGTATACATGTAGATGTGGATGTATGCATATAGATGTGGATGTATGGATGTGAATGTGCATGTAGATGTGGATGTATGAATGAGGATGTGTGGATGTGAATGTGCATGTAGATGTGGATGTATCAATGAGGAAGTGTGGATGTGAATGTGGATGTGGATGAATGGATGTAGCTACGGATGTGGATGTATACATGTAGATGTGGATGTATGCATATAGATATGGATGTATGGATGTGAATGTGCATGTAGATGTGGATGTATGAATGTGGATGTGGAGGTATGCATGTAGATGTGGATGTATGAATGAGGATGTGTGGATGTGAATGTGGATGTGGATGAATGGATGTAGATATGGATGTGGATGTATACATATAGATATGGATGTGGATGTATACATGTAGATGTGGATGTATGCATATAGATGTGGATGTATGGATGTGAATGTGCATGTGGCTGTGGAGGATGTATGAATGTGCATGTAGATGTGGATGTATGAATGTATATGTGGATGTATGCATGTAGATGTGGATGTATGGATGTGAATGTGCATGTAGATGTGGATGTATGAATGTGGATGTGAATGTATGCATATAGATGTGGATGTATGGATGTAGGTGTGGATGTGGATGTATGTATGTGGATGTGAAAATGGATGCATGGATGTAGATGTGGATGTATGGATGTGAATGTGGATGTGGATGTGGATATATGTATGGATGTGAATATATGATATGTGATGTGAAGGAATCTGAAGTGATGAGATGGAAAATGATGTGATTGGATGAGTACACATATAAATGGAATGTGGAATAAGTAATGTGGATTGATGAGGGATAATGTGGAAAAATGAGAGTTAATATAGAAACTGTATTTATAAACTGTTTGTAAATGGCTGTTTTATGTCAAGGATGCTAGGGAAGCATTTTGACCGTCTTGATTAAGGTCGTGGGTTGCAACTGCTGACGGAGAGTCAATGGAGGACGTCTCGCGTAGCAAAGTCGGCCGAGGTCTTGACCAGCCTCGGTTCGATTAAAATGGTGAGCTTCCGGTACGGTGGATGAGGGACCAAGGAAGCGGCCTATGAGTGAAGCGCTAGGTCACCTGCGAAGGATCCTAGAGGGTGCTGACCATACGGTGCTCGGGCTCTGGGTCGCCCAGGATACCCACACGTGCATCGAGAAAGATATTGGAACAAGGAGTAAGAGTTGTTTTCTGAGACCGGGCATGGATCTGGTTGATTGACCTTACTGGTCTTCAATGGATGAGTCCATGGCTCTTTATATGGATCTGTTGGTTGATCTTGCTGATCTTCAACGAGAGTCCATCTTGATTTTTATAAGTGATTATATTGCCGAGTATTATGGGCTAGGAACTATTGAAAAGGCCCCTGAGTGGACAGGTGGTGTGCGTTCTGGTTGCCAATGATGCCATAGATACTCTGATGAAGGAATGATGGGAAATTAAGAATCAACCGGATAATTTGGAAGATTGTGATCAGTGATACTATGGTTTTATTAAAGGATTGTTTTAAAACTGGTTGAATCTGTGAAAAGGCAATTTCATATTAGGTGTGTAAGTGGTGTGACTAGTTTTATTTTTGCATGAACATCCGGCTAGGGGGCCTGGGAACTCTTTTCCCTGGTACCCGGGACAAAAAAATCAAATTCTAAATTGGATCCCATCACTACAGTGGTTGGGAGGTTGGCTAACCCATGGGACTGGATGGGGTTAGGCTGGACTGATGGATCCGTAAATCGAGACTCAATTTCTGTTACTACGATAGATAAAGTAAATCTCGGATAGTAATTGTTCTATGGATAGGAATCAACGGCTGTGCCTCTTGATGAGGAAAAAAGCGTTGATCCCAATGATCCAAGTGCAAGTTTCTTCCTTGATCTGACCAAGTATCTTTATAGATTTAGTCGGATCAACTTAATCAGAAATGGTCTTGACTACGTTAGAGTAAAAGTTATCCTGGTGGAATCGCCCGTGCTTTCCGGGTAAAGGAAGTTTTTTCGGGTTTGGTTTTGGATAAATCGGTAGATTAGTCTCTTGTCCGGATATCCGTGGGCGAGGCCCCGAGTGTGGGACCCTGCCCCTCGCAAGATGTGCTACTTCCGCTGCTAGCATCCGAATCCATTGCGCAGTGGGGACAGGGATCTTACAATATAATTCAGCCACAAGGCTCCACTTGTCTCCACTTCATACAAAACTAGGTATGAACACACTCTCAAGCCATGCGAAAGTAATAATATTGTCCGACTTAAGAAATTGATACCATTAATGTGCCTTCCCTTCTAGCGTAAGAGAAAACGTAAATATATTTGTCTAGTCATTGATTAGACCAAAGTCTCACACACCTATTTGAATATCTCTAGGTGTTGTATGACATCACCATCCTCTGAGTATTTTGACATTAAACCGACCACATGATTGGGCTTGACTAGTGTTGCTCTTTGTGGTGTTGGTGCAATACACTTAACTCCCTAGCAACCCCTCTTTCTATATCTTTGGCCATTCTTAGTAGATCCACGGGTGTTGCAACTCCCATATGAGGGGCTACTCTCATTGGCTCCCTTGGTGTGGGCTCGTACAATGCCACCCTATCTATCCCTCCCCTGCCTCGGCCTCTTGTGGCTCTAGTATGTCAATTTGTATGTACCCTTGGGTCAGGTGGTACTGGGATAAATTCTACATTTCTATTTACACCATCATCCAAGACCACTTCTCCCAGGCTCCCTTCTTGTAGCAACATGCCTCTCATGTTCGCCTGAAACTCTAGGGTTCTTAACCTTGCAACTACCTCAGCCTTGGTGTAAGTTTTCTCCAACTCTCCTCAGTGGGGGTTCCTCCTTTCTTAAGAGAGAAGCTGCAAGAGTGGCTAGGTCATCTCGAGAGGCTCCTTTGGAATAGGCTCTAGAGGCGGCATACCCTCCTCCATTTCCATTTTAACCTCTCTCTAGCACTGCCTCATGTGACCAACTTCAACCTCTCTCTAGCACCGTCTCATGTGACCAAGTTCTTTGCATGCCTCAATCCCCTAAGAGACTGGTATAATATTCCCCCTGTATTGTCATATGGAAATCACATCTCTCGGCCAACTCCCTATGGAGATCTAAGTTGGTCTTCTCTTATTCAAGCCTTCTAAGTTGGGCTTGTGTTTCTCTCATTCTTTCCTCAATCTTGTTTTCTCTAGAAATGGGGAAGTAAATTATCCTCGTTATTTGGATACTTATAGGATCCCTTCGTATTCTTTGTATCGTGGGTTAAGGGTTTCTCATCCTTGGTGATGATTCCTCCCTTAGTTATTGTCACTTCCGGGTCTTTCAATGCTCATGTCTCAATCATATTTCAACAGTTGTCCCTTGGTAACCCGTAGAGCTTCCCTTTCAAGATCTTATTCATATCCTAGGATTCTTCTCGAGCTAAGACCATGAAACCTCCACACAATGTTCTATACTTCCAGGTCTTTCAGTTCTCACTTCTCGATTAGATTTCAACGGTTTTCCTTTGGCAACCTACAGAGCTTCCCTTTCAAGATCCTATCCATATCCTAGGATTCCTCTTGGGCTAAGCCCATGGACCCTCCACACAATGTTGGAGAAGAAGTGCCTTTCTCCCATGCCACTTCCTTATGAAGAGGATTCCCCATGGATTCCTCACTACTTGATGATTCAAAAGAATTCAATGTATGCAAGGCAAACACACTCCTTTGTGTGTTGATCGTGTGAGATGACCCTAAGCTTCTTTGGTGGGAGTGTTGGAGAATAAGTTCCCTTCTCTCCTACCACTTCCTCATAATTAAGAGGATTCTCTGTGGATTCCTTACTACTTAATAATAAAAGAATTTAGCGTGTGCAAGGCAAACACCCTCCTTTGTGTGCCGATCGTGCGAGCTGACCCTAAGCTTCTCTGGTTGGATGCACTATCGTCAAGGGTGTTGTCTCCAACAAGCCTTCCCGACCTTATGTGCATGAAATGGTTTTAACTGGCCAAAATTTTTGGTTTGCATTCTTGGGATTCTCAGACCTGTAGATGACAGATTTCTACAGGAATAACAATCACGATTAGAAATCACGCGCGTGATCACACTATAGAAATCACGTCAAAATTTTAATTTATTCTCAATTGCTCACAACTTCCCCTAGTGTCAAGAAGCCCTTAGGAACATCCCTGAGCACTTCTTCTATTTTTTTTGGAGATATTAATTGACATGATTTTACAGGGTGGTTGAGAATTACGACCATGATCCTTTGTAGAATTACGGTGATGGTCTTTACCCAAACCAAGCCAAAGATTGTTCAAATGAGGTTCCTGATATCCCCACTCACTGTTTCATCTGTCTATGTTATCAAACGGTCAAGTCTTTTCATCGTGATTAGTGGCATAGCAATCACATGCCGTGATTGGTGACGCGATAATCACGGCATGATTGGTGATCACAAGCATGATTTATGATGTGACAATCACACGCTGTGATTTTAGCAATATGATTGGTGACATGGTAGTGTCAGGCATGGTTGATAATCATGGACCGTGATTCATTATCTATGATCACGATTGGATAAGATGGAATCTTACAGAGATAAGGTGCACTTAACATGTAATCCCAAAAATTACGGAATAAATAAGTTTGTCAAAAAATCACACGAACGAGAATCATGGCCGTGGTTTTAGCGATATGATTGGTGACATGGTAGTGTCAGGCGTGGTTGATAATCATGGACCATGATTCATTATCAGTGATCACGATTGGATAAGATGGAATCTTACAAAGATAAGGTGCACTTAATATGTAATCCCAAAAATTACGGAAGAAATAAGTTTGTCAAAAAATCACACTGTGTGAACGAGAATCTTGACTATGATTTTGCAATCTGTAGAATCATGGCGGCGTGATTCTATAGATGTAGATCAAAAATCAATGATTCAAGGGCGAAAATCTTTGATTTTTTCAATTCAAATTTTCCAGTATGATACCTTGCAACATGAATATTCAAATTACAACAAGCAATGAAATCAATGGCTCTTAATTTTTATATTTTCCAAGATTTTTGAAAATGCAACAAATGGGTGTTCCTGCACATTCAAAATCATGATTATGGAGTTCATACTAGTGTTGATGCAAATGTTTTTTTGGTTGCTTTCCTATCCTTCAAATGATGCAAATAACAACCTTAAATGCTAAAACATTGCAAAACAATCCTTTTTCACCTCTTTTTTTCTCTTTCTTCAAAACCTTATTCACATCTTATTCTCTTCTCTACCAATCACACAACTTCCAATAGCCATATTAAGGAAAAAGAGACTTGTGGAGATGACATGGAATGAAAATAGAGTAGAAAAGACCGGTGGTTCCCCAACACCAAAAATGTTACAAGCTACACCATCCCTCTCCTAGTACAATGGGCAATGCTCACCTTAACTTGTCGTGGAGAACTTGTCGATGCACCCAAGCTTGTATCTCAATAGATTCCAAGCTTTGCTAGTGGTAGCTAGCACCACTCTCTTGCCTCCTTCTCAAGCTATCACCATGAGGTTGCCATCCTCCATATACAAGGACACTCACTCCTCTCTACTCTCACACTCAAGAACACAAGCATGAAAGGAACATGAAACAAGAATGTAGTTCTCTCTTGTCTTAACTCTCTCTCTCACACCATAGACAAGAAAGAGAGCAAGGAGATAATACTAGACTCAATTCATACAAAGGAGGATTATGTCTTACATTATGATAATAATGTTATTTATACAATTGGCCCTTATTTACACTTGGGCATCCAAAACTTAATGAAAGATAAACTAGATGCTTACAAATTACATAGTTTTATGGTCTAGCTAGCTATTCTCATAATTACAATGTTTAGTGTCATTTCATGACACTTATTGTGCTATCTCTTTTATGTAATGCAAAGATACTAAGTTAATAAGTGTCATTTCATGACACTTATTGTGCTATCTCTTTTATGTAATGCAAAGATACTAAGTTAATCAAAAAATAGGGTTAACAACTTCCCTGTGATGTTATTTGAACCACCATAATCTAGCTCTCTAAGAGATTTGAATACAAGAAGAAAAAGACAAAAAGTTATGTTGTGCTTGAGAGAATGGAAATTTAGTGTGCTAGTGAGAAAGATAATAATCCCTAATTTATACCTTAATCACCTACTAACTAAATCCTAACTACATTATTTTTAAACAAACAACTAAGGACACCTACACAAATGAAGAGCCTCAATGATAGCATAAACAAGACTATAATCTCGTTACAATTCCACTATGTGTAAGGAGCATAGGAGTACAACAATTTTTAGCTCTTTATGGAGAATCTAGATCCACAATCATCTATATATCCCTTGATTCTCTCAATCATGTCTTTAGGACATTAAATAACTTACATCATTCCTTGTTTCAATTAGAATCTATGAGGACCACTTATCGCCTCCCCTCAAATGTCAAATTAACCATAATAAGAACTCTTTCCACACCACACATACATACTCCTATCTAAACACCTTCCATGGGGATGTGGATCATCCCTCAAATACACCATAATAGTAGGAACCCTTACCACACATAGATCGGAAGCAACACCACTCCTCAGATACTATGAGCTAAAAAGAGCTGACAATATTAAGAGATATTAAAAGATTAAGGTCATGTAAAAGGGTAGGAGAAGGGTGTGTGTGTGAATGGACTTATGGTCCACTAGCTCACCTATTTAAAGGTGAAGCTAGAAGGCATTATGTAGTGTGCAAAGGCCAAGTTGTATGCATAAGCAACTTAATAAACAAGATTTGTTCTTGTATTTTTTGGGTCTCTCTCCTCCACTCATCTTGATCTAGCATAAGCACCACGAATTTCAACATGGTATCTAGAGCTAGGCAACTAGACTAGGTCAAAAATTTGTTTCTTGAGTGCATCTCATCTACCCCCAGCCAGTGGAGGCCTTCCAGCAGCTTGAAGAGGCTGAATCTTGTCGAGTTTTCAACTAAGGAAGTGTGAAGAACCTCAGGGCGCTCAAATTCGTACAGCCAATTTGGTGTTTTTACCTGTCAGAGCAGCAGCATTGCATCTGGTTCAAGTCGGCGCCCGTTTTTGTGCAGTGCTGATTTCGTACAGCTTTGCACCTTCTGTGGGCAAGCTTAAGCCACATAATCTTAGGGCTTTTGAAGCCCTAAGCCTAAAGGTCCTACAGCCCAGGTCTCAGCTCTAATGGCGGCCTGACGTGCGCGCAATAGAGGAAAGACCAGGCCTGCCCACTGTGGTAGCATTTGAAGCTTCCATTAAAGCTTCAAAGAAAATGATTTTTGCACTAATCTTCTCTTCTTGGCTCTAAATCTCTTAAGTGCTTCTTGAAAGTGCTTTTGCTCCAGATCCTCTGATGGTCTTGGCTTACACCATGAGGTGTTCATAAGTCTCATTCATCAAACACTTCATCAAGATTCATCAAGTGTTCAACATTCCCAAGTGTGCTATTAGCACTAAAAGTGTTGCTAAACACTATTGGTGGGTGTAGCCATCAACAAAGGGGAGCCTCTCAACATTACAGAGTGTTTCTAAACACTAATAGTGTTCTTAAACACTAATGGTGAATCTAATCACCAATGCAAGTGTCATTAGATGCTAAAAATGTGCTCTTAAGCACTAATGGTGATCATAATCACCAAAGAAAGTGTTCTTTGACACTAATGAAGTTTATCTCCATCAGAATTAGTGGTTGGGCACAAAGCCTAAGTGATAAACCATAAGCTTCATCAACTTAATCTCCTTTTTATGCAACATCCTTGGCTTGATTAAGGGTTGTTGAACTCTCATAAGCCATTCTCTTTCTACTTAAGCCAAAACATCACAAATTTTTTGGTTTTCTTCTTCATAAATCAGCCCATTACACTCTTGTAATCTTCCTTCAATACCCAATGTCAAAGGAAAACACCCAAATTAAGAAGTTCTCAGGAGAGGGCTTCCATACTTGGCAAGTTCTATCAAGTACAAGATGATGTCCAAAGGTTTTTGGCCATTCATCTCCAGAACAGGTTATTGATCAAGCTAAAACTGGAAATATTGAAGATGATGAGAGGGCACAAGCCATCATCATGCTCCATCTTGATGAGGCTCTTATTCACCATGTGGAGCAGCTTCCGACTGCAAAGGAGAAATGGGATGAGCTTGACAAGCTCTATGGAGCTCGTGGTAAGAATTCCAAGATTTCACTTAAAATTAAATTTTTTAGCTTCGAGCTCAAAGAGGGAGACGAAATTGGAGCCTTTATCTCTCATTTGTTTGAAGGGCCTTATGGCTCAACTTGCATCAGTGAATGCAAGAATGGCTGAAGATGATGCAGTGGCTATTTTGTTAAAAGCAATCAAGAAGGTGTACCCCACATTAGTCACCACCCTGAAGAACATACCTAACCCCACCCTTGAAGGAGTCATTCAATCTTGTCTTGATGAAGAAAAGAGGCCAAAGGAAGGAGCTGAATCTTCAAATGCATCGACTCCATTGAATATCGAATAAGCTTTGTCACATCAAGTAAGCAAAGTAAGGTGTACCCATTGCAAAAAGGTAGGTCATTTTGCAAATAATTGTTGGATCAAATATCCCAACAAGATGAAATGCAACAAGTGTAAACAAACAGGACATATCACTTCTAAATGTCCTAACAAAGAGTCAGAGGCTAACTTTGTATCAAGCTCTAACTCCTCTGAGCACTTATTTTAAATCTCAATGTAACAACACCTATATTCCTAACCTTGTATCAACCTCTAACTCCTTTGAGCACTTATTTTAAATCTCAATGTAACAACACCTATATTCCTAACCTTGTACGCCTAATGTTATAAAGGCAACCTATGTCCAATACCACCTATTCCAATTCTTTCATAGTTGGTATTGAGGGAGGGTATTAAAAGATTAAGGTCATGTAAAAGGGTAGGAGAAGGGTGTGTGTGTGAATGGACTTTATTAAGAGACTAAAGGTTATGTAAAAGGGGAGGAGAAGGGTGTGTGTGTGAATGGACTTATGGTCCACTAGCTCACCTATTTGAAGGTGAAGCTAGAAGGGCATTTTATGAGCATGACGCTTAGTTGTATTTTGAGCAACTTAATAAAGCAAGATCTTTTCTTGTATTTTGTGAGTCTCTCTCGTCCACATATTTGATCTAGCATGAGCACCACAAAATTCTAACATGGTATATAGAGCTTGGCAAGATTAGGTCATTTTTGTGGTGTAGAATAGGTCAATTTTATTCCCTTTTTTTTTGTGGAGCTGAACCTCCTGCCAGTGGAGGAGCTCTAGCATCTCGTGGAGGCAAGAACTCGGCGAGCTCTCATCTAGGAAAGTGTAGAGGAGGTCTGGGCGCTCAGAATCATACAGCTAATTGCTGGATTACACTCCCCTCAGCCGTGCCATTGCACACTGAGCAAGCCGACGTACGATTTCAGCAGCACAGTTTGTCGTATAATAATGCGCAGCTTGTGGGCGACCTCAAGCCACACAAGCTTAGGGCTTTTTAAGCCATAAGTATCAAGGGTCTACAGTCAAGATTTCAGCCCTAATGGCTGCTCCACACGTGCGCTACAATCAAAAAACCAGGCTGCTCACTTGGTAGCCATTGAAGCTTCCATTAAAGCTTCAAAATCAAGTGTGCTTTTTACACTAATCCTCTCCTCTTAGCTTCAAATCTCTTAAGTGCTTCTTAAAGTGTTTTGCTCTAGATTCTCTGATGTTGTGGGCATACACCATGAGGTGTTCATAAGCCTCATTGTTATCAAGCTTCATCAACATCTTCAAGTGCACAAAGCTTCTCAAAGTGTGCTTATAAGCACTAATAGTATTGATTAACACTAATGAGGCTACTAATCCAGCAAAGGGGAGCCATTCCAAAGTGTTCTAAACACTAAGAGTGTTCTTAAACACTAATGGTGAATCTAATCACTAATGCAAGTGTCATTAGACGCTAGAAATGTGCTCTTAAGCACTAATAGTATTGCTAAACACTAATGGTGATCTTAATCACCAAACAAAGTGTTCTTTAACACTAAAGCTAATCTCCATCAGAATTAGTGGTTGGGCACAAACCCTAAGTGCTAAACCATAAACTTCACCATCTTAATCTCCTTTTTTATGCAACATCCTCGGCTTGATTAAGGGTTGTTGCACTCTCATAATGTTGGGAATAGCATAATGAGAGATGATAAAAGCTTAATGAGTTCATGGAGTGATGAAAGAGCTATGGTGGTTCAAGATAACCCATGATGGTCACATGAACAAAAAGTGATTAACTAGTACTTAATCCAAGATTAAGAGAGCATAATGACAGCACAATAAGGGGCATTACATAGCATATAAAATTCGTGTTTTTCTCATTAGGAAGGCCACCATTTTATAGCCAAGTTGTACATGGTTGAGTGACATCACTGCTTACATAATATCAAAGGCATCCAAGGCCATCTCCCCCCACATGGCTCCCTAGAATATAGCCTCCAGAGCATCTAATGAAACTCGCCTATCTCAAGTGGGGGTTTACCCTTCATTCACCTGGATTCCCTTCATATTACATGGTCCTTTTACATTTTATTGAGTGCTTTAACCTTAGACCATGACATTGATCATAAATTCCAACATATTTCCAATACCCTCCCTTGATCATGGCATGGTATATTGCCCTCCCTTGATCAAAACATTACATGAAAGAAAAAGCTTAACTCATAAGGAGTATAGCTCTACAGTACAAAAGGAAATTAGCATCGCTCATAGGGAGCATAGCTTCTACATTGCGAAAAGAAAATGACATGAAAACATTCCTACATGAAAACATTCCTCCATTCCTCTCCCATACCCCATCATCATCATAGCATCATCATTTATCATATCCATGGGCATCATCATCATTTGTTGGTCATGGAGACCCAACTCCCCATCAATCCCCCCTTGAGGGCTACATGGCCTACTGAGAGATATTGTGAGCATCATAGAAACACATAACCTACATCATCGGTGGTTAGAGGTGTCCATACATAAACATTTGGGTAAGAGAGGGCATAAACATTGTTGGCTTTAGAAAGCCCATTCTGCATCTACCTCTGCATCAAAGGAGGTAGTAACATTGTTGCATGCTTGGATTTCTTCTGCTGAATCATTCGAAATGCTTACCATATTTGCCTGGTTGGTGTAACATTTGTCGGCGAGATGACCTGGCTTTCCACATTTGGTGCATATTCGCTTTGGCTTGTCTTTGTGGTAGCAATTCTTGGCAAGGTGTCCTGTCCTTCCACAATGTGTACATTGGAGTGATTTGCCGGTTTGCTTTTGAACAAGGTATGCCTGGTTTGAGACAAGATCAATGGCTCTACCTTTCAGCTTCTTCTCTTCTTCCAAGAGAACACTCTCTATTCCCTCCAAAGTGGGATCCTGCATATACTTTAAGGTCGGCATGAGTGTATCATACTCGGATGGCATTGACTTTAGGAGGATGGCTATGGCATCACTCTCCTTGACTGGTTCATTGATGGCTTCGAGCTGGGCCATCAAGCTCTTCATGGTGTTGATGTGAGATGCAAGTGTCTCATCAATCTTGTACTCTAGACTATAAAAGTCTACTTTGAGACTGATTTTGCTGTGGAGGCCTTGAGCACCAAAAGATTTATCCAGTGAATTCCACGCAATTTGTGAAGATGTTCCATTACCAATGTAATGTATATAACTATCTTCAACTCCAAGGGCAATGAGAGCTAATGCTTTCTCATCCTTGGTTTGCCAAGAGATTTCTCCTTCTCGTGTGGCAGGTTTAGGTATAGTGCCATTGACTATGCCCCAAACTCCTTCTTTCATTAGTAAAAATCTCATTTTGACTTGCCAAGTGTGGAATTCATGACCATTGAATTTCTTGATGAAAGAAGATGATATGTAAGTTGACTCCATGATTGGAACTGAACAATGCAATAGATTAAAAACTAGAATCCCCCTTCACCATATATATGCATGAAATTACTCAAGAATTCCCCAAACCCATAAGCTTTTGCATAATGATAATAGCGGGGCCTAGACTTGATCCTAGGTTTTCTAGTTTTGCTTTTGGGTTTTAATGATTTTTTGATATAATCTTCATTAGATGATTCAGCATCCGAATGCATGACTACAAAGAGATATTCAACTCAATATGCATATTAGAATGTCATCTCAATAGATAATTATATGGTGATTAGTGGAGATGATTAGTTAAAGAGAAAAAAACTGCCCCCAAATATAGAGTGAGCTTTGAGCAATTGAATGAGGCTCTTCCCAAATGAGAAACATAAAATGCTTTAAACCAAGTGAGAACCAAGGTATTGGCTCTAATCTCAGCACTCAAACATGCCAAGATGTTGCTTCAATCTCTGTAAAACTGCTCTGCAACACAGCATATACTGTCACTGAGAAATTAGTTCAAACAGCAGCTACAGTGGACCATTGCTCATGAAAATCAACAAGGAGGAGCTTCATAGCATCAATGTAATGCTCATAAGAGGAATTTGTAAACCATGCTTTGTAGGACTTCAATTTTACCAATTTCGCAGCGCAGAGGCGGGCTGCTGCAGAGAGAAATACGCCGCGTCTGCTTCGTGGGAGCTCCAATGGAGCTAGGTGTAGGAAGCGCCGGATGTTAGCTCTCTTTTGAATCAAAAAGTGTGAGATTTGGTGGAGTATAGAGCTCACATGAGGCAAAAAACCAGCAGGGGGGCAGTGAAGCTTTAATGGAAAGCTTGAAAAAAATGAAAAATTGAACAATGTGGTTAATTACTATGCCTAGGGGTAACCTGGCTCTGATACCATGTTGGGAATAGCATAATGAGAGATGATAAAAGCTTAATGAGTTCATGGAGTGATGAAAGAGCTATGGTGGTTCAAGATAACCCATGATGGTCACATGAACAAAAAGTGATTAACTAGTACTTAATCCAAGATTAAGAGAGCATAATGACAGCACAATAAGGGGCATTACATAGCATATAAAATTCGTGTTTTTCTCATTAGGAAGGCCACCATTTTATAGCCAAGTTGTACATGGTTGAGTGACATCACTGCTTACATAATATCAAAGGCATCCAAGGCCATCTCCCCCCACATGGCTCCCTAGAATATAGCCTCCAGAGCATCTAATGAAACTCGCCTATCTCAAGTGGGGGTTTACCCTTCATTCACCTGGATTCCCTTCATATTACATGGTCCTTTTACATTTTATTGAGTGCTTTAACCTTAGACCATGACATTGATCATAAATTCCAACATATTTCCAATACATAAGCCTTTCTCTTTCTACTTAAGCCAAAACATCACAAATTTTTGGTTTTTTCTTCTTCATAAATCAGCCCATTAATCTCTACTAATCTCCTTCAATACCCAGTGTCAAAGGACAACACCCAAATTAAGAAGTTCTCAGGAGAGGGCTTCCACACTTGGCAAGTCCTTGTCAAGTACAAGATGATGCCCAATAGTTTTTGGCCATTCATCTCCGGCACTAAGGTTATTGATCAAACTAAGGCTGAAGATATTGAAGATGATGAGAGGGCACAAGCCATCATCATGCTTCATCTTGTGATGAGGCTCTATGTGGACCAGCTTCCGACTCTGCAAAGGAGAAATGGGATGAGCTTGACAAGCTCTATGGAGCTCGTGGTAAGAATTCCAAGATCTCACTTAAAATTGAATGACTCAAAGAGGGAGACGGCATTGGAGCCTTCATCTCTCACTTGAAGGGCCTTATGGCTCAGCTTGCATCAGTGAATGCGAGAATGGATGAAGATGATGCAGTGGTTGTTTTGCTAAAAGCAGTCAAGAAGGTGTACCCCACCTTAGTTACCACCCTGAAGAACATACCTAATCCCACCCTTGAAGGAGTCATTCAATCTTGTCTTGATGATGAAGAAAAGAGGCCAAAGGAAGGAGCTAAATCTTCAAATGCAACAACTTCATCGAATATCGAACAAGCTTTGTCACATCAAGTGATCAAAGTAAGATGTGTCCATTGCAAAAAGGTGGGTCATTTGGTAAATAATTGTTGGATCAAATATCCCAATAAAATGAAATTTAACAAGTGTAAACAAACGGGACATATCACTTTCAAATGTCCTAACAAAGAGTTAGAAGCTAACTTTGTATCAGCCTCTAACTCCACACTGAGAAATTGTTTTAAATCTCAATGTAACCACACCTATATTCCTAACCTTGTACGCCTAATGTTATAAAGGCATCCTATGTCCAATACCACCTATTCTAATTTTTTCATAGTTGGTATTGAGGGGGGGTATTAAGAGACTAAAGTTTATGTAAAAGGGGAAGAGAAGGGTGTGTGTGTGAATGGACTTATGGTCCACTAGCTCACCTATTTAAAGGTGGAGCTAAAAGGCATTTTATGAGCATGAAGCTTAGTTGTATTTTGAGCAACTTAATAAGCAAGATCTTTTCTTGTGTTTTGTGAGTCTCTCTCCTCCACATATTTGATCTAGCATGAGCACCACAAAATTCTAACAGACTTATGGTCCACTAGCTCACCTATTTAAAGGTGAAGCTAGAAGGCATTATGTAGTGTGCAAAGGCCAAGTTGTATGCATAAGCAACTTAATAAACAAGATTTGTTCTTGTATTTTTTGGGTCTCTCTCCTCCACTCCTCTCCATCTCATCATCTAATGTTCAAAGTACTCTTCATTCTTTTCCCTCCATACGGCTAACACCTCCATGCCAAAAGGACCAACCGATACAACAAGCTAAAAAGTGGCAACCCAAATCTACCTTGAAATTGGTTTCCAAGATTTTTCCCTCCGTACACCTCAACCAACCAAGCGAAGGAGGCCTCAACAAGATAATCAACATTGAAAGTCCAAACTATAAGCTACCCCAAAATGGATACCTAAATGCTTATTGGAAGAGGCTACTACTACGAGAGTAACCATTATATTTCGATCCCAAAACAAAAATGTATACCACTAGCCTCACTGTTGTCGCTTGCCAATTCCCAAGTCTCCTTAGTGGTGGACAAAATCTTCATAGGCTCAAATTCAAACAAAGGGAATTCTATTGTAGATGAACCTTCACCCACCATCACCCAAACAATGGATCCCTAAGAGAAACCCTATCTCAAGAGATAGGGTGATTGATGGTGGGAAAGCTTCTACTTCACAACATGTTACAAAATCCTTGTTGGTTATCCAAGCCCAAATCCCATTGGTTTCCCTAGAGCAACCCACTACGCAAATAGAAATTGCCTTCCCACAAGTGTCATATCCAATGTTCATCTCTGTAAAGAAGAACCCATAAGCTCCATCCGATCTTATGAAGGCCCCTTAAAGTAGGAGATCGATATGTTGTAACAAGGAACAAAGGGCGCTCCTAACCAACAAACGCTAATGGAGAAAGGTTGGAAAGGATGGTTACATAAAACCTACAATACCTTCTGTGAAGTCAAGGTATGATAGCAAGTAGGAAGGGGAGATTTATACTAACATCATCACTTTTATCCCCACGTTTCGCTTCCCAACAAATTTCTTATTCATATTAGAAGGGTGCTTGTTGGGAAAAGCTAGTCCTATGACAATAATCCTTACACCATGTACAGCAATATACCACATATACATACAAATAACAATAAAAAGTAAAAATTATGACGAGAATGAGCACATACCCAAAAGAGAGAATGAATATACGTGTCTAAGCCTTGAGCATAAACTTTTTGTGGACTGATACAAGTGACTTTATCTTGGACCCAAATTGTCTAGACTAGTACTATCAAGGGAAGCAAGTATTCCTCCTTTCCAAACAGACTCACGATATTTTTATTCACCATTAGGGAAGCGATGATGTGGAGCCTCCTTTGTGGACCTATTCTATTTACAGTTTTATCCCCTTGCAGCACCATGGTTTAGCTGTGAGCGTCGCATGTTATTCGCAGCGTTCTACTTATGCTAACATTGTAGAACTTATTTTAGGTGCTAAGGAAAAGACTCCTAAAGTCCATGGACATATTCTGTTTACAGTTTCATCCCCTTGCACCATGTTTTAGTTGTAAGCATCACATGTTAACTACAGTGTTCTACTTATGTTGGCACTGTATAACTTATTTGAGGCACTATGGGACAAGACTCCTGAAGTCCATGGTAGGGACCCCACGACATGATGAAGTGAGTGTACTTCACCCAATGGAAGAACCCCATCAAGTAGAAGAGCTCATAGAGTAGGAGAGGAGGGACAGAGCTTATGCACTTACACCCCCATCATTCTATGAAATAATATTACCGACTCCTTGCTCCTTATAAAGCATGGTGGATTATTTCCTTGACAGCTTAGCTAGCAATAGCTACTTAGCTCACTTGCCTATAGTACCCATGGCATATCATAGTGACGACGCACTCAGACCGTTGCCTTGTACCAAAAGGACACATACATTTTAGAACTAAACCGTAAAAGGAGGAGGATTAGCTCAGTGACACTGAGTCCGACCCGACATATGAGTTATGGCTATCTGATAACAAACTGTTGTTGGTGAAGAATTTTTTTTAAAGTTTAATAATAAGCAATAATGAAAAGGAATGAACATTACAAGTATAATTCTATAAGACTGACTTCCCAACCATACAACTAACCAAGTGTATTCTAAACCCATCCTCAAATGTTGCTATTGTTCTCATTCTTTATTATAAATTTTAATTTAAATCTAAACCCATCCACAAATGTTGCTATTGTTCTCATTCTTTCTTTTAAATTTTCAATTTAAATCTAAACCCATCCTCAAATGTTGCTATTGTTCTCATTCTTTCTTATAAATTTTCAATTTAATATTTTCTTGAGTGCTTGCTTGTGTTTCTTTTGAGACTAGTCCAACTTTGTTCTAGGTATTACTTGGATGACCATTAAGGCCAAATCCTTCCTTTGGAATTGGTCCTAGTTCAATCTTTACTTAGATCAACCTTAAAGTATGCCAAAGTAGTATGCAAAGTACTCCACCTTCCTTACTATGCAGTCTTTAGTTAGAGTAGAGCCTTCTAAGTAAATTGTGAAAGTGAAAGTAACTAAAACAAACAAACAAACAAAAATAAATAAAAACAAACAAAAAAAGAGACCAAGAAGATAAACATCACCATGTGAGATCCTAGTCGGCCTTTTGGCTCCTAGTGATAAAGCCTTGGGACCGTCACCTTCATCTTCATAGGAAGGGACCTTGTCGCTAAAAAAGTATCAATAAAGGGCTTTAAAAATCGATGTCAAGATACTTAACGGTTCCTTAGAAAATCTTTAAAAGAAGGTCATTGGGCCATTTTTTTTAATCTCTGTAGGGTGGTGCCCTACTTTTTTATCTTTGAATTTAAAACTATAATTACATTTTTTTTAAGGAAGAAAAGCTTGTAGATATTTATGAGGCTAGACAATAGCTAGAGATGGTTTCACAAAAGTGATAGTATGTAGAGACTAAGATCATAACCATAGGCATATTCTTAACTCAATTTTGGTTTAGATAGAATTTAGACCATTCTTAATATAACCCTTGTAATAACTAGATAAAATTTACCAATCACAACAAAAAATTCCTCACTATTTGATTAGGAGTTTGCATTGTGCTTAAAGTTCAATTATTTTCGACTGGAACATCTTACTGGTTATACCATGTTGCCTTGTAGATCTTACAAGACCTCCAATATTTCCACAAGCTTCTCCAATGCCAACACACAACAAAATACCAATCTAGTATACAACATCGATGCATCTTCATCGACATATTCCAAGGAAAAAATCTGTATCGGGAGGTTTGTTACCCTTGCCAGAGAATTTCTTGGCACTGCTGTCAAACACACCAAACAACTTCTACCTCATATTGGCCATAGACGTATGGAAGCCTAGTTTTCATTGTTGAGCATCATAACATACTATTTTATGTGTATTGCTATTGTTAGTTGTCTATTATATTGTTTACACTAGTGTGGGAGACCTAGGATGCTCGAGGACCTGATTTTTAAGCTTTGGCCGCGCAAGTGTATAAACCCTAAAAACAAATTAGATAAGGCCTCTTGTAACCAAAACCTCTTATTCTCTTATGCATAATCTAAGAGTGCTCTTCTTCTCTACTCTCTTGCCTCTTGCCTATTATGATTAGAGCTCCTGCATGCTCATTGCATGTGTGAGTGTGTGCGTGAGTAAGAGGAGGATTGAGCTTCCTTGGTGTGTGGAGGCAGTGGAGTGGAGCTCTTGGGTGCTTCTACACGACAAGACAATGCTACCTACAAGAATTCTAGGCAACCTGCTTTCACGAGGTGAGTGACACACCCCGACTTTGCATTTGTGAGCTAGGCCACAGCATACTAGTTTCTCCGTTGAGCTGTTTGTGCTCTCGAGAACGGTTGGACAAAGCCCCACGATATTGCGATGTTCTCTGTATCCCTTCATGGTGCCAAGACCTTCCATAGACCTATAGAGATGGTCACGAAACTTGTCATGAAGTCTCTTACTTTTGAGAACGATCATAAATCGATCGATGAGCGATAACTCATCTAGTCTCACGTGGGGGGCTACATCTTATATGCAGATACTTGGTTCTAGCAATATAACCACGCATTGTTTTGCCCTCCTCTTGCTTGAGGTTATAGATCTTTGTGATGGCTCCACTGGGCCAGAATCCCACAATGGACGTGTCTCTCAAGACCGCGTAGCTGATCTCTTCATGTGGACTTAGAGAACTAAAGCACTAGTTTGTTGCCTTTAAGGCAAAGTTGGGTCGCTCTGTGCGGCTAGGGACACATTATGTAAATCCCTTTAGTTTGAGGTAATCTCGGACATTGGCTATTTACCATTCCCAGATTCCATGTTCCTCGCTTGAATGGAGAAGAATTGGAACTTGGTCATGCTAAAAACGCTTCTATACTAAGCTCGAGTGAAAAGTGGGACTCCTACTTGCACTCTATGTGCTTGGCGTTCTGTGTTTTGAGGAACACTTATCCCAAATGGTACAACAAAAGAGACATGTCTGGATTGTCGTAACTACAGTTATTGGCCTACTTGTCGAGATCATGGTCAGCTTGGAGTAATCCTAGTTTAAGATGCAATACCAAATCTTTGAAACATTGTGGTGTCGACATGGTTTGACTACTTCTTGAGGAAGAAAACCTTGAGATTCTTGGCCCTTTCACTGAAACTTCACCCAAAACTGTGGTGGTATAATGTCCTTTTTCATGAAGTTTATGGTGTTGTTTACAAAGCTAGTTGTTGAATTTGGGACTCAGAAGACCGTGGCAACTCTTGTTTCCAAGTGTTTCGGTGTTTCTCAACTCATGTCTGCATTTTGTTGGCTCAATTCTTCCCAAAGCTCCTCAGTAGAGGTCGATCCAAAGAAGTGTCTTCTTAACAGACAATAGTCGATTGTATTATCGTTTCTCTAATAATTAGTCCAAATCGGGTCCACATCAAAGGTTTCACTTTCGTGAAATGATCTCTAATTCTTCCTAAAGTAGCTCTGACTTCTAACATAGCTTTTGTGTTCAAGCTATAAAAATATATATATATATTCCATAATTTTTGAGTTTTTTTAACTTTCTTGATTTTTTAAAATTGGTTTACGTGTGTTTACTCACAACTTTAGCCTCACATTTCTAAGCTCTCACGCTCCAAGCTCACGTCAATCGACTCACACCTTTTTATATGAACTTAGCTCATGTAGTTTATTTTAATGAAATATATCTATCTAGGATACAAAAATTTATGTACTACGCCTATATAGGGTTGGTGTGCATTTATTGGGTAATAAATATACTTTAGATCGCGAAGGACTAAGAATTTTTTTTATAAGATTGTATGACAAGAAAATCTTTTGAGGAATGATTAGGTACGTCTGTACGAATCTTTAAGGTAGTAATAATTCATTCGTACAATGTTAGGTATGCCTACTTCTATACTCATGTCTCCCACGCTCACATCTGCAAACTCACGTCCAAATTGCGACTTACATGTCCAAGCTCACATCCACATGCTCACGTGTCCAAACTCACATCTTTTTGCACAGGACTATAAGTTCATGTCTCCTACTCGAGAGCTGATCTAACTTAACTTTTATGATTTTTGAGATTTCTTAGACTCCATGGGTATGATTAATGATGTTAATCCCAACAAGTGATTGTTATATAAGTAATTAAATATTTATTGATTGTTTTGTGATGGATTTATGTGCTTCTAAGCTACCAATTCAACATGCATGAAAATTTATAAAATGCATGTACGAAATTGACTTATTTCACTCTAATCTAATCTAATGGAGCTCAATGCTCATGTTTTCAGAGTGGATTCTACTCCTAATCACAATTGCTAATATATTCCTTAGCTAAAAGCAATGAAATCTAAGCTCCTTGGACTCCAATTTCATGCAAATTACCAATGCACCAAGGTTTTCTCTTTCAACAGATAAAACTAGAATGCCCTAATGCAAGTAAAGTTCAAACCAAAAGCAAAATTATTAACTAAACACATCTAAAAACTCCACAACCGCATGTTTTTCGGAGTGTCACCTAATCAACACTACTAGGCAATATTGGGTGGTCCCAAAAACCTAAAATGAGTGGATAAACGAAGCTAAGCCCTACGCTAGTCCTCGGAAACCATGCCAAATGTGTTCAAGTTAAGAGCTTACCTTAGCCTTACCGAAGTATGTGTTGTCACACCTTGTCTTCCATGCACAAATGCAACCTCTCGATGTGGGTACAACACGTCGTCCGTCACATCCCCACTTTGTTTGTCACACCAAATTGCTCCTTATCAATGGGATGAAGGAAGAGCCCTCTTTGTCTAGATGAAGGCAAATGTATTCAAGTTACGAGCTTACCCTAGCCTTACCAAAGCATGTGTCATCAGGCCGTCCCTTCGAGCCCAAATGCAACTTCGCGATGTGGGTACGCAAGATCATCCGTCGCATCCTCACTTCATTATCACACCGAAATGCTCTTTACCGATGGGATAAAGGGAGAGCTCTGTTCGCCTAAATGGAGGCAAATAAATTTGCAATGGTTCTTCTCTCTCACAAAAGATGGATCAAGAAGAATCTTACAAAAGAGGAAAACCTACAAGTAAACCTATTCAACCAAGCATTTATCTAGTATGCGTAAATCCAATAGCATAGAAGCAAGCAAGAGTAAAGAAGAGAAGAGCTGACAAGTATTCTATTGCAAGGGATTGATTGTGTATTCCTTATTGTCAAAAATGGCTTATATACAAATAACTAGTTTTCACACTAGGCCGATCAAACTTAAAAATGATCCGACCTTTTTTACTTGTCTTGAGAAACTATGTACATGTCCATAGAGTTTCCCTCTTTGACATTAATCATAGAGTAAGGCCGCTTTAAGTTCCACTGTGTTCTTCCAATGAATGATGTGTTTATGCGAGTAAGATGGCAAATGCCTTGCAACAGATCAGACGAGTGAAACTATGTTAACCTACAGAGTGGTTAACAAGCACTCTTTCAAGTACTTGCATTAAGTCTCATCACTTACAAGCATCCAAGTACATCTCTTGATGGAAGGACCATCTCGGTAAGCCCGACCTATGGTACGATACATCACCTGGATCCTCCTCAAATCAGTACCAACCTCTCGTGCTTTTCTTCGACCACACTAACTCTTGATCCACCTTGCTTTTGTCCCTAGTTCTCGCTAACACCAAATCCTTCGAGCCACAGAACCACCTAGCTCCACTACAGCTATGGATAAAGCGAGCCGCCATGCATTGACATTCTGCTGTGCTTGACTCCCTAAGAAAATACATATCGAGTAAATGTCGAAGAAAGCAACAAAGATGAAGAAAATAGTTGACTTGGAAATATCTTCAAGTTGGGAGTACACACAAGGACACACCTTCTACCCATTGCGCATGCACGCCACTTGCATATTTCACTACAAGCATCACAATTTTTTCACATCTTGCATTTCATGTCATCTCATCAACGCCAACCCTTCAAATACTCTTTGACTTGAGGGATCATGGCAGATGCAAGCATGGCCCACAGCACAACCCATAGCCTGAAAACCATGGACTTTGCAAGTCCCTCCACATAGCTTCCATGTATACAACCTCTTCTTCAATTCAGTTTCCACACACCCAATTGGTAAAGATGCATTCTGGTGTGACAAGCAAGAGATGACACGATGCAAAAGCTAACACACCCACATCAAGAAGTTGTAACTGCCGCTATAAGGCAAGAATGAACGGCGTATGTGTCAACAAGCCTAAGGTAGGCTCTCAACTTGAACATCATTTCAAAAACTTTATAATCCTTCTTTCTCTTAATAATAAGAATGAATCATTTGACTATTTAGTGTCTTGTATACTTAAAACAATATCCATGCCACCATTACGCAAGCTTACCATAACTACAAATCACTAAGCTGCGTTCATTTGTTTATAACAATGTTAGTCAACAATGAACGATTGACGAATCAACGCTCAATGTGTTAGTTCTGTGTTAATACCACCATTCAACATGATTCTCCCTTCAGTAGTGCTATAACAAAACAATTAGCTCACTCCATTAGGAAGCTACCTTACAAATCTTCATCTTTGTCATAGTTAGCTGTGACTAAGTTGTATAAACAATTTGCTAATGCAAGTCCATCAACTAAGTGCTTTAGATGTGATCAAGATACAATCACTAGCACGTCCCAAATTACAAACCAGTCACTTGCACCTGAGAGCATGAGGATCATAGCAGCTTCTAAGCAGATCGGCATTTGTATATATCATAGCCCAATTATGATAGTTGCTCGTCAAAGCGAATCACATCATGATCATTCCCATCTTTAGAAGCAATACAGTATATATTTCTGAACTATTGTGTGAATATGATTTAATGAAGGCTACATGTGACGTGCTTTAATAAACAAACTAATATAATCTCACCTCTTTCCATCTCCCTGGTACTATACATTTTAAATGTACATGTGTACAGTTCACCCTAGAACCCACCATTGCGACTAAGGACTTTTACAAAGGTTACGTAGTTTACTATTTAATTTAACCGTCACCTCCAATTTAGCAGGTTTTGTTATGCTTTAAACGAATGAAGACACTAAAGAAGTTTATATTCTGGTGAAAGCACCCATTCTTAGTTTCCCCACTGTTCATAATCCACACAAAAGTTGGTAGCGTCTCTTTGAGCTTCATCTCCTCATCTTAGTTAGTATGGACTAACAAGGGCTCACTACGTTACCAAAGTAAAAGCACAAGAATGGTAAGCGCATGGGATTGCACGACTTAAGTTCTATGCCCTCATGAAAGGGATCGGGCTTGTTTCCAACAATCTCAAGAAAGATGTTCGTGGCTCACCACTCATTGCCACACAAATAATGTGTGTCTACATGGAGAGAGAGAGAGAGAGAGAGAGAGAGAGAGAGAGAGAGAGACTTTGGTTGTATTGTGATAGTGAGGCAAGTGACATGATGTTTTGTCACCTAACTAGCACTTAGGAGATGCATAAGAGTGACAAAGTCTTTACAACGCATTTAATGTAAACATATATATTTATTTATAAAATGAATTGTACCAAAATTGAACCCCAAAAAAAAACAAAAAAACATGAAGAGATGCCAGAGATGGGGAAAAAAAAACTATAGATGGGATCCCCCTATGAAGTAACATACAAAATCGGAACTAAACCTGCAATTTTACCATCTCGACCAGGCCGCTTTTTGCGTACCTGCAAAATAAGCCAAGAAAAAGTTTGCCAGCCTTTATAAGCAATTGGCACAATGCTGGCTACAAAAAATGGAAAATTATTTTGAGAAACTGAAAGTGCTCTCTGGTTAACGAGAATGCTTACATGAAACCATCCATCAACTTCATACTCTATCTCTAGATCTTCTCCAGCTGTTAGGTTTAGCTGAGATGGCCAAAGCACCAAAAACAAATCTCAGAAAACATGCCAAAAACCACGGAGTTGGAATCCAGAATGGAAAAATGATTTGTAAAGAATCACCCACCTCTTCATCGCCACCTGCTGTAAAATCATACAAAGCTTTTCCAAACTGTGGATTCTCATGTGGTGGCTCATCATCATCATTACCTCTCCCAACCATGTCATCTTCAGGTAGATTGTCAAAGGAATCCATATGCTGCATTAAGCTTGCACCATGTTTCTGTAAGCCCATCCTTGAAGTGGCCTGTAATATAGTGCAGTATTTGTCATAATAAGTACCATGCGTGTGATTTATAAGACCAATAAGTACCATTTCTGTGATTTATAAGACCAATAAGTACGATGTGTGTGACTTATAAGACTTCTCTCTCTCTCTCTCTCTCTCTCTCTCTCATCCCCTCGAACCCTGACCACCCCCAGCTCATCAGCCCCAGATTCAGGAGATCCTGGCCGGCCATCGAGCAGCCTCATCCTTACAGCAGACTATCGACATCTCTAGCCTTCTTGTTTCACCCATGATATCACATGTATATACACTAGCGATAGTTGTTTTTCATCCTTTCAATTACTTTTTCCATGGCTCAGTATACCCATGGTATCATTGTATCACTCATGGTCTCATAGACCCTTGGGGTCTTTTGTAGACGCTAATATTACTTTCTTTCTCTCTCCATGGGCGAATCTTAAATCTAATTTTTGGTTGATTTTGCCTCATTTATAGTTCTACGGTCACCAAACGCTTGTGTTAATCATAGGGAAAGCTAGAACAGCATATGCTCAATCATTTTGGCTCCCTAGATTAGCAATTTTTGCTGATCTTTTCTGGTTTTTTGCTCTCTCTCTCTCTCTCCTTTGGAGAATGGTTTTTTTTTTTCATTTTCATGTTTCTTTAATCCAGTTTACTCATGGGTCACTTTTTTTAATCTTCTCATAGACCCTTTGGGTCCATTGTAGATGGTATAAAAATATCTCTCTCTCTCTCTATGCAAAGATTGGGGGATTGAGAGCAGCAGGCCAGGCAGGCTTCCGTCGAGCCTTCTCGACCATCGACCACATTTTTACATTGAGGTGCCTGATTGATCAGGCCAAGGCACGAATGCAGATGACTTAACCACTTCTTGGGTTCCCTGCCTGCAGCATGACCGAAGGATATCTTCTATTACCTAATTTACCCTTTCCGTCCGGCCATCAGTTTCGGGGTGATAGGCTGTGCTGAGATCCAAGAAAGTTCCTACTGCTTCAAAGAACGCAGTCCAGAATTTCGTCCACATTATGCTATTTGCAGATGATATTATTCTGGTCTCTGAGTCGCAGATGGGACTACAGCACCATCTCCATGCACTCGATGACAGTGTCACCAGGCACACTTCCAGGAGCCCCGCACGAAGGGGTGGTTGTTTGACACACTAGTCACCCCTGCTTTGATGTATGCTACGGCAGTATGGGCACCTGGGCTAGCCACCTCCACATGGTCTCAGATAGAGAGGCCTCAGATTCTCATGCTCTCACGGATGATCCGTAGAAAACCCTCATACAGAGGATCAGAGATATACCATCACATCGACTCTCACATAGAGCTTTTGAGGCGTCCAGGCAGCTCGCAGTGAGTGGAGATAGGAGATCATGGTATTCACAGATGATACAGTAGCTCACTCAGCATGGTCTTGACATAGATCACCTGCCACCTTTCCAGTATGATATACATGCACCACACATCCAGCTCTCTCACAGTGAGAGGAACAGAGTCCTTCGGCAGGATTTATGCCAGCGATACACTCAAGAGACTTGGATTACACCCAGTCAGCCTCTACCGCCGAAGATGCTATACTACAGAGATCAGTTTATGCGTATCTCAGCGGATGGATTCATACAGAGACCTAGATACATGGATGTGTACATGCCTCACAGTGCCCGAGTGGTGATTGGCCAGCTCAGAGTGTCATCACACCAGCTTGAGATTGAGGCAGGTAGGGCAGCACGGATCCCCTGAGCAGAGAGGATATGCAGACTATGCCAAGAGGAGGTTGAGAGTGAGGAACATTATGTATGCAGATGCACAGCATATAGTGTCATTAGAGAGAGATACACCACCATCTTCAATGGACATCCCTCACTCCGCCAGATCATGGAGTCTGCAGACCAGCGCAGATTTGGCCAGTTCTTGCTAGAGAGACAGTGCCACAGAGAGACACTGCTACGGACTCATACCACAGGGAGAGGTGGGCGACAGTTCCAGCTCACTAATTTCTTCCAGAGATCTATCCCAGTGCCTATTTTGACACGGGAGGGGGTTACACTTCAGCGCGCTGTGGACCTCCAAGCCAGACGGAGACAAAGAGCACCAGGCTACCAGACTCCCAGACTACATCAGAGGGAGATCACAGAGATACGGGCTCGACATCAGCACCATATCCAGGAGCGGCTAGCTCACTTACACTCACACCCGGAGATCATGCTCCGAGGTATTTTTGCCTCGCCAACGCCTATGTATCACATATTACACCCCCATTATGGTACTGGTTGGAGCTAGACAGATCTACATTGCATTCTTGTATACCCTACGCATATAGGTTGCATACTAAGCCTCTAGCAGTAGTGCTCCATCCATCACACCCCCCCACTACCTCAGTACTTTCATAGTTTATTTCATGTTCATTTTGTCCTTTTTTTTTATGGACATCCAGAAGACATTGACAGTTGTACATTGATTTGTCTCATAGGTCGAGTTCAGTCTCTAGTAGACGTTAATACAGCTTTCTTTCTTTCTCCCCCCCCTCCCTTTTTAGGGGACTTCAACGCCAGGACTCAGAGCGTGCAAGCATTTGTATATGACCAAGAGGAGCCGACCATGCAAGAGATCGACTCAGAGGAGATTGGCATTCAACGGGAATCACAGGACAGAGGGGACATTACAGCATCAGGGGGAGAGTTCCTCATGTGGGGACCACACATGGCTTAGCCATCTTCACAATGAGATGTCCCGTTGGCCTTCTTCCAAAGCTCTCACATGCTTCCCGCATGGCAAAGGCTCGAGTACAGTGGATTACCTCATGGGATCTCCGGCTTTAGCCATATGCATACATGCCTTCACCATTCTCACCTGTCCCCTTGGAGCTGACCATGCCTATCTCTCCATCAGCCTATGCTTTTCCCAACCATCCTCACCACCACCAACCCCCAGCTACCACTACACCCAAATTCACTTCCACCATGATGGGGACTCCACTGACTCTGACCATCTCTACTGACATCTAGCATATGTAGACCCCAATCTCCCACTAGCCAACCTCACCTCTCATCTCACCACAATCTTACACACCTCGGCCATAGCCACATTTCCATCCACCAACCGATCTACCACCAGACCCCCCACCGGCACCATGCCCCAGAACAATTGGTATGACGAGGAATGCCGCACAACACATGAGCGTCTCGTACGCAAGGTTGCAACTGTAAATCCGAGAGCAAGATGCTCAAAGGATTAACCAATACACAACCAGACGTAAGAAACGAGCATGTTAAGGGCCAATATAAAGACTTATACCAATCTCTACCATGAAAGCTCGAGCCATCCAGAGACTCAAAAACGGTAGATCATAGGAACACGAGGGCCTCTTGGCAAAGCACACCTCCCATGCACCCCTCCTGGCCCATATGTTCAGCCGGGCTCTTTTGGAAGGCTTCCAGGACATAAGAAACGAGCACATGTTAAGGGCCAATATAAAGACTTATACCAATCTCTACCATGAAAGCTCAACCCTGGCCCGTTTGGAGAGAGAGTGCTTCCAGGCACATCTACAGGAAACCCCCACTAAGTGTTGTCTCTTTGACACCTCAGAGCGCCCAGCACCTATGTATGGAGCAGCCGTTTGGGGGCCATGATTGGGAAGGATGTGTGGAGGGAGGCTACAGGCATTGATGTTTCAAACATGGTCAAAAGTAGTTGTTGGTGCCCCATGACATAATACATGCAGAGTTTCAGGTATCCCCACTAGTCACAAATGCTTTCTTCCAGATCATTACTTACATTCAGCATATATACTCCTTGGGCATAGACCGACTCCCACGGCTAGCACTAGTCTTCTATGCAGTTGTATCATGAGATGGAGATAGAACGGAACAGACAGGCCAGATTTCCCTCTCTCACGGAGAAGATGAAAGACTACCCCCACCCTTACAAAAGTAGGTATGGAACTCGGAGGTAGTTGAATGGTTTCATGCACATGGATTGTAGATGGATCGCCTCCACCCATTTCAGTACAACCTAGACTCCCCACACCTCAACCTCTCATGACAGGAGATCAACCGGATCATCCCATTGGATCTACTTGGCCTACACATACACCAAACTTGGGTGTTATCATCAGGCATAGAAACAAAACATGAGTAGATCCACATATCACATGCTATTGGATTCACGATTGGTCAGCTCATAGTATCCTCCCACTGCCTCCGAGTAGAGACTGGGAGAGCCAAGAACATCCCACGAGAGGAGCGGATATGCAGAGTACGCACCATAGGGGAGGAAGAGGACGGCCCACTATATGTTCAAATGCCCAGCATCTTATGAGATATGGGGGAGATTTCACTGCCTCTTCCGGCAAAAGGGGTTCAGGCCACTAGCATGAGTAATGTAGTATGAGGACCAGAGATGTCTCGGGATGTACCTAAGAGAGCTTACACAACATAGGGACGGAGTATTGATAGGACATATCGAGACACAAGGCCAGCCCATACAAGACATTTCCCAAAGATCCATCAGCGATTTCTTCACCGCCGCACAAGCATCTGCCACGGGTCGGGGTGGCTGGGGCCGAAGCTCTGTCAAGAAAGTGTCCTTGTGTTTGCGGAGCTCAAGCTAGAAGAGGCCTAGGCAACGCTGGTCCAGGAAGTTAACGATCCTAGGCAACGCTGGTCCGGGAAGTCGATGATCATGAAACCTCCCACGAGATCTCATAGTATATTGGGCAACGCATATGTAATGCTCCTCTGTCTCAATCTCTGTGTGGCATAATCGGCAGGTCCTCTCCTCTCTGGTCTCCGTATGAGCTCCCCAGCTCTGAAGACACGCTCAGCTCTACCTGTCTCCACTCTGAGCGGTGGCATGAAGCCCATATCTGGCCAATCGCAACCTGCATGGCATGGGACATGTGAACACTCAAGTAGCCCAGCCGCTAGATGAATCCATCCTCAATGAACGTGAGGAAGTGATCTTTGTAGAAGTGCATCTTGGTTGGGAGCTCCGAAGGTGTGATCCATGTGCAGTGGGTGTAGAGGCTGAGAAGATCTAATTGGATAACCCAGTCGGTGTCCTCATGAGAGAGCTGGAGAAAAGGGGAGTTCATACTATACTGAAGAGGTGGTAGGCGGTCCATGTGGAGCCAATATACTGAGAATTGCCATGTACTCTGTCCATGAGGCGGACAACACATTGTGAGTCCCAACACATGAGGTTCTTTTGCTGCCTACTATATTATACATACATGGCCTGAGTAGTACATGGCCTACAATATTATATTATATTCTTTTTCTGCCTGCTATATTATACATACATGGCGTACGCAGTACATGGGTCCTGCATTTTCTTTCGGCAGCTAGTTTTTATTTTTGCATCATGTCTTAACTTCCAGTTTACTCAAGAATCACATTTGACATCTTTTTGGTCTCATAGAATCTTCAGGTTTTTTGTAGACATTAAAGACGTTAATAACATCTTATTTCTTTCTCTTTTGTCCGCACATGGGTTATGAATACAACTTGCATTTCCTGAGGCAAGAGATCAACTGCATCATTTGTCTGGATCTGGCATGGTTGGCAAACCTGGAGCTTCCCACGAAGCTCGAGTTCTATAGAAAGATCTTTCTCTGGGTTACAAAGGATGATAACATTGAAAAACTCGGATATCTCTAGAGAAACATGTATGCCACACGAGATACAAATATGCAAACTATGCTCGACCCGGGAGATAAGAGTATGAGGAGCGCTACTTGTTCCATTGCCCAGTTTATTATAAGATACGCAAGAGATTTCACTGCCTCTTCAGAGATGGTTTCGGACCACTTTCCAGGGTGATGCAATACATCGATCAGGGATGCTTGGGTGCATATATGCTGAAGTTGCAGAGGCTCTGATGCGGCCACACATAGAGAGGAAAGAGCTACATGACCCTAACCAGATTCCATTTCAGATTTTTCTGTCTCACACCAGACAGATTTATCAGGTGTCCCATATGCCCCACCGAGCCAGCTAGAGCAATGGATCATAGACGACATACCAGACCTTGTGATCCTCTAGACCCACACATAAGTGGAGTTGGGAAAACTTAGAACACAGCTAACAAGAGAAACAGGTTTGATTTACAGTGACAAGATCTGTACAAAGGCATCTTGCACACTGCCCGACAATAGGTGCATGTCATCTAATTAAAAAGGAAAATCTCAAGTCTATATATATACCAGCATAGCAAGTTTCTATAACTTGGTGAAGTAGCAACTAAGAAAAGATTCATGACGCTGCCAAGGTTAGGCACGCAAATTGCATGAAGAGGTGAATTGCATAAAGAAGAAGGCTTAGCACAAAAAGGCTATTTTGCAATTCCATAGAAATCTGTAGTCAAAGATATTCAACTCATTTACACTCAAATTATTACCAAATAATCTGGTTGCTGATCTTGGAAGCTTGAAGATGACGAGTCCATCGACAAATTGCTCATTCTGCCTGTAGGTTGAGATGATGACTGTTTCTCCTGTAATAACAGCCAGTCAAGGAAAAAGGGGTAAGCAACTTGTAAACGACAATGATTGGCACAACTTGTGATTTTCTAGAAAAAATATTTGTTTACAGTTGATCCAATTAGGTTGAAAAACACAGATCTCCATGGATGGATGCCTTCTAAGCAAAAACATCACGCATACCCAGGGTGAGAAGCGAGATGCACTTGAGCCTCCAAACAATGAGGGATAGCCCATTCCCCCAAAATGAGAAGAAGTCGTCGTACTGTAAGATGCAACTGACTCAGGTGATGATGTTCCTGATGACTGTCCATCAACATCCTAGAACACCACAGAAAAGCAAATTATCTCTCTATAACATGTTAGTTGACGACCAAAGTCTATCCTTTGAGAGAGAGTTACGTTTTGCTTGATCTCTCCAAATATGTAAACAAGATACCTCATTTTCGGAAGTTTCCAATAACTGTTTTGCCCACATATCATCGTAGCTGATAGATGTTCTCGGCAAGGTGTTTTCTTCTTCTACCTCAGGAGCATCTGTACCAGCTCCTACCAAGAACTCATTGACCTGCAACACATCCCAGCTGATATTTTGATAATTGACTCGAGGCATTGTGTAGGGCCTAGAACTCAGACCTTTAAATCAAAATTGAAGTGAAATGAATTTCTCAAAAGATTTTTTTAGACTGTAGTCTCTAATATTTAAAAGAGGGCCTGCCCACCCCCACAAGACCTGGAAGGTGAAAACCTCTAACTAAACACATAACTCACCAGGTCTATTGCTGGCGCGCTGCCTGTCCACAAGCCATCACTCAGGCCTGCAACAAGTGGTTCATTTGCTTCAATCTGTACAGGAGGAAACTGAAGCTGGCTATTCAACAGATCAGATATCCCTGTTGCAACAGCTGGGTCATTCAATCCACTTGTAGCATCTATACGGTAGCGATTTCGGTAAATGTTGATAAGCCCTGCACTGTTCTTTTTAAAAAAAATCAATCAGTAAAAATGCATTAATGGTTATCTGTGTTTCTCTACCTTTTTGGATGCTTGCACACAAAAAAAGAAAACAAACAAGGCCTGCGTGCATGTGTGCGCTTACATACGTATGTAGGTGCCTTACATTTGCAGACCATACTATCCCAAATACACATATCCATGGAATGATCTGCAAAAGTCTTGGAATTGGACGTATATGTAATTATGTTTTACAGGTGTACCTGGTTGGCCCAAGAGGTAGATACTTTGCCCGAGGAACATAGCAGAAAAGTGATGCTAAATCCAAAAGCCTTTCATGAGTCTCGTACAGTTTTCGAAGCTCATCATCTGTCCACTCCTGCTTCTTGTTATCATGATTTCTCATATCCCTGCACATTCAACCAAGTTGAGAAATATGCCTTCCCATGCTTAATCAAGAGGTCATACAAGTAGACTACTCCCAAATCTCACCTGATGAGTTCATCTTGTGCTTTATACATCTCATCCAATAGCCTAATCATTGGTGACAAGATAGAACTAAGACCAGTACCACTTGCTCCCTGGTCCTCCCCATTGCTGGCCAGATCAAGTATGTTTTTGCTTGACCCTCCTTGTGCCAACGCTTGCAAAAGCTCATAGATTTGCAATCTGTATGGTTCCCCTGATCTGATGGCAATTGTGATGAGAGCTTGTGCAGCAACTATTCTCACCTGTTCATGAAGACCATGGATTCAGGAAGAAAAAATGTACATGCATGCACACACAGGCACTCATAAACAATGCAAGTGTGTACATTATAATTACATCCATACCTCCCAACTCCCACCAAATGCACAACGTTCGAGGCGAGTCAGCGCACCAGCAAGAGTTGGATTTCTTGAGCTTGCTGCAGCTACCATCTTGTCAACATCAAGCATCATCAAGGCTGTACCAGGTGGTGTAACCGACTCCCAAGCATACTCAGAAGCAGCATAATTTGCATTCTCTCCCAAAAACCACACCTTTTAACATTTGCAACAAATGAAAAGATGTAAGTGAACCCCATTTTCATACAATACATCAAACCTGCAACTGAGTTCTGAGGACCCTCAGATGATGACTAGGCTCACAATCTCATAAGGAAGTTATGTATAAGCATCAATCAAGTTGCACAACGCCTTGTTTAACCATTTATTTTATAGCTCAAGTCAACAACCTTTGCATAAGATAAGTATTGCAAACATCTATATATATAAATTCGATTATAATGCTTAATACATGTTGTATTTTGTTACAAGTGTATATCTTCGCAGTTCAAGCTAAGTTATAACTACATTTTCTAAATTTTATATATTGATATTATATTATGAATTGAAACTAACATGCAGATTAGTATCTGCAAAATTCCCAATGATTTACCAGTTAAGTATTTGCCTTGTGTAATTTGATTACTTGCATAAAATAAAAATTGTTTGTCGATTCATTTTCTTCTAACTATTATTTTGCAATAATCCGACCTAAGTAAGTTTCTCCGATTTCCATAAATTTAATCATCAGTAAATTAAAACGTTACATATGCTTACGATATTTGTGTCCTTTTAATGATGTATTTTGTAGCAAAGCTATTCGACACTTACAAGTTACTACCCTCTATAACTTAGTAAATAAATTTTCCAATATTTCTATGTAAGTTTTATCTTTTAGATGCCAAGTAGAAGTCACTGTTAGAGGAGAGAGACTCGTAGTAGTCAAACCTTTGCGATGGTCTGTCTACAGTGTGCCCATGTTTTAAGTAGCATACACACAGAGACTGAATATACAAGATGGAAGAACTTGTTTTACCGCTGCTTGAACAAGCTTCTGTAATGCAAGGGCCGATTTTGGATCTGCCGCAGATACTCTGTTGCTTAAATGATAAACCGGCATTGATGCAGGCTGTGGTGGTGGCAAGTCAAGAACAACAGTGACTGCCTCCAATGCTGTATGCTTCCCACTCGGTCCACAACCCAGCAAGCACGTCTGTATGGTTTGCAGGCAGTGAGTCAGTAAATGAACAAAACTTTCGCATATTGCACAAAAATCTTGCAATGTTTCACTAGTATATCAATCCAGATACCACATGTACAAGCAGAATAAAACAAACAGCTCCTTGAGAGGCAATTAGCAAAACAGACGGAAAAAAGGAAACCTTCAGCTTTTAGCTTCATACAAAAAGCAGAGTGCAGCCTCTTCAAAACCACTGTAAAGAAGTTTCTGCACCATTTAAATGCTTGTAGATTATTTCTTTTGGCAATTTCAAGTACATAAATAGATGCACTACCTTTCACACTAAGATGCCTGAAAACAATGCAAGACTACATGAATAACTTGCTCAGAGATGCTGGAGCTCGTTGTGTCCTTGTAAGCACCCCCCCCCCCTTCCTACCCGCACCATTATTCTTGCGAGGCATGCGAGACACCCAGTCAGGGTGCTGACCACAGAGGATATTGAGGAGATCCGCCAGTGTCCGATGCGGCACATATTATGAGATGGAGGTACCTCCATAGTGTACCTTCCAGTTCCAGTTTCATTTTCTAGGTGCCAGTAGTATCATCTTTATTTTTCATTTTCTGGGTTTTTTTATCCGGACATTGTATCAGATCCACCATGATGTAACTTTTGGTCTCATAGGTCATTATGGCCTTTTGAAGACGTTAATATAACATTTCATTTCATTCATTTCATTTCTCTCTCTCCGGGTCCTGACGATGAGAAGTTTTTAAGGATGAGAACTTCTCGGTCCGGGACTTAGTGCCTAAGACTAGTTGGCGGCTCGAAGGTTTTAGGACCTCTTGAGATATGTTGACTTTGTGAAGCATATGCAGGTGGTACTACCCACAACGATCACTGGTTCTCAAAAGAGGACAATGTTGCACGGGATCATGTTGATTCCAAGATTTGGCATCTCACCTGCCAATGGGCTGCAAACCATGGACATGTTAAGTGAAGAGTGAGTGTGTGTGTGTGTGTGTGTGTGTGTGTGTGTGTGTGTGTGTGTGTGTGTGAACATACTTTTTTTTTTTGCAATACTTTATATTACTACTGGGAAACCTCCAAGTGGAGGAGAAAACCCCCAATCAAAATACATAAAACATGAGGTAATTTAGAAGCCCAGCTGCCCGACATCAAGACAGCTAAATTTTAAAAGCAATCAAAGAACACTTGTAGCTGGTGCAAGGAAAGATCTCCAAGGTCAAAAGAAACCCGAAGAGATAAAAGAAGGGATCTCCTAAAGAAAGCAAAACATGGAATATCTTGTGTGGTAAAGATCAACTGATTTATTGCACGATAAATGGACCATAGGGCCCAAAATCTAGTCCATGCAATGAGCATCAAATTCTGGAAAGGGGGGAAATGCTGCCAAACAACCAAAAAATATTTCCAAAAGATCTCCCCACAAATCTGCCACAAAGGCATCCTAAAAATCTATCTAGAAGAGCACGGGAATAGGGGCAAGACCATAGAAGATGACAGACTATCTCACATGGATGTGAACACCTACAAGATGCAGGAGCAAAACATCTTTTAGCCAGAAAACTGCTATAACTGGTAAAGCACCAATGAGGTATCTCCAGAAGAAGACTCTTTGTTTGAGGGGTAATTTACTCTTCCAGATCTTCGAGAGGGATGCCCTCCACCAGCTAGAAGGCTTGTCAATGTGCCATAGTGAACCATCAGCATGTATCCAAGGTGAAGGAAGAAGCAATTTGTATGCACTCGCTGCAGTCAGATTGCAAAAGGGCACCACACGGTAGCCTGCATTTTGACACACCAATATTCAATCTTCCAGGCTATGAGTCATTTCTAGAGGAGGTACAGGCTGAAAATCATGCAGTATAGAAGCTATGGTTCGCCATATCGGTCTGTGATGTAGACCTAGATTGTGAAGTGTCATAGCTTGTGGAAAGAAAGTACATAGCCCCTATCATTCACCACATCCTCAACATATTTGACTGCTTTGGTAGAAAGGAAATGAGCCTTTCTTAGCCGTTAAAGAGCAAGAGGCTGCTGAAATGCACAACTCCAATGAATGCTCTCTCTGCGAAGGGAGTTGCCTTGATTTGGCGGCCTACCAAACCATTTCATTTGAGCCATCAAAGTCTTATCAATTTTGTGGAAAATGGGCATCCAAGAATGAGCCCCTCTCAACATCCAAATATAACTTCAGCATGAGTAATCCTCCAATGCCCAAAGGTTGGAGTTTTTGTTGCTGCAAAACAAGACTTAATAACATTAAAGTCCAGAGCTGTTTTTTGCTCCAAGAAACTCAAAACAAGAGAAGCTTTCCTTGCAACAGCATGAAAGTGTAAATTCAAAATATTGAGGGCACCATGCATTCTTGGAGTATGTAAGCCCAACGGGGCATGCCGTGACAGATTCAACCACGTGTCCGAGAGATAAAGATATAGAGAGAAAGAGGGGAGAGAGAGAAGGGAATAGGGATCTTGCAGAGCACACCACACTGAGCAGTGAACAAGCCCCGCCCCCTTTCAAGAATTTATTCAGGAACAATCCACGGGCATGCTAGCCAGGATCAAAACAAACAGATATGCCGATGTAGGATATCCAAGTCGATGCCGATGTCGATATCGAGGCACAAGATCTCTCATGCCGAGCACGCCACGGGGATGATCCACAAGTATCTCTCACCGGGCTAGTACCAGATCCAGTATCCAAATCCAAATGCAATGATTCCAAGTCCAATGAATCCAAATCCAAGTCCAAGTCCAAGTCCAAATCCAAATATAAAATCACAAGTCTCAATGATGTCCAAGAAAACTCAATAGCTAAACTGTAGAAAGATCCTCAAGAAGCTCTTCGAAAAAGTAAACACCATGGTGGCAAATATATGAGTATGTTAGCCAATTCCCCCTGCTCAGGATCTGGCGGCAATGTTGGCAGCGCTGGTGGCTATGGGCGGCGGCGGCACTGCACAGTGGCGACAGCGGGCGGCGGTGGCACACAAGCGGCAGGCGGTGCTAGGCGGCGACAACCGGCTAAGCTAAGTGGCAGCGGCCACCGGCTGAGCTGGGTGGCAACGGCAGTTGGTGGCACAAGGCGGCAACGGCGAGTAGATGAAGATGAGGGTCTCCTTGCTCTCCACAAGATTGATGCCCAAAACAAGAGGGCTCTAGCTTCTTTTATACTCGAGGAAGGCCTTGCTTTTTGCCAAAAGAAATACTTTATGCTTTGCTTTTCTCTTTTTGCTTTAATATTTTAGTAATAATAAAATATAGCTCATCTTTTGCCAAAGTTCTTGATTTATTGCCTTTCTAGCTTCAGGACCTTGCTTTTTGGCCCTGGTGCTGCTTTTCAAAAAAGCGGCTTTGAACTTTTTGATCCGGCTGAGTCCCCTCTTTCCAATGGTACCCTTGGCTCGTAGTCAACTAAGTTTGACTTTCTGATTTCCCCTACTTTTTGACCAAAGCTGGTGTTTTTTCCTGAGCCAACTTCATGAATCCTGTTTCCATGCTTTCATCAACCTGTCCATGTGTCCGAGTATGTTTTCCATCATGTGAAATAGAGTTGGGTGGGTGAAATAGTTACAGAGTACACACCAAATGCTTTGTGAGTAGCCTAATGGGTTTTCTATCTACCTTCGTACGCCACAAACATGCTAATGTTGCAGACATGAAAGTATCCAAATCTACTGAAGACCAAGGAACAAGAGGCAAATGAAACTGAACATAATCCATTAAAATGGATTGCACTATTCTCAATCTACCATGCAACGGCTATCCAATATCGAACTTTGAAATTCAGCTTGTCTAACACCCATTGTCATTCTCGCTTCACAGAGAGATTTCAACTCAGACGATACCCAAGATGTCTGACTATCTGTACTGGTGAGATTATCTGCCCCGACCAAAGAACAAAGTGCCAATCACAACGCTTACGCAGTAGAAGCTTGGACTTAGAAAAATTAATTTTCAAGCCTGCTACAAGACCAAATAGATCCAAAGCATCCATGATTATTTTAACATCATCTTCAGTATTCCTTGGAAAGAAAAATGAGTCATCTACATAAGCTTGGCTAACAAAGTGATTTACATCCGAAATCCGTATGCCATGCAGCTTGTTCTCTGTAAGCAGTTTGTCCAATAATAAGAGCATGGGATGAGTGGCTATTGCATAAAGTGATGCACTGAGGGGACAACCTTGTCGCACTGATTTGCAAAGAGACCAAATATACGAAAGACCCCTCGTGTAAATACATCGAGCATTGCCTCCTTCATAGAGCCAGTAATACTATTTCTCATCTTAGGCCCAAACCCCATATTTTCCACCACACTGGCAATAAACTACCATTGTACTATCTCTCTCTGTCTATCTGCATTATAAGTACATCCTCTTGAGTATATTTCACATATTCTATGCCGATGTAAGCATTGGCAATGTTATCCATAATTTACCTTCTGGGCACAAAACCATATTGTGCAGGGTGTAGTGTAAGCCCAGCGGGGTGTTCTGTGAGACAGATCCCACCACGTATCCAAGAGATAGAGGTATAGAGAGAAAAGATAGAGAGAGGAAGAGAGAAAAGGGTTTAGGGAACTTTGCACAGGACACATGCACTAAGTGGGAAACAAGCCTCACCCCCTTTTAGAAATTTATTCAATAACAATCCACGGGCTCACAAGCCACGATCAATACAACAAATGAATACAAAAGCAAACAGATATGCTGATGTAGAAACCCAAGGTGGAAGCCGATGTCAAGGCACCGAACTCCTCATGCCAAGCACACCACGAGGATAACCCACAAGAACCTCTCACCAGGCTAGTACCAAGTCTAAATCCAAATAACCTCCAAGGCTCAAAAATAAGGTACACCAAGGATTTGTGTAGATGACGAAGCTTAGGGTGTTCAACCGTAAGATTTTTGCCCAAGCCTAGGGTAGTAACACCCAAAAAAAATCGTAAAGAAGCGTATGAACTGGATCAATTTCCACAAACAGTACAGCAGAGTCAGCCGGTACTCAAAACAGTAGGCTGGTAGGCGGCAGAGCTGTCAAGCGGCGGTTGGTGCACAAAGAGTGGCGGTACTCAAAACGACGACGGCGAACAACACCAACCGGGCAAATAAGCGTTGATCAAGCGGCAGCTAGGTGATGCTGACAGGCGACGCAAGTAGCAACAGCGCTATCTGGTGATGGCGGTGCTAGCATCAGCTAGTCGTGATGGTGCTGGCAGCGACGGTCAACAGGCACAGATGGCGCATAGAGAGCCGCACTGAGGGGTGGCGCAACCCAAGGTGTCATCTGCTCATCTGGTAACATCTCTATGCCTTATCTTTATTCTTGATGGTTCTTCTTTATTCTTGATGGTTCTTCTTCATGGCCTGTCACATATGTTAGATAAAATAAATCCATTCTTACCTCCTACAAAAACTAGACAGAAGCTAGTCAACAAACACGTATGCATCCTTCGCCTCTACTAGGTATTCCAGGTACTGGCCAGGTAGTCTGGAGCCCAATAGACTATCACATGCCATAAATCCAAGCATTGTCCACACATCAAAAATAGCACAGAGTCAAAGAAATTCAAACATACATCAATATGCAATGCACAAGTAGAGATCCTCATGTTCATGGATTGTCCTATCTGGTCTCATCAAAAACCGATGCTGAGCTATTTGGGTTCCGAAGCAGAACGGTCAGTCAATCCTCAGAGCCATCTGGTCACTAGGACCGCCTTAGTGCTCATCAATAGTCATCTGGGCCATCTGGTCGCATTAACCGCCTAGCTATGAAATCCAATACAGTCATCTGGGCTCTCTGATCGCACTGACCGCCCGACTGTTCATCAATAGTCTTCTTGGATATCTGGTCGCATTGATCGCCCGACTATGAAATCCAAGGTATCTAGCATAAAGGCCGTCCAATGGATTATCTGGCATCGTTGCCATCCAAATACAAATCTTGCTCCTTGCGTCATATGGTATGCAACTGACCCAAAGTAGAGCATGTCCAATTAACCATTACATATGATGAATAATAATCAATCATATTTCGAAATGTATATACAGTGAAGAGGGCTAGGGGTACAATCCCTCCGTCTTGAATCCGCATTGTTCGCAAGACATACTTCCAATACATCGAGACCAACCACTTCCTCATAAGCTCGAAGCATCTCTGGATAGTCCTTGAAGCACTTCTCTGGCATCCATTTCGCATCCAAAGGAGAATAATTCTTGGATTTCAAAGAGGAACTTTCTGACCACTATCTTCCCTCTTTTTCTCACAGAATGGAATACAATCCGTTCCATTTGTTGGGTGTTGGACTCACACACTCACACACACGAACCTGCACATTTGGGTTAGGTGCAGGGTAGAGAAGCTCACACATAGAAATGAGAGAGAGAGAAAGAGAGCCAAAAGTGTGGTATCCACAAAATGCAAGTCAACCCTTGCATGTGTACCACATCCATATAATATAGAAGTACAAAATATTATGTGTCCTTTCACACTTGATGTCCAAGGGAAAAAACCACATGGGAAAAAGTGCCCTTGGTTAAGCCCTGTTCACACATAGCACTACCATAAGTGAGCATATGCCTACAAATCCCCCCTGTAGTGGAAGTGTGAACCTGTACAAGGTAGCAGATCACTTTCTGTATGAGAGTAAGCCCAAAGCTTTGCGGAAAGCTTCAAACTTTTCTCGAGGTAAAGCCTTTGTGAATAGATCTGCAACATTATCCTGTGTAGGGCAATAAGATAAACTGATCTCCCCTGCATGTAGCCTCTCTCTGACATGGTGATAATGAATCTCAATGTGCTTAGTATGTGCATGAAATACTGGATTTCGTGCCACGGCATAGCACTCTGGCTATCAGTGAGAATGGTGGTGGGTGTCTGCTGCTGACACTCACGAAGATCAACCAATAGTCTCCTCAACCATACACAATCTACTGTAGCTGTAAAGACTGCCCTGTACTCAGCCTCACAAGTAGATGTAGCAACAGTGGGTTGCTTTTTACTCAACCAAGATATGCATGAACTGCCAAGAAAAAAACAATTCCCACTGGTGGATTGCCTGGTATCATTATCACCAGCCCAATCTGAATCACTGTATGCATAAAGCTGAAAGCTGCCCCCCCTGGGATAGAACAAACCAAGATCCAGGGTATCCTTAAGATAACGAAAAATGCGTTTGACTGCTTGCCAATGCTTTGTGCTTGGGCTATGCATGAATTTGCTCAACAAAGACACCCCAAAAGATATGTCTGGCCTTGTGTTACACAAGTAAATGAGGCATCCCACTACCTGGCTGTAAATGACGGCCTCAAAAGGCTCTCCAATATCATGCATAGTAAGCCGTACACCTGGTTCTACCGGAGTAGAAATGGGCTTACATTCATCCATGTGAAACCTTTTCAGCAAACTTTTTATGTACTTAGTTTACTGCATAACAATGCCATCATCTGTATGCATAAACTGTATGCCGAGATAGTAGTGTAAAGGCCCCAAATCTGACATATCAAATTCAGCTTTCAAATCAGCTTTGAAATCTGAAATTTGTGCTTTGCTAGTACCTGTAATGAGCATGTCATCTACATACAAGATGACTATGAGAATATCGGCATCGGTTTTCTTCACATACAATGTGCTTTCAGCTGGACTATTCTCATAACCTTGGCTGGTTAGATGAGCATGTATCTTACTGTACCAAGCTCTTGGAGCTTGCTTTAAACCATACAATGCTTTGTGTAACCTGCATACTTTATGTTCCTCAGCAGGAACTACAAAACCAATGGGCTGATTTACATATACTTCCTCCTGTAAATCCCCATTTAAGAATGCAGTTTTGATGTCCAATTGATGCACTTTCCATCCTTTATGTGCAGCCAATGCAATCACTGATCTTATTGTGGTCATTCTCGAAGTAGGAGCAAAAGTCTCTTCATAATCTATTTCCTTTTTTTGGGAGTAGCCTTTAGCCACAAGTCTTGCTTTGTACCTGTCAATAGTACCATCAGACTTTCTTTTGACTTTGTACACCCACTTTGTTCCAATGACATGCTTGCCTTTAGGCAATTCCACAAGATCCCATGTATTGTTCTTCATGATAGAAGAAATTTCAGCTTGCATAGCTTGCAACCAATGCTCATTCTCATGTGCTTCTTCATAAGAAGAAGGCTCTTCTGAATCAAAGAGACCACCCATTGCTAATGCAGACTCCCCACGATGTATATTCAAAGAATGGCTGGAACTAGCCCTTGTTCTACCTGTGAGTGGAGCTGCAAGTTTGCTTTCTTGCAAACTTTTCAGCAACCATCTTGGCACTGACTTGGCTGTGTCTATGGCTGTTTGCTCTTCCCTAACAAGATCTTCCACTTCTTCCATAGAAGGGGGCTGAATGGCTGGCTGTTCCACATGTTCTACATGAGGATTTTCTTGTGTAGGGGCTGGCTGATCTGAATTCCCCTAATTGCAATGGGTAAAAGTCCATCAAACATGTCCTGTATGCCTGTATCATTGCTTTTATACAAGCTGTACATGGGATGTTCTGAATTTTCAGAGCTAATACCACATCTCTACTCACAAAAATCCTTCGTGTAGTTGGATTATAAAGACGGTATCCTTTACTCTCATTGCTGTAGCCCACAAAAATGCATGTAATTGCTTTGTCATCTAGTTTTGTTCGGAGTTGTTCTGGCACATGTGCATATGCCAAACACCCAAATGTACGCATATAATCCACTGTTGGCTTTCGGCTATACCAAGCCTCAAATGGTGTAATGGTTTTCAAAGCTTTTGTTGGACACCTGTTCAACACATGAGTTGCACACATTATAGCTTCCATCCAAAATTTGGGAGGCAACTTTTGTGCTTTCACCATGCATCTTGCCATCTCCATGAGAGATCTATTTTTCCTTTCCTTTAAATGCATGAGAACCATACGAAGTTTGGACTTTTCGAAAAAGTCCTCTCCACCAAAAGCAGCATCAAATTGCTGAACAAAGCATAAAGCTTTTTGAGTGTCTCGCTTTCCATAAAAAGCATCCAACTCCACTTTGTTGGTTGTTGAAGGCTCCTTTGCCTTCCTTTCCCTTGCTTGTCCCGAAGAGGCTACATCCGAGAGAGCAGGCCTAGGGGTGGCCTCCCTGTCTCCTCCACGAGAAATCGATTTGGTGGCTCTAGATCCTTCTCCAATGGTGACTCCTTTGGCACATAGATAGGCTTTGGCAGCTTCCACTCCTTCGGCTTCAATGACTCTATCTTGGGTGTGTGTGTGTGTCATGTGCACAGTGTGTATCTACCGTGTGCTACACGTACACAAGACTAGCTTCGAGGTTGGGGAAGCTTGGAGCTAGGCAGGCTGATTGACAAGCTGAGTTAGGGATAGACTAACGGGCGGGCACCTAAGTATGGACGGGCGGGCATCCAAGTGTGGACGCTCGATGACCAGCCAAGAGCCTATAAAAGGGTGGCCAAGGTTAGTAATTAGTCATATAGAGTCTCGCGTGACTTTGTGAGAGCTCTATGGTCAGGAGCCTGGAACTAATGCAGCACCTGCTTCATGCAGCCGAGGCCGGCCAACAGTCTCGAGGCTCGCGAGGGTAGCTTCGTGGCGGTATGGGACGTTACGAGGTAGAGATTGGTCGGTACGTCCATCTAGTTAGCTCAGCTCGTGGCTCGGTGGGGACAACCAAGACTTGTGGGCTTGCCCACGGCTGTCGAGGTTGGGAGGTGAGTCAGGCCTGCACCTCCTTCACGTTGTTTGGTTTGTTTGCAGGTTTCGAGTCTTGACCCAGGAGCATTCCACGAGGAGATCCTATGGGAATTTGACAGTGGTATCAGAGCAAGCCTCGTGAACAAGCAAGTCGATAGGTAGAGAATATGAGGTCAAAAGAAAGGTATGAGTTCGAAAAGCTTGCTGTTTTTCAGAGTATCTTGTTGTTTTTTCAATTTCAGCATGTTGTTTTTCATCGTGGGAACCCGTGAAGAAGGGTTGGTCTTGTATGGGTTGTTTGCTTAGCAAGAAGAAGGGCTAGATGTATGTTCTTGAACTGTGTGAATAGTTGAGAGAGAGAGAAAACGAAAAGCCAGCCGGCTGTTGTTCTCGAGTTCTCAAGCTCTCAAGCTCTCTAGCACTCTCCTTCTCTCCTCTTGCCCTCTTCAAGATGTCGACCCAAGAATCCGAGTTGGAGCCCCTTATCGAACGTGAAGACCCGCCGACTACGGAAGACACCGATGCCGATCTTTTCGGCGATTATGTATCAAAATCAGATTTCCAAGAATTTAAAGTTGCTCTCGAAGCTTCTTCCTCCGAACGTCAAGCACAAATCGCCGCGCAGATGCACGCTTTGCAGAATTCCGTCTCTTTGTTGACCACTACCCTATCTACTCTTTCGGGTATGGATACCTTGGCATTTGCTTTAGGCCACAATATTACTCCGGAACAGTTCGGGGGCAAGCAAAAGCAGCATACCAAGGAGATGGTGGACACTTGGCTACATAAGTGGCAAGTCCATTTTCATTTTCATTCATATGACGATGGGAAAAAGATCCAATTAGCAGCGGGTTTCCTCTCAGGTAAAGCTTTGCTATGGTGGAAGGAACTCAACCCTAAACCAACGACTTGGGCACAGTTCGAAGACGTCTTCAAGAAAGAGGATGACTATGATGTTCTTGCCCGGTTTACCACTTTGACCATGACCTCGCATAACCTCAATTATGAGGACTATCTCCAGAAATTTAGGGACTTGCAAATGAAAGCTACGAAGATGAATCCCACAACTCTTTTGGGTTTCTTCGTAGCCGGCTTACCCAACTCATACCGTTTACAGGTTAAAAACAACAAATGCAAAACTTTGAACGAGGCCATTCATTCCGCTCGTATCTATGATGATACAATGTCTCTTCCAAGTCTAAACCCGTTACCGAGCAGGGGAACAAGCACAAAAGGAAGTTCTCCGCACCGATGGCTAGCACAACAGAAGGAAAGTCTTCGGACCAACCTTCGAAGAATTCAACTTCGACCCCAGCGAACAAGAAACGTCTCCTCAAGGCTTTGAAGCTCGAGGAGGAGGGACGTTGCTTCATCTGCGAAGAAAAAGAACACATGCGTAACGAGTGCCCGAAGCAAAATGGTGCAAAGACCAGCGCAAGGCCCAAGCCAAAGGCAGTTAACCAGTTGTCTTTGATAGGTACGTCAATTACAGTACTTTCTCACCCTAGTACATATTCTGATTGTCTGTTCAACTCTAAAGTTTTTGGCTTGCATGATCTTCTCCGAGTTTATGGAAAAGTGAATGGCCATAGAATCCACATTCTTCTAGACCCTGACACTCACACAACTTTGTTAATTACAAACTTGTGCAAAAATTGGGTCTTAACACAACACCCAGCGATCATACCTATGAGGTATGCCTACCTGTGGGTCGGCAAGTATGGGATCAAAAGGTGGAGATGCTACCGATCCGGATTCAGGACTACAAAGATACTCTGGAATGCTATATTATGCACCTAGAACATGTAGACTTGTTATTAGGGATTAAGTGGTTTAAGACTCTTCAAATCCAGATAGATTGGTCTAGTCATATTTTTTCTTTTGAACATAGGAACACCCAGTATAGTATCTTAGGTGATTGTATACGTCCCTCTTAGGGACCTCTTGTAAATACAGTTGATTTTGGCAATATAATGGATTCTTCTTTGTATACTGCTTTCCATTGTGTATTGATCATAGTTACCAGGGGACGGGGACGGGGACGGCACTCAAAATTGTTAATTTTAGAGGAGTAAAGAATCAAGATTAATCAATCAATAACAACAAGCTTTCTAACTCCAAAAGTTATGAATCATGATACACATTATATTTAAAATTAAATTACGCTACGAGGTGCAAGAGTCAAGAGTCAAGACTTGCAAAGTCGGAAAAGAAAGACTTTAAAGTTGATAACATTAAATAGACATACTCAAAATATGTTGGGACCTAGGCGATACAAAATATAAGTCACTCGCTCTCATACTCTGCGCTCCCAATAAGAGAGGTGCTAGCCTCATGATCATGAGTGCGTGAAGTGTGGATGGGGGTTGTGTCATCCGCTGAAGGCTCATGATGAGAACCATCTGTCCCACCCTCCTGTGCAATAGTTGTAGCTGCCTCCTCTTGTTCCATCTCCCACTGTGTAAAAGTATCGGCATTGCATCTTGCACTCTTGCCAAGCATGCGCAAGTTTGCGCTAATGAAGACAAGATCATTAGCTCTTTCCACCCCAAGCCGATTTCTTTTCTTTGATGAAATGTGACTGTAGAAGGACCATAATTGCTCTAGGCAAGAAGAGATAACGGACTGGCTCAAGATCCGGATCGCCAACTATTGTAGCTCTGGTCCATCTGATCCGAAGTCCTCCCACCATAATGCTGCACCAACCTTGAATCTGTCCTGCTGCGCATCTGCACATCCATATGAGCCTTGAAATGCCCTGTAATTAGAGAGCTGGTCTCTAATTTTGCGCCTGATTTCTGCATCCGGCGTGAGGCGATCCAAGATCAGTCTCCAACCGTTGCTCACCTCTTTATCACCCTCCTGCCCTTTTCCCTGAAATTCTAGGTCCACCATAAAAGCAACTGCATGTAAAGGAGAGGAATATGAGCTCCATCTCGCCACACAAAGCGAGTGGATCTCCTCATATCTATCTACGTCTGGCTCAAGCTTCTCAAGAATCTCTATCATCTGGTCCATGGCTTCATATACTTTGCCGATGCATGGCTGCATAGCATCAACAATCCGGACAATGGGATGCACCATGGCGTCAGTGCGCTTGAGGTCCTCCCAAAAATCAGCATCGTCGACCTTTTTCTTGCATGAAATCCTTACCTGTGTACGTGCAAAAGATGAGGAGCAAAACTCATCATCACTGATGAATAGTTGCCGCACGGCACCCTGACAATCCTTCAAGCGATGCAACATAAGAAAGTTGTATGCAAAGCGAGTGTCCGAGTACTTGAGAAGGACCTTTGTGGACCTCTTCCCAAACTCGGATCGAAGGTATGTGTGATTGTTGATGAAGGTCACAATTGCACATGCATCATCAATCACCGATTCAATCCATGACAATTTCCCAATATCTTTCAAAAGATTATTGAGACAATGTGCCATGCAAAAAGAGACGGTGATTTGAGGATACATACTCTCAAGAATAGCTCCCGCTGCCCTATTTGTCGCCTCACCATCCGTGACGAAACCGATCACACATTCGGGGCCGATAATCTCCACAGCACTACTCCACTCAGCAGCAAGTACATCCGCACTCTTTCCCGTCCCTGCAGCATCATGTGAGGAGACAAAGTACATCTCCCCCCGTGAGTATGCCACAAGGCCATGGATAGACCTTTTCCGCGTGTCACTCCATCCATCTGCAATCAAAGAGACTCCATTGCGAGCCCATTGTCTCTTTGTGTTTGCCGTCGCTTGCTCAACAAGGCGTTTCTCCTTGTCAAGCATAGTGGTCCGCAAGGTTTCGGAGGATGGAGGTGTGTAGTGAGGACCGTACTCGCCAATCTTCTTCACCATCGTTTTGAAGTAGTCGGACCTATTTATCATTTCAAAAAAAAAAAGAGGGTATGTAATTAGAATGGCAAAATGGTGACCCGTGAATCGTGACTCGTGAGACATGATGATGAAATCATGTGAGTGAAATACGTACCGTGCCACACGAAAAGCAATGTGGTCATGAAAAAAGAAGCGGGCCACCGCGGCATCAACCTCCTCCTTCTTTTTGGGATCCCAACTCCCCTCAAGAGTACTTTGCCGACGAGAGAGAGAGGGTGGACTAGGTTGCGGCATTGAGAAGGCGGCTTGTGTGAAGCCTCGAGTAGTGCCACGAGGAGGACGTGATAGAGGGGTAGATGAAGATGCACCACCACCCGATGTAGAACCTCATGTTTGGGTTGGAGTGACATAAGTGTTGGGATCCACTCCACGCACCCTTTGGCTTGCACTCAAAGCTTGATGGGCGGCAAGCTTTGCAAGAAGCTCCTTTCTTATCTCTGGTGTGACCCGCTCACAAAATTTCACCTCATGACAGGGCTCATGAAACAAATGGGCCCTCACCCTATTGGCCCCACCCACACGCGTATATGGGCAAAGCTTGCATGTCCATGGACGTGCACCCCCCGCATGAGTAGGAGGCTCGAAGTTGACCTCATCCCACCATGACCACCCATCCGTTCTACTCCTACCGCCCGCACGAGAAGAGGATGCCATGAATAGTTAGTAACTTAGTAGTAGTCTAGTAGAAGAGGGTGGAGAGAGCTTAGAGGGTAGAGTAGGAGAAGAGGTAGAGGGAAGATTGAAGTAGTCTAGTAGAAGAGGGTGGAGAGAGCTTAGAGGGTAGGGTAGAGTAGGAGAAGAGGTAGAGGGAAGATTGAAGTAGTCTAGTAGGAGAGGGTGGAGAGGAAGGTGGTGGAGTAGGAGAGGGTGGAGAGGAAGGTGGTGGAGTAGGAGAGGGAGATAGTGGAGAGGAAAGCTTGAGTAGGAGAGGGAGATGGTGGAGAGGTACTCAAGTCTTGGAAGTTGGAAGGCTTGAGTAGAAGAGGAGTAGCAGGAAGCCCATTATATAGCATATGGCAGCTCTCTCTCTCTCTCTCTCTCTCTTTCTCTCTCTCTCAAACTCTCAAACGGCCAGCCGCCAACGGCTAGTAGCCGTTACCCGAAAAAAAAACGGCTCGAATTTGTAGCCGTTGCACCGTTGCAGACGTCCCCCCATCCCCGACTGACAACGTCCCCCCATCCCCCCGGGCGGGGACGCCCGTCCCCTGGTCACGTCCCGGCCGTCCCGCCGCCGTTATGCAACTGCCGTTATTCGGGACGGCGTTCCCACGTCCCACGTGGGCGTCCCGCCGTCCCCCTGTCACTATGGTATTGATTCCACTTTCTTCATTTTTCATACCTTCTATGGATGTCAATGAATTAACTGTATTTGAAAGCAAAGAATTACAGAAGATATTGATTCATTTCAAGATGTATTTCCTAAGGAACTGCCATCGGGCTTACCACCTCAAAGGACAGTAGATCATCGTATTGACCTAATCCCTAGTGCTCACCCTGTTAGTATTCCATCTTACAAAATGAGCCAAGCTGAGGAAGATGAGTTGGCTAAACAACTCGAAGATTATTTGAGGATGGGCCAAATCCGTCGAACTAAATCACCTTGGGGTGCATCTGTGTTGCTTAGGAGAAAGAAGGACAACACCTAGAGAATGTGTATAGATTACAAGAGATTGAACAAGCTGACAATTAAGAACCGTTATCCTCTCCCTAGATCAGATGACCTGATTGACCGGTTAGCAGGAGCGAAATATTTCACGAAGATAGATTTACGTACTGGCTATCACCAGATACGTATTCATGAAAGGCACGTCGCCTTTCAGACTAGGTATGGCCATTACGAGTTTCTCATATTCCCTTTTGGGTTAACCAATGCTCCAGCCACTTTCTAGCAAATGATGAACGATCTTTTTCGCGAACATTTGGAAAAATTTGTGGTTGTGTTCTTGGATGATATTTTGATATATAGTCGTACTCTTGAGGATCACGTTATACACCTCACGATTGTCTTAACTATTTTAAGACAGAATCGACTATATGCTAAATTAAGTAAATGTGAGTTTTTCATGACAGACATCATTTACTTGGGACACAAGATCACTAGAGATGAATGGAGCATTGACTATAACCGAGTTCAGAAGGTTCCGGCCTGGCCTATACCGCAAACAGTAAAACAACTTCGTTCTTTTCTCGATTTTGTTGTTTTTCTTCGAAAATCTGTGCGGGAGTACTCTCAGCTCACACTACCGATGACCGACTTGTTGAAAGGTCGTGGACGTAAGTCAAATCAGCCTATCCCTTGGAATAATGATCTGGATATGGCCTTCAGACTTTTGAAAGATAAAGTCAAGGAAGCACCTATCTTAGCATTATCCGATCCTAGTCGGCCTTATGTTCTTGAAACTGATGCCAGTGACTATGCCATCGGGGCTGCTCTATTTCAAGATGGTAGACCTGTTACTTTTGAAAGTAAAAAGCTAGACGACACTCAATATCGTTGGCCAACCCTTGAGAAGGAGCTTTATGCTGTGATTCATGCTCTCAAAGTTTGGAGACATTATTTATATGGCTCCAAGTTTGTGGTATTGACTGATCATCAGTCAATCAAGTATGTGTGTGATGCGGACAATTTGAGAGGAAGGAAAGCTCGTTGGACTGAACTAATGCAAGATTTTGATTTTGAGATTCGTTATAGAAAAGGGTCCATGAATAGTGTTGCAGATGCGCTTAGTCGAATTAGAGAGGTGAATACTTTGTCGTTCACGGAGATTTCTACTGACTTATTTCAGTCATTGAGAGGGCTTTGCAGGACTGATAGTTATTTTGGTCCATTTTGACAAGATCCAGGACGGGAGCTCATTGATTGACCAAGACTCAATGACTGAGCATCCTAACATTCAGGCTGCAGGAGACCAGTGGATGATTCAGAATGGTTTACTATTCCGTAATGACAAAATTTGTGTACCACAGATCATGGACATTAGGTTCAAGATTCTTAAGAAGTGTCACGACGCCCCTTCTGCTAGACACCCTGGGGTACACAGGACATTATCGTTAGTGAAACACACTTTTTAATGGCCAAAGATGAAAGGGTATGTAGAAGATTATGTTCTTAAGTGTCAAATTTGTCAAGCAAATAAAGCTGAACGCTTTAAACAGGCTAGGTTGTTGCATCCTTTGCAAATCCCAGGTAATAAATGGAAAAGTATTTCCATGGATTTTATTACCGGATTGCCAAGAACACATCAAGGCCACGATTCTATTTGGGTTGTGGTAGATCGCTTGACAAAAATGGCTAGATTTTTACAGACCCAGAAGACCATTACAGCTACGCAATTAGCAAGGCAGTTTATTGAGCAATTGTTTAGACTGTACGGGTTACCGCAGGACATAGTCAGTGATAGGGACTCTAAGTTTACGAGTGATTTTTGGAAACTTGTTTTTGAGAAGTTGGAAACAACTTTGAATTTGAGTTCCTCAGATCATCCTCAATCTGATGGCCAGACTGAAAGAGTGAATCAAATTTTGGAGGATATGCTTCGAGCATATGTATCCAAAAGACAAAGTTCATGGGAGGATTATCTTCCTATGTTAGAATTTGCATATAACAGTACTAAGCATACGAGTACAAGTTTTAGTCCTTTCATGCTTATGTATGGTTTTCAACCTAGATCACCTGTTACAGTGGGATTCTCAAGACTTCAACATGATGCAGCACGTAATTTTTTGCAAGATATGCAAGAAATGTTACAAGTTGCAAAGGAATCTATTAGAAGTGCTCAAGACCGAGACAGATTTTATTCTAATAGACATCGTTCACCCAAAGAGTTCTCTGAAGGAACGATGGTGTATTTGTGAGTTCCGAAAGATTCCGAGACTTTACGGATAGGTCGATCTCCGAAATTATCCCCTAGATACTGTGGACCATTTCGTATTACACGACAGATTGGTTCACTCGCATATGAATTGGATTTGCCTTCTCATATGAAAGTTCATCTTGTATTTCATGTCAGTAGACTTAAGTACTAGGTGGAATAGACCAGTTAGTTACTCCTCAAGCAAATCATAGATGTCGAGGACATGATATTTGTTCCACACGAGCCTGAAAAGATTCTTGGATTTCGTGAAAGAAGATTGCGTAATACGCTTATCACGGAATACAAGATCAAGTGGAAGGATCGTGTTGAGGAGGACGCTACATGGGAGACATTGACTACTCTTCAGAGAGATTACCCTGGCTTTTCGGTGAGCTCAGGAGTGAGCTCTCAGAGGAAGGGGAGTATATCATGTGCACAGTGTGTATCTACCGTGTGCTACACGCACACAAGACTAGCTTCGAGGTTGGGAAAGCTTGGAGCTAGGCAGACTGATTGACGAGCTAAGTTAGGGATAGACTAACGAGCAGGCACCCAAGTATGGACGAGCGGGCATCCAACTGTGGACGCCCAATGACCGACCAAAAGCCTATAAAAGGGTGGCCAAGTGGTGGCCATATCATCAGAAGAGTACCATGATTTTCGACAATTCAGGCGCCTACTCATAAATGAAGAATTCCATGCTTGGAGAGCCATGTTCCCTTCATTAGGCCATTGGTTGCCCTCTACTCTCAACATGGTTCTGTCACCCCAAGAAAGATTCCTCAAGAGAAATCTTGCTTTGATACCACTGTAAGCCCAACAGGGCGTGTTGTGACAAATTTCACCGCGTATCCAAGAGATAGAAGTATAGAGAGAAGATAGAGAGAGGAAGAGAGAAAAGGGTTTAGAGAACTTTGCACAAGACACACGCAATGTGCGGGGAACAAGCCCCACCTCCTTTCAAGAATTTATTCAGGAACAATCCACAGGCTCACAAGCCGAGATCAATACAACAAATGAATACAAAAGCAAACAGATATGCAGATGTAGAAACCGAAGTCGATGTCAAGGCACGAGACTCCTAATGCCAAGCACACCACAAGGATGACCCACAAGAATCTCTCACCGGGCTAACCTCCAAGCTTAAAAATAAGGTACATCGAGGATTCATATAGGACGAAGCTTAGGGTGTTCACTTGTAAGATTGTTGCCCAAGCGTGGGTAGTAACAACCCACAAAGGGTCGTAAAGAAGCCTATGAACTGGATCAATTTCCACGGGCAGCACAGCAGAGTCGGCCAGCACTCAAAACAATATTCTAGTAGGCGGCGGAGCTGTCAGGTGGCGCTGGCGCACATGCAAAAGCGACAGCAGACAACAGCAGCCGGGCAAATGACAATGTTATTCAAGCAACAGCTAGGCGGTGCTGGTAGGCAGCGCAAGTAGCAGCAGCGCTGTCTGGCGATGGCGGCGCTAGCAGCAGCTGGTGGAGATGGTGCTGGCAACAACAGTCAGCAGGCACAGATGGCGCACAAAGAAACGCAGAGAGGCGACGCTGAGGGGTGGTGCAGCCCAGGACGCAGCGCTAGACAGACGGCACTGGCTGCAAGCGACAGCTGGCTGGCTGGCTGGCTGGCGTAGATGGAGCAGGCGACGTAAAGTACAACAACAGTCAGCAACGACAGCAAGTGTACTAAAGCAACCAACGAAGCTTTGATGATGACGATGATAAACTTTGAACCTCAGTCGATGATCCACGCCCTTGTCGATGGTGCTCAGGAGAGACTCGTGCTTCTTTTATACCTAAGAAGAGCCTTGCTTTTTGCCAGAAAGCTATGCTTTTGCTTTGCTTCCCTCTTTTACTTTGCTTTTCCCTTTTTCACTTTATACAATAAATATTATTCAAATATGGCCAACTTTTCCCAAAGTTCTTATGCTTTTCTTTTTTGGCTTTAGAGCCTTGCTTTTTGACCCTAGAGCTGCTTTTTGAAAAAACGCCTTTTTGCTTTTTGGTCCGGCTCAATCTCCTCTTCCTAGTGATGCCCCTCGCTTGCGGTCAACTCAGTTTGACTTTTTGCTTTTCTCTATTTTTTGACCAAAACTGGTGCTTTTCCATGTGCAAACTTCATGGTACCTATTCCCATGCCTCATCTACATGTCCAGTGTCCAGACACTGGTTCCATCATGTGAATAGAGCTAGGGAGGCCAAATAGTTACATGCAGATCCCCATATAAGATGTTCTTCAAATGGTTAACCAACATTTTTGCAACCAATTTGTAAACCATAGGCATAAGAGTTATTTGTCTCCAATCTAATAACTTTTCACAAAGATGTTTTTTGGGAATTAAACGAACCAATTCCTCTTTCCAGGAAGAAGGGAGTACCCCCGAATGCCAACAACAATCAATCATAAAAAGCACCTCACATTTTAGTATATTCCAAAATGCCAAAAAAAAAAATCTATCATCAGGCCATCCTAGCCTAGGGATTTCCATTTGCCCAAATTGTGTAGTGCATGTTGTAGTTCTTCCATGGTGAATTCAGCCTCCAAATCAGATGTCTACTGCTGCTGAGACACAATTCTATTTACATTGCGAAGCAGCAAGTGCCGTACATCCATAATTCTCTAAGTAGGTTTGTTGGGGCTGCAAAAAAGGTCACTTAAGTACCCAAAAACTTCCCTTTCTCTTGTCAATCCAACAACCATCATGCTTCTTAACTCTATGAATGCATTGCAAAGTCCTAGAGGCATGTGAGCCCTTGAAATATCCTTTAGACAAGCAAACCGTGTCTTTTAGAGGTTTTTGTCTCGACCAATGTGCCATTCTTGCAGCTTTCTTTCATCATTTCTCTTAATACAAATGCATCAAAGCCTCTTCCTTTGAATCATCCAGAATTCTTTGATGACTACATTCAATGAGTTGTTGAGCCACAAGTTTGCATCCTCTTTCTTCTCCCAAGAACCATTTGCCATAACCAAAAATAATAGCCTACAATGAGTGGCGAATCTGTGCCAAGCCATGTCAATGTCAACAAATATATGCATCTTTAAGGGCTGCATTGCATGAGCGACCAAAACAATAAAAGGTTGAAGTTTCAAATAGCTATTATTGATCAACAATAGCCTCTTTTGTGGGAGTGTAACATCCGTTATTGACATGCCAAAATTCATCATTATCCATAATAGGTAATGATCTGAATTTTTGAAAATGACAACTATTGTCATTTTCATGGCTCAAAATCTAACTGCTATAAACTAATTTTTTTTAAAAACAATGACCATAACTCTAAATCAAACTATTAGATCAAAATAAAGTAAAGTGATAAATTGTAGTACTCACTACCATTTGAAATTTTACCGTTTGGATCATTGGATTTCTATCTAAATCTAGAGACATCGTTGCTTTCAATAAACCTCTTATATGGCGATGGATTCCATATACCTACCTATATTAATACCAAAATATGTTTAAATTCAACCATTGGATCAACCTTGTGTACAACAAAAATTTATTTCCCGAGACAATGCACAAGACCATGTAAGAGAGCTTCATCAAATTACATTGGGTCTAAACGTAATGTCAATTTTATCACCTATCAGTTTGTTGATTGAACACTTCTACAAGATATATTTTAACCATATGCTTAGCTTTGATGGTCTTCTTGACCAGCAAGAAGTGAGCTTGCTTGCTAAACCTGTCCACAATTGTCCAAATAGCATCATTACCCTGGTGGGAAGTCCATAATGAAATCCATTGTAATACTTTCCCATGGTTGCATGGAAATAAGCAATGACTGAAACAAACCTACTGCCTTTTACCTATCAAATGTCACCTTTAGATGTGCGTAGTAGGCATTATGCCTCTATGGCCAGCATATGGAGGAGCATGGCACTTATCCAAAATCTTTTGCCTCATGTCAGACACCACACATAGGCAATTATCTTTCATAAGATAACCCTCTTTGATTGCATATGAGGCATGTGCATGACTAGCCATCAAATCAACCCAAATAGAGGCAAAATCAACATCCATATGATATAAATCACACATGGCAGACAATTCTCCATGAGAGACAACCGAGATAGCTGCTACACACGGCTTTTGTGACAACGCATTTGCCACTGCATTCTTCTTTCTTGGGATGTGCAACATCTGAAAATGAAACATAGAGAAGAAATTGACTATCCTCATATGCTTCTTCAACAATTTAGTTAGAATAAGAACATACCTCAAACTCTGGTGATCTGTCCCAAGAAGGTAATGTTTCTATATGGTTGATGCATGAATTACAGCCAAGAGATGTTTCTCATAAATTCCAAGAGAGAGCTCAGCATCATGCAATCTACGGCTCTCATAAGCCACGGCATGTCCCTCTTGATTAAGGACAGCTCCTATGCAATTTCCAAATGCATCACATTCTACACTGAATGGCTTTTGCAAATCCGGAATGATCAACATTGGACCATGTGTAGTAGCATCTTTCAATTTGAGAAATGCTTCTCTCTACATCAGTCCATTTGAATATTGCCGCCTTCTTTATTAAATCATGCAAAGGACAAGCAATTCATGTAATGTGCAGAATGAACCTACGATAGTAGAGCATAATCCAAGAAAACTACGAGTCTCATGAACTGATCTCAATTCACGCCAATTCCGAATTGCGTCAATCTTTGCAAGATTCATCCGCACTCCATCCTTGAACAGAATATGCCCAAGATAGTGTATCTCTAACAAAAAAAACTCACTCTTCTTTGCATTTATGAAGAGTTTATGCTTATGGAGTTCTTCAAAAACAATAGCCAAATGAGCTCTATGCTCTTCTCCGGTCTTCGAGAAGACTAGGATGTTATCAAAGAAGACACGTGTAAATTTCCTATATCCATGGAATATGTGATCCATCATTCTATTGAATGTTGCCGGAAAATTCTTAAGACCAAAAGGCATAACAAGATACTCATAAAGCCCAAATGTTGTCCTGAAAGCAGTTCTATGTACATACTCAGGCACCACATGCACTTGATGATGCCCACTCTTGAGATCAGTTCGCCTAAAGCAAGCCGATCCATCCAACTTGTCAAGGATCTCATCTATGCGTGGAATCGGAAACCGATTCTTGATGGTAAGCTTATTCAGAGCTCTATAATAAGAAGTTTAATGGATCATAAGCTTTTCTAGTGGTTTGCTTCCTTCAAGGAGGAGGCACATGCAACACAAATAGGTGCTTCAATTTATGATGCTGTGACCACCACAAGATCTACCTCCTATGCTGGATTGAGCATTGATGCCTATCTCAAGGCATATGTGTTCAGCATCAACACTCACTTATTCGACAAACACATCTAACTCCAAGTTCTCTACCCTCGCCCATGAGCCTAAAAGGATGACCCAAGCATTAGGCCATGTCTCACCATCTCGATCGGATAGATTCGGCACTCCGAGTGCCTAGTGTCCCGGATTTGGATTCCACCAAGACTCCTGCTCTTCAACAGGGGCATGACAATTCCTAGGATGAAGTGATGAAACTTTATGGAGGAGGATTTTTTATTTCCTTTGGATGCAAGTAAAGATGTACTAGACGAGCCTCACTCTTAGTCCAACAGTTATCATTCTACACCCACGCATAGTCAGCATGATAGATGTGACATGTAAGGGCTTAAGACCGTCGTAATCACAACCTTAGTCTAACTAAACTGCACTTAATGATGTTTAAGAGACAGACAAATAGGTGTCAATGCAATGCAGCTATATTAGATGATGAATGCGGTTACAATGAGATCCAAATGGATCTATACTGCTGAATATGCTGCCTATATGCTGAATATGCTGAAGGAACTGCTGTCCACTATCTTTCCCTTGTCTCCTGGGAAGGAAACGCTGAAGGGAGGCTTTGGAATAGATGTTATGCTGACCTGATGATGAAACGCTGATGCGTTTGCAGATCCGAGGGCTGAACTGAATGTGTTTGCTGATGATGATGCTGAGGATGATGCGTTTGCTGATTATGATGCTGAGGATGATGCGTTTGCTGGTTCTGCTGCTTCCAATGCTTCCTGGAGGAGATGCGTTGGAGAACACACTGCTGAATGCTTGAATGATGAGCTTGGAATGCTGAATCGAGAGGCGCCTGAATATATATGGGTGAGAGGGCTGGTCGGCCAGATTGGCTGCAGTCGGCCAGTACATATCTCCCATAAAATACCAATAATGCTAGTCGGCTGCCTCATAAATGCCTATAAAATTGCATAAATGCCTGAACAATGCCTGATGATGCTAATGATGCTAGAATGATGCCATGTCACTGTACACCTGGCTGGTGTGCACGTGACAATAGATGCCATTCACATGACCGACAGCGAAGGAGTCCCTGTCCCCAAATTCACCAAATGGTTCATTCGCTTGACCAACTCAACATCTCAATAACATTGGAAACTCTAATAGAATTGACACTAGAGGGATGCTTGATTTGAGTAAGTGGAGGAGAATGAAAGAAACACTTATCTTAGTGCTCTCTTTTCCTTTGCTTGAAGTCCATGATAAAGTTGAAAATTCCATGCATAGAGGAGTGGGAAAGCATGATTGTTGAATGTGTCACAATACAAAGGTCGGGTCTTTGGGGGTCACCATGCTTGATTTGAGCAAGAGTGGAGGCGAATGAAAGAAGCCCATCTTAGTACCCCTTTCGTAAGGATTTTTTCTCATTTTGAATGAAATGCAAGTAAATGTTTGTAATTCCACAAGAAAATAAAGCAAACTCACCTGCTATCTTATATATTTTTTAGTTGGATATCACCAAGGAATAAATCACACTTGAAACAATCAAGTATTCATCAACTTGATTCTGCTCACATTTATGTGCCTGTCTATGGAAATAAGTGACATGGCCCCTGTGGCGTGGCGTGATGAGATGGCGTTGAGATTCATTTTCGATTTCATTCCTCCTGTTTTCAAATTGTTTTGGGTGTTTGCGTTTTCACCATGTTGAGATATATGGTCTGAAGTACTTGAAAACTAGGCCCTCTTGAGTGGTATTGGCCCAGGCTGCCAAAATGCAGATCCTGAGTTCAATCCCTGGCATTCAAATCTCTCAAACCCCAAAATAAAAAGGGAAGAGATAAGGGAACTGTGTCTTTCAGAGGTATCGTACTGAATACTGTGACTAGAGAAGGAAATGCCGTAATTAAATAGATAAAGCATACTAGATGTTTATATTGCAAAATACAAGGCTTAAAGGACAATATTTTAAAAATACAAAAGAGGAAAAGGAAAGAGAACTATCACCTTCCAAAGCAGTTGCAAAACATCAGAGTCAATTTTGCCTGGAACATTCGTTGCAAAAAGAGTTGCTATCTCTAGAAGAATTACAGCCATATCTGGAGTGGCCTGCATACAAAAGCACATCTCATTAACCTCTCACAGAGCAGCCTCAGTTACGTTCTATAGCGCTGCGGCTCCTTTGACTGTTTACCATGCTCAAAACCACTTATTATTTTACATTGAAGCCAAACTGACCTTGAAACGTGCATGGAGAGTTAGCAGTATTTCATTGAGCAAAGATGCCGGCCATGAAGGGTCAGATAGCTCTCCAGCGATGATTGACTTTAATTCATCAAAAGACTCATACGGACTTTGCAACCATATGAGTGCTTTGATAACCGCACCACGAACATAAACACACTCACATGCTACGGTGGTCCGAACAGCTTCTTTTAACGATGACAACATGCTGCTTATAGACTCCTTCCCACCAGATGCCGAAGGAAAAGGAGCAACTTTGTTCCGAGGAACTGCAGAGAAAACACCCACCAGATTTGTCATGAGTCTTTTCATGATTCAGGACAGAAAAAGCCTACCTCGTATCCTGCACATGCATGGTTGCTGGTGACCACCTGGAATGTGTAACTGTTGTTCCCAAACCAGTGTAATATGTGCCCTACAAAGCAACCTCATCCAAGGGCTATGCACCTCAGTTAAAACTTCTTATGCAGAACAATAGGACACCATGCTGTTCTAGGCCATATCTCCTCCATCCCCGGGGATATAACGAATCAGCCTCCCTCACAAAGACTCTGCATGTCTTGTGATCTCCTAAAATCAGGTGTCTCATGACTGCATATTCCTGCCAACGACCCCCCTGTGGTCTTAGTGACAACTCATGACATATAAACCATACCACCTCTGAAACGTCCATCCCCCACCTCTCGATGCTCAAACTTGCTAGTGGCGAAAGCCCAACGACCTCCCCGTGGTCTTAGTAACAAGTCATCACATATAAACCATACCACCTCCGAAATGGCCATCCCCCACTTCTGGATGCTCAAACTTACCATGGTGACGCAAGTGGGTTGCTACTTCTTGATCTCAAACAAAGTCAATCTAGGTCTTGTCTTGAGCATCATAAAGAGCTGGAAATCCTTCCAAAGAAAGCCCATATACCATGGGCTTCCTTAGGAGTGATGCCGTATATGGACTTTCTTTACAAATGCCTTCGGTCCTCTATGGTTCCCACTTTTGTTAAGTATATATGCATGCCTCATCGCCTCATTATTCAAACACTATTTTACAGATTTTTTGTAACCATGACCCAGAGATTGAGCCACTGCTCAATTGTGCAAATCAGTTTGTGTACAGGTAAGAGCTAAACATACAGCAAAAGTTGTACTAACCTTCAGCCTCAGACTGCTCTACTTCAGAGCTTGCTAAATCAGATGCATTTGTAGACATGACTCCACTGTCAACAAGGGCCTCAGGGTGACTGTCCTCATCAACTGCATACCCTCGCAATGAATATGCTGCAGCTCTGCTCTTCCCCATTTCTTGTACGACTCTAGCAGCTGCATGCAAGACTGGCCTTATTGGACTTCGGAATGCCGATTCCAATCTGCAAAAACAACAAATTTAAGATTTCTATGCCACAAAGTATCTCAAAATGTCTTGATTAAGCGCAAACACACTTGATCCTGTTTACCTTCGCATCACAAGTTTTATTAAAGCCTGCGGACGCCGTGGTCTTGAAGCTGGCCTCTCTTTTGGAGCTTTGGGTGGGAGCGCATTGCCATCCTTCACCTGCTGGGGATTATTTGTCGGTGGAGAAGGAGCATCTGGAAACTTCAAGATTGCGGTGGTCAACATAGCCCAACCACCTGCACGCTCTTCCAGCCTGTGTAGAAGGATATAACCACACACAACACATAAGATCAAACGAGCATGCTTGAACTTCTTCGAGGAACCCCACGTGCCACATGTAGATTCATACCTTTCGTTGTTATCAAACTTCCCTAAAATACACATGATAGCTTCAAAGCAAACCCGTTCGCTTGGGTCAAGGAGAAGCTGATACAAAATGGTCTGATACTGCGACTTTAAATCCGGTCTTTCTGCAGTCAGGCAATGTTTGCACTCATATCAGTATATGAGAACACAAAGATGATACAAGATAATCAGGCCAGACTCTTTCGTACATGGCTCAGCAGAGAGTTCTTCTCTTACCATCCAGAACGCGTGCACGTGACAGAATAAAGCAAAGCCGTGCAAGGTAAACGCGAGCCAAAACATCATGCAGCTGCAACACCTCTTGTAATGCACCTGTACACAGGCATAGAGTGACCATTATTCTGTTGTTCTAAGCACATTCAACAAACTGAGGACCAGAATGTCTTGAAAAGAAAATGCATGTGTAAGAGACTCGATATACCTCCACTGAGAGCTATCTTGGCTGGGAAGAAACACAAAACAGTTCAAACAATGTCTCAGTACAAGTTAAATCATAAACTTGTATCTCGGCAAAAAGTAAAAAGAAGACTGTATATCCAGGAACAATCATAGAGCTGGGCTTGATCGAGGCATAGCATGCTACCTCACATAAAGTTTCATGGTGTTCAATATCAACTTACCCACAGCCATTGCAACTGCATATGGATCACGGGTAGCCAATTCAGATACAATAGCCAGGGCATGCCTCACTCCAATTGGATCTGCACACGCTATACTGAAACATGACAAACCACCTAACATTATATTGAACATCTGATGATCAATATAGTTCTTAAAAGAACTAATGTGTATTGCTACTAGTCCCGAATGCCCCAAACGACCTTGATTTTTTGTGATGGATGATGGAAGCACTGTAACCATAAACAATTCGTAAATAAAGCAAGAACCTACCCTTGGACTGCCCGGTGCAAAAATGCTGGATTTCCAGGATCCAGAGGAAGCCTTCTCAATGTACTCAAAGCTGCATACTGGAGATTGCTACGTACTGCTGACTGCAACACAATGAAACCCCCATTGTTATTGCAGCCGCACAAAGTCAAAGTACGTTTTTTGTCTGTCAACATGATTGCATAAGCAGGCAGGCAGATGCATGGCAGGGGGTAGGGAGGTGTTTTAGAAACCTCATGACTTAAAGCCAAGCACATACTTCTTTGTCAACAGTTTGCCTTCCAAACATTCCCTTTTTTCTCTTCACTTTCCCAGCATCTGCAACCTGCCTTGCAAATCAGTATATTTCAGTCACCAAAAGAGCACTTGATTATAGAACCCATTACAGCATTTGATCTTGGGAATCATCAAACCTCTTAGTAAGCACAACTACAACAGCATGGAGAGTCTTGTAGTTCAAACCTTGTCCAATATGCCAAAAACAATCTCATACAGTTTGTTCAGGAGGTCATCCTTATTTGTTGGTGCATAAGTGAGTGCCTTGAGTGCAGCGATCCGCTTCGGATGAGCTGCAAAAAAATCATCAAGCTCAGCTTTACAACACCATTTCTCATCAGTCAGCTTCGTACAGCCTAGATGTTTTACATTCTTGTCCATTTGTTTTGAATGAACATTTCAAAATGCATGCCAACGTAAAAGCAAAGTGTCTGTAAAGAATGACTAGTATTCCAGTTTTCTCCCACAAAAACAACATCACACGGATTTCCAAGCATCCAAGCACATTTCAATTACTGAAGAGCAGCAGTTGGACCAGCTTGTTTATATGCAAAGGCTTTCTCCAGGCAGCAGGGAACCAGGTTGTCCACTAAATAGATTTTTACACATGCAAACATAGGCATGCGCCCACGCGCGCTGACACACACAACCCCTACAGATCTGGCTGACCACTTTGGAGTGATTTGGGCACCATTTTAGACGGCCAAGCCAATAGGACATAGGAACCTACATGTGGACCGGCTGGGCCAGGAGTTGGTCAGTGATGGGCAAACAAGTGTATCCACTTGTGGGAGTTAATAAGGAAAAGCAGGTCATGGTGCTGGGCAACCAGCCCTCGTACTTGGGTTATTTGTGTCACATGCATTGTAGAACACTTGCACCTATGTGCTAGGGTTTTCCAAAGATAGAAAGATGAGTGTGGCGGAATCACACATATAGCACACACACGAATCCTAAACTACTGCTCTATATTATGTACAAGAAAGAAGTAGTGCAACTGAAATTCTTCAAGTACAAGATGTGGCTGAGAATATAGACGTCTAATAACCGCCCTGAGACCTCCTATACAATCCTGGCTAGCACTTCACCTACAAAGAAACACTCTGTGAAGTGCAACACTGAGGAAAGATGAATATGACAATTTGGCTACCCACGTATATATACACACCAATTCTCCTAGTCAGCCAATAGTATTGTTGTCGGCCAGCTCTACCCAACTGTCATGTCACCACTGCCACATCATCACTACCACATGGCAGTGCCACACGTCACCTACGCTAATTGGCATTGCCCGTCGGCTGCTATCTGATGTCTGCCCCTGCCTGCATACTCGTAGGTGTGTCACATTCTCCCCTACTTGCATTGTGTCCTCAACTGCACACTGTCCATATAAAGTGCCCTTCCATAAAAGGACAAGACCCAACCAAAGTTCATCCACGATACCCAAGATCCCAAACACTGCCATACCACTTTGCATCCTCTACAAAGGCTCAAATTCTGCACAAAAACCCACAAAGAAACCTGCGGATGACCAACTTCCACTGGATTGAGCACTTTCCCTTAGTCCAACCGTCCATGGAACTTGATACATATGAGCCACCATGATATCCAACAGGTTTGAGTCTTTGATTAGGTGCTAATCGCAATCCAATAAATACATAAACACAGTTCCACAAGCACCCATCTTACATCACAAGGAATGGACATCAAGAAAGTATAATTTGGTCAAATCAAGGAGACCCCACAAAAACAGAAGTAATTCTTCAGGGACGTCATTGTGCCAAAGTGAGGAACAACGTCAAGCCTCCCAACAAAATGCTTCCAACCTCAATCCCATGCAGCATGTCCCTATGCAACTAAACTTGATCTAGTCATGCACCAAAGGTTTGGGAACCGACGGCTGGAAGGCAAAGTTACAGCCAGGTATGGACACGATCTGGTCTGAAACCTTTGGCAAGTTTAAAATATAGTTTATGAATGGACAAGCTGACCAGCACAGCTGGGGGCTGTTTTGGGCATACTTAAGGGCCTCCAAAATTCAACTTTGGGAGTTCATGTGGATGCTTTTGGTGGCCAATCCGCAACCATGTCATCTACTTATGATGTCGTGAACGATACTACCACGCAGTCTGCAAAGGCACCTCTTCGGGCAAGTACATGTGACTTCTACCGTCTCAATATTTGGGACAGCCGGTACTTACGGCAAGTTTATGAATTGATTGATTGCCATTAGTACCGAATCAGAGACTTAAACCCATGCACAAACTGTTGCTTCTTCATGCTCAATACACAGTAGAGAGATGACCTAATCTACCATGTATTACTAACATGATGACTCCTCTTTGTCCTCGGAAATTGGAATGGGCTCTAGAACCTCCATCTATCTCGATCACCTTCAAGCCTTGTAGTGTTTTCTCCTTGGGCTTATCCTCCAGAATATGTCCCTTTCTTCGTGACTCCGTCATCGATACCACTTCCTTACCACTCTATGTGCTACCTTTCTTGCTTGGATCTCTTGTCGGTCAATCTGCCAACTTGTTCCCTAACAGTTGGATAAAGTCCTCACTCCTCTCTATCCTATATGATGCCACTATGCTCTTGTAAAGATCGACGTTGGTGGACCATACTTGCCGAAACTCCATGTTCTGAACCTGCCACAAATGTAATCGAAGAAAACAAACACACCTTTGAAGGATCAGGCGAAGGTTTCATCCTTGTGCGTATGGAGGAAGGTAGGGTGTAGCCAACTCACTCACAGAAGCCACATACACCCAGATGTATAAAACGCTACCCGATCTCCCTCCTCTGTCCACGAACTCGCCGGCCTGTAGCACCCCCTTGGAGACGCCCTTTTGCCGTGTTTTGTTGTTGAATATGCTCACCTATTGAGTGTTGTCATGCAGCCTCAATAGGCTATAGTTTTCCCAAATCTCACTGTGTAACTATTTGGCCATCCTAGCTCTATTCACATAATGAAATCCATGCCCGGACACCAGACAGGTGGAAGAAGACATGGGAACAGGGTCCATGAGGATTGATTAAGAAAAAGCACCATTCTTGGTCAAAAAACAAGAAAAAGCAAAAAGTCAAACAAGGTTGACCACCACGAGCCAAGGGCACCATTGGAAAGAGGAGACTAAGCCGGACCAAAAAGCTAAAAGCCGCATTCTCAATAAGCAGCTCTAGGGCCAAAAAGCAAGGCCCTGAAGTTGTAAAAGCACAAATCAAGAACTTTGGTTATTATTAATAATATTTAATAAAAAGACAAAAGCAAAGCAAAAGCATTACTTTTTGGCAAAAAGCAAGGCTTCCCCAAGTATAAAAGAAGCATGAGCCTCTCTTGAGCATCAAGTTGAAGAAGAACCTCTTCATCGCGTTGCCATCTTCGTTCAAACGTGAAGATTATCTTCTTCTTCATCATCTATGAACCAAATCGTGGAGTTTTTCATCGCTACCCGCGCTGATTTCAGAGCGCCTCCAGCAACTGCAGTGCCACGTCACCATATTTCCATGCGATTGTACGGGTCCATACAACTGTATGGACTGTACGGGCAAAACCATTAAAACAAGTTTTATATCAGTTTTCTTGCCAGAAAGAGCTTCTCTAGGGTTTTCATCATCGACAAGGTAATAAGAATTGTGGAGATTATTCATGGGATGAGCGAGTGGATTTAGAGCTTGGACATGGAACATGAAGCTTGGACATGGAAGCTTGAACTTGAGCATAGACATGAAGAACTTGGACATAGAGCTTGGGTATGAAGCTTGGACATGAACATGGAACACAGAGCTTAAACATGGAGCTTGGACTTTGGACTAGGACTTGGACTTGGATTTGGATTCACTGGACTTGGGATCCATTGGATTTGGATATTGGATCTGGTACTAACTGGTGAGAGATACTTGTGGGTCATCCCCGTGGTGTGCTCGACATCAGAGATCTTGTGCGTCGACATAGACTAGGATATCATACATCAGCATATTTGTTTGTTTTGTATTCATTGATTGTATTGATCCTGGCCAGCGTGCCCGTGGATTGTTCCTGAATAAATTCCTGAAAGGGGGCGGGGCCTGTTCCCCGCTCAATGTGGTGTATAGACCCCCATTCTCTTTTCTCTCCCCTCTCTCTCTTTATATTTTTATCTCTTGGACACGTGGTTGAGTCTGTCACTGCACGCCCCGTTGGACTTACAGTGGTATCAAAGCAGGATTTTTCTTGAAGAAACTTTCTCGGGGTGATAGAGCCATGTCGAGAGCAAAGGGAGACCATGGGCCTCATGAAGGGAACAACCATGAGGTTGTTACAGAAATTCTTGATGGGAACCGCGGCCATGACATCAGAGTCATGATTTTCAGCGGTTCAGACGACCTCTCAAAGACGAAGAACTTATTTCTTGGAGAACCAAAAGAGAACAGGAGCAAAGAAGGGCTCAAATGTTAGCAGATTTCATCAAGGATTGAGCCACTGAAGCCAAAGGAGTTAAAACTGCTAAAGCCTATTTTCGGGTTTGTATCATAAGAAAACCCTTCTTGATGACATAAAAAGTCACTAAATTTCTATTCTGCAATCTGTTTCAAAACATCTTTGAAATCCTCTTTGGTAGCATAAGGATCCTTCATCAAAGTGAAATCCATATGGTAACCCATAGAAACCGCATGGCTCAAGGGTCTCCGAGATAATGCATTTGCTTCCTTGTTGGATTTGACATTCATCGGCCACAACATGGCTTGCTTCGTTCAAGACTGCTCCAATGCAATCTCATCATGTTCAACCACAAAAAAAGGTCTAGAATATCCAACACTGGTCCTTTGCTAGCATAAAGTCTCAATGCTTCAAAAGGATTCTGTTTCAGCTTTGGTCCACAAAGATCCCATGGCTTTATTTGTCGAAACATGCAATGGGCTAAGCACCAATGCAAACCATTTGTCGAACTTCCTGCCATGATGTCAATCTGATGATCTTCCGATCTCTCTGGCTTCTTTGCCTTCCTTTCCCTTACCTGTCTTGAAGAAACCCTGACCTCATGTGAACATGGCACAAATCTAGCCACTCTATGGAGTGACAGTCCCATAGAAGTGGCACCAAAAATGGAGATGGACCAAATGGGCGGCCAAATGGTGACAAATTCCACTTTTAGTACCCGCTCCAGACTGGGGCGACATGTAAATTCTCATCGTCTACCCAATATATGGAAATTAAACAATATAAGGTATACTGCGTGCAAATCAGATTCTTCTTGGCCTGCTCACGAGGTGTGATTCACTAGCAAAATTCTTCCCCTCACCACACCAGATCACGTTGGCCATAGCACAATGAGACTACGGAAGCAAGGTGCTCAGAAAAAAAGAGAAGTTTGAAAGCAATACCTTCCACATCAGCATTCGCAGCCTCTTTTGTCAACTGGTCTATGATTCGAGGCACAACGTCAGCCCTTGTGACTCCTCCAGTTGCATTGAGATCAGCAAGTGCATCCCAATTGGGAGTCGAAATTCCACCGCCCGGTGCTACACCTTGACCTCCACTGTCAGAAAGAATGCGAGCAAGATAATAATACACATATCGCAGAACATGTCTGTCTTCACACTGCTGGTGTAACTGCATGCAAAAGGGAACCAGGTTCTCACAACAATCACAGGGACCAAACAGACTACGGTCTGTAAGCAAGTCTGTTACTTAAAAACCGCATACTAGTTCAACAGTTTACATTGAGGCTGGATACAGAAACGTCCATATCCATGGGACATGCAGGGAGTTGAACAGGCAACATTGCATATCCAGTGTCCATTCTGACACACAGCCAGGATGGCCCCCGGTTGACAGGAGGGGACAATTCTGTATCCAGCCCGAAAACACTGATCTGATGCTTGAAAGTGGCTTATTACATCATTAACTTGCAAGTTGGACTATATGCTCTAATATGTGAAGATCATGGTGCAGTGCTTGAAAAGGCATTACCATCAATAAGGATGGGGCCAGAGATGGGTCAACAGAGTTGTAAACAGCCAGCTTTGGGAATATTTGATGCACAAGCTGGCTTGAAGAACTTTTCTGCAGCAATCATTTAAACAGTTAAAAGTCAAAACACTTGGAAACAAAGCAATGGCTGGAAAGCGGTATAAACTGGCTTTTAAGAGACCTGATCAGATGCTGCTGCCAACTCGTGCAAGCTTCTGGCAAGTTGAGAATAAGACACGGGCTGCATATCAGCACAGAAGCCATCAGCACTCAAAAACATACCTTTGCACCTAGATAGAAATCAGGAACTCTCTTGGGGATAACCAACATAGGAAAACTTTAGCATTTTAAAAGTTGTAAGTTCAGCAGTGTTAGGGTCTTACGTATGCCAATGGGAAGTTCAATTTATTTCCCTAGCTTAACAAAAATCAAAGTGCGATCTTGACTCCATGGGAGTCTACTCGCAAAAAGGTTAAAATCATCAACTCCATCATGTATAGCACAGACTACATTATTATCTATCAGATCCCTACTCACATCACCAGTGCCCAAAGAGAAGGCTCATCACCATTAACGGACGACCATGTAACCACCCTATTTGCTCTAATGATTGATGGACACAGAATGCAGAGACTAGAAATTTGAGTTCTTTAAATGTTATTTAGTAGGACTTTGAGATGATTGATGGACACAGAAGGGAGAGACTAGAAATTAAATGTTATTTAGTAGGACTTTGAGATGCCTTCTACATCTTTTATCACAGTAATACCACTCAATACGTGTTAGTCTTGGTCTCAAGGGCTGATTTGGCCTCGTAAATGTTAATATAACTTTCTTTCTTTTCTCATCCTAAAGCCTATATCCCTCCCTCTTCCATTTGTTCTCCTACTTTGACCTTGCTCATTTGCTTCCAAGAGCCATCTCCAGCTTGTGAACCATTTGTTCTCCATACATCTTCTAATCTTAAGCCATATGGTCTCACAAAAGTCAATTGTGTCGTTTAGAGTGTGAGCAAGTCTTTTAACAATCTAAAATTAGTAATGTTCCATCAAATCATAACGATGTTGCACGCATATAGGGCAATATGTTAAGCAAGTTCCAAAACGTTTACCAATCCTAAATTCCATATGACATGATAAGGAACCGGTCATGGTGTTTCCCATCTTTTAAAAGGGTGTGACGCACCTGCAAAATACACTCAGGATTAGCAAAGTTGGTGTATGACCGCCACCGGGCATCTGTCATATGTGGGGATGGCCAACTTGGCGAGGTCAAACAAGTCTAGGTAGTAGGCCGACACCTCTGAACAGGTTAGTTTGGCCACGGAGTGGGCTGATCAACCGACCAGCAAATCCAAGGGCTGGATTAAATACAATAAGTACCTCTAAAGAAAATGAATGTTTAAAATAAATAAAAAACTAATAGCCCCCCAGCCCATCACCCCCGCCCCTCCTCTTCAATCATCAATCATTCAGCCTTCTACAGTCAGCTATCAAGCACATCATTACGAGGCGTTCCATGCAATGCGTTTCATAAATGTTTTAGAAATGTTTCATACCTTTTTAAGTGGGATACATGTCCTTTAAAAAATAACAAAATAACAAAATAAAAAAATAAAAAAAAATCAAGAAAGAGACTTCTATTAAGTATGAAAAAAGGCATACAACAATCACAAATAGAATAGAAACACCCCAATACGTAAGGTGATCTCAACCACTAAGGAGCATCATGGTGCCATGAAAGACCTATGGGACTAGAGGAAAAGAAAATGCCATGGTCCCACTCCTGCATAAATACAACGTGCTTTGCTTGCGCGAAACGAGAGGACCCCTGAATACGAGCCCAAGTAGCCATGAGAGTATGGATGATATCACCCCTTATAGTGCTAATGCATTGAGACTCAAAAATCTAGACACCCTCAATCGCCTCCGTGCATCTAGCTCTCCAGATCTACCATGCTGTAATACTGGCAACAATCTCCCAACTGGTGTCGATAATCTGTCTGGGGGCTGCATAATGAGAGTGAGGGACATCCTGCAACAAATAATGTTGGGCAACACCTCTACGAATGAAAATAGCAGTGTCTGTATCACTGCCATTGTAGAAAAGCTACAAACCAAACTCGGAAAGCAAAGCACCTGCCTCCCAAGTAACATGCATGGTGCAGCCACTCAATTTGCCCATAAGTTGGGCTATAGAACCCCAAATACACTGTGCAATGCTACATCCCCATAAACAATGTTGTACAGTCTAAAATTTGCCACACATCTCGGGCAGGAATTTGCTACACTGAAAACCAATCTCCACTGATTAGCGGGGAGACCAACATGTAAAAATAACCAAAAGAAATGAGAGATCTGGCTCCTTCTGTATGAATGCCAAAGCCTATCCCAATATCTACGTTGTATAACTGGAGAGATGTCATGTCACGTGCATCCGGCACTTGGATGCCACGTAGACATTTCTGTACAGAAGGTGCAGGACCTGGGATGGTGAACTGGTCCCATGTGAGCCCAATCCGGGACGAGTCAGCTAGGGATCCATCTCAGTCGTCCGAGTTCAGGTGTGCATTGTCCTGCACATGAGTCCAAGGTCAGGTGTGCACTGTCCTGCACATGAAACAGTGTCAGTCCGCGCTGTGAGTCTCCCTCTAGAATGATGTCAGTGGTTCTGTGTATCTGGTATGGTACCGGATGCCAGATCATTGAGTAGATTATGTTTAGGACAAGGGGCCAGCCCATAGGGCTACCCCGGAGCTTAGTATGGGCATGGGAATGGTGTGAAACCATCCCCATGTGGGCCAATAAGGCCCAGGCTGGACCCACCAGCCATGGAAGGGCTGTGGGACAGCCCTAAGGCAAGAATTAAGGCCATTTTCAGGAGGTTACAGCCTTCATAGGGCTGTAGGGCAAGTATGGGGCAGCCCATACAGGCTGCCCAGCCCATGGATTGTGGGCCAAGGCTATGCCCAGCCTTCTAGAAGCAAGCGCCTGCCTCCCCAGCTTGCTAGGGAATTTACGCAGCATTTATTGGGATTTATTTGAGCATTTAATGCTGAAAATACTCAGTCGTGGGAATATTATGCTGGCCGCCTGCTCTTATGCTGGCCGACGGCCCCTGAAGGGTAGTATAAATAGTAGAGCTCCACAATCCCATCATTCATCTCATTTTTCACCAAGTGCTCAAGCAAACCAAGGGGCCAAGACAGCCCAGGGCTTGCTAACGCAAAGGGGTGAAGGATTCAGGTCAAGGGCAGGATTTTCCAGCCAAGAAAGGTCAAGTTTTCTGTATTTGTTTTCAGATTTACATCATTCTAATAAAGCAAATACACCATCCGTGGTGGGGGCCCTACAGAGGGTAATTGGGACCCAATACTCTGTCCTCTCCATCTCCCCCTTCTCTCTCTATTTTCTGCACATCTCCTTTCAGTTTGTGCGTTAATTTCCGTCGCGAAAAGAGTGCTGATTTCTGAGTTTTGAAGTACCGATCCTTCTCCGAAGCTTCCGCATACTACAGTGGTATCAGAGCCTACTTCAAGGACAAAGATTCAGCAAAGAAAACCAAAAAAAAATTCTCGCTCGTGTGGTTGCTTTTTAGACGCCGGTGGACTACCCCTTTCGGAGTGACTCCTGTCCCTCGAAGGACGGTTGGTTTTTAGCCTCCGGAAGTCTCCCACACAGATAGTGGATGGTCAGATTGCGTTCCGGAAAGGAATTGCATTTTCCCGCTATGGCGAGCTTCGGCGATGAGAGAGAACCAGAACCATGGGACCAGAGTGCACCAGGCAGCCCAGCTAGGGCACCCGGCTTGAGTGTCACAAACATGTTCCAGCAGATGATGCAAGCACTCGCAGAACAGACAGCCAAGTTGGATGAGCAGAAAGTGCGGATCTTGGCTCTGGAGGAGCGTACCCGCCCTCCAGCGTCGCGTTTTCCATCTCCTCCTCCCTCTCCTTCCGTATCCCAGATACCAGATCCTCGTCACAGGGACCCTCTCGCGGGGTCACAGCCGCAGCCAAGCTCCTTGCTTGAGATGCAGATGCGTGCATTGGAGATCCGACAACGAGAAGACGACGCCATGCGACGCGTGGAACACGAGCGTTACCTCCGAGCTTTGGATGCCAGATTGACACCAACGGCGCCCTCGAATCATTTTCCCGAGAAAATGAATTTCAGAAGTATAATGGTAAACTCGATCCCACAACTCTTTATTCATGGTTACATCAATTTGAAGCTTACTTTGCCGCAGTTAGGAAAACAGATACTGACAAAGTGATCTTAGCTAGTTGGTACTTGGAAGGTGAGGCCATTCCTTGGTGACTCAGTGGGCTCATGCCCACAGCAGAGCAGGTATGGCAACTTATGTGTGGGACGAGTTCGTCCGCGACCTTAAGCAGCGGTTTCTACCACCCCACTACCTTGAGCGACTCGAAGACGAGTTCAGGGGAGTGCGTCAGAACGCGCAACCAGTCCTTCAACTTGCCAATAAAATTTTGACCTTGTGTCTACAATTAGGCTTATCTGATACGGACAAGAAAGGGCAGTTTTTGTATGGCCTGGACACACAAATCCAATGGGAGGTGCGTATGTTTAGGCCAGCCACCTTTGAGGACGCACTCTCGCTTGCGCAGAGTGCAAAAATGAAACACAATGGTGGCAAGCCCAAGACTTCCCAGCCGGCTTCCCCCAGGGCTAACACCTCGGGGGGCAAAAGCCAGAACCAGACAAGGTCTTCCCCAGGACAGAGCCCGGGAGCCTCTGGCTCCAAGACTCGAACAATGCGTCTAAGCTTACTCCAGACCAAAAAGCGGAGGCAAGCAAGACAGGTGGCAAGTTGAGTGCTGAGGAGCTTTCTCAGTACAAGAAGGAGGATAGATGTTTCTTTTGTCATACAAAAGGACATACTTCTCGGGATTGTCCGAAGAAACCTCTAAATGCCACCGCCGCCTCCACAGCTTCCGTGGTGAGCTCAGCTCCCACACAGACCCCAGCGGCTACCCCTAGTTCTTCAACCCCCGGTGCTTCAGTTGGAGCAATTATTAGCCAGGAGCTCGAAGATAAGCAGAAGGGCGCCCATGACCAGGAGTATGAGCGCAACGAATTGCTCAAGTCCTTTGGCTACATAGGTGGCCAGAGAGTCGTTGTCTTGTTTGACAGCGGCAGCACGGAGGATGTGGTCACGGAACACGCAACTAGGGGTGCGCGTTTCGAGTTGACTCCGGTGGACAAACAAGTTGAGGGTTTTAGCACAGGTATGACGAGCGTCAAGTATGAAGCTCTAGGTGCTAAGTTAGTAATTCAGGGCATAGAGTTTGTGCATAACTTTATGGTTGCCCCTCTTGTAGGAGCAGACATAATTTTGGGTATCCAATGGTTTCACAAGTTTCTTCTTGATGTCAAGTGGGACAAGCACACGTTCCCGATCAATCGAAATGTGTCAAACACCCCGGTGACCATTAAGTGTGAGCCAGGTATTCCAAACTTTCCGCTCATAAGCCACTTGCAGGCTAAGCGAGCAGTCAGGAAAGGCGCACAGTGTGCGATGATTTACATCCAGACAGCCCAGACGGTGGCCAGTGCTTCCGAGAAGTACTCGGTTCTTCATGAAAAGTTCCAGAAGATTTTTCTTCGGGACAGCCTCCCTCCCCAGCTCCCCCCGTCCAGACTGGAGGATCACAGGATTGACCTCCTCCCAGACTCGGAACCCCCGAGCAAGTTTCCGTATCGCCTTTCCAAGGCAATGGAATCGGAGATGGACCGCCAACTCCAAGAATTGTTGCAAGCTGGCTTCATTCGCCCCAGTGTGTCGCCATTTGCAGCACCGATCTTGTTTGTCAAGAAGAAAGACGGGTCTTCCAGGTTGTGTGTCGATTATCGTGCACTCAACAAGCTGACTATCAAGAGCAGATTCCCGATGGCCTCCAATTGACTATATTCTCGAGAGGCTGAATGGAGCAATGGTGTTCTCCAAACTGGATTTAAAGAGTGGGTACCACCAGGTACGGATCGTAGAGGGGGACATCCCCAAGACAGCCTTCTGTACAGAACGGGCCCACTATGAATTTGTGGTCATGCCATTTGGTTTGACGAACGCCCCACCTACATTTAACCGCATGATGATGCGTATTTTCCGGGATTTGATTGGAAAGTGTGTGTTCATATTTCTGGACGACATACTCATATTTTCAGCTACAGTTGAGCGGCATGACATTGATGTGGAGAAAGTCCTTAAGTTGCTGGAAAGCAACGAGCTCTACGTCAATGAAAAGAAGTCAGAATTTTATCTGTTCCAGGTACATTACTTGGGATATATAATTAGTGCTGAATTGGTGACCGAGGAGTTGCAGGTAATGTGTTTACCTATGTTTCCACAGTTGGATAAATCTGGTGTCGGCCGGATGAGTGTGTACTCTCCGGGCACCCGAATCTTGTACATATAAATACTTCTGTTGGTAATAAAGATACCTCAAGGGGGGGCTGGCCCAACTTCAGCCCCTAGTGCTGTGTCATGTGCAAGTTGGTTTATGTTTACAGTATGTATATGCTCTTGTAACGTTTCACAATGATGGTAATCATGTATATGTTAGGAATGGTTGATGTATGTATGCTGTTTTGCTAGTGAATTGGTTCCGTATACACATGCCCGTGTGTGACATGGGCCATGTTGTACTGAGTTGGACTCTTCCTTGAATGTAAATAAAGAAATACCGAAAGGGGTGGCAAGGTTTGGGGCCAACGAGTGTCGTTTTCTTGTAGGAGCACTCTAGCTCCCTTTTTTCTGTTTTCTCTGCTGATTTACATCTGTGTTTGTGCGACAGTTAGTCTACCGCACTTTGGTTTCTACTCAAGGCCGGTTCCAGATCTACCTCCTTTGTGGGTGTTTTCCAGCAAGTTTTGGTGGGCTGTTTGCTACTGTCCAGCCCCTTTCTCTCTAAGTTTTGAGAAGGGGCTGCTTGTTCCTCGTACCTCGTTTCGTTGGAGAAGTGTTGGAGATTAGTGTTCAGATCATCAGTGGCTTGCTTGCAAAGGTGTGCTATTGCCATGGATATGGGTTCCTCTTGGAGGAGGCATCTATCCTTGTTTCTCAAGAGCAGGTAAGGTTCCCTCCATAGTCACAGGGGACGGCGGGGACGGAGCCTAGGAACGCAGGGACGCCGATACGGGACGGCGCAGGGACGGGGACGGACGGGGACGGACGGACGGACGTCCCCCGACGGGCGTTTCAAACCGGGGACGGCACAGGGACGGGGGACGGCTGTCGGGGACGGCCTGTGCGGGGACGGCAGAGAGCCGTTGCGCCTGCGCCTGCGCCCGTTTCTGGCCGTTGCGCCTGCCTGCCCCTTCGTAGCCGTTTATGGCTGTTGGGCCTGGGCTCTTCTAGCCGTTTATGGCTGTTGGGCCTTGGCCCTCTCTCTCTCTCTCTCTTGCCCTTGAGGCTTTCCTCTCTCTCTCTTGCCTATCTATATAAGAGCCCACCTCTACAAGGCTACAAGCACACACAAGTTCATAACTCTCAAGGCTCATTGCTCAAGCTTTCAAGGCTCAAGCTTCTTGAATCTTCTCTCTTCCAACTTCCAAGTTCCAAGCTCTAGGGCCTAGGCTCTCACCTCTCCCTCAAGCCTCCTGAGTCTTCCAACTTCCAAGCCTCTAGGCTCTCTCTCTCTCTCTCTCTCTCATTCCTCAAGGCTCTCTCTCTCTCTCTCTCTCTCTCATTCCTCAAGGCTCAAGAGTCAAGCCATCTTCAACCATGGCATCCTCCTCACGTGCCGGGGCTTCTCGTAGAAGGACAACGGGATGGACATGGTGGGAGGAGGTAAACTACACCACATCCATTCATGGAGGCGGTTCTCGGCCATGGGTATGCAAGCTTTGCCCGTACCGGCGAACGGGTGGCGCCGACAAAGTGAGTCAACAAGAAGAGCAACGGGAGGATGAGGTGCAGAAGCAGCATGCCAGTGAGGATGAGACTGAGGATGAGCTTGATGCTTCTTTGGCAGCTGTCATGGCCCTGTGAAAATGGAACAGTACAAGTGTGGGCATGGTGGTTGCAGAGTCAGAATATTTTATGATTCACATGGGGGGTGCCCGGACAGAGTTTAAGATGTGTGGACATCCCTAGGTGTGAAGGGGGGAACTAGAAACATTAAACTTTAATGTTTATTAAAGTTTGCCCCTAGGCCTTAGTGGCCCTAGGGAAACTAATTAAAGTTTGGGGCCCTAGGGATTATTTTGGGGAGGAGCCACTTTTGGAGTGTTTCTCTCTCCTCTCTCTCTCTCTTCCCTTTTGGGGAGTCGTGGAGCAAAAGTAAGATTACAAGCGTGGAAAAGCTGTGGAAGGAGGCGGCGGCTGCTGGAGATTGTTTGCTTCTGTTTTCTCTGTGCAAACCAGCCGTACAGCCTGTACGGACAGGCTGCAGGCTCTTTCTTGGTCCATGCTACACACAGGCGGCTGCTGAAATCTGCTGTAAGCACTCTTTCTCTGCTGGATTCTCTGCGCACAGGTCCTGTGCAGGCTGTACCAGCAAGTACACAGCCAGTACCATACTGTACGGCTGCCGTACAGTGTACGGACAGCCAGGTACAGCAAGTGCAGTTGCTGCAGGCGGTGCAGACAGGTGCGGACAGGCCTGGTTACACAGATTCAAGCGACCAGAATCAGGACAGCAGGCTGCTTGTGCAAGTACAACTCCTGGCACGTATCCCAAGGTGGTACAGACGGGTACGGGGCTGTTTTCAGATCTGTACTTTCAAGGACAGCATAAGAGTGAACATCAGGAGGAGGGTACAGGCAAGTACAAGCACATGTGAAGCAGGGTTGTGGATACAAGTGCCTGCAAGTATAGATTGGTGCTGTTGCTTCCTCCAGTGCTGTTTCACGAGCTGAATTTGGTAAGCTCCGTTTCTGTTCATCTATCTCTCTTTCTACTGCTTGATGTCTGTTGCAAATATGAGTTATCTGGCCCCTTGTGAGAGGAGGGGTATGGCAGATTGACAAGGGTTGAGACTGAGTTTGGACAGCACGTGTATGTTTGAGCTGAGATGATGTATCATGCACTTGAGTTATGCCAGATGTATGCCCATGGCTGGCCTGCTTAGTGATCTTGGCTGATCAGAGGGAGGCACAGTGTGTTATTTGGAGACACAGATCTGTGTGCATAGATCCTCTGTGCTAAGAAGGATTTGTGGGCCGTCAGATTGGATATACAGGTGTAAACTCTTGGCTGATTTTTGTGTTGTACTCAGCCATTCATATTATTATAATTGAATAAAGAAATACCGCAAGGTGTCGCTTTGTTTTCAGATTTGGGCACTCTAGCTCCAATCTGTTTTGTTTCATCATCTAGACTATAAGTGGACGGGTGACTGCTAGTCTACCGCACTCTATCTTAAAGCGAAAATCACCATAAATACTCCGTAACACCATTACGGGCACCCGCCCAAGCTGCTTCCTCAGCAGAATATGCATCCAGGTTATTTTGGTGGTGGCTCGGTGTTCCAATCCATGACTGGGGGATACCCTCAGGGAGGCATGGGTATGTATGGGCCTTTTGGAGCCAATTTTCAGCCTGGCATGCAAGGGAATATGTATGGTGGTATGCAGTCCAGTATGCAAGGAAATATGTTTGGAAGCATGCAACCTGGGATGCAAGGCAATATGTTTGGTGGTATGCAGCCAAGTATGCATAATGGAATGTTTGGAAACATGGCTGGGATGTATGGTATGCCTGGTGTGGGAATGGGAAATGTTGACCCAATGATGGGTATGAATGTTGGGGGCAGCAATCTTGCGAAACCACTTCCATATGATAATCTAACGCCTATGGGAAAGGCGAAGGATTACAAGGAAGGGGGAGCTGCAGTGAAGTTTGACACTTTCAGTGGGGCCAAGGATAAACTTAAAGCACTTACCTTTTTACAGCAGTTTGATGCTGCTTTTTCTGGTGGGAATTACACAGAGTCCTCTAAGGTGAGGAAAGCTGCCACTTTTCTCAAGGGCAATGCTTTGCAGTGGTGGTCTACTCTTCTTTTGCAGGGCATAGCACCCACTTCATGGGTCCAATTTAAACAGGTTTTCTCTTCCGTATGGCTCACATCTACATTTGAGGTGGATGTTATGACCGCATGACACAAGCTGGATGCTTCAAAGTGTGATAGTTTGGAGGATTATAACAAGAAGTTTTGGGAAGCTTTACTCCCAGTGACTTCTTATCGTGCCGTGCCATTATCTGAGCAGGTTGAGAAATATTGTTGTGGGCTGCCCAAAGAGGTACGAGATTATTGTATAAAGACAAGAGTAACGAACATGTCACAGATGATTGAAAATGCTATGACAGCTAATGCGTTACTCACAGGTGGTTCATCTGGATTTAAAGGCAGTAAGAAATTGGGCAAGAAAGCTGAAAAATTTGGGCATGCTTCTCGTGATGCTAAAGGGTCTTCAGAGACAAAGTATAAGAAGTTGCCAATGCCCAAGAGGACTTCTGAGGAAAGACAAGCTTTGAGAGATGCTCAAAAGTGTTTTTACTGTACTGAAGAGGGGCATATGTCATTCAATTGTCCCAAAAGAAAGTCCCAAAAGGACCCTGACAATAAAGGAGAGCCCAAGCCAAAGAAACCAAAGCCTTCTGCAGGCTTAGTTCCTGATCTTGTGGGGGAGCAGCTAGGTGGTGAAGTTACAGAGTTGTGCAGGGCATGGGGCAAAGTGAGAGATCAGAATGCTTTGATCTTCTTTGACACAGGTGCTAGAGCCAACTTCATTTCACCAGATTTGGCTGGCCGATTGGGGATTCGCGCAGAGGAGATGGGGCCGTTACATGAGGCAAATATGGCTTGTCCAGGGTATGCAGAACCCGTTACTCCTATCATTGGGAAGCTTCGGCTTCATTTGCAGGGTTATGTGGACAGCGAGGAGTTCTTCATCATGCCTTTGGATGGCTGTGATGTTTTGTTGGGGATGCCATGGTGCCACAGGGTACATGCGGTGGTGGATACTTACAATAGGAAAATTACTCTGACTCATAGAGGGAAAGAGCATGTATTGGATGTAAAACTCAAAGGGGAATCTGTTCCTATTGTATCCGCTTCGGCGATTTCATCAGTAATGAAAAAGCATCTTTCCGCGTATTTGATTTATGTAAAGGATGCACAGGATGATGAGTCTAAGTCTAATTTGTCAATGTTAGATAAGGACAGGGCTGATTTCTTAAGTGGGTTTCAAGACTGTTTTTTCGAGTCATTGCCAAGAGAATTACCTCCTGAGAGGCCAAAAGATCATGCCATAGATCTGATTCCTGGTAGTACTCCACCGAATAGACCGCTGTACCGTGTTAGTGCAGCCCAACAGGAAGAGATTATGAGTCAGGTGCAGGAGCTTCTAAATAAGGGGTTGATTCAGCCTAGCTCATCACCCTTTTGCTCACCTGTGCTCTTAGTGCAGAAGAAGGATGGTTCTTGGCGCATGTGTATTGATTACAGGGCGCTGAACAAGAATACCATCAAGAATCGATTCCCCATACCGAGGATCGATGACATTTTGGACCGCTTACAGGGCTCCACAGTTTTCAGTCGTATTGACTTGAAAAGCGGGTATCATCAGATACGCATTAGACCCGAGGATGTGCATAAGGCAGCATTCCGAACCACGTTTGGGTTGTATGAGTTCTTGGTTATGCCCTTTGGTTTGACGAATGCGCCTGCCACATTTAACAGAATGATGGACAGGATTTTCAGGCCTCATAGAGAGTTTGTGGGCACATTCTTTGATGACATGATTGTACATTCACAAACTGAGGAAGAGCATAGAAGGCATTTGGCCATTGTGTTTGCAGAACTCAGAAACCATAGGTTGGTGGTTAGTGGCAAGAAGAGAGTTCTTTTTGCAGGAGATACATTTCTTGGGGCATATTGTGTCTGGTCATGGAGTCCGTATGGATCCAGCAAAGGTGGAAGCAATACTTAATTGGCCAGCTTTGAGGACCGTGCATGATGTACGCAGTTTTCTAGGATTGTGTTCCTATTGCAGGCGTTACATACGGCACTTTGCTGAAATTGCTTCGCCTCTTCATGCTTTGACGAAGAAGGCAACTCCGTTTAGATGGGCTGATCGGGAAATTACAGCATTCAAAAAGCTCAAAGAAAAGCTTACTTCGGACCCAGTATTGGTGTTACCGGACCTCCGAAAGGCTTTTGTTGTCCAGTGTGATGCATGTGGAAGTAGCATTGGTGCAGTTCTCATGCAAGAGGGACATGTCATAGCCTATGAGAGTAGAGTTTTGCAAGATGCTAAGAAGCATTTACAGGTGTATGAGAAAGAGATGTTGGCTGTAATTCACGCTCTTTCTACTTGGAAACACTACTTGCTTGGGGCTGATTTCACTGTGCAGACAGATCATCAGACCTTGCGTTATTTCCCCACGCAGACTAAGCTTTCAGAGAAGCATATGCGTTGGGCAAACTTTTTGTCAATGTTTCACTTCCAGATTGTGCATGTGGAAGGCAAAAAGAATGTAGTGGCAGATGCTTTGTCACGCAAGCCACAGGTCTCTGCAGTTTCACTTGCTTATCATCATGAGCTTGATGAAATGAAAGAGCAGTATGCCCATGATGAGGATTTTGAAAGGTTGTATGATCAGATGTCTGAGGGTCAGCGGCATGAGCACTACACTCTCAGAGATGGGTTTTTATTGATGCATGGCAGACTGTGTGTTACCAGGCCATTGCGACTCAAGGTTATGATTGAAAGTCATGCTCCACCGTATGCAGGTCATAGAGGTATTGACGCCACGGTCAAAGCAGTGGAGACTTTCTTTTATTGGCCAACCTTGAGAAGAGATGTTGATGCCTTTGTGAGGCAATGCATCGTATGTCAGAAGGTAAAGTTTGACCGTCAGAAGACACCTGGGTTATTACAGCCTTTACCTATTCCGGATAGACCTTGGGAGAGCATTGCCATGGATTTTGTATTTGATCTTCCACGGACACAAACGGGAAATGATGGCATCTGGACAATCATATGCAGGTTCAATAAGCAGGCTCATTTCATTCCCGTGCGGAAGACAATCAAAGTGGATCATATGGTGAAATTGTTCATGGCGAACATCTTCAAGTATCATGGCTTGCCTACGTCTATCATTAGTGACCGTGATCCACGGATGACGAGTTTGTTTTGGAGAGGGTTGTTTGACAACATGGGTACAACTCTCAAGTTTTCATCGTCATTTCATCCACAAACAGATGGTCAGTCAGAAGAGGCTAACTCTACAGTGTTGGATCTTCTCAAGTGTTATGTGTCAGAGCACAAGCAACAATGGGAAAAGTATCTTCCTTTAGTGGAGTTTGCGTATAACAACACTGTACATAGCTCGACAGGCAAGGCGCCTTTTGAGATTGTAGAAGGAGGGAAGAAGGTTCCACCCATTTTGCATACAAAGGAAAAGATCTTTGAGGCTGATCAGTATGTGGAGAGCTTGGATGAAGCTTATCGGAGAGTTTAGTTGGCCCTCCAGAAAACTCAGCAAAAGCAAAAGAAAGCCGCAGACCGTCACAGACGTGATTTACAGTTTGCATTGGGTGATTGGGTTCTTTTGCGCTTTGAAAAGGCTAGACTCAAGAAGATGAAGGGTAAAGAGCGCTTATTCCCTAAGTTGAGCATGCGATATTATGGGCCTTTTCAGGTTTTGGAAAAGATTGGTGAGGTAACCTATCGTTTGAAGTTACCAGATCACTGGAGGATTCACAATGCTTTTCACGTGAGTCTTCTTAGACCTTTCCGTGGGGATGTGCCTGAGGATGTATCAGATGAGGCTCAGCCGGAAGTTGAGGAACTTGATGAGGTTCTGATTCCAGAGAAGATACTGGCACATAAAGAAAGGAAGGTACGAGGTAAAGTTTCCCGTCGCTATCTTGTGAAGTTCAAGAACTATTCACCGATGGATGCGAAGTGGATGGAGGAAGGTGACTTAACAGATTCACCTCAGGTTTTGCAGCTTTATCTCGATGCCTTTGAGTTAGAGCCGACTCTTATTGTGGCTCATTCAGGTTCAGCAGACTATGGGTCTGGAGCATTACCTGATGCTCAAAAGGGGGGTAGCACCTCCACTCCCTTGATACAGACAGGCTCAGATGACATCTAGAGGTCACTTGGTGCAGTTTTTATCTCACCCGAAGGTACTGAGGCTGACAGTACATCTGTTTATGGGACTTCTATGATATATGTGTACTAGTCACATGAGATTTTTGTCGATATGTATAGTTCACAGTGGTATACAACTTGGACTATTACTATGCCATTGGTTTGCAGTGAATGTTGATACATGTGTATGGCTTAGAGAGATTGGGACGCTGATCTTGCCATATTGTATATTTCACTTTGGATATTTTGATGCATCACCAGAATGCAATCGAGGACGCTTGCCATTTTTCAAGAGGGGGGTATGTCATGGCCCTGTGAAAATGGAACAGTACAAGTGTGGGCATGGTGGTTGCAGAGTCAGAATATTTTATGATTCACATGGGGGGTGCCCGGACAGAGTTTAAGATGTGTGGACATCCCTAGGTGTGAAGGGGGGAACTAGAAACATTAAACTTTAATGTTTATTAAAGTTTGCCCCTAGGCCTTAGTGGCCCTAGGGAAACTAATTAAAGTTTGGGGCCCTAGGGATTATTTTGGGGAGGAGCCACTTTTGGAGTGTTTCTCTCTCCTCTCTCTCTCTCTTCCCTTTTGGGGGAGTCGTGGAGCAAAAGTGAGATTACAAGCGTGGAAAAGCTGTGGAAGGAGGCGGCGGCTCTGCTGGAGATTGTTTGCTTCTGTTTTCTCTGTGCAAACCAGCCGTACAGCCTGTACGGACAGGCTGCAGGCTCTTTCTTGGTCCACGCTACACACAGGCGGCTGCTGAAATCTGCTGTAAGCACTCTTTCTCTGCTGGATTCTCTGCGCACAGGTCCTGTGCAGGCTGTACCAGCAAGTACACAACCAGTACCATACTGTACGGCTGCCATACAGTGTACGGACAGCCAGGTACAGCAAGTACAGTTGCTGCAGGCGGTGCAGACAGGTGCTGGACAGGCCTGGTTACACAGATTCAGGCGACCAGAATCAGGACAGCAGGCTGCTTGTGCAAGTACAACTCCTGGCACGTATCCCGAGGTGGTACAGACGGGTACGGGGCTGTTTTTCAGATCTGTACTTTCAAGGACAGCATAAGAGTGAACATCAGGAGGAGGGTACAGGCAAGTACAAGCACGTGTGAAGCAGGGTTGTGGATACAAGTGCCTGCAAGTACAGATTGGTGCTGTTGCTTCCTCCAGTGCTGTTTCACGAGCTGAATTTGGTAAGCTCCGTTTCTGTTCATCTATCTCTCTTTCTACTGCTTGATGTCTGTTGCAGATATGAGTTATCTGGCCCCTTGTGAGAGGAGGGGTATGGCAGATTGACAAGGGTTGAGACAGAGTTTGGACAGCGCATGTATGTTTGAGCTGAGATGATGTATCATGCACTTGAGTTATGCCAGATGTATGCCCATGGCTGGCCTGCTTAGTGATCTTGGCTGATCAGAAGTGACGGACAGATCTTGCCGGCTGCCCCCGCTCCGGGTCAGGGGCTGTTGGGCGACCACGAGAGTGCTATGGAGAGGCAGATGGGGGGGGGGGGGGTGGAGGGAGGGCTCGGATGATGAAGGCAAGGCGGAGTGAACTGCGGCGGGTAAAGTCGGTGTTGAGGCTGGGAGGGGAGAAAACTGCGGGGAGAGCCCGCCGAGGGCTCAGAGAGGCCGGCCGGCCTCTCAGAACACTGGTGGGGGTCAGGGGGGGGGAGGCACAGTGTGTTATTTGGAGACACAGATCTGTGTGCATAGATCCTCTGTGCTAAGAAGGATTTGTGGGCCGTCAGATTGGATATACAGGTGTAAACTCTTGGCTGATTTTTGTGTTGTACTCAGCCATTCATATTATTATAATTGAATAAAGAAATACCGCAAGGGGCGCCAAGCTTTGGGGCCAACAGGTGTCGCTTTGTTTTCAGATTTGGGCACTCTAGCTCCAATCTGTTTTGTTTTATCATCTAGACTACAAGTGGACGGGTGACTGCTAGTCTACCACACTCTGGTTTTCTATCAGAGGCCGGTTTCAGCAGCCGCACAAGCTACCCATGACCATGAGGCGAGCACTTCACGTGGATGATCATTCATGGATCATGATTCATGGGCCTTACTACTTAGCTCTAGCCTCTAGCCTCTAGTCTTCAGCACTTTTTTGTCATTGACTCATTTGAGTCCGTCCTTGTATTTTGCCTCCTTTAAGGCTTAGTCCCGACTCCTGAGTCAGGACTCTTGAGTCATGACTCATTTTGTATCTACTTAATTATTAATATGACTCAAAATCTTACCATTTTAGTGTAAATTTGTGCTCATTTTGATGTACTTCCAAAGTAGAATAAGTGCAGAGTAGAAAAATTTTAAAAAAAAGTATTTTTTGAGTGCCGTTCCCTCCCCCGTCCCCGTTCCCTACTTATGGCCGTCCCCCGTCCCATCCCCGTCCCCGTCCCCCGTCACCGTCCCCCGTCCCTTGTGACTATGGTTCCCTCCTAGTGGACAAGATCGGACACTTGCTACAGTGCAACAGACAGGACGGTATCACTGCTACTCTTCTGGAAAGCAGGTTCATTTGGCCAAGGATTGCAAGACCAAAGGTACAACCCAAGCCAGGACCAAGATTTCAAAGATGGTTAATGATCATATACAGGATATGACTCTGATACTTCTAGTGTCCCCAAGGCTACAAAAGCCAAGGAGGATCTTTTTGGTCAGCTTCTATAGTTATACAAACAGTTCTCCTCCATGTGCTTCCAACCAAAGGAGGCTTGTGGGCGAGAGAGGGGACTGGTAGTAGCTCCATTTATGGTGCATGGGAACCGTGAGTTGGAGTTCCAAGCATTAAAAATATCTGCTGAGACAAGTTCATTTTTTTGGAGCTGTGGACTGGATGTGTTCCACGTCTATTGCTTGGTGTAGCAGAGATTATGGACTGGATGAGTTCCAAGTTCATTGTTCAAGGTTTTTGGGACGTGATGTGTTCACAGTCCACTCTTGGGGATTATGGACGCAGTGTGTCCAGCAACTCATCATTTTAATCTTAGAGTTCATTGCACACTTGTGTGGGAATTCGGAGCCAAGCAAAGTTCATTGTTGTTCATGGTGGCATTTTGTTTCAAGGAAACAGGTTGGCGGGTGCTCTTTCCGAGGTGTATCCGGTACTACGCAATACTGGAGCATCCATGGTTGCATCTTCATCAGCTTATTTTCCTCAAACTTTTTTGCACACACTGAGTTGCAGAGGGGGTGTTAGAAATTGTGCATCTCAGTGCATTTGGGGAAATGCCTATTTATGGGTTTTATCCTATTTTTCTTCCTTTTTAGTTGGTGTGGGTGATCGGCCCGCTCCCATAAGTAGTCGGCGAGCTCCCTTCTTGCATCACTATAAAGGGGCCCTCCCATATTCACTTGTCATATCATCTGACCTATTTGACAGGCACATGTTCTACACCATTTGCTAGCTAATATTGCCATTGTAAAAGCCTCTTGCTACATAACATGATTTTCATTGTTTGATGTCTCTCTCTCCTTTGCTCTCCCTCTCTCCTATGTTTTGCTTCCACATTTGTGCAACTTTATCAAGTAGTACACCCACTATCAACCACCCAATCCGTGCGACATGAGGTGGAAGAAACAGAAGAGCCTAAGGGAAGCTCCTCAATACCGATGAAGACAATCTCCTTGGTGGAAGAGGATTTTTGAGTTTGGTTGGTGAATGAAGAGGTTTGATTGGGGGTTTCTTAGCAAAACTACCTTCTCTCTTCTTCTTGCGACAATCAGGCTAAATATGACCTTTGAGACCACAATAATGACAAGTAAGCTCCTTATGAGCATCCTTGTTGGCAGGTTTGTGGTCACCTTTGTTGCTTGTAGAAACCTTGGACTACCATTTGCTTTTGCCCTTAGCTTGAAGAAGGGTCTCACCATCTCGAAAGTACCCTAGCTGGTCTCTTCTCATGGCCCTATCCTGAAGCATGCCATTAATGGTATGTAGATTATGAGTAGAAGAAAGAAGTGATATAGAATCACAAAAAGTAAAGAAAGTCTCGGGCAATTTGACAAGGAAAGTCCTCGTGGGTAGCTCTGCCCCCCAAAGATACCAGCAGCCTCTGAATGGTTATGAACTCCGTAACAGAATCCATGATGTTAACAGTATCAGCAATCTACAGATTGGAGAGCTGATTCTCCATGGCTACCTTTGTTGCTTGTAGAAACCTTGGACTACCATTTGACACAATACCCCATAGCCGATGATACCAAAGGAGAGTCTTCATTTATAGTGCCCAATCAAGATAATTGGTTCCATCTAAGGGCCTCCCTAGACGCTAGGTGAGGTAAAAGAAAGATGTAGAGCTGTACTCCTACGGGAGATCAAGGCACACGGGTGAAGACAGGAGCCAACCTCATGCGCGATGAAGTAAGGGGGGGAGAGGCTAATGGAGCAAGTGCACGGTGCAACCACTAGTCCACGATAGGGACAAAATACAAAACGCACCAAAGAAGTGCTATCCAAGAGGCAAAAAACAGCCCCGAATCAATGCCAGAAAAATGTTGATTTGTGCTCGAAGTACATCTCCAAAATGCAGCCACCAAGGGAGCAAAGGAGAAAAAAACGCAAGCTAAAAACTCTTCTTGCTGATCTTTGGAAGCACAAGATCTCTGATACCATGTGAGAATATGTGAATATGAAGCGGAAGCAAATAGTGATCACACAAGAGAGAGTAGACAACCAAGCCAGAAACTGAAAAGTATTGATTGATTATGAATGATTAATGTCCATGCTTATATACATATCTGTAGAGCCAGTCGGCCTGGAGGGCAAATGTCCACGACTCATTAAAAATGCTAAGATAGCTTAAAAATATGGAAAAATTCCCTCATTACATCATATAAATATTTGGATAAAAAAGGTGCATAAAATGGAGAAAAATGGGCTGGAGATGACATGTCCAACATTTTTCAGTGGAAAAGTTGTGAGTTCAAAACCTCTTAGACCCTACTTGTGTCACGTGCATCCCGCACTTGGATGCCACGTAGACATATCTGTACAGAAGGTGCAGGACCTAGGATGGTGAACTGGTCCCATGTGAGCCCGGAACGAGTCAGCCAGGGATCCATCTCAGTCGTCCGCCGCGGTCAGGTGTGCATTGTCCTGCACATGAGTCCAAGGTCAGGTGTGCACTGTCTTGCACATGAAACAATGCCAGTCTGTGCTGTGAGTCTCCCTCTGGAATGATGTCAGTGATTCTGTGTATATGGTATGGTACCGGATGCCAGATCACTGAGTAGTTAGTTAGGGTTTACTTTTAGAACAAGGGGCCAGCCCATAGGGCTACCCCGGGTCTTTGTGTGGAAATGGGGATGGTGTGAAACCACCCCCATGAGGGCCAGGAAGGCCCTGGTTGAACCCACTAGCCATGGAGGGGCTGTAGTACAGCCCTAGGGGCAGTCTAAAGGCAGACATGCACAAGATGCAGCCTTTGTATGGCTGTAAGGCAGGTATGGGGCAGCCCATACAGGCTGCCCAGCCATCAAGATGTTTGCAAAAGCATTGTCCAGCCATGTAGAAGCATGCGCATAATGCCCAGCCATTTAGGAAAAAATGCGCAGCAATTTATGTGATTTTTTTCAGCATTAAATGCTGAAAAACTCAATCATGGGACATTTAATGCTGACTGCCTGGACTTCAGCTGGCCAACTGCTCTAGGTAGAGTAGTATAAATAGGAGAGTCCATAATCCCATTTGTTCATCTCATTTCTCACCAAGAGCTCAAGTATAAAGGGGCTAGACAAGCCAAGAAGGTGCTAAGCAAAGGGGTGAACGACTGCAGGTCAAGGGCAGGGAATTCCCAGCCAAGAAAGGTCAAGGTTTTCTGTATTTTCTTTTCAGATTCACATCATTCTAATAAAGCAAATACACCATCCGTGGTGGGGGCCCTACAGAGGGTATTTGGGACCCAATATTGTGTCCTCTCCATCTCTCCCTCTCTCTCTCTATTTTCTGCACATATTCATTCAGTTTGTGTGTTAATTCCATCAAGAAAAGAGTGCTGATTTCTGAGCATTGAAGTTACCGATCCTTTTCCGAAGCTTCCGCATGTTACAACTTGTGAGAGGGGATTTGCATAGTCTAATGTGTGAACATTATGGAACGTCATCTTTGGTGCTCTCCAACTTCATCAACAATGTTGTGCGACAACACCACCATGCAACCCAGCTCCTCAAAGCTTTGTCATCTCTAGTAAAGGGATACTGGCGGCAAATATTTGGAAGGGTAAAGCAGAGGTCCTATTGTAATATTTGATCCTATTGGAACAATTGATTACTATTTTGTTCCTGCGCCCAGGTGTATTGAGTACTTTCTTTCTTTCTTTCAATTTGTGGGGGTGGGGGGTAGGGTTGGTGGGTGGGTGTGTTGCCCGGCCGGGGGGGGGTCCTCGTGGATATGTTTATGTTGCAGACACTGTGAAGTAGAGCTTTTTGTTCTATGGTTCAGATGATGTGCAGTAAAGCATTTTCTACTATGGTGCAGGTGATGTGCACATGTACATGTGTGATCAGCACATAGAGAAAGAGAGTGAATCAAGGATCTCATACCTTCTTCTTTTTGGCCAGCGGTCCGAGGCTAGTTTTAACCGGAGAGAGAAGCCTAGCTGGCGACAAGGATTCTGCAGAGGTGGGGACCTGAAGGGACCCAGGCTTCTTGGAGGCTTTGGGCGGTTCGGGGACCCCTTTGCCCAGTGCGGGCAGGTTGGAGGAGCTGCCAGACAGAGGCCCCGGATCTGACGTGATGAGATCCATGAGCGTTGTGCTCCCTGTGTCTTGGCTCGCCATCTCTCCCAACTACCCTAGATCGCACTGGACGCTTACAGAGACTCCACAGCTCAAGCCCCTCCGTCTCCGCGCGCGGGTGCGTGCGTGTATACTCACGGGATCAGCCACGGATCGGAGTGTGAAACTAGTCGAGGCATTTTGATCAAGCCATATGCAAGTTTTTTTTTCTCCATGCTTATAAATAATTTAAGAGGTTGAGCAACCTTTTAAACACCATCGACGCCCATAAACATGCCTTCAAATAGCGTGTGAATACACAAATTGACTTGGGCATGTGGTTTATTTTTTGTAAAGTGCCAAAACCTTTACAAAGCCATCAAAAACCTTATGCTATGAAGGGATAGTCTCCCTACCTCTCCAACATGTATCATGGAACTACTTGCCTCTAAGCCAAGCTAAGCCAAGCTCGAGTTGAGATGGATAGCTTCACCCTAGTGTATGGAGAGCTCGTCCATCACATTCTTCCCATGTTCATTGTCACACCGCCATAATTCTTTTTCCAATGGTGATGCAACCGTCCTCTTAAAAGCTCGAAATGGTAGCCTTTACAAGACTCGATCGCTACACTATGTCTAACCACTCAATGAAAAGGAAACAAGCTGATCAATGCAAAGCATGCTTCTGACCTCACTCAATCTATACTATTGTGTTATAGTTCATGATGAGAGAGATACAAGAGGGTCAAGAGAGTTACCATGTTAGTTCATAAGAAAGTTGCAACATAGTAGAGAGGGTTGCAACAAAGTAGCGAGAACACCAAATTGGATAGGAAATTAATTGTATGCTTTATTAGCCATCTCTTAATGGGCTATCGAGGAGTAAGTGACCCGAGATGCTCGTCACTAGTTACAAGGTTTAAACAAGTGTATAGGCTAATATGGTTTCACCCACCTGACCTACCGTAAGACACTTTACCATCTTACCTACTTGAACGGGTGCCTATATTTTGTGCGACGGTGTTGGAACATATAAAGGAACCTTAACATGAGCATAATGTCAAATAGAGAAAGTTCAAGGACTTCAAGTACATACTTGCTTAAGACTAGTAATAGTGACCGAACCATTTTTATGTTTACCCAGCCTAGTGTGAAAACTAGTCACTTATATATAAGATAATTTTGACAGTAGTAATAGAGATTCATTTCCTTGCAATAGTATACTTGTAAGCTCTTCTCTCCTCTACTCTTACTTGCATGTATGATATTGAATCTTGCTTACTTGATGGATGCATGCTAGATAGGTTTGATTGTAGGTTTCCCTTTTCTATTAACTTCTTCCCTATCCACCTTTTGTGAGAGAAAACCATGGCAAAGGAGGCTATCTCTTATCGCCTTCATCTAGGCATAAAGATTTATTCCTTCACCCCCTAAACAAAGGACCAATCTGGTGTGGTAAAACAGAGTGAGGATGCGAGGATAATCTAGCGCACCCACATCAGGGAGTTACATTATGGCTCGAAGGCAAAACCCAACATACATATTTCAGCAAAGACTAGGTAAGCTCTTGACTTGACATATTTAGCGCCGTTACCGAGGACCAGCCTAAGGCATAGCTCTATTCTTCCATCCATTCCTAGCTATTGGGATCACCAAATATTTCTTGTTGTTAATTAGAAGGTTACACTCCGAATTGCATACAGTTTTGGAGCCTTGTATGTATTTTATTTGTTGTTTTTTTTATTATTTAGAAACTTGTTGCATTAGGACATTCTAGTTTCATATCTTGGATGGGAAAACCCTAGTTTCTTAGTGATTTGCATGATTTTAGAGCGCACAAGGCTTAGATTTCATTGTATTGAATCAAAAATAGCTTAGCATTTATAACTAGGAGTGGAATCCACTCCAAAAACATGAGCATTGAGTTCCATTAGGTGTGGATTAGAGTGGGATAGTTAATTTGTTTTCATGCATTTCATACTTTTTTGTGCATTGATGAAATTGGTAGCTTAAAGCATGCAAAATCAACCAAAAACAATCTAAAAACACTCAACCACTTCCACAACAATCAATAATTAAGATTTAAAAATCTTATCGAGTCCAAATAACCTCAAAAAAGTTCAAAAACTAGGCATACCATCTCTCGAGTTGGGACATATAACCCCACAGTCTTGTGGGGGGGGGGAAAACATGAGTGTAACCAAATGTGAGCTTGGACACATGATCCGTTTGAGTCTATACACGTGAGCTGTGAGTCTAGAGGCGTGAGTTAACAAACATAAGTCTAAAGATAGGTATACCTTGGTGTTATACCAACAAATAAAAATTACCTTACAAACTTATAGAAAAATACCAATCATGTCCTTTTAGGATTTTCTTATTATACAACATATACCAATAATAGTTTTCAAGAAAAATACTTGTCCTTTTAGGATTTTCTTATTATACAACATATACCAATAATAATTTCCAAGAAAAATACTTGTCCTTTTAGTCATACAATCTATACTATAAATAAATTATAAAGAAAATACTTGTCCTTTGTAATTATGGGAGGATTTAGTCATACAACCTATACTATAAATAAATTATAAAGAAAATACTTGTCCTTTGTAATTATGGGAGGATTAAGTACAACTATTACCTAAAAATGACACACCAGTTGTGTGATAGGCCTTTATAAGAGTCAGTACATGGTATGTCTGTTTCAAAAAAATCAAACCTATGAGCTTAAATCATACAAAAAAGACGTGAGTTTACAGTCATCTCGTAAGCCTACATCTAAGTGACACGAGTCTACATGTGTGAACCTAGAAACGTAAGCCTACAGGCATGAGCCCACATGGGTGGCATGAGTCCAGCTCACCAAACTTGTTTCATATAAAAAGAGGGCGTGAGCCTACAAACATAAGTATAGAGGCGTGAGCCCATAGACGTGAGCCTACATATGTGAGCCTAGCCCCCAAAAAAAGGTTCAAAAAACCAAAAAACTCTAACAAAAATGTCATATTTTTCATAGCTTGAGCAAAACAAATGTGTCTCGAATCAGTTTTCAAACCTACTTTAGGAAGAAGCACTAGAGCCCACTCTAGAGTGAAACCTTTGATGTGAACTCGATCTACTAATTATTGAAAACGACATGTTGTCTATCGTAGCAAATAACTACCACACTCATAACAGAATGCTCCCATGTTAAGAAGGCAAGACTCCTTCGAATCTACCTTAAACGAAGACCTTTGGTACGAGATAAGCTTTCTAAACATAGACGTGAGTAGAGGAATAGCATAACCTCTCGAAACGGAGCTACCCCTCGCAATCCTCCAAGCTCCAAATTCACCAAATTGGCTCTGTCATCATCAACTTTGTGAGAAAAGGGCATTAAACCACCCTATCTTTGGGTGAAGCTCCAAGGAAAGAGTGCGAGTACGACCAAGAACCTCGAGGTTCACTCCCTCTAGAAGTGCTCAAACCATGTCGATAAAAGCTATAATATTTCAAACATATGGTGTCAATCCTGAGTTAGGCTTATCCCAAGCTGACCACAGCCAACAAGCAGCTTAACAACCACAGCTATTACGGGGAATCGAGACATGTCTCTTTTGTTGTACCATTAGGGATAAGTATTCCACAAGACACCCAACAATAAGCACACACAGTGCAAGCAAGAGTACCACCTTCTCAAGGAGCCCATTTTTTGGACAAGGAACACGGGAAAGGGAAAAGATCTAATGGCACGTACTACCTCACACCTGAGGGATCCACAAGGGTATTCACATAATGTGTCCTTAACTACAACAAGTATGGAGTCTCAAAGCCAAGCCCACATAGGATAAGCGCCTTTGGAAATCTCACACTCCAATCCCATGGGGAAATCAAATCCCATGGGATTTCTTGCTCCAATCCCATGGGGCAAGAAATCCCAAACCCTAGAATAGAGGGTTTTTTGCAACCACTTCCTTACGTTCCACTACCACATAGACATGCTTAAGATAGTTTGAAATGGGAAAGGGGGTGTGCCACAAGCATAACACCTAGAGGCTCAAAGTTGGGAAAAACAAAGCCAATCCATATCTCAAGGATGATGACCAAATTTAATGGAACCAGAGATCTCATTTAGTATCTAGAGAAGTTTGATCAAGTCTGCGAGGCCATGGAAAAGATTGATAATCCCACCAAGATCTACTTATTCGAGCTTTGCCTTAGACAAAGTAGGCAAGTGGTTTAGGTCTCTAAATCCCCTTGAAAAAGGCCAGTTATAAGGTCTTTAGACACATATTCGTTGTGGGATTCTCACCCCTTGGAGCATTGCACAAATCTATAACTTCAAGCAAGAGGAAGGAGAGATAATGCAAGACTATATTGGTTTAGGTCTCTGAATCCACTCGAAAAGAGCAAGATGAAGGAGAGATAATGCGGGACTATATTGCTAGAGTCAATTATCTCCACATAAGATGCAGTTCTCACAAATAACTTACCATTCATTGATCGATTGGTCAATTGATCTCAAGAGCAAGAGTCTTCGTGACCATCTCTATAAGATGCTAGAGTCAATTATCTCCACATAAGATGCAGTTCTCACAAATAACTTACCATTCGTTGATCGATTGATCAATTGATCTCAAGAGCAAGAGTCTTCATGACCATCTCTATAAGTCTAGGCACTTCATCTTTGATGAGTGTTGTTATGAGTTAATAGGTGGATAACCTACACGAAAAGGATGTAGAATTCCTCCACCCAAACCGAGAGATAGGGGGGATACATCATCGGCTAAGGGTGCCTAACCAGCACCAGCTAGAGCCCTAGTCAAGGACATGATCATGGACAAGTTGGTAGAAAATCATTTCACCTAATTAGGACAACAATGGCAGGGCCATGGCAACATGTGCAATTTTTACCAAAATCATACAATAAAGTGTCCGTTACTATCAATAATTTTGTGGTCACTATTGAGCACCATGTGAATCATGACATAACTCATTATTGGTACCAAGAAAACCCGGCAAGGTCACTGTGGCACCATGATAAATGTGCTCCCCCATAGCAAGGGAACTATTAACCTTGCTAGCCCCACCATACACTCCTTGATAGGCATACGCTAAAGTGTATGTCTACCAAAACCCCTCATCAAGAGACATTTATAGACCCCCACAATTTCCATATCCATTGCCAGTACTACCACCTCAACCGATTCCTCCTATTCCAAACTTTGCTCGGCCAAGAGGGCCTCTTGCATTCAATGGTTGAATTAGTGTACAAAGGGAGTCAAGATGATAGTCATCAAGGGTGCAACAAGGACCCACAAGCCCATAAGGAAACATGCTTCCACACCCAAGGAAGGGATCCCCATATATCCCCTATCAAATCATTGCAGATAGAGGGGGGTATTTTAGACCAGAAGATGAGTGGTTATATGTTGAAGTTCCATGTCAAGAATGGTCACACCAAGAAAGCTTATTACACAATGGTGCCATCCCTAAACTGCCACATAGGCTTATACACGAAGACGCAAATGCCAGTAGATCCTAGAAAAGTAGGCTTCCTTAACTTTTTCAAATTACTGCCATGGGGAATGTATTTCTTTAGATGCTTCTAGGTAATGGCATCTTACAACCAAACCACTAAAGCATTTCATGTGGACCCAGCCCAAGGTCAAGGTGGGTAGAGGGTGATTTTAAGGCTAACAATGCTACATAATGCACTAAATTTGCATAGGGTAAGCCATGCGTGGGTAAAACACAATGCCATAGAGGTGGAAAGGACAACTTTATTTAGCCCCACTAAGTTGGTAAAGCCTCATTAGACTAACACTCAGCTCCCTTACCTTGTTATCCCCATAAAAACAATATAAACATACTTCTCATTTTACAAGCTCAACCACTTTATAGAGGTGGACATAGGCATACTTCTTAAACTCTTCTAGGCTTATAATAAGGAGTAAGATGTGGAGGCTACAAAACAGAACTTTACAGAACTAGTATATAAAGAGTTGAAGAAGTTACTCACCTTAGGAGGGTAGTACCTGAGGACGTCGCCTTTTGAGAACACCAAAAAGGATACAGAAGCTTACATCAAGAGTTAGCAAAATAAAGTGTAAAAATCCTTGCAAGCTCAAACTCATAAGAGTTAGAGTGGATGTGGAGAAGGATCAATTAATCCTAGAGGTGGTTTTCTTGCCCAATTTGATGCTGTAGCACCACAACCCAACCTAATACCTCCACATGGCTCTGTAGATTGTGTCACTCATGTTCATATATTAAGAATATATATGTTGGAATTACTCGAATTATTTGGCATTTATGGATTTATATGATGGATATTTATTTTATGTGCAAAAGCGAGATTGATCACCTCTAACTTGTCACATATTTTGAGCTATATTGTGAATGTCAGTGCAAATCAGTGGCAGGGTTAGTGTGCGGGATGTGCATCCATGGATCCATTGGGCTTGCTTCGACGAAAATTTATTGACGCATGGCGCATGGCAATTATTTACGATCGGCAATGGCAGTGATATTTTATGTGCACATTAGTGTGCAACATTTTGATATACATTAGTTCTATTTCATTAGTGAACCTTAGAGTGTTCACACTTTTGTATTTAGGGTTATGCAAGCCCAAAGTGGAGATCCATATTTTTGGCTACATATATTTTTGGCTCTCGCTTCTTGTACAAGGAAATATATTTAAATACACCATGAAGAGGACGTGAGCCACTCTTATGGTGGGGGAGATTCAACCCATTCTTGTGTCATGTGCATAAGCTTTCATCTATTTTTGAGCTTGAGTATTCCTTTAAAGTTTATTTTTATAGATGGCCAACCGTGAGCTTCCAGCGTTGCTATCATAGCCAGAGCTAGGATCAGGGAGAACTGATGTACTTCTGCCGTTGCACCTTCCTGTCAGAAAAAAAGGGTTGTGTATTGGGCACTTGGACGGCCCGGGACTATTGTGCTTTGCATGAAGGTGAGGAACGCTGACACGAAACCCAGTGAGACAGTAATTTGTCAGAGTGCCGTCAAAGTAGACAGGCATCTACAGTGGACACTGTGATAGGGGATAGCACACCGACTCACAGGCTAGCAAGTACACACAGAACCGCCAGCACACTGGCAACAAGCAAGGACACCGATGAGCATAAGGAGCATATAGTACAGCCAACGCACTTATAACAAAGCACTGATGTGGCGGACGGGACGGCCACGAAAACCGGCCCATCTCACCTTCCCCCTAAAGGCAAGCGTGGATGTCTCCTAAGAGACAAGGGTAAACAACTATCTCTTATCTCCTTTATACCCACGCCACATTCCCTCCTTACTATGTGGGATTATAGGCGCGTGCGTGGCAACCTCTAGTGAGACCGTGAGAGAATAAGAAGAAGGAGAGAGAAAAAGATAAGAAGAAAGAAGAGAAGAAGAAGAAAGAGAAAAAGAGAAGAAGAAGCAGAAAAAATTATATATATATATCTTTCATCTTTTTGAAGGGGTCTTTTTTTTTCAAAGATCTTTCAAATCTTTGTTTGGTTCAACATCTCTGATTTCTTCCAAGCATTTACAGCCATGGATTCCAATGACGACACTCAACCACCAATGATTTCAAATGTTACAAATGACGGCACTCAACCACCAATGATTTCAAATGTTACACCTCTTCTCGCTCCTACTTTGGAGGAGCGCATTCTTCTACTCAAGATGGAACTTGAAGAACAACGCAAACACCAGCGCGTTCACGAAGAATCTCCTGATGTCATGCTTCCAGAAGATGATCGCTTAAGCAAGATTCTCAAATCCATTTTCAACTCGCCCAATAACAGACTCCAAAATCAGCCGTCGTGCATTTATCGTGAATTTCATGACCTTGAGATGCAAATTGGACCTTATAAACAAAAACGAATCTTTCTCATTGCACCTTTTGCATTCTAGTGACATCATACTTGGTATGCCATTTAGACATGAATTCAATCCACATATTGATTATTCCATGCATACTATGGATTTCACACACAATGGTACTCTCATGCAATTAGTTGGTGATCATTCTCTCCCATACCCAAGCTAAATGTGCACTTCGGAAGCAATCACGTGCATATGAAGTGCAAGCATATGAAAATAATCTCACTCCTTCTCAACAAGCATTCATGGCTAGGATTTAAGATTATTTTGTAAACGATTTACCTACTACCTTACCTCTTTCATGTCCTGAAGACTATACTATAGAGATTATTCTAGGTAGCTAACCGTCTCATAGAGCTCCTTATCGTACAAATCCTCTTCAACAAAAAGAAATAGAATGACAAATTAGAGAATTATTAGACAAGAAACTTATTCGACCTAGTAGTTCTTTTGGTGCACCTGTTCTTCTTGTTGAAAAGAAAAATAAGACTTACCGAATGTGTATTGATTATAGAGCTCTAAATAAGGTCACAGTTAAGAATAGATATCCCATCCCTTGTGTTGATGATTTGCTAGACAAGCTTAAAGGTGCATCTGTCTTTATAGTAAAATTGATTTGAAATCTGGATATCATCAAGTTCAAATGACTAGTTCTGACATTTATAAAATTGCTTTTCGTACACAAAGTGGTCATTATGAATTTTTGGTTATGCCTTTCAGTCTAACCAATGCACCTCCTACTTTTGCACGCATGATGAATCGTGAATTGCATCATTATTTTCTTTGATGATTTGCTTGTCTTTAGCAAGAATCATGTAGAACATGAAGAGCATCTTGCATTAGTGTTTAATCTTCTGAAAGAAAATCAACTTTATGCTAATCCGGATAAAAGTCTCTTTTTCTAAGATGAAATTGAGTACTTAGGCCACATTGTTTCGGGTGAAGGTATCAAAGTTGATCCAAAAAAGGTAAAAGTCATTGAGACTGCCGACTCCAACATGTGTTAAAGAAGTTAGATCTTTTCTTGGTTTGGCTGGTTTTTATAGGAAGTTTGTTCGTAACTTCTCATTGATAGCACTTCCTTTGACAATGTTGCTTAAGAAAGGTCTAGTTTTTCGATGGGGTGAAAACTAACAAAAATCATTTGATAGACTAAAATATTTGTTGACTCATGCCCCTATCCTCCAACTTCGAGATTTTACTCCACCGTTCTTCCTCATGGTCACTCATGCTAGTGGCTCAGGAATCGATGCTGTCCTCGTGCAAGACGAGGTGCAAGATGGACAGCCTTTGTCTTATGAGAGTAGAAAATTGACACCTTCTGAACTTTCGTATAGCACATATGACAAGGAGTTATTAGCTGTTATCCATGCCTTATGCATGTGGAAACATTATCTTATGGTTTTTGAATTTATGATTAAGATCGACCAACAAAGTGTTCGATATCTTCTTAATCAACCTCTTATCTCGGACTGCCACATTAAATGGGCATCTTTTATTCAGAGCTTTCATCCTCTTATACCATATCAACCTGGTAAAGAGAATGTAGTGGCTGATACACTTAGTCGATGACCTTCTATTTCTAATATACTTGACATTCATTCTTTGTATAATATACATGACTCATATGTTATAGATCCTGATTTTTCTGATGTTTGGCACAAGTTAGAAACTAATAATTGGTCGCCTCTTCATGATTATGCATATAATGATGGTTTCCTTTTCTTTCAAAAGTGTTTATGTATTACACTTCCTTATAGATCTTTTATTCTTGAAGAGATGCATCGTCTCCCATCTGTTGGTCATCGTGGCATTCTCACTACTCTTCGCACCATAGAATAATATTTTTAAAGGCCACAATTAAAACATGACGTTGCTTCTTTTGTATCGGAGTGTGTGACATGTCAACAACTTAAAAGACACCAAGGAAAATAGTATGGGCTACTCATGCATTTACATATTCCTACGGCACCATGGGATGAAATTTCTATGGACTTTATAACTAGTTTACCTACCACATCTTCTCAAAATGATATGATATGGACAATTGTTAATAGGTTTAGTAAGCAAGCTTATTTCATTGCATGTCGTGCAACATTGAATGTTTCACAATTGTTTATCAAAACTGTCTTCACAAATCATGGTTTACCTTAAGTCATTATTTTAGATCCTGAGTGATGATTCTCAGTTTTGTAATCATTGTTTTCAAACTTAGGCACTAAGATTGATTTTAGTTTTGCATATCATCCAGAAAGTAATGGACAAATTGAAGCCACAAACAGCACTATTTTAGATCTTTTAAGGTCTTACACTATCTCATCGCCTACAAATTGAGATCAGTATTTGCATCTTTTATATAATAACACACCTCGTACAACCACTAGCAAAGCTCCTTTTGAGATTGTCTATGGTAAGAAACTTTCAACTCTAATTACTAGACTTTCTCCAGTAGTAGCCGATGATTTTGCAGTGACTCATAACCATATTTTGCCCAAAGCTCGTGAGTTTATTCTTAAGGCTCAACAAGCTTACACTAATTAGGCTAGCAAGTATAGAAGACTGACTTTTGAATAAAATGATTTAGTTTTGCTTCGCATAGAAAAGCGCAGATTCAAGTTTGCTGAGAAACATTCAGCCATTAAATTATCTCCACGATTTTATTGGCCTTTTAGAATTACTGCTAAGATCAATGACAGTGCTTATCATTTGTCCCTTCTTGACCATTGGAATATTTATAATTCCTTTCACATTAGTCTACTTTGACCCTTCAAAGGTACACCACCTTCTACCCCCGTTTATGATGACCCACCTCTCCTAGAGGCTGATATAGAAATTTTAGTTCTTGAAGCAATTCTTGATCATGAGCAAACTACTACTCGGTCGCAATGGAAATGTTTATGTTAGATATTTGGTTAAGTATAAGAACCATCCTGTAGAAGAATCTCAATGGATTCCAGACCATGCCCTTGCTACACACTCTGCCTTGATCATCTCCTTTCACATATAGTTTGCAGTGAATTTTACACTTGGTATTGAGACCGGTGTATTTGTGTGAAGGTATCCAATTTGAGATATCACACGATTGGTAGTTTATTTTGGTATTTAATATTGATATGTGTGGTCACCGATTTGAGGTATCACACGTGGTTATTTTTCGTGCAAAAGGTCACTGAATTAAGGTATTGCACGAGGTGTTGATATTGTGGAATCAGATTTTCTATGATGGATATTTTGTATTTGATATTTTATTTCGTGCAAAGGTCACCAAATTGAGGTATTTCACGTATTTGTTTAAATATGCAAAGGTACCGGCTTTGAGGTATTACATGTTTAGCAACTGAAGATAGTTGTTTTTCACCAGGGAGGAATGTTGGAATTATTCGAACTATTTGGCATTTATGGATTTATTTGATGGATATTTATTTTATGTGTAAGCGAGAGTGATCCCACCTCTAACTTGTCACATATTTTGAGCTTATATTGTGAATGTCAGTGTAGATTAGCGGATCCACTGGCAGGGTTTTAGTGTGCAGGATGTGCATGGATCCACTAGGCTTGCTTCGATCGACAGAAATTTATTGACTCATGGCGCGTGGCGATTATTTATGATCGGCAATGGCAATGATATTTTATATGTACATTAGTGTGCAATATTTTGATATACATTAGTTCTATTTCATGAGTGAACCTTAGAGTGTTCACACTTTTGTATTTAGGCTTGTGCAAGCCCAAATTGGAGATCCATATTTTTGGCTACATGTATTTTTGGCTCTTGCTTTTTGTACAAGGAAAGATATTTAAATACACCATGAAGAGGATGTGAGCCACTCTTATGGTGGGAGAGATTTAACCCATTCTTGTGTCGCATGCATAATCTTTCATCTATTTTTGAGCTCGAGTATTCCTTTCAAGTTTATTTTTATAGAGGGCCAACCGTGAGCTTCCAGCAATATCGTAGACCAACCATTAATTTTTGGGAGAGATTTAACCCATTCTTGTGTCGCATGCATATAATTCTTTCATCTATTTTTGAGCTTGAGTATTCCTTTCAAGTTTATTTTTATGGAGGGCCAACCGTGAGCTTCCAGCAATATCGTAGACCAACCGTTCTTGTGTCGCATGCATAATCTTTCATCTATTTTTGAGCTTGAGTATTCCTTTCAAGTTTATTTTTATGGAGGGCCAACCATGAGCTTCCAGCAATATTGTAGACCAACCATTATTTTTTTTTATGTTCAGAGAGATTTATAGAAAGTTACCATTTAATTTTATGCACCTAGTCAACATGATGATATTCAAAGGGGACATCTATCTAGAGTATCAACCAACAGATATATACAACCAAAGATTTCACCCCCCAATGGTCTCTAATTATTATGCTTGGTGTGCCATTCTATGGAATCCATGTGCAAAGGCTGATGCAGAGCAGATCATCTTGAACGTAGACCAATTTGTTGAGCCTACTACCATGATTGATGCCCTAATGGGCTATACAGAGACGTTGATCCATGAAGAGGGCCTAGTTGACATGAGGGCCACTTAGAAGGCTTTGCAAGCTAGCTATTGTGGTCCTGCCACACATACAACCCAATCAGTGTGTGTAAACCGACACTACTGTATTATGGCACAAATAGAAGAATAAAATGAAGCTTTAACGCATTATTTTTCACTACATTATAGGTGGCCTACCCCAAATTTGACTAGACGGAGGGAGATGAGACACTAGAATTTATTGAAGAGCTTAAAAGATGGGACTACATGGACGAGCATGGACCCTCAGGCAACTTAGGCCCTAGAGGACCAAGTGATGGAGCAAACAAGGAGGCCAAGGATGCTAGCCTCAGGTAAAATAATTGAAGAACAACCCAAAGATATCGAGGCTTTCAAGAAACTATAACAAAGATATTGAGGCTTTCAATAAACTATAACAAAGAAAGAGGATTAGACAAGAGAACCATGTCACAATGGGGACACACTCCTACACTTTCTTAGTTCAACCTAACAAAATTATTATTTGAGGTGGTGGATAAAGTACGAGAAGAGATTTCAAAGGACCTTTCCCACCTACTCTAGGTCCATGACTATGACGAAGTCATGTACAGGTTGGCCCACTCATGAGTGTAGGAAAAGCGGAACCCTTATGAGAATAAGAGTTGCGGAAAAACAGAACCCACAGGCCTCCGAGCTCTGAGTTCACTAACTAGCTCTGTTTAGCAGTGCCTTAAATTTTATGAAGAAGGCACCTATCTTCGGCGGATGCAACTCTAATGAAGGAGGAGCAGGAGAAAGGCAAGGAACCTCAAGGTTTACTCCCACAGGAAGCAGTCAAATCGTATCCCTACTAGTGACGTCACAATGTTTTAAAAATTTGGTGACGATCCTGATTTGGGTTAATCCCAACAAGCCGCCTGTGAACCAACAAATAAGGACAATTAAGACATCTCTCTTTTTCTACACCACTAGGGATGAATGTTTCATAATACATGTAACAATAAGCACACACAGTGCAAGCAATAGGAAACATGGGGAGAGGTAAGGAGCCAGTGTCTGGGACTACCTTGTCACAAAGGGATCCACAAGGGAATTCACATAACGTGTCCTCATCTGCAATGAGCTTGTAACCTCAAAGTCATGTCGGCGAAGGAGAAGTGCCACTATGAGTCATATGAGAAATTGATTTATACGGATATCTAGAGCAACTCGAGCCATAGAATATGCCTCTCTATTTTTGTTTGAAGCCATGGTGTAATAAAGAGCGAGAGACCTCAACAACATGGCATGCAAGCCATGTCTTATTATACGAGCCCACACCATGTTGTCAAGTGACCCCTCTCATAGAATCATTACACCTAGTACCCCAACTTTATCCCAAAATCCAGTGCCGTCGTGTCATCCCATAAGGAGGCACATGTTACAAGTGTGGATTTACACTCTTTTGAGGATTGTCCCAATAGACTGAGAATCACTTAACAAGTTAAGGCTTGTCAAAATGGCTAATGCTCCTACCACCACTCAAAATGGCTAATGCTCCTAATCCAACCAAGTTTCTCATTGCTGTATTTAATCAAGGAGGACTCAATGGGAGGAAAACATTGGCCTTATATGGGTCGTGATAGTCACCACAATATTTTCTCCGATGTGATAGGTGATGACTTCGTTTCGACCCCATTAGAGGCATTGCCACTTAAGAAAGGATCAGTAGTGCACATCCGCTACACATTGGCAAGTCCAAGCCCATCTCTAAGTGAGTACAAGCTAATTGAGCACTGGGAGTATTGAGGGACATAGCTAGCCTCACAACCTTCTTATCCTCAGAAGTCCAAGTTGCGATAAGTTCTCTTTTATAAGAAAATTCTCTTATATGATTGGGATGAATGGGAACTTAAGAGCCTACACTACTGAATCTGAACCTGAGGAGGAGGATGAGTAGACATGCCAAAATGAATGCTCTCCTTCGATACCCAAGAAAACAGTATAGCCAAAATTACCCATGAACAAGCTGGGACACTACTTTAAATAATGAAATAAATGCTGTGTAAAGAAACGTCGATCTTCGTAATCTTGGATAGTGTTACTAGTATTAGCATAATCACCAAGGATTATTGAGAGGCCTAGGGAAGCCCACATCACTCATAGGAATAAGTCTCATGGTCAAGCTTGCTAAAGGCACATCCAAACCCTTAGGCATCTTGCAAGATGCAAAAATTAAAACGTTCGAGCTAAGCTTCCACCACACATTCATGGTGGTGGATTTTCAGAGAAGAGGGTCATACACCATGATCCTTGAAAGGCCTAACATGAGAGATGCAAGGCTAGTTTGTGATTGGGAAACCAATCACATTTATATACACAAGGGTTAAAGAGAATGTGGGGAAGAGGGAGAGCTTGAGTGTTAGCAAACACACACGCACACACGCACACACACACACACACACACAAGAGAGTGCAAGATATAATAGAGAGATGGATGGCTGAATGTTCTTCTATCTTCTTCTCTTCTCTACAACCATATAACTAAAAGAGAAGAGTATATACATAAAGGGAAAGTACTCTCCTACAATAACATACAATGGTTGGTCCATAGTGTGAACCTAACTATATGAGCTAGCGCTATAACTATGCCATAACTCTAGTACTCCAAAGTGACTATCACACAGCTTGTCATCCCCACTGGCAGCATATCAACCATAATCTCACCAACCATGCCAGTGGTATAAGTGCGAAAGCTATCACCCAGGTGGGTCATCAATGTTCGCAGCACTAGTTGAGCTCGATATCTCAACACTCCCCCTCGAGCTCAACTCCACACACTGCACTCCAAGTAAGCTCCTAAACTTGTGAAGCTTCCATCTGCCCAATGCCTTCAAGAAGATGTCAACCACCTAATCCTTTCAGTTGACATATACCAGATCTACATCACCTACTACCTTCTCCCTCACAAAGTGATAAAGTGCCTTGATGTGCTTGAGTCTAGCATGGTACACTGGGTTATTAGCAACTTGTATGCTATTCATGTTATCACAATAAATGACAATTGCCCTATCCACGGGATCACCCATATCACCACTATATAGGGTCCTCCAAAAGCTCACCTGTATCTACAGAAAGCTTTTTGCTCTGCTCCAGTGGCATTGAAATAGGTTTACAGCCTGTCATACCATACTTGGACAACATGTCCAAGCCATACTACCTCTGCATTAACAAAATGCCATGAGGTGATCTCACCACCTAGCTCACCCAAATCCTTCATCTCAAACTTCTACTTCAAAAGCCTCTTGACATCATGTGTGTCAGCATCACTATCACCAGTGATAATCAAGTCATCCACATAGATGACTAATAGCATGATCCCTCTATTTGTCTTTTTCACATAAAGCAAATTGGATATCTGAATTTCATGGTATCAAGATACTCCCCGATCTTGTTTGACCATGCTCTAGGTGCCTGCTTCAAGCCATACAAGGCTTTACGTAAGCTACACATAAAATCTAGGTGTGCATCACTCTCATAACTTGGTGGTTGCATCACTCTCATAACTTGGTGGCTGCATCATGTATACTTCTTCTTGTAAATCACCATGCAAGAAGGCATTCTTTACATCCATCTGATATGTAAAGACCAACCCTCATAACTTGGTGGTTGCATCACTCTCATAACTTGGTGGCTGCATCATGTATACTTCTTCTTGTAAATCACCATGCAAGAAGGCATTCTTTACATCCATCTGATATGTAAAGACCAACCCTTTGCTGTATCCATAACTATGATAGCTCTCAAGGCTGCCATTCTTGCAACCGGGTTGAATGTTTCCTCATAGTCAAAATGCCATAAGTTTGCACATAGCCTTGGCAACCAATCTTGTCTTATACTTACTCACTGAACCATCAGCCTTATACATCCACTTACATCCAATTGCCTTCTTTTCCTTAGATAAAGGCACTAACTGCCATGTTGTATTTGCATCCAATGCTGCCATCTCCTCATTCATGTGGCATCTTCCCATTTCTTATTTCCAAGTGCCTGCTCAAAACAAGTGGTCTCCAACTCTTGTATTTCTTTAACCATGTAAGCATAATGATGGGCTGTCTATTCATCATATATCAACTTGTTAACATGGTATCTAACCATCGTACACGTGTGTGCACCTAGATCACTGCCAGGTGTCCTCAAAATAACCTTAGTTCTCCTTACATCAGGAGCAACCACAGACAAAATACCAAGCTCCTCATCAAGGCTCTGCTCAGAGCTACTTGAGTCACCATCCACATATGAGTGACCTATTGAAAAATCAGGCACAAAGTTGAGCTGATAGAGGAATCTAACCACAAGAAGACCCATAATAGCTTGTTGAGAATGAGAATAAAAATAAGTTTATGAAACAAATTCATGCATATGGTTTGAAAGACATAGAAGGATGGTGTTTTGGAACGAAGAGAGAAACTAATGATTTAGAAGATTTAAATTTGTAGATTGGGTTGGCATGCCATGTCAATTCCAAATAAGAATCTAATTTGCAACAAGTGGGGACCCTTGAGAGGGTTGGTAATTAGGACCTAGTGGCAATGTTCTTCTCTCCTTCTTCCCCTTTCTCTTCTCTGTTTTCTGTTTTAGAAGGATGGTGTTTTGGAATGAAGAGAGTAGCTAATGATTTAGAAGATTTAAATTTGTAGACTAGGTTGGCATGCCATGTCAATTCCAAATAAGAATCTTATTTTGCAACAAGTGGGGACCCTTGAGAGGGTTGGTAATTAGGACCTAGTGTCAATATTCTTCTCTCCTTCTTCCCCTTTCTCTTTTCTGTTTTCTGTTTTAGAACGGGGAGAGCAGTTTTTGATGCTTTAGAAGATCAGCTTTGCACTAGGTTGGTATGCCATGTCAATTCTAAATAAGAACCTAATTTTGTAACAAGTGGGGACCCTTGAGAGGGTTGATAATTAGGACCTAGTGTCAATGTTCTTATCTCCTTCTTCCCCTTCTTCCTCCTTCTCTTCTTTGTTTTCTATTTTTAGTCAACTTTGTGATGTTGCACATGTGATCAACTATGATCTTTCCAATGACATTGAAAGGTATGTGTATGTGTGTCTCATATTGGAAGAATGGGGGGGCATGATAGAAGGATGGGGATGGCCATTCTGATCTTCATTGATAAGAACATCTCACTTTAAAACATCTACTTAAGCCAATGGAGAAATCCAAATAATAAGTCCAATAATGGCTTATTGAATATGCTACAATCGAGAGTCACACTAATGTTAACATATAAAGGTGCTTCACACATAGTCAGCTGTGCAAGCAACTATTCATGGTTATCTATATGTAGGAGATTTACATGCAAAAGGCAAAGTTCATATGCATGTCTTCACACTTGATGAGACAACTTTTTCAAGCAAGGACAAAGCTACTCTAGATGCCAAATCTTGTTTATTAAAGCTTGAGATGTGGTGAATCGTAACAATGCAAATATTTGACAATTCTCCATTTTCAATTTCTTGGAAAAATTTGTAGCATGCATGTAAGAATAAATGTATTGGCTTGGATAGGGCAAGATGTTCCTATTTTTTTGTTATCATCAAGGAGTTAAGGCAAGATGTTCTCATACATGGAAGGACTTATGTGAATTCCATCAAGATGCTATTGTAGAATCCATTAGATTGAGGGAGGGATTGTTAAACATTGTATGGTTTAGAGACCATAGTCTAATCTCATGCATTCACACACACTTGTGGATAAAGGATGTGCATGTAGTTTTACCTACTTTCAAGCATGCAGCAAAGGCGGAGCTTTTCTAAAGTTGAGGAGGACATGGAGTGAAACTTACCTATATAAGAGGTTTATGTATTGTGTCTCATAGGTCAATGCTTAGAAAAGATATGACGAGATCAATGCTTAGAATTGATTCCATGGCGCTTGCAAGTTCATTGGTCCTACAAGGGTGTTGGCACAGAGTGTGGCAGAACAAGCAATCGAAATAGTGTGAACAAATGTAGCTTCTTGTTGGCCCACATAATTCCTTCTTTAACTTGGAAACTTTTGATGTTTGTAAGCACATTTTCGCCCATGAGGAGGATCCTTCTTCGGGCTATTAAATATTTAGTAGATAGGGATTTAGAGGGACATATGAGTACACAGAGAGATGATTAGGTTCATATTTCAAATAGGCGCGTCCTCATGGATTAGGTCTTTTCATTGGGTGTGTGACAAACAAGCTCACTTCCACCTCGTACCCTCGATAAGCATGTTCTCGAGGATTAAGTCTTTTCATTAAATGGGGCGAGACATACATACTCACTTCCAACCTCAATACGCCTGCTAGCAAGAATATTGATGAGGGCAGCACGCATGTGGAGGGGGAAGCAATGTTCAAGAAAGAGTGTAGCGTTAGCTTATCCTTTAGTCGATTGAAAAACCAAGACCACTAGTATGGAGTGCCTTTGAAAAGAATTGAGCCATATGACTAAATTTTAAAAAAGGCACTCATTTTTTCCTCCATTTTTTGGCTTCATGTAAAATTGAGGTGTATGCTTCCTAAAAAGAAGCCTCTACTACTAGAGGTCCAGTGTGGATGGGCAGACAACTGCGCGCCCGAGTGTGGAATAAGCCTATGTAAAACGATCATGAGCTGACAGTGCCATAGCGAGCCATGAGGCAGATATGGCGATTGCTACCTTCTCTACGCCTTTTAGGGCAGCGAGGGCTTCCAGCTGCGCATTCTCACGCCTTTGCACCCATCCGCGGCTTCTGGAAACCAGCACTTCAGCAACCTGTTAGCAGCAGAATTGCACCATGGGGGCCCCTACTTCCCTTCACCCCCCTCCATCTCCATCAGGTATGCACACCCCAAAAAAAAAAGAACAATTTGCTTAAAAATACAAAACCCCTCCCCTATTTTTTCTCAAGTACACTTTTGGTTATTGTTTTTAATGCACAGTGTTTTTCTCTCTGCCCTTGTTGCATGGCATTTTCTCAAAACATGCCGGGAAGATCTTCCTTTGCGTTTCTTGGCAGTAGGACACATTGAAATTAATCTTAAATTGCAAACTTCTGCATTTTTAGAAATTAAAGAAGATAAGAATGTTGTGAACTGTGGGGGAAGAGTTGCACAAGAATGAGAGTAGATTCTTATAAGAAGCCAAATTGTATTGGGGACATGCGCACGTGCATGAGGTGAACAAACAACACCTGCCTGCCCCCCCCCGCCCCCCCCAAAATAAAGCACCACATACACCCATCTACCCACCCACACCCCGCACAAAACAAACACTTCAATTTCACATTGCCTAAATGGTAAACCTCTCTTTTGTTGAGGCCCTACACTTGATTTGCTTGATGATATGGTTCTAGTGCCCAAGGACACCTCAAGTCCAGGAGTATAAGACATTGGTTCATGGTGGATTGTGCCTTTTTGAGTGGCTTTCTAGCTTGGGGTGCCTCCAGATGGAGGAAGAGGATGTGTGTGCATGCTGGGCACATGTTTATGCTAGCATTGGCAGGATACAAGACTTGACCTGCGTCGTAAGGGATCATAGTTAGTGAGCTAAGAAGCCAAATCCTAGTAGTGATTGCTGCAAGGAGTATTGGGTGTTACCGTGGTTGAATGGCAATTGAAACTGAAAAGCTTTCATAAAATAAAATGAGCTGGATTGCTAGATCTCAAAGGATTTAATATCGCTGGAATCCATTCACACATGGAATTGATGTAGATTTGTTTACTGAATATCACTGGAGGTCTTTGGATCTGGTTCCTTAAGTTTGTCCATGTATGCTTCACTTCTTATGTGTTATTAGAGATCTCACCTTGTTTATATATTCCCTAAGAGGTTTTGTTAGCTAGTGAGCCAGCCTAGATGCAATAAAAAACGCAAAATTTCATGTGTTTGAAAAATAGGAGTGTTTACTTTTGGGACGCCTTGTTTTTGTAGCTTTTTGCTGCAAGTTATAGCTCAAAAGAGAGGTCTTACCACGTATATGTATCCACTGAGATATTTTTAATCACTAATCTACTCTATTTTTAATAAATAATTTAAGGTTTCATCTTTTTTTTTTTTGGGGACTTTCATCACAACATGATTAAAAATAAATAAATTTCAGTAATTGTAGTTCAAACAGATTTTCTCTACAACTTGCTTTAAGCAATAGGCAAACCTAGGCCACATGGATAAAGAAGGAGATGCCAAGGGGACTTGTGGAAGGGAGCCAGCCATGTGGCATCGTCCAAGACATGGAGCAGAGAAGGTGGTAAAGAAGCGGATGTGGAAGGTCGAGGGCTGGTTGGTTTTGTCTGCTGTACGGCGGTCTAGGCAGCAATTGTGTATGTGCTGTATGGAGGTCTGGGCAGCATGTGTGTATGTTCTGTGTGGAGGTATGGGGAACAATTGTGTATGTGCTGAACGGCAGTTTGGGCAGCAATTGTGTATGCATTGTATGGAAGTACGGGCAGCAACCTTGTATGTGCTGTACAGAGGTCCAGGAAGCAATTGTGTATGTGCTGTGTGGAGGTCTGCGCAGTTAACGTGTATGTGTTGTAGGTCTGGGCAGCAATCATGTATATACTATGCATATGGCTGTATGGGCAATCATGTGTGTATTGTGAAATAGAAAATGTGAATAGAATAATGTCTGGGCTCAAATTCCATGGTTTTACTCAATTTAAGGGCTGATCTTCTTTCTCTCCTTCAACCCTTGCTTAACACCATTCTATCAAGTGTTGATGTGTTAACTTGATTTCAAATTTTTCTGGGGCATCAGGCACAAGACATCAGCCTATATCAGTCAAGTGGCAGGATGCCCAAGTCAGGCACATCCCATCAGGATAGTGCAGGACCAATCCGGGCAGCCAGGCAAGTCGGGCAACTATATGGCCAGGTGGGGTAGCTGTGTCACCACTTCTCTGGCAGACGTCTGAAATGATGTCACGATTGAATACATGTGGAAGGGCTCCATGGAAGGATTGGTATCCTGGTGTGAGTTCCTGGCATGATTTATGAACTCATGGAAGGGTGGTAACCTTGGTGAGTGACTCTGGACTCATGGAAGGGTGGTTACCCTGGTGAGTACTTTTTGGTCTTGTGTGGACGGCGCTTGTGAACAGGCTAGTTGGATGTACAAGATGTAAGTTGGGAGATTTCATCCACTATGTTTGTGCATCAGCATATGTATGTGAATTGCACATGCATGGTTGACTTGTTTTCGATGCTTGGACATTGCTTGGTATTTTGCCTGTGAATGTCCACGGGCATCGGGGACGCTTGGACAACCCGTGGATACGCGTGTGCACACCTGTTTGGGACTCATGGTTTCCTTATGTGTTTTGCAGGTGGTAAGTGTGCACACTTAACCCAATTTATTCATTATTTCATGTTACTAAGGTTTATTGGGTGTAGGGTTCACATTCACTTAAAGTGTGGGCGAACACACTTATAATTTTATAAGTGAGTTCACATCAGGGTGGACTATTTTTAATGAACCAAGGCCAAATATGAGAGATGAACCAAGGCCATTGGGTTAGGGTTCACATTCACTTAAAGTGTGGGCGAACACACTTATAATTTTATAAGTGAGTTCACATCAGGGTGGACTATTTTTAATGAACCAAGGCCAAATATGAGAGATGGGCACCCGGGCACTCCCAAAAAGCTTCACGAGTTGCTATTCTGGGTGTGGGAGGGCCAAAGTGGGCAAGCCCTGACTTGTAGAGCACTCAACTGGAAATCGTGGGCTGTTAGGAGCTGTGTGGACAGGAAAAACAGAAAGTTTACTCATATACATGAGCTACAGGTGGAATACATGCGAAGTACAAGGGTCCCAAGGCTGGCTGGTCTCTCTACAAGGCAGGTCAACTTCATCTACAAGGGCTGCAGGCTGATCGATTTGGCTCCAGGAGCTTGTGCATGGCTGTTGGGACTGTTTTTGGGCTTCTCTGCTGAGAATAGGCCTTGGACGGAGTGAGCAGAGGCTCTACAGGAGCTGGCCGACTGTTAAAAGGGCCATTATTGGCTGTTTTTACAGGTTTGCAGGAGGTTTCTCGCGACGAAACTTGAGCAAACATGTCCCTAGACAAGTACCAGGCCTGGGGATGTGATCTGGTGGAACCTGTGGGTGGTGGCTAGTGAGCCAAAACCATGGCTGGTTACCGGTTTGTAGGTTTGGGACAGCAACTTGTTAAGGGTTGGTGACCGCTTTATCAAAGTACAGGAGTGGTTGGTGATTACTCTACCCTGGTTGGTGACTGAGGGTGTTCTACAGGAGCGGTTGGTGATTGCTCGACCTTGGTTGGTGACCGAGGGTGTTGCAAACAGGAGTGGTTGGTGACCACTCGACCTTGGTTGGTGACCGAGGAGTTGTAGGTAATGTGTTTACCTATGTTTCCACAGTTGGATAAATCTGGTGTCGGCTGGATGAGTGTACTCTTTGGGCACCGCATCTTGTACATATAAATATTTCTGTTGGTAATAAAGATACCTCAGGGGGGGCTGGCCCAACTTCAGTCCCTAGTGCTATGTCATGTGCAAGTTGGGTTATGTTTGCAGGATGTATATGCTCATGTAATGTTTCACAATGATGGTAATCATGTATATGTTAGGAATGGTTGATGTATGTATGCTGTTTTGGTAGTGAATTGGTTCCGTATACACGTGCCCGTATGTGACAGCGGTATCAGAGCATTGGTTTCTTTCTTTGCTTGAGAAAGACGATTTTTGGGCATATGGAAAGCATTTTGTTGAGCATACAGATTGTGAAACATGAGCATGCAAGCAGGGTCTGGTGAGCATTCAGATGCACAGCGGTCTGCTAAATGTGCATATTCTGACCAGGCCGATGTACTTTCAGAGCTAGAGGCTCTCAAGCATCAAGTTAGACGCTATCGTGAGGAGACAATTGAATTGTGGTCTCTCAAGAATGACCCTGATGTGCAAAGGGTTTTGAATGAAAAGAAAAAGAAGGGCTAAGGTGATGATGCAGCTTTTGAAGCAGCAGAGATGGGATGTGAAGATCCTAAAGACCTGGCCATATCTTATTTGAAAGGCAAAAAGGATGTATTGGGTGTCAGAAGTCCTCTCCTGTCTGTACATTTACACCAGGGTCTTTGTTGTGGGTGTGCCTGCCCGGATTAGTGTTTTCTCATTTTTTCCCACTCTCCATATTTTTTTCTATTTTTTTTGTAGTGGGAGGGTGTTTTGTGCATGTTGGCTACCTCTGTATGCTGGCCGACTGCAGGACTGTGTATTCAGACACTGGCCGCCCCTGCTTCTCTCTGCTGCTGGCCGACTTCACACGTGTGAAGGCCGACTGTTTAATGCTGGCCGACTTGAGATGCAGCAGTCGGGTGTCTATATGGGTGCTGTCGGCTGTTCTACTGCTCCCTTCTTCTCTCTGCTGCTGGCCAACTTCACACGTGTGAAGGCCGATTGTTTGATGCTGGCCGACTTGAGATGCAGCAGTCAGGTGTCTATATGGGATCTTATTTGAAAGGCAAAAAGGATGTATTGGGTGTTAGAAGTCATCTCCTGTCTGTACATTTACACCAGGGAATGTGTTGTGGGTGTGCCTGCCCGGATTAGGTGTTTTCTCATTTTTTCCCACTCTCCATATTTTTTCTATTTTTTTTGCAGTGGGAGGGTGTTCTGTGCATGTTGGCTACCTCTGTATGCTGGCCGACTGCAGGACTGTGTATTCAGACATTGGCCGACTGCTCCCTGCTTCTCTCTGCTGCTGGCCCACTTCACACGTGTGAAGGCCGATTGTTTAATGCTGGCCGACTTGAGATGCAGCAGTCGGGTGTCTATATGGGTGCTGTCGGCTGTCCTACTGCTCCCTTCTTCTCTCTGCGCTGCTGGCCAACTTCACACGTGTGAAGGCCGACTGTTTGATGCTGGCCGACTTGAGATGCAGCAGTCGGGTGTCTATATGGGTGCTGTCAGCTGTCCTACTACTGGCCGACTGCACATGTGGGGCCATATAAAATGGCCCCATGGCCCCCCACTTGTTGTATTAGGTTTTCGGGATTTTCTTGTGTATATAGAGCAAGAGTTACATGCCTCTCTCTCTTGCTGGATTTTTCTGCACTGTACTTGCTCTTGTGTTCTCAGATTTTGTCTTCATCTCTGTTGCATATTCTAACATTGGGTGATGCAGGTACAAAAAGGACTCCCCGCGTGGAAGCACATGCAGATTCCAGCACATCAGGAGATGTAGATCCTCGTCACCGTTATGCATCTTTACGCCGAGAGCATTCTTCAAGTGAAGATTCTCACCACTCCAGGAGCGTGTCTGGAGTACGTGGGAAGAGAACCAGGCATGAGTCTCCTAAGTCTAGACATGGGGCTAGAGACAAGTCTCATTCTAAAAAGAAAAGCCGAGAGTTCAAGTCAGGAGACAAAGATGTAAAGTTTGAGAACTTCTATGGCAAGATGGATACTACGAAGGCGCTTGCTTTTGTGAGACAGTTTGAAATTGCTTTTTGCAATGAAGATTTCTCTGAGAAGGCTTAACTCAAGCATGTGGGTATGCATCTCAAAGAGACAGCTAGTGATTGGTGGATGGCTAAGCTTTTGGATGCAAGTGCTGCCCGCACATGGGATGACTTCAAAATTCAGTTTTATGCTCAATTCTTGCCTCCAAACTTTGCCAAGAATGTACGCAAAGAGTGGGATTAGTTGAAGCAGGATGAAGGGGAGACATTGCAGACATATATAGCTAAGTACTGGAAGGTATTGCTGAAAGTTACTCCCTTTATGTCTCTTTCTAATTGTCAAATCCCCACGGATCCCCTCGTGATCGATCTTGGTTCGAAACTCGAATCCTGCAAACAAACGAACAAACAAACAAGCAAGGGGGTGCAGGCCTGACTCACCTCCCAACCATGACAGCCGTGGGCGAGCCCACAGTCTTGGCTGTCCCCACCGAGCCACGAGCTGAGCTAACTAGGATGACGTACCGACCAATCTCCTCCTCGCGACGTCCCATACCGCCACAAAGCTGCCCTCGCGGGCCTCGAGACTGCTGTCGGCCTCGGCTGCGTAAAGCAGGTGCACGTCTACACTAGATCCAGGCTCCAAGACCATAGAGCTCTCACAAACTCGCGAGACTCTCTATATTCCAATAACTAACCTTGGCCACCCTTTTATAGGCTCTTGGCCGGTCATCGGGCGTCCACACTTGGGTGCCCGCCCGTCCATATTGGGGTGCCCGCCCGTTAGTATTTCCCTAACTTAGCTCGTCAATCAGCCTGCCTAGTTCCAAGCTTCCCAAAGCCTCGAAACTAGTCTTGCATGCGTATAGCACATGGTAGATACACACTGTGCACATGACATACTCCTCTTCCTCTAAGAGCTCACTCCTGAGCTCACTAAAAAGCCAGGGTAATCTCTCTGAAGAGTAGTCAATGTCTCCCATGTAGTGTCGTCCTCAACACGATCCTTCCACTTGATCTTGTATTCCGTGATAAGCGTATGACGCAATCTTCGTTCACGAAATCCAAGAATCTTTTCAGGTTTGTGCGGAACAAATGTCATGTCCTGGACATCTATAATTTCTTGAGGAGTAACTAATTGATCTGCTCCACCCAGTACTTCCTTAAGTCTATTGATATGAAATACAAGATGAACTTTCACATGAGAAGGCAAATCCAATTCATATGCAATTGAACCAATCCGTCGTGTAACACGAAATGGTCCACAGTATCTAGGGGATAATTTCGGAGACCTACCTGTCCGTAAAGTCTCGGTATCTTTCGAAACTCGCAAATACACCATCGTTCCTTCAGAGAACTCTCTAGATGAATGATGTCTATTAGAATAAAACCTGTCTCGGTCTTGAGCACTTCTAATAGATTCCTTCGCAACTTGTAACATTTCCTGCATATCTTGCAAAAAATTACGTGCTGCATCATGCTGAAGTCCCGAGAATCCTACTGTAACAGGTGATCTAGGTTGAAAACCATACATAAGCATGAAAGGACTAAACCTTGTACTCGTATGCTTAGTACTGTTATATGCAAATTCTAACATAGGAAGATAATCCTCCCATGAACTCTGTCTTTTGGATACATATGCTCGAAGCATATCCTCCAAAATCTGATTCACTCTTTCAGTCTGGCTATCAGATTGAGGATGATCTGAGGAACTCAAATTCAAAGTTGTTTCCAACTTCTCAAAAACAAGTTTCCAAAAATCACTCGTAAACTTAGAGTCCCTATCATTGACTATGTCCTGCGGTAACCCGTACAGTCTAAACAATTGCTCGATAAACTGCCGAGCTAATTGCGTAGCTGTAATAGTCTTCCGGGTCGGTAAAAATCTAGCCATTTTTGTCAAGCGATCTACCACAACCCAAATAGAATCGTGGCCTTGATGTGTTCTTGGAAATCCGGTAATAAAATCCATGGAAATACTTTCCCATTTATTACCTGGGATTTGCAAAGGATGCAACAACCCAGCCTGTCTAAAGCGTTTAGCTTTATTTGCCTGACAAATTTGACACTTGAGAACCTAATCTTCTACATACCCTTTCATCTTTGGCCAATAAAAAGTGTGTTTCACTAATGATAGTGTCCTGTGTACCCCAGGGTGTCCAGCAGAAGGGGCGTCGTGACACTCTTTAAGAATCTTGGACCTAATGTCCAAGATGTGTGGTACACAAATTTTGTCATTACGGAACAGTAAACCATTCCGAATCATCCACTGGCCTCCTGCAGCCTGAATGGTAGACTGCTCAGTCATCGAGTCTTGGTCAATCAATGAGCTCTCGTCCTGGATCTTCTGCCAAAATGGACCAAAATAACTATCAGTCCTGCAAAGCCCTCTCAATGACTGAAATAAGTCAGTAGAAATCTCGGTGAACGACAAAGAATTCACCTCTCTAATCCGACTAAGCGCATCTGCAATACTATTCATGGACCCTTTCCGATAACGGATCTCAAAATCAAAATCTTGCATTAACTCTGCCCAACGAGCTTTCCTTCCTCTCAAATCATCCGCATCACACACATACTTGATTGACTGATGATCAGTCAATACCACAAACTTGGAGCCATATAAATAATGTCTCCAAACCTTGAGAGCATGAATCACAGCATAAAGCTCCTTCTCAAGGGTTGGCCAACGAGATTGAGTGTCGTCTAGCTTTTTACTTTCAAAAGCAACCGGTCTACCATCTTGAAATAAAGCAGCCCCAATAGCATAGTCACTGGCATCAGTTTCAAGAACATAAAGCCGACTAGGATCAGGCAATGCTAAGATAGGTGCTTCCTTGACTTTATCTTTCAAAAGTCTGAAGGCCATATCCAAATCGTTATTCCAAGTGATAGGCTGATTTGACTTACGTCCACGACCTTTCAATAAGTCGGTCATCGGTAGTGTGAGCTGAGAGTACTCCCGTACAGATTTCCAAAGAAAAACTACAAAACCGAGAAAAGAACGAAGTTGTTTCACTGTTCGTGGTATAGGCGAGTCCAAAACCTTCTGAACTCGGTCATAGTCAATGCTCAACCCATCTTGAGTGATCTTGTGTCCCAAGTAAATGATGTCGGTCATAAAGAACTCACATTTACTTAACTTAGCATATAGTTGATTCTGTCTCAAAATAGATGAGACAATCATGAGGTGTCTGACATGATCCTCAAGAGTACGACTATATATCAAAATATCATCCAGGAACACCACCACAAATTTCCCGAAACTCGTAATGGCCATACCTAGTCCGAAAGGCGGTTCTTTCGACATGCCTTTCATGAATACGTATCTGGTGATAGCCAGTACGTAAATCTATCTTCGTGAAATATTTCGCTCCTGCTAACCGGTCAATTAGGTTATCTGATCTAGGGAGAGGATAACGGTTCTTAATGGTCAGCTTGTTCAATCGCTTGTAATCTATACACATTCTCGTAAACCGGCCTTCAGAAACCAAAGGGCGGTGACACAAACAAACAATCACTCGCACATAAAACACTTCAACGCCATTGAGGACCTAGAAAAGGAAAACAAACAGGGGGAGCTAGAGTGCTCCTCATGATCAAGGCTGCCACAACCATCCATAGCCTCTCACACTATGAACACCATCACACCCTGACACATCCAGTGCTTCTGCATCACAACACAGACTCCCAAACTGTCTCTCAAGAGTATCACGGCACAGCATACCATACAGTCAACACACCTGTACAAACCCTCTCTACCTTCCAAGGGTACTATCCATCTCTGTCATGGATTCCCTGTCCCCTGTCATATCAGTAGCAAGGCTGTACCAAACATGTGTCCAGTCTTGTACCTTATGCCTGCATGTGACCTATCTCCTGGAGAAACCCAAAAACATGTCTCTTGGAGAAAACCTACGACCTGTTTCCACATGAAACCCTTAGGCCTGTTTCCCTTTGAAACTACTGTCCTGTTTCCATACATCTAGTTACCTGTTCCCTCATGAAACATCTGGCAACATAAAGATGCCCATATATGTAGGTCCCACTGTTCCTTTCTAGCAAGAGAAAACAATCTGCTCCATGAGCACACAGCCATGCGAGCTTGCATCACTCCCATGCCAAGAAACATAACCAAATGACCTGTACTTGCAGCCAAAAACCCAAGTACATAGCTGAATTTGCAGCCAAGCAAAAACAGCCCATAAACAGTTTCAAAACAGTCCCGAATCCAAGCATAGAGAAGCTGAAAGTTCCATCAGTTGAACGCCATCGACATGATGTCTATGTTCATGAATATCCAGCCCTTGTTCACCTTTATGTCAAGAAAAACCAGCCCTTGTCTTCTGCAAAAACACGCCCCCTCCAAAAAGCACCAGTGCTATTGGGCGTTTCATAGCAAGCAAGGGAGGGAAAAAGAGAGTCAAGGCGCATGTGCAGTCCCACTGCTTTCACCCAAAAAGCAAGCACAGGAAGACACTCAGCTGCGTCTATAGACCCTGTAGGGCAGCCCGCCAACAGTTCCTTCCTGCTGTCCGTACAGGCCTGCATCTACCACCTGGACCAGCCGCCAGCCAATCTGCAGCAGCCGCCGCCAGTACCATCAGCATCCGTACGCTGTACCTGCACAGTAGGCGCCTGCAGCCACATCCGCCACCTACCCTGTACGGCCAGTTCAGTACCAGTTCAGTATGCAGCAAAAAGCCCAGATCTTCAGCGCTGGCTGCCTGTATATCCAGATGAGCAGCCCTCCTGACTGGAAAAGCACACCCACCTCAAAAGATAGGCGCCTCCTCCTTTTTTTGCCCGACAGCCCCTCTTTTACCAAAAAGCTCACACGTGGCCCCAAAAAGCACACGTGCCTCATCTAGGGATAGGCGCCTCCTTGCCTGCCAGCCCCTCTTCTTCCCAAAAAGCACACGTGGCCCCAAAATAGCTTATGGGCCATGTTTTCTTCATAAAGGCATTAAAAATGACTTTAAAGGTTTTTAAAACCTTTTAAGTTAAAATTTCTTTGCCCCCTTTCACACATGGGGTTGTCCACACATGGGCTTCCATCTTCACTCCCACCTGATGCCATTCACACTGTCAACCATGTCCCCGTGCACACCTGCATCTTGTCCAGAGAAAAACACAGGGTCGTAACATTCTCCAAGTATTATCCTTCTTTCTCCTAAGCAACACAGGTGCACCCCAAGGTGATTTACTTAGACGGATCGCACCAGGGATCAAGTCAATACGATGATCTATTGCCCGTTCAGGTGGTAAACCCGATGGCAGTTCCGTAGGAAATACATCTTGAAATGAATGAAGTATCTTCTGTAATTCTTTGCTTTCAAACACACTTAATTCATTCACATCCATGGAAGGGATGAGAAAAGAAGAAAGTGGAATCAATACACAAGGGAAAGCGGTATACAAAGAAGAATCCATTATATTTTCAAAATCAATTGTATTTACAAGAGGTCCCTGAGAGGGATGGATACAATCACCTAAAATACTATACTTGGTGTTCCTATGCTGAAAAGAAAAAATATGACTAGACCAATCTATCTGGACGTCAAGAGTCTTAAACCACTCAATCCCTAATAACAAGTCTACATTTTCCAGATGCATAACATAGCATTCGAGAGTATCTTTGTAGTCCTGAATCTGGATTGGAAGCATCTCCACCTTGCGATCCCAAACTTGTCTTCCCGCAGGTAGACGTACCTCATAGGTATGGTCGCTAAGTGTCGTATCAAGACTCAATTTCTGCACAAGTTTGTAGTTAACAAAGTTATGCGAACTACCAGGGTCTAAAAGAATGTGAATTTTATGGCCATTCACTTCTCCATAAACTCGGAGAAGATCATGCAAACCAAATACCTTAGAATTGAACAGACAATCAGCGAGAAAGTACAGTAATTGACGTACCTGTCAAAGACAACTGGTTAGCTGCCTTTGGCTTGGGTCGTGCGTTTGACTTGGTACCCTTTTGCTTTGGGCACTCGTTACGCATGTGTCCTTTTTCTTCGCAGATAAAAGAACGTCCTTCTTTCTTGAGCTTCAAAGCCCTAAGGAGCCTTTTCTTCTTGGCTGGTGTCGAACTTGTATTCTTCGAAGGTTGGTCCGAAGACTTGCCTTCAGTCGTGTTAGCCATAGGTGCGGAGAACTTTCTTTTATGCTTGTTCCCCTGCTCGGTAACGGGTTTCGACTTGGAAGAGACCATCGTATCATCATAGATACGAGCTAAATGAATGGCCTCGTCCAAAGTTTTACATTTGTTATTTTTTACGTGTAATCGGTACGAGACTGGTAAACCAGCTACGAAAGACCCCAAAAGAGTAGTGGGATCCATCTTTGTAGCTTTCATCTGCAAGTCACGAAACTTCTGGAGATAGACCTCATAAGTGAGGTGCTGCGAGAGGTCATGGTCAAAGCTGAAAACCGGGCAACAACATCATAATCATCCTCTTTCTTGAGGAATTCTTTCTTGAAGATATCTTCAAATTGTACCCAAGTCGTTGGCTTAGGGTTGAGTTCCTTCCACCAAAGCAAAGCTTTGCCGGACAAGAAACCTGCTGCTAATTGGATCTTCTTTCCATCATTATATGGATGAAACTGAAAGTGAACTTGCCACTTATGTAGCCACGTGTCCACGATCTCCTTGGTTCGCTGCTTTTGCTCACCCCCGAACGGTTTCGGAGTAATATTGGGGCCTAAAGCTGAAGCCAAGGTATCCATACCCGAGAAAGTAGAGAGGGTAGTGGTCAATAGAGCGATGGAGTTCTGCAAAGCTTGCATCTGGGCTGCGATTTGTGCCTGACGTTCTGTCGAAGAAGCTTCGAGAGCTACTTTGAACTCTTGGAAATCTGATTTTGACACAAAATCGTCAAAAAGATCGGCATCGGTACCTTCCGTAGCCGGCAAGCCTTCGCGTTCCACAAGGGGCTCCAACTCTGATTCTTGGGTCGACATTGTGAAGAGGGTACGTGGAGAGAAAATTCGATCTTTGCACAACAAAAGTGCACGAGAACTTGAGAGCTTGAAAACTTGAGAACTTGAGAGATGTGTGGCAAGAAGCCCACTTGAGGGGGTTTATAAAGGTTTCCCAAAAGCCCAAACATCTCCATAAGCTAGGCTTAGCTTTTGCTTTAGCTTTTGTGTTTTTTTTTCTTGAATAAATAAATATAAATATAAATATAAATATATATATATATATATATATATATGGATATATATATTCTATTGTCTTAAAAAATAAAACACCTTGGAAACCTTGGAGAGGAGAGGACTTTTAAACCTTTAAAAAAAATTTTAAACTCCCCTAAAAAAAACAAAAAACGAAAGCACTAAAAAAAACGAATGCTTTCCTTGTGTTTTTTTTTCGCTTCCCTCCTAATTTGCTGGCGTCACCCACCGGGCTACAGGCGTCTCCCGTCGGCCAACTCACCTGGCGGCTGCTGGCGTCACCTGCGCTGGGCCGCCTACCAACACAGAATCGGCCGCCTGCCTGGCTGGAGCGCCTACGCAGGCCTGGGCTGGCCTGGGTGCTGCCCGGACTGGCGACGCAGTCTGGGCTGGGCGCCGGCCTGCTTGGCCTAGGCGCCGCCTGGGCTGGCTACGCTAGTCGGGCCACAAGGCCACGTGGCCTGGTCGCTTGGCCGCCTAGCCTTAGGCGCCTTCAGCCCGCCGGTAACCACTGCCTGCAAACGTGCCAACGCATCAATCTGCCCGCGTATAAGCGATCCAGCACGTCTCTCGCTCTCTCTCTCGTTCACCAAAAAACAACGAAAAGCAAACTTGCGTTTTTTTCTGTTTCTCTCCCTGCAGTTCATGCATATGACTGCACACACAAACATGCCTCTTCTTTGCAAAGCAATCAACCCTACTTAGACTACCACCTCCCCATCAACATGGGTGTCTTTGATGAAGAAAAAACACATACCAAATCTGATAACTGCAGTATGCACAGAAAAAACAGCAAGCTTTTTAACACATACCGTTCTTCGACCTCTTCTTCTCCACCTACAGACTTGCTCGTTCACGAGGTATGCTCTGATACCACTGTCAAATCCCCACGGATCCCCTCGTGATCGATCTTGGTTCGAAACTCGAATCTTGCAAACAAACGAACAAACAAACAAGCAAGGGGGTGTAGGCCTGACTCTTCTCCCAACCATGACAGCCGTGGGCGAGCCCACAGTCTTGGCTGTCCCCACCGAGCCACGAGCTGAGCTAACTAGGATGACGTACCGACCAATCTCCTCCTCGCGACGTCCCATACCGCCACGAAGCTGCCCTCGCGGGCCTCGAGACTGCTGTCGGCCTCGGCTGCTTAAAGCAGGTGCACGTCTGCACTAGATCCAGGCTCCAAGACCATAGAGCTCTCACAAACTCGCGAGACTCTCTATATTCCAATAACTAACCTTGGCCACCCTTTTATAGGCTCTTGGCCGGTCATCGGGCGTCCACACTTGGCCGCCCGCCCGTCCATACTTGGGTGCCCGCCCGTTAGTATTTCCCTAACTCAGCTCGTCAATCAGCCTGCCTAGTTCCAAGCTTCCCCAAGCCTTGAAACTAGTCTTGCATGCGTATAGCACATGGTAGATACACACTGTGCACATGACACTAATGGGGAGAAGAAACGGAAGTTTGAATTAGGTTTGCACCCCATCATTCAAGAGAGCTTACAGGTGTACCCAAATCAGACTCTTCAACAATCGATAAACTTGGCACTCATAGCTGAAAATTTGCATATGAAGTGGATTAAAAACAAGTCAAATTCAGATTCATTTAAGGGCAAGAGACGGGCTGGTTATGGCCAGAAAAAGGGTGGACAGCCCTCTAAAAGTGAGCAGAAAGATGCCTAAGATACAAAGGGAAACTCGTCTAAGAAGCCGGGGGGTAAACGCAATGATTTTGGGCTGTGTCCCGAGGATCATCGTATTGATGTGATACTTGGGAGTACGCCCCCGAATAGACCTCCTTACAGGGTGAGTGCAAGAAAGTCAGCAAGAAGAGATTATGGCGCACGTTAATGACTTGCTTGAGAAAGGGTTGATACGCCCTAGTTCATCTCCTTATTGCTCAACTGTGTTGCTGGTGCAAAAGAAAGACGGGACGTACAGGATGTGTGTGGATTATCGTGCCCTTAACAAGGTGACGATAAAGAACAGGTTTCTGATACCACGTATCGATGATATTTTGGATAGGTTGGAGGGTGTAGTATGTTTTAGCCGCATCGATCTTAAGAGTGGATATCATCAGATATACGGGTGGCCCCTCGGGATATTCACAAAACTGCTTTTCGTATGCAGTTTGGACTTTATGAGTTCTTGATGGTTCCGTTTGGACTTACTAATGCTCCTGCCACATTTAATTGTATGATGGATCGTATCTTCAAATCCAATAGAAAGTTCACAGGTACTTTCTTTGATGACATCATTGTGTTCTCTATACATGAAGAGCATCATAAGGAGCATTTGGCCATAGTGTTTGAAGAGCTTCGTCGCCATAAGCTCTACATTAATGGCAAGAAGAGTGATTTTTCCTTGGTTGAAATTCATTACCTTGGTCATATTATATCCAACGATGGGGTACGTATGGATCCCCCCAAGTTGCAGGCTATAAAAGATTGGCCAGAATTGAAGAATTTACATGAGATCAAGAGCTTTGTGGGATTATGCTCATATTATCGCCGGTTTATTAAGCTCTTCGCCGAGATTGCTTCACCTTTGCATGATTTAACAAAGAAGAACGCTACTTTTCACTGGGGTGACAAGCAAAGGAATGCCTTTCTTAAGTTAAAGGAAGCAATCATGACTGGACCGGTGTTAATCATTCCAGATTTGCATAAACCTTTCTCGGTGGAATGTGATGCATGTGGGAGTTGTATTGGTGCAGTGTTGAACCAAGAAGGCCATGCACTGGCATATGAGAGCCGTCGGTTGCAACATGCCGAACTCTACTTGCAGGTTTACGAGAAAGAGTTATTGGCAGTGATTCATGCTCTCACGATGTGGAAGCATTATCTTTTGGGAGCTGAATTTACCGTTAAGACTGATCATGAGAGTCTACGGTATTTTCTTACACAGATTCAGCTATCTGAGAAACATATGAGATGGGCAAACTTCCAAGTTCCTATCTATGTTTCATTTTCAGATTTTACATACTCTTGGTGTTACGACCTTGTGCTTTTCTTTGGATAGTAAGCAAGTGGGCATGGGCACGGGAATTTCTGAAGGCCGGTTTCATGGTTCCATTGCTGGGATATCGTCGACTTTCTCAAGGAGGCGAGCCTGTGGTTGTCACATCAAAAGCCTCAACATGTGGAAAGTGAAAAGGAAGTGTTAGGAGACAGTGCAAGATTATGTGTCTTTGCCTATATGAGGTGAAGAGCAAAAGCTAAAGATGAAGCTCAGGAGAAAAGACACCAAGGACAGGAAGTAGTGAGCCAGGAACAAGAAGCAGCTGAAGTGTTATGGTGCAAGAGATTGGTTGAAGGCTATGGCTTTTGACACTTTGTCACCGGTGGTATCTTCACGGAGGCTTCATTGGTTCGGAAGGTAGCTTCTTTCTATGTTTAGCAGTGGTGGTCTACTATGCTTCATTGGGGACTTGTGCTTACCACTTGGGTGGAGTACAAGCGGGTTTTGGGTGCCTGAGGATGTAATAGATGAGGCTCAGCCGGAAGTGGAGGAACTTGATGAGGTTCTTATTCCCGAGCAGATACTGGCACATAAGGAAAGAAAGGTACAAGGTAAAGTTTCCCGTCCCTGTCTTGTGAAGTTCAAGAACTGTTCACCGATGGATGCGAAGTGGATGGAGGAGGGTGGCTTAGCAGATTCACCTCAGGTATTGCAGCTTTATCTTGATGCCTGTGAGTTGGAGCCAACTCTTGCGACGGCTCATTCAGGTTCAGCAGAGCTAGGGTCTAGAGCATTGCTTGATGCTCAAGAGGGGGGTAGCACCTCCGCTTCCTTGTTACAGACACACTCAGTTGTCATCTAGGAGTTGCTTGGTGACATCTTTGTATTCACCTGAAGGTACTGGAGGTTGACAGTACGCTTATGGGACTTCTATGATATTGTGTACTAGTCACATGAGATGGTAAAGTTGGGTATGGTTCACAGTCGGCCGCACCATGAACTATAACTGCAACTATGGATAACTCTGTCTACATCTATGGGTAATAGAGATGGTTTTTGCCTTTGGAACTAAGGTATGACTGAGGAAGATTGGGACATTGATCTTTGTCATATTGTTAAGGCTGTTCTTGACCATAGGATTGGTCAATTGGATATTGAGATGATGCTATTTGTGGAGTTGATCTCCTTTGGAATGGCATGGTTTGGTTGAGCTCAAAGTCTGCAGCAACCTGAGCTAACACTTCGAGACTCTATGAAGGGCATAAGCAAGTGGGCACGGGCACGGGATGGACAGTGTGAACGGCATCAGCTTGGAATCGAGAAGAAACCCATGTGTGGCCAAGAGGACAAAAGGATTTAAAGTTTATGAGGGTTTAAAACCTTGGATGATTTAAAATAATAAAGGATGCATTTTTTTTAAACTATTGCTTTTAGTTTTTGGAGAAAAGCAGGCTGGGGCGCCTCCTTATAAAGAAGGGTGGCGGAATTCGATGAGGCGTGTGGTTGCTCCTTCTTGGATAGCTGGTCGCCAGAGAGCACAAGCAAACATGGTCGTTGGCACACAGCAACCGAGGCACCGCTGTAGGCAAGACAAGGCCATGTCCATGGTGTTGGCGCCGGCGAGAAGAGAGAGGTAGCCTGGTAAAAAGCAAGGCATCGTGGTTGGGGGTGCACGGCAGCAGCCAGTCGCCAAAAAGCAAGCAGGCGTACCGCATGTTTGGGAAGGCGGTGCAAGGGATGGGCACACAGCAGTGAGCCAGGCGGGTGCTGGCGGACGTGGAGCAGGCATAATGCTGGTGGCGGCTGCGTGTGTGGAAGCAGCCAGGCGGGCGGCTTTCTGCAGCGTGGAACAAGCCGGCATCGTCATCATCACCTTCGCCCCCCCCCTCCCTTCTTTTCACATGCGCTTTCATCTACCTTGTGCTAGAGTTGCACCGGGCCTCGTGAGCTTAAGAGGCTGCTTGGCACTCTCTGGATCTATGCTCTCGAGACTGGCTGAGAAGGCGAGAGGTGGCTAAGAGGTAGACTACAGAGTCCTTTCATGGTCAGACGCACAGAGGGCTGCAGCATGAGCCTTTATGGAGACAAAAATCTGTTCGTCTTGGAGTGCTACAGTGTTTGGAAGGCCATGATGGAAGCTCTTTTGAAAGCCGATTTTATCTCCTTACGAAGAGAGCAAGGGTGCTATGAAAAGTGTCTTGGCTAGCTAGTGAAAGGACTTGGATCATGGGACACATCTAAGGTAGACTTACAAGAGAGCATGGGCGCCACGAGAGGTGCCGGCTAGCAAGTCTTGAGCCTTGAATGTGTATGAGGTCGTCGAACACTTAGCTTGAAGGCTTTTTGAAGACAAAGATCAAGGGTTAAGGCTTTGCGAATGGTTCTTGACGAAGAAGACATGGGGTAAGGCCTACTAAGCACTCATGTGGAAGACCAGGGTGAAACTATAAGGGATCCTATTGGTGGAGGATTTTAGAAGTTGTACTTTGTACTCAAATTTAATCAAGTAAAGAAATACCGCAAGGGGCGCCACTGCGTTTTGGGGCCAATCGGTGCCCGTGTACTATTTGCAGGAGCACTCTAGCTCCCCTGTTTGTTTTCCTTTTCTAGGTCCTCGATGGTGTTGAAGTGTTTTGTGTGCGACACTGCCCGTCAAATTTCTGAAGGCCGGTTTCACGTGGTAAGAAGAATGTAGTGGCCGATGCACTATCCCGAAGGCCTCAAGTAAGTGCTATTACAATAGCCTATCATCAGGATTTATCAGATATGTGAAATTCTTATCATACAGATGATGATTTTCAGCATATATGGGCTGGTTTTCAGCAGGGTTTAGCAGCCCCGAATTACTCCATACGTGATGGGTATTTGATGTTTCATAGTCGCTTATGTGTACATAAGGATTTGAGGCAGAAAGTGATGGATGAATGCCATGCACCGCCTTATGGAGGGCATAGAGGAATCCTTGCCACTATACAGGCTTTGGAGAGATACTTTTTCTGGCCAGGAATGTGTAAAGACATAGATGACTATGTGCGCCAATGCATGGTTTGCCAGAAAGTTAAGTTTGACAGGCATAAGACTCCGGGGTTGCTTCAACGGTCAACCGTTGCCGATTTCGAATCAGTCTTGGGAGAGTATTACCATCAGTAAGCAGGCACATTTTATTCCGGTATGGAAGACCATAAAGTCAGAGCATATGGCAAAAATATTTATGGCACAGGTTTTCAAGCATCATGGTATGCCAAAGACGATTGTGGGGGATCGTGATCCTCGCACCACAAGTTTGTTTTGGCAAGCATTGTTTGATAACATGGGAACGAAGCTGAATTTCTCTTCTGCATATCATCTAGAGACAGATGGGTAGAGTGAGATTGCAAATTAAGCAGTGCTTGATCTTTTGAAATGCTATGTGGCTGATCGCAAATTAGATTGGGAGAAGTATTTGTCACTGGTAGAGTTTGCTTACAACAATACAGTGCATACTTCTACGGGCAAGGCACCCTTTGAGATTGTTTATGGCAAGATTATTTTGCCACCTATCCTTCGCACGAAAGATGAGATATTTGCAACAAATGAGTATGTAAGGAATTTGGATACGGCCTTTGCATAGGTCCGGACAGCCATACAGAGATCCCAAGATAAGCATAAGAAAGCTGCAGATAAGCATAGAAAGCAATTGGATTTGAAGGTTGGAGATTGGGTTTTATTGAAATTCCAAAAGACTCGCCTTCGCAAGCAGACTGGGAAAGATGGTTACTATCCGAAGCTATCTTGTAGGTATTATGGACCATTTCAGATCTTGGAACAGATCAATGAGGTAGCTTAAAGGCTGGTGTTGCGAGATCATTGGCGGATTCATAATGCTTTCCATATCAATCTCTTGAAGAGATATGTTGGTCTTGAGCCGGTGGAGCCGATTATGGAAGATCAACCTGAGGTTGATGAGCTGGAAGAGGTATTGCAGCCTGAGCAGATTGTTTTTCACAAGGAGCGGAAAGCTGCTAGAGGCAAGCTTGTCCGTAAGTACCTTGTGAAGTTCAGGAACTATCCAGCACTTGATGCGAAGTGGATGGACGAGGCATATTTTAAAGACTATCGAGATCTTCTTGCGGCCTACTTGGAAGCTTTTCAGTTGCGGGCAACTGATTAGAAGCCGGGGGGAATGTCATCACTTCTCTGGCAGACGTCTGAAATGATGTCATGATTGAATACATGCGGAAGGGCTCCATGGAAGGATTGGTATCCTGGTGTGAGTTTCTGGCATGATTTATGAACTCATGGAAGGGTGGTAACCCTGGTGAATCTGGACTCATGGAAGGGTGGTTACCCTGGTGAGTACTTTTTGGTCCTGTGTGGACGGCGCCTGTGAACGGGCTAGTTGGATGTACAATGTAAGTTGGGAGATTTCTCCACTATGTTTGTGCACCAGCATGTGTATGTGAGTTGCACATGCATGGATGACTTGTTTTTGATGCCTGGACATTGCTTCATATTTTGCCTGTGAATGTCCACGGGCACCGGGGACGCCTAGACAACCTGTGGATACGCGTGTGCACACGTGTTTGGAACTCGTATGGTTTCCTTATGTGTTTTGCAGGTGGTAAGTGTGCACACTTAACCCAATTTATTCATTATTTCATGCTACTAAGGTTTATTGGGTGCAGGGTTCACATTCACTTAAAGTGTGGGCGGACACACTTATAATTTTATAAGTGAGTTCACATCAGGGTGGACTATTTTTAATGAACCAAGGCCAAATATGAGAGATGGGCACTCAGGCACTCCCAAAAAGCTCCACGAGTTCAGGAAAGACGATGCCCAAGACGCCATCATTGGTGGTCACCGGGGCATGAATTCAACTCTGGAGAAGCTAGAAAGGCAATATTATTGGCCAAGAATGAGGCGAGATGTATCCACGCATGTGCAACACTGTGACGTTTGTAAGAAAGTGAAAGCTCCTCTTGGGAAGAAGATTGGGTTGTTATAGCCTTTACTCATTCCCGAAGGACCTTTCCAAGATATATCGATGGATTTTGTCACAAATCTGTCTCCCAGTCCGGGGAAGCGTAATACTCAGTGCTTAACTATTGTTGATAGATTTAGCAAATTTGTTTTGCTTATTCTATGGAGGTCATTTCTAGAGGGCATTGTTTGATAAGTTTGGTACTAAACCGAACTTTTCTTGTGCATTTCACCCACAGACTTATGGCTAGATAGAAATCTACAACCAGTTGGCCTTTGATGTGCTGAAGTGTTATGTCCATGATCAGCAAGGTAAGTGGGAATCATATTTACCTTTAGTTCAAGCTGTTTTGAATGATCTATTTTCTTCAGCTATTCGCAGGACTCCTTATGAAGTAGCATTTGGAAGACCGTTCCAGTTGCTATTGACCAGAACCTCGTCTTCAGTACCTAAAGCGAACAGAATGATGGAGTCTTACGAGGAGATTTTGGAATCAGTTAAAGATAGGTTGGCTAAAGTGCAGGAGGCCTACACTGGACAGGCCAATAAAGATCGAAGGGATGTGAAGTTCTCGGAAAGAGACTGGGTTCATCTTCGGATTATGAAGCAAAGACTAAAACAGATGGACAAGCGATGCCCAAAGTTGTCGTTCAGGAGCTTCAGACTCTTTCCTATCCAGAGAAAGATCAACGAGGTGTCAATGAAGTTGAAACTACCTCCGAGTTGGACTATCCAAGATGTGTTCCATGTCAGTTGGCTAAAACCATACAATCCTTTCAAAAGTTAAAGATGAAGCAGAACTAGACAGAGTTGACAAAGCTGAAGTGATGGTTCTAGAACAGATCCTTTTGCACCGCTTTAAGCATGGCCCAAGCCGAAGACAAAGATAGTTCCTCACGAAGTTTCAAGACTGAGGGTCATAGAGAGCAAAGGCCAGGCTTTGAGAGGCTTGTAAGTACTAAGAAGTCATGAGATCTCCAAATATCAAGCATACGACGCGATAGCTCTGCATTTGAAAACAAATGATAGGGATGCGTACATGGGGTGCTGATCCATGGCAATTCGGATCTCTAATACATAAAACCATTGGGCAATGATCCGATTTGGAGGTGCCTGTAGCAATCAAAGTATGTCCACCTCTGTCAAGCACCCAATCATCCACATAAAATTTGTCTAACCGTGCATAGATACATCCTACATCTCTTCTCCTATTAGACCATGAATAAAGAAGAGTGGATGGACTCCTCAAAATGTCATCCTCATGCCAACAATCTCTACCATGAATGGAGAGTATAAACCTCTCCCAAGATGCTCTTTCAAGAGGATGCACCAAGCCCTCATGCCCACCTCTTTTATCCGTTGGCATCTCAAATATGTTAAAATCCCCACCAATAATCCAATGGTCGGCAAGAGGCATCAATGTAGTGAGAGATTTCCAAAAGGCAATCCTCTCACCTCTATGGTTAGGAGCATAGAGGTTGAGAATACCAATGCGTGTAGTACCGTGCATAAGAAGGATCCACTACGCTCTCGCAGGCAAAATGACATCATGTCTCATGATGCAAGGCAAGATCAAAGCTAAAACAGAGATACAAACACTGCCCTTGGTACCAACAGCTGGTGACCAAAAGGTGTGTCCCGAGAGAAGCTTACCTGATCTCCCACACTGACTAGCATCCAGTTTATGCTCTTGCAAGAGCAATATATCCGTAGGTCCACTTGTGACTGCACAATGAAGCTGGGTTTTTACAATTTGTTTCCGTCGACGCGGAAAAAAACCCCCAAGACCCTGAATGTTCCAAGAGACAATCCTCATAAAGACTCAGAGTAGGAACGACCAGATCTCGTGGTCAACGAAGGACCCCTTTTAGAGGCGGAAGTACGTCTCGCATAGGTAAGGGACGGAAAATCTGACGATGTAAACCTTACCTCTCTCTCCCACTCCGGGGAAAAGCCAGGGCTAGTCCTCAGAACTGGAGAGGTACCATGACAGTGCGAATGTGCAACATCATCCTCAAGGGTACAATTGTCCTGTATAACTGTAATGCAGCATCCTCTTGTGAGGGATCCAGATCATGTGCCTGCAAGGCCTCATCCTCCAAAAAAGGATCAACATCCTGTGAGGCAAGAGCTGCATAGGGGTTAGGGTGCTCCACAGGGGGTGTGGGTGAAGGGGCAGGTACGGGGGTCCAAGGGTGCCTGCCATCCCTAACCACAACCCAACGCTGTGTGGTCTGCTATGGCAAAGGAGCAGCTGGAGTCTCGGCATCTGCAGAAGGCCTCTGATGGGCAGGACCACGCTCTCTCCTAGCATGGCCCCTTGATCTGGGACAATCTCTAGCAATGTGACCCTGTCGACGACAAATCCGACACTGGTCAGGTCTGCCTGCAATCTCCATCCTCTGAAGCATAACATGATCATCAGTAATTGATGGATCAGGAACAAGCACAAGGACCCGGGGTACACCATCAAGAGTGGCCGTAATGGCCGCGGAAGCTGAGGCGAGAGAGCTCGGGAGGATTGGTACCTTTAGAACCTGGCCAAAATCATTCACACCACCATTGAGGAGGAGAAGATGAGGCATGCCCGCCGCCTCAACATTCGAGTCACAGGTATAGCCGAGACACCCGACTCCACTCCCGAGAAAGATGGACAGCTTCTATGCATGAAGCTCGGTTACAAGGAAGAGCACCCTCTCCCCTTCACCAAAGCATGGAGAGCCGGGAAAGACTCAACATGCAAGCGAGCCCTCATCCTACAGTTTGCAGGAGAGACGGAGAGGGTCACCTTCATGAGGAAGAGGGTCATACTACGGGGTTTAGAGGGAGCTCCTATTTTCTTGGATGATGATCTCACGAGGATGCAGCTTGAGCATAGGAGAACTTGCATGCCACGAGTCTTACACGCGAGGAGAGAAGGCAAGAAGGCCTTCTATCGAGATGGTCGGGTCATCATTGATGGCCGGCCCATGGATTAGCGGTTTGGGGCCTATGGGACACAGACCAGGCCACTGACAGAGATACACATAGCAGTATGGAACTGTAATGGTTCACTATGGGTGCAGCCTGGACGACTGGAGCATGTTATGGTGGGGAGAGACATCATACTTCTGACAGAGACACATCAGAGCCCAGAGAGAGGGCTACCTCGAGTAGAGGGATTCCAGTGGGAGTCAGCATACAGGAGGACCACACGCCAGGGTACCTCGAGAGGGTCGGGGGGAGTAGCAGTCCTATTCAGACGGGAGCTACAGGGGAGACTGAGAGTGGTAGCACAGGATCCAGAGGCCAGATACATGTGGATCAGCTTACAGCTCTCACAGGACAGGGTTATATACATAGCTCTATGTTACTTTTCTCCATCAGGATCCTCCTACGTCATTACAGAGGACATGCCACAGGAGGAGGAGATAGGAGCCTCGCCATACACTTGTCTGTCAGAGGAGATTATGCATTATTCTACACTAGGGGAAGTATTTCTTACGGGCGACTTCAATGCCCACACACAGAGCAGACAGTGTGAGGTGTATGACTATGATGACATGGAGATCCTCCACCCTGTGGATCCAGAGGAGATAGGGGCTAGTCGGGCATCAGAAGACACTGGACCAGACAGAGGGCATTATGGGGACCACTTACTAGAGTTGGGAGCCAGGCATCATCTCGTTATTTATAACGGGATGCTACAGTGGCCGGGGTCAGGAGGGCTGACATGCTTCCCACATGGGGGTCATACACGGACCGGAGGCACGGTGGTAGACTACATTATGGGGTCTTTGGAGGCATCACAGCTTGTCACCTCATTCTCCATTCCACCTCGTCCTATTGGAGCAGATCATACATACTTGGCATTTTCACTAGCCGGATCACCAGTATCACCAGCCCCCCACATACCGACGCCACACACTACCATCTACTTCACACGACATGGCAGACATATACACTGGCAGAGTAGAGGATGGACTCCTACTCATGGATCCCCTGGCATCTATGGATACCATTACAGCCCAGCTCGCATCACTCCTACACACGGCTGCATTACAGAGCTTCCCACATCGTGTACACTCAGGAGAGCCTGCGAGACCTGGGACTATGCCCCATAACAGATGGTATGATGACGAGTGCAGAGCCCTATACTCACGACTCCGCATACAGAGAGCCTTGGGAGCCATCACAGAGCAGGAGTCGAGGAGAGAGATGAGGAGACTTACTCGCCGCAAAAGGCGGGCCTTCGAAGAGATACAGGAGCTAGAGATCTTTCATTTCTTCATGAGTAGAGATAGCCCTGTCTCATGGCGGCACTTCAGAGAGCCCCGGACCCCGACGCCTATTGCAGACCCACAGACATGGCACACATATGCAGAGGGTCTATACCATGCCCCACAGCAGCCACCTATACCTCAGCCACAGGAGCCTCGACCTACCACAGCTAGCTTCTTTACCCACTCGATGGTACAGGAAGCTATCCGCCGCCTACAGCATGGACGGGCCGCCGACCATATGGGCCTGCAGGGTGAGCATCTCATATATGGAGTAGATTCTTTAGCTCCTTTTCTTGCACACCTGTTTAACAGGGCACTAGCAGAGGGTTTGCCTGCGGAGTGGACGATGCACACCATTGTGCCGATTCACAAAACAGGGGATATGCTCGATCCGAGCAACTACAGGACGGTTATGGTTGGCCACGTGCTAGCCAAACTCTATGGTGCAGTGCTGGAGCAGGAGCTTAGCTTATATGCTGAGCGAGCAGGCTTACGCTCATCAGGGCAGGCAGGCTTCAGGAGAGCTTTCTCTACCACTGACCATGTATTCACTTTGAGATGTATGATTGATCAGGCCAGAGTGAGGAAGAGAAAGCTCTATTGCTGCTTTGTGGATTTCCGCAAGGCATTTGACACAGTACCACGAGAGAGGCTCTTTCAGCGCCTGCAGTCTCTTGGCATACCAGCAGATATGACATGGGGCATCTATGCATTATATGAGCAGGTTTTTGGGCGAGTCAGATGTCCAGGAGGTATGTCCGAGACTATTGCTAGCACCATTGGTGTGAAGCAAGGATGCCCACTTTCCCCCACGCTATTTGGGTTATACATTGATGAGGTGGCTGACTTCATTACACGGGGAGGCGGAGATGGAGTGGATTTAGCAGGTACCTCAGTACATATTATGCTCTATGCTGATGATATTGTATTAGTGTCTGAGTCCCCAGGTGGTCTACAGCAGCATCTACATGCACTCCATGATTTCTGCACGCAGAGGGGTCTTACTGTGAACCTTGGGAAAACCAAGGTTATGGTCTTTCATACATCGAGACAGGGCAGGAGTCAGCTGACATTCACTCTCGCAGGATGCCAGGTGGAGGTGGTGACATCATACGTGTACCTAGGGGTTACCTTCTCTGCAGCAGCCACACGCTTTACCATGGGTTCAGCAGCCAGAGCTAGATTGACACGGGGATATGCAGCATTGGCTATGCTAGAGAGACAGTGCCACCAGGCGCATTTTCAGGAGCCCCGGACGAAGGGGTGGCTATTTGACACATTAGTCACACCGGCATTGATGTATGGAGCAGCAGTATGGGCGCCAGGCCTTGCTACTCATTGGTGGACACAGATAGAGAGACCACAGGCCCTCATGATGGCATGCATGATACGCAGCAAACCGTCAGTACCTCATGACATTATCCGAGCAGAGTTTGCTGCGCCTCCTATGATGGTAGAGGCCATATTTCAGACTATATGCCTGCTAGACAGATTCAGAGAGATGCCACATGACAGATTATCATACAGAGCTTTTCAGGCATCTAGACAGTTGGCTGAGGCAGGAGACAGAGGATCATGGTATGCACAGGTCACACATTGGTTCTCACAGCATGGCCTAGACATGGATCATCTACCACCATTCCAGTATGACAGGGATGCACCACATATCCGTCTCTCTCATAGTGAGAGGAACAGAGTATTGAGACAGGATCTATGGCAGCTCTATACACGAGAGACATGGATATCGCCTACACAGCCTCTTCCACCGAAGATGCTATACTACAGAGATCACTTCATGAGTATCACTGATGATGGATTTATAGAGAGGCCTAGATACATGGAGGGCTTTTTACTACACGGCTCCCGAGTGGCTATTGGTCAGCTCAGAGTTTCATCACACCGATTGGAGATTGAGACTGGCAGAGCAGCACGGATTCCCCGAGAGGAGAGGGTATGCAGATTGTGCAGAGAGGAGGTGGAGAGTGAGGAGCATTATGTATGCAGATGCAGAGCATATACAGCCATCAGAGAGAGATATCCCATTTTATTCAGAGAGCCACATTCCCTACGCCAGATCTTTGAGACAGCAGACCAGCGCATACTAGGGAGATACATTCTAGACATACAGCGCCACAGAGAGACATTATTACAGGCTCAGACAGCTCCAGAGGGGGGGCGACAGACACAGATTACTACATTTTTCCAGAGATCCATACCCCTCCCAGCCCCTACACGGCAGGGGATTACTCTCCAGAGAGCAGAGACACTTAGAGCCCGCAGGAGACAGAGGACACCTGGCTTTCGGACACCACGCCTATACCAGAGAGAGATGACAGAGATCAGAGCTCAGTTTCACAGAGAGGGTGCGGAGCGACTGGCTCGCTTCAGAGCACACCCAGGCATGTTCTTCAGGGAGCTGTGGACACCCCCTTCACTGATGTATACCATTTTATACCCCCAGTATGGTACAGGATGGAGCTAGCTAGGTTGCATATCATGATTGTATACTCCATGCATATAGCTTTGCATTCTCCTAGTAATAGAGCTCCATCCCCTGCACACCCAGATTCAGCTTTTTTATTCAGTACTTTTTCATTTTGTTGGGATGACAGAGGATACCCCATACAGGTACTCCGATTTGTCTCATAGGCCGAGTTCGGTCTTTTGGAAGACGTTAATAAAATCTTTCTTTCTTTCTTTCTTTCTCTCTCTCTCTCTCTCTCTCTCTCTATTTCTGCACAACTTTCTCTATGCTGTGTGTTATCTTTGTTGTGAACGATTGCTGAATTTCTGAGCATTGAAGTTACCGATTCTTCCATTGAGCTTCCGGATGCTACATGATAGGTCATTTTGGCCTTTTGTAGACGTTAATATACCCGTCTTTCTTTTCTTTCTTTCCAGCTCTTAGCTCTAGTCTTTGTTTTCTTTTGTACCATGATGAGATTACATGGACACTATTGGATCACTTTTGGTCTTATAGACCCATTGGGTCTTTTGAAGACGTTTAATATAACTCTCTCTCTCTCTCTCTCTCTCTCTCTCTATATATATATATATATATATATATATATATATATATATATATATATATATATATATATATATATATATATATATATATCTGTAGCTTTGCACACACCCACACCATGGATATCTTCCGTCCACCTTAGGCACATGTGTAAACCATAACCCTAAAACTCTACAATTGGTTAAAACTCCGTCTAGTCTAAAGTCGCTACTACTACAGCTGTTCAGTATCATGTTCAACACTGCCCTTCACAATAGGGAATCATCATTGAGTCGTGCAACACTCCGATCACTCTCTCTCTCTCTCTCTCTCTCTCTGCACACACTCGGAGGAAGGATGACAAGAGTGTCCACCCCTTCATCAAGTTTAGCAGGAGGGGATGTCATGTGCACGCCCATGCCATGGCATAATCCTCGGCATGAACAACATAATCCTCGGCATGAACAACATAATCCGTGATTAGGATAATTAGTTAGCACAACATTTAGGTCATCCACAATAGTAGAATCATCATCATCATCATTAGCATCAACATAAGGATCAGTATGAGACAATCATTATTAAACTCAACATCATCAGCACCATCAGTAGCATTCACCATCATCATCATCATCATCATAAGCATCATGGGAGTGCTTGGCACTCTGGCGGCAGCCAATAGAGATCAACGGGTGACTAGGTACTTGAGGCATGGCAGAAGGTGTGGGCAACATTGAAGGCATAATATTATGAATTTTTGTCCATACAGCAAGCTGATTGCTCCTGTAGAGCTGGCCGACCTCCGTCTTATAAGATAGTTGTTCGCAACTGTATAAGCCTGATACCACTGAAATATTCTTCGAATATAGTAGATCCACTATCCATCAGTAGTATTACATAATTCCAGATCCACGATTCGAAGTTAGATACGGGCACAAGAGTCAACTGTATCAAGAAACTGTTTCCATATCTTGAGTGTCCCCCAAATATTCATAAATCCATAAGCCGCTTTTCTGAATGTTCAAGAATGTTGAATCCTTCCCAAAACATAAATACGAAGTGAGCACTAGGGTTGTTAGTCCTGAGAAAAATCACACCATGTTAGATTGCATCTGTTATATATTGTACTGGTCATGTTAAGTTTCATAAGCCACACGTGTTCTGTCATGTTAGGCTTCATAAGCCATACATGTTTCGGTCATGTCAAGCCTCATAAGCCACACATCATACATATTCTGTCATGTCTAGCCTAGAAGCCACACATGTTCTGTCATGTCAAGCCTCACAAGCCATGCGTGATTGGTCATGTCAAGCCTCACAAGCCACACATGTTCTGCCATGTCAAGCCTCACAAGCCATGTGTGATCTGTCATGTCAAGCCTCACAAGCCACACATGTTCTGCCCTGTCAAGCCTCAGAAGCCACACATGTTCTGTTGCCTTGTCAGTGGGCTCACACCAAAGTCCTTCCTGGGGATCCATCCACATACATGCAAAAGACATAAACTCCTGTTGACATGTCAGTGGGCTAACATCGGAGTCCTTCCGGGGATCCATCCACACACATGTAAAAGGAATGTGCCATGGCATGATCGATGTGAGAAATCCTTCTCCGCAAAACCGAAACAGGCACATATTCACACCAAAAAGCCAGGGAAGCTCAATCGGCACACTTGTCGAGGATAACCCTGCCATGTTCGCTTCAAAACAACTCATAGACTAGAATCAGCCAATCCATGATACTGATAAATAATTCATAGTTTTGTAACTGGATATGCGACATATTCTAGCGTCCCATACCACTAGAATACACCCCATATGAGATCCTTGTGTAGGTGACAATTCTAGCATCCCATAATGCTAGCAGCCTCCAATACACAAGACCAAAACCATAAACTATTCATCAAAACCATAGAGAAGCCTTTTCCATAATCAAAATGTTTTCCGATGAAAATGCCTTCCAGAAAAATAAATTTTCCTAAAACACCTCTCAAAATAGATATGAGAAACACTCTCCACTTGCATCGGCAAGGGAGTTCAACATGTACAAAATCCCAAATATTGGCAAAAGAAAAGCATTAAACATAAATACTTATCTCGATAAAAAGCCTGTCACCAATATATTTATGTACAATAAAAATTTCTGGGATAAAATCCCATAAATATCGAGGAGAAAACCAAAGACCACAACACCCAAAATAGTGTCTAAGTTTCCTCCAGAACTTTGTTCTTTTTGTGGCAGGAACACTTGCTCCCAAAACAATCGGGCTTGGAACAACCCGTTGGTCCATCTTCCACTAGAGAAACTTGCATCTTCTGTTTGTTGTGCTCCTTTCGAGACATCTTCCGAGCCATCGCCTCCTTGAAAGAATGCCTATCTCCACCTCGAACAATAGGTAGTTTTAGAACAGGAGCCATCTTTCTCTTTCGGGAAGAATATCTGGAAGCTTCCTCTGCCACCAATGACTGATGAGGTTCAGCCAACCCCAGATTTGGCTTTACCTGATACTTGCCCCGTGCATCAGGGACAATATCCTCTTCCTGAAGAAGATAGTGAAAAGTCAACTTCCTGGGATTTATTTGTAGCATTGATGCTTGGTCTCCGTAACCCTTTTGCTTTCCATAACTGTCCTCACACGAGGATCTTCTCGGTACATCTTCAAATTTGTATTCTTTTTGTGAAGCTCTTGACGAAGCTGCCTCGTCAAAGAGTTATGATGGTTAAACTGTGCATCGATAATCTTGATGTATTGTTCCACCATGTGCTCGAAAGTTCTAATCCTTTCCTTGTGCTCCTCACAACTCTAGGTCCTGTCCATAGCCATAGGATCATCTGCCTAGATAGAATAGGCAAGAAACTGTGCTCTTGTACCAATGAAACTAGACGGGGATCCGTAGCAATAAACAAACACTTCTGATGCCAAACAAAGATATGAAAACACAACGGAAATAACCATAATTAATATCAACACACAACACTGAGCCGGAACGGCTGGCCCTCGTAGAAACTGTTTTATTCCAACGAATAAATAGATACAGATAAACCGAGGTGTAGGTGCAGTCTTGCACCGGATTTTCTACTAAGCTCCCCAAACACTTGCTCAAGAAACTAGGCACCAATCAACACCATAAACCAGTGCAAATCAACCTCGAACAACAGCCCGGTATGGTATCAAAACCAGCCCCGAAATCTATGCCAAAACAACCCTCAGAACAGAGCCTCAAATCTGCCCTAGAGAAGCTCTCAAATCGGTCCCTGATGTCTCCAAAAATAATCCTAGAAAAAGCTCTCAAATCATTGTCCTAGATTCCTCCAAAAACAGCCCTTGAACCGATGGCCAAGAGGGAGTGGTAGAGAGAGAGAGAGTAGTTGCCCAGCCTGCTGTCCACTGTACGGCCAGCGCAAGGGGAAGAGGAGAAGCTGTCCAGCCTGTTGTCCACTGTACTGCGAGCGCAAGGGGAAGAGAGGGAAGCTGCACTGCTGCCCACTGTACGGCCAGCACAAGGGGAAGAGAGAGAAGCTGCCTGGTGTACAGACATATGAGCGTAGGAGAGAGAAGAAGATCATAAGCTGCTGCCAGCCTGCCATATCCGTACCATCAGTCCGGAAATTGGCTGCGCACACCCCCTCGCTCCACGAAGGCCTGTCCCTCCTTTTATAAAGTCAACTTGCCCTATTTTTGATGTGCTTTTTCCCTTTTATGGCCAAAAGTAACTGATGTGCCAAAAATATAAGTTTTATGCTTTTCCCAAGCTTTTTTAGAGAATTTTTGCTATAGGTGCCTCCTCATGTCCATATTTACATGCCCAAAATTATAATAAGCCCGGGCACACTCAGATGATGTGTGAACCTGTTGACTCATAAATCCCATATTGCTCAGGTTCTGTAGCCATCTTTTCAGGCAAAACTTTGCTAGTACATGCTCTAGCTGGGGATTTTAGTTGCGGTAACTTGGTGTGGATGAAGATTAAGTGGTATCCTATTGGTGTTTTCAATAAGACGTTTTTCTATTTTTTTGTGCAGTTTTTATCTCATATTTAGCTGAATGGGTCCCCTTGAATTACTTTTATCTTTTTTGTCGGGGTTGCAACCTCCTTGGAGTCTCCTTGATGCACATGCCTTCGTTACTTATTGATTAATGAGTAAACAAATTTAAAAAAATCTATCTCAAACTGATCTTTGGACGATCATCCTTGAAAGTGTTTGGATTGTTAACTGGCTTGTGTCACTTAATTACAGCTAGTTTATCTAATTATCTTTCCTACTTTGCTGTCTTGTCTTACAGGTGGAACAGCGGCGGACGTATGCATCCAAAGTGAAGAAATACAAGATCAAAGCCTACTCGTTAGTATCATTCTAGTTGCTTTTTTAAAGTAGAAACACTCTTTTAAGTGTAGGTGGTTCTGGAATGTCCTACTGACAAGCGTTCTCACAACGCTCTTCCGTATGAAGGTCATACAAGGAGAGATTCAAAAAAAAAGCTAGTGGGGAGTATAAACGATGGAGAGCTGGGAAGCGGCATAACGCACATTCAAAGGTATCGTTATGCCTTCTAGATGATATATTCGATGAGCAATCAAGTGTCTACCAATTGCCTTTTCTATTTAAAGTGTGAACTAGGTGTGATTGCTCCCATGATTTGGGCACTTCTCTTTTTGTGTACCAATTTGAAGGATTCAATATACACCGATTTTTGGTCGTGGTTGCAGACAAACAAGCAATTGCGTCAACTAAGGCGGCCTTCAGTTGTGCATGCAGCATACGCCACAGTGATGAAAAAGCTTAATTTTCACGGTTAAGACAATTTTGTAGACAGCATCTTTAACACCTCCTGAGCGAGATTGCTGCCTTGAGTGAAGTATTTTCACAAGAATTATATTCTACATATTGGGTCTGTATTTGCATGTGTACATCTATGGACTGCATGCAGATGTTAGTAGAAAGATAATGATGGCATTACAATTGGCTGTTTTTGTTTTAGGAGCCTATCTACAGGTCTAATACAATTCCAATGTTACAAAAAATGTTTTTGGTAATTTCATTGGGCTTACTGATCTTACAGGAAGGGCTGGAAAAACAACTGTAGGATTTGATAAACTATTCTGTATAAGCAGCAGTCATTGCTTGGGATTGGAAGTGTTTACAGGCATATTTGTTGCCTTCTTAAAGCCTGAATCCATATAAAGGGTTAGTATTGCTATCCTTCAGAACCTTTTTTGAGGTTAGTGCCGGAGAAAGGTGAGGGTAGACCCCATACAAGCTCACAGGTGGAGGAGAGAGCAGCATAGTGGTGATTAGATAAAGTAGGAGAGAAGCAAGTTGCCTCATGGAATGTGAAGAAATTTGATTGGCCAAGTTGCAGGAGAGATCCAAACGACTTGATTGTGTGAGAAGCAACGTTGGGTGGAGATGAACCCTTCCCTTCCTCTTTGCATGAGGTAGGATAGCCCTTGTCCAGCATATGGGTGGGACCTCTGCCACAGTTTCATAGCCCCATTCCATGGGACGGGGCTTAAGATTTGATAACCAATTTGCATTTGTCAAGCTGATTTGTCCATGTTGCAAGTTTTGTGGGTAAAGTGCAGCATGTTCTCCTAAGGGCTCATTTATGTCCTCCTTTGCTTTGTTGTTTAAAGGGCTCATTTTTGTCCTCTGCTTTGTTGTTTGTATTAAACTAAGTGGTAAATTGCTGGTGAGATCAACCCAAATGGTAACGCCCTTGGCTTGTGGACACACAGGGTTCTCCTCTTCTTTGTTTTCTATTTTGAGTAAGCTTGCCATGCCAATTCTAAATAAGAATATAATTTTTTAACAAGTGGGGACCCTTGAGAGGGTTGATAATTAGGACCTAGTGTTAAATGTTCTAAATAAGAATCTAATTTTGTAACAAGTGGGGACCCTTGAGAGGGTTGATAATTAGGACCTAGTGTCAGTGTTCTAAATAAGAGTCTAATTTTGTAACAAGTGGGGACCCTAGCGTCAATCATGCCATGTCAATTTCAAATAAGAATCAATATAAGCATTTTGCAAAACCCATATGCATCACATATCAAAGGACAAGTCAGCTTAATTTGCTTTGTTCGTAGAGCATAACTATTATTATTATACTATAATAGTGCCGTGATTCATAGCCAAAAACCCATCCTTGACGAATAGTGAAGAGGCAAATTTTAACCTACTCTTTTGGGCAGTGATAAATTTTTTCCAACAAATACCATATGACCAAAATTATCACGTCACATCATGGTAAAAAAATAACTTTCTAAAGCATTTTGCAATTGAAATTTTGTATTACCTTGGAAAAATGAGTTCCTCAGAAATGCAATATTTACTATGATATGTAATCAAGGGTTCCTTGAAAAAAACAAGGTGTACCTTGAAGCACTGTTTTAGAAGGCCATGGAGACTTTTACGTTCCTATGTCATTAAATAAAGAAAAAAGAAAAAGCAAAACTATACATTTGAGTAGGGGGGTATCTTCATGTATCCTTTGACCATGAACCTCTACCATAAGTGCATTGCCTTCCACTAAGCCTTACAATGAATTCCTCTTGGCTAAGGACATGCTAAGAAGCGAGGACATATTGATTTTGGGTGAGAGCTACCTATCCTTCTTGTCAATTTTTTTTGAGTTGAAGAGACATTACTCACACCACCCCATCTTGTGGAGGAGAAGGGAGCGAGGATTCGAACTCACCCCATCCTTGGTAGAGTGTTTGTCAATAGCCAAGATGGCCGATGCCCCACTCCCTAGCTACCTATATTTGTCTCTAAATAGGTGGATTGGTGGCTATCACTTGGAGGTGTATTGTGTTTTTAAGGTGGCTTTTCATTGGTGTGAATAAGCCACTTTTTGTTTTTCATTAGGTAATTAGTTCATGTACTTCTAATAAGCCAAAGGTTACCCTTTTGCAAGGTTTTTTCACTTTCATTTGGAGCTAATGCAATCCCCCACCACAAGTGGTGAGTTTGCATGCAATGCAGTCTCTCTAATTCAATCAATGTCAAAGACTAAGTGGTGCCTTTTCATATTTTTGCTTTTGGTAGTTGCACTGCAGCATTGTGTATATCCTCCTCTCTCTCTCTCTCTCTCTCTCTCTCTCTCTCTCTCTACGTAGAGAGGATAAAAGCCCCATCAAATGATGAAGTCTCTTTTTCTCTTGCACACATGACATATCATGTCTTGGCAGAGATTGCACACACCTTAGTTTCAGTAGTTTCATATGCAACCATGTTCCTTTCGCCAAAGATGGAAAATAAATCACACAATATTTTCTCAATTATCAAGATTTTTCTTAAAACAAAAGTACTTCGATTTGATTGCATGAGCATTATCTATGTTTACAAAGGCGATAAAATAACATGCTTGTATTAAAGGATGATTAGAAGTCTTGGTGGAACTATTTCTCGCCTCAGGGAATTTGATGGTGGCTATTTTTTTTTGGGATTGAGAACCTTTAAACAAGCTCGCAATCTAGTTATAATTATCGATCTGGGATTTTATTGCTAGGATTTTATTCCTTGGATGTCCATGCAAAAGCTTATGACTTTGCCTATGCACATACTTTAGAGTTAGTAATTGTGGGTAGAGTCTTGCATCCATTTAAGGAAAAGTGAATAAAGATCCATTCAAAACAATGATAACAACCTTTATAGTTGTCTCCACTGGCACACATGATCTAGACCTGGTCCCCACACATATTCTTTGATCAAGCTCTTTTGCAAAAGAGACAATGTTCTTGGAGAGATTATAAAGTCTTACTTGGAAGTAACTTGAGGCATTATAAAGTGTTACTTGAGGGTATTCATGGCATTATTAGTTACGTTCATGTTACCCATGGCTTGGTGCATAGGCTCCCCTAGTTTACAAAGAATCTATCTTATGTTGGCTAGAAAGGGTTGTCTACTAGCACCCATGTAAGGAACATTTCAAGGTGGAGAGAGCAAAAGGTTGAGACTAATTCTAGGCTTTGTTTTAAAAAAAAAGACTAATTCCATAAAAATCTCTACAAGGGAGAGAATATTGTGTGGAAGTCCTTCCATCCTCACCTACATTCGATGGTGGGTAGGTATTGTCCAAGGACTTGCTATAGTATCTTGGTGCTCAACCTAGTACATTTGTTAGAGGAGATAAGGGATGTGCCCATTTTGTTAGAGGAGATAAGCTAGACTCTTTTTGTGATAATGGGATTATGTCTTTTCTTATTAGTTAAAATGACCAAATATACAAGCCTCATATTCAGAGTGCCTAGCCACCCAAGGAATGTGTGAGACTAACAAGCTAATTTCCCATGTTACGTATATATAATTTTAGCATTACACAAGTCCTAAGCTTGTATTCTGACAATCCTCCAGCATTACACAAGTCGTAAGCTTAGTAATCCTAGGCTATGTATATATACTATTGGCATTAAGTAAGTCCTAAGCTTGGTATTCTAGTTACATACATTGCAAGCTCGAAGATATCCCAAAATCTAATACATGAAACACTTATCACAACACTTAGAATGGATACAAAAAGACGTGACCCAAAAGATGATGTCGCATGACCCAAATATTTTATTGGAGGAGATAAGGGATGCACCATTTTAGTTGATCGTTGTGCAATCGCCTACTACGGGTGGTAGTATGCAATGTGTGCTCATTGATCACTTTCATCATGTCCTTTCTTGGTGGAGATTTTTGTTCTGTGAGATGTAAGTCTTGTGATTGAGGGCGAGGCGGTACTTGACCACAGTTCCATGTTGTTATGAAGAGGAGATCTTGCTTTAGAGGTTTGCTGGAGAGGTATTGCACTAACAATTGGTCGGAGAGGAGGTCTCGCTCCAGAGGTTGGCCATAGAGGATGTAGTAAGTGAGGCTGATATTACAGGCATTCCCAAATGTGTAGACACATTGAGCGGATCCCAAAAAGTTTGGTTGGATGCTTTGAGTTCAACTCTATTATTCGTTGTTCTTTGAGCTTGTCTTTTTCTATGTTTGGTCTCGAGGTAGGTATGGGGTGGTGTTAACCACTTTGTAAGTTAGCATGGTTTCATCCACTTCACCTCTTGCATGACTTGACATCTTACCTGCTCGAACATATATCTATATTTTTAAAACGGCACTAGAGCATATAAACTGGCCTTACCATGAGCTTAATGTCAAATAGGAAAAATTTGAGGAATCCAATAAAGATACATTTTTCTACCTTGGGATCTTTGCTTCTCACTTCATGTGGCATATGTACTACTCACTTCATGTGGCACATGTACATAGGCAATATAGCCAAACACTTTTAAGTGTGCTAAATTTGATTTTCTGCGAGTAAACTTCTATTTAGGCGTCACTATTCTATTCATAATGTAAACTATAGTTGCTACTTTAGTCCAAAAAATAATGAGGCAAACTCGTAACAATGCTTTGGGCATTCCATATACTTTGAACTTTGGCAAACCTGTAACAATGCTTTTGGGCCTCCATTATTTATTAGCTTGGATGAATTTTAACATGACCAAGATGCTTATACCAAATGCCAATGTCTATAATCACATATGTACCATGTGTAAACATTGTAGCCTTCACTTCAAGCATATTTACATCTAATGGAAAACATTCTGCAAATTTTGTTGCCCTTTGTAACCACACGATATTAGTTATTGACATCTTCTACATAACATCTATGAGGGTTAAATCTCACTTGTATAACTTGCTCAACCATTTGTCCTGACAGACACTAGGTTCTTACAATGTTTGGAACATTAGCTAGGTACTTCATTTTTCCATCTTACATAGATAATAACACCTTACTAACATGCACAATAGGATGCGGGGTATTATCACATGTTTCCACATACTTCCATTTTCAGCTATTTTTGCAAGATGACCTGGTTTACCACAATAATAGCAATCTATGCTATTTTCACTCTAATTTATTTGCCATCCACCTCGGCCTCTCTAGTTCCCCTTGCCTTTAGAGTGGCCTTTTCCTCATGGTTGTACATTAGATTTTGGTTGTTTTGTTGTCCATGATTTTTTGTTTCCAAAATGACTTGCATCTCGACCTCTAATGAAGATATGCCTCTACCTCTACCTGTGTCGGTGTAGAAGGTATGCTTTTGCATATTTCCAAAAGATGATTTACTCTTGACATTCATCTTCTTAGTGATAAGAAGGAATATAAGATTCTTAAAGTTTGGGAAGTTTTCCCAAGTTCGAATGGATGTCCAAAACTTGTCATACTCTTTGCCAAGCCCATTTCAATGAGTAATCACTAATACTCATGTCATTTACTCTCGACATTCATCTCCTCAGTGATAAGAAGGGCTATAAGATCCTTGAAGTCTGGGAAGTTTTTCCAAGTTGGGATAGATGTCCAAAACTGGTCGTACTCTTTGTAAAGCCCATTTCAATGAGTAATCACTAATACTACTCTTGTCATTCCTCTGCACATTATGCACCTCTTGCTTTAATTGCACCTTCCTTGCCTTGGTACTTATAGCTTAACCAAGTATCCCATACATCGTTAGGTGTCACTGCATCCTGTATATGACCAATCATAGCATTCGACATACTAACAAATAGCCAATACATCACTTTGTTGGCTCTCTCACATGCCATGCCATGCCATGAAAGCCGTTTGAGGAGTGATATTTTCTTCTAGAATCTTTGGCTTCTTCTTGTCACCTGAAATAAACTCTGAGTATCCTTTTTCCATGAGGAAGTTTCTCATCCTGAACTTCCATGCTTGGAAGTTATTCTTGTCCTCACAATCTAGGATACACTGTTAGACATGATTACCTAGTAACTTACCAAATAGTGCTTTGTTTGTAGAAACTTCTACACTTACAACAACGACCTGTAATCTTTAACACAATCACCTTCTATGTAGTGTAAACTTCTACACTTACAACAACCTGTAATCTTTAACACAATCACATCCTATAGTATTGTAAACTTGTTATACTACTGTAAGTATATATGGAACAATCACATAAACATACATCCACTAACAATCTATAAATCGCATATTCCTTGCATAAGCTTTCTTGTAAGTTTTTTGTTGCAACTTTGAAACTATAAATTAGGCATACACAGTCAAAATTGACACTTTGACAGAGTGCCTGCAAAAAACTTGTAGAGTCAAAACACCTTGAATCCAAAATTTGAATCACTGAGATCCTATGGACAGTACCCACACAATATAATTCCTCTTTACTTCATGTGGTAGCACCTTACTGTTGTGCATGTCTGCTACTCTTGCCAAGCAGCTATCACGGAGATTTACTTCTAAATCAAAGGGAAATAGATGGAGTTATCTTTACTCGTGTACCACTTCCTTTGCTTGTCTCTTACTTGCCTCTTGATCTCTTCCCACGAGCTGATGCTCTGATACCATGAGATGAATGTGGGAGAGAGGGTGAGCTTAAGCTCCTTGCAAGCAAACACACATATAGAAAAGTAGACAAGCACATAAGAGTGATGGATGGCTGAGTTTTCTTCTCTTCTCTTCTCTTCTCTTCTCTTCTCTACAACCATAACATAATGATAAGAGTATATACAAGGGAAAGTACTCTCCTACTAGAACATACAAAGGTCGCGGTCCATAGTGTGAACCCGACTACATGAGTTGGTGCTATAACTATGCCATACCTCTTATGGATCAAAGTGACTACCATACAACCTTTAAAACACTGGTGGCATAGCACCCATAATCTCACCAACCATGCTGGTGGTGTAAGTGTAGAGCTATTATCCTAGTGTGTCCCCATATATGCACTAGTTGAGCTTGATATCTCATCAGTGTGTAGACACATGAGGTGCGAGTCTGGAGGCAAGTTAACAAACATGAGTTTGGAGGTATGAGTCTGGAGGTAGGCATACCTAATATTGTACCAACAAATTTCATTAAAAACTTGTAAGGACATACCTACTCGTGTCCTTTAATGATTTTCCTATCTTGCAACTGTACCAACATACAATTTTTAAGAAAAATTCCTGTCTTTATTATTAGCGCATGAAGTAATTTTTTTTTTGTCCCAATAACTATACACCAACCTTGGCATAGGCTTATTTCATGAAGTTCATGCCTAGGTAGGCCTATCTAATAAAAATCAGATATTTGAACCTAGTTTATATATTAAAAAAGGCATGAGACTATGGTCCACTGGGGGTTTATCTCTACTTGCATACAACCCAAGATCCATCAAGGAACTGCAAGGCTCCTTGTCAGTTTCTCACACAAGCACATGTTCTATAAATGGAAAAGGATAGTGGTCCATGATAGTGGTTGCATTAACCTTTTTGTTTGAGAGGTAAACGTAAGCTCTAATTGTTTTTCTCTTCTATTTTTTTTTTTTGTAAATGGATCCTATGTCAATGAGCCTTTTTATTTCCTCAACCATTCTTAACCATCTGGGAGTACTTGGGGATTCATTGAGTAGGATTTGTGTCTTGGAGGCATTTCTAGAGCATCTCTATCCTCATGCTGCCACCTCTTGATCATAAGGATTTTGTTCAAAATCGGGTGTGTGTTGCATTTATGTCCTACTAACCATGTAAACAAAAGTTATCTCCTTGCCATCATAAGTTGCATAATGTGTGGTTGCCCTTGTAGGGAGAATGTGCAAGGATATGCATCTCAAAGTCCTCGGGCTCTAGAAGTGAAACTCTGAGATTTCATGTTCTTCATGCAATTCTTGTGGCACAAGTCCTTGGCAAAGGGGCCTCCACTCATAGGATGAGTTTTCCAAGCTTACAGATTTGAAGGGGCATCCACTCATTGGATGATTTTTCCAAGTTTGCACTCATCGGGTTTTCAGTTTCACTTTCTAAGTTTATTTCTTTTTCGAATGTATATGTGGTCTGTGTTCTAGTCATGGACCATTCTTGCTTCCGTCATGTATGATGTCTACCTAAGATGTAGTCATAAGAGTTGACTACAAAAGAGTGATGGAACTTAAGCCAAAGGTTTTAATCTTGAGATCTCACAAAAGAAAAGTCCCATAGGCTTTGTGGTGGCTCAATTAACAAGCTTCACAATTAGACTGGTGCTATTTAATGCTGGTTATCCCCACTTTTCTAGTAGTGTGACGTTGACCCTTGCACCGCCATACAAGATGGTGGTGATGACCTGTAATGGGACAGAAAGAGAGAGAGAGAGAGAGAGAGAGAGAGAGAGAGAGAGATGTCGACATCGCTCCCCGCTCCTTGCTTTCGGGTTCGAAGCTCTGCTTGTTGCTAGCTACACATGGAAAGAGAGAGAGATAGCCTTTCCCCCCTTCCTTATTGACTTCTCATCAAGCCCCTTTCTTCCTTCCTTCCTTCCTTTGTCTTGGTGCTTCTCCAAGTTAAGTGATTGTTCCAATGCCAAGTCCTTAAAGAAGGAAGATATTATATTGCCTGCACCTCCTAGTCCACGACTCCACAACAAACATGGTAGCCACACTAGACTAAGGTAGCCTCTTATGCATAGTTTAGAAGGTTTGTACGCCTCAGAAGTAGTAAAGGCAGTAAGCCTTAGCTAGCGGGGCTCTCATAGCTTTAGCTTCATGACCATATGCAGAAGAGGAAGTTTTGTTTCAATATCCCATGCTACTATAGTTAGTTGGTGTTGTCCACTAAAGCTTCTTACTTCTCCAAAGGTGGTATCACTAAAGCTTCTTACTTCTCCAAAGGTGGTATCGATGGCCCATGAATTGAGGTGGTAGTAAACACTGCTTTTTATTCATGCTTAAGCTTTGGTGATGCCATTAGAGGCATGTCTTTTGGTTTCAGAGGTAGTGTTCACATCTCGTCACTCAATCTTTGGTTTGGCATTGGTGATAGCATGGCTGCCGAGGCTTGTGGTCATGTAGCCTGTAATGGCATGTGTGAGTCGCCCGTTTAGCGCGGAAGAGCTTGACTAGAAACGGAGTCCACAAGTCGGAGCGCATATGGCGAGTGTGTTCGGGGTTCAGGGGTGAGGTGCCCGGGTGAGAGGACCGTGAGCGGCCGGGCTAGTATGCCAATATATAAGCCCGATAATGTGGACACTTATCCCCAATCCTCTTTGGTTGGGTGGTGACCACGAGCTTGGAGCCCTCCTTGACTATGATGGTATACGCAATGGTGTAACATTGGTATCAGAGCCCGGTTTCATATCTGGCGCTCCCTCTCGCTCTATCGTATATGTGAAATGGCCCGTGAAGAGAAAAGTCTTTATGATTTTTATTTTGAAGGGTTGGAAATGCCTCTCTCCTTCTTCACGGTTTTTCTACAGACATTGGATCAACACACCTTTCTCGCATGCAGCCTTCCATACCGGTAGAAGCAGCAACAACGTAGGTTCGATAGGAGTGAAAAGCGCAATGGGTAGCAACAACATTTCCTAGACATCATCGGGTTGAATAATAATGGCGGCTTACAGAAGGAAGGTGGTGGTGGAGTAGTATGTGTTCTTGGAGGTGCAGGTGCGGCGATGCGAGAGGGCAAGTATGGCGCATCGTTCTCCAACCTCCTCACCGGCACTGGATGATAATGGGTCGCATAGACCATACACAGGAGCAGGAAAACAATCTTTCAAGAATTCAATAGACTAAACAGCAGAGAAGTTTCTGAGCATCTTAGCGAAGAAAGCTAAGTCAACTGCTTCTTCCAAGCTAGGTAGTGGCAAGGCCAAGCGCTACTCGACTTGCTCGACAATAGCCTCATACTGTAATTGCCATGGTTGCTTTGTAAGTTGTGGGATAGCGAGCTGTCGCAGAGCTTGGCTACTGCGGTGGCCATGGACAGGAAGTGGTTGAATATCCCGCTGATAGTATAAGCCAACTCTCTCTTCTCGCAGCTGCTCCTGCTGGTGGTCACCCGTCACAGTAAGCCCTTCGACTCTCTCATGCCTTTCCGAGGGATGATCTGTTCGTGGAGTCAAGGCTGCCCTCCTCTTTCCCTGCACCGCCCAAGCTGGTGTGTGTGGTGTCCGGATCCAACGGCCGTGAGCTCGCCCGCCCACCTACTGCAACACGTTCATGTCACCTCTATTTTCTAGCATTTTTTGGTTTCCGCCTCTCTTGTGTGCGCTTTGGGAGTCCACAGCAAAGGCTGCACTCAGCATATAGCCAGAGCACCCATGGCAGACAGGTGCCAGTCTCACAAAAACCCATGGGTGCACACACGCAAGCCACGTGCCCCTCGAGCACCAGATTGCAAGCACGTGTTCACATGAGCATGTAAGGATCCTCTTGGTTACTTCCACGTATGGCATTCTTGGACAGTCCAGTCAGCAGCCGTCCCATACTACCAAGAGGAGATTGGACAGTCCAGTCAGCATCTTGCTCATGGAGGTTATACGATGAGCTATCTACCCCACTTGACACGGAAGGAAGAGATGGATGACATTATAATGAGGATACGTGGGTGGAGTAGTGAGTTATTGTGGCTCACAGCGGTGGCCAAGTATACTCCGAAAGTGAGCCAGGAGCTACATGTTGGATTGTTCCTTGTTGTTGGAGGTTTTTATCCTTTTTTAAATTGGAGATGTAGTACTCTAACAAGGGGTGAAATCTCCCTGGTTGCGCACACCATGGTTCCTTGAGAGTGGACTGGTCATGTTCAACTTACACGTAGGTTTCTAATTCTTGTTTTTTGAATTTTATACTTTTATGTTCTTTTTCAAGTTGGCCATTGGAAGTGCCTTTTTGGTTGGGTATGTGGTGCCTTAATCAAGGCCACCAATGAGATGGGTTCTTACTTTGACCCAAACTCTAGTCCAACTCGCATGGATTGCGAGTGTTTATCATTCATTATGAATGAATGATGAGAAGATAGAGACCTACAGTATCACAATTAAAGATTGTGATTGACCAACCACATAGTGTTGTTTAATTGACTGGGGTTAGTCCTGTCCGTAGAGCGACAAGATGTACTAGTCCGATTTTGTTTCATTGAATTGCTTCAGGTTTTATGAGAGAGGAAAGCAATTAGTTTCATTTCTTGAAGATCCTCTTTTGTGTTCTTTCTAAGGTTTGGATAATCTTAGAATAAGGTTCGTAGAGATCAACTAATTCTAAAATTCATAGTAACCTTAGAGTGAGGTCTATAGTGATCTTTGAGTTCGGAGTTTACCAAACATAGAGGAATCTGGGTGTTGATGATGTTATATTCAATGTGACTTATAATAGAGTATGGAGCTCCTCTACCTACCTTTGGAGTACGTCATTGCTCCTTTTGTCCAATAGGATGGAAGTGCCTTGGAGAGGTCTTGTTCTAAAGCCACCTTGTATGGCTAGTTGTTAAGATCTTCATAGATTGGGTTGATTACCAATTTATGTAGTGGGCCATTGAGACCTTACCGGATTGTTCTCACAAATAATCTAGATTGAATTTTTAACGATGTGGAACTTGATCTGGTTCTTAAGTTATAGCCATGTTAAACTTTGAAAACCTATTTACAATATATGATGTTGTTGCTCTACACCTTTGGTTTGGATTGTGTAGTCATCCATATGCTTGAGATTTCGTAGCTATTTCTCAAGGAGAGAAAAAGAGTCCACTCTTGTAGTATCACAATGAGCTTCATGCTCACTTTATGGTATGGGGACTCTTTTTCTCTCCTTTGGGACTCTTTTTCTCAAGGAGAGAAAAAGAGTCCACTTGTGTATCACAATGAGCTTCATGCTCACTTTATGGTATGGAATGTCAAGTGCTCATAAAGATCATTGTGGTCTTGGTGGTATGGGACACCAAGGCTCGTACACAGAGGTTGACCTTTGGTTGGTTGTATACTTGTTCCATAGTGATCAAGTGTGTGTATTCTTGTTATGTTCTGATTAAGCGTTTAGACAGGTTAAGCTTTGAGATTCATTTGATAGCCTTTTGTTGGGAAGAAATCCAATGACAAAGTTCGGAGAAGTTGTGGGTAGCATAGCCATAATCTTATAGTAGTGCTGATAGAGTGGTTTCTACTTTGAGAGTGCTATAGAGCCATTTGTGAGCAAGGAGACTAGTATTGTTGGATGGTTCTTATATGTGGGGGATGCCCTACAACATTCAGGGAGTATAATCTCGCCTATATCCAACATTGGTGTTCATTTTTTAGCACATGTTTGGCAGCTACCATATAAACTATGGAAGTAAGGAATGACTTTCATAAATTAAAAAGTAAATTCTTAGTTTGCTTGGGCTATTTAGTTTTGCAAAGTTCATGTCCTTGTAGAACTACTAGCTACAATGCACTACAAAAATGAGTGGATCATTACCAGTATGTGATGGGGGTACTACCTAGTTAAAGTGAGAATTACTTGACTCCAGATGAGCATGGTTATTTGTTGTCATTAGATCTAACGTAGTTTTATAAACCATGATTGTGTTTGTTAGAAATAATTCTAAGCCAAAGACTTAGCGGAGGATTTGAACATGTCTGGTGAGTTTAGGACTGAACACAGTGGTAAACTCAAGGTTTGAAGTTGATCTAGAGAGATTAGAGACGAACCACACTAGATTTGGCATTAATATGGAGTGATTACACAAATCTTGATCTTGATGCACGAAATGCCCAACAATTATTTTGATCATTTTTGATACTTTGGCATGGTATTGTTGTATGTGCATGCACTTTCTAGCAATCATCACCTTCCTCGTTTAGAAAGGTGTGCTAATCCAAAGTGATTAGTCGAGGTTTCTATGAGAAGAAGAGTGAGCGCTGTTCTGGAGCGATCAGATGAATCTCTTGGATTATGTTACTGATACGGAGCGCTTCATGCCTGCTTGACCTCGTGTCAAATGGGGTGATAAATAATCAGAAGAAAGTGATAGATTCATTTAACCGATATAGGTGTTGACTTCTAACAAGCTCAAATTTTATGGAAAGTCACAAACCTTAGGTGCTTGTTATTCTAGATAAATCCCTAACCATGTCAATTTGGTGCTAAACAAAATCGGCAAGAGTGTTCAGTGTGTGTAGTTGAGTATGCATGAAATTGTTTTCACACTATGCTCAGGCATGGTAGTTAGCCATGAGGTGGTACCGCAAATTTTTGAGTAGCTTCTTTAGGGACTTTGCTGAATGTTGAATTCTAAGGCTACTATCACCGCCTAGTAGGACTCATGGTTAGATGCTAACCACAAAGTTTAGAGATTGACAGAGTTATTGAGTGAATGTCTTTAAATCAACAACAATTGGGTGCTAGAATGCCCCATACTTTGTGTCGTAGTGCCAAAGGTTTTAAGTCAATCTAGATGAGCACTTCACCACAGTAAGTGGCTAGAGCATCTTGTTAAAAATATCTCTATGGATATTCCAACTGGGGAAGGGTGTATCCACGAGTACGGAGTTGCTTGCAAAGAGTATAGAATTACTCAACCAAATTGAGAAAGGATTTGGTATTTAAGATAGATGAGATAAGTGGCGGAGTTCAACTTTACCAAAATTCATAAGAGGATTCACTTATACAAATTTATGTTGGCACTACGTTTATCAAGTATATACGAGGACCCATTAGTCCTTGTTTTCCATCAATTACATTTTGGTAGTACATTGCCACCTACGAGGTAGGGAGTGCATTGCCACTGTAATGAATAGGCAACGAGGAAATGTTGAATGCTATACTTCATATTGGTGCTAAACACGAATTGGATGAGTGGTGTTTTTGACATAGCAATCTCAAGGTACAGAGACTTGGTTATTCATCTATCAATGTTAGGTGTGTTGGAGGCATACCTCAACCACATATCCTACATATGTTAAGTAACTTGTTTAAACGAGAAAGATCTTCTTGTTTATTACTTTGTAATAAACCATTCTTCATGATTAAAATGATTTACGACTTCTTGTCTATAGTTGAGAGTGATTTACTTGGACTTATTAGAGGTGTCTAGGGAGGCCACACTCATAGAGGTGTGTATGGACGGTGTTTCTAATGTTTATATGTTTATATGTTGATGTGTGCTAGTGGAAGGATTGGATCCAAAACTCTTATGGTGGTAGGAAGATGCTTGGTAATTTGATGCACTATCATCTAGAGCAACTTTGTCTCCTAAGATCTTCTCGTGATCTCAAGTTTATGAAAAGTTACTTTAGCAGGGTAAATTCTAATTTTTGAACAAGTTTTATGTTTATGCACCTCTGGTTGCCCAAAGGTTGAGTTATTCACCATGTGAATAACTCTAGTTTTTCATGTCCAACTTTATTCTTATCCCTTAGATTCAACATAACACTCTTAACCATCACTTATCCCTTAGTAGATTCAAGGCAAGACTCTTAACCATCACTATTCCCTCAATTGATTTGGCCATGCACCCTTTCCTTCACAAATGAGCTAACTCAAAAGATGATTATGATCTGAATATCTATGAGATAGGCACGTGTGCCAATAACTATCACGTTTGTGGAAAATGTGGTTTTTTCACGCCAATTTTTTTCAAGATTTAAGTGGAAAATCATCACCAATCACGTTTAACAGATTCTCCAAAAAATCTAGGCACCTCAAAACTTCAAACTGATGAAATACTTTTGGTGTGCATTTCCCAAGAAACTTGCGTGAATATCAAGGACATAGCTCTTTTCACATCGATTTCATTTGCAATGAACTTAATTGATTACTTTACATTACATGAACATCTCAAAATCCTCAAATAATGAAATATATTTTGACATGATTTTCTCAAGAAGTTTATACCATGAATAACTTAGAGATAGTCACGTGCAAAAAAGTCGAGATAGTTACAATCATGAGAAACTTTTATTTTTCATGCCAAAATGTTTTATGGATTAGAGGATAAGATTTGTTATTTTTAGCACTTTAATCTCACAAATTACCATGTGATTTTAGGGGCTTTTTATAGGTGTGAATTTCTTTGTTTTTTCATGATCATGTGAAAAACTCTTTATTTTCATGCCAAAATGTTTTATGGATAAGAGGATAAGTTTTTTATTTTTAGCAATTTAATCCCACAAATTACAATGTGATTTTAGGGACTTTTTATCGGTGTAAATTTCTCTCAGGTGTGTGAAAAACCAAAAATTGATTTTAATGAGATATATGTTAATTATGCTATTTTACTCCAATATGAATGTATGTTCATGATATATTTATGATATTCATATATAGCATACATGATATTTGTCACATTCAAGAAATTAGCGAATACATGATATCTATCACGTGCTTATATAGCATACATGATAAGTAGACCTTTGTGCACAAAAAAAAAGCATGCTTATTAAAATGGATGTTTGGTATTTTAATGACAATATTAGAGTATAAATTAGTAAGTTTTGCAAGCCAATTATATATATAGTTAATTATTCTATTTTACACCAATATGAAGGTATGTTCATGATATATTTATGATATTCATATATAGTATACATGATATCTGTCACATTTAAGAAATTAGCTAATTCAAGTTTGAGTTTTTAATAAATCATCAACATTGTCATAAGGAGATGAGATAAGATCTCTTTATTTAATTATTATTTAATATTATAATCTCTTATTTATTGAGATTTGAATGATTCTTATGAAACTTTCGTAGAATTGCATGACCATGAGTTAATATCTGGTTAGATTTGCTTTGATGCTAAAAGATGATTGGATATAGTATGGAGTTGACTCATCGAGATTTGATGTATTGTGTATAGTTCAAGTTGAGAACTTGGATCTTAAGCCTAGTCACTTTAGACATAGAATAAGATTTTGCTTATATAGAAGCCAAAGTTTGGTCATGACTAAGATAACATGGTGGTGTCTCCAAGATGACCATGATGTCCGAATTGTGGGGGTATAGTAACAATGTGAGCCCTATTTTTGTGAATCTCTTTTGTGGCAAGATATCCACTTTAGATAGCCTCTAAAAACAAAGGATGAGATTCTATCCTTTAGGATCTAATTTTGATAGAGTTTTAGTCGTGATGACTAACCAAAGTTTGTGAGTGACTAGCCAAAATTTGTGATGTACTTGAGATGACAACAACATCCGACAACAATATCCAATGTAGTGATTGGATAGATAAGCATCAACATGAGACCTATTATTTAAGAAATTTTACAATGTTGGCAACTTTAAACAAAGTAAAGTAGCTAAGCAAAAATCAAAATTTTGCCCCTTAAGAGCCATCTCTAATAGAACCCAAAGCTTCACCATGACCAAGATTTCGCTTAGTGTAGTAGTGGTGTGGACAAGCATCTCCTTAAATCCTATAATTTGGTGACTCTTAAAAAACCTTTTACATATTTAGCAGCAAATTTGAGCCCTTTTTGTGTTCATACATATGATTATGTATTAACTATGTATTTATTTAAGTTTTTTTTCAAAGAATGTGATCAACTATTGATATAATTGTTCTTTGGTACTCATGCATGAATTAATATCATGTATGAAATTGGGATCGTAGAGCAAGTTCCTTACATCATAAAATAAACATTGATAAGTTTTTATAAAGCTATTAAATAAGGTAAAATTTGAGGACTAGCCTTTTCAGAGAGCATCACCGACATACATTCTTTTTGTTCTAGTCAAATCTAGTGATACAAGTAACACTAAAGCTTTGTCTCTCAAACAATATTTAAACTTTAGTTTATTCAAATACACGTGATATGCATTTTAGGATATACTCACAATAGAGCATGATAATTCACTAAGTTTAGAATAGAAACTTTATGGATCATGGCAATCATAAAGGGTAACTGTAGAGCATGCAATAGGTTGACCGCCGTCGTAACGCACAACAAAGCCCTCTTTAAATCTGTGAGTTTATGTACTTTAAGAGCGAAGAGTACAAAGAGAGAAGATGAGAGTTGACACCAAATTGGGTCCAATTATCCACTGAAGGACCCCTTGCAAGTAATAGTATTTTCTCGTATTTCTTTGGAGAACTTTGTACAATGATAATGGATGATGCTTGAGGATTTCCCAACATAGGAGACAAGGAAGACTGAATGCAATTCCAACCATGTGTTGAACCAATAGAGCTATAGAAGACTCTATGATGCCACTTATGCAAATCTATAACTAATGAGGATATGCACATATGCTAGTTGAAGATGGGAGGATCTTCTATGCTACCTTAGACTGAAGCACGGAGTGCTTCAGGCTGTTTGTATGCTCCAAGAACTTAGGGAATCTTAAGCACACATGTTCTCTTGCACTGCTTTGTTGAATTTTGAATGAATGAGGTGATTTATGCAATGGAACACATATTGCTTATATATGATTATTCTCCTGCTATTTATCATTATATAGGTTCCAAAGTCGAAAGGTAGCATGTAGCCACAGTGCGTGTCAACACTCCCTATGAGTGTACATAGAAACATATTTATGTGTGAATAGCCTCTTAGGCGTGGATAAGATATTATACAGGTGTGTGTACAAGTGTGTAGGAAGTTTCCTTAGGGAGACTTGGTCTAGGTTTGATTGAGTCAAAAGATAAGGTTAAAAGCCCATAAAAGCATGTATTTGATGGAACTTTGGATATCATATAATCAAGTTATCATTGAGTCGTGCAAGTCCTATCTCTTGAGCACACACTCTCTCTCTCTCTCTCTCTCTCTCTCTCTCTCTTCCATTCACTCTAAACCACATACGCCATGATGAAGTGCTTCGACCCTCCATAACCCGCACACCAACTAACCCTTTTCCAATAGTTTGGTATCATAGCAAATCTTCATGGACCCTTGTAGAGCCCTTGCAATTAGCTTTTGAGTGCAGTAGGGAGGGTAGGCACGTTACTATGATATAGGCGGACCGCAATAGCTAGCAGCACAACTGGGTGGCATGTTATCGAATCAACAATCAACGCCTCCCTCCAAGCGCTTCTCGGTGTGGAGAAGGTGACAGTAGGGTGGAGATAAATCCAACAATAACACCACGACGTGGTCACCCTACTGATTCAACTCTCAACGATGTGTGCCCTCCGCGAAGAAAGCGAACCATAGGTTCTAGATAAAGTTTTTTTTAAAGAAAAGAGTTTTAAAAAAAGAAAAAAATAACAAAACATGAGAAAAAGAGCTTTTTTGAAATTTAGTGAAAAATCGTCAAATTATAACTCCCTATATTCTTTTACAAAAATCGAGCTCCTTCCTTAAGATTGAAGGGCCTAGTATGCTGATTTTTTGGGAAAGCTTAATTTTTGAAATGCTTTTTTGTCTGTTCACATGGACATTCGCTCTTATGTTTTTAACGTGAACAGAATAGATGCTGACTAAGACTCTCGTAAATTATCTCATGAGCACCGCACCTTCTATAAAGGCAATTTGCATGCATTAACCTTTTTCACAAAATTTTCGATCAAGGGAAAAAATTTTGTGAAGTGATCTCAATTTGTGTAAAGGATTTAGACACTACTTTTAAGATTCAAGCCAAAATTTAGACCTATCCTCGTATCATAAATCATGGCTTCTCAAGCAAAAATCGACAAATTTGAAAGAGAAGGTTTTCACCTGGTAAACGAAGGTCAAATTCACCCTTATGAGAAAAGGGATATGAAATGTGACAAACAAAAAAGAGAAAAGTCAACAACTCGAGAAGGAGAAGTTGCTTGGCTAGTCAAAGACGAGAAGATCCTTGTTATCATAGCCTTGGGATTAAGTGACTCAATTCATCCATCATATTGATGGATGTGATAATCACATGAGGCTTGGTTACATCTTGAAACTGTGTTTCGTACACAAAGAAAGTGCTCCAAGTTTAGCTTGCTGATAAAGTTTTTTGAGTTGAAAATGAAACCAAGAGACTCTCTCTCCTTACATTTGAACTCAATGAAAAGCATGCTAACACAATTAGCAAGTATCAAAGCTGCCATAGACGAAGACATCACAATTGCAGTCTTACTCAAAAGTCTTCCAAATGAAGAGTATGGTAATATTGTTACCACTCTTATAAATCTACTGATATCAAAATTGGTAGATATTAAAGCTTCTCTCTTAGAAGAGAAAAGAAAAATCATGCACAGAAGTTCAAGATCCAACTACAATGAAGGCGGGGCTTTCTTCACAAAGAAGAAGCAAAAGGACGACACCAATACTAGGAATTACTACAAGGGCTTCACCAACAAAACCAACAATAGATGTGGATTCTGTGTTGGTAAGAAGAATCATAAAGAAGAAAACTATTTCTTGAAGCAAAAGATCAAAGCTTTGATTGTTGAAGATAATAAAAAAGAAGATGATGAAGTGGAGGCCTCACCAAAAGAGACCAATCTTATAGTTGACTCAGATTGAGATTTTTAGGCTACTCTTGCTATCCCTAACATTTGACAAGCAACTTCCAACCAGGATTTGTATCAAACCTATAGACATTAGATCTCTCATTTATGCAAATATGTATCACTTGATAGAACATCTATGTATCTAGCATTGTATCAATCCCTAGGCATTAGAACATTTGTTGTAGTAGGGATGATGTTGGAGACACGTGTAGCATGTAGCCATAGTACGTGTGAACATTCCTTATGAGTGTAGTAATATATTTACGTGTGTTTGTGTGTGAATAGACTCTTAAGCTTGGATAAGATATTATGCAAGTGTGTAGAAAGTTTCCTTAGGGAGCACCACATATGCCACGATGAAGTGCTTTGACACTCAATAACTTACATGCCAACTAACCCTTTTCCAATATATTTGTTGCTAGTTGGAGAAAAATGGGTCATCGACTAAGTTTAATGTCCCACGACTTATGAATATTAGCATTAAATGGTGTGCTTTTAGATATGTGTTGGCCAATTATTGTTGGGTGTCCATTTATGCTAGTTGTTGATATTATATGTTGCCCATGCTATTTATATGCTGGTTGATTGGCTGTTTAGGGGGTGTATGGGGTGTGAACACCATGCACAAGGTATCCCCCAATGTGGGGAGGTGGCTGACCTATGTGTTGGCCCATGCTCTAAATGATGCTTAAATGCTTTCTATTTAACTGACCTAATGCTAGGGTGACTTCTACATGCTTCTGCATGATGAATTCTTGAAGAGGGTAAGAGAACTCATAATCACAAACTCTCTAAGGCTTGGAAAAACTGACCTACGTAGATTGTGCCTGACATGTCCTGCACTAGCACTCACAATGAGGCCATGTCATATGATAAATAATCCTAAAAAGATATTAATATTGGATGATGATAAATATAATACTGAGCCAATGTCACATAACCCCCTAGTGAAGGATGCTTGTGACATTCCCTCACACTTAGCGTAGCGACAAGTTCATGGCTTGCAAGGAGTCTGACAATATCTGCGAGTACTGTTGGATGAATTCTTCATCTAGCCACATGGCTTGCAAGTAGTCTGACAATATTTGTAGGTACTCCTGGAAGAGTTCTTCATCTAGCCATATGGCTACATGAGTGTCTCGGTCCTTGAACTTCGTAGAGAAATATCTTTGTCTAGCGGCCCAAGTCGACTAGAACCATGCTTCTATTTGTGAAAGAGAATCTGCTCAACCTTGATGACTTCAGCTTCATTATCCATCTCAAGTTGTTGCTCGTCAGAGATCACCTCCAATGTTGGTCCAACATAGGACTTCAATCAAGAAACTATTTGGTATCATTGATCTTTTGCATGGTCAAAAAAGGGCCAAAGCTTTGAAATGAGAGCTAGGAGAGCTTGGAACAATGCTTGTCCACTTGCTTAAATCTCTACTTCATGATCCAAAAATACACCCAATCCCCGATGCCATATCCTAGAAAGTGGATTTTTCTACTCCAAATTCCCTCCTTTTTGCATTAATATAGAGCTCATTATCTCACAATAGTTGTAAGAACTTTTTAACATCCCGCTCATGCTGCTCTACAATAGCAAAAAATATGAGTAAAAAATGAACACTTTTTTATGAGCTCCATAAAGACCCAAGACATCACCTTGTCAAACGTCACTAGTGCATTGGTGAGTCCAAATGGCATCATCATAAACTCATAATCATGTTCAATCCTAAGGACTGCTTTTGCAATGTCAATCATAAGGATCTAAGCATGATGATAACCGCTTTTGAGATCTATCATTGAAAAGAACTTCGCACCATTGAGTTGCTCAGGAATATGCTCAATCCTGGACAATGTTTTTTTAAGTGTGAGTTTATTGAGTGCCTTGTGGTCTACACATTATTGTGCGGACTTGTCTTTCTTTTGCACAAATAAAATAAGTGCTACAACAGGCAAGAATGAGGACCAAATAAATCCACCTTGGAGTAACGTGAAAAGCTACTACTCCAATTCGCCCTCCAATGCCTTGGAAAAGCAACCAACCTTTGTGTCAAAGGGATTGTTGTTGAACAGCAAATTGTTGACTACGGACACAAATCAAAATACATTCAACTCCTTTTTTGATAGCTCTTTGACTTGGAGATGAGATGAATGAAATGCTAAGAATGCTCCTATGCCCAAAGATTAAGAGAGGCTCAGAAACACCATCAACAATTGTGAAAGTGTCATATCTCCAACTAGAAATGGGTGCCTACTCCCTAAACCACTGTATGTCAAGAATCATATCACACCCCAAAAGAGGTGAGACAATGAAGTCATGCTAAAATGTGGCCTTTTTGAACCTTGAATTCAAATTGTTAAACCTTAAGGGAAATGTGAGTGCGAGACCTGGTGTGAACCCGCTATACATCCAAAAGATGGGGTAGAAGAGTACAACGTATCATAAGCACGAATGAGGACTTTCTTTTGCCATTCATGCTTATCGTTAAATACCACTATGGGTACTGAGTTTAAGGCAACGGGTGTAATAAAAGTTGGATATCATTAGTGACCGATGTTGGAGGTGTGGTAGCGATGGCTACTATGGGTATTGAGTTTAAGGTGGGTGTAAGAGTTAGTGGCTGATGTTATAGATGTGGATGCAGCTATAGCGGGGCTACTGTGGATGCAGAGGTTTTGGAGGCTTGTGCAACATGCCACTTGGTACAATCTTTCTTACCATGCCCCACGGTGTGGCAGAAGAAACATCGATTCTTCCCCTTGGGAGATATCCACCAATAATACCCTCCCTTGTCCTTTTCCTCGGGTGTCTTCTTAGGCTTGAATTCCCTATCTTTCTTGCCTCCTAAGGAGCTTTAGGAACCTTTCTTTGTACTTTGCATTCTTCCCCAATTGGGATGATGACTGCTTGGGTGGTGGGTGACTACCGCTGGGGTTTAGAGCTAGCTTGGATCTCCTTGGCCTTACCCCCATTCAACATCATTTTCTTGATTCTGAGCAAGAAAGAGCCATATCATATGACTCGCTCAAAATTACACATAATGAACCTAATGTTAGTATCCAACCCCCTAATGAATTGTTTCAATTTATTCTCATTGGATACCCCCAACTATTGTGCTGACATGATGACTCTACTACATTATATCAACTCTAAAGACCCATTTTGGGAGAGTCCATAAAATTAATACTCAAGGTTGGTCATGTATTGGGAAGAAAGAAATCATTTTTTGAGGTCGGACACGAAGGTGTCCCCTACCTACTGAGTAGTTATGTGATTGGGTCTATGTTACCCCAATGTTGCCACTAGGTAATTGCTTCACCGAAGAGATGAGGAGCTGCCAAGTGGACTCGGTCTTAAGGATCTGAAAGCTTAGCCAAAGGAAAGTATGCCACAAATTGACGAATAAATTGCATAATTGCAGCGTAATCACACTTACCGTCATACTACTAAAATTTGGTTGAGCTCGTGGTTGGGGCAATGGAGGAACTCGAACCTTGCTGTGCCACGGTAGGGAGAATCGATAGAAGGTTTGCCTACATAGATGCTATCAACTGTTGGTTCTAGAGTTGCATATCATCTTGTTCAAGCCTTTATTGGTGTTCTCGAGCTGCTTGGTTTGCCGAGCTTCTTCAGCCCTGTGTTTGGTGTCCCTGTCTTGGCCCTTCGTTCATCATCACGTTAAGCTTCTTTGGTGTGAACACCATGCACAAGGCATCCCCCAATGTGGGCAATGCCTTATGGGCTGGCCCATGCCCTAGATGATGCTTAAATGCTTTCTATTTGGCTGACCTAATGCTAGGCTGACTTCTACATGCTTCTACATGATGAATTCTCCAAGTGGGTGAGTGGACTGACACATGCAAACTAACCTATGTGGGGCTCGTGCTTGACATATCCCGAACTGAAGCCCACATTGGGGCCACAGCATACAACAAATAATCCTAAAAAGGTATTGATACTGTATGATAATACATACAATGCTAAGCCAGTGTGTCACATAGCACCATAGTGCAAGGTGCTATGATTAGTGACATTGTCAGACACTTGTCTAACTTGAGCTATTATGAGAAAGATATCCATACAGCGAGTGTACTCAAGGGCAGGAGCAGCCAAAAGTGGCTCCATGCAGATTAGAGAGAGCATGGCAGTACAGAACAGAACAGATGAGGCATGGCAGATCAAGGCAAAGCACAGAGTGGAAGGCTCAGCAGCGCACACATGATCCAAGAAGCTTGTCGATGGCCGGCGGTGAAGTGCAAATGGGCAGGGCAGGGTGCGTGGAGCAGGTGAAGACAGGCAAGCAGCACAGGACTAGATGAACCAGAAAAGGGCACCAATAAGCATTCTTTAAACCTCTTCAGCAAGACAATTAATGCATAGCTCTATCAAACCTTTTGTCTTGACTACATACAAGTGTTCCCACGTTTGTCTTTAAAAGACATGAGAAAAAAGGAGGATCCTTCTGCAGTTCATAAAATGCCTTAAATATTTAGCATAGTCAGTTGCTGAAGCTTCCCTTCCGATAAATCCATCACAAAAGGGTTCTAGGTAATTAGCATTAGTTTATAAGCATTCCCTGGTTTGAAGACTCAATACATGCATCCCCCAACACAGTACATCCATCCGAACAGTGGTATAGGGACTCAAATGATGGTTTATGGGCATCCCATGCATAAACTGAGGACAACTTAAACCCTGTAGACTTTCACCTTTCAAACTGCCCTCCATGTCTCAACCCACCATTATTTTACATATAAGCACATCAAGCTCTTCCATGGTGGAAAACCTAAACCAAAGAATAAAACAATACCAGCTAAGGCTCTTGCTGAAGAATCACCCCTTACATTCACCAATCTTGTGGGTGTTCCAAGCCCCTTTGTAGCCTGTCCGTATAAAAACAGATGAAAAGACAGACTTAGGGTACACAAGCATTTTTAAATAACAGAAGAAATTAGATTATCAGCTTCAATCTATCAGCAAGAGCGAGGTCAGTGGGCTGCTGCCCAAGTGGCTAGTGCACCACACTGCCCAAAAGAGGGTGTGAGCTCAGACCCTCATGACTAAAAAATATATAATGTATAATCTCTCTATCTCCCAACTGATAAACTCACCTTTACAGTAGAATACAGATACGACTCCACATCCGATGTTATACCATGCAAGTCAGCTTTCTGCTCTTTGAGCTGCCAATCCATACATGCAAGGTATCTTACCAGCTACTGTCATACGAGTTGCTCTCCTCTCAGAGCACTTGTATGATTTGATGATAAGTCCAACATCAATATTCACAAACAGGTATAAATAGATTTCAATTTCTAAATGAGTCAGCTCCTTCCTCCACATCATCCGTGTAAAGATTCCCCTGCTGTGCCATGAAAATCCTATAAACACGCCGTGAGCAAGCCGGCCCAACACGCCGATTGCTTTCTCCTCCCAACAATCCCTCTTTCATCAAATCTTGCAGAAGGTATTCCTTCTCGTGCACCTGCATAAATAAGAAAAGGAGTCACAGCATAATAAGCCAAGATGACATTAACCCCCATGCAGCATGCTACTCTCTTGAAAACAAATCCAAAAGGCTTACTGTTTTCGATGGGTCTAGGTATGCTTCAAAAAGGGCACTCATAGAAGGGTACTTTTTTGCAATCGCAATAGCACACGAGCCCGAAACCTTTGGTAATGCCACTAAAGCTTTCAGCCTAAAAATATGCATGTCAGTAACCATCAACTGGTCCATCACTAGTGAGTATGCATCCAATCTGCAGCATCTCTGCCTACCCTGTTGAATGGCCAAAGCCCAAGATGCTATATGAGTATCATAAGACAGTACTTACCATATATCTTTCTTTATGACATCCCTATTTGGATCGCTTTTCACCACATGATCCCCATTAGCACTCAAAGAAAGAGGTGTCAACTTGCGTCTGCAAAATGAGTGCACCACGATGACATCACAGAAAATTCTAACTTGTCAAAAACCCGAGAATGTTCACGACTAACTTGGACCCATACTTGAATGGACACTCTGCTAGACTGCGTGTCAACCCCACAATATGATCAGATACTTCAGCTTCATCCAGGCACAATCGCGAATGTACTCCATCATAGGATGTTACAAGCTTGGCCAGAACCTGCAAATGCTTTTACTTGTGAGATAGCTGCATTCTCAAAGATAGGTCAGTTTACATGGAAGGAAATACACTTCATAAAGAAAATTGAGTGTCTACGTCATCCATTCTGTACTTGCTCAACAGGTGGTCGGATCCAGTTATTCTCAGGATTCTTATACTGCAGCTGCTCCCTGTCAAAAGCAGAAGACACTGTTCAGTTACCCCCCTTTCAAGCATGTGGACCTCCTATGGATCCATCATCCAGCATTATTAGATGGTAAAGACATAAGCGTGGAGCCTACAGGCTGCCAGTTTGACAAAAACAAGGAGTGAATGGCAGTGTGAAAAAAAAATTTAAAAAAATCACCCAAACGGTTACAAACTTCCTCAAAATTGGAGGTATTCCTTACTTTTTTGGAGGGTATTTATGACTAAAACCTCCCAAAATACAGGAAGTTCTAAACCTTCAACAGTAAAATTTGCAGATATTGTTCAAGTTTCAGCAGTGCAAAATACAATAAACCCCGGTTTTTCTTGTACACTGGCACTGAATGGAGGTGATACAAGTGGGAGGTCAACCCTATGAGAGCGGCTTTCAAGCAGAGGGCCAGCAGAAATGTGGACAACCAGACACAACCATGCTGATGGTGGGCCAGCAGCAAATGGGGGTATTTTGCTGTACATAATAAAGGGCCCTCTCACTGCATTATGGATCCCCAGTATGGCTTAGCAAGAAACACCAACATACTTGCAGTGTGCGCTCACATGTATTCACACATACATGCACAGACATGTGTGGACACGAGCCTGCAAGCACGCATGCACTCATTCACACCACACATAGGCTTTTTTGTAGTAACAAACCTTTTGTGCAGGTACCGCATAAGCTTATTGATTAGATAGCACAGAGTGAAACCCGGATACTGTTTTTGCAGATATTTGATGTGATTATCCAGATTATCTCGTGTTATCATGTCCAAAAACTCCTCAGCTTCCAGCACAATGAGGACGTACGATACAGGTATGCTTTCCAATGATAACTGCAGCACAAAGGGACTCTCTTGTCAAAAAAGCCAAAATGTATGATCAGATGCCAACAAGGTCTGTTGCACACCTGAGGGCCTGACTTGTTAGGAGCCTTCAACTCCTGGGTATCTTGGGATTGAGAGTCTGCCGCCGGTACTGACTCTTTAGATGGCAACTTAATCTGCCAGATCACTGTTTTTTTTACTGGATTCTTCACTAAATGGTACTTGAATCCCTTCTCTGCAAATCGGGTCAAAAGATGACCTGGTCCACACCAAAACGTATGTCAACAACAGATGACACATCCACCCTACAAGAAAGCAATGAAATAGAAGATAGAATGTTGGCTGAACACAACTTGCCTCCAATCAACCCTCGTTCCAAAATCTGTGTGTCCACAAAGGCAGTGATGTTCTGTAAGGCAAAATGGCCCTTCTCCCACTTCCCCTTTTCCTTTTCGACCTTCCGCCTCTCAGCTGCTTCTGCTTTCAGCTCTTCCTTTCGTTTCTTCTCTTCCTAAAACAGCACAAAGCCCACATGAGACCGCCCAGACTTTCATGAGAGAAACCAAACTGTGCATTGCTAAAAATGTGGAGCTTGATGTGTACAAGTGACCAAGCCAAGTGCAGGATGGTATCAGACAGACCTCATTCCTCATCTTTCTCACTTCCTGCTGCTTCTTCTTCTCCTCCTCCTTCTCTCGTCTTAGATTCTCTCTCCCCTCTTTTAAACGCTTCTTTTTGGCCTCCTTTTCTTCTTTATCTTTCATCTTTTTCTCCTCCTTTTTCTGCTTTTCTGCTTCTTTTTCCAATGCCTTGGTGGAATCACTTTTAGTCCTTGCTGTTGTCCTGACATCAACTCCAATTCCAGGCCTCCTTGATTGCCCTTTACCACTATTCTTCTGCCTTTTACAGCTTATATTATTCCCACTATCACTGGACTCCGCATCACCAACATGGTGTCTTCCTGGTTGATAGAATTTTCTTTTCCAAGATGAATACCCTCCAGAATCCTCGTCATTGTCACTATTTTTTGCCTTGCTTCTGTGCTCAAAGGCTTGTTCCTGACTGATACCAACCTGCACATCAGTAGACTTGGAGGTTTCGAGTTTGCTGATGATCCCTTTAAGGTGATCATACCATGCCGGCATGGAAGGGTAATCGTCTGACTCGTTGCTAAGCAAACTTGAGCATGCACCATAGGTTTTCAACACATCCATGTCCTTTGCATTGCTGGAAGGTTTCCATTCCAGATAAAATGCACTCTTGACTTCACGACAAGGAGATGCAGATAATGTTGAAGTGCTATTTGAATCAATTCTGCAAATGTATTTACCCTGCTCCAATGATGCATGTGAATTGCAACTGCTGTGCGATCCAACATCTGCAATGCCTTTGCTCTGCTGAAAAGGTTTATACTCAACATGAAGCTTATCCTTAAAGTCAAATGAGGACATACTTTGGCAGGTGTGTAGATCATCAGAGTGGAAGACCGGTTTGGTTTCTGCATCCTGTTTACACTTAGCATCAGCATCAAAATCTGCCTCCAAAATGCCAACGTCACAACAATTCTTGGGTTGATCCATGGCTTTGTTCCCTATAAGGAGGTCTCCCTCCATCTCTTTTTCAAAGGATAGAGAAAGCGTTGGACTCCAAGCCTTCCGATCATTGGAACACTTGGAGAGAGAAAGGGGTGAACTGCAAGGCTTTCTATCATCAGAGCATTTGCGCGAACCAAGCTTTCTATCATTTGCTTTCTTACCTGCATTGCTGGCAACACCAGAATCGGCAGCATTTGGTGTCTTGGAAGAGAACTTGTTGACGCACATATGTGTGTATGAGTCATCAGATTCTGTGTCAGAATCCAGGCACACCACCTTTGGAGTACCTGTGTAACACACCAAAGTGTTTGCTTGTTACACCAGATAGCATATCCAATCAATTTATTGAAGTCCAAGCATTTCATCAATTTATTGAAGTCCAAGATGGCAGCCACACATTTCATCAAAAAAAGAAGAAGCTGAATTATATCTACCCCTTGAATCAAAACAAACAAAGTCTATCAACAATCGAAAAGCACTGTATCTTGCCCATTAAAATGGGCAACACGTGTGAACCCACCCTTTGTTTGGATCTGAATTTGCACAAAGGCAGACCAAGTTGCCTGTTAGACAAGTTCAAACACACCCTCTGTTTGGACCTGAATCTACCCGAAGGTGGTGCAAATCTATAGAGGCCACTGGCATTCCAAAGTTGTCTCCAGCCCATCAATCAGGACATAAGCAGTCAATCATTTGAACAGGTATCCAAGCCATCGTTCAGAAACAAAGCGACATTTAGCCCATACAAAGAGCCCATCTAGCCCATCAAACAGAAACAGAGTGGTATCTAGCCCATCAATCAAAACACAAAAACCCCATCACTTGAACCTAGCCCATTAGTGAGAAACAGAGTGGTACCTAGCCCATCAATCACCCATCATTGAAATGCACTCGTCATCAGAAACAGACTGGTATCAAACGAAACATAAAAAACTTTGGATCTAGTCCATTAATCAGAAACAGAGCTATATGTTCACTATCAATCAAAACGCATACAGCCCCTCATCCAAACCATGTCTTAATACCATGACCAGAAACAGAAATGTATTTATCCAAGTATAAGGGCTATCAATAGGATACGGATACAGCCCTTCACTTAGAAAGAAGAGCCATCGATTGAAAAATAGGGTTCACTTTTAGGACAAAGGAAAAAGAAAAACCCACAGAGAGGAAGGGAACTTTACCTTTCGCAGCTGCTCGCACGTTAGGTTTTGGCTTGGGAAGAGGTGAAGTGAGGGAGTCTGAAAGTGTGACAAGGTCGACTGGCGATTGCATCTTCGTGTCGAAAACAGATAAATTAAGCTAAATTTTAATACAGGGTTTCTGCCTAAAATGCCGCCAAACCGCTCTCTTTCTCTTCAGAAAATCATGATGAAGTCGGCTCCAACGATAATCCTCCGTCCGTCTGTTATACCCTACAATTCAAAACTTTACTGGGTCTCAAAATAAGCAGATAGGTTTCAGACTAAGTCCGCCCTTAGAAGCTAACGGTTAGTTTTACAATCTTGGACGCGTCAGGCGGACAACATCTGAAGACAGTCAGCCCCCCATCATGAGTGGGCCCAGACCTCCCACTCTAGGTGTCAGGTAGAGAGGACAAGTGACTCAGGCGCCCCCAGTAGGAATTAGCTCAAGTTGTAGACAGCCAAATTGTCCATGCCGCCCATCATAGGCAAGTCCTAACCTCTGAGGCACTAGTAGGAATAGTCTAAGTGTTTTGTATGGTGAGCCTTGGGTTCAAATCTCTTGAATTAGTAGACTTGCTTGTCCTTGTGTGAGATGTCCGCCACTTTCCCGCCCTCCCTTGGTCGGAAGAGATTTTGATCTCAGGATATCCGTGACATGGATTTTTGTCCAACAACTCTTTGCCACATCACTTCTTCTGCATTTCCATCGCCTAGTATCACTCTATCCTAGAAACTCTCTCTCAACCTTCTTAAAGAGTTGGTGCAAAAACTAGAAAGGACGGTAGTGGTTATAGCTTGCTCGGTTACAACATTAACATGTTGTAGCTATTGTCTCACAATATGCAAAGAAAATGTGTTTGGTATGATGATTTTATACATCTTTCCATACACACACACACACACACACACACACACACAAAAAGAATGTTTAGTAGTTTAATGTTGTGTTCTGTTGAAAAGCTATCTAAGCTATTAAAGTGGTGCTTGATTAAAAATAACTTTGGCATCAAAATCATGAACAAGCTAGTGTAGCATAGTGGCTCTGTTGAAAAGTTGTCTAAGCTATTAAAGTGGTGCTTGATTAAAAATAACTTTGGCATCAAAATCATGAACAAGCTTCTGCAGCATAGTGGTAGAGTGCATGATTAATAAGTGTCATTGCACTATGATATATTGATTGTGCCATATGATTGGTTCATTCTGATATTGGAGTCCATTTCTCAAGTGGAGTCCCCTCATGATATTGTGCCATATGACTCGTTCATTGTGATATTGGAGCCCCTTCAAGTGATATTGGAGCCCATTTCTCAAGTCTCCACTTCTTTAGCGAAACCTCCATACCATGTGAAAGCCCCCTCAAGTTACGTTGGAGCCCTCGAAAGCTTTATCAATAAGCACATCAATTAATTACAAGCATCCAACACCAACAACCGCAATGGATGCATAATTATTCTTTACATTGAGACATTGATCATTCAAGCTAGCTTGGATGAAACATGCAAACTCTCCTAATAATGAATAAGCAAACCACCTATCACACATGGATGGCCTCCACCGAAGGTCCAATCCTATAGCAAAAAATAGAGTAGTAAGTGGAAAGCAAAAGATTACGAAGGGTGATAAGAATATGAAGGGCTAGAATAAGAATAAGGACTACCCATTACTACTATACATGCACAAAGTATTAGTTTGCATTGAGCCCTTACAAAGCATTGAGCGCAAGCCATTGAACATGGCAATATTATCTTTAATGTAAATGATCATCTTAGGATTATTTGCATTAAATGATCATCTTAGGATTATTTGCATTAAATGATCATCTTAGGATTATTTACATTAAATGATCATCTTAGGATAACTTACATTAAAGAAAGGCATCATCTTAGGATTATTTACATTAAATGATCATCTTAGGATAACCTACATTAAAGAAAGGCATCATCTTAGGATAACCTACATTAAATGATCATCTTAGGATAACCTACATTAAAGAAAGGCATCATCTTCGAATCTTTTACATTAAAGAATGGCATAATGTCACCAACCTCGAGAAAATTGGCAATGCCACCATCGTCTAAGACAGTTACCACGCCTCATGGTATGGATGTTTGGATGAAGAGGCAGTTGGGAAATGGGCTCCAATATCACAATGAACTAAGCATGTGACAAGAATTTTGGTAATGCCATCATAGTCTAAGACAATTACCATGGCACATGGTTTGGAGGTTTGGGTGAAGAAGTGGAGACTTGAGAAATAATATGTAGATGTGCTTATGAAAGAAGCTATGTCTAATCTTGACACATTGGATTCAAATTCACAAGGCTTCATGGCGAATCAATATTTGGTTCTCCATTTTACCTATGTCATGCATATTCCTCTCAATTATCTAGTTGACTATATTACCTTGGTGGTTTATCATGACGTTCGTGTAAGGTGGAGCTTCACATTTGATTAATTGAGAGAGAGAGAGAGAGAGAGAGAGAGAGAGAGATCCAAAGCTCTTGCCCATAATTTGTAAGGCCCATCATTTGATTAATTGAGAGAGAGAGAGAGAGAGAGAGAGAGAGAGAGAGAGATCCAAAGCTCTTGCCCATAATTTGTAAGGCCCATCACTAAAACTATGGTGTTGTTGTTAACCCAATTCTAGGGCTAACAAGAGCTACCACCATTATCTTACAGGAGTCACGATAGATACACCAAAGGGTCATACATTCAAAATATGAAGCAATAGTGTCCAAAGCTACAACTTGGACGGGCGCCGGTAATGGTGTGACGGAGTATTTATGGGGCAATTCCTACTTCAAGAGCGTATGGTAGCAAGTTAGGGTAAGTCCTAAGTGATGTACTTCATGGATATATTATGAGAGTAGTCATTGTAATAGCATTAGGCCTCTACGAGTCTAAAGTGCCCGACTGGCTACAATTTAAGTAAGTGTGAACACTTATGGCCATGTATATAAGTAAATATCTCTCATAATACAACATACTCTCCCATTGTGCAATTGAGTCTTGCTCTTGCTAATTTATCTCCCTAATGCATGCTAGTGAGTGTGTTCGAGTGAAGTGAGGTGAGAGGAGGGACGAGTACCCGTAGTGCAACGCGACGGTGTGACAACGCTCGCGGGAGGCACGGTGGAATTGCTTCTCAAGGAGTTGTAAAGCTTGGAGACCTTAAGGGTTGCGATAGTGAGCCTTAACATATTTGGCGCCGCTGCCAAGGAGCCATCCCTTGGCTTTTTCCATTGTTTTTCCTCTAATCTACACATTATCCATTGCCCATTATCTTGATTAATGGTTTTCCATGAAAAAGATGTGGATTTGTGTGTGATTTGGTGTAGAATAGCTCTCTTTTTTTGTTTTTGAAAAGAATGCCTTTTGCTTAATTTTTAGCTCAATTTGTTGTTTTTGTTATTGTTATTGTTATTGTTATTGTTATTGTGGTTTTTCATGTTCTTAGGGCTTGCACATAGTTTGTATTAGGCTTAGTTTGCATCCATTGCATCAAACAATGCAATAGAATGCAATTTTTACTGAATGTGAGCTCTCTTTAGTGTTAAACATAGAACTAAGATCATTAATTTTAGTTTAATTGTGTGTTTGTTGTTGAAATTATTCGGATTAGAGTGTTAGCAAGTATAAGGAGTAGCTTAATCTTTCTAAAAATTTCTTAAAACCATCAAAAGACCCTTGAATTTGACTAATTTCTCTAATGGACTGGTTTTTGTCATTAAGGGTGATTAATCTTGTTCATCAAGAGGTAAAAAAATTAGAAAATATATTAATTGGGTTCTAAATTGATCATACGAGTAGTCGAAATTGGTGTTTTTGAGTGTTTTGAGAGCATCTAGATGTATCAAAACACCTAATTACATCAAATTTTTCATTAATTAGAGAAATTTGACTCTCTTTTTGCTTAATTTTACCTTAAAAGAGGACACCATAATTAAGAGTCTAATTAATCTCCTATTTTAGATTAATTTACACATTTGTTGATGCACAAAGATTAGCATTCCCTTCCTCTATCCAATGATGTACTCAATTGTGTGAATTAATTAAGGATTAGTGGTTAATTAGAATCCTTAATTAGTGTAAAAGAGGAAAAGATTAGTGAAATAATTAAGCTTGGATTAATTCTTAATCACTTTTTTACATAACTCATTAAGGCTAATGAGCATTCAATGAGTAGATATCTGCTCATGAGTTGTCAATTGTCCATTTTGGGGGGTCATTTATGAAGGGTGTAAGGGGTGTAAGGGGTGTAAGGGGTGTCATTTATGAAGGGTGTAAGGGGTGTCATAAAAAGGTTGACTTTTTTGATTCCCACTTACCTTTTTGAAAAAATGTGTTGGATAAATGTAATCCCAACTCTTTAGTCCAATTTAATGTGTGGTTGTTAGGCTAGTGGTTAGTGGTTGGTGTGTAAAGCCTACAAATGGTTGGTGCATATTGTTCATGTAACTCATGCAACTAAAAATAGGATAGAGGAGTCTCTAAATAAGATACAAGTCGTGATCAAGTGATTCTGTAAGTTTGGTTCATGCTTAATCATAATTAGTGTCTTCTTGTGTTAATCTCAAAGTAATTTTCTGCATATACCAGTTTTTGTCCCTCATATTCATGATGTTTTGTACATGCTTTGATCCACCTTGAGTATGTTTTGATCAATTTTCATAGTTGAATTATCATATCCAACATTTGGTATCAGAGCTTGACCCAATTAGGTTTAGTTGATTAGCAAAAATCCTAATCTATCTCTTAATCACCATAGCCAGTTTTTCTTTGTTTGAACCACATGCTGTAGATTGCTTCCATGCTTGCATCTGAGGTGATTATATCCCAAGATTTTGATATAGCCTTGTTGCTTTGCTCCCACGCTTGCCCTAAAACGAAGCTCACAGCCCAATTTGATCGCAGCTTTGCGAATTCGTCATCGCCACCATCAATGCATCTCGTTTTCTGCTAATCGAATCAATTCGGCGTCGTCTCTACAAATTAGCCTAATTCCTTTTAGGTGCTTCAAGTCCATCATGTGAGGATTTAGCATACCAAATCTTGAAGTATTTGGTTCACCGGAGCAACTGTACGCGTCGTTTTTCTAGTCACCTATTTTTTTACCTTTTTTGCTCCAACAACGTGGTGATTCTTATTTTGATCTATGTTGATAATATTTTTATTATTTGGGCTTAAATCATCTATATGAGCAAGTTATCAACATCAAGCATCATATTTCATCATCATGAGCTCCAAATTCCCCGACAAATTCAACGGAACTGGGTTTCATACCTGGCAAATCAAGGTGAAGGGCTACCTCATGAAGAAAAATTTGTGGAGTACGGTCAAGCCACTTTCTGATGATAAAGCAGGTATTTCTGCTGCAGTTACAAGAGCTACAAAACGGCTGCACTACAGCAAAAGATGAGCAAGCACTTGGTATTATCATTACTGCTTTAGAAGATGATTTTATTCATTATATTGATAATGTTGAGTCAACTATGGAAGCTTGGGAATTACTAGAACGTACTTTTGGTGCAAAGGCAAAGCATTCCAAGATCAGTTTGAAGATGCAACTCTTTGATCTAACCATGGAGAGTAATGAAAATCTAACAACTCTGATTAACAGGTTGAAGAGCTTAATGACACAATTGGTTTATGTTAAGTCTCCTGTTCCTGAAGAAGATGCTATTGCTATTTTGCTTAAAAGCTTACCTTCAAGCTTTAGGCAAATTGTGACGGTACTTAAAGAGAAGGAGCCAGTCCCTTCCTTGGAAAGTATCATAAATTCTTTGCAGGAAGAAGACAAGAAGATTACAAAGGATGTGATAGATCCTTATGCATATGCTATTACTTCGACATCGGCAAAGAAGAAGTGTACTATTTGTGGTCGTACAAATCATCTTACTAAGGATTGTTTCTCCAAACATCCTTGTGAGTATTGTGGAAAGACGAATCATCCGTCCTCAAAGTGCTACCAAAAAGATCAAAAGCTAGCAAAGGCACATGTGGTTGAAGAAGTCAACCAACAGGAAGAAACAAATCTTTGTTCTAGTCTTAGTATAAAAGATGTAGATGATGAGTATGCTTTTTAGATTATGTCATGTATGTGGTTGAGTCAAGACTTATGTTGTTCCAACTTGACGAGTTGTAGAGGAGAGTACACCACCCTATGTTGTTGTTAAGGGGGGACTCTTACTCATTGTGTCAAGGAGGTATGTTAGACTTGGTTCATGTTCTTGTAAGAAGTTGGTCTTAAGGGGGGATTGTTGGGGATAAATGTAATCCTAACTCCTTAGTCCAATTTAATGTGTGGTTGTTAGGCTGTCAGTGGTTGGTGTGTAAAGCCTACAAATGGTTGGTGCATATTGTTCATGCAACTCATGCAACTAAAAATGGGGTAGAGGAGTCTCTAAATAAGATACAAGTCGTGATCAAGTGATTATGTAAGTTTGGTTCATGCCTAATCATAATTAGTGTCTTCTTGTGTTAATCTCAAAGTAATTTTCTGTATATACCAGTTTTTGTCCCTCATATTCATGATGTTTTGTACATGCTTTGATCCACCTTGAGTATGTTTTGATCAATCTTCATAGTTGAATTATCATATCCAACAAAATGCCCATATCTCTTTAATTTTAAATTAAAAAAATATCCCTCCCAAAAAGAAAAATTCATATTTCCCACTAGACTAAAAAAAAAAATCGAATTTAATATTCCCGTAAAGTCTGGTTCACAGCGTGAACCATTTTTTGCAACTTCACGGCCTTAGGGTTCACGCTTTCGGAAATTGCACCAAAAAAAAATTCAAATTTAATTTTCCTGTGAAGTCTGGTTCACGGCATGAACCATTTTCTACAACTTCATGGCCTAAGGGTTCACGCCCTCGGAAACTGCGCAAAAAAATATCGAATTTAATTTTTTCGTAAAGTCCGTTTCACGGCGTGAACCATTTTCTGCAACGGCCTAAGGGTTCGCGTCCTTAGAAACTATGCAAAAAAAATCAAATTTAATTTTTTCGTAAAGTTTGATTCACGGCGCGTGAACCATTTTCTGCAACTTCACGGCCTGAGGGTTCACGCTCTCGAAAATCGCACAAAAAAAAACAAATTTAACCTTTTCATGAAATCTGGTTTACGGCGTGAACCGATAAGGGTTTATGGCGTGAGACCCTTCATTCACACGACCCAAAAAAATAAAAAACTTATAAAATCTGTGAAGCACGGCGTGAAAAGGGGTCCGTTGGCTTTTATATAAAAAAAAGACTCTAGAAAATACCCCTGTTTGGAGGCCCGTATCTCCTAATTACCTCTCACGGAATTACCTTCTCACGGAATTACCTCTCATGGAATTACCTCTCACGGAATTACCTCTCACGAAATTCCAGTTCACGGCCTACACTTTCACGGAAACACCATTTCACGGGATTAACTTTCATGGGTTTAGGCCATTTCATGGAATATTCCTTCACGGCCAAAAACCTGTAATCTCATGGGATTAGACCGTTTCACAAAATATCCCTTCATGACCAAAAAACTTGCAATCTCATGAGTTCAGGTTTCTCACGAATTACAGTCTCACGGCTTAAGAACCTGCACTTTCACAATTTAATCCACATCACGGATTAAGCCACCATCTCACGCAGTAACCCTTTCCCAACGATCTTCAATAGCCATTATATATTTGTTAATCTTATTGCTTACTACTCTTTTGGCTAAATTAATGTCGCAACTGCTTCATGAGTGCATATCCATACTCATGCATAGGAGAACATTTGCACCAAAGCCTCACCATTGACAACTTCCAGGTACATCTCTGGATGGGGGGGCCATGGTGGGAAAAAGCCTGGTTAATGGTACATCCTATCACCTGGAATTTTTCTTCAACTTACAAACCTCTCCAAACAACGTCACCATCTTCACAAATCAATGATATTCAATCCCTAGTGAAGATATCTATATTAGCATCGCAAGTCGACGTAATTCTTTCAATCCTCACCACAGCTACTTCAACATAGAGCATAAGAGTCTATATGACTCAATTCTTGTACTTCATGTATATCTGCTTCATAAGAGCACTTAAATATACATAAAAACATAAAAAGCACATGGGCAGAAGAGAGCAGGAACAGGTCCTACTCAACAACATTTAACAAGAATCTTGCCACACAAAGGGACATCATCGAAGACCAATTTCTTCAAATGATGAATGCCGCTACAATGAATCAAATGAGTGCCGCTACAATGAATGCCGCTACAATGAATCAAATGAGGACTTGAGAATCGCCATCTCGTTCTGATGATTAAGTCTACGTTTCTCCGGATACTTCCCTCTCTTATCTCCCATTATTAACATCTCTTAGCATCCCCACTAACACAAATCACATGTAACATTGCTTATGATTACCAAAAACAAAGTGAGCAAACAACCCAAAAAAGCTCACACAAATATAAAAATGCAATCATTCACAAAAAACCCCACCCCGCACCCTGTTAGGAATTCCCAATAAACCACTAACCTCTTCATTCACTAACTAGCTTTTCTCATTCCTTCCGGAGCAACAAAGACCATTGAGCGTCACAATTAACTTCAAAACCAATTCTAGGGTTAACAAGAGCTACCACCATTATCTTACATCAAGGAGTCACGATAGATACACCAAAGAGTCATACATTCAAGATATGAAGCAATAGTGTCCAAAGCTACAACTTGGATGGGTGGCACCGGTAATGGTGTGACGGAGTATTTATGGTGATTCCCGCTTCAAGAGTGTGTGGTAGCAAGTTAAGATGAAGTCCTAAGTGATGTACTTCATGGATATATTATGAGAGTAGTCTTTGTAATAGCATTAGGTCTCTTATGAGCCTAAAGTGCCCAGCCGGCCACAATTTAAGTGAGTGTGAACACTTATGGCCATGTATATAAGTGAATATATCTCATAATACAACATACTCTCCCATTGTGCAATTGAGTCTTGCTCTTGCTAATTTATCTCCCTAATGCATGCTAGTGAGTGTATGTGAGTGAAGTGAGGTGAGAGGAGGGACGAGTACCCGTAGAGTGCAATGCGGCGGTGTGATAACACTCGCAGCCGGGCGGAGGCACGGTGGAATTGCTTCTCAAGGAGTCGTAGACCTCAAGAGTTACAAGCTCGGCCATTGGAAAGATCCTCACGCGGTTCACCAGGTAATCTCTTTTTGGATGTGTTTCAAGGAGGGTTAGGGTGAGCCTTAACAGTTGTTTTCAAGTATGCATATTGCAAATTATGGTATGCATGCATGCATGCACACACACACACGTGTACACACATGCATGTATGCATGCACGTGCACACACACTGCACACACACACTGCACACACACACACACACACACACACACACACACACAATGATCCAAATCTCTTTCCCACAACTTGTAAAGCCCATCACTAAAACTATGGTGTTGTTTTTCGAGAATGTAGATCATAAATATTAACTTATTCTGTACATTTGAAACGTAGATCATAAATACTAACTTATTTTGTACATTTGAAATCCCTGCCTATAGCCTAGGAATAGTTCACATTGAGTGCATATTATGTATGGTCGTGGGCCCAATGATGTATTAAAAGCCAGCCATAAGCCTTGTATATATGGGTAGAAATAGGCAATGGGCACCCAATTAAGTTGGGTGGTCGGGCAAAGCTCACTTTTATATGTACAACTTTTGATAATGTGAATGTGGGAAGTTGTAGCTTCACAATAAGTTGGGTGGTCGGGCAAAGCCCACTTGTATATATATAACTTTTGATAATGTGAATGGGTGTTTAGGGAAGTTGTAGCTTCAGCCATAGATTTATCGGTGTGCTAGTTGTTGGTAAGGGTGCTCATAATAAATGTACCAATATTTGCATGTTCAAAATTTTCCAAGCAAATCAAAAGTGTAGTGAAAATTTTACAGGTCATCTGGATGTGGAAATCTTTTGAATTGTGATGGTCTTTCAAAAAGAATCTCATCACTTTCTACATCCAATCTTCATCCGTTCTCTCTCCCTATGGCAATGATGGCAGCTTTGGATAGTTTACCAAATATTTATTATATTGGAGATTATCTGAGTACTCACTCTAGATGTAGATCCTAAGTATTGGCATATACTATGGATCAATCCTCTGGGCAGTAGGGGCATGTCTGTAAGTGTCTCTATAAATGCAGCCTCGCAAAACCAAGGAAGTTGCCATCTTGGCTGATTTCGTATGGTGCCCTGAGTATAGAAATTCTCTTTTGTGGGTCACGGGAAACCAACCCTCATATGTTTTGGATTGCTTTCTCGCTACTCTTTCTATCTCACTTCCAAATAAGCCTTCAATAATGGCATTTCCATTTGGTATAGGTGTGGGATAGCTTTTGTTGGCTTGTGGTGGACATCAATTGCATAAATGAGTATGTTATACCAGGTGATGTTTCACCTTAGCAAACTATGGTCCTAAGTATAGAAATTCTCTTTTGTGGGTCGTGTGAAACCAGCCCTCATGTGTTTTGGATTGTTTTCTTGCAACTCTTTCTATCTCGCTTCCAAATAAGCCTTCAATAATGGCATGTCCATTTGGTATATGTGTGGGGTAGCTTTTGTTTTGCATAAATGAGTTTGTTATACTTGGTGATGTTGTTTCACCTTAGCAAACTGAGATGATCAAGTAGGAGATCATAAATGTCCTCCTTCGTGGTGGGTTGCTCATCCCATCACTTTGATCCTACTTAGTGGGAGGGAGGTTCCAATGTGTCACCGCTGGCCATGGGTTCTCATTGGGTTTAGATGTTTGAATTTTGGATCCCTTATGCTATGAGCTTGGTGGTGGAGGGGTACCTACTTGCATTTGTGGAATGTTGTCACCTCTTTCTTCCACCTTTCCTTTGCCTTTGTCCTTGTGTGAGTCATGTGCCTTGTGCTCTTCTTTCCTTTGGTGACCAGAATCGGGCTTGCCCTCAGCTTCTTTGGTGTCATCATTGTGTTTAGGTTTTGGCCCAGTGTCCTCGTCCTTCCTAGAGTCATCTCCATGTTTGCTTAGTCCCTTTGGGATCTTCTTATCACCCCCCTCCTCAAAATCTTTGTCCTTCTTTGGTGGCCCATTTTCAATCTCCATTAACAAGTCATCAAGATCATCATGCTTATCAAGCTCTAGATGGTCGTGGTATGCATCATGCTCTATGTCGAAGAAGTAGGCATTTTATTCTCTTTGTGTCTCCACCTGTTTCCTAGATATAATACTAGGAATAGCTCTGGAGGATAGGCTAGGTACTTAAGTATGTTAAGCTTTTGATACCCTATGATAGCCAACCTTTTGTCTCTGTCTGCTAGCCATTCAATGTCTTTAGTGTATTATTTAGCTTAAAATCCCTTTGCCTATACACCTCTGCTTCTAAATCTATCTTCTTCTCTTGATTTGACTTTTCTATGGTTGCATTGTCAAAAAGATAGGACTGAGCTATGTAATTGGTTATGATTGGATGTTAGTTTAGTGGTGTATATGTCCATGGGATCCTTTAGTGATATTGACTCTTGAAAGACAATCATTGTGATGTAAGTGTCCACCATCAACACGTGCACCTGCTTGTTTATGATTTCCAAGTTGAGCAGCCGGTGGCAAAGGCACTTCTAGTGATATAGTTTGATATGTCAATAAGGTCGAGTGCATGCCTAACCAATTTTAGATACCTAGCTAGGTGGTGGTTTTGGTGCACAAGCTTCGAGAGCTCAGTGGCTATTTGGCTTAAGACAGCCTCCTTGTTAGCATCTCGCTCTAAGGATGGAAAGGATGGTGAGATGAGGGACTGCCAACTTCCCTTTGCTTTAGTGCCACCACCTCATCCTCTAATCTTCTGATTCTTTCATTTTTTGCATCCAGATGAGCCTTCATGCTTACATTGTTGCTGTCAAGAGCCCTTTGTTGTTGAGATATCGAGCTTAACTAGTATTATGGAGGCAGACATTGATGACCTGCCTGGGTGATAGCTTCCGCACTTATGTTGATGGCATGGTTGGTGAGATTATGGTTGATATACTGTCAGTGGATGACAGGTTGTGTGACAGCCATTTTGGAGTACTAGAGTTATGGCATAGTTATAGCGCTAGCTCATATAGTCAGGTTCACACTATAGACCGTTCACTTTTTCTGTTTTGTAGGAGAGTACTTTCCTTTTATGTATGTACTCTTATCTCTCTCTCTCTCTCATTTCTGTGTGAGCTTCTCCATCCTGCACCTAACCCTAATGTGCAGGTTTGTGTGTGTGTGAGTGTGTGAGTCCAACACCAACAAAATCGGTTTCCGATTCCACGCATAGACGACATCCTTGACAAGTTGGGATGGATCGTTAGTGATATGGTTGTAGAGAAGAGAAGAAGATAAAAGAAAATTCAGCCATCTATCTCTCTTGTGTCGTGCACTCTCTTGTGTGTGTATGTGTTTGCTTGTAAGGAACTCAAGCTCTCTCTTCTCTACCCCACATTCTCTTTATGGTATGAGAGCTCCAGTTTGTGTGAGAGCTAAGGAGGCAAGCAAGAGGCAAGAACAAGCAAGCAAGAAAGCGGTACACGGGTAAGAGCATCACCATCTTTTTCCCTTCTTGGTTTAGGTACAACACCCCTCGGTAGCTCTGGGAGCTACACATCTTCGATTGAGGAGCTGTCTTCGCGTAGGCTTGGAGGTGCATGTATGGTACATAGTACTTTGTACTTTTTTGGGCATAATCACGTTTCGGGCATGTCTCGGTCTCTGTTGTGTCACTACAAGGTATTTTTGACAATTTTAGGAAGTTCTGCTTGAGAACTGTCTCTTGTCAAAATTTGGTTATTGCAGTGCATCAGTGCATTTTGGGAGTGCAGACAGTGTTTGCACATGTATTGTTGACATTGGGTATATGTACATTTACTTTGGTCAGATCTAGTGACCTACAGGTTGTGCTGAAGTAGTTATAGAAGATACTGCTGTGTTACAGGTTGCATACATAAATTGTCTGTTGTTGCAGTTTTTTGATTGTTGCAGGAAAACATGCCTTCTGAGTTGTTTTGAAGAGAATGTCACTCCAGCAGACATAAAGGCATTCAAGGATTGGAACCAGGGTGCAAGGAAAGTCATGTATTAGCTTTCAATTAGTGTCACAGACACGATGATAGGACATATACATGATGCCAACACTCTAGCAATTACATGGCAGATGTTTCAGACCAACACAAAGGCAAGGAAATTGCATCTAAAACAAGAGCTACATACTATGGAAAAGCAAAGCATATCTGTCAATAAAGTATGCTTTAAAGATCAAGGGCATTGTTGAATCCCTTGGGTCTATCAATGTATCGGTGGAAGATGATAGCTTGGTAAGTGTCTATTTGAATGGGCTTGGCAAAGAGTACAAGCCATTCAAGGCCTCCATTATTACAGTCAGGGAGAATATTCTTAACTTTTGGGACTTGGTTTCTATGCTGATCATAGAGGAAAAGTCTTTAGGTGATGAGCCTTCTTCACAAAGCAAGAACACATCAGAACATGCCTTCTACTCCAATTTAAGTAGAGGTAGAGGTAGAGGTAGAGGTAGAGGTCGTGGAAGGTAGAGGCAGAGGTCGTGGTCGAGGCCAAGGTGGTGGTGGCCGACAAGGAAATCAGAATTCTGGACAACAACAGTCCAATGATTTGCAGCTAGCAGTAATCATACACAGGTGGAAGAGGCTAGTCTAGAGGCAGGGGGAGCCAAAGAGGCCGAGGTGGTTGGCATAGAAATCACAATGCAAATAGCATAGAGTGCTATTATTATGGCAAACCAGGGCACATGGCAAAAAGGACTGCTATAAAAAGCAGAATGACATTAAAAGTGGAAAGTTGCAGCAAGGCAACTTTGCATCATCTAGTAAATAAAGAGGTGATGAGACAGAACTGAGCAGCTGTTTGTGATGCGGCACATGCTCACAGTTCCATAACAAGAGATGTGTCAAGATCTCAATATACATGGTATGTGGATTCTGGTGCCTCTAACTACATGACCAGTCATGCTGAGTGGTTTAGAGACATGCAGAAAATGAAAAAACTAGGTTATGTAGAAACAGGTGATGATACTACGCATCCCATTGCATATGTTGGTAAAGTGCCATTGTCTATGCAAGATGACAAAATTAAGTACTTGGCAGATGTACTTCATGTTCGAAATATTACAAAGAACCTGGTTTCTATTGGATAGATGGTTGAGCAGGGTCTGCAAGTGAGGTTTAATCCTCAAGGATGTTTTGTGGAAGACTTCAAAAATCAACGTCGCTTGGTTGCAAAGGGTAACAGAAATGGCAGGATGTTTACTTTGGATGTGAACATGCTGGCAACCATGTTTGTGCATGGAACAGGTGTCATTGCAGATGTTGATATATGGCACAAGTGCATTGGTCATGTGAATGTACAACGATTGAAGTCTATGCAGGCCCAAAACATTGTTGTAGGTTTGCCAAAGTTTAAGGTTGATGGTATGCTATATGCACAGAGTATGTGAAGCATGCCAGCTTGGTAAGCAGGCCAAACATGCCTTCCCACATGAAAAGCATGTCAGTGCAAGGCCATTAGATGTCATACATTCAGATGTATGGGGACCGACCAAGACTGTAACAATTACAGGTTGCAAGTATTACATTACATTCATTGATGACCACACTAGGAAAGTGTGGGTTTACTTCATGAAGGAGAAAAGTGGGGTGTTTGCTCACTTTCAGAGATTTAAAGCCTTGGTTGAGAAGGAAAAAGGCATGCAAATAAAATGTCTGAGATCAAATTGTGGGGGAGAATATTTCTCTAGCAATGAGTTCAACAATTTCCTGAGGAAGCAGGGAATCAAGAGATAGTTTACATGCAGGTACATTATGCAATAGAATGGTGTTGTGTCAAAAGAAAAAACAGGCACATCGTAGAAGTGGCACGTGCCTTGATGGTTGAAACACATTATTTTTGGGTAGAAGCAGTAGCAACTGCTATGTACATTATGAACAAGACACCCACTGCAATTGTTCATGGTATGATGCCTGAGTAGAAGTTTACAGACATAAGACCGGATGTGTTTCACTTGAAAGTGTTTGGGTGTATTGCATATGTGCATATTCCTGATGAAGTGAGAACAAACTTAGATCCAAAGGCAGAGAAATGCATCTTTATTGGTTATGCTATGGGGAGAAGAAAGGTTATAGATGTTATAACCCTACCACTCGTGAGATGTGAGTGAGCAGAGATGTTTTCTTTGATGAGATGAGTAGCTAGTATGCACCAACAGTGAAGGCAATAGAAGATGCAGATGTAAGAAGTGCTGATGTTGCACCACATGTAAAGCAGCAATCACGAGTGCTTAGCGGACCTGGAGAGTCCTCTAGCAATGGATCCAATGTTAGCCCATGGTCAGTAGCCCATGGTCAGGTAGGTTGAGGACATATGTAGGTACACATGTATCACGCAAAGGGAAGGAAAAGGTAGATCAACCTTTTGTGCCAGATCTATCAACAGGTCACTCATATGTAGATGGTGACTCTAGCGGCTTTGAGAGTAGAGCCTTGATGAGGAGCTTGGCATGGTGTAAGGAGAACGGGCTATTTAGAGGACACCTGATAGTGATCCAGGTGTACGCAGGTTTATGAGGGTTAGGTACTCTATTGACATGGATATATAGCCATCATTATGCCTACATGGTTAAAGCAATATAGGAATTGGATCCCACTTGTTTTGAACAAGCACTTGGAAATAAGAAATGGGAAGATGCCATGAATGAGGAGATGGCAACATTGGATACAAATGCAACATGGGAGTTAGTGCCTTTGCCTAAGGAAAAGAAGGCAATCAGATGTAAGTGGGTGTATAAAGTCAAGCATAGCGTTGATGGTTCAGTGAGCAGGTATAAGGCAAGATTGGTGGCCAAAGGCTATGTGCATACTTATGGCATTAACTATGAAGAGACATTCAGCCCGGTTGCAAGAATGGAACCATGAGAGTTATCATTGCTATGGCTGCAACAAAGGGTTGGTCTTTACATATCAGATGGATGTAAAGAATGCCTTCTTGCATGGTGATTTGCAAGAAGTTTACACGATGCAGCCACTAGGTTATGAGAGTGATACATACCCAGATTTTGTGTGCAGGTTGCGCAAAGCTTGTATGGCGTAAAGAAGGCACCCAGACCATGGTCAAACAAGATCGGGGAGTATCTTGTTACCATTGGATTTCAGATATCCAATGCAGATTTTCACTTTATATGAAAAAGACAAATAGAGAGATCATGTTATTAGTCATCTATGTGGATGGCTTGATTATCATTGGTGATAGTGATGTTGATATACAAGATGTCAGGAGGCTTTTGAAGCAAAAGTTTGAGATGAAGGTTTTGGGTGAGCTGTCGTGATATTTTTTGGGCATAGAGAGGTGGTGAGATCACCTCATGGCATTTTGTTATTGTGCAGAGGTAGTATGTCTTAGATATGTTGCCCAAGTATGGTATGACAGGCTATAAGCCTATTTCAGTGCCATTGGAGCAGAACACAAAGATTTTCACAAATAGAGGTGAGAGCTTTTGGAGGACCCCACTATATACAAGCGCATAGTGGGTAGCTTGATCTACATGACCATTACTAGGCCAGACGAGCTATGCTGTTGGACTTGAGAGTTAGTTTATGCAGACCCCTAGGAAACCACACTTGGATGCAGCTAGACAGATTCTCAGGTACATAAATTCCACAGTTGATTATGGACTTTTCTATGAGGCTGGTATAGAGATATAGCTACATGGGTACACAGATGCTGATTGGGCTGGTAGTGTTGTAGACAAGAGATCTACCAATGGTTTTATGTTCTCATTTGGGAGTGCTGCTGTGAGTTGGAGCAGTAAGAAGCATCCAACAGTTGCCTTGTCGAGTATAGAGGTAGAGTATAGGGGTGCTGCTAGCTTGTGAGGTAGCTTGGTTTTAGAAGCTACTTGGTGATAAGGGTGAGCTCATGGATAGGGAAGCTATTTTATTGTGACAACATGAGTAGCATGCAGCTAGCCAGTAACCTAGTATACCATGCTAGAATGAAGCACATTGAGGTGCACTATCACTTTGTGAGGGAGAATGTTAGCAGGTGATGCCAGACGAGCTATGCTGTTGGACTTGTGAGTTAGTTTATGCAGACCCCTAGGAAGCCACACTTGGATGCAGCTAGACAGATTCTCAGGTACATAAATTCCACAGTTGATTATGGACTTTTCTATGAGGCTGGTATAGAGATATAGCTACATGGGTACACAAATGCTGATTGGGCTGGTAGTGTTGTAGACGAGAGATCTACCAGTGGTTTTATGTTCTCATTTGGGAGTGCTGCTCTGTGAGTTGGAGCAGTAAGAAGCATCCAACAGTTGCCTTGTCGAGTATAGAGGTAGAGTATAGGGGTGCTGCTAGCTTGTGAGGTAGCTTGGTTTTAGAAGCTACTTGGTGATAAGGGTGAGCTCGTGGATAGGGAAGCTGTTTTATTGTGAGGACAACATGAGTAGCATGCAGCTAGCCAGTAACCCAGTATACCATGCTAGAATGAAGCACATTGAGGTGCACTATCACTTTGTGAGGGAGAATGTTAGCAGGTGATGTAGATTTGGTATATGTCAGCACAGAGGATCAGGTGGCTGACATCTTCAGAAGGCATTGGGTAGAGAGAAGCTCCATAGGTTTAGGAGCTTACTTAGAGTGCAGTGTGTGGAGTTGAGCTCAAGGAGGAGTGTTGAGATATCGAGCTCAACTAGTGCTACGGCAGACATTGATGACCCTCTTGGGTGATAGCTTTCATAGTTATGTCACTGTCATGGTTGGTAAGATTATGGTCGATATACCGCCAGTGGTGGATGACATGCTGTGTGACAGCCATTTTGGAGTACTAGAGTTATGGCATAGTTATAGCACCAACTCATATAGTCAGGTTCATACTATACACCAACCATTTTGTTTGTTGTAGGAGAGTACTTTCAATTTATGTATGTACTCTTATCTTTTAGTTATATGGTTGTAGAGAAGCGAAGAAGATTGAAGATATCAATTGGCCAACTAAAGTTCTGATGATTGAAGTGGCCCACCGATAGTAGATAATTAGTCTTGTTGACGATTGGAGGATTGCAATCCATTTTGGCGATTGGCAATTGGAGGTGTAGAATTGATGATTAAAGAGGAGGATCGGCCGGTTAAAGAGTTAGATCATTTGATTGGACCTTTCGATCGATGATTAGACTTTTTTTTGTTATAATAAAGGGGTTTCTTGGGTTTTCCCAAGCACTTCAAAGTGCATGGGTCCCAAAAGTTGAGTACTGCCTAGATGTATATGTTCTTTATAGTGGACACCCTTAGGTATGATTTGAATGTAGAAAACACGATGTTTGAGTACACTCAGAGGGGGCCTATTGGCTTTGGCAGGGTTCTTGTCTACTCCCTTTGTTTATTGGCTTTTGATGGCAGGGTTCATGTCTACTCCCTTTGTGTATTTTAAAGGTTTAGCTCCGTCGCTCCTCTTGATTCATTTGGACTTCTCTTATGCCTATCGCATCTTGCATAGGGAACTCAATTGAACCCTTATGCTTGTCTCTCTAGCACAAGTGACTTGACTTATGGAAAAATGAATTGTGTGCTGATGTACCAAAATTGGTTCTTGTTCTTCCATGGTCCATATGTGCTCTTAGATTTCTCCTTATCTTGCCTTTTGGGCATTTATACCTTTTGGTCCATGTGTGCTCTTAGATATCTCCTTATCTTGCCTTTTGGCCATCTATATCTGCTTTGGTGTGATATGTCGATATATGGTCCTTGAGCATGATCATGATTTTGTTAACCTTTCTTTTCTCGCTCTAGGAGGGTTGTATCTTCGTGCAGATTGCACCCAAATTTTACTTCTTCCTTGTAGTATCATTGGGCTATTTTAATGACCTTATGTGGTAGTATCCTTGGGCTATTCCTTGGTAGTATCCTTGGGCTATTAGTCACCCATCCCTGTGTGGCTGTATCACTGTATGACTTTTAGCTTCTTCTTGACTTAGGGATCCACCCTAGCCTATCATCAACTTTCGTTGATATTTTGGGGATACTCTTCTTTGGAATCCACACCTGTTTAGGCTTTTTGTTCTTGGAGTGGGCACATAAGTTGGCTTCTTTGTTGGTGTCTTCTTGGTACCCACACTTTCTTCTTCTGATCCTTTTGGGATTTATGAGAAACTAAGGTAGCAATATTGGAAATATTAGCCTTTGGTGTCTCTTGATGTGCCTCGGTTTTTGATGAATCTTTTCCTCTTTTGGTTGGGGTTTTTTGTCTCCTGGACTTTTTGTTTTACGGAATGTGGAGAGGATTGATGAGGCCCTAAGTTTAGGGATAACTATAGCCATATTTGGTAGTGATGTGTGTGAACACACTAGGACCAGCCGTGGAGGTTTTTTTCCCTGGTGCTACTATACACCTATCTTGGGGTATACTTATCTTCTTTGTACAGCACACAGAGAGCACACATTCATTATCTATCTATCGTCTCATTGTGTGCTCCCTTGAGCTTCTCCACTATGTGTGTGTGTGTGTGTGTGTGTGTGTGTGTGTGTATTCCTGCAACCCTATTTCCAATAATTGGTATTAGAGCATATGCTCCTCGCCCCTGTGCTATTGCCTACCCTTCACCCTAAGTTGCCTGTCTTCTTGAATTGGATCAAGGAGACCTTTTTGGGTTAAGAAAGAGGACTGTGAAGTGTGTAGTACTTTGTACTACAAGTTTTGTGGTCAAAAGTAGCAAGTGCAGGGATCCCTCCCACTCCGCAGTAGCAAGTGCAGAAGATAGTTCTACTACACCCAACTATTTTCTTTCTAGGGACAAGCTTAATCATTGGAAGCATTTTTCCACCAATAATAGGTACTTGTTACACAAAGGAAGAGTATGTGTACCCTTGGACTCAAACACTAGGCGCCAAATACTTTATGAGTGTCATGATAGTCCAAGTCCAGGTCATCCTGGAATTAGGAAGACCTATGCCTTAGTGAGAAGGCAATTCTATTGGCTTGGACTTCACAGGGACATCCAAGAATATGTTTTGCATTGTAAAAAATGCCAAGTCAATAAGGTTGAGTGTCTTAAGATAGGCAACCTGTTACAACCCTTAGAGATCCTTGATGGTAAGTGGGAAAGCATCTCTATGGATTTTATTATAGGTCTATTTACAAGTAGTAGAGGTCATGATGCCATTTGGGTTGTAGTGGACAGGTTGACCAAGATTTCTTGATTTATTCTGAATAAAACCATGGTGAAAATTCCAGAGTTAGCTTGATTTTTAATTGAGAATATTTATCGAATCTATGGGCTTCTAGCCAATATAGTCAGTGATAGAGATTAGAAGTTTAATAGTCACTTCTAGCAAGAAGTGTTCAAAAGGTTGGACACAATGCTCAGTATGAGCATTGCTGACCACCCTCAGAGTGATGGTTAGACAAAAAGGGTCAACCAAGTACTCAAGGATATGCTAAGGGCATACGTGAGTAAATGGCAAACGAATTGGGAATATTACTTACCAATTTTAGAATTTGCCTATAATAGTGCGAAGCATATTGCTACAGGCTTTAGTCCTTTCATGCTTATGTATGGCTTTCAAACCTGATCTCCAGTAGATGTGGTGTTAGCTACTGAAAGAATTCAAAAGGTTAAAGATTTTCTACAAGATCATAAAAATATGTTGAAGATCGCTAAGGAAAATGTTAAACGGGTCCAAGATCCTTACAAGCATTATGCGGATGAAGACTGCAGAGTGGTCACATTTGAAAAAGGTGACCAAGTATTTCTCAAGGTTCCCCCGAGTTTGGAAACTTTGAGGAGGACGGGAAAAGTGCCAAAGTTGTCGCTTCGCTATTGTGGACCTTTCACAATACTTAAGCGTGTAGGTGAAGTTGCTACACAAGTTAGCTCTGCCATAACATTCCAAGGTTCACCCAATTTTTTATGTTAGTTGTCTGTGGAAACGAGTAGACGAAGATGCCAATGTGGTGGATACAGGTGTTCTTGTAGATTTAATTAAGCCTCCAGTTTTACCACATGAGCCAGAACACATCATGGATTTTCAAGACAAGCGAACTCGTCACTCACAGAATTAGAAAACAGTGTCTAGTTAAGTGGAAGGATAGACCGGTCAACTTGGGAGGACGTTAGTACTCTCAAGAACTAATATTTTACCTTTGTTTTAATAAGGACAAAAAATCTTCCAAAAGGGGGGAGTAATGTCAAGACAAGGGTAGAACTAGGGGGAGTAATGTCAGGACAAGTGTAGGGGGAGTCGGACAGCCAGGGCTATAGTTAGCCGGCTAGGGTCTATATCCAGAGGTTGGGTGGAAAGTTGCACTATTCTCTTCTAGGAGTTCTCATGGAGGTCTCATGGTGGCCTCACACTCATTCTTTGTTTGGGTTCCTCCACCATTGTGAAGGATTCTTGATTTGTATGTGATTGAAATGTGTTGACTGTGCATGCTTGCTAGCTTGAGCGAGAGTGATTGAGCAAGAGTGGAGAAGAGGGTGGTTCAAGCTTTCTAGCCTAACCATTACCTTTTGGAAGGATTAATTAGGAGATTGAGAGTAAATAAAGGGCTCAAACAAGAGAGACTAGCATACCTCTTGGCCTCTTTTGCCTCTCCAATTAGGACTTCCATGATCCAAGACAAGAGGTTTAACCAGTAACACTATGATTTCTTGCTAAAGGAGCAAGAAGGTCATTGGCATGAATAAATGGCGCTACTACTAGGGATTGAATTAGTCTTGGATGAGAGGGAAGGAAGTAGAGCTATCAACTACTATAAAATCTTCTATTATTCTCTCTCTATCTTGTCCTTGGATGCAAATCCTTGGTTGAATGTTAAGAAGATGTATTCTAGGATTTGAGTTGGTTGTGTGCTATTTGGGTGTTTAAGAGTGGATTTGTGTTATTACTATAGGATTTTCTTCTAGCCTTAACCTTTTTTTATGTTTTTTGTTGATTGATTTGTTCTATTCTTTATCTCACGTGAGTGATGGAATGATGCTCTCTCTCGAGGAGCCTGGGAGTGATGGAATGATGCTCTCCTAAGAGTGATATCATCAACAAGAAGGATAGAAAGAGCTCAAGCAACTTGTCAAACTGGAGAGAGATGAGCCATTAGTGATAATATTGGGGAAAAAGTTTGCACTCAAATGAAAAGTGAAACCTATGTGGTACAGTGATATGGTTATCATGAAACTACAAACGTTCCAATCTATATTGACCATAACAGGTGCTCTTAGTGCACTGGTCACTCTGGCGATGCCATGGCGTGAACTAGAAATCATGGACAACCCAAAAGCTATCACCATATCATGAAAAAATTTGACAAGACACAAATTTTATGTAAACCTAGAGGGAAATATGCAAGGCTCCTCCAATATTGAATTATTTAGCATGCCAATAGGAGCACAAGGACCTCATGTGATAACTTGACAGACCTCATGCCAATAGGAGCACAAGGACCTCATGCAACAACTTGATAAACCCAAAGGGAAATATGTATATCCTAATGAAAGACTCCTCTAGTATCCAATCAGACAACTTGACAGCAGCAGTAGAAAGCAGACACAAATTCTATGTAAACCCAGAGGGAAATATGTATATCCCAATGCAAGACTCCTCCAGTATTCGATCATTTAGCATGCTAATACACATCATGCAACAACTTGATAGACATAAATTCTATGTAAACCTAGAGGGAAATATGTATATCCCAATGCAAGACTCCTCTAGTATGTAATCATTTAGCATGCTAATAGGAGTACAACAATAGGAGCACAAGGACCTCATAGAATCCTCAAGAGCTCAAGAGCTCACACAAAGCTAGTTGTGACTCAACCTCCAAATGTAATAGACAGATTCTTCTTGAGGAGAGTTCAAGTTAATCGAGGTAGATTCTTCTAGAGGAGAGTTTGAGTCAATCAAGGTAGATTCTTCTTGAGGAGACTTTGAGTCAATCAAGCCAATATAGGTTAGTATGAGGATGTGCCCAAGGAAACATCTTTAAAGTCACCCACCAACGCATAGAGGGACACAGAGGGGAACCAGAAGTTTTAAGACACACCTCTAGGCAACATGTGTTATCATTCTACTAGTGATCAAATGATGCATGTGGATGAGGATAGTAACACTTATGTCCTAAGAGCAGCCAAGGGCAGAAAGGTATGGGAAGGAAGGAGTCTTCTAATCTAATAAAGGTATGGGTATGGGTAGGGAGGAGTCGTCCCATCTAATAAAGACCTAGAACATAGGACTCCTAGGCCAAGCAGAGTGAGGACCTCTCCTGAGGAAATTGTCTCAAAAATAGGAAGTGCGGTAAATGGGGGGGGTGAGGACCTATCTTGAGGAAATCATCTCAAGATCAGGAAGTGCAACCGCAACGCAATGAGAGGATAATTTTATTTCTATTCCACAAGAGAAAAAACCCAGTAGACCTAAATCCAAAGTCAGGATTCCCTCCATGTTAAACCTGATACGAGAGGAATAATCAGCTTCCTCAGGGATGAGAACCATTAGGTGAGAGCCTTTACAAAGAACTAGATCGATAATTGAAGTTGAACTCATAGCACTAATCCAATTAGGATGTGGAACTGCAAGGGTTGGGAGGATGGGAGGATGGGGAACTAGCAAGAGTTGAGCACCACGAATATAGGGCCTTAATAGCACCAATCTAGTTAGGATAGGGAACCACAAGAGTTGAAAGCCATGCATATAGGGTCTCAAGTGTTATAATAGTTTCTAGAGCGTTGGTATCAATGATGTATTTGGGATTTTTCCCCCACCGTTGGATAGCTAAGAGAAGCATCTTTTGGGGTGCTAACCTATGGATATGTGGGACTATCCTACAATCAGGTACCTCCCAAAATGGAACCTAGGCACATGACCTTAATGGATATCGAGCCAGTTTGTAGAGCTGATAGAGATCAAGTTCAAAACTCACATAAACCAAAAAACAACAAGAAACATAGATGTCATTTCGGCAATAGTTGGGAAGCTTAGGGTTGAGGAGTGTGAGAAAATGGCAAAAGCACAAGAGAAGAAACATACAAAATAAGCAGCAACCTTGAACAAGGTGAGAAGTTGTTTATATACTAATTAACCCTAAGGTGTCCATTCACACCTAAATATATGGGGGGGGGGAACTAGTGAGAAAAAGTACCCTCAATGAAGGACATCGATAGCCTCACATGTAGTGCTACTATAAATACCCTCTGTAGTATAAATGTGAGGCTTACAGAGATTACAGATTAGTCTCTGAAGGGGATGAGGCGTGGCAACCTTTTTATAGCTTAGCACTTAGGGTCCCCTAATCTTTGGTCTCAATGATGTCAAACTCCAGAGTTAACTCTTGCTTTTGGGGAAGCTAACTCTCCCTTTTTACATGCGATCTCACCTTTTGTGGGCCAAAGATTTACGGAGGGCCTCAAAATTCTCACGTGATCAGGCTTTAGTGAAAAGATCTTCCACATTATCATGTGTTTTTGTAATAGATCAAATTGATCTCACCTGCATGGAGTCCCTCTTCGAGATAGTGGTAGCTCACTTTAATGTAATTGGTCATGGCATGAAAAATGAGATTCTTTACACCAATGTTTCACTTTGGTCATAATCGCCTACCCAGTCTAAATCATTGAATACATGTAGTTTTAAATTACCCCCCCTTGGCATAGAATAATCCAAGGTCTTGAGTGCCTTGCAAGCATCAGAAAATACATTTGACTGCTTGCCAATGTTTGATTCTTGGGTAATGCATGAACTTTGAAAGTTAACACATCATACTAGATGTCTGGTTATAAGTTACACAAATAGATTAGGTATCCACTAAGAGCTTGAGCATAAATGGTAATGTTGAATGATTCTTCGAGATCTTATAGACTGGCCTTTATACCAGGCTTCACAGTGGTGTAGAGATTGGTTTGCAACTTTCCATATTGAACCTTTTAAACAATGTCAATGTACTTTAACTACTTAATGATTATACCATCATATTGCTATATAAATTGTATATCCAGATAATAGTGCAAAAGACCAAGATCTAACATCTCAAAATTTGAGGCAAGTTCAACCTTAAAGGCTATGATTAAATCCTCATGGTGCCAGTTAACAACATGTCATCAACATAGGGATAACAATGAACAAATCCTCATCATCTTTTTTGACATATAATGTGCTTTCTATAGGACTATTGTGATAACCACATCAAATCAAATAGGTTGATTTTTTTTGGCACCAAGCTCTAGGAGCTTGTTTTAGACCATAAAGAGCTTTCTTATGCTTGCATATATTCTATTCTTAGCCAAGTTGGGCAAATCCAGTGGGTCGACATAAACTTCTGCCTGCAAGTTGCCATTTAGGAATGTTGTTTTGATGTCTAATTAGTGCACTTTCTATCCATGGTGGGCTACCAAAGCAGTAACAGATTTGATAGTGGTCATACAAGAAATGGGGACAAAGGTTTTATCATAGTCAATTCCTTTCTACTAGGCATAACTTTTTGTAGCAAGTCTAGCCTTAAATCTATCCACATATCCATCAACTTTTCTCTTGACTTTGTAAACCCACTTAGTACCAAACTACTTACTTACAAGGGGTAGATCCACTAAGGGCCTAAGTACCATTTTTCTGAATGGCTTGAATTTCATCTTGCATTGCTTTAACCCAATTTGGATCTTTTGGAGCCCTCTTCAAAAGACTCAATTTTATCTACATCATATAGAGAACTAAGAAATGAAAACTCGGCAATATCTGTTGTGATGAGGACAAGATGGTTTTAGCACACTGACTCTGTAAAGGAGCAGATAACTTGCTATCCTGCAAGGTGCTTCTAACCTATTTAGGCATAAGTCTAGACTCATTGATTTGCTGATCTTTCAAAATTTATAGTATATTCTAGTTAATCAAATTATTGATCATTCAAAATTTATTGCATCTTTTAACTGATCAGAAGTTTGTGTGCTCATACAATTTGCTATCATGCAAGGTGCTTCTAACCCATTTAGGCACATAAGCCTAGAGTCATTGATTTTTACTGATCTTTCAAAATTTATTGCATTTTCTAGTTAATCAAATTACTAATCTTTCAAAATTTACTGCATCTTCTAGAGCTGATCAGAAGTTGGTGTGCTTAGATAATTTGCTATCCTGCAAGGTGCTTCAAACCCATTTAGGCAAGGTGCTTCAAACCCATTTAGGCATAATCCTAGACTCATTGATTATTGATCTTTTAGAATTTACTGCATCTTCTAGCTGATTAGAAGTTGGTGGATCATTTTTTTAAGCATTCCCCCTTGTAATAAATGACAAATGTCAGGCAAAATTCTGTAAGGTGTTTTGGGCTTATGTACATATGGGATGCATGGCATGTAATAAAGCTTTGCCCTGAATGCCCTGGCAGATGTACAGAGTGGGTGGTTTGGCAGTGAGCTAGTACATGCATGTCTTTTTTTTTGGAAGCAGATTTTTGGAATGGCCGTGTTTCTCCATATAAAAAGGGGGTTGGGCATGATAGCGATGGTGAGAAGATGTAGCCCATGTGTTGCAATAAAAGCTTTGTATAGAGGCCTAGATTGGCACACTCAAGAAGACATGTGGCATGGCGGCCATCTTCCAGGCCTAAATAAAATACCAACGTGGCCGGCGAAGCCAATGTCCACCTGGCTGCTTGCTTTGCTGCCAGCACCTTCGCCAGCACAACATAGATGCCAGAAGGTTGGCGAAGAGAGAGAAGTTTTCTGGAGAGTTGCTGCCTTGAAGAAGGTATGCTTCTTTGGTGAGGGACGCAGAGCTCACTGAGCTGAGAGAGCTGCAGAGGAGAGCTGCTGGCGACAGAGAAGGAAGAGAAGCCGTGGAGACCTGGGCTAGCTGGCGCACTGGTGACTGTGGTGGCGACAGGCTAGAGAGCCGCCTGGGGGATGCTTCTTGTGGGCGATGGGCTAGAGAGCCGCCTGGGGGATGCTTCTTGTTAGCTGCGCAGAGCTGCTACGAGGCTAAGGAGGCTACACTCATTGCCCAAAGGACACGGTTGATGCGGTGCGAGCTGTGGTGGAGCTTTTGGTGAGTTGAAGAAGCTTTTTTGGTGTGGAAAAAGCTTGTTTGAGTGGGCTGAGATGGAGCAAGCGAGTGGAGAGAGAAAGCACGAGGTGCTGAAGCCGAGAGAGGAAGCTTTTGGAAGGAAGTTTTTTTGGAGTGAAGGAAGCCGAGTGAAGCCAGCTGATTTGTGAAGGAGGAATTTTTTGTATTATTGTGGATAAGTATGCGGTCTTTGATTCTCTTGTGGAGTATAGAGTTTTGAGGTATCTCTGTGTGGTGTTTCGTGTTGTCTATGGTGCCCTTGCTTTGTGCTGTCTTTCTGGTGTGGGTGGTGTGGTGAACCGTGAGAGAAGTGTTCCAGCCGGTGTGGCTGGTGGTGCCCCCATTGGTGTTAGTGTTTTCCAAGGCTATTGGATGGACAGCTATAGAGGCAGGTGATTCCGTGTCCGAAATTTCTGACAGCTTTTTGGTGCCCCCACTGAGGAGAGCTCAAGGATTGTTACAGGTTTTCATGATGTGGTCTTATCCAGAATTTCATGGCAGGAAGGGTGAGGATGTGTTTGACTTTTTGGAGCAGATGGAGTTGGCATGCATTAGCAATCATGTTACAGATGAAGAGCAGGTTTTGAAGCTAATAAAGATTTTCTTGAAGGGAGATGCCCGAAGCTGGTTTAAAGATTTTGAAGCACAGGATGCAGCATGTGAGCTACATGGTGTTTTGACCTTAGACATGTTGAAAGAAGGCCTTTTGGAGCATTTTTTCAGCAGCAAGCGGAGGATTCTAGTGTGCCTTGAGCATCTTGAAGCAGGTCTATGGGCAATCACTAGATGATTTTGTGAAGGTATTTACATGTTTGTGGGGTAAGTGGTGTATGGCATTGAAGCAGGAAGTTCCTCCTATGTTTATGAAGAAGAGCTTGTTTATTGATGGTTTGTTACCCCATTTGAAGGTCATGGTTGAGTTGAAGAATCCCAAGTCATTTGATGATGCAGTTAGGGTTGCTAGGGAAAAGGAAGGCAAGATTTTGAAGCAAATGGAGATGGGTATTTATCCGCATGAAGGTATTGTGTCTGCAAGGGATATGCATGTAAATTTGGTTGAGGTAGATAAGAGTCCTATGCAAAGTTTGATTAGACAGGAACCTCAAAGGCCGATACAGGTGCAAAGGTGCATGTTCTATGTGCCTTCTGATTTTTTTCCAAAGTTTTTAAAGCATGTGAAGGTGGATGAAAAGCAGGTGAAGGAGCAAAGTGAAGATCTGTGTTTGATGAATGATGTGGATGTAGCTAAGGTTTTCCCTATTGATGTTGCGATTGAAACTAAGGATGCGCATGATGAAAAGCAGGATGAGGAATCTGAGTCAAGGTTTGAGACTTTTGCAGATGAGGAGTTGCCAGTGGATTCTTCTTTGGATTGGGACGTCATGGCTGTACATGACAGTGATTTGGAATGCTCTATTGAAGATCATTTGCATTCGGATCTGGATGACATGCATGCACAGGGAAGCAAAGAGGATAATGCCTTGGGATTGGCTGATGATAAGAAGGAAGAGAAGTTGGATACAGAATGCTTTGAGGATGATTCTTTGCTAGATTCTACAAGGGAGGAGGATGGGGTAGAGACTTGTGTGATGAAGTGAAGATGTTTTGCAATGCGGATGTGGAGAGCATGGAGGAAGATCCTATTGTTATGGATTTTCTTGGACAGCTTGATGGTGGTCTGGTACCTACGATGAATGATGTGGATGTTTTTCCAATTAATGCATTAGGTGCTAGAGAGTCTTTGGGGACGATGATACCAGGGGGGTTGGGAGCAACACTCAAGAAGGTATGCATGTAGACTGGGCTGATGAAGAGCATTGTGATGTGAGTATTGTGCTTGAGGATGATATGTGGGAAGTTGCTAGCCTTGATGAATAGGAGCCAGAGATGGACATGGATGCAAATATGGTTGAGAGTGTAACTAAGGCTTCTTTGCGTGTTGTTGAAATGCTAAAGACAAAGTCCATGGATGACAAGGACTCTGAACCAGTTGAGTTGTATGGTTGTGAAGAGATGCCTATTTTACAAGAGTTAGAAGTGCTTGTGGACACTACTGTTGGAAAGGATGTGGATTTTTGTGTGCATAAAGGTCGAAATGTTGGAACTTGGCCTTCACTGGTGATGATGAATTGGATGCTAAATGTCGCAATGCCACAGGTTTTGAAGACAAGGAGGTTTGTTGTGGGTGAAGTGTTCTCTCATGGTTTATTTGAAGAGCGAAGGCTTGAGGATGATGCTGCGTGGTCAAAGTCTGTGAATGCTGATGGACACAAAAGATTTTGTGGCACATATGGTTGATGTTTGGTATGTAGTGATGCAGCCATTATTTTTCACAGATGTTGGGAAATGGGATGGTGAATTACAACAGTTTCCTTTTGATCCTGGTGGATAGCTATTGGACTTTATCTTTTGTTGCTGAGCATAAATGCTCTAGCAGACGGGGGGGTTGGCAAAGTATGTCAGGTGAAATTCTGTAAGGTGTTTTGGGCTTGTGTACATATGGGATGCATGCTATGTAATAAAGCTTTGCCCTGAATGCCCTGGCAGATGTATAGAGTGGGTGGTTTGGCAGTGAGCTAGTTCATGCATGTCTTTTTTTTGGAAGCAGATTTTTGGAATGGCCGTGTTTCTCCATATAAAAAGGGGGTTGGGCATGATAGCGATGGTGAGAAGATGTAGCTCATGTGTTGCAATAAAAGCTTTGCATAGAGGCCTAGATTGGCACACTCAAGAAGATATGTGGCATGGCGGCCATCTTCCAGGCCTAAATAAAATACCACCGTGGGCCGGCGAAGCCAATGTCCACCTGGCCACCACTTGCTTTGCTGCCAGCACCTTCGCCAACACAACGTAGACGCCAGAAGGTTGGCAAAGAGAGAGAAGTTTTCTAGAGAGTTGCCGCCTTGAAGAAGGTATGCTTCTTTGGTGAGGGACGTAGAGCTCACTGAGCTGAGAGAGCTGCAGAGGAGAGCTACTGGCGACAGAGAGGGAAGAGAAGCCGTGGAGACCTGGGCTAGCTGGTGCACTGGTGACTGGCGGGCTAGAGAGCCGCCTGGGGGATGCTTCTTGTTAGCTGCACAGAGCTACGAGGCTAAGGAGGCTGCACTCATTGCCCAGAGAGACGCGGCTGATGCAATGCGAGCTGTGGTGGAGCTTTTGGTGAGTTGAAGAAGCTTTTTTGGGGTGGAAAAAGCTTGTTTGAGCGGGTTGTTTTGGAGCAAGCGAGTGGAGAGAGAAAGCACGAGGTGCTGAAGCCGAGAGAGGAAGCTTTTGGAAGGAAGTTTTTTTGGAGTGAAGGAAGCCGAGTGAAGCCGGCTGATTTGTGAAGGAGGAATTTTTTGTCATTAGGGAAAAAGGGAGCTCATTTTGGGGCCTTTTACGGTTTAGAAAAATAAGCTCTCAACCAATGAACAGAGGGCCAACGTAACGTTGGAAATTCACAAAAATAAAAGAAAATAGATAAAAGAAACAATATTTTATGTAGGTACAAGCGTGCTACATTAATGTGGAGATTGGTTTTTTATTCTCACAAGATCTTTGGACATGAAGATAGAATCTAGTCTGACATTTTCTCTGACAAGGGCCTTCCCGCTTCCACCTCCCTTTGAACTTTGAATTGTTGTGCTGCCTTTCCTTCGAAAGGTCTACCATTCTACACCACTACCTTATTGTGCAGCAACCTCTTCTTTTCCAAAATTGCTCCCTTGATCCAGTTTGGCTTAGAGTAAGATGTTTCTTGTCAACTATCTGTCTGCCTACTTTCTCTTTCTTGAAACTTCACTTTGTTATCTTGTTTACATTACTTTGCTATGGTTACAGATTCACAAGGTATCCATGGTGAATAAAAACTATGGTCGTTCTTGTGGAAGACGCTCTGTGGATGATAATGCTATGAAGGCAAAATTATACCACACATCCTTACCCCGTCGACCTGCTTCTTCTATTTCTTCGGTAGAGAATTCAAGTACAGTCAAAACGGAAGGAACTTGGGAAAGGTTTACTGTTTCGAAAGGAGCATGGGTGCTCATGCAACCTAGTAAAAGAAAGAGACCCCAGACAAAAAATATTTTCTTGGCATCATGGAAGGGAAGAGTACGAGATTTTAAAATCACCAGAGGAAAGATATCGGTGAAAGAAGTTTTGATTCAGCATGTGTACATGCATAAAGAACTTGTCTTGCGAGACTATCCAAATGATCTTCCGTAACACAGGCCTAATTGTATATTTTTCTATTGTGGTTTTGTTCTTTATGAGGTGCATGGATTTTTAAGACAAAGCTTTCTTTCTTTGCTTATTGATATTCTTGTGTTATTTTATTTCAGATTTATACCCTTCGTCGTATGAGACATGGCAAAACATCGATTGTATTCTGGGATTTATAGATGTTTTGCATGGATCGATAGGAGAACAACAATACGAAGGTCGATGTGCAACAGAGCTAGCTCAATCCGGTATATTTTTTACTGATCATTTTTATCAGTTGCTGGACAATGCAAACACACATGGTGTGTTAAGAAAACAAGACCTTCCAGCATGGAATTCAGTGGATTGGCCTCTCCCACATTTTAGTGTTACAGAGGCATATAGAGCCAAGCTTTTCAAAGAAGTACAGAAAGCTCTGAGGCCCAATATTGCCACAAGGATAATTAAAATTTCTTTGTGCATGCCTCTCACAGTTTTTGTAGACTTGTTTAATACCTTTCCAGTGAAGGTTTCAAAAACAATGTTCACAGTTAAAGCAACAAGTCTGGCATGCATGCCACAATTTTTGGATAAAGGTTGGGATAAGAAGACATGTAGTTCAGTGTTTTGTGAGGTTGTCCAATCTTCTATGCAACTGAAGTACATGGTTGCATCACAAAATTTCATTTTTTCTTTTTATTATAAGCGCAGTCGAATGCTAGGTACAAAACTAGTCCCAATGGATCAAGATGAAGATTCTTTTGGTGCAGAAAATAAACTTCTTGATATTGATGTTGTTGAGAATAGTGATGTGCTAGTCAATATCACATTAAGACAATGTTGCTCCCTAGCTCAATTGCGCAATGACATTCTATTTGAGACAGAAGGTTCTATTTCAAAGGACTTTTTATTTATCTACAACAATAAGAAGGTATACCATGTGACTTATCCTAGTCTCATTAAGCACTGCTATTAGTTTACTTTACCCTATTGTTTCATATTGCTTTTTTGCAGGTGCTCAAAAGAAGAGAGAGATCAATAAAATGCAAAGACATTGAAAATTTAAAAATTGAGATAACACAGACTCCATAAACAAAGGTATTATATTCAGAAATGTAAAATTCTGTACAGAAGTGTTTAATTATATGTAGAACATATTCTTGACAACAATTTTCTATTTATCTACAGGCTGATCTAGAGGCTGCTCTACATGGTCCAAGCTCACCGTATCATCTTTATTTGGAGAATCTACTTTCTGTTGCTCCATCTTGTCGTGTACAGTCTCTTGGTGCTGCTCCATTGTCTCCTCTACTGCCCCTGGAGCATCTGTTTGCTGTTGCTCCATCATTTCCTCAATAACATCAGCAGCAGGTCCTTGTTCTTGTGGCTTCTCCTCATCAGCACTAGGTCCTTGTTCTTGTGGCACCACATCTGCATCATCTGTGTCATCAAGGTGTATGACACCTTCTCGGACTTTAGAGCTCTCACCTAACTCGACAGTAGCTGGTACAATAGGTTTGGGGAAGGCATACTTCAAAAACTTCCAAATTATATCAGCTCTGAAACTATACACATAGCTCGAGTTGAAGCTATCTTCTCTCATCTGCAATGAGATATGATGATTTAGAACACTTTGTACCAATATCAAATTTTTTGAAGCTAAATGAAAATTATTTTTTCTTACAAGCTCTGGCTGTCCTATCTCAAAATAGCTTGAAAGTATATATTTGGCACTAATCAGCACTCTCCAGCCACAGCTACTTGAATCATCTTGTTGTGGTGTCTGGATAGTTGGAAAGATATGTTAGAAACTGTTAATGTCTGAACAAAATAAAATTATTCAATAAGTTCAAAGGCATAGCATGAAATAGACATCAGTAGAGGGAACAACTTTCTACCTCTAAATCTATTGGCTCTATTGAATCCAAAAGATTGACATTAGGAGGACACTGATCCAATGCATCTAGAAGTCTTCTAATACAACTGCAATACATATAATTCAGTTAGTGTGCATTAAATCCAAATAATGAAGTTTAAAGTTAAAAATAGCACACAAACCACTTACAATTTAACCTCTCTGTGTGTGTTTCTAAGAGAGTTGAATAAAAAGCATTGCTTCTGCTGGATGTCAATAGAAGCAAAGCTCCAGTGGTCACTGCATAAGGAAAAAAGCATTAAGAAATCAAAGGCTACAAGAGTACTCAATCTTGAAGGAAAATGCCAAAAGAAGCAGCCACACACATACTTGTTATGGTATGGAAGTAGCAAAATATCAACATGATCAAAATCACAGTGTCTGAACCAATTGGAAATATCCATGGGAGTTTCCTTTGGATCTCTTAACTTGAAGGAAATTGCAGGATCAATAATATAAACTGTATGCTGTACAGCATGGTTCAGCCAGCTTCTCATCATGCTACATTGGACAAAACAATAATTAAGGTAAGGTGTAAGGGAGGAGGTACAATAAGGATTGTTTTGCAAACAAATGTAAAATAAAAGACACTTACTAGAGCATTGCAAGAATGATAGTATCTGAGCAATACTCATTCTTATGAGCCAATGCTGCCAAGCATGCTTTTGTCAAGTCAAAATTATTCTCTGAAAAATCATCTTCAATATGGACAACTATGTTAGGGCCCAGCTCCTGCAACCTTCTCTGTATCTGTAGCTCCATCTGTACAGTCTCCACATCTATAGCAGATTTGGATTCCTCTATTTGCTGCTTCAGTGACTCCTCATAAGCAGCTTTCCCTCTGAGTGGGTCACTTCAACAACCTTCACCTTGTCTGCCTTCAATTTCCTTGTAGGTGGAATTAATAATATGTCTCTCATTTTAATGTCCTGCCATTCCACAGGATGGACCAGCTTGTTATACCTCCACCTCACTCTGGACAATGTGTTGAAGTCCTTGGCCATCAGAGTTACCCTGTGAGCATGGGCTGCTACAAGCATTGCATCTTCAAAGTACTTCTCCAAGTAATCCTCTGCCATTTCCTGTAAGGAAAGAATGGCAGTCCTGTTCCACCTGAAACCAAGGTGCCAGCTATCACAAATTTCTCTCACTAGCCTCTGAAAAGGTGCCTTGGGGATTGCAAAGCCTATAGCTTTTTGCTGTTTCCTGATCTCCTTTAGCACACCAGCAGAATGCTTTAACCTCTTGGACTTTTGCTGCAGCATGCTCATTGGCTTCCCCTTCCTACCATGTGCAACTCTTCCTTTTGTAGGCACACTAGATTCCTTGACATCAGCCCCAGCTGCTGCTGCTGCAAGCCCTGGCCCCTTGCCAGACCTCCTTGCAGTTGCCTTGGTTCTTGCCATCACTCTGAAAAGGTCCATACAAAGCAATAGAAAAAGATTAGAAACATGGAGAACATAGAATGATAAAAGAAGGTGATGACAAATTGGATAAAGCAAAATTGAACAATTTGCAACAAAACGCGATTATGATGATTTGAAAATTTTAACAGCTCAAAATCACGTTTTTCTGCAAATACTTGAAACAACATGCTATTGCATCCCTATGATGAATTCTCTTTCTTTTCAAATATAAACAATATGTATTGAGTTTATAGAAGAACTGTGCAGCCTTGAATACCCTAGAAAGTTACAAAATCACAATGAAATGGGTGGATGAAGAAGCATTTTAAAATTTGCAACAAAATGCGATTTGGACTATTTTGAGATTTCTAAAATCCTCTCCTCGTGTTTTGCTGCAAATTCTAGAGACAACATACTTCAGCATGCCTTTAGTCATTTCAGTGTGTATGCAGCTTGGTGCAACATGGATTGAGCCTATGGACATCAAGGAGTGATCAAACTCTCATTCAACAGGCCCAAATAAAAAGTCTTCCTGCTTCTACATGCAGTGGAGAAAATCTAAAAAATGCATATAATATTTACCATAATATGTAACCTACATCACATCAATCAGTTCCTTACCCTAATATACTATTAAACAAGAAGAAAAGGAAAAAGATTTTCTTACTAACCTGGAAGCTATCTGCAAGTGTGCTGTGCTGATGATGAGTATCCTGTGCTGGGTATGAACCTTTGCTGCTGGTCTGGATGCTGATGGTGTAGAGTAGGGAGGTAGAGATGCAAGAGAACTGAGTTAGGAGAGTAGATTATTACAAAATACAAATAAAAGAGTTATTAAATACCACACGTGTGAAATATAGTCGTTTTTTAACACGTGTGGGTCCCACCAGATCTTTTGGAATTTGAAATTTGTGGGTCACTTTTTGCCTTGGAAATTGTGCTAATCATGATTTCATAATTAGATCCATTAACACTTTTCCCTCCCCGTATTCCATCCCTGCCAGCACCCTCCCATCATCCTTTTCTTTCCCACTTTGATCACTTTCTACCCAACACACTCCATCCACTCTGCAACCTGTCTGAAGACTACTACCATTACCAGATCTCCAGGTTACCAGTGCTACAGCTCAGTTTTGGAAGAGAGCAGGAGAATCTCCAGGGCTATTCCAATAGTATGGAAGAGGAAAAGAAAGGTCAGAGATCTATACTCTTTCTAATGTTTTCTGATATATATTTCTTCCATCTGTAGAATTCTTGAATCTCAGTGCCTAGAAATCTAGCAGATCACCCTAGGATTTGATTAGAGATGGATATGAGTAGGATTTAGAATTTTGCAACAAAATGCGATTATAGTGGTTTACATTTTCCAAATGCTCCAAATCGCGTTTTCCTGCAAATTTTGATATTTGTTCTAGTTTTTATTTTTTCCTCCTTCTCTTAATCTCTTTTGCTTTGGGGAATTCCTCCTGGTATCATTTACTGTCCTGAACATTGTGAGATTGTGAGATATCCCTAGCATTTGATTGGAAATGGATGTCAATAGAAATTTAGAATTTGCAACAAAATGCGAGGAGAGCACTTTACATTTTTCAAATGGATCTGCATCGCGTTTTGTTGCAAAGTCTTGTGTCTCTTTTGGTTTTTACTGTTTGCTCATTGTTTTGCTTTCTATGTCCATGGAGATGTCTTTCTTGATGATGAGAAATGTTTTTGCTTTGGAACAGTTGATCCTCAGGCCCCTCCTTTCAAGAGGAAGCTGGACTTTTCTGCTGCTATACTCAGACCACAGCAATCACCAGGTGATTCATGTGTGCTTATGAAGAGTTTTGTTTGGTGATATCCTATACATTATCTGATTGCATATGTGAGCATATAGAATTCATGTTATATAAATTTTGGTTCAGGCAAAAGCAAGAGACTAGAGCAGAAAGGTGAGTCTTCCCTTTCAAAACAAAGGGAACCAGAAGAGGACAAATCTCCAGATTTGCTCCTATTTGACTTTCTTCACAAGTGCAAGGCTCAAAGGAACTTCCACATATACCACAGTATTTTCAACAGGGAGTTCACTATGAGCTCTCTTTTGGACCATCACAGAGATTTCCTTTCAGACCATTGGGATACCTTCAAACAACTGACAGAGGCAGGAAGGATTGTGGAAGGTGAAAAGGTTTTTGTGCATTTAAATCATATTGTCTCCATTGACAAGCTGAGGTACCATGTGAATAGAAGGTTTGACAGCCTGCCTGAGGAATATAAATTCAGATGTAACTTGCACACCAGAAAGTATAGAGTGCTTGAGGAAAACATGGCATTCGTTATGTACATTGTCTTTCAACAGCAATCTCTAGAAGAGCAAGGGCACGAGACTGAAGAAGAAGATATATCTGTAGCGGAGGTAAAAGAGGATATTCCTATGGCAACAGATATGGCAGAGCAGGAAGAAGATATCAACCTCGAGGATGAGGGGCTGCAAGTGGCTGCTCTTGACCTTGTTCAACTGAGGACTGAAACTCTTAGGGCAGCACAGCCAGTTGAAGATTTTGATGTTCAGAGCAGCAACTATGCAGTGCCCATGCTTCCAGGTGTCTTGATTGGTGGTAAAGATTATGTTTTCCTCCATGATATAGAGTGTATGTTCAATTTGAGGGAGGACTATGCCATTTCCCTTATTGCCCAGGCTTCAACACGCTTGACAAGGAGGTTGGCATAGAGGATGACCATTCACTGCTAGCTTTGGAAACAACCTTTGATCCTACAGAGGCCCTTACTATTTGTTTCAAAGAGGCTGAAAGTTTCCAAGATCCAGATGAAGCTGCCTTCCAGCTCACCCAGGAAGCTATGAATCTCTCATCACTTCATAAGGAAAAACTTAAAGAAGAGGCTGGACTGGAGGGGAGAGGAATAAATCTTTGGAAAGATGAACTTCTTGTTGCTGATGAAAATGAGAGGGTATGATATTATTACTTCAAATCAAATACTTTATGTTGTGTTTAAATGTTTTGTAGTTATGTATCATTGTCTCACTATAATCTTTTGATACATGGCAGCTACAAATTGAGGATGACACATTCCTCCAGAGATCAAGTGGAAGCAGGCCGGCTGGGTTTGGCAAAATGTCAAGCCTAGCTCATTATATTCATGATCTAGGCAGTGCTAAGATCTTGATTTACCATAGGCAGTTGAGCAACAATGGAGAAGCCATTGTTTACTTCTTTAAATGTTTGTCTAGGGTTTTAGGTGGACATGATCTTCCATGGCAAAAGGAAAAGATCATTTTAATAGAGAGGTTGTCCACCATAGATATATTTGGGGATTATGTGAATAAGCAGGCCTCTAGGGCCTCTTACTTTTTGTCTTACACTTCTTATGCATTAGCATGTGGTGTTAAGGAGTCCAAATGTCTAGAGGGCTATGGAAAACACAAGCTCATAAGGTTTCGAGAGCCACCCATGATTGCATCAGGCCACACAATCCAAGAAGAAGAACACGTGGAGATAGCTGAAGACAAGGATACCTCTCTCAGACAAGCAACAAGGCAAGCATTGATAAACAGAAAGTCGACATCAAGCCAATAAGGAAGAAAAAGAGTCCAATCAAGTTCAAAAAGAGAGTTCCGACTCGCAAACCTTGGGAGTAATAGGATTTAGTCATCAAATATAGCACAAACATTATGTTGAAGTTGAACTGATTTGTACAAAGTCTTTGATCCTCATCAGTTCCTTGTCCGTACGGACGATCAGTACCCTTTTGTATTTGTCCCATCACCGTACGACACTTCAGTACTCTTCCCACACTCAAAAGCTTCTAAAAGTGTTTGACACTCAGTACTTTATTGGTAAGGATCAACAGTATGTCTAGCATAATTAAGTAGTATTGATTGAATTTTTTGTGTGTTAATATATGGATGTATTGATGCTTGTTAATATAGATCACATGTTTCACAAAAGAAATACTTTTGATGGAGTCTCAAAACATATAGGCATTACACCAAGAGTCACTTGTTCCACAGAATAAAAATCTATTGATTGAGTTTGAAAACATGTGGACATAACACCAATAAGTTACAAACTGCTATTCATGTTTACTTGTCCATTTATGGTTTCTAAATATCTTCGAATCCCTCCACTATCTATGTCTCTCTGCTGCCATTGAATTGTCCAAAGTTTGTCTTCGTCTTTGCTTTTGGGCTAGAATAAAAGCAAGCTTGACTTTGGAGCTAGCAACTTTTCTTTTAGCATGCAGCCTTTGTAGAATGCCTCGGTAAAACCATTGGAAGACTTCCTTCAGACTATTTGCCTTTTGACTCCCTCCATAGTGTTGTGTGTGTCTGAAAAATGCATTACGTGCCATGTAGTGAGACTTCTCCATGCCTTGGGTAGACCAAATTGCTGGGCATCCATACTTTTTGACAAAATAGGGAAGGTGGTTGTAGATGATATGCTGTTTTCACAAAGACATAAGAATGCATAGTAAGTTATAAAAGAAAAGAGGATCACACTTAAGTAAAAGAAGAAGACATCACTTTACCATGTAGTGAGTTATATTGCAGGCTGTCCATGCGTCTTTCATTGACTTCCCAAAATGTTTTATTGCCTCTTCAAAGTTCTTGTAATCACTCTTTGTCCATGTTACATTGTCACAGAACATGAAGAGTTGATCAAGAGACCTCCACACCTCTGCCTTCACATTTCGTGCTTCCCCATCTGCCTCATGATCTTTCACGGCATTATGGACTTGCTTCCACAATCCATAACTAATCCTTGAAACTGTTCTACCTTGCCTTACTTGCTTACTATTGTGTTTGGGTCGAGACAAGAATCTTCTTGTCTTAACACCACCAATAGAGGGCTTGATTGGTACCTCCTTGCCATTGGTAGACTTTTTAAAATCCTTTGTGATATGAACATCACCTCCATGCAGACCTATATCGGATAACACTTTTTCCAATGCATGAAGAGCATCCTTTCTATTTCTTTCGGGGCGGAGTTTCCAAGCAAATCCAATATACAAAAATACCAATTTCTCAATAATTAGACATAGAGCATGCAATGTGCATATGTGAACATTACATAGTGGAATGTCAAGAATGGCCTTGAAGTCAGGGTCAACTTTATCTCTATTAGGTGCTCTCTTCCACCATTTAGAATCCATTACTTGCGCTGATTCTTTGCAGTAAAGACAAGGAGACTTTGAGTTACCTCCTTTACTAACGTTATACATGCACTTAAGTGTTTTAAGATCCCCCGCCATGTGCCACTCTACTTGAAAATCACCTTTTCCTGCAACATGGAGATTCTCTCCTTGCACCTGTCTTTTAATTATTCTTGGTATTTCCGTGTGGTGAAACACCCAATCTAGTGTTTTATGGTCTTCTGTCTTTACCTGTGATTATACAAAACAAAAGTCTTACTATAAAAGATTTGAAAACATTGACTAAAATCAAGTACGAAATAAAAAATGATCATACCTGGAATGAGCCCAACCACCATATGTGTTTCTCCGACTGCACACTAAAATACTTCGAACTCGCTTCAGTCAATGATGTATCAAGTGCTCCATTCATCAATGTGATAGTAATCCTTTCCATTTTCTTTTCCTTTACAACCTCACACTCATCCAGTTTGATAACAAATTTCAAAATGCCTTTGCACTCTTCAAATGTTATTCCATAAAACTCTACCATTCTTCTTTGAAGTTGTTGTAGATCTACAAATATATTGTTCCAAGGGTCATACACAGTGGTTCCTTTAGCATCATGAAATATTTCTTCAATATGGATGTATGGTCTAATAAACTCATCTATACTTTCATTCAAATGACCTCTTATCTTCCACACTGTTGCTGGATTTGGCAATAAAACTCGTTTAATCCTTTGATCCCTCAAAGTTGAGGATATCGCATGGAAAATCGAACTATATCCCTTCCTGCTAACTCCACTAACATCAAGAGCCTCTTGGATTGTAGTACCATCAACTTGATTATTGGATATAAAGTCCTCTACAACATTGCGTTTGATTGTTTTGTATTTTTTTTCTTCAATCAAACCTTTTGCTACACCACAAGAAAGCAATCCTTTCATTTGTTTAACTGGAAGAAGGTTGGGATCCATATTTTCTTTTGCAGGCTCCAATAATTTCCTATAGTAACAATATAGTAACAACACAATATGCCTATATTATTCAACACTTCCAATCCTGTTTTGCATTAATGGACAAAATACATATAGTCATTTGAGAGCATTTTTGAGTTAAAAAAATAAAAAAATGCAAACTAACCTTACTTCCTGAATTCTTCGCTTGCATCCACCAGTCCCAGCCTTCAAATTTGCAATGTTTTTAATCTTCCTACTTAGTTGTCTGTCTCCAAGCATGGTTCTCTTCCTTCTTGATCTTGTTAACTCTTTTTTACTCTTTGAATGCTCCTCAATTTCATTCTGCAACTGCTGCTCCAATTTTGCACGAATAGCTATCTCTTGAATCCTGGCTCCCTTTTCTTGTAGGTACATTGTTTTATATGTTTCTGCAAATGCAGACTGTGCTGAAATATAACCAAGAAGTCCATTTTGTCCATCGCCCGCAAACCTCAATAGTGTGGTTGGATTGACAAATGGAGGTGTAGAGTTTTGTACTAGACATTTTGGATATATACTTCCATCACACCATAAGTCAATATGTTGGAGCCCTTCTCTTCTCATATTTTTCCGTTGTTGAGCATTTAGCACCGTATCCTTTCGTCTTTTTTGTGCTGGAGCATATTGTTCTTCTAAGTTGATGTGAAGATGATATAATCGCTTCTTCTGAGATTGTACTTCACTAGTATCGGCCATTTTTGTGCTTCTGAGGTTGCAAAGTTGGCTTGTCAATCTCATAGTCTTTTTGTAACATGAATTGTGGAAGTGTGGCGGTATCCATACAATCATTAAGTTCAGTGATGGATTCTTTATGAGAGGCCTGCACACGTCGTCAAAAGAGATGCGAAATCTTCGAGAAACAAAAAAAATTAAGGAGATATTTAATGCAAAATCGTGTTAGTTAGACAAAAGATTATCTTATTCTTTTCTGAACTGACAGTTCAGTGGTCCTTATTGACAGTTCTGAGCCACGTTTCCATATTTTATTGTTTTTGAGATCTTTTAGGAGAGAAATAAATCGAAAAATAGTGAATTTCTTACAGGGCCCCAAAATGAGCTCCGTTTTTCCCTAATGATTATTGTGGATAAGTATGCGGTCTTTGATTATCTTATGGAGTACAGAGTTTTGAGGTATCTCTGTGTGGTGTTTCATGTTGTCTATGGTGCCCTTGCTTTGTGCTGTCTTTCTGGTGTGGGTGGTGTGGTGAACCGTGAGAGAAGTGTTCCAGCTGGTGGTGGCTGGTGGTGCCCCCGCCGTTGTGTTAGTGTTTTCCAAGGCTGTTGGATGGATAGCTATAGAGGCAGGTGATTCCGTGTCTGAAATTTCCGACAATAAATAGTAGGAAAAATCTACAGAGGATCAATAGACATTAGCATTGATAATAAACCATCAAACATGTCTAGTGAACTGGCATAGGTATGTTTATTAAATTCTATCATAGGATAGATAGAATCCTCATCAAAAAGAACATCCCTTTGACAATGATTTTCTTATTTAAGAAGATTGTGGAGGCGATAACCTTTAGTTTCTAAACTATAGCCACTAAAAATGCTTTTACTGCCTTGTCACCAAGCTTAGTCTAGATTGAGATGGCACATGTGCCCAAACAACCAAAAACACGCATGTGTTCAACAACATTAGGTTTTCTATTAAACTAAGGCACATAAGGAGTGATGGTTATCAAAGCTTTAATGGGGCACCTATTCAGCACATAGGTAGCACAAAGAACTGTTTTCATCCAAAACTTATGTGGAAGCTGATATATTTAACCGTGCATTGAACCATCTCCATGAGAGTCTTGTTTCTTCTCTTAGTAACACTATTTTGCTATGGTAATTTTGCTATGGTGTATAAGGAGCTTTGCATTGATGCTTAATGTCTTTTTGTGCGTAAAGTCTTTGAAAGCATTAGTCAAATACTTCCCCCCTCTATCTGTATAGAGGGTTCGGACTTTTCATTCTCAACCAAAGCAAGAAAGTGTTAAAAATGAAAAAATATCTCTGATTTTGCTTTCATGGGGTAAGACCAACTGAATTCAGTGTAATCATCAATGAAGGTCACAAAGTAAATATTTCCTACCAAAGACAGAGTCTGCATTAACCACACACATCACTATGTATGAGCTGCAACTTATGGTTAGCTCTATCTGCTACATTCTTTGGGAAAGGTTGGTGGCAGAGATTTCCAAGGATAAATCCTTCACAAACATATCTAGGTGGGGGGATCAAGTTGAGGCAAGTCCTCTAACATCAAGTTGAGGCAAGTCCTCTAACATCCCATGTTTCTCCAAAATAATTAATCCACCAAATCGATGTATAGCCAAATCTAGCATGCCACAACTAGGTATCTTTCATTGTATTTGAAGATACCAATTGTCTGCCCTAGTTAGGATTAAAGCTGCAAATAGCTATAAGTGAGAATTCTACAAGGAAAAAATTTGTAGAGTCCTCTTTCTTGGCACTCTAGTTATCTAGGAAAGAACTGGTAGAACCTTTGTTAGATTCCTTTTTTTTTTTGGCTTTTCTTTAGCCTACAATTTATAGCACCGTTCAAGTGCTATAATACTGGTAAGCTACCTTCTTTGGCTTCTTAGAATCATCCTTAACTTTTTGTAATATCGACAAGTAACCTTATTTGGTTTTGTGGAATCATCCTTAGCATCCTCAGAAGATTTTTATGAATTATTTTTTTTTGGCTTTTCTTTAGCCTACAATTTATAGCACCGTTCAAGTGCTATAATACTGGTAAGCTACCTTCTTTGGCTTCTTAGAATCATCCTTAACTTTTTGTAATATCAACAAGTAACCTTATTTGGTTTTGTGGAATCATCCTTAGCATCCTCAGAAGATTTTTATGAATTATTCTTCCATTTGGAACTTCTTGCCTTTATCCCTAGTGAACAAGAGCCTAATCATTGCTAGAGTTGACAAATGCATTCTCTCTGGGATTGCTCCTCCTATAACAATGAGCTAACAAGGTCTTGGTAGGTAAGAGAAGCTGCATTTCCTCTCAAGGAAAGCCAGAGGGAAGTATTGAAACCTAGATAAGATTCATGCAAAGAGTTAAGGATGATGCTAATCATTTCCTTGTCAAGAATGATCTCATCAATGTTGAGTAGATGTTCTCTTCAGTACTACAACTTGGTTAAGTGTTCATTTATGGACCCCTTCTCTTACCATTTTTCACAAGGTGCCTTTTGAGGAAAGTAACTCGTGTATCATTTTTAGCATGATACATATAGTCTCTAAAGTTTCACAAGAAAGTTTAGAAATTTTACAACAATGAATATGCAAAACACTTTTGGAGAGACAAAGCAATTAATGCCAAAGCTTGTGCATCATTAGAATCTCATCTTCTTTGATCAAATTTTAGGGGCTTGAGATTGGGTCATTAGCACTAACCCCATTGAGGAGTGGAAGGAGAAATTTTGCCAGGGCGGGGCTTGTCACTCCTTAATGGGGTCATTAGCACTGGCATATTTTCTCCTGCCACTCCTCAATAGGGTCATTATTAGCACTGACCCCATTGAGGAGTGGCATGAGAAATTCTACTAGGATGGGGCTTGTCACCCACTGATAAGACCCTTGGCAAATAAGGAAATTTCCAACCATGAAAATCTAGAGGGAGTAATTTGACCCATCTAACTTGTCCTCTTTTGGAAGAATACCAAACAAATCATTGGATGGCTTGCTGGTCATACTTGACTAGCTTGAAATGACGTCACAAAATGTTGATTACCCAATCTGCCAATCTATAGAAGCTGAATCAAATGACTGAAGTCGTGGATCAGATGATTATTTAAGTAGAATTGTGAGCAATCAAACTACAATAGAATTAAAGTTTAAAGTCCTAGATCAGACAATTATTGAAGTAGAATTGAGCGATCAAAGCACAAAAGAATTGAGCAATTTAAGAATTCAAATTGCTCGATTGACGAAGTCAAATTCCTCACCGATCAAAAGATTAAATCAGACGATTGCAAAAGATCAATTGGTCGATTGATGAAGGTGAATCAGACAATTGAAGAAGTTTGATTTGATTGAAGTGGTCCTAAATTTCATGATTAAATCATGCTAAATCCCATAATTTATGGAAGAATGGAGCGATTGTAAAAGCTAGATTGTTGATCAAACTAGACATAGTAGCATCTTAGGCCTATCCTCCATGCATCAACCATTAGAGGACTCATTGAAAATAATGATGAAGAGGGATAGATGATGTTGTATGGTATAATGTGATATATGTTGTTTTGTAGTGCGACCAAATAGACAGACATTGGGAAAGGTGTGTGTGATTGAAGCTGAGAATGATGATGTAGCCAATAAAAAATGATGAAGATAACACCGTTTGTTGTTGTGAGCTTGTTGAACCCGCCTCTATGAATGCTCTAACAAGATGATGTTTGACAAGCCACAATGTTTTCTACCTCTAACAAATACCAAGATAATGATGGAGAGTGCCATCATGCCACTATCATTGGCTTGTACAAGCTTATAGAAAACTTTGTAGGAAGCTTTTAGAAAATCTTATGGAGAAGCTTGGAAAAGATTTAATGGCTACCCTTGTGGGAAGAGAAGCCACCTTGTGTTGTTGGCTCGCCTTGTTAGTGCTTGAAGGAAAGCTTTCATTAGGCTTTGTAGACTTGTGAGTTATATTGTTGATGTCAGCTAAAGAACTATTGCTAATAGCTTTGCAGAAAGCTTATGTGGTAGAGTCTTGATGATATGTTGCCTTAATATTATAGAAGCTTGAAAAAACTTATGACCTCTTGTGTGAGTGAAGCTCCAATTATGTAAGAAAGATTTAATAGAAGCTTGGAAGGAATCAAAAGCTCCAGCAAAAACTTCAATGGTGAAGAAGCTCAAAGATTAAAGTATGTGCTCTGTTTACCAACGGTTGAGAAAACACACATACACACATTGTCAACGACACCCTTTAATCTTCTTGAAGAAATAATTAAATACTGATAAAATATATCAAAAATTAAAACAAAGACTTTAATTAAATTGAAAACAAATCACATAGCATAAAATAAGGTAAGAGAGAAAGAAATAACATCACCATCAAGACAAGATTGGGTGCAATCTCCCCCCCATGCCGTGTAGCTCCACTTTCATGACATGAGTATTTAGAAAATTTTATTCATAAAAATAGCCCAAGGAGCTAAGAATAGATGAGCGTACATATTGGGCTTCCTTTTCCCACTTTTGGGGTATTGTTTTACACATTTTTAACCATATGAAGTCTCCTAAGGTTTATACATATAAAAACCTTTGCCCAAATAAAATTGCTAGTGGGCCTTGTTACATAAAATGACTATGTGCACATTTACACCTATACATTAATCTTATGCCCACTTGCATATTCCATTAAACTGAATCCTGCACAAATTAAATTAAACATTTTTTGTAAGATTATTAATTCATAAAAAATATGATTTAAAATATATACCTGTAACACACACATAATAGCTGGGAAGCTTGGGATGAGGAGTGTGTTTTCCCAACTATTTACCAACGGTTGGGAAAACACACATACACACACATAATAGTTGGGAAACTTGGGATGAGGAGTGTGAGAGAAAATGGCCAACTTAATCTATTCACACCTATAATGTCTGGGGGGAAAAACTTGACCCTAAGGTGTCCATTGACAACTAGAAATCTAGTGGAAAAAAATGCATCGATGAAGGACATGGGTGGTCTCACATGTAGTGCTACTGTAAATAGCTAGCATGAGAGGTGCATCACATGGAGGAGGTCCTTCAAGACCTTGGCCAATCTCAGTTGAATGTGGATGTGCTCTTGACATGACTAGTGCGAGGACAGGAAGCGTCTCTGAAGTGACACGGCCAGGGTAGTGCTTGGTGATTGAGTATGCAACCAATACCTGACATCATAGGGCTCCTCATATGCTGATACCTAGAGTGTTTGTGATTCTAAGATAGGTGATGAGATGACCAATAAAAGTGGCTCCTAGGATTTATTGGCATTTGTGCTGTGGTAAATGTGAGACATTATAGGGCTCCTCTGATCATCACAGAGTGTTTGGTCTTATTGGTGCATATACCATCCTAGTCTAAGGATCACGGTCGTGTTGGGTGGACCTAAGAAGTGGGTTCTTTTCAAACCAAAACAAATATGTGTCTTATTGGCATTTGTGCTGTGGTAAATGTGAGACATTATAGGGCTCCTCTGATCATCACAGAGTGTTTGGTCTTATTGGTGCATATACCATCCTAGTCTAAGGATCACGGTCGTGTTAGGTGGACCTAAGAAGTGGGTTCTTTTCAAACCAAAACAAATATGTGTCTTATTGGTGCATATACCATCCTAGTCTAAGGATCACGATCATGTTAGGTGGACTTGAGAAGTGTTCTTTTCAAGCCAAAACAAATATGTGTCTTTTAGAGCAATAAAAACTTGGGATGAGTAGTTTAGTTGGCAAATCATGAACGACGATAGACGGTTAGCCTTTATAATAAGGAGTCAAGACATTTTGTTGAGCATGAAGGAGCCACTTGATGTGACCTACTTGTGAGATTTATGAAGGGAATACACCCAAGAGGAATAGTTCATCTTTCCTATGTGAGGGTTATTCTAGTCAGACTGAGAGAATCTAATGGGATAGCCAAGCATTAGGTTATTGAGATATGAGGTCTAAGTGAGTCACTCTACCCTTAATGTGAGTGCATTACCATAGACATAGGAGGTAGGTGTCTCACACCTCCAAGCTCAATGTGAGCTCAACAATTTATATACGTGCTCCCCACAACACTTATAGTTACATTAAGCATCAAGTTTTCAATATTTTTGTAAGCTCCAAATCATCCCCCTCTTACAACAATGTGTAACTTATCTCCTCACAAGAGCTTTCCAATACCATGTAAAAATAGCAAATGCTTTTACCAATCATAATGCATACATTCTAATTATCAAGTTCTATCTAAACCTTGATTGAGTATAGCAAGCTTCAACCAAGCTTGTGGGAAAACTTCACGTATATTAACACTTCAACTAAATGTTGTAGCAAGAATCCTGAATTTGCAGCAGCAGCATATCCTTATCTTGTTTTTTTCATAACTTGAGCTTAAAAACTCTAAATGTTGTAGCAAGCATCCCAAATCCGCAGCAACATATGCTCAAGCAGCTAATGGGAGAAGCCATTGTTTCATTCCATACACACTTAACCATTGGGAATGACTGACTATTATCCACACACTCCTACACATGTGTCACATCGACACTATTTGGATGAACTTGCTATCTCAACAAAGATATCTATCAAAATCTCTATAGCATAGACCAAAGCTTTTCATAAAATCTTGTATACTTTGAAAGGGACATTTTTGGCTTTTATAGAAATTTTTCCCAACATGGATTGATTGAACCCAATGGGTTAAAGTTTAGGTGTAAGAGAACCAAACAGTTTTGATGTTGATGACATGGGCAGTATGGTGTCGATGGCATGAAATAAATCAAAACATTGTAGGGAGAAAAAAAAAAGAATTTGTGACTTGTTTCAATGTTTTTACGCATTTGTGATAAGAAATGTGTCTTCATCACAAGCAATTATTTCAAGGTTTTTAGAAAAGGTCCTCTAAGAAATCTTTCTACTCATTCATCATTCAAGATAAAATCAACGATATGCTATCGATTATTAGCTTGATACTCTATGTTCCAATATAAAAAACTATATTATTATTTTTGGTATTTTTCTTTCTAGAACGAGATTTACTTGTGCCTATGTTTCCATGAATGGCACAAAGTGATTGTTCATGTAAATGAGAAATGAGCAAGTTTGGAGGGTGGTACCTCATGCGTATACCATTGATGTGGTAAGAGTTTTAAACTTGAAAAGCTCACTGAGACATTTAGGACCTCAAGCTCTTCTGAATTACATCACAAATTGGGTAATTTGTTAAAACTTTGACTTGAAAGGGGATTATTAACCTAGCCATCCTAACATGTGTCTTTGTCTTAATTTATATAATAAGAATGATACAATCTTTTTAAGGACATAAAATAGCATTTGTGATAATTGCTTTAAGGGCATGACACTTAGTTTATGAGAGTAATATTGTCAATTTGAGTTAGAGAAGATGTTACATACAAGGGTCAATGTTTGTATAATAAAGTCACTATCCAAGGATATTCTTGTGATTGTATAATTTTTTGCCATCACCAACCCACATGTTAAATTTTTTGCGGATATCACACCAACTGAGATGTTAGACACATTTTCAAGAAAGCACATTTTGAGTGTGGCTTTTAAGATCCAATGTTTGTTTGCTTTACGAGTTTAGGATGCATTATATAGGCTATTACAAGCTTGCTTTCATTTCGATTCTAAGGCAAGAAGTTAGTGAAACCACTATATTGATATGAATCAATATACCTTATATCTACTTGGAACCTACCACAATGATTATATAAGAAACATTTGCCTTAAGAAACATTTACCACAATGACTATAAGCAACATGCACTAATCAAATTGTTTCTTGAGCAACTGTGCAAAGTGGATTTGGCGCACAAGGACACTAATACCAATGCTGCATCATGATCATCCTCTAAAGAAGAGATAGTATTAAATCTAGCCATTAAACTACAGATAGACAAACAACTTGACCAAATTAGACCACCCAAGAAATTGGTAGAGTTCCTTAACCCCATAGAGGAGAAGAGTAGACTTTGAAGAATTTGTGGGGAGTTCAAGGAGAAACTATGGATCCCATCAAAGGGATTCTTCCTAACAGAAGCACCACTTTGTGAAATCTAGTTGTGCTCTTAGAAATGAACCTACCTCTAATCCACAAGTAGGAGAGTAATTACTTCAAACAAAAGATTCAAGTCTTACATCATACCCATTACATATGGCTTAAGAAATAGTTATCCTAGGTGAGGATATGAGAACTTCCTTGCCAATCAACATTCCATATACTATCTCAAGACTTGAGAGTGTACCAATGTAAGAGTGTTTATGCCAATCCACATTCCACATACTATCTCAAGGACTGAGAGTGTACTAATGTAAGAGTGTTTGTGCTCCATGTGATATTGTAAGTTTTTTTTTTCTTTATAATGATTAATCTTCTCAAGTCAAGATTCCTATCGGATCTTTACTCTCAAGCTCAACTCAAGATCCCTATTGGATACTTACTCTCAAGCTTATAGGAAAGGATATGAAAGATTGGATTGTGGTAGACCAAGAGTGGGAATGGAAGAGCAAGTGTCCACATAATCCTTAAATGAGTTTGACATCAAAGAACCCACATGTGTAGACAGAAGACAAAAGACAATTCCCAAAGTTCTTATGAAAAAACTTGGTCACTATCTACTTAGATATTGATAATATAAATGTGGTACTAACAATCATGTATAAAGGGATTCTTTAACTCATAACAATTGTAGATGGAAATACTAGTACACCATCATCGTTGAACTACTAGGAAAAATGGCAAAAACTAGCTATGGATGAGACCTTATAGTAAAATTGGCTCACCACAAAGATAATGGTCTCTTGTAAAAACCATGAGAAATTAAACATTTTAGCATGAGATTTTGTCACACTTTTCTTGTCATGAATTTCAATTTGTAACCTAATTCATATGATATTATCTTAGGGCGTCTCTACATGCATGAAGGTAAATGATCCATATCTACATAAGAAAGAGGAAACAAACTACTCTGAAGGTCAACTCAAGGACTTAGAGTGGAGGACCCTTGGTAGGAGAGTTGGTCATGATGACAAGAACCACACATAGTCAAATAGTGCCATGTTGCATGCCAATAAGACATTGGACGATGAGCAAGAAGACCCTAAATTTACACCACTCATAGAGTCAAAAGACTTTGAGAATCAAATTCATATCCTACTATGGACATTCTTCCAAAGAAGCAAGAGAATCATAGGAAGTGGTACGAGGGTAAGAGCTTCATCTACTCTTCCCCCTTTGTGTTAGCTACTACACCCTTGTCGGGAGCTCTTCGGGAGGCACCAGCAATGAGGAGCTTTCTTCGCGGGAGCAGAGATACAGGGCAACTATGATGTCTATTGTATAACATTTTTTGGGCCAAAATCACATTTCAGGCATGTCTTGACCTCTGTTTTTTAGTTCGCATGCGTTCACGAGCATTGTGTGTAAGTTTCGATTCTTTGCAGAACTCGATTTTTAGAACTGTAGGAAGGGCAGGGTAAGTTTTGATTCTTTGTAGAACTCTGTTTTTGGAACTATAGGAAGGGCGATCGGTTATGCAGACATTGTGTGTATTGTAAAGAGGTCAAAGTTACCATTGGGTGTATGTATGCAAAATTGAGGTCACTGGTTGTGATAGTTTGGGTGCAGTATAGTATCACTGTAGAGAATACAACAGTTTGTGCAGGCCAAACAAGAGTGCCTTTTTTAGGTAAATTTGTGTTGCAGACAAGATGTCGAATGATAGAATAAACTAGATTGTTGCAGAGAAGCTTGACAAGAACAACTTTCATGCTTGGAGGATTTAATTGACAAATTTCCTGATGAAAAAAGGTTACTGGGACTACATTGAAGATGAAAAAAGGTTACTGGGACTACATTGAAGGTGAACATTAGGAGGCACCATAGATACCATAAAGTGTAGCAAAACAACCATGCGTCCTTTAGTAGAAATAATGAGGATAATGAGAGGTTGTTTGTTATACAACATGTGGTTAATGCTGTGTCTAGAAATGATGTAGCAGCATGTAAGGATGATGTATGGTATGTTCATTTAGGTGCTTCGAACCACATGACCAATCATGGTGAGTGGTTCAAAGAAATGAAGAGTTTGAAAGACCAGGTTTTATTAAAAGAGGGGATGATACTACTTATGCGATTGCCCATGTTGGAGATGTGCCATTGTCTATGCAGGATGGTAAGGTGAAGTACCTTGCAGATGTACTTCATGTTCCGAACATTACAAAGAATCTAGTTTCAGTTGGCCAGATGATTGAGAAGGGTTTGTAGGTTCGGTTTAACCTTGATGGCTATTATGTAGAAGACTTTAAAGATAAGTGTGCAAGTTGGTTTTGCAAAAGGTAACAGAGTAAGCAGAATATTTACATTGAACGTAAATATGCTTGAAGTGAGTGCTGCAATGTTTGCAAATGGTTCACGAGTTGTTGTAGATACAGACATTTGGCATAAGAGAATTGGGCATGTAAATGTGCAAAGAATGAAGTCTATGCAGACTAAAGAAATTATGGTAGGGCTGCCTAAGTTTAAGGTTGAAGGTATACAAAAAGCATGTGAAGCATGTCAATTAGGAAAGAAAACAAAGAATGTATTTCCACATGACAAAAATATGAGTAGGAATGTACTAGATGTTGTGCATTCAGACGTATGGGGTCCTACGAAGACTATGTCTATGGGGGCTGCAGAGGTACTACTACGTAACATTCATTGATGACCACACGAGAAAAGTGTGGGTGTATTTCATGAAGGAGAAGAGTGAAGTGTTCACTCATTTTTAGAATTTCAGAGTGATGGTGGCTGAAAAACAAACAAGAAAGCATGTGAAGTGCCTAAGGTTAGATGGAGGGGGAGAATACTTCTCCAATGAGTTCTTTGAATTCTTGCGAAAGAATAGCATTCAAAGACGATTTACATGTAGATACACTCCGCAACAAAATGGAGTTGCTGAGCGAAAAAACATGCACATTGCAAAGATAGCACGAGCATTGATGGGCAGGTATGATGTATAGCTATTGGGTTGAGGCTGTGTCTACAATAATTTATATCATGATTAGGACTCCTACTGCATCCATACATGATGTAACGCTAGAGGAGAGGTTTACTGGCAAGAAAACTGATTTGTCTCACTTGAAAGTTTTTGGATGTATTGCATATATGCATGTGCTAGATGAGTTGCGCACTAAGTTGGATCCAAAGAAAGAAAAATGTGTGTTTATTGGGTATTCCCTGAGCAAAAGGGATATAGATGCTATAATCCTACTACACATGAATTGAGGGTAAGTAGGGATGTTGTATTTGATGAGATGAGTAGCTAGTATATACTGAAAACGATGCTGTTGGGGCTGATGTGTAAGTGGAAATGTGGTTACACAAAATGCAAGTTAGCAATCACACAGTCATTGAGTGGACTAGGAGAGTCCTCATCTAGTGGTTTTATTGATAGACCATGGAGTGGCAGGCTACGTCATAATACCAGTCTTCGAAATGTAGTTGGTACATCACATAAAGGCAAAGAGAAAGTGGTTGAGCCCCTTGGTATGCCTGATATTTCTGCAAGGCATTCTCTTGTTGATGGAGAGTCTAGTGGCTCGGAGATGAGCCTTGATGAGGAGCTTAGGATTCCAGCAAACAATGAGGAAACCTGGTGTGAAGAAGGATATGAAAGCCATGAATGCAAAGTTACAAAGATTTGGGAGGGTAAAAAACCCTATGCAGAGGTTGACTTAGGATGGTTATGTGGCACATCATTATGCTTTTATATGGAAAAAGTTGTGTAGGTTGTAGAACCCACATGTTTTGATGAGGCTATTGAAAATGTGTGTTGGGAGAAAGCTATGGATGAGGAGATGGATGCATTATATGGAAATGAGACTTGGGATTTGGTGCCATTGCCCGAAGGCAAGAAAGCTATTGGTTGTAAGTGGGTGTAAGGTGAAACATAACAATGATCGTAGCATAAGCAGGTACAAGGCTAGATTGGTAGCCAAAGGATATGCGCAGACACATGGGATTGATTATGAGGAGACATTTGCCCTGATTGCAAAGATGTCAACTATGAGAGTTGTGATTGCAGTGGCTGCACAGCTAAAAAGTCAATATTAGGTAATTTGGGAAAAATCTCACATTTTGGGAATCAATTACTCCATATATTTTTGGACATATCTTAAACATACTAACTCCAAATTTGTCGGAGATCATAGATTTAGATTCTACTCTTCAAGATCTTTTCGATGATATGTCACATGAGGGGGTTTTGACAAACTTTTGGACAAGTTCACCATGCTTCCATTTTTGAAATGGGAATGGGATTTTTCCCAAATTATCTAATATGGTGTTTAAAGGCTAGTTTTTACATCAGATGGGTGTAAAAAATGTGTTCTTGCATGGTGACTTGCAAGAAGAAGTGTATATGGATCAGTCACCTGGTTTTGAGGATACATGTTACCTAGAGTATGTATGTAATCTCTGTAAGGCCTTTTATGGGTTGAAGCAAGCTCCATAATCATGGCATGACAAGATTGCTGAGTATCTTGTCACTATTGGTTTTCATATGGCAGATGTAGATCACTCTTTGTATGTGCGCAAGAGTGATAAGGGTATTGTGATGTAGATGATCTTATTGTTGGGGGTGACAACTTGGATGAGATTGAGCATGTGAAAATCTTCTCAAATAGAAGTTTGAGATGAAGGATTTGGGAGATCTGCGCTACTTTTTGGGAATTGAGGTCATTTGTACACCTGAGGGTATTTGGCTATCATAGACACAGTATGTATTGGACATGTTGTCCAAGTATGGGATGGCTGATTGTAAGTCAATCTCGATGCCATTAGATCAAAATGGCAAGCTTGGTGCGGATACAGGTTATGTGTTTGAGGATCCCACTATGTATAGAAAGATTGTGGGGAATTTGATCTATGTCATGATCAATAGGCTAGATTTGAGTTACACTATTGGCTTAGAGAGCCAGTTTATGATGTAGGTTCCACGCAAACCACATCTTGACAATGTGCGATGCACACTTCGGTATTTGAGGGCCACTATTGATTATGCATTGTTTTATGCAACAGGTGCACCATTGGAGCTATATGGGTACACAGATGCAGATTGGGCAGATAGCATCTTAAACAGGAGCTCTACCAGTGGATTTATGTTTTCATTGAGGAGTGCGGATGGGACATGGAGCAGTAAGCAGCCTAATGTTGCCTTGTCGACAAGTATAGAGGCAGAGTGCAGAGAAGTAGTCATGGCAACATGTGAGGTAGCTTGGTTACGCAACATGTGAGGTAGCTTGGTTACACAAGCTACTTGTTGGCATTGCATGTGGAGAGAAAGGTTGTCATATATTGTGACAATCTTAGCACTATATAGTTGGCCAAGAACCTAGTGTTCTATGTGCAGACAAAACACATTGAGGTACATTACCACTTCATCAGGGAGAGAATCTTGGCATGTGACATTGACTTGGCCTATGTTAGCACACAAGATTAGGTCGTTGATATCTTCACGAAGGCCTTGGGAGCTAAGAAGCTTCGCATATTTTGAGATATACTTGGAGTTCATGAGTTGGAGTTGAGCTTGAGGGGGAGTGTTGAGATGTCAAGCTCAACATGAGTGGACACTCACGAGGCGTCTACATAACCGTTCATATCACTGGCGGGTTTGGTAGCTAGCACCGATATATCTTTGCCAGAGATTCTACAGCTGGACTACACCTACTAGTCCACACCTACCCACTCCTCTTAGCGTGTTCACATTATGGATCGCTTGTATATACTCTATTATGTGTGTTAGTCACTTTATCTTCTTTTGTAGACCTCTTTTGTTGTGTGAAGAAGAAGAAGAATTTTCAGCCCCTCACCTTGTGTGTTCTCTTCTAGGGTTTGTGTGAGTGTATGTGTGCTTGCAAGAGCTCAAACTCTCTTCTCCCTTGCATCTTTTCATATAGTACCTTTTCATGACATTTATTCCTCACTCTTATATGTATGGTGGAGACTAGTTAATCCAAAATGGGGCTAACTCGTTAACCCCATTATGCCATAGATACAAGTGGTCCTTATTAAACTTTGGCACCCAAAACTCCTAAGTTAACTATTTAGTTTGGGTGTGGCTAGATTTCTCATAAAGGCTACAAGATTTGTAGTGCCATGTCACTTATTCCTCATATGTATGGTTCCATGGCACTTATTCCTCGCTCTCCCATGTATGGTGGAGATCATCGAGAGAGCATCTAGTTTACCCAAAATGGGGTTAACATCTAGGGGTGGAGAGCATCTACTTAAACCAAAATGGAGTTAATATCTGGCTCAACTCCTATTGAGCCTAATTGGTTTTTAACAATAGGGTAGGTTGATTGCTAAGTAATGGATGATTCTCTTTCCTCATTATAGAACTTGACATGCCTATAATAATGGATCATATGATAGCTTATCATCTATACCACACCCCACTAACAGCTCTCACTTAGGTATGTAATTAATAAATTATTGGCATGTACATGCTAAGGGTCCTTTTTGATATTAATGGTGGTGGTGAAGTCAAACTCTATTAAAATCAAAATTCATCTTCATGGATTATTTAGAAGATAAAGAAGAGGTAAAGAAGCTCTTAATGGTATAAAATTGTTTGCCAAAAGTTAATAGCCATACTTAATGGCGTAAACCATGGCTAGGTTTTCTCTCTTGGTAATTTTTCTCAATCAATGGGACTAATAAAGCTAGTGATGTTAAGTATGCTAGTGGGAAAAATCCATGTTACCTTATAGTCTCTTGTTTATGCTAGTACATGTCTAATTGCAAACATGGAATATAGAAATTTGAAGGAGAAAGCTATGTCATTTCATGACATACAGGGTTGCCTTTCGATGGGCTACCTTGCCCTTCCAAATTGATGGCAATCAAACATTTTTTACAATTCTAGTGTAAATTTTTACGAGTTTTATGAAATTTTGTAAGTTTTTACGATCGAAATGCCCAAAAATAGGCATGACGGCCATCAAAAAGCAAGCCTAATGACATGAGAGAATCATGGCTCTTCTTTGAAGAGGGAATCCTTGATGCTTTACCGTGAGAAACCCTAATTTTTAGTTAGAAGGTTGAAATGTTAAGTTGATAGGCGAGGCTCATGATGGGGGATGGAAACCCACTTACACGGAGTTTTTAGTGGGCTTGTAAGAAGAGCCTTGATTTGGGTGGTCACATGCGTTGGGAATATAATCACAAACACCTCGAATCAAGCCAGATCTGGATAAAAAAGAGTGTTGTTGTCCTCACTTATTATGAAAGAGAGAGAAAAGAACTGTTCTTGTTCATGCTTAAAAGAGTGGGAAAACAACTTGGGTCAACAACCACAAAATCATGTGAATGTGTTTAAAAGATACCGCAAAGTGTTACAATAAAAGGTTATGATCTTTTTTTTTTGGGGAGGGGAGGGGAGGGGGAGGGGGGAACACTACATTCTTGTAGTATATACTTCAAAAATGTACATTACATGACCGGTTGGATGGCCAGACCATAAGATCAATCCATAGGGTATGTTTTTACAAATCAATTGAAGGCTGTGTGTGGACTAGAAATATTATTCTATGAGCTAGGTGTGTATAATGTGTAAAACCCTGGCATTATTTCTCCAACTCAGACATCTTACTTTAGAATTTGAGCCCCCCATAATCATGGCATTGTATTTCCATAATGTGTTATGGGGGGCATCAATCCTATTGTGATCATCTTTTTGTACATGACTTACAATTTGGAATCAGCAGTGCAGGGAGTACTGTTCTCTCGGTAAAAAGCTTTCATGAAACAAAAACAATCCTTGTGTATTTACTCGTAATCGCCAGTTAATTACTCGTCACATCTGCTCCAGCATTGCTGCAATGCACTGAAGCTCCGGTGACATGGTGGCCACATTCTTGCATTTACCATCGAAATCAGACGGCTCTCCTTGTTGCTGCTGTTGCCATGAATTATTGCTTAATGTACTGTGATCAAGCTGCACATTAGGAAGTTGATCAAGGTCTGTGATCAGTTTGGAGCTGCTAATCATGCTTTGCGCCATGTTTAGGGGCTCATTCCACGCTTGAATTGAGTGAGAATCTCCTACACTGAAGCCGTTAGAGTGCAGTTGTTGCTGATCATGGCAGTGATCAGGGGCTAATCCTGGCCGTAACCCTGCATTATTAGCTGCCCATTGCATTAGCAAAGCATGATTAGCGAGCTGATAAGGTTCTTTTTGCTGATCCTGATCAGCAGCTAATGACGCATCAGCGGCGCCTGCCGCAGCATTAGAGATCAAGTTGCTCCAGTAGCACACTCTGTTGCTGTTGATGCTGTCCCTTGTCTCCACAGAAGAAGGTGAGGCCTCCCCAAAACTGATAAACTCCGGGCTCCTGATAGAAAATGGCTCATACATTGGTGAAGATTTAGGTGCAAAACAAGCCAAATCCTGTGAATTTTTGCAATAATCACCGTAATTAAGGCCCTCAAACAATCCAGAATAGCTGCTTTCCATGCCATTATTATTATTAATGTTGTTGTTATGGCCTTGATCAGTTGGCTTGCTATCCAGGGCTAGCAATGTGGCCATCTTATTGATAATCTCAGATGAATTAAAGATTAAGGCTTGATTAGGATTGGCCAGTTGGCTTTGATTAAGGAGGAGAGGATGATGGGCAGTAGTGTTAATGATGTCATTATTATCATTAATCATGGGTTCTAGCTCATCATTATTGTCAATCTTTGGGCTTTGAAAATTATCACTAGTCCTTAGTGCTACATTGATGGGTTCACGGGCCTCTTTATTGATATTGCTAAGGGTCTGGCCCAGTATTATTGCTGCATCTGGAACAAGGTGGCTATTTTCTGCCAAGAAGTTCCGAAGCTGCACGCTCCAATTACTGTCAATGTTATCATCATCCACTTTAAACAGTGGATTAGGCAGCCTCTGCAGGGTGTTTTGCTTCAAATTATCATCAAAACTGCCCATTTCTTGTGGTTTTTCAAGAATTAAACCCCCTGACAAAGCAGGATTAGTGGCCTCTGCAGTAGCATCGTTAATTATGGGTTGATGGGTTACTGGGTCCAACCCAGCTTGCTTAAGCTTCTTCTTAATGCAAGAGTTCCAAAAATTTTTGATCTCATTGTCTGTTCTGCCCGGAAGATGAGAAGCAATTTGTGACCACCTGCATTAACAACAACAATGCAAAAATTATTGCAAACAGCATTTGAAACTTCTAATCCGTGTCTCAAACGGTTTTAACTACACTTTCTGTTCATAATCAGAGGGCGCTATTTATACATTTGAACATCGAAACTCATTGCAATTATGTCTAATTTGTGGGCAGCATTATCTCTAACGAATTAATTGTTCAACAGTTAGGGTACAATTGTAAGGTTATTGTGAGCATTAATTTGATATGCTGAGGCAGGATTAATGTAGACTATGCTAAGTGGGTTTAATTTAATGTCCCACAGGATGGTCAAGCACCTTAATTACCTGTTGCCCAAAATGGCATGAAGCTCTATGATGAGCTTCTCTTCCATGGCTGAAAATGTGCCACGTTTGAGGTCAGGCCTCAAGTAGTTGATCCATCTCAAACGACAACTCTTTCCACAACGCTGGAGGCCTGCATGCAGAAAGGATAATGCCCCATGAAATAAGCTTCTAGATAGTGCATTAATAATTCTCAAAGAAGGCACAAATTATCACATATTAGGGTGGATAGTGCATTAATAATTCTCAAAGGAGGCACAAATTATCACATATTAGGGTGGATAGTGCATTAATAATTCTCAAAGGAGGCACAAATTATCACATATTAGGGTTTATATTGCTCTAATTGAATCGTTAATCCCACGCGCAGTGACGCATGCAATTATCATACAAAATGTGGTAAGTATGCAAAGGCATGATCTGCATGTATGGTTAGATTATTTGTATTGCGCAGAGAATTATCCCCCAAGTAATTATAAGCTGCAAAACATCAATTTAAGGCATAATTTTACTATAATGTAAGCTGTTTAACATTGACTGAATAAATGCTGGTTCAAGATCATCTGCATGGTGGTATGGTAATGCTTCTTACTGACCAGCTTGTTTTGGGACTGAGCTCCAGCACCCGTGGCCATATCTGGTGATATGGCAGATGAGCTTCTCGTCTTCTTCGGGAGACCAGAGGCCCTTTCGTAGCTTTTGCTTTTGGCAACAAGAATGGCGCCCCATTGGAAGAAAAAAAAAGATAGAAAAGAGAACACAAATACGCGCGCGCGCGCTAGCTCCACAGAGGGCGACCTCTTGCTAGCACAGAGAGAGAGAGAGAGAGAGAGAGAGAGAGAGAGAGAGAGAGACTTGCACACAAAAACAAAACCCACCTCTCTCTTGGCTCTTTGGCTGCTTCGTCTACAGGTGTACAAAAATCCTCGTTACCCTTTTGACTGAATTGCCATTACCACACACACACACACACACAACTCGCAGCTTATACTATGCAGACACGTTTTGTATCAAGGTTGATACAGGCTTCTCTTTGCAGTACATTGGCCAGCTCTAGTGCATCGCTATGTGGCCATGCAGTGTGAAGAGGGTGGCTCTAATGAGCTTTCAAGAGGGCAAGATCTTGCAGTAGCAGGCAATAATATTATTGAGACTGTCTTACTCTACCATCTTTCCAAGCCACGGATGGAGGGAGAGAAAGCCAAAACAGTACCAATGTTGAAGCAACTCTAAGGATGCCAAACAAATGGAGGGGTGTGTTGTTTGGCTCTTTCTTTGAGAATTGCTTTGTTGTTGATCATTATAAGCACAGGACAAAGGGAAACTTGCATCAGCAGCAGTGCTGTTGTGTGTATGCAGCGATGAGTGGGGCTCAGCTAAGACCTTATATAACTAGCTTCTAGATGGTGGTGGGAGGGCTGTGCGTGTGTGTGTGTGTGTGTGTGTGTGTGTGTTTCTTAATGTTCTAAGGTTTGTGATTAGAAAGGTGGCAATTTTGATGCAAATACTTTTTAACCAAAGGTGTTAGATCAGATTATTCATGAGCCAATTGATGAATTTATTTAAAATGGGGGGACCAATGACTCAACACTCACACCGTTGCTGAAAGGCAAAGGGTGGGCTCAGTGGTAAATGCCTGCTGTTGACGCCCAACTGACTTTTCTCTCACGTCTTGGGTGTTTAAAGTCACCAACCCTCCGTTGTAAATCACATAAGTGAAACAAATTTGATTCACAAATTGTAGTGGTACTAATATTAATAATAACACTAAAAAAAATCTGACAGTAATTAGTAGAAGTAGACAGCAAAAAAGACAATATATGCAACAACCAAAAAAATTAAAAGGTTATATAATTGGCTCAGTATAAAATGGGCTTATTAGCAAATACACTTGAGACAATATTGGATAATAACAGTGAACACAGAGAGACTACTGCAAGTGTAAACAGATTCTGAACCAGAAATAATAAAATTGGTCATGATTAGAATTGAAATTAATATTGCAATTGCGCCAATTTTGCTTCAGTTCAATTGAACCATATATAGCTAGGTAGTGCCTATCAAATTTTTTTTTTAAAAAGTGATATTTGTAGGCAAATAAATACAGAGCGGCGTGGGGCACAAGGCAAGCCCCATGGTGATGGGCCAGCGATGGCCGAGCAACTAAGCAAAATCATGAAACGGTTGCTTGGTAATGGGAGAGACCAGGGTCACGTGGCACTATCCGATGCCTTTGCATTGGGGGCTACGTAGAATCCGAATCGACGACCCAGATTCAACCATGCTTTCAATCACTTTCTAATTTCACCTCTCCTTTAGAAATGCCCGGGCCCCTTTATAAACACATTAACCTCATGCAAAAAAAACAAAAAAGAAGAAGAAGAAGAAGTCATCTCACTGTAGAAGATTACCCCTTTTAAACAGTTTCACACCTTCTCATAAATGGCTCGTTTTTCTCCCACCAAGGGAGACTCATCACATTTCATAGTCGTTTATAAGAGTTGATGAGGGATGCTACATCCTCTAGTTAAAGTCTCATTGCTCATCTTTTTGTATTGTGAGACTGTTGTACTAGAATTTGAATTTAAGCACCACCCACATGTGTAGAAAGCAAGGGTTGAACCCACCTTCTTCTTGGAGAGATGCAAACACCCTAACCATTCCACGACAAGGCTCATGGGGGTCTGTGCTCATCTTTTTGAAGTCTTGGACTCTATACCCATAACCTTTTTTGCAAGAGGCCACTCCATAATGGAGAATTCTTTGGTACAAAAATTGTTAATATTCTTTGATTCACACAAGGAAGGTGCATGCCTCAACAAACAATAATAGTGGAGCCACCCATGGACAAGAAAAAGAGAAGGCAAACTGTTACACATGCCTTGTGTTAAGGCACACAAGGCCCCCCACACACATACAAACATTGGAAGCATGTATCAACTTACATCATTCTATGAGTCATTAAATACTTTAGCCAACATCAAAGTTTCTTCCACTAAAAAAGAAGAAAAGAATGCAAGAGCCCTACTAAAAAAAGGGGGGGCTCATATTTTCCCAAGGGGCCTTCTAAGATGGTTGACCAATATTATTGTGTTTTTACTTCAAAAAGATTGGCCTACGATTCACATATCAAACCACAAAAGCTTAAATAAATCCAGGGCATTTATGCAAATCAACTTGCAAAGGTCATCTAAAACCACTTGTGCACTTACATATATTTAAAATGGTAATACGACAAACACCTTAAAAAATTCTAATGATCATGCTAGTTACCAAATGAGATAGTAGGTGGTTCTATTAATACTTATGCAAAAATTCTAATAATCATGTGAGTTACCATATAAGATATGCAAAAACTCGTATAGGTAACTAGTTGTATAGACACTTATGCCTAGAGGAGCATTTGCCTATGTGTCTTATTCATCACGGAGGTGTACATTTAGAAACATTAACCACATGGCACTTTCAACAACAAGCACCATGAAGCCCTAAGTCGAAATCTTTTTATTTGACCTCCCTCAAGCACCATGTGCCTAACATAGAACTATTGTTTATTTTTGTAGCTATTTAACATATGCCCTCCTTAATACCACTTCATGAGGAAGAACCATCAAATCTCTTGCCTCAAAACATTTCTCCTTCATGAAATTTTTGAAACACAACATTCTCACTATCTTTATGAGAATCATCATCCTTTATCTCTATGTCGAGGTAGGTTCATGTTCCCCAAGTAAGGCCACATTGTATGAAGAGCTAATTTCTCCTCCTTAGTGATAATCTTGACTCAACAAAACCATCTTCACTAATCTTCAACTTTTCCCATGCGCACAATTTCTATAGGTATTGTGCTTTATAAACCAAAGGTGTAGAACTCATAGTTATTGTGTGTGTGTGTACGGTGTGTGTGTGTGTGTATGTGTGGTCACAGATAGGATACCCCGAGAGGTCTCTATCATGTCATCCTTCAAAGGTTGATAACATGAATATTATGGTTAGAGCATACTATGGGTTTCCATCAAGTCCTTAACCCATAATCATATGCAGAGTTAGAAACACACAATAATATGAAAGCCATCTTGGGATTCCATAAATCAATAGCAAGTTACTACTATGAGTTACCTGTGAAAGGAAGAAGAATGAGTTACTTGACAGGAAGAAGAGCTCCCTATACTGTTGCAAGCATAGTAGACATGGCACAAGAATACTAATACATGAGCTAAGTGAGTGTGGATGTACTCACCATTCGTTGCTTTTTATAGGTGGAGTCAAGTTAATGCAGCCGATTATCGCCAATGAAAGCTCTTCATCAAGGTCATTCCACTCCTTAGTGTATTAATTACAACCAACCATAGCCGATTAATGCCTAGAATGAATTTCATGTCAGGCATCATTCCAATACACAGAATGTTAATCCACAATTAGCCATGGCCAGCTAATGCTCAGAGTGAATGAATGTCAGGCAGGTAGAAATTGCATGCAGGGTGTTAGAGATATGATTTAGGTAGTTGTACATGTGTGAATAATACCCTACTTTTAGGTATTTGTGTGAAACCATACCCTACCCTAGATGAGAGTAATTGTGTGTGTGTGTGTGTGTGTGTGTGTGTGTGTGTGTGTAAGTAAAAAGTAGAGAGATAATTCATGTGAGTTTTATGATAGATGAGGGGTGGTTGTGTGTGTGTGTGTGTCATGGGTTCATCTAGGAAAATGTAGGATAGCACATGAGTTAATGAGTTGAAGACAAACATTTTGGTTTACATTAACTTACATAAATTTTGCATATTTCAGGAAGACTTTAATTTGAAAAATGCAACAAAATCATATAGCATGCTTGGTTTAAAAATGGGTAAATTTGTGGCCTTAATTTATCAAGGGATTTCAAATGTGAAAATCACGAATAAGAGATTTATAAAACATATCTTTAGCACACATTATATGAACAATTTTCATAAAAAAAATAAACCCCTTAAGGTATGTTGGGGGAGTTTAAAGCCCATACTCATAGCAAGTATGTGTAATGTGCCACCAAAAATTCCTAGGTTATGAAGCTTTTGGTTTGTGATAATTATTTGAATTATTAAGGGTAGGGAGGATATTAAAATGTAATTTTCTAAACCATAGAGATGAAAATATGCTCGTATTGCAATATGGGTGCTAAATGTGACATAAACCCTTATAAGCTATCTCAACTCTTTTGAACTCACATGAAATGAAAGCATTGCTAAGGTAGAATTTGTCATTCTCATAATTGTGCAAGAGATTTAAATTTTGATGATAAAGAAACATCCATGATTATTACACTTGTGACATGGTAGAAACTTTTGTGCCTTCTTAACTTTAACTATCTTATTCACAAATATGAGGAATCCATGACAGGAGAGAGAGAGAGAGAGAGAGAGAGAGAGAGAGAGAGAGAGAGAGAGAGAGAGAGAGAGAGAGAGAGAGAGAGAGAGAGAGATTAAGATGTACTTTTCGACACCACATGATGAAAATACATTAATCATGGTTGTAATAAGGGTTCTCAATGTGACATGAACAATTCTATAGGTCTCTTTATATATCAACTCTTGTAGAGACATTAAACTAACACAACATTAAGGCTTTATAAAGAGTGACCCTTGTCTCCCTCCTACTTGTGCAAGAGATTTGAATTTTGATGCTCAAGAAAAGAACATTAATGATTATTGTATAAACTTTTATGCCTTCTTAACTTCAACTATCTTTCTCTCAAATATGATGGATGCGTTTGATGATGAGATTATTACAGGCATTCTAAAGAAATAGGATTCATGGTAATTTTGGACTTAGGCTCCAATGTATTAGATGAATAAACTTCACTAAACCTTGTAAGGTTATCTAAGATACCCTTGGACGTTAGGATTGAGGGTATTTACACTTAGGTTCCAATATATTATATCAACAAACTTCACTAAACCTTGTAAGTTTATCTAAGATACTCTTGGACCTTGGATTCAAAATTATAGCACACATGGACAAAAAATAGGGTATTTTTTAAAAGCTTGGATAAATAGTAGTGTATACAAAATGGGCTAAGAGGACTTTATGTATAAAAGCCTATTTGTATGTACCCACACATGACCGTGTGTGTGTGTGTGTGTTGGGGGCGCGATGTGGGCATGTTTGTGTGTGTCTGTGTGTGTGTGTGGGCACATGCGTGCATGCATGTGTGCATGTGTGTGTGTGTGTGGGGGCATGTGTGTGTGTGTGTGTGTGTGTGTGTGTGTGTGTGAACACACACATACACACATGTCACCACACAAACACATCCATGTCTGTGTGGGCACGAGCACAAATGTGTGTGTGTGCACGTGCACATGTGTGTGTACACATGCGCATGCATGTGTGTGTGTTTTTTTTGCACGCATGCGCATGCCTTATACTCAAGTGTGAGAGGGGGGTATGTATTTTTTAGTAAGAGCCATGTGGCAATGAGTGGTGGTGGTAGTGTGTGAGAATGGGGGGGATTATTACACTTGGGACATAGTAGAAACTTTTATGCCTTCTTAACTTTAACTATCTTGCCCTCAATTATGAGGAATCCATGAGAAAGACATAGATAGACAGAGATAGATAGATAGATAGATAGAGAGATAGATAGATAGAGAGAGAGAGAGAGAGAGAGAGAGAGAGAGAGATTAAAATGTAATTTCTACACGACATGACTAAAATACATTAATCATGGTTATAATGAGTGTTCTCAATGTGGTGTGAACAATTCTATAGGTCCCTTGATATATCAACTCTTGTAGAGACATTGAACTCACACAAAATTAAGGCTTTATAAAGAGTGAGCCTTGTCTCCCTCCTACTTGTGCAAGAGATTTAAATTTTGATGAGAAAAGAACATTAATGATTATTACACTTGTGACATGATATAAACTTTTTATGCCTTCTTAACTTCAACTATCTTGCTCTCAAATATGATGAATACATTTGATGATGGGATTATTACGAGAAGTTCTAAGAAATAGGAATCATGGTAATTTTAGACTTAGGCTCCAATAAACTTCACTAAACCTTGTAAGTTTATCTAAGATACTCTTGGACTTTAGGATTGAGGGTACTTACACTTAAGTTCCAATATATTATATCAAGAAACTTTACTAAACCTTGTAAGTTTATCTAAGATACTCTTGGATCTTGGGTTCAAAATTATAGCAATTGGCATTATGGTTTACTATTATGTATCTTGCTACACTTAAGGGGATTCACTTATGTGTATTGCACATAGCACACATGGACACAAAATACGGTATCTTTTTTAGCTTGGATAAATAGTAGTATATACAAAATGGTATAAAAGCCTATGTGTATCTGCCCACACATGACCTCGTGTGTGTGTGTGTGTGTGTGTGTGTGTGTGGGGGGGGAGGGGCATTTGTGTGTGGGGGGGGGTTCATGTGTGTGTGTTGGGGGCTTGTGAATGTGCGTGCATGTGTGTGTGTGTGTGTGTGTGTGTGTGTGTGTGTGTGTGTTTTATTTATACAAATAACATATCCACAACCAAACCCAAAGAATTTAGGAACCCAACTAGTCTTGATAAATGAAAAGTTTAACATGATTACAAAACAAAAGCATTGCTACAATAATCATGTTATTAGTATTGAGAGACAATATCTCCAGTAGTACACCATGTGTTCAAAAGCTTAGACTGCGAGATATTTGAGAGGGTAGAACCTGTTACTTGCATCCATCCAACACAGACAAATAGATAGTTAGCCCGTGTGTGTCTTAGGCCCTGTCGTCGCCGCGTGTTATAGATGTCACTCAAGTACCCCAAATTTTAAGCTAGAGTTGGGTCAATTAGTCCTAGAATAATCCATTCACAAGTCCATTCGACAATTCGAATAAATAACCCATAGACCTATAATGTAATCTTCCATACACGAAATGAATAGCAATCCACAGAGTGGATAGACATGTGTGCCTTCATATCCATATCCATGCAAGTCATTAGTACTCTAGTTAGGCAATCAAAATACATCTTATCGAGTAGATTAGCAAAAGCCATTGAAGCCAATAACCATATATGGCATAGAAATACAAAGTGTCCAAAGACCAAAACAAGTTTGGGGCCAAAATCCATATGCTATCAATTCAATTTCTATCATGTAATGGAAACATATCTATATATACCAATCAATAGATCCTACAGACAATCACTTATCGCAAGCTTGATGAGATTCAAAACAAAACTCAAAAGGATACACCAGATTGTCAAGTTAGAAACCAGTAGAGCAAATCCCATAGGCAGTTACACAATTATATGTTAGCCAGTATACGGGATTCTGAGAGCACATGCAGATAGTAAAATCTATAGAAATTCGTAAAAGTTCTAATCCATGAAACCGCAAACAGGTAGAAGATTAGCACAAAGAAATTTAGACGAATCATCCCAAACAAATAGCTTGGTTTAAGATTCGGGACAATATAGGACATCTCAAAACTTTTTCAATAGCTAACAATTAGTTTTTTTTAAAAAAGCTCCAAAAGGTTACTTCGAGGTACAAACCGTATTACTAATGTAATCCAAAAATAATTACAGCATTAGGAGTTAAATGATTCCACATCAAATTCATCAAAAAAGCCCAACATCAGAAAAATACAATATATTCGCAACTATTCACACTATTTGTGAAGGTCAAGCTTTAAATATCACCATCAATAGCATGCATGTGCAGTTATCTTATGCCATATCCTAATTAAAAGGATTATGTATGCAAGTTTTATAGTTTATGAAAAACCATTTATCACTGACTAATGAGATACCTTCAGCAGCATGTATATGCCATAACCAAGAATCTATCAAATGGGATTCACAAGAGTAAACATCTGAAAGGGTTCATAGACTATCCAAGACCGTAAGGCAAGCAGGCGATAGGCCCCAAGAAAAAAATACCTGAAAAGAAGACCTTCCCGTAGAAGCCAATACAAATGCCATGGCAAAAGAACCCGTAAAACACACAAAGGCTAAGTGAGATTGTGAAATCACAAGAAGAATGGCCATTTTATACCCGCCATGAGCCGAAGCAGCCAGCTAACACCGCCTTAGGTTTTTAATGAGGATCCATCAGCGTATATTTTGCAGAGCTCCCTCCTCAGGTCGTGCATGCAATCCACAGAACCGAATAGCCCGTAAACAGATACCGCCAAGCAGGCGATAATAGGGCATTTTGCCTCCAAAAATCAACCATGCGAGAAAAGTGTGTGTTTTTGTGTGTGTAAACATGCCCGTGCATGTGGTGCACTAATTAATGCTCGTGCCAAATTAATTTGATTTAGACCAACACTAGAGCAACATTACAAGGCCTTGAGACCTGCAAAATTTACCAATATATTCATAAGTGAAATTCCAAAAATTTAAATCTCTAGGCATTGATATCATAAACATATAAGTTGGTTTAAAATCGAAACTATCTAGAATGTGTGTGTGTGTGTGTGTGTGTGTGTGTGTGTGTGTGTGTGTGTGTGCATGCGCGTGCACGCACATGAGAGAGAGAGAGAGAGAGAGAGAGAGAGAGAGAGAGAGAGAGCATGCACGTGTGTGTGTGCATGCACATGTGTGTGTATATGTGTGCATGTGTGTCTGAATGTGTATGTGTGTGTGTGTGTGTGTGTGTGTGTGTGTTTGTGTACACACGTGTGCGCACGTGCATACCTCCATGCTTAGATGCAAGTCAGGGATATGTGTTTTTTAGTAAGGACCATGGAGCAGTGAGTGTGGTGGTGGTGGTGTTGTGTGGGAAAAGGGGAGGGGGAGTGGATTTTAAAATGCAATAATCTCCACTATAGCATGAAAACACAATAATCATGGTTTCAATTGGGGTGCTAAATATGACATGAATCCTTACTATAGGAACCTTGACATATCAACTCTTGTAGATACATTGAACTCTTATAGATACTTGCTTCAGAAATTATAGCACTAGGCATTATGCTTTGCTCTTGTGTATTGCCTTACTACAATCAAGGTGGATTCACTCATGTATATTCCACATAGCACACATGGGAATAATAGATGGGTGCCTTTTTAGCTTGGATATATCTAATCAATGTATGGAAAATGGGCCAAGAGGGTTTTTATGTGTTAAAAGCTATGCACATGTGCTAACCTAGAAAAATCTATCATGTTGGGTGATTTAGCACATAAGAGGTTACCTAAAGCTTTTGCTTGTGAAATACACAAAGGGTATTTCTCATGGAAGCATGCATTCATGAAGATGACACTTCACGTACTAAGAAAAATCTCCCTTGCTTGTAGCAACATGTTACCATTGTGCACATCAAATTTTGGACTTCATTGATGGAACTTACAAATGTACACTTCCATTGATATTGGAATACAACTAACAAATGTATGCTCCCATTATTAAAACCAAAAATATCTTCTTTTCTTCATGATGGCAAAGATGATTCCTGTATGTGTGTGTGTGTGTGTGTGTGTGAGAGAGAGAGAGAGAGAGAGAGAGAGAGAGAGAGAGAGAGAGAGAGAGAGAGAGAGAGAGAAGAGAAGAGAAGAAAAGAGAAAAAGATGATTGTATTTCTTTTTGTAAAACCCTAAGTGTAAACCCCATTTTCAAAAGTATAAATCGCTGAATTCTATTACATATCCTAAGTGTAAACCCCATTTTGTAAACCCTAGGTGTAAACCCTAGGTGTAAACCCCATTTTCAAAAGTAAAGTCGCTAAATTCTATTACATATCTCTAAGCTTTGCAATATTACAAAGGAAGGCCAAATGATTCACATAAATTTGAGATCTCTTGCCTAAGGGGCTAAGTTACTTCATTTGTCTATTGCACATAGTAATGTTTGAGACTTGGGTACAAGGAACTTATGGTGTATATATGTAGTTGAAAGGGAGTTGAAGGTGCTCACTATGTATCATTTATGTTTAGAAATATTTTACTATCATGTAACTTTGATTTTCTTTAAGTTAACTTGAAGATTGATCATCACAAAAATGAGATATTATGCAACAGATTCCCAATCAAGAGAACCAACTTGTACTTTTTGGATTTGAAGCCTAAGTAAGGCCATGTTCACTACTACTATTCATCTTGATTAATGATAGGATGCTTGATAGGAGTAGTAGCACATTGCAGTTACTTTTTTAACATAATATCTTAAAAGTCAAAGACAAGGGGTTCTCTAAGAAGTTGTAAGGGGTTCTAGATGTCAAGTCAAGTGCTAGTGTTTCAAGAATATTGTAAGGGTTTTTATAATCAAGTCAATAGAAGTATGAAAAGGTTCTATAGTCCATAAATTTGAGAATTCAATATAAATTTGAGAATTCAATATAATTCAAACTTGATGCAGGATAAGAGGTTTTAGAAATGTTTTACTAAGAAATATAATTGTGACTATGTGGAAAAGTTTTATTAGTCATTTTGTATATGGATTTGAATGTTTCATCGGCACAAGATATGTGTAACTCTCCCGATCAAGAGTGATATTTTATTGCAAAAATAAGAGTAATGAAAAGATTGTACAACCGCCCTTGTTTCTACTCAATTGCTACACCTCAAGAAAGCAATATTTGGACTAATTAGAGAGAATATTTCCATGAAAAGTTCTATTCAATGTTTTGAGGTGGAAAACTCACCTTGTGTTTTGTGATACTTTGTCTCGTTGTAGAAGTTTCTTAAGCAAAGCTCTCTCTATCTCGACCTATAATTTCTCCATTACCTACATTTAATGGTAATGACAACTTTAGGGTATGCGTGGTGGTAAGGGTACACCTACCACTTACCTCCATAACTACCCCCATTAACAAAACACCAACAATAAATAACTATTTTGTGAGAAAATTATAACATGATGTCCTCTTCCCGTAGGGCCCAAATGCATATGTTCTTCTTCTTGCCCCATTACTATTCCTTTTGGGCTACTTCTACATATTCGCTCCAAGCATGACAAGCGGTAAAATAATATAGGAAAATCTTGCAAAAAATAAAGACCTCTCACCATGAAAAATGAATTCTTCTAAGCCTATTATCAATCTATATTTTCTAAGACGTACCTTGTCATAGTGGTGGGCCGGGCCCCCTTTAACCTATTTCACATGCTTTAAAGTTAGAAATGATAAAATACTTTTCAACGTCTTAATGAAACTTTGTAAGACTCTTTAAACATGTTCCTTACTTTTATGGACTTCAATATGTGAGCCTTTTCAAGGTGTCAAACCTTCAAAAAAAGCTAAAAGTGCCTTTTGAAATTGAGGATCTTCCAATGATCTTAATAATCTCTCTCTCTCTCTCTCTCTCTCTCTCTCTCTCTCTCTCTCTCTCTCTCTCTCTCTCTCTCTCTCAAAAAAAAAGGTTCTACAATTCCAAGTGCTAAATTCTTACCTTACAAATTAGCATGTAAAATGTAAAAAATCAACGAATGAAATTTCTCAAAATCAAAGTTTTTAGAACCTTCACTTTTTGCAAATATACTAAACTTGGGGTTTTCTTAGATGAAATTTATTTATTTATATGCATATTTATATAGTGCTTGAAGAAACATGGTTTGTATTGTAGTTTTCTTTTTTTCTTTTCTTTTCTTTTGGGACCAATATATGTGTGTGTGTGTGTGTGTGTGTATGTATGTATTATTTAAAAAGCATTACATCCTTTTAGCCTTACAACAGACTTCCAACAGCTAATTTATCCTTCTCCCTCTATTAATAAGCAAGTTACAAATCAAATCCCATCTATCATCCTCAAACACAAAAGAGGATTTCTCCTAAGATATTTGATAACCAAGCAGAATGCAGGCTGTAAAACAAATCCGAGTCGAAATTTGGCATTGCCTTTGTTTTAAAGGGACAAATCTCCGAGGTTTTAGTTGTATCCCACCATTTTATGAGATTTGTAGTGGTGATACCTTTAAGATCTTGCATTTTGGGAAAAATGAGTCCTACGAGCCATGAAACCATATCGCTAAAGGGGATGATGAGGAATGGGGATTTCTCACATGGTGGATGGTTGGAATATGGTGATAGTTTGACATTTTGGACACTGGTATTATTACGTTGGAAAGCTACCCACAAACCCTATTTTTCAACAAACCAAGTAACAGCCAAGCAAAATCAATCAAAAAAGGAGATTGTGATGTTCACCCGATAATATACATAATAAGGAATGGCAAAAATTAACCAGACACAATTATGGTATCCATATCACCTCAATCTAGCGGGCCACCACAGCTATATATATATATATATATATATATATAGATGTTAATTTTTCCCATTCCTTATTATGTATATATATATATATGCGCGTAGTAAAGACAAGGCGTACGTGCGGTGGTTTAAGCTTCACACACTGTGAGATGATACACATCGTGACCCCTCTGTCGCCATTCTAACACACACGTGTGGCCTTGCATTGCAGTATAGACGACCACATCAATCCATAGAAGCCACTGAAAATGGGGAGGGATGAGAACCTCTTTTCACCAAACTCCATATTTTCGAGCTCCACCGTCTCTCTCTCTCTCTCTCTCTCTCTCTCTCTCTCTCTCTCTTAACACACACACCCCAAACACCCACACACCCAATGTTCTTTGAGAATTTGAACTAACCCTGAGGTTCCTCAAGGAATTGAAAGCCAGTTGGCACAAACTAATCTTTCTTACTTGAATAGGGGTAGTTGTATAAGCCTAGTAAGTGTGCACATAGCATTTTAATTCCCACATCAAACAAACTAATCTTTCTTTGGGGGTTTCACTCGAGTTGTTTAAGCAGGCTGCACATAGCATTTTTAATCCTGCATCAAACAAAACATGGGGACTTTCAAGTTAGTTTGGAACCCCCTATCATCAACTTCAAACGAAATGTTTAGAGTATTCTCTCCCTCCCCCATACCACTCCTGTCTACCGTTTATCAACATGGACCTAAATCTAGTTGCAAGCTCATTATGGTGGAGTTGCTTATTTTAAAAGTGAGGCCCATTTATACTTTCACAAGATAATAAAAAATGCAGCTTTGATCATTTTCAACACTCCAAACCATCTAGACGATACCTTCAAGTGTGTGCAAAGCATCACAATGAACATAAAGGTTGATGTTGAATTTCACTTACATGAAACATAGCTAGCATCACTTTGAAAAGAAGCCAAAACAAGATACTTAAGAGTTTGCCATCCTATGTGTTGGGAGATCTAGGGGTTTTCCATTAAAAAGACTCTTTAATTTATTTACTTCAACCTATGCATCATGTTCCAACTCCCATGAATATCCATACCTTTAGGCCTTCTCTACAAAAGTTGAAGGTGATGTAAGAACAATATTAAATTCTATACTTCATATTTATGCATAATGAAATGAGCTAAGTCTACCATGGCTTCTTCATTCATTCCTCCATGAGAACAACTAATTTGGTGAGTTCTTCTCCTCTTTATATGCACCCTACATCTTCATCCTTATATGCACCCTAAATTTTCTCCTACCACGTGGAAAATGGGCTCTCTCTCTCTCTCTCTCTCTCTCTCTCTCTCTCTCTCTCTCTCTCTCTCTCTCTCATATACATGTAGTCTTTATTATATGCATATATGTACATGCATGCTCATGAGTCCATGGATTTGTGTATGTGTGCAAATTATATATGCATTTGTTTTTTACATTTATGTGTGCTCATATACATGCAGGTGCACAAACATATGCATACAACTCAAAAAGACATCAATACTTTCACATTGCATGAACCAAACTTAAATATTTGCATATGGTGATAGTGCAACTTAGCCTTTGTTATGGATCTTATGTGTATACACACTAAGTGGTTAAGCATGAAAAGAACTATTATATTTACGATCAATGAGCTAATATGTCAAATCATGCTAACTTCGAAGGACTTGCACTTTGAATAAATTCTATTGATTTTGAAATGTGGTATCCTTATACAATTAGATTGACAAGTTGATTGAAAGTGGTACAACTTTGACCTTAAGGAAGAATATTGAGTCAAAATCTCTTATTGTTATAGTAGGTGAGAATGAAGCATGAAAAGTAAAAGATGCATCTACAAAGATCAAAATTGAGATAGCCCTATGGTTATACAGTTTGTATTTGTAAGATTGTGGACACCCATTTTACAAGGCCCACAAGAGGATATGTAGTCTACAATAGTTTTTAATTCGATGTAAAAAGTGTTTACAAAACAGGATATTTTCATTAAAACGAAGAAAAACTAAGGCTTTTTTTAAGGTGAAAATATGACAAATTATAGAAACATCATATACATCATAGAGGGCATCAAAGCCCTTCAAACCTTCAAGAGCCTCTTAGAAATAGGGTTGCAAAAGAAGGCCACACTGGCAAAATTTCTAAATTTTACGGATGTGTGAGAATCAAGGTCCTTTGCTTCTCTTTTAAGACTACAAAAGTTCAATGCGCAACTTTTTCATGCCATAGCTTGCTTGTCCCAACATCAATCACTAGGGACTTGCACGCAATCCTACCATGGGGCATTCACACGTCACGACAATGGGCGCCCAACCCCAAGGGACTACGTCCCGCGGATGGTCACGATGGGGCCTGAATCCGGAGACTTGAAGGGGCTATCCATTATTGCAATTTGCAACAGTGATGAGGGGGACACATATATTTCTTGTGAAGGACAACCCACTTGATGGTCTTGAAAGGTCTGCAGCAGCCATGATGAAAATGTAATACGTACATTTTACTGTCATGATACCACGCCTTTTCTTGCTCTTTAGGAACGTCAGCTTGACGCCCAGGTGGCAGGAAGCTGCTTGTAGTGTGTGATAGATACTACTACGGCTGAGGAGGAGGAGGGGGAGGAGGAGGAGGGAGGTGCTTTTATAATTTAATTACCCAGCTTTTTGCACACGAACACCCGCGTCACTAGTACTCACACGCAAAGACAAGACGTTCTCTCGTCTGAATATATATTTCTCAAGCTTTCATCGCGTACGTGGGGTGGTTTACGCTTCACGACGTCGCCACAATGTGCCTCCACAGCTCCTCTGTCGCCATTCTAGCACACACGCGTGGCCATTGCACATTTGCAGTGTAGACGACCACATCAATCCCATAGAAGCCACTGAAAATGGGCCAGGGGTCGCTTAGTCGCCATTTCGACACACACGTGTGGGCTCCCATTGTAGTATGGACGACCACATCAGTCAGTGAAACTGGGCGCCGGGCCCTTGGCTTATACACACACGGACGGGGGAGAGACCTACCTAGGAAGGAAACAGAGGGATGATAACCTCTTTTCACCAACCTCCATATTTCCGAGCTCCACTGTACATCTCATGCCCATAATCCTACCTAGGAAGGGTTGCTCTGACAGAAAAAGAGGGATGAGAACCTCTTTTCACCAACCTCCATATTTCCGAGCTCCACTGTACATCTCATGCCCATCTCTCTCTCTCTCTCTCTCTCTCTCTCTCTCTCTCTCTCTCTCTCTCTCTCTCTCTCTCTCTCTCTCTCTCTTAAAACACACACACACATACACACACCCCAAACACCCAATGTTCTTTGAGAATTAATTTGAAATAACCCTGAGGTTCCTCAAGGAATTGAAAGCCAATTGGCACAAACTAATCTTTCTTACTTGAATAGAGGTAGTTGTATAAGCCTAGTAAGTGTGCACATAGCATTTTAATTCCTACATCAAACAAACTAATCTTTCTTTGGGTTTCCACTCAAGTTGTATAAGTAGGCTACACACAGCATTTTAGTTCCTACATCAAACAAAACATGGGGACTTTCAAGTTAGTTTGGAACCCCCTATCATCAACTTTGAACGGAAAGTTTACAGTGGTGTACATGTCTCCCTCCCCTACCACTCCTGTATACAATTATCAACATGGACCTAAAACTAGTTACAGGTTCATTATGGTGGAGTTGCTTATTTTAAAAGTGAGGCCCATTTATACTTTCACAGGATAATAAAAAATGCAGCTTTGATCATTTTCAACACTCCAAGCCATGTAGAAGATACCTTCAAGTGTGTGCAAAGCATCACAATTAACATAAAGGTTGATGTTGAATTTCACTTACATGAAACATAGCCGGTATCACTTTGAAAAGAAGCCAAAACAAGACACTTAAAAGTTTGACATCCTACCTTGGGAGATCTAGGGGTTTTCCATTGAAAGGACTCTTTTAATCTATTTACTTCAGTCCATGCATCATGTTCCAACTCCCATCAATATTCATATCTTTAGACCTTCTCTAAAAAGTTGAAGGTGATGTAAGAACAATATTATTTTCTATTCTTCATATTTATGCCTATATGCTACAATGAAATGAGCTAAGTCTACCATGGCTTCTTCATTCTTTTCTCTCTCTCTCTCTCTCTCTCTCTCTCTCTCTCTCTCTCTCTCTCTCTCTCTCTCTCTCTCTCTCTCTCTCTCTCTGTAGTCTTTATTATATGCATAATATATATGTACATGCATGCTCATGAGTCCATGGATCTGCGCATGTATGCAAATATATGCATTTGTTTTTTACATTTATGTGTGCTCATATACATGCAAGTGCACAAACATATGCATACAACTCAAAAAGGCATCAACACTTTCACATTGGCATTCATGAACCAAACTTATATATTTGCATATGGTGATAGTGCAACCTAGCCTTTGTTATGGATCTTACTTGTATACACACTAAGTGGTTAAGCATGAAAAGAATTGTTATATTTACAATCAATGAGCTAATATGTGCACTATCACCATATTTTCATATGGTGATAGTGCAACCTAGCCTTTGTTATTATGGATCTTATGTGTATACACACTAAGTGGTTAAGCATGAAAAGAATTGTTATATTTACAATCAATGAGCTAATATGTCAGATCATGTTAACTTCGCAGGGATTGCAATTTGATAATTTCTATAAATTTTGGAGTGTGATATCCTTATACAATCAGATTGATGAGTTTATTGAAAGTGGTACAAATTTGACCTCTAATAAGAATACTGAGTCAAAATCTCTTATTGTTATAGTAGGTGAGAATGAAGCATGAAAAGTAAAAGATGTATCTACAAAGATCAAAATTGAGATAGCCCTATGGTTACACAATTTGTATTTGTAAGATTGTGGACAACCATTTTACAAGGCCCACAAGAAGATATGTAGTCTACAATAGCTTTTAATTCAATGTAAAGTGTTTACAAAATAGGATATTTTCATTAAAACCAAGAAAAACTCAAGCTTTTTTAAAAGGTGAAAATAGGACAAATTATAGAAACATCATATGCATCAATATCCAAGTACAAACTCAATGTAAATTATATACTCATGAAGAATATGATTTTTTTAAACATGAGTGTTCTAAAAACACACCCATTCTATCCAAGCAGAATCCATAATCACGAAGAATAGTTTTGCTTAGCATGAATATTTTAAAACACACCCATTTTGTGTCTATTTAAGAATTTTTTATAGAGGACCATATCTCTTAAACTATATGTGAGGACTATATCTCTTAAACTATATGTGAGGAGACCATATCTCTTAAAATATATACAAGGACCATATCTCTTAAACTATACTTTTGTAGAGGGCCATATCTCTTAAACTATAGTTTTGTAGAGGACCATATCTCTTAAACTATATGTGAGGTTCTAGAGGGAATGATTTGAGGGAACTCCTTGAGTTATATGGTAGTAAACAAGAATTTAATGGAGAAAAGGCCTTAAAAATTCCCCCCCCCCCCAAAAAAGTTTTTTCATGGTATGCATTGTTTTTTTGAAGAACATTTTGGTTTTCAAATTTTGCTTTATAACAATCCCAATTATTTTTTAAGCATGTCCTCTAAAAAAAAATCTTCACGTGCCTCTAAACCATAATTGTGTTCTTGTTTTTTCATTTGGAAGACAAAATGTTTTTTTTTACACGTGGAAATTTTTTCATGTGCCCCCAACCCATAAAACACAACTTCATGTTGAAAAATATGGAAAAAAAGAAGTCTAAAATGGAAACATAAGCACAATCTAATGAAGGTCCATAACACCTAAGAAGCCCACCTTGATTAGAAGTATAGAATAGCTTCTATAGAATGTCTACAAGACAAGAGAGATAAGGAAGAAAGAGAACAAAAGATCTAAATATTTCAAGTCGTTGAAAAATGATATGGCAAATAAAATAAAAAAAAGCAAATAGTTAAAATAAGAATCAAATATCATCTTTCCAACAAATAATGAGTAGGAGAAAAGGGGGTCTTGGCACCCACGGGGTGCTATGAGAGGACCTTTTTTTCACATACACATGAGCGCTCTTATGCAAATGCATTGAGCTCTATGAATTTGCATAAGGGCTCTTACCTATGTATAGAGCTCTATCCATAAGGTAGAGTCCTTATGCAAATGCATTGAATCTATGCATGTACAAGGCCCTCTATGAGCTCTATGAATGATTAGAGGGCTCTAGCTTATGGTGGATATAGCACTCTATGCATGCATAGGGCTTCTATGATATCATAGAGTGCTCTATGGCATGCATAAAATGCCTTATGCATGGATATAGGTCTATGTGCATGCATGGGGCTCTCTATGAGATCATAGAGTGCTCTATGAATGCATAGAGTGCCTTATGCATGGATATAGATCTCTATGCATGCATAGGGCTCTCTTTGAGCTCTATACGCGCATAGAGTTCTCATGCATGCATAGGACTCTCTATAAGTGTAGATGAACTAGTTAAACCTTCTCTAATCAACATAAGAACTACTAATAAGATGCTAATTAAGGCTATATTTAATCTTAATTTCAAAACATGAGACACTAACAAAGACTAAAAAGAGACTCTCATAAAATGCTAACAAGCTAAGCACTAGAGAAGCATACACCACTATCCACCTAAAATATATGCTAAGTGTCCCACATGTAACCACCACCATCCTAATCCACAAACTCCATCCTATGATAGTTGCTTCCATCAAAACCATGTCCTCCAAGCCACATAAATGATGCTAAGACTCTCCAAGGGTGGGTCTAACCCTCAAGCCCCCTTGGGTAGCTCAGGTCTTCATCTCTACATGATGCTGATGCTCACCAAGGGTGGTTCTAATCCTCAAACCCCCTTGGATACTTAGAACCCCATGCTTCTAACTTTACAACAAGGAAAAATGTGACACCATCATGAAATCCAATCAACCATTCACAATCCTTCATGTGGAGAAGGTCTACCTAGCACCATATGGGTATGGGTTTCCATAAAGGAGGGCATACTCACCCATACGAGAAAGGTGAAGATATTTTTTAAAACATACTATTTTAAATATGATAGAGAAATATTCTCAAAAAAGGGAGGGTAGGTAAGGTAGAAAGGGAGGGGTGATTTGATTTTGGAGAGAGAGAGAGAGAGAGAGAGAGAGAGAGAGAGAGAGAGAGAGAGAGAGAGAGAGAGAGAGAAATGAAATGAAATGAAATGAAATGATATATTAACGTCTCTAAGAGGCCATAGTGGCCTATGAGACCAAAACTGAGAGTACATCTGAAGTTGGTGTCTCGTCAAAGAGAACAACTAAATGAGACTAAAAAGTACAATAAACTGATTGTCCTACAGTTATAAGAACAAAACTGTAAGACTCTGAGATGATACTGAGAGGAGAAAATACTGAAAAATGTATATCAGATAGATCCACATGTATGCTGATCAGTTAAAGTGTTGCCCTCTCCTTAGATCAAGTATCTCCACCATGGGGCTATCTAGAATGGAGAGGTCGTAGAAGCGAGGTAGGCACCTCCGATGCCGAGCAATAATGGCTCTGATCTGGCGATGGTGAGGATGCCGTGTGGTCGGGATCCTGGTGGGAGTGGTCAACGGGCACGACATAAGATAACTGCTCTATCAGTGGTGACTCCCTGGGAGTGTGGTCGGTGCCCTGATGGCCCAATGGAGGAGGTATCAGGAGAGGTGTGTGGGCTGGGTTGCTGCTGCTGCTGGTGTGCCGAAGAAATCTGTCAAGGTCCTCTGTCTAGGTACATCATGGTTCGGCCTCCTATCTACCAAGAGGGACTCTCTGTGTCTCCTGAGCTCAAGTAGAAACAATCCTAGGCATCTTTGATCCTCAAACTCCATGACCCTACGTAACGGCCCAAAACCCTCTAGTTGACAAATGCGGTCATCCACGATTTGATGCACATATCGCCCTGTCTCAATCCGTAGCCGGGTGGTTGCAAGATCAGGGTGCCCAGTTTTGTCCACTCAGGCACCCTGTAAACAGTAAAAAAACAGGCATTTGTTTACCTTTAGTGGCTACTCTCTCCTAGTAAATGAAGGAATTTCATTTCAAGTTCTTTTGTTGGAACATCATATTCAAAGTTGGAAATATAGTTGCATAATTTGATTAAGCATTAGATAGTCAAAAGTCCTCATTTTCTTAGGTACAAAGTCAATGTATACACCCTGTCCCAAATTTGAACTGATTCCATAAAATGCTAATATCTTTTACATATAAACTTATATGAGATTCCCACTTTGTACCTTGGATCTTCACATAATATGGAGCTTAACTTGATTTTTTGAGAAAATTTTAAGATATTTGTCTATTTTCTTTAAATATTTCAAGGTCTGTAAAGTGTTATAATATACACCACTTTTTGTACCCACAATAGCTACCACTTAAAATTCTCAATCTTGTAGATCAAAAGAGTGGGTAGATACTGAGACATTAGTAGAATGTGGTGGTTAGTAAAAATTACAAATCCAATGGTTAGATTTTTAACGATCTCTTTTTCAAAATTCTTCCAGACTATCAGAAGGCCTGTAAATATTAATAATCTAATTAGTAAAATTTCATTTTTGATGTGAATCATCTAAAAACTATACGGACTAGTGTACTTGTAATGGTTCATCTATGGAAAAATAAATTGGATCACTCTAAGTATGGAAAGATCATTTGTTTATCATTTTATCATATTTTTTTATTAATTTTGATTAATTAGTTCAATTTATATTAATTTAAGTTATATTGGGTTAATTTAAGGACAAGCGTATTTTCTATTATTTGCTTGATCTCATTTTAAGTACCTTGCCTCCCAAAATTTACTCTCCAAGCATTGTCCCAGTCCAGCAAAAACTGGATAAAACTGGATACCCTGATCTTGCAACAACCCAGCCGGTGGATTGAGGTTCGGATCTGTCCAATGGCACAACGTATCCCATGTGATAGGTGTACATCCATGTACGTCGGGCGGGTGATAAAATCATCCCGGTGTGAGAGGTGTAGAAAATGGATGTTGTAATGAGCCATTTTTGTGCCCAAGGACTCAAGGGGGCTAGTCCATGTCCTCTCTGTGTCCACTATGATGATATCCATCCTGATCACACGATTTTGCTCTGAGCGGGTGAGATCCAAAAATGGACAATCCAGACTGTACTGAAAGGGTGGTAGTGCCTCTATTCGCAAACTATGTAGGTCAAACCATGATCTCATCTGAGCGTACCAACAATGAGTATCTCCATTCTCTGCCAACTGTATGGATGAGGTACCTCTACTGAGAGAGCTCCCATAGCCGCTGTAAAAAGGTAACTGCCTAGAATAGGGCCTCGATTACTACTGGTGGGGCACCCAGCTCAGCCCAAACAATCTCATGTGGTACTAATGATTTGCTCCGAATCATGCGGGCAATCATCCTAATCAGTGGTCTCTCCATTTGCCTCCATCCCTCATTTGTCCCTCTCTGAGATTTGTGATGTATATTGGGTCCCCAAATTGGAGCTCCGTACAGGAGGGTCGGTGTGACAAGCATATCAAACAGCCACAAATTGGTGTGTGGCTCATGAAACTGTATGTGTGCACACTACCTCTCAAGTGCCCTCAAGGCTGCATGCCCTCGAGCTAATCTAGCTGCTGCTGCTGCCTCCTTTAGGGAGAAACGTAGTCCTATGAAAGTAACTCCCAAGTAGACATATGGCCTGATGTACTCTACTGGCTCCCCTCGGAAAGTGAACTGAGGCTCTGATCTCGTCACCCATGCCTATGTGGTGTTAAACACCATAACCTTAGTTTTCCCAAGGTTCACTCTGTCAGATCTCTATCTGCACAGAAAGCCTATAATGCATCCAGGTGTCTCTGTAGTCCCTCTGGAGAGTCTGAGATTAGAACAATATCATCAGCATATAACAAGATGGGTATCAACACCCCTGCCAGGCATGCCCCTGGGCCTCCCAATTTGTCTACATAATCAGAGACTACATCAATGTACAATCCAAAGAGGGTGGGCAATAGCGGGCATCCTTGCTTCACCCCTATCGTGCTGGTCACCCTATCGGAGCTCAGACTCTGCCTGTTTCATACAAAGCATATATCCCCCACTGGTACCTCAATGCCATGCAATCTGTGCATAAGCCTGGCACGTGGTACGGTATCGAAGGCTTTGCAGAAGTCCACAAAGCACTAGTATATCCTTCTCTTCTATGTCTTGCCCTCTTCAATAAGTGCCCGAAGTGTCAGTATGTGATCCAAGGTAGTAAATCCTCTCCTGAAGCCAGCTTGTCCATGTGCTCGATGACCATGCCTCTCTGCCCATCAGCTCAGCTTTGACTCCAATATAGAGCCATATAATTTGGCCAAGTAATGACCAATCATGATCGCCCTCCTCCTGTAGTTGCCTGGTACCATGGGGTCCCCACTCTTTGCTCTATCCAGCTTGTCAGGAAACCCTCACAAATGGCACGATTAAACACATGTATGATGAGCGGAGCCAAAGTGTCTCGTGCATATGAGAAGTGCTCTCCAACTAGCCCATCATGATCCTGTGCCTTTCCATTCTGTAACCTGTCTATATAACCTGTCTATATCGCATCTAGCACCATCCGCATAGTAAAAAAGGTGCTGCTAGCCGGTCTAGCTCCCATTAGAGGGGGGGTGGGGGGCTGTCCTGGTGCATCATATAGCTCTCTAGCATAAGTATGCCATGCCTCAGGTGCAGTAATCGGAGTACCAGGCTGTCTCTCCTGAAACATCTTCCATGCCCTCTTGCTGTCCTTCCCCACCAGGAAGAGTTGGTAGATCTCCTCCTCTCGCTTAGCCAGATAGGTTCGTTTCTTCCTTCGCACAAGGCACCGAAAGATCATCCTGGCCTATTTATGCATGTGTGAGACCCAATGGCAATCTCACGCTATAGCTGTGCTCGTGTCTCACGACACTCATCATCATACTATAATTGTTGTGTGGGGCAATGCTGCGGGGGTGGGTGGAAGGGATCATAGTGCAGGGAAACGCATATGAGGCGGATGCATGTAGAACACCTGCCAATCCTCTCGTGATCTCGTCCAGAGGGCTATGCGGGTCTAAAGCGAACAAGCCATCAGATACTGCATCTCAATAAACCCCAACTGTCTCACGTGTAAACTGATATCTTAGGTACCTAGGTAGATGAGTGACTGGCCCATCTCTCGGGGATCTACCTACTAGTTTGAAACTCAGGTATGCATTATTGGCTGCTATGGAAATGGGCCTACTAGAAATCGTGAAACCCCGCACATCATCAGGTATCAATGATGGAGATCCCATCAAGTAGTCCACTGTGCTCGCTCCCCCTTTAGAGTTCCAGTGTGTGAGAGCATCTGATCCTTGCCATCTCGATAAGCCATTGTATATGACCAACCCATGTGCACTCCTGAGTGTGAGAAAATGCCTACCATAATCTGTAATCTCCCCCTTATCCTCTGTCGTGATCTCCCGATACATAGCCTCTTGAGTATCATATAATTCTATCTGCTCTGTGCCTGTACGTGCATTAAAGTCTCCCAATAGTAATATGTCTCCCATGCTGGCAAACCTCATGATATCATCATATAGTGGTATATAGGGCGACTCTCTTGATGGTGCAAACCTGGAGTGGGCTGGGGGAAAGTAGCATACTACCACATATAGCTCTGTCGTGGAGCCCCTCTTTGCATATCGGACCCACATGTACCTCGCATTTGCATCTCTATGTACCACATGTATTTTGTCACGAAGCTCTTCCCTGTAAAGTATTGCCACTCCTCTTGATCCTCTGGTGCCTCCCACTGTGCGTGGCGGCTGAGGGCAGAAAAATGATTCCCATCTATAACCCTGGACGTCAGGAAGCCTCTTGTTTGTGCACTGATGGGTCTCTGTATACATAGCAAAATCATTGTGTCTAAAAGTATCCTCAAAGTATCCTACATCATTGTGTCTAAAAGTATCCTCAAAGTATCCTACATCTATTCTAAGGGCTCCGTTGCAATTCCACACCGTGAATCGCAAGGTCTCATAGGCCTCACACCGTCAAGCGGGCCTCCTCTCCATAATGATGACTCGGCCATCTCTGTATACCACCCATTTCCCCTCTTTCCTTGCCTCAAGCACACCGGCATGTGTTCCTTCCGGTGTGCTATCTATGCCGGTGTAAGGTCCTCATCCAAATAAATATTTTCCCCCTTAAGGGCCATCCTTTTGGAGAGGAAGGCCTTCTTCTTCTCCAAGTCACCAAACCTGATGATCAATTTCATCCTTCTCCCAGTCTTGCTTAAGTTTTGTTGTGCAGAACCAAGGTCTCCCCAATAACATTGGGTAAGCTCCTCGTGTGTCTTCCAATTTTAAGACCACAAAATTTACTTTGAATGACAAACCAAAAAATTGGTGTCGTAACATCCCGATAGGCTGGACCCTCCTCTGATCTGCCATCCGCACTTGGAAAGGAGCTGGTTGCAACTCCATCTGCTTCAATTTTAGAAACTCCCCTTCAGGTAAGATGTTCACTCCAGAGCCTCCATCTAATAAAACCTTAGTAAAGTCCTTCCCCTGAAACTTAAGATTTATGGTAGGAACTCTCCAATCCACATCACCAGGTGACATGTTACATACTTCTACCTCTAATGCTTCTGGCCTCTTCCTTGCTGTTATCACTTTGTCTTTAAATATTGGCACTATGTTGAGCAATTGATCCAAAGTGATATTTAAAGGAGTATGCATTAATTCTTCAAAGAGAAACTGAACCAACCTCATCCTTCTTCTTTTCATCTTCCCAAGCTACTTGTTTCTTCTTCTGTATCTTCTTCAACTGTTTCGATGACTGCTCTCGGACATCCATTTGTTCCTCCCAATCCAATGGAGATTTCAGCTTCTGAGATCTGGTTACTGCCATCTCCTCAACATTATCTTCTTTCTCTACACAATTGGAACAATCACATGCCATTTGCATTGCTGACACGAACTCACCACAGGCTGAATTTCTGTTAACACAAGGTTAACCTGTGGAGCCGAATTCTCTTCCTGTCTAGGCTGTTGGTGTGGAGCCTGATTTTGATTATCATACTCATTCCCATTATTCCTCCATTCATTCCGCCAAGGAACTCTTCCTCTTCCTCTATTCCATTGTCTGTTTGGAGGTCTCCATTGATATCTGTAATCCTGAGTTGGAGGATACCAATTTTGATTTCCTCATTCCCATTATTCCTCCATTCATTCCGCCAAGGAACTCTTCCTCTTCCTCTATTCCATTGTCTGTTTGGAGGTCTCCATTGATATCTGTAATCCTGAGTTGGAGGATACCAATTTTGATTTCCTCTCGGTTGGACTTCTGGGGTAACTTGCACCATTGCTGCATGAGTCTCCTGTCTTTGCTTCTGAACCCGATCTAGAACTGGACCTCTATACCATGGATTATACCAACAGTTTGATGTTAGATGACCATCCCTCTCACAAATATGACAGTGAGGTTTATTAAATGATGAAATCCACATTTCTTTTATCTTTTTGGATACTAACTTATCCAATTCCTGAGTTCCTTTGTCTTGCTTCTTTCTCTTTGTCTTGCTCTTTTCCTCCTCTTTTTTCTTCTTCTTGTCTTCTTCCTCTTTGTCTTTTTATTCTTTTTTAGATTTCTTTTTCTTTGATTTGCTGAATCAGAATCAGAATCAGAATCTTCATAATCATCCGAATCACAATCCAACTCAGAATCTAAATCACTGTCCGAATCACTGTCGGAGTCATCCTTCAATGTACCATATCTCTTCTCCACTCTAGCAGCTGTTTCTACTAGATCATCCATTCCTGCAGCCACATCCACACTGGCTACTGCAGACCTTATGGTTTTCCTCAAACCCTTCAAAAAGTATCCAGCTAACATTTCTGGGGTTGGTCTTTCTGTCACCTCCAATCTATTCACTAATTGGGTAAATTTCTGAGCATAATCCTGCACACACCAACATCTTCTTCTGTTCAATTCTCTTTATCTTGCGCAACACATCATTCGGTGTCTTTTCCTTTCTGAACCTAGCCAAAAATGCTCCCTTCAAATCATTGTATGTTGCAAAGTGATTTGGGGCAAAAAGACTAAACCATTCAATAGCTTTTCCTCCAAAAGTAGCCTCGAACTGATGCATCTTGTCAGCATCACCATATACTCTAGCCAATCCGTTAGCCTGCCAAGCTGCTTCAAATTCAGCAACATGACAATCGGGGTCCTTCTTTTGGCCCCTTGAACTTTTCGAACTTGACTTTGAGATCATTGCCCCTCGATGTGCCATTCCGAGTGCTGTTGGAACTACCTTAGGTTTAGGTTTTCCTTTTACCAGAAGAGGATCAAATTGTAACCGCTTTCTTGAAATCAATGGTCGTACCGCAGCGACACCCACCAATTGAGCAACACCCCTTGCCCAGTCCTACGGTGTTCTTGCGGACTGTCCTCCTAACTGACTTGAATCATTGTTCTCTGAATCATTTTCTTGCTATCCACCTCTGGACCATGATCTTGTGAAATAAACCCTAGAAGCCCTTCTGCTTTCTTCACTCATGCATTCCGTGCATCACCCCAAGCTTCAAGAATGCCTTGATAAAAACAAATACTCATAATGAGCATTCAGGACATACTACAAACCCCTAGATATGATTCTCCTTCTACCTATCAAATCCCTAGATATGATTCTCCTTCTGCCTATCAAATCTCGAACCTGATGAATCCAGACCTTCTTCCTGATGATGGAGATAATATCTCTAGGAAGGTCAGAGAAATTTTTGTTGAAGAATATTTCTGCATAAGCATTTACTTCCTCCTCATCTGTTACCCAGTTTCGGAAATCATATAGCAACCCATCCATATAGAAAAATCCTCTTATCCCCAAAAAATGCTAGGTTTGTTCCTAATCTACCCTTTTCAAAGTAGAAACCCGCAGGATCGCCACTGTATATTCCCGACTCAAATCAGACTTTCACTAAAGCTAATTCGAATACATGGAAGTAAGACTGAAATCAGAATACACATGTAGATGACAGAAATGAGTCCGAATGCCATTACAGAATGCAAACAGAACTCCTTAATTCATCATATCAAAACACAATAGTGCGGCTGATTAAAAGCCCGCATCAGTTACAAGTGGTTATAACCACATTCCTTCATCAGAATGTCCCCAAGACATAATGAAAGTCCGACTAAGGTATTTTGCAAAAAGACTTACAAAAAGGAATTGCTAAACTTGAAAACTAAAACAAAGTAAAGTAATCTATGGTACTGTAAGTAGAGCCCTAACAAGAGGTAATCCACACCATTTAATCAAATGAGTGAAAGTAGGGTAAGGTGAACCACAAAGCATTTTCCAGGATAGCCTTCCTATATAGCACTATTTTAACATGTAATTAAGTAAAGAAGTAATCCTCGATAGCTTTTATTTAAATTCATTACAATGGGACGTAGCAACTATTGTTATCTCCCTCACGGCTCTAGCATAATCATCATCATTTGGTGAAAGGCAACGGCTTCTTCCCAGCATAGTCTTTGCCTCTTGTGTGTCCATTGTTTGAACCTCTTTCCCTCCTTATTAATCTCTACACTCTTTTTCCCTTAGTGATGAGGAATCCTTTTCTTCCTCTTTTCCTCCATTTTAACCTCTAAACTCTTTTTCCTCACACAAATCCCTCCCTTTCAATCTATGTGATGTTTTTCCTCTTTCCCACATACCCATCCCTTTCAATCTATGTAATGTTTTCCTCTTTCCCTCCCTTCCAATCTTTGGACTCTTTTCCTCCTTTCTTTTCTAATTGAATACCTAGTTGGGTATGGTGAACGGCCATTAGAGCTTGGAGTTTCTTCATATGTAGCAAACAAAGCAAGTAGACTACAATATGGAAAATTGATGCACTAAATTTAAATGCCCCTTATGGTCATCATGTCTCCAACTCTCTTGAACTGCAGGTCATATGGAATTGTGAGTCAAAAAGAAAACATGTACAAAGGAAGAGACTCAAACTTCTTACACATGCTGATACAAATTGTTCCAATCATGATGATGAAAAGACCAAATCTAGGATTGTAAATTTCATTATACAGATGACAGCAAGTTTTGATAAGAAGTGCATGGATGAAATAATGGATGAGGTTTTTAACAATCCTCATTTTTCACCATATCATAATTTAGATCATTAAACATAGTCCTATGTTATTTCAACCCTTAGAAACTCATTGCAAAGAGTGAAAAATCCAAGATCAAATGATGAACTCTTTGTCGCAAAGCAGTTTGACTATGTTGGTAAATGCAATCCAACAAAATGAAGGTCCCAGTATTATGCATAAGGTCTCAAAGCTATTAAGTATATACAAGAGAAACCTATATGTAGCGAAAGGTAGACTGGCTAATTTAGATCATCAAACATAGTCCTATGTTGTCAGTTTGACTGCGTTGGTAAATTGAAAAACCCAAGATCAAATGATGAACTCTTTGTCAACAAAGCAGTTTAACTATGTTCGTAAATGCAATGCAACAAAATGAAGGTCCCAGTATTATGCATAAGGTCTCAAAACTATTAAGTATACAAAAGAGAAATCTATATGTAGCTAAAGGTAGGATGGCTAATGTGGAGAATGGTCCAAGGAACCTGCCTTTAGATATGTGCAAATAACAACATCACAATGATGGTTTGAGCTCTGAATTAAAAGAGCTTTGTTACTACATTCTGGACAGAGCAAACATGGGTGTCACCCAACAACAAGGATATTTTTCATCAACGAATTGGTGTAAGCAATACATGTATCACCCTATGCATTTTCTAGATGAACCGCAGGGGTATTCCATTACTCTTGTGTTTTAAAAAAATATTACCTATAAAGCTTTTTTTGTATTTAGTAAAAGCCAATGGTATATATAGCACTCAATCACTACTATCTATTACTGCCACACTTATACTGTCAAGTGAATGCTATATAGCACTCTCCTACTACTAGAAAGTCCTAATCACTTATACTATTAGTGAATGGTTTATAGAAATATGTAGTGTAATAAAAAGCAATAAGGGAGTGCTATATAGCATTGTATTAAGTGCTCAATTGTAGTGAGTGGCTGCTATATATAGTACAATATAAATGTTGTGTAGTGCTATCTGACTAGATTATATAGCCTTGTCTCACTAACTGCTTCAAGCACTCATAGACTACTATATAGTGTTATGAGGCAAATAGCATTCTATGAGTGCTTAATACATTGAATAGCATTCTATGAGTGCTTAATAGCAATCAATAACATTCTATGAGTACTTAATAGTAGTGAGTGTTATATAACAAGGAGTAAGTGCTATCTAACTACTATAAGGCACTGTAAAAGCACTTACCCCTACCATAAATTAGTCACTCATAGACTACTATAAAGTGCTATATAACACTCTCTCACTGCTTTACAACACTATATGCTACTATATTTAGCAACATCTAGTGATGTATATATAGCAGTATATAGCATTGTAAAGCAATAAGAGAGTGTTATATATTTCTTTATGGCAGTCTATGAGTGCTTAATAGTAGTTTGTGACTGCTATATGGTAGGGAGTAAGTGATTTTGAGCTATATAAAGCACTTAATCCTTGCTAAAGCAGTCACTCACACTGCTTTAAGTACTCATAAGCTATTATAAAGTGCTATATAGCACTCCATCATTGCTTCAAGTACTTGAAGCAGTCACTCATTGCTTTAAGTACTCATAAACTTCTATAAAGTTCCCATCACTACTTTACAATACCATATACTATTATATAGCATTTAGCCATCATTGATATAGAGCGTTATATAGTGATGTGTAGTAGTGAGGATGTCCTATATAGCACTTTATAGTAGTCTAAGTGCTCGAAGCAATAACTACTATTAAAGCACTTGCTACTTGTTATATAGCAGTCACTCACTATTATTAAGAACTCAAAGTGCTATATAGCACTTCCTCACTACTTTACAACACTATATACTACTATATAGCAATCACCCTCTGCTATAATATAGCATATAGTGCTGTAAAGCAATGATCCAGATTGTTATAAAGCACTTCATAGTAGTTTATGAGTGCTTAATAGCAATGCATGATTGACATGTAGCAAGGAGTAGGTGCTTTATTATGCTACCTAGCTACTATAAAGCAATGCATGATTGATGCGTAGTAGGGAATAGGTGCTTTATTATGCTACCTAGCTACTATAAGGCACTATAATACTCCCTGCTACATGGTAGTCAATGAGTGCTTCTTCATAGCAGTGAATAGCAGGGTGTAATGACTTTATAGTGCTCTCTAACTCCTTGCTATATAGCATTCACTACTATTAGGACTCACTAATAACTACCACAAAGTACTATATATAGCATTCCTTAACATAGAACTCTAATAGTGTTATAAAGAACTATATATAGCATTCTTTGATAGCTTTACAACAAAATGTATAGCAATATACTATTGTGAAGTAGCCAGGGAGTGCTATATGGTGCTATATAACTATTGATGTTTAACACCTTTTAATTGCCATTTAGTACTAGACGATAATTATACAAGAGTTACAAATAAACACCTAGATTTCATGTGCAGGTTGTTACATAAAAAGCCTTGTATGGCTTGAAGTGGTCAAACCCCATTGGATTTCAGATATCTAATGCAAAGTTTTCACTTTATGTGAAAAAGATAGATAGAGGGATCATGTTATTAGTCATTTACATGGATGACTTGATTATCACTAATGATAGTGATGATGACATACATGATTGCAAGATGATGACATACATGATTGCAAGATGATTTTGAAGCAAAAGTTTAAGATGGAGGATTTGGGCGAGCCATCACCTGCAATCCATTAACTCTCCAAGAGTCCTAGGTCACAGCCTATTCTGAGGTCCACAAATGTCCAGACCTCATCTTGGTCACCTAGTGGGAACATCCACCTGAGAAAAAGTATCAACCTCAGAACCTCAATATAAGCACAAACTTCATGCGGCTTTCCAGCCTTGATATAGTGGAGACCTTGCATTTCATGTAAACCCTGTTTATAAATGTGTATAAGCATTAAGAGCTATCTCTGACGTATTGTATAAATACATATTTGTTTTAAATTAATAGAGCTTTGAGATCTTAGTTGGAGAATATAGGCATATATACTTTGACTCCCACACCTACATACACATTGATACATGAATATATTCTCCAACTAAGAGCTTTGTGATCTTAGTTGGAGAATATAGGCATATATACTTTGACCCCCCCCCCCCACACCTACATAAACATTGATATGTAAAGTCCCTAAGGAGTGTGAGGCCTCAATGTGTGGCATAGGTCTTAATGGCTGCCTAAGGTTAGATTCAAGCTCTAAATCAAACATCTACATGTGTAGGCGATAAGATTTGACCTCCTAGACTATCCATTCTTTCCTCTTTTGATCTCATTCTTATAAGTCTCTTAGCTAAGGAACTCCCTTTTCTCTCAGGTTTCTAGCATATGGGACCCCTTATTTTGAAAGTCACGCATGACTTCCAGTTACTTTTAGGTGATAGAGTTTAAACTTAAACTTGCATTAATATTTCATAAAAGTGTAGCACTCATCAAGGCGGTCAGTTTGGACACTAAATGGCCAAAATTAGACTTCTAGGTACCCAAAAAAAAAAAGCAAGCTCCTAACTTCTCAAAAGCTTTTCCCCACTCCCTTTTGCTATTTTTGGCATCTACCTTCTTTTGACCTTGTTCTTGCACCGTGATTTTGTAGGTTTTAGTTTTTACGGCCATGATTCTGCAAGTTTGCTCATACACCATGATTTTATTGTAGCTACAGAATCATGTCGTTCATATGGCATGAGTACAAAAATCACGCCACTCGTATGGCCTGATTTGGCCATACACCATAACAGCAAAATCACGCTCACTCGTATGCCGTGATTTTTTCATCCAACCCGTCGTGACTACAAAATCACGTTGATTTTTGGCATGACTGCAAAATCATGTCACTCGTAAATCATGATTTGTTCGTACATGCCCCATGACTACAAAATCACTTAGATTTTGGCCCCTAATTGTAAAATCATGCCCATCAAGATAAGATAAGGTTTATTATTTTTGGCCTCAATCCCAAAATCACGGGAGGGATCTCGAAAAGATAATCACGGCTGCGAGACTACAAAAACATGACCGTAATTTTGTAGGTTTTATCCAAAAACATGATTTTTCATAAATTCTAAAATTTAATTTTTAGAAATTTTTTAATATTTTTACTTGACCAAATTGTTTAGTATGGGTCTTCTAAGCATGAAGATCATGAATATGTGTTTAATGGAGCCCAATCTATCCTCTAAACTCTAATTTTTTGTTGATTTTTATGTCTTGACTTCACTAATCCAAATCTAGTGTATTAGTGAAAAATTAACAAAAATCAAGAGTTTTGTTTTGTTTTTTATAAAAATTTTGTTGATTAAGATAACTAGTATGAATGCTAACATGCTTATACAATCAAACACAACAAAAAGCCTAGTTAACATGCAAAAATTAAGCATCTAAGCTCTATGTTAACACATAAAAGAGAACAAAAAGAAAGCAAAAAACCACACCATTTCCACACAAATCTCCATCAAATCCCACTCTCATTCATGGCACTCCACAAATCAAGAGTATGAGAAATGGGTAAACTATAGATTAGAGAAAAATAAATGATAAAGCCAAGGGATTACTCCTCGAGCAACAACACCAAAAATGTTAAGTCTAAGAGATAGCTTGGAGGGAACCACTCACCTCAATGTGTCATCGAGATCTTTTCCATGGCCAAGCTTGTAACCCTTGAGGTCTCCAAGCTCAACACTACCATGGATAGCTTACCATTTGCCTTCTCTCACGAGTGTTGTCATATCATCATGTTGCATTACGGGCACTACTCCCATCTCCCACCTCAAATCACTCACTAGCATGCATTAGAGAGAAGATTAGAGGGAGGCTTAGAAAGAGGAAAATCTATGCAATGAGAGATTCTACTTATGTTATGAGAGAAATTGCCTTGTATACATGGCCATAAGTGTTCACACACAACCTGTGGGGCTAGGTAGGCACGCAAAGCTTCTAGATTGCATGTTGCTTATACATTGCTTCCTCTCATAATACATTGATACATTCCAACACTGGGGAGCACATACTAGCTCACTGCCACATGTTCTTAGAGCAAGCAAACCATTATTTATCCATCAAACTAGACACCCATCCAAGTTTGAGATTTGGAAACCATTGCTTCATGGCTTGTTTGTACATGAGTTTGGTGTGTCCATCATTGACAATTGATCAAAGATAAGATCAAAAAGCACATATGGCTATATATTTTAGGGTCAAAGATAAGATCAAAAAAGCACATAAAATGGATAAAATTGGGTGTGGAAAACCTTGTTTAACCCTAAAATGGATACTTGCATATGTAAGCGGAGACTCTTAAAATAGTGAAAGAGTTAACAATGGATAAGGGAAAAGATACTTGCATAAGTGAGTGGAGACTCTTAAAAGAGTTAAAAAGCAAGATTGTTTCCCGGATGACAATGGTGCTAAAAATGTTATGGACCATTTTAGCTCTCTCCAAATCTCTCTCATTCATTGATAAGAGCATAAAAAACAAGCAACAATAGTTATTGGGAACTTACCTTGCTTCTGATTTGGGGCCTAATGCATATATTGTGGGAGACGACTTTCTACACTTTGAAAAAGGATACAAGGAGCATGAATATATACCCTTATACATTGTTATATGATGAACCAAAGTTAAAGAGGTCAATTAAGTGAGGCTTAGAAAGGAAGCAAAGCTGATATTCATCGTAAAGGACATGACTAACAATGAGGAGTGAGCTTATTGCCTTGTTGAAGGAGTTGAGGATTGCTTTGCATGGAAGTACATGAAAATGAAGAGTGCCTCCCAAAGTTGTCATACATACTATCCCCATTAATAAAGGAAACAAATCCTATTATACGAACACCATATTCCATGAACCCAAACTACTCTTGTATGGTCAAAGATAAGATCAAAAAGCACATATGGCTATATATTTCATCTATGAAATCAAGGATATGGAATGGGTCTTGCCCATAGTGACTGTCCCCTCCAAGGCCACATATAGTTGGTTCCATCTATGAAATCAAGCATACGGAATGGGTCCCCCCCATAGTGAGATTTCACCTAGGAATAATGGAAAGGTAAGAGTATGAGTATGAGTTAACCTCAAGAAGGTTAATGCCATAGCTGTGAGGGACCCGGTTATGTATTTCCATACATGAAGCATGTGCTGGAGTGCGTAGGTAAAGAAGCTTATAATATCCTAGATAAATTCTTGGACTCCAATATCAAGTGATGATAGATTTTTCTAGAAAGTGGGACACTTACACGTATAACATTACACATTTTAGCCTAACCAATTCCCTAGGAACATTTCAAAGACTCATGGTTATCTTTGGAAATTCCTTGAGGTCTTCATGGATGATTGATTGTATGTGGAAAAGTATACCTATACTATTTGAAGAAGATGTTTAAGAGATATCGGTTGCATCAAATCTCTCTAAAGCCCTTAAAATGCCAATTTTGGGTGAAACTACCACCCTAACAAACTTTGAGGGCGTCTAGCACTTCATGGGACACATTGGCTATTATAGAAGGTCATGGGATACATCAGCTGTTATAGCACTTCATGGGACACATCGGCTATTTATGGAAGGTCATTATCTGCTATGTTGACATTGTGAAACCCCTTTACCATTTTGTCATTATCTTTAGAGGACTTATAAAATGCCTAAGCAAGCTCTAGCCACAATGCACCTATATTGAGATTCCTAACTAGAATACCATTTTCCACGCTCACATTAATGTCTCTATGTTTGCAATTAGACATGTACTAGCATAAACAAGAGACTATAAGGTAACATGGATTTTTCCCACTAGCATACTTAACATCACTAGCTTTATTAGTCCCATTGATTGAGAAAAATTACCAAGAGAGAAAGCCTAGCCATGGTTTACGCCATTAAGTATGGCTATTAACTTTTGGCAAACAATTTTATACCATTAAGAGCTTCTTTACCTCTTCTTTATCTTCTAAATAATCCATGAAGATGAATTTTGATTTTAATAGAGTTTGACTTCACTCACCACCACCATTAATATGAAAAAGGACCCTTAGCATGTACATGCCAATTATTTATTAATTACATACCTAAGTGAGAGTTGCTAGTGGGATGTGGTATAAATAATAAGCTATCATATGATCCATTATTATAGGTATGTCAAGTTCTATAATGAGGAAAGAGAATCATCCATTACTTGGCAATCAACCTACCCTATTGTTAAAAACCAATTAGGCTCAATAGGAGTTGAGCCAGATGTTAACTCCATTTTGGTTTAAGTAGATGCTCTCGACCCCTAGATGTTAACCCCATTTTGGGTAAACTAGATGCTCTCTCGATGATCTCCACCATACATGGGAGAGCGAGGAATAAGTGCCATGGAACCATACATATGAGGAATAAGTGTCATGGCACGACAAATCTTGTAGCCTTTATGAGAAATCTAGCCACACCCAAACTAAATAGTTAACTTAGGAGTTTTGGGTGCCATTTGAAGTTTAATAAGGGCCACTTGTATCTATGGCATAATGCGGTTAACGAGTTAGCCCCATTTTGGGTTAACTAGTCTCCACCATACATATAAGAGTGAGGAATAAATGTCATGAAAAGGTACTATATGAAAAGATGCAAGGGAGAAGAGAGCTTGAGCTCTTGCAAGCACACATACACTCACACAAACCCTAGAAGAGAATAAACAAGGTAAGAGGCTAAAAATTCTTCTTCTTCTTCACACAACAAAAGAGGTCTACAAAAGAAGATAAAGTGACTAACACACATAATAGAGTATATACAAGCGATCCATAATGTGTTCACACGCTAAGAGGAGTGGGTAGGTGTGGACTAGTCAGTGTAGTCCAGCTGTAGAATCTCTGGCAAAGATATGTCGGTGCTAGCTACCAAACCCGCCAGTGATATAAATGTTGAACGGTTATGTAGGCGCCTCATGAGTGTCCACTCATGTTGAGCTTGACATCTCAACACTCCCCCTCAAGCTCAATTCCAACTCATGAACTCCAAGTATATCTCAAAATATGCGAAGCTTCTTAGCTCCTCCTTAGCTCCCAAGGCCTTCGTGTGAAGATATCAACGACCTGATCCTGTGTGCTGACATAGGCCAAGTCAATGTCGCATGCCAAGACTCTCTCCCTGATGAAGTGGTAATGTACCTCAATGTGTTTTGTCTGTACATAGAACACTAGGTTCTTGGCCAACTATATACTGCTAAGATTGTCACAATATATGACAACCTTTCTCTCCACATGCAATGCCAAATCAGCAAGTAGCTTGCGTAACCAAGCTACCTCACATGTTGCCATGACTACTTCTCGGTACTCTGCCTCTATACTCGACAAGGCAACATTAGGCTGCTTCTTGCTGCTCCATGTTCCAGCAGCACTCCTCAATGAAAACATAAATCCACTGGTAGATCTCCTGTCTGAGATGCTATCTGTCCAATCTGCATTTGTGTACCCATATAGCTCCAATGGTACACCTGCTGCATAAAACAATGCATAATCAATAGTGGCCCTCAAATACCAAAGTGTGCGTCGCACATTGTCAAGATGTGGTTTGCGTGGAACCTGAATCATAAACTGGCTCTCTAAGCCAATAGTGTAACTCAAATCTAGCCTATTGATCATGACATAGATCAAACTCCCCATAATCTTCCTATACATAGTGGGATCCTCAAACACATAACCTATATCCACACCAAGCTTGCCATTTTGTTCTAATGGCACCGAGATTGACTTACATCAGCCATCCCATACTTGGACAACATGTCCACAATACATACTGTCTCTATGATAGCCAAATACCCTCAAGTGTACACATGACCTCAATTCCCAAAAAGTAGCGCGCGCAGATCTCCCAAATCCTTCATCTCAAACTTCCTTTTGAGAAGATTTTCACATGCTCAATCTCATCCAAGTTGTCACCCCCAACAATAAGATCATCTACATAGATGGTGATGATCACAATACCCTTATCACTCTTGTGCACATACAAAGAGTGATCTGCATGTGCCATATGAAAACCAATAGTGACAAGATACTCAGCAATCTTGTCATGCCATGATTATGGAGCTTGCTTCAACCCATAAAAGGCCTTACAAAGCTTACATACATACTCTAGGTAACCTATATTCTCAAAACTAGGTGACTGATCCATATACACTTCTTCTTGCAAGTCACCATGCAAGAACACATTTTTTACATCCATCTGATGTAAAAACTAGCCTTTAGCTGTGCAGCCACTGCAATCACAGCTCTCATAGTTGACATCTTTGCAATCAGGGCAAATGTCTCCTCATAATCAATCCCATGTGTCTGTGCATATCCTTTGGCTACCAATCTAGCCTTTAGCTGTGCAGCCACTGCAATCACAGCTCTCATAGTTGACATCTTTGCAATCAGGGCAAATGTCTCCTCATAATCAATCCCATGTGTCTGTGCATATCCTTTGGCTACCAATCTAGCCTTGTGCCTGCTTATGCTACGATCATTGTTATGTTTCACCTTACACCCACTTACAACCAATAGCTTTCTTGCCTTTGGGCAATGGCACCAAATCCCAAGTCTCATTTCCATATAATGCATCCATCTCCTCATCCATAGCTTTCTCCCAACACACATTTTCAATAGCCTCATCAAAACATGTGGGTTCTACAACCTACATAACTTTTTCCATATATGCATAATGATGTGCCACATAACCATCCTAAGACAACCTCCTAATCATGATATAAATTATTGTAGACAGAGCCTCAACCCAATAGCTATACATCATATTTGCCCATCAATGCTCGTGCTATCTCTGCAATGTGCATGTTTTTTTTCGCTCAGCAACTCCATTTTGCTGCGGAGTGTATCTACATGTAAATTCTCTTTGAATGCCATTCTTTTGCAAGAATTCAAAGAACTCATTGGAGAAGTATTCTCCCCCTCCATCTAACCTTAAGCACTTCACATGTTTTCCTGTTTGTTTTTCAGCAGCATCACTCTGAGATTCTAAAAATGAGTGAATACTTCACTCTTCTCCTTCATGAAATACACCCACATTTTTCTCGTGTGGTCATCATCAATGAATGTTACGTAGGACCTCTGCAGCCCCCCATAGACATAGTCTTCGTAGGACCCCATACATCTGAATGCACAACATCTAGTACATTCCTACTCATATTTCTGTCATGTGGAAATACATTCTTTGTTTTCTTTCCTAATTGACATGCTTCACAGGATTTTTGTATACCTTCAACCTTAAACTTAGGCAGCCCTGCCATAATTTCTTTAGTCTGCATAGACTTCATTCTTTGCACATTTACATGCCCAATTCTCTTATGCCAAATGTCTATATCTACAACAACTCCTGAACCATTTGCAAACATTGTAGCACTCACTTCAAGCATGTTTACATTCAATGTAAACATTATGCCCACTCTGTTACCTTTTGCAACCAACTTGCACACTTATCTTTAAAGTCTTCTACATAATGGCCATCAAGGTTAAACCGAACTTACAAACCCTTCTCAATCATCTGGCCAACTGAAACCAGATTCTTTGTAATGTTCGGAACATGAAGTACATCTGCAAGGTTCTTCACCTTACCATCCTGCATAGACAATGGCACATCTCCAACATGGAACCACTCACCATGACTGGTCATGTGGTTCAAAGCACCTGAATCAACATACCATACATCATTCTTACATGCTCCTACATCATTTTCAGACACAACATTAACCACATGTTGCATAACAAACAACCTCTCATTATTCTCATTATTTCTACTAAAGGACACATGGTTGTTTTGCTACACTTTTCCATTTTGCATGTTACTCTATTTCTTATAGCAATCTGCCTACACATGTCCAAGCTTACCCCACGGTAAAAATAGTCTTGTGTATCATTATAATGCCTTTGCCAATTACCACAATCTCATTGACTCCTCCTGTCTCTAAAGTGGCCTCTTCCACCTGTGTGTTGTTGCGAATCCTGGGACTATTTCTACTTACCATAATTCTGATAACCTATTCGGCCACCACCTTAGCCATGTCCATGACCTCCTCTACCTCATCCTCATCCTCTACCTAAACTCGTGTAGAAGGCCTGCTACTCTGAACTATTTTTGTTTTGTGAAGACTATTGATCTTCACCCAAATTCTTCTCTTCAATGATCAGCATTGACACCAAATCTGTAAATTTGGGAATGTTCTCCCGAGTCTAAATAGACATCTTGAATGCCTTATATTGTGGCCCGAGACCACGTAGACACACTTTCACCTTATCATCTCATCTCATCAACAGAAACACCAATAGATGCAAGGGATTACACAATGCCCTTGATCTTCAAGGCATAATCATTCACAGTCATATTTTTCTTCTCCATAGTATGAAGCTCATTCTTCAATTGAATCGTTCATGTCTTGGTGTTAGTTTCATACAGCTTCACCAAGGTATCCCATACCTCCCTGGGTGACTTGGCATCCTGTATATGCCCAATCATAGTGTCCTCCTGTATGCTGATAGAAAGCCAATACATGACTTTCCTTGCTCCTTGATTCCAATCCTTGAATTCTTTTACAACTACAGCAATCAGATTAATCTATGTATCTATGGTGCCTCCTAATGTTCACCTTCAATGTAGTCCCAGTAACCTTTTTCCATCAGGAAATTTGTCAATCTAAACCTCCAAGCATGGAAGTTGTTCTTGTCAAGCTTCTCTACAACAATCTGGTTTATTCCATCATTCGACATCTTGTCTGCAACACAAATTTACCCAAAAAAGCACTCTTGTTTGGCCTACACAAACTGTTGTATTCTCTACAGTGGTACTATACTGCACCCAAACTATCACAACCAGTGACCTCAATTTTGCATATATACACCCAATGGTAACTTTGAGACCTCTGTACAGTACACACAGTGTCTACATAACCGATCGCCCTTCCTATAGTTCCAAAAACAGAGTTCTACAAAGAATCGAAACTTACCCCGCCCTTCCTACAGTTCTAAAAATAGAGTTCTGCAGAGAATCCAAACTTACCCACAATGCTCGTGAATGCCTGCGAACTAAAAAACGGAGGTCGAGACATGCCTGAAACGTAATTTTGGCCCAAAAAATATTATACAACAGACATCATAGTTGCCTTGTATCTCTACTCCTGCGAAGAAAGCTCCTCAATTTGACTTCGTTTTGCCAGTGCCTCCCGACAAGGGTGTAGTAGCCAACACAAAGGGGGAAGAGTAGATGAACCTCTTACCCTCGTACCACTTCCTATGATTCTCTTGCTTACCACTTAGCCCTTAGCATGAACCAGGCTCTGATACCATGAAAAGATGTAGGGGAGAAGAGAGCTTGAGCTCTTACAAGCACGCACACATTCACACAAACCCTAGAAGAGAACACACAAGGTGAGAGGCTGAAAATTCTTATTCTTCTTCACACAACAAAAGAGGTCTACAAAAGAAGATAAAGTTACTAACACACATAATAGTGTATATACAATCGATCCATAATGTGAACATGTTAAGAGAAGACGGTAGGTGCTAGCTACCAATCATGTCAGTGATATAAATGTTGAATGGTCATGCAAGCACCTCGTGAGTGTCAGCTCATGTTGAGCTTGACATCTCAACACTATAAATGTTGTAAACTTTTTGAGAAATATGGCCGGCCACACACCCAAACTCACACCCAAACTCAAATAATTAACATATGATTTTTGGGTGCCCAAGTGTGCATAAGGGCTAATTGTATATATGAAATTATCTCATAATGAATGGACACATTTCCCAATTATACTAAATAATTTTCCAAGTCTTCTACTTGCTCTCTTGCTCTTTTCTCTTTGTTGCATTATGTGTGAGAGTGGAGAGTAGAGATTAGATTATTCTTAGTTCATGATTCTATCTACACTTAGAGAGAGTAGATAGTGAGAGGTGTGTGAGTCCTTGTAGGAAGGTGAAGCAACTTCCTTGGTGATAAAAAGAAGAGAGCTTAAAGTGAGAGGTGTGTGAGTCAATGCACGAAGGTGAAGCAGCTTCCGTGGTGATAGAAAGGAAGAGAGAGCCTGAAGGATAGGAGTAGGTATTGGTCTAATATCTTAAACATTAGTTCTTTCAATTGCTTTGTACTTTGCCTCTTGCTCAAGGTCTCTTACTGCTTAGGCTTCTATAAACAACAACTACTAAGGTATTGGTCTAATATCTTGAACATTAGTTCTTTTAGTTCCTTTGCATCTTGCATCTTGCTCAAGATCTCTTACTACTACTTAGGCTTCTGTCAACAACAACTCCAAAGGCTTTATTTTAGATGTGTCTAGGGTGTGTGAGATTCTTCTTTTTTGGTACTCTAGTCAGTGGATGTCCCCCTTCAATAGTCATTGTTTTGATTAGAGTAGGGGTCTCTTTGAGCGTATTCTACCATAGTTGACAAAATTCTCTATGCGCATGTATATATGACTTCAATGTATCAAACCCAATGCTCATGAGAAAAAAAAATTACCTTAGGTTTTGACATCTTTGATTTTCTTGCCAAACTCTCCCTTTTGGAGAAGTCTATGATTGGCTGGTGTTTCAACCATGGTTATAGTGCTTACCATATATATAAGAGTGACTTAAATCCTATTACTCGTAGTGTTCTGACCTTCTTTGGAAGAATGTCCATAGTAGGATCTGAATTTGATTCTCAAAGCCTTTGGGCTCTATGAGTGGTGTAAATTTAGGGTCTTCTTGCTCATCGTCCAATGTCTTATTGCATGCAACATGGCACTATTTGACTATGTGTGGTTCTTGTCATCATTGACCAACTCTCCTACCAAGGGTCCTCCACTCTAAGTCCTCGAGTTGACCTTCAAAGTAGTTTGTTCCCTCTTTCTTATGTAGATATGGATCATTTACCTTCATGCATGTAGAGACGCCCTAAGATAATATCATATGAATTAGGTTACAAATTGAAATTCATGACAAGAAAAGTGTGACAAAATCTCATGCTAAAATGTTTCAAATCTAATGGTTTTTGCAAGAGACCATTATCTTTGTGGTGAGCCAATTTTACTCTATAAGGTCTCATCCATAGCTAGTTTTTGCCATTTTTCCTAGTAGTTCAACGATGATGGCGTACTAGTATTTCCATCTACAATTGTTATGAGTTAAAGAATCCCCTTATACATGATTGTTAGTACAACATTTATATTATCAATATCTAAGTAGTGACCAAGTTTTTTCATAAGAACTTTGGGAATTGTCTTTTGTCTTTTGTCTACACATGTGGGTTCTTTGATGTCAAACTCATTTAAGGATTATGTGGACACTTGCTCTTCCATTCCCACTCTTGGTCTACCACAATCCAATCTTTCATATCCTTTCTTATAAGCTTGAGGGTAAGGATCCAATAGGGATCTTGAGTTGAGCTTGAGAGTAAAGATCCGATAGGAATCTTGACTTGAGAAGGTTAATCATTTGCCAAAAAAAAAAACTTACATTATCACATGGAGCACAAACACTCTTACATTAGTACACTCTCAATCCTTGAGACAGTATATGGAATGTGGATTGGCATAAACACTCTTACACTGGTACACTCTCAAGTCTTGAGATAGTATATGGAATGTTGATTGTTAAGGAAGTTCTCATATCCTCACCTAGGATAACTATTTCTTAAGCCATATGTAATGGGTATGATGTAAGACTTGAATCTTTTGTTTGAAGTAATTACTTCCCTACTTGTGGATTAGAGGTAGGTTCATATCTCAGAGCACAACTAGATTTCACAAAGTGGTGCTTATGTTAGGAAGAATCCCTTTGATGGGATCCATAGTTTCTCCTTGAACTCCCCACAAATTCTTCAAAGTCTACTCTTCTCCTCTATGGGGTTAAGGAACTCTACCAATTTCTTGGGTGGGCGAATTTGGTCAAGTTGTTTGTCTATCTGTAGTTTAAAGGCTAGATTTAATACTATCTCTTCTTTAGAGGATGATCATGATGGAGCATTGGTATTAGTGTCCTTGTGCGCCGGATCCACTTTGCACAGTTGCTCAAGAAACAATTTGATTAGTGCATGTTGCTTATAGTCATTGTGGTAAATGTTTCTTAAGGCAAATGTTTCTTATATAATCATTGTGGTAGTTTCCAAGTAGATATAAGGTATATTGATTCATATCAATATAGTGGTTTCACTAACTTCTTGCCTTAGAATCGAAATGAAAGCAAGCTTGTAATAGCCTATATAATGCATCCTAAACTCGTAAAGCAATCAAACATTGGATCTTAAAGGCCACACACTCAAAATGTGCTTTCTTGCAAATGTGTCTAACATCTCAGTTGGTGTGATATCCGTAAAAAATTTAACATGTGGGTTGGTGATGGGCAAACAATTATACAATCATAAGAATATCCTTGGATAGTGACTTTATTATACAAACATTGACCCTTGTACGTAGCATCTTCTCTAACTCAAATTGACAATATTACTCTCATAAACTAAGTGTCATGCCCTTAAAGCAATTATCACAAATGCTATTTTATGTCCTTGAAAAGATTGTATCATTATTATTATATAAATTAAGACAAAGACACATGTTAGGATGGCTAGGTTAATAAGCCCCTTTCAAGTCAAAGTTTTAACAAATTACCCAATTTGTGATGTAATTCAAAAGAGCTTGAGGTCCTAAATGTCTCAGTGAGCTTTTCAAAATTAAAACTCTTACCACATCAATGGTATACGCATGAGGTACCACCCTCCAAACTTGCTCATTTCTCATTTACATGAACAATCACTTTGTGCCATTCATGGAAACATAGGCACAAGTAAAGCTCGTTCTAGAAAGAAAAATATCAAAAAATAATAATATAGTTTTTTATATTGGAGCATAGAGTGTATCAAGCTAATAATCGATAGCATATCGTTGATTTTATCTTGAATGATGAATGAGTAGAAAGATTTCTTAGAGGACCTTTTCTAAAAACCTTGAAATAATTGCTTGTGATGAAGACACATTTCTTATCACAAATGCGTAAAAACATTGGAACAAGTCACAAATTCTTTTTTTTTTCTCCCTACAATGTTTTGATTTATTTCATGCCATCGAGACCATATTGCCATGTCCTCAACATCAAAACCGTTTGGTTCTCTTACACCTAAACTTTAACCCATTGGGTTCAATCAATCCATGTTGGGAAAAATTTCTATAAAAGCCAAAAATGTTCCTTTCAAAGTATACAAGATTTTATGAAAAGCATTGGTCTATGCTATAGAGATTTTAATAGATATCTTTGTTGAGATAGCAAGTTCATCCAAATAGTGTCGGTGTGACACATGTGTAGGAGTGTGTGGATAATAGTCAGCCATTCCCAATGGCCAAGTGTGTATGGAATGAAACAATGGCTTCTCCCATTAGCTGCTTGAGCATATGCTACTGCGGATTTGGGATGCTTGCTACAACATTTAGAGTTTTTCAGCTCAAGTTATGAAAAAAAACAAGATAAGGAGTGCTCGTGAATGCCTACAAATGAACTCCTGCAAACTAAAAAACGGAGGTCGAGACATGCCTGAAACATGATTTTGGCCCAAACAATGTTATACAACAGACATCATAGTTGCCCTATATCTCTACTCCCGTGAATAAAGCTCCTCAATTGGAGTTCGTTTTGCCAGTGCCTCTCGACAAGGGTGTATTAGCCAACACAAAGGGGGAAGAGTAGATGAAGCTCTTACCCTTGTACCACTTCCTATGATTCTCTTGCTTACCACTCAGCCCTTAGCATGAACCAGGCTCTTATACCATGAAAAGATGTAGGGGAGAAGAGAGCTTGAGCTCTTACAAGCACGCACACATTCACACAAACCCTAGAAGAGAATACATATTCATTCACACAAACCCTAGGAGAGAACACACAAGGTGAGAGGCTGAAAATTCTTCTTCTTCTTCACACAACAAAAGAGGTCTACAAAAGAAGATAAAGTTACTAACACACATAATAGTGTATATACAATCGGTCCATAATGTGAACACGTTAAGAGGAGAGGGTAGGTGCCAGCTACCAATCATGTCAGTGATATAAATGTTGAACGGTCATGCAGGCGCCTCGTGAGTGTCAGCTCATGTTTAGCTTGATATCTCAACACTATGCCACACACCCAAACTCAAATAATTAACATATGATTTTTGGGTGCCCAAGTGTGCATAAGGGCTAGTTGTATATATGAATTTATCTCATAATGAATGGACACATTTCCCAATTATACTAAATAATTTTACAAGTCTTCTACTTGCTCTCTTGCTCTTCTCTCTTTGTTGCATTATGTGTGAGAGAGTGGATAGTAGAGATTAGATTATTCTTAGTTCATGATTCTATCTACACTTAGAGAGAGTAGATAGTGAGAGGTGTGTGAGTCCTTGTAGGAAGGTGAAGTAACTTCCTTTGTGATAAAAACAAAGAGATAGCTTAAAGTGAGAGGTGTGTGAGTCAATGCACGAAGGTGAAGCAGCTTCCGTGGTGATAGAAAGGAAGAGAGAGCTTGAAGGATAGGAGTAGGTATTGGTCTAATATCTTAAAGATTAGTTCTTTCAATTGCTTTGTACTTTGCCTCTTGCTCAAGCTCTCTTATTGCTTAGGCTTCTATAAACAACAACTACTAAGGTATTGGTCTAATATCTTGAACATTAGTTCTTTTAGTTCCTTTGCATCTTGCATGTTGCATCTTGCTCAAGATCTCTTACTACTTAGGCTTCTGTCAACAACAACTACAAAGGCTTTATTTTAGATGTGTCTAGGGTGTGTGAGATTCTTCTTTTTTGGTACTCTAGTCAGTGGATGTCCCCCTTCAATAGTCATTGTTTTGATTAGGGTAGGGATCTCTTTGAGCGTATTCTACCATAGTTGACAAAATTCTCTATGCGCATGTATATATGACTTCAATGTATCAAACCCAATGCTCATGAGAAAAAAAATTACCTTAGGTTTTGACATCTTTGATTTTCTTGCCAAACTCTCCCTTTTGGAGAAGTCTATGATTGGCTGGTGTTTCAACCATGGTTATAGTGCTTATCATATATATAAGAGTAACTTAAATCCTATTACTCGTAGTGTTCCGACCTTCTTTGGAAGAATGTCCATAGTAGGATATGAATTTGATTCTCAAAGTCTTTTAGCTCTATGAGTGGTGTAAATTTAGGGTCTTCTTGCTCATCGTCCAATGTCTTATTGCATGCAACATAGCACTATTTGACTATGTGTGGTTCTTGTCATCATTGACCAACTCTCCTACCAAGGGTCCTCCACTCTAAGTCCTCGAGTTGACCTTCACAGTAGTTTGTTCCCTCTTTCTTATGTAGATATGGATCATTTACCTTCATGCATGTAGAGACGCCCTAAGATAATATCATATGAATTAGGTTACAAATTGAAATTCATGACAAGAAAAGTGTGACAAAATCTCATGCTAAAATGTTTCAAATCTAATGGTTTTTGCAAGAGACCATTATCTTTGTGGTGAGCCAATTTTACTATAAGGTCTCATCCATAGCTAGTTTTTGCCATTTTTCCTAGTAGTTCAATGATGATGGTGTACTAGTATTTCCATCTACAATTGTTATGAGTTAAAGAATCCCCTTATACATGATTGTTAGTACAACATTTATATTATCAATATCTAAGTAGTGACCAAGTTTTTTCATAAGAACTTTGGGAATTGTCTTTTGTCTTTTGTCTACACATGTGGGTTCTTTGATGTCAAACTCATTTAAGGATTTTGTGGACACTTGCTCTTCCATTCCCACTCTTGGTCTACCACAATCCAATCTTTCATATCCTTTCTTATAAGCTTGAGAGTAAGGATCCAATAGGGATCTTGAGTTGAGCTTGAGAGTAAAGATTCGAATCTTGATTTGAGAAGTTTAATCAAAAAAAAAACTTACAATATCACATCATGGAGCACAAACACTCTTACATTAGTACACTCTCAATCCTTGAGACAGTATATGGAATGTGGATTGGCATAACCACTCTTACATTGGTACACTCTCAAGTCTTGAGATAGTATATGGAATGTTGATTGTTAAGGAAGTTCTCATATCCTCACCTGGGATAACTATTTCTTAAGCCATATGTAATGGGTATGATGTAAGACTTGAATCTTTTGTTTGAAGTAATTACTCTCCTACTTGTGGATTAGAGGTAGGTTCATTTCTAAGAGCACAACTAGATTTCACAAAGTGGTGCTTATGTTAGGAAGAATCCCTTTGATGGGATCCATAGTTTCTCCTTGAACTCCCCACAAATTCTTCAAAGTCTACTCTTCTCCTCTATGGGGTTAAGGAACTCTGCCAATTTCTTGGGTGGGCTAATTTGGTCATGTTGTTTGTCTATCTATAGTTTAATGGCTAGATTTAATACTATCTCTTCTTTAGAGGATGATCATGATGGAGCATTGGTATTAGTGTCCTTGTGCGCCGGATCCACTTTGCACAGTTGCTCAAGAAACAATTTGATTAGTGCATGTTTCTTATATAATCATTGTGGTAGTTTCCAAGTAGATATAAGGTATATTGATTCATATCAATATAGTGGTTTCACTAACTTCTTGCCTTAGAATCGAAATGAAAGCAAGCTTGTAATAGCATATATAATGCATCCTAAACTCGTAAAGCAATCAAACATTGGATCTTAAAGGCCACACACTCAAAATGTGCTTTCTTGAAAATGTGTCTAACATCTCAGTTGGTGTGATATCCGCAAAAAATTTAACATGTGGGTTGGTGATGGGCAAACAATTATACAATCATAAGAATATCCTTGGATAGTGACTTTATTATACAAACATTGACCCTTGTATGTAGCATCTTCTCTAACTCAAATTGACAATATTACTCTCATAAACTAAGTGTCATGCCCTTAAAGCAATTATCACAAATGCTATTTTATGTCCTCGAAAAGATTGTATCATTATTATTATATAAATTAAGACAAAGACACATGTTAGGATGGCTAGGTTAATAAGCCCATTTCAAGTCAAAGTTTTAACAAATTACCCAATTTGTGATGTAATTCAAAAGAGCTTGAGGTCCTAAATGTCTCAGTGAGCTTTTCAAAATTAAAACTCTTACCACATCAATGGTATACGCATGAGGTACCACCCTCCAAACTTGCTCATTTCTCATTTACATGAACAATCACTTTGTGCCATTCATGGAAACATAGGCACAAGTAAAGCTCGTTCTAGAAAGAAAAATATCAAAAAATAATAATATAGTTTTTTATATTGGAGCATAGAGTGTATCAAGCTAATAATCGATAGCATATCGTTGATTTTATCTTGAATGATGAATGAGTAGAAAGATTTCTTAAAGGACCTTTTCTAAAAACCTTGAAATAATTGCTTGTGATAAAGACACATTTCTTATCACAAATGCGTAAATACATTGGAACAAGTCACAAATTCTTTTTTTTCCTCCCTACAATGTTTTGATTTATTTCATGCCATCGAGACCATATTGCCATGTCCTCAACATCAAAACCGTTTGGTTCTCTTACACCTAAACTTTAACCCATTGGGTTCAATCAATCCATAGTGGGAAAAATTTCTATAAAAGCCAAAAATGTCCCTTTCAAAGTATACAAGATTTTATGAAAAGCATTGGTCTATGCTATAGAGATTTTAATAGATATCTTTGTTGAGATAGCAAGTTCATCCAAATAGTGTCAGTGTGACACATGTGTAGGAGTGTGTGGATAATAGTCAGCCATCCCAATGGCCCAGTGTGTGACACATGTGTAGGAGTGTGTGGATAATAGTCAGCCATTCCCAATGGCCAAGTGTGTATGGAATGAAACAATGGCTTCTCCCATTAGCTGCTTGAGCATATGCTACTGCGGATTTGGGATGCTTGCTAAAACATTTACAGTTTTTCAGCTCAAGTTATGAAAAAAAACAAGATAAGGAGTGCTCGTGAATGCCTACAAATGAACTCCTGCAAACTAAAAAACGGAGGTCGAGACATGCCTGAAACGTGATTTTGGCCCAAAAAATGTGATACAACAGACATCATAGTTGCCCTATATCTCTACTCCCCCGTGAATAAAGCTCCTCAATTGGAGTTCGTTTTGCCGGTTCCTCCCGACAAGGGTGTAGTAGCCAACACAAAGGGGGAAGAGTAGATGAAGCTCTTACCCTTGTACCACTTCCTATGATTCTCTAGCTTCCCTTAGCATGAACCAGGCTCTGATACCATGAAAAGATGTAGGGGAGAAGAGAGCTTGAGCTCTTACAAGCACACACACATTCACACAAACCCTAGAAGAGAATACATATTCATTCACACAAACCCTAGAAGAGAACACACAAGGTGAGAGGCTGAAAATTCTTCTTCTTCTTCACACAACAAAAGAGGTCTACAAAAGAAGATAAAGTTACAAACACACATAATAGTGTATATACAATCGGTCCATAATGTGAACACGTTAAGAGGAGAGGGCAGGTGCCAGCTACCAATCATGTCAGTGATATAAATGTTGAACGGTCATGCAGGCGCCTCATGAGTGTCAGCTCATGTTGAGCTTGATATCTCAGCACTATAAATGTTGTAAACTTTTTGAGAAATATGGCCGGCCACACACCCAAACTCAAATAATTAAGATATGATTTTTGGGTGCCCAAGTGTGCATAAGGGCTAGTTGTATATATGAATTTATCTCATAATGAATGGACACATTTCCCAATTATACTAAATAATTTTACAAGTCTTCTACTTGCTCTCTTGCTCTTCTCTCTTTGTTGCATTATGTGTGAGAGAGTGGAGAGTAGAGATTAGATTATTCTTAGTTCATGATTCTATCTACACTTAGAGAGAGTAGATAGTGAGAGGTGTGTGAGTCCTTGTAGGAAGGTGAAGTAACTTCCTTTGTGATAAAAACAAAGAGATAGCTTAAAGTGAGAGGTGTGTGAGTCAATGCACGAAGGTGAAGCAGCTTCCGTGGTGATAGAAAGGAAGAGAGAGCCTGAAGGATAGGAGTAGGTATTGGTCTAATATCTTAAAGATTAGTTCTTTCAATTGCTTTGTACTTTGCCTCTTGCTCAAGCTCTCTTACTACTTAGGCTTCTATAAACAACAACTACTAAGGTATTGGTCTAATATCTTGAACATTAGTTCTTTTAGTTCTTTTGCATCTTGCATCTTGCATCTTGCTCAAGATCTCTTACTACTTAGGCTTCTGTCAACAACAACTACAAAGGCTTTATTTTAGATGTGTCTAGGGTGTGTGAGATTCTTCTTTTTTGGTACTCTAGTAAGTGGATGTCCCCCTTCAATAGTCATTGTTTTGATTAGAGTAGGGATCTCTTTGAGTGTATTCTACCATAGTTGACAAAATTCTCTATGCGCATGTATATATGACTTCAATGTATCAAACCCAATGCTCATGAGAAAAAAAAAATTACCTTAGGTTTTGACATCTTTGATTTTATTGCCAAACTCTCCCTTTTGGAGAAGTCTATGATTGGCTGGTGTTTCAACCATGGTTATAGTGCTTATCATATATATAAGAGTAACTTAAATCCTATTACTCGTAGTGTTCCGACCTTCTTTGGAAGAATGTCCATAGTAGAATATGAATTTGATTCTCAAAGTCTTTTGGCTCTATGAGTGGTGTAAATTTAGGGTCTTCTTGCTCATCGTCTAATGTCTTATTGCATGCAACATGGCACTATTTGTCTATGTGTGGTTGTTGTCATCATGACCAACTCTCCTACCAAGGGTCCTCCACTCTAAGTCCTCGAGTTGACCTTCACAGTAGTTTGTTCCCTCTTTCTTATGTAGATATGGATCATTTACCTTCATGCATGTAGAGACGCCCTAAGATAATATCATATGAATTAGGTTACAAATTGAAATTCATGACAAGAAAAGTGTGACAAAATCTCATGCTAAAATGTTTCAAATCTAATGGTTTTTGCAAGAGACCATTATCTTTGTGGTGAGCCAATTTTACTATAAGGTCTCATCCATAGCTAGTTTTTGCCATTTTTCCTAGTAGTTCAATGATGATGGTGTACTAGTATTTCCATCTACAATTGTTATGAGTTAAAGAATCCCCTTATACATGATTGTTAGTACAACATTTATATTATCAATATCTAAGTAGTGACCAAGTTTTTTCATAAGAACTTTGGGAATTGTCTTTTGTCTTTTGTCTACACATGTGGGTTCTTTGATGTCAAACTCATTTAAGGATTATGTGGACACTTGCTCTTCCATTCCCACTCTTGGTCTACCACAATCCAATCTTTCATATCCTTTCTTATAAGCTTGAGAGTAAGGATCCAATAGGGATCTTGAGTTGAGCTTGAGAGTAAAGATTCGATAGGAATCTTGACTTGAGAAGGTTAATCAAAAAAAAACTTACAATATCACATCATGGAGCACAAACACTCTTACATTAGTACACTCTCAATCCTTAAGACAGTATATGGAATGTGGATTGGCATAAACACTCTTACATTGGTACACTCTCAAGTCTTGAGATAGTATATGGAATGTTGATTGTTAAGGAAGTTCTCATATCCTCACCTAGGATAACTATTTCTTAAGCCATATGTAATGGGTATGATGTAAGACTTGATTTTTTGTTTGAAGTAACCACTCTCCTACTTCTGGATTAGGTTCATTTCTAAGAGCACAACTAGATTTCACAAAGTGGTGCTTATGTTAGGAAGAATCCCTTTGATGGGATCCATAGTTTCTCCTTGAACACAAATTCTTCAAAGTCTACTCTTCTCCTCTATGGGGTTAAGGAACTCTGCCAATTTCTTGGGTGGGCTAATTTGGTCATGTTGTTTGTCTATCTATAGTTTAATGGCTAGATTTAATACTATCTCTTCTTTAGAGGATGATCATGATGCAGCATTGGTATTAGTGTGCTTGTGCGCCGGATCCACTTTGCACAGTTGCTCAAGAAACAATTTGATTAGTGCATGTTTCTTATAGTCATTGTGGTAAATGTTTCTTAAGGCAAATGTTTCTTATATAATCATTGTGGTAGTTTCCAAGTAGATATAAGGTATATTGATTCATATCAATATAGTGGTTTCACTAACTTCTTGCCTTAGAATCGAAATGAAAGCAAGCTTGTAATAGCATATATAATGCATCCTAAACTCGTAAAGCAATCAAACATTGTATCTTAAAGGCCACACACTCAAAATGTGCTTTCTTGCAAATGTGTCTAACATCTCAGTTGGTGTGATATCCGCAAAAAATTTAACATGTGGGTTGGTGATGGGCAAAAAATTATACAATCATAAGAATATCCTTGGATAGTGACTTTATTATACAAACATTGACCCTTGTATGTAGCATCTTCTCTAATTCAAATTGACAATATTACTCTCATAAACTAAGTGTCATGCCCTTAAAGCAATTATCACAAATGCTATTTTATGTCCTTGAAAAGATTGTATCATTATTATTATATAAATTAAGACAAAGACACATGTTAGGATGGCTAGGTTAATAAGCCCCTTTCAAGTCAAAGTTTTAACAAATTACCCAATTTGTGATGTAATTCAAAAGAGCTTGAGGTCCTAAATGTCTCAATGAGCTTTTCAAAATTAAAACTCTTACCACATCAATGGTATATGCATGAGGTACCACCATCCAAACTTGCTCATTTCTCATTTACATGAACAATCACTTTGTGCCATTCATGGAAACATAGGCACAAGTGAAGCTCATTCTAGAAAGAAAAATATCAAAAAATAATAATATAGTTTTTTATATTGGAGCATAGAGTGTATCAAGCTAATAATCGATAGCATATCGTTGATTTTATCTTGAATGATGAATGAGTAGAAAGATTTCTTAGAGGACCTTTTCTAAAAACCTTGAAATAATTGCTTGTGATAAAGACACATTTCTTATCACAAATGCGTAAATACATTGGAATAAGTCACAAATTCTTTTTTTTCCTCCCTACAATATTTTGATTTATTTCATGCCATCGAGACCATATTGCCATGTCCTCAACATCAAAACCGTTTGGTTCTCTTACACCTAAACTTTAACCCATTGGGTTCAATCAATCCATGTTGGGAAAAATTTATTTAAAAGCCTACAAATGTGTGTGAGTCAATGCACGAAGGTGAAGCAGCTTCCTTGGTGATAGAAAGGAAGAGAGAGCCTGAAGGATAGGAGTAGGTATTGGTCTAATATCTTAAAGATTAGTTCTTTCAATTGCTTTGTACTTTGCCTCTTGCTCAAGCTCTCTTACTGCTTAGGCTTCTATAAACAACAACTACTAAGGTATTGGTCTAATATCTTTAACATTAGTTCTTTTAGTTTCTTTGCATCTTGCATCTTGCTCAAGATCTCTTACTACTTAGGCTTTTGTCAACAATAACTACAAAGGCTTTATTTTAGATGTGTCTAGGGTGTGTGAGATTCTTCTTTTTTGGTACTCTAGTAAGTGAATGTCCCCCTTCAATAGTCATTGTTTTGATTAGAGTAGGGATCTCTTTGAGCGTATTCTACCATATTTGACAAAATTCTCTATGCGCATGTATATATGACTTCAATGTATCAAACCCAATGCTCATGAGAAAAAAAATTACCTTAGGTTTTGACATCTTTGATTTTCTTGCCAAACTCTCCCTTTTGGAGAAGTCTATGATTGGCTGGTGTTTCAACCATGGTTATAGTGCTTATCATATATATAAGAGTAACTTAAATCCTATTACTCGTAGTGTTCTGGCCTTCTTTGGAAGAATGTTCATAGTCGGATATGAATTTGATTCTCAAAGTCTTTTGGCTCTATGAGTGGTGTAAATTTAGGGTCTTCTTGCTCATCGTCTAATGTCTTATTGCATGCAACATGGCACTATTTGACTATGTGTGGTTCTTGTCATCATGACCAACTCTCCTACCAAGGGTCCTCCACTCTAAGTCCTCGAGTTGACCTTCACAGTAGTTTGTTCCCTCTTTCTTATGTAGATATGGATCATTTACCTTCATGCATGTAGAGACGCCCTAAGATAATATCATATGAATTAGGTTACAAATTGAAATTCATGACAAGAAAAGTGTGACAAAATATCATGCTAAAATGTTGATTGAAATAGATTTACATTCTCCATTTTTCCCTATTCTTCCCTTGTTCTTTGAGTATCGAGCTCTTGTTTTCTTAAGCTCAATAATCGCAATTATCGTTTTGCCTCAACCCTCTTCAAGTCTGTTTCTATTTCCTCCAATGTGGGGAAGGAGACTTGACCTATCCTAGCTACACTTTCCTTATCCCTCCTCACCCTGGAGGTTATCCCATTGATCCTCACTGTGTGTAGTAAGCCTGGAGCCATAAGGTTGGGTTGGCAATTCTAGTCTTAGACCATGTCCAGCGCTTGTTGCGGGCCCGTGCCTATAGATTGCTCGTCATCTTTCGTATTATGTTGGAGACCAAAAAATCCACTGGCCATATCAAAGATTCCACTAGATCTTGTAGGGAAAGATGTTTTTTTTTCCTCTCCAAGGCTAGAGAATCATAGCCCTTCTTCCATGGATTCGTCACTACTTGTATCAACGGTGATCGGATTCCTCCAACTGAAACACTCAATTGAGTGCTTGCCAAGCGGCCTGAACCAACACTCCTTTGATAGGAAGAACCTGGGTGGTTTGATACATTTTCGTCGAGATTAAGGTTGTCTCCAAATGAGTTTATCGAACACATGAGAGTGTAATTTGACAGGCGAAATTACCACTCTAACGTTTTCAACTGGTTTTCTATCGAGCAGTCTCTTTTGGCCGTGAACTACAAAACCACAGAGAATGGTTTAGGTCGTGAAGTAGTAGAGAGCAGTTCACGCTGTGAAGTAACAGGCAATGGTTCATGGTGTGAACTATTCCTCGCACTATAGCAATTGAGGTTTCACGTTTCGATTTTTTAGCTCAAAATTACTTTAATTTGAGTTAGCTAGACCCGAATAGTACAATTAGAGTACCTCTTTTACAATTGATCTGACAACCCTTACTTCGTGAACTAGCAGTTCGTGAGAGCTTAACTCGTGAACTGTTGATGCATGAAGGCTTAACCCGTGAAGTATCACGCAATGGTTCATGCCGTGAAATAGAAAATGGTTCATGTCGTGAAATGCTTCACTACTATCTCACGTGATAAGATTCTTCAGTTTTGTTGTGTCATATGTGTCTAGATAAGGCACCCTATTTTTAGCAAGGTAATCTCGAAAATCTCGGCATTGATTTACGAAATGCGCTTCACACCTTGAGGTAGCAGGAAATGGTTCACGTCGTGAATCGTTTTCTGCACTTTCACGTGTTAAACTACCGCATCGACAATATGATGTTTTGGAGCGTTGTTTCCCTATCCAATTGACAAAATGATGTTTTGGAGTGTTATTTCGCAATTGATCCAGAATGGTCATGCTAAGGATTGGAAATGCAATACAAGTTATTAACACGACCAATGGCTCTTTGTTTTTGTAATTTTTATGATTTTTTAGAAAAAATAAAAAAACAACGTGTCACCCCTGCTTGCTCACAGTAGCACAATTGGTGACAAAAGGATCAAAATTAAAAGAAAAAACCAATGTAGCTTTCCTATAAGCTCTTCCAAGTACTCACCCACACATTCAACACACAATTTTCTGTAATTTTTTCTCTACCATTCAAACCTTATCTACACAGTTTCTTCACATTGCACCTTCTAAATGCAAAGGCAATGATGAATCTTGCATTATGGGAGCTTAATCTCTAAGAGGGTGGTGGAAGAAACAAATGTGTTTCCCCGGCAGCAGTGCCAAAAATGTTATGGGCTACCGCACCTCCCAAGAAGGAACTCCACACAACCATAAATGGGAGAAGAAATAGACACAACAATCGTTGGGTACTTACCAATGCTTCGAGCTCTCATCCCTTGAGGCTCCCCACGCTCACTTTGGAAGCTCCACTCCTCCGAACACCACCTCCACACTGTCACTGCCTGTGAGAAGTCACTCACATCACGAATGCAAGGCAACCAACCTTTCACTCTCTCACACACATACATGCATGAAAGAGGCACATGCACTAGAGCACACCCTCACTCACTCACTCTCTCTCTCTCTCTCTCTCTCTCTCTCTCTCTCTCTCTCTCTCTCTTCTAGCCAGAGAGAGAGAGAGAGAGAGAGAGATCATGAAGGCAAGTTTCAACAACATGCTCATCTTTCTCGATGGACAGACAATGATGAAGTAATTCCATTGACTCCCTTGCTATCCCACCACACCCTACAAACATGTCGATGATACAATAACGAGGGCTCATAAATGTTCTGACAGTCCACCTACCAAGATATGAACATGTAAAGTTTAATAAATGGGCTTCAACAATGACATTGTATGACCATGGGGTACTATCTTCAACAAAACCATTTGATTTCCTCTAATGACATTGTATGACCATGGGGTACTATCTTTTAGATAACCTTACCTATGTAGGTATGCCGACCTCTTTGCTCCTCCACGTATATACATGTTTGCCACTTTTATCTGTTATTCAGTGAGTTCAGGGCTATACTCCATCAAAACAGACCTTTGGGGAGAAAGAGGTTGTCAGAGACCATTGCACCCACCTCCCTATCCATCGATGGGGCTTTCACTCCATTCTGATAGAAGACATCCATTTGCAAACTCTGAACCTATAGGACACATCATTCAGAAACACATAAACACCATGTATGCAAGGAACTATGTGAATGACATGAGCAAAAGGGTGTTGCCATTTACCTCCTCTCCATTTGGATATATGTAGCCAAAATCTAGAAGCATTGTATAAGAGCAATGTAGTACAAACTCGCCTTCCTTGGATGTGCAAAGATGTAGCCAAAATGGTCAGGAAGGTAGAGATTTCCATACACACCTCGTCGTTGTGAAGTTATGTCTAAACTGTGCTATTGCAACAGACATCGAGACACTAGTTTTATTCCACTCTGGACATGTTGAGGTGCTTTTCTATAAGCTCCACTACCAAACCTGTGGAATAAAGCTTTTCTTAACCTAGATACTTTGGACTTATATCCCTTTTGAACAAAACCATGAGGTTGAGATATATACACTACCTTATGCAAATCACCATTCAAGAAGGTAGTCTTGATATCCACAAATGGTGTACATTCCATCCATGATGTGCTGCAGCCAATAATCTATGCCTTTCTCATGAGTATAAACCTTTGCAATAACAAGCCTTGCTTTGAGCAGTCAATGCTACCATTAGCTTTATGCTTAAGCTTATAAATCCACTTTGTTCCAATGGTCTTTTTACCATATGACAAATTTGCTGAGTATCAAGTGTAATATTTTTGGATTGAATCATACTCATCTTGCATGGCATGTATCCAATGATCATTTTCATGTGCTTCAAACAGGTTCCTCTTCATTGCATATACTGGTAATCAAAGCATGATCCATAAAAGAATAACATACATGATGAGAAGGAGAAGCTAATTTGTTGTCTACACCAGCCATTTTGACACTCTTGGATGTCTATATACCGGTTGCCCTTTCCTCATTGACCATTGCATCATCCACAATTTCCTCATCAATAAGCTAATCTATGGGCTGAAATTTGAGCTGATTTTTAGTCAGTATGGGTTGATTTGTAGCACCTTGTTGAGTATTTATTTACTCCAATATGGTTATCTAGCATTGTACAAAGGTAGGAGTGTATCAAAGATTCTATGTGAGCATACATTTTGTTGTGTGTTGCATAAAAGCATGGGCTAAACTGAGTTCTCAACAAAGACTATATCTCTACTCATCAAAATATGCCTTATGGTCGGATGGTAGAGTCTATATCCTTTGCTTTCTGAGTTGTATCCCATAAAAATGTATTTTACCACCTTATCATCGAGCTTATTGCTCAGGCACAAGAGCATAAGCAAGATAACCAAAAACACACAAATGAGACATAAAGGTATTCTTGCCATTCCAAGCTTCATAAGTACTATATATCCTTTACATTTTGAGCTATATCCCACAAAAGTGCATTTTACTGCCTTATCGTCGAGCTTATTATGTTGTTACTCAGACACACGAGTAAGACAACCAAAAACACACAAATGAGCCAAAGAGAGGACTTCTTACCATATAAGGGGTAATTGTCTACAAGGCCTTGGTGGGGCTACCTGAATATCCACATTGTCACATGATATTAATTACAAGAAAGATCTCTTGATCCATAGTTTATTAAGAAGGGGAGACAATGCTCAATAAGATCTCCCCTCGCCTTGGGAAAAGGAGGGGAAGATAACGTTTAAGAGAGATCTATGCTCACCTTGGGAAAGGAAGGGAGATGTGTGAGCCATGAGTATCCCAAAGGATAGATCAATCAAAGACAATTGCAGCTCGAGGAGGTGATAAAATGAGGGGGTGAGCGCTAAGAAAACTTGCTCTAATACCAACTATTGGAGTGGAGACAAAGGTAGCAACACCCACACATAGATGTAGCAACCAAGTAGACATAGAGAGAAGCACAATACACTCAAAGTAGATTGATGAGAATAAGTGAAATACAAGTGAAGTGATATGATAAGGTCTCTTACACACTCACTCATAAGCTCCTCATAAGAGTTTGTACATACACTTAGGTAAAAAAACCTCCTAAAGATGGAAAAGTGCCTAGGCCCATTATTAGCCTATGTCCACACATCACTACCATATAAATGGCTAGACTTACTACTATCACTTTCTATCTCTTCTTCGCCCTCATCAATAATAATGAATTATAAATAATCATCTTCACTCTCATTGCCAGCACTTCCTTGTCAATAATAATGTAAAAATTAAGCCTCATGAATCTTCCTTGCTCTTAATACTATCATTTTTACTCTCATCTTTGTCCCTTTAAATGAAATTTAATGACACATCTTCATCCACAATGTGCACAATAGGCCTAGATTTTCCAAAGACTACATTTTTCTTATTAGTCACATGGACATTGGTTTATGGAAATCCAAGAGAGGGTTGTCCCATGGCAAGAGGTTGTGGCTAGCTTCCAAGAAAGGCTCACCTTCTTTGCCAGTTTTTTCCGAATAGAAAGCCTAATCTATTGGGCCCTTTAAGAGGTGTGAGGGTTTGCTTGTGAAAGGGCATTCACAACCAAAATCCTAATCTATATGCAAAAGGATGACCAATGTAGCATAAATAAGTATGTATATGTGGCATGACAACTAACGAATCATGAAGGCTATGACCTATTAGGGATATCATTGTGAGAATATTCTTAGGCTACTATGAACCTGTTTATTTCCTTTACATGCTCAATGGCATAATAGATAACCTAACAAATTGTGCCACCTCCTTGCCATATACACTTTGTATGGTTTTCATTTTTAAAACACTTTTTCTTCTTCCACACACGATAGAAAGAGTGCACATACCTTTTTCATGTTGATATGAGTTGACAATTTTCCTTATGCATGTCTTCGTTTCATGGGAGCAGTTTTTGACAACAATCTCTATCATTGTCATACATACATTAGTTTCATGGGAGCAGTTTTTGACAACAATCTCTATCATTGTCATACATACATCAATCTCTATCACCGTACATACAATTGAAACTTCCTATCATTTCCTATAAGGATAGTGCTTCACAAGCGACCGATTTTTCCTTTATAAGGTATGTCCTCAAAATGATGTTCATTAAAAATTATTCACTCTTTAATTTAACTCTCTAAGAAATGCACCATGCACTGCATTGCATTTATGAAATCCATACTCTACTACATGATAGAGCTTTAAGTCTTTCTTAATTATTAGGGTGATCACACTACCCTCATAGACATTCAATGATTATTTCATGGCATTCCAACGCTCACAGAGAATATCATATATTTCTTTAATTCTATAAGATTGGAATGATGCACCCTCTATTCAAGCATCGACTAGCTTCAAAAAGAGACTAAGCTAAGCAAAGAGCTCTAAACAACAAAGAAGAATTCATTGAGATCTTTTGTTCCTTCTTGGGCATCATAGATGAACCAAGGCAATGGTCTTGTCTGTGTAACTTGTTTTTTCGTTGCATTGAAATTTTGCCCAATGTGTGGTATTGTCTCCATGTAAGAGAAACATAGAATCTCAAACTTTGCACTCTACATGCGTGGTCAAAAGCTCTAAACTCTCAATCTTTGTTGGGGAGTATTCTCCTACTTGAAGCTTGAGATCAGCCTAGCATTCATGTGACAAAGCCCTACTATAATAACTACTTGTTGCAGTATGATTTGAGTGCAACCCATGTTTGTCCCTATGCTCCTAGCTCATGCAAGGCACACACTGTGAATGGCAACCATTCGCACACATAGCTACTCAATATCATCGACATATTGATTTTTGTCAAGACTACAATGAATGCACTACACAGGGATTTATTGACTTGTTGCTATTTACTAATCTCGTGGATGAATGTACCATCTTATACACTATCCGAGGAAGAAGTGTCTTCATGACGTGCTTCCATTATTCTCATAAGTATAAGACCACGGCCAAGCATTCTCATAAGAAACTTAGCTTGTGTGCAATGAGCCAAGAGAGTGTGGAATTGATCATTAGATCACATTGCGAGTATACACCGTTTTAATTATGTGTAGTGAGCCAAGAGAGTGTGGAATTGATCTTTAGATCACATTACAAGAATATGCCATTTGAAATCATGACATTTGTAAAGCTAGAAGATGGGTTGTCACATTGCTATAGAAGGTGGTTAAGCCATCAAATTAATGTGCTAGGTAGCTATCTCCCAAGCTAGAATTTGGGTTGTCATGCTACAAAAGGTGATTAAGCCATCAACTTAATGTGCTAGTTAGTCATCTCTCAATGTGGGCACCATCTCTCTTGCTAGTTGGCCATTTCCTAGTGTGGGCACCATCTACCTTTCAAGTCATGAATAGGTGCAACAAGGACCACACTATTGTAAAAATGCTTACAACATGGGTTACCTTTTTTACATCATGCTACTTGTGTCAAATCTAATTAAAATATGCTAGCCCATTTGTGGGTGATGTCTTTTTGTCAAAATCCTCTTTTTGCTTAAAAAACGCATGAATATATTCATGGGTATGTTAGTGCTTGTAATAGACTTGGTCATAAAATATGGATAACATTTATAATGATTTAAACAATCTGGGTATCTACATTTTCTTGGGTAGCATAACATCTATTTTTCAAATGTTGCACCTACAAAATTCAATGTTGAAAGCAAAAGCAAAATAAAAATAAAAATAAAAATAAGAATGTTTCCAAGTAAAATAGCGTTTTCGCATTATGTTTTCTCACAGCTTTTTTTCATATTAGGTAAAAAGGCAAATCAAAGGTAAGTGAGTAGTGCTCTTGATGAGGATCCCCATGATTTAGCCTCCCTTGCCTACATTTGCACCTACTTTTACAAAGTCTTCAAAAACGTATGCTAGAAATTCATGTGTGCAAACCCTGCCCTCCTTGTCATAGAGGTTATCTAGTCCCCTTCTCCTACCCTAGGTCTCTAAAAGCTGGAGGGTAAGGCTCCCTTTAGAAGCTTGTTCTCTATTGCCCTCATTTTAGCATGTTGGTATCCTCTTGAATAATTGGGACGTTGGGTTTGATAGAGAACTTGAGTGGTTTGATGATTTTCAATAAGGTTTAAGTGGGCAACCATCAATTTTCATAAAATTCATGCACGCTTGGGTGGATAATGATTATTGAACTTTTAAAGACATGTTATTAAACAAATAGATAGTTGAGAAGATAGCACAAGAAGGCTATCTCGAAAGTAGAAAAAGAGGTGATCTTCTTCATCCATGCGAAGATTTAAAACGAATGTGTTTCATTAGCTTGGTTATACACTGCTCATGAGAGAATGTATGACCCCACACCTATTCTTTTTTCCTCGATTGTATGTGTATGTTAAAATTTCTATTGTGAGTACTTATTTACTATGATCGATATTTAAAACACACAATATTTTGTTTCTGAATTTTCATATATTTAAGACAATATGAAAGTTACTCCTTTCCAAAGAGTTGTGTTTTCCCATTTGCTCCTTTGTCCTAAATTATGACATAGAATTTCTAAGCAATACTTACAAAATGCCTCTAGCATTGACATATTATTTTGACATGTTTTAAGGTGTGTGGGTGGGTGAGTGCATGCGTGTGCATAGAATTTCTAAGCAATACTTACAAAATGCCTCTAGCATTGACATATTATTTTGACATGTTTTAAGGTGTGTGGGTGGGTGAGTGCATGCGCGTGCATGACAAATTGGATCATGTTGCCACACTTATTCGCAGTTTGAATGATTATACTAGCATATGAGCCATAGGTAAGCGACAAGAAATACATGCTGACATTGCTAGAAAAGGGCTATTGGAAGAAGACACTATTGTTAGCAACACGTTGGTCAATATGTATGCCAAATGTGACTTTGTTGTGAAAAAGCACAAGTGTTTGACAAGCTTCTAGTTCAAAATGTAGTCTCATGGAGAGCACTTATTTGCAAGATAGGTCGACACACGGGCAGGGTGAGAGCACTTTTGAACATAGGGCGGGGTGAGAAAGCATTGGACCATTTTGAATGGATGCAACTAGAGTCACTGACTCATGACAAAGCTGCCCACACATTCTAGTTTTTATTGCTAGAGTTTAGGATTGGGAAGCTAATGACAAAAGCGTTTCTTTATTTGAGTCTCAGGATGAGCTTGCATGTTTCTGACCCTGGCTCGAAAAACAAAAACAAAAAAGTTTAGGATTGGAAGCATGTTTATGAGCTTCTTGCTTGAGTGCTGCTCGAGTATGAAAAGAGCTAATGCTTGCCCATCCGGCTAATCTCACCTTGTCACGGGGTGAAGTGTGAAACGCTCTTAAACCTCAGTTGAACCTTTCCTGGAGCTTTCTCATCTCACTGGAGCTCCCAGGTTAGTCGATTAATCCTTATTGGACTGTTTTTCTACTTGCTTGTGAAAAACTGCCATTCTCTTATGCATCCTCTCATGTGAAGGAATTTCAGCTTTTCGCTGTCATATCAACTGCGGAGTGTGGAGCTCATTGATGAACCTGGTGTGTGTTTTTGTGTGTGTGTGTGTGTGTGTGTGTGTGTGTGTGTGTTTGGGGGGAGGGGGGGGATATCAAAAGATAGAGAAATGAGCCTTTGTTTGCTTCTTGTTGGTGTGCTGACTGATTCATGTACCTTTGAAAGGTATGAAGATCTCACAGAGGCGACTTTGATACATGTTTTGTTTGAAGAGGATGATGGTGCAAGCCCTATGTGCTCCTCCTTCTCGCACCCTCCCTTCCTTCTTGGCCTTCTTGAAGCTTCTCCCATGCCACTACCATGGCCCCTACCGCCGCCTCATTGTTACCCTCCCTGCCTTTTCCCGCACATCCGTTACCCCTTGCCTCCTTTTTCCTCATCAACATTCTCCATGCCCCAACTTAGCCCCTTTCTCTTCAGTTGCTAGAGCGTCCAGCCACCCCTCCTCTCTTAAATCCGTCCCAACATCACCCAGGCTTCCCTCAGCATCTGTAGAGGAGGACTCTTTTTTTGCCGACGGTGCAATTACTTGGAAGTCTCTTGGCTTGACACAAGACATTGTGGATGCTCTTGAAAGAGCTCATCTTCAGCGCCCTTCTGCAGTGCAGGTTTGATTCTCCTTGATATACATTGTGTATGTTTGATGTTATGTGCTTCACTTATAAGTGCACATTTGCATACCATTGTTGTGCTTGTGTATGTTGGTATAGGGGTGGTATTTCGAATGTTTGTGGTGTTAAGACTCTCACCAGCTATTCTATGTTTCAGGTTTTAGTTCAATGTCAGGAGAGAGGTAGATGTACTTAAACATCGGTCAGAGATTTATGTCGGGGAGAGAGAGAGAGAGAGAGAGAGAGTTGTAGTAATGTTTGTGGGGATCAAAATGGGCTTTGGGACCAGAAATTATACATATTGAGGAAGAATTGTGGTGAAAGATGCGTAAGAAATACATAAATAGTATAGTAGGAGGGATGTATGAATGTGAATGTGGATTTGGATGTATGAATGTGGAATGTGGTTATGGATGTATGGATGTGAATGTGGATGTAGATGTGTGAATGTGGAATGTGGATATGGATGTATGAATGTGGATAGAATCATGTTGATCTCTCATAGAGATATGTCATCCATCAGGGTTAGATAGCCGTCAAACTATCTCTTATGGTAATCTTATGAGATCAAAAAGGGTTTTCTTTCCCGTTGGCCATACCTGGCTCTGATCATGTAAGACTACTAGTGCTATGTGTCAGAAAGTGAGTGATAGTAGTGGAACTTATGCACACACAATCACACAAGTCTCTAAGAAAGCTCAATTATACAATAAACAATGTACAATGAATTTATTGGGAAATACAAAAAAATGACCAACAAATAGAGAGATGCACCCAAGTTGATGACAAATGTTAACATCCTTTAACAGTTGGCAATAGAGAGATGCACCCAAGTTGATGATAAATGTTGACATCCTTTAACAAATAGAGAGATGCACCCAAGTTGATGATAAATGTTGACATCCTTTAACAGTTGGCAATCTCCTGCCGAATTCCTCTTTTAGATACTCACATGGGCTTTTCGTGGGTGCTTCAATGCTCTTGAAGGCGAAATATATGATTGATTGATTGATAAGTGGGGAGGGACGCGCTCTATTTATAGGGCGCTTTATGGTCCTCCATGCAGGTTGGCTTGCCTGACTATAGCTAACTACTACCTAACCCTTTTTTACATCAATGACTACTCTGAAGTAGATCAAACTGCCAGCGATGTCTGCCGTGACTACTTCTGTAACATGCAGCGGAAGTATTTGTAATTAAGGATCTTGTCACACAAGTCTCACACTGCCTTCTGTATCTTGAGTTTCGCGAGTTTAGCAATCCACTTTTATGACTTCAAACTTGAAGAGATTTAGAGAGAGATAGAAACTGGACACCAGATTGGGTCCCGAATTACCCACTAAAGGGCTTCTATTCCGTTACCGGAATTATATTTGCTTTTATTACTTTGAAGAGAATGACTTTGGATTGACGATAACCCAAACGCAAGATCTCGGAGGACCAAGAGTCGGGCTGAATTGTACACGGTTGTAGAAGCACCAATAATGACCGATCTCAAGTCTATGCACTCTTCCCAATGGATGTAGGAAGGCTGCAAATCTGAGGTTGAGAGAAGGGGCTGATTGGGACTATTCTAGGCTGTGTATATGCTGAAAATGAATGAATGAATGCGTTTTACCTTCACCCCGATAGGGCTGTAGCAAAACGATGGTATGTATGATTGCTGAAAACCGTACGCAAGGTATTGAAGTGCTTCTACCGTCTGGATGCTCTTGATGTTGCGTTTTGATGATGAGGGGCTGAAAGCTTCATGCATTGATGCTCCTTGTGCTGAAGGGAAACGCTTGACTCCAATGAACTATGAGATGAATGAATGAATGATGCTATTTATATGGGCTTTGATGCTAGTTGGCTGGCTACAGAGTTGGCCGACTGCATCATGAATTCTACATGACTAGAAGTGATGTGATAAATGCTGTAAAATGATAAATAAATATAGGAAAAATAAAGGAATAATGATGAATAATATTCTGACGCTTTTGCCATGGTCTATGTGGTCTTATGTGCCTATAGGATGGATGATATGCAAAATGTAGCCATGAATGATATGCAAACCCTAAGGCTTCTATGACTTCTATATGAATGAATGATTCTCTCCAAGTGGGTTAAGGGACTTCGACTGACTAACTGACTGACTGTCCAAGGTTAAGGAATGACCTATGTAGCTCGTGCTTGACATATCTTGGACTAAGGATTACAATGGGGTCATGACGTACGACAAATATCATCCTAAAGAGTGCTAATACTGTATAATACTATAAAATGTTGCGATGATGATGATGAGTCATCTTGTCACCATGCACTACAGTGCAGAGTGCATGTGACATTCCCGCCTGCTTAGCTTGGCGGTAGGTTCATGGCTTCCAAGTAGTCCGCCAACAGCTTGGGATACTCTTGAAAGAACTTCTCGTCTAGCCAAAAGGCTTTGTGGGTACCTCGATCTCGGAACTTCGTGTAGAATTGAGATATTCTTTCACCGGAACCATGCTTCCAATGATGAAGAAGAATTTGCTCAGTCTCAACAACTTCTACTTCGTCTACCACATCTGACTGTTGTTTATCTGAAGCATCAAACACTTCTGGTCCAATATATGGTTTTAGCCAAGAAACATGGAAAACATCATGCATTGTCCAACTGTTAGGCAACTTTAACTTCATGGAGACATCACTAATCTTTTTAACTATCGGAAAGGGTCCAAAACTACGAAAAGAAAGCTTGGGACAGCATTTGCTCACTTGTTTCAATCTCTGTTTCATGATGCGCAAATAGATCCAATCCCCTTTCTTGAAGTGGACATCTCGTCTAGATTTATTTGCTTGTCTGCTATAAGCTTCTTGGGCTTTGGTAAAGCGGTCTTTAACTAACTCAATGATTTCGGAAAATGTTTCGTCGTTTTGTTAGCCTCAAGAGATGGAGACGCCATTCTCGTCAAGAGAGAAGAGAAACGGTGACCAAAGGCTGCCTCATACGGAGTTCGTCCGACACTGGATGAATGAGTATCGTTCAAGACGGCTTGGACCAATGGAAGATAATGTTCCCATTTGGACTGTTGGTCATGACAATATGACTTGAGAACATCAAAGGCCAATTGGTTATAGATTTCTGTTTGGCCATTTGTCTGTGGAAATGCACTGGACGATTGTAACTTGGTTCCAAAGTTTTCGAATAATGTCCTCCAAAAATGTGAGGTAAACTTGGAATCCCTGTCTGATGTAATGGTGCTAGGCAAACCACAAATGGGGTACCAATGCTTGAGAAAAAGGCGGGCTACGTCCTCAGCTGTGGCCGTATGCTTGCATGGAATGGATGCAGAACTTACTGAAGTGATCCACAATGGCAAAACATTGAGTGTTACGGGATCCGGTGGATGCTGGTAGAGGCCCTACAAAGTCCATAGAAATATCGATGAAAGGTCCGTCAGGGATAGGCAAAGGTTGAAGTAACCCATCCTTCTTTGTATGCGGAACCTTAACTTTTTGACAAATCTTACAGGCTTGAACATGTGAATATACATCATGCCTCATTTTTGGCCAATAAAAGGATTGTTCTAATTTCTCGAGGATATTGTTGATACCTCTATGGCCTCCAACTAAGGAGCCATGGGCATCATGGAGAGGTGGTTCTTGTAGAACAACCAACCGTTTTGCACTGAATAATGGCCAAGCCTAGAGGTGAGGGCCAAATTGTATTGAGTACCAAACTCAGGGGAGTCGACATACTGGTCTTTCATGCTATTTAAGTCTTTCCCAGTTATTTCGAGAACGGTAGATTCCTGCATTGCTTGGATGCTGGCCTTTTGACTAAGAGCATCTGCGACGACTGGGTTATGCTTACCAGGGATGTACTCGATCATTCCTCTAAATTGTTGGAAGAGCTGACTTCATCTGGCTTGCCGATCACTCCACTGGGCACTTGGCATGGTTTGAAGCCACTTAAGTGCTTGGTGGTTTGTTTTGACTGTGAAAACCTGTCCATAAAGGAAAGGCTTCCAATGTTTGAGCGCTGTGATCACACCCAAAAGCTCTTTGTCATAAATCGAATAATTCTTTTCGGCGACATCCAACTTTCTACTGCAGTAGGCCACGGGTCTATTGTCCTGTTGGAGAACTGCACCTATGGCTACATTGCTGGCATCGGTAATGACCTCAAAAGGTTCATCCCAAGATGCTAACTTAAAAATAGGCGCTTTTGAGGCTGCTTTATGGAGTGCACGGAATGCATCAAGCGCCTTGCCTGTGATTGACTTTTTGTCCATGAGCCTTCACCTCCTTGAGCAAGTCGGTGAGAGGTGCTGCAAGGTTGGAAAACTGGTGAACATGAGTGCTGTAGGCTTGGCAAAGACCTACGAAAGAACGGATCTCTTGGGCGGTGTGAGGGATGTCCCAATCCAAGATCTCTTGAACCTTTGAGGAGTCCAATTGAATCCCATTGGAACTGATGATATAGCCCAAGTATTGAACCTCTGTAATGCCGAAGATAGACTTTTTGGCGTTTATGTAGAGCCCATTATCTTGCAAAAGTTGCAAGACTTTCTCCACATCTTTCTCATGCTGCTCCGCAGTGGCTGAGAAGACAAGTATATCATCACGAAATATGAACACACACTTACCAATGAGGACTACGAAAATCTTGGACATCATTTTATTGATGGTTGCGGGTGCATTGGTAAGCCCAAAAGGCATGACTATGAACTTGTAGTGACCATGCTCTGTCTGGAAAGCTGTTTTTGGAATGTCAGCTTCAAAAATGCGGACTTGATGGTAACCACTCTTGAGGTCGATCTTAGTGAAAATTTTTGCACTGTCTAAACGCTCCAAAATGTACTCAATCCTTGGCATAGGAAACTTATTCTTAATGGTGAGTTTATTTAATGCCTTGTAGTCTACACAAAGGTGTGCAGACTTGTCCTTCTTTTGGACAAATAGGATGGGTGTAGTAAATGGTGAGGAAGAAGGCCGAATGAATCTGGCTTGGAGGAGCTCAGATAACTGCTTTTCTAGCTCGCCCTCTAAAGTCTTGGACAGACGATAGGGGAACCTGCGCGATGAGTTTTTGATCCAGGGACCAAATCGATACGATGGTCCTCAAGATGTGATGGGGGGAGACTGGGCGGGAGATCGTCCCTAAGCACAATGTCCTGATGTCTAGCCAGGAGGTTTGCTAACTGTGGGACTGGGGATGAAGATGAGGTAGCTGCCACCGATGAGGTAAGAGGCTGTCTGAGCACTAACATAAAGCAATGCTCCTTCCGCTCCCTTGCGCGGATAGCTCGTCGGGCCTAGAGATGAGAAATCAATGGGATGCCAAGAAGGCTTCTATTCCCACGAATCATGACGGGCTCAGGAAAACCTTTACAGATAGTAAAAGTGTCATGCTCCCAATTGGGAATAGGCTCATATTGACGAAACCACTGGATTCCTAAAATAATGTCACACCCTAGAAGAGGCGAGACAATGAAATCTCGTTGGAATGAGGCCTTTTGAACTACAAAGGCAAACTGCTGTGCCTTCTAAGATATGTGGGTGCGGAGACCAAGTGTGAACCCGTCCACATCGAAATTATATGGCACTAATGTGCAGCTCATTTTGTTAGCCAATTGGGGAGAGATGGCGTCCTCAGAAATGCCCATGTCAAATAAGACTACAAACTGTCGGCCCTTGGCAGAGCCATACGCACGGATGAGGCTTTTCTGTGCAGCATCACTCTCACCCTTGTGCTTAGCATCAAATACCACGGATGGCATAGGGTGCATAGAAGGCAAAAGTTGAATTGCGTTAGTGGTAGTAGGCAGGGCTGGAGAATCAGCATCGCTCTCACCCTTCGGCTTAGCATCAAATACCACGGATGGCAGAAGACAAAAGTTGAATTGCGTTAGTGGTAGTAGGCGGGGTTGGAGGAACAGGAGATGCTGTGGCAACTGTGGCAGAAGATGCTTTGGAGGCTTGCTCCGCTTGCCGTTTCTGGCAATCCTTCTTACCATGCTCGATAGTATGACATAAAAAACATGTGTTTTTTGACTGGTATTTCCTTTGCTCCTTTGGAGGAAGATAATCTCCAGTGATGCCTTCTTCAGCCGTTTCCTCGAGAGTTTTCTTAGGCTTGGATTCCTTATCCTTCTTACCCCCTGAATTAGAGCTATTACTGTCGTCCTTCTTAGCATCTTTAGAAGATGCATTACCTTTCCCTGGCTGTGTAGCATATTGCTGCTGTTGGGGTTTGGTACTAGACTGCGACGACTGCTTAGGCTTGCCTCCGTTCATCTTTATTTCTTCATTTTGAGCTAGAGTCAAGGCCCGGTCATATGTACTGGGTTCAAAGTTACGAAATGTGAACCGGATGTTAGGATCGAATCCATGAATGAATTTATCCATCTTTGCTTGCTCAGATAACCCTAACTATTGTGCTAAAGTTATAACCTTGCCGGAAAATTGAAGCACGGGTGACTTGTTCTGTGTGAGTCCATAAACTCATCTGCCAGGTTGGTCAAATATTGGGGAGAGAGAAATCTGGTCTTTAGGTCATGGACAAATGTATCCTAGCTAAAAGCTGTGACACTTGTGGTCTGGTCTGTATGAAGACTAGACCAATGTTGCCACCAAGTGACTGCCTCACCCGTAAGGTGGGGAGCCGCTATGTGGATCTATCCTGAGGATCTGTAATCCTAGCTAAAGGAAAATGAGCATTAAATTGATGAATGAATTGATTAACTGCTAAATGATCACACTTACCATCATACTTTCTAAAGTTCGGTTGAGTTCGGATGATGGTAGTCGATGTCGCGGGTTGCTGGCTGGTGGCACCTATGTTTGGGGAAACTGAAGAGAGGTGCTGATACCTAAGATGGATGGCCTCCTTTTCCCTTCGGTGTTCGAGTAACATGCGCTCTCGTTGGTGCTCCCGAGCGGCGAGTTCAGCCTGACGTCGGTCTTTGTTGATCCTCCGTTGGGCTTCCTCATAGTCCCGTCTATCTACTTTTTCTTCGATGTTTGGCCTTATCCTTGTTGGAGGTGGCAATTCTCGTAGCTACTATCGGGTTATCGCATGACTAGAAGTTGTGGTGGATTATCCCATATGCAAGAGCATGGGAAGTCGAAGAGCCATATATAGGGTGTGGTGGCACTTTGTCATAGATATCTCCTCCAGTCGGGTTTTTGGGGGAAGCAATGGCAAGGAGATGGGAGCCCAGCCATCGACGTTGCTCAGTGCCCTAGGGTGGTATGCGCGCTGTTGCTGTGTGACTTTGTCATGGTATCAGAGCTTGGCCTGTGTGGTCTTGGGCGGTTCTAACCTCTGTTTGATCGAGATGCCCGAATTGAAGGAGGGTGTTGGAGGTGGCAATTCTCGTAGCTACTCTCGGTTATCGCATGGCTAGAACTTGTGGTGGATTATCCCATATGCAAGAGCATGGGAAGTCGAAGAGCCATATATAGGGTGTGGTGGCACTTTGTCATAGATATCTTGTCTATGCTTGGTTCACCATGAAAACACCTTGGGCACCCAAGAGAAAAATTTACTTCTTTTTGTTCCACTTCTAGATGTTTATAATGGGTGATTCTCCTTTTGTTGTATGGGGAAGCAAAGCCTCCTGCACAAAGACCCAGAACAACTTGGAAGAAGAGAGTGACGAAGTCGGGGGTAACTGGAGGAGTGGGTTTTGCTGCTGTTGCCTCCAAGAGTTGGAGACGCTCCATAAGAAGCTGGTTTTGAGCTCGGAGTAGAGCTATGGTATTTGCGATAGGTGGAAGAGAAAGGTCTCCTTCGGGGGAGACGTCTTCCTTCTGATGTGTACTCTCCCTCTGTAGACATGATGTTGAAGTCGGTGGTCGTGTTGGAACGCAATCTGACCATCCAAGGATGCACTCGCGCTAGGATGCGGTGTGTGTGGACAAGCTGAATCTGATACCAATGTAACATGGAGCGGAAGTATTCGTAATTAAGGATCCTGTCACACAAGACTCACATACACCGCCTTCTGTATCCTGAGTTTTGTGAGTTTAGCAATCCACTTTTATGACTTCAAACTTTAAGAGATTTAGATAGAGAAAGATAGAAACTGGACACTAGTTTGGGTCGCGAATTACCCATTGAAGGCCCCCCTATCCTGTTACCGGAATAGTATTTGCTTTTATTACTTTGAAGAGAATGACTTTGGATTGATGATAACCCAAACGCAAGATCTTGGAGGACCAAGAGTCGGGCTGAACTTTATACGGCTGTAGAAGCACCAATAATGACCGATCTCAAGTCTATGCACTCTTCCCAATGGATGTAGGAAGGCTGCAAATTTGAGGCCGAGAGAAGGGGCTGATTGGGACTGTTCTAGGCTGTGTGTATATACTGAAAATGAATGAATGAGTGCATTTTACCTTCACCGATAGGGCTACAGCAAAACGATGGTATGTATGAATGCTGAAAACTGTAGGTGTGCTGAAAATGCAAGGTACTGAAGTGCTTCTATGGGCTGGATGCTCTTGATGCTGCGTTTTGATGATGAGGGACTGAAAGCTTCATGCGTTGATGCTCCTTGTGCTGAAGGGAAACGCTCGACTCCAATGTACTATGAGATGAATGAATGAATGAATGATGCTATTTATATGGGCTTTGATGCTGGTTGGCTGGCTGCTACAGAGCTGGCCGACTGCAGCATGAATTCTACACGACTAGAAGTGATGTGATAAATGCTGTAAAATGATAAATAAATACTAATAAATATGGGAAAAATAATGGAATAATGTTGAATAATATTCTGACACTTCTGCCATGGTCTATGTGGTGGTCTTATGTGCCTATGGGATGGATGATATGCAAAATGCAACCATGAATGATATGCAGACCCTAAGGCTTCTATGACTTCTATATGAATTAATGATTCTCTCTAAGTGGGTTAAGGGACTTCGACTGATTGATTGACTGTCTAAGGTTGAGGAATGACCTACGTAGGTCATGCCTGACATATCCTGGACTAAGGATTGCAATGGGGTCACAACGTACGACAAATATCATCCTAAAGGGTGCTAATACTGTACAATGTTGCATTGATGATGATGAGCCATCTTGTCACCATGCACTACAGTGCAGAGTGCATGTTACAACGTCATCGATTGTCCATTGACCATGCTTTCCAACTTATTCCGAGAATATAATTGAAAATAAGAAGGGGGTTATGTTAACCACTTTGGTTAACATGGAGCGCTCATCCGACATTTATGTAGAACAGCTAAGTATATATAAGCGGACATGCAGATTTCACATTGTGAAGTTTTCGTCCGAGTTGCGGGCAGTTGATATTGTGCTTATTCTTTCTATCTTTAGTGGTGCATTTGCCTTATCAACTACTTATTTGCTGTACTAATTCTTTCTATTTGCTACTTCCGTTAGTGCTAGGCTTCATTATGGCTGAGTCTGCCCTGCATCTCTGGAGGTTTGACAAAAACTCAGTATGAAGGGCTTTGTGTGAATATATGCTCGTGTGTGTGTGTGTGGTGTGGTGTGGTGTGGTGTGAGAGCATATCTTGGTACAGAGTTCTACACCCACTATTGGGCACTGATGACGTTAGTGGGGATGTCGTAGTATCTAGTCCATACTATGCATAATGGAGTTGATAGTTATATAGTCTTGTGGGTTGACTACCATGAGTATATAATATGCACGTTCCTAAAAGGTGAATTTGGGCATGTTCTTGGATTCATCTAGGTATATAATTCAGCCGTATTAGCGGACATGCAGATTTCACATTGTGAAGTTTTCGTCCGAGTTGTGGCAAGTTGATATTGTGCTTATTCTTTCTATCTTTAGCAGTGCATTTGCCCTATCAACTACTTATTTGTTGTGATAATTCTTTCTATTTGCTACTTCCATTAGTGCTAGGCTTCATTATGGCTGAGCCTGCCTTGCATCTCCGGAGGTTTGACAGAAACTTAGTACGAAGGGCTTTGTGTGAATATATGCTCTTATGTGTTTGTGTGTGTGTGTGAGCATATCTTGGTACAGAGTTCTACACCCACTATTGGGCTGATGACGTTAGTGGGGATGTCGTAGTATCTAGTCCATACTATGCATAATGGAGTTGATAGTTATATAGTCTTGTGGGTTGACTACCATGAGTATATAACATGCACGTTCCTAAAAGGTGAATTTGGGCATGTTCCTGGATTCATCTAGGTATATATATATATATATATATATATATATATATATATATATATATTCATAGTGTTCGACTCAATTCAGCCAATGGTATTGTTATCACATCGTTGTTATATTGTAAAAGTGTGGTAACCATGTTGTAAGCGTCCTAAGAATGTCTACATATCTTGGGCGTTGAGCTTGTATCATGAGGAAACTGACAAAAAAGGCCAATCATATGTATGAGAGTTAGAACTAGGAAATGGACACCCTTGGGTCATTTACAAGGTCTTCCCATGGCCCAATTAACTGGCCCTGATCATGATGGCATTTTTGGCTAAGTTTATAGCTCAACTGGGCTATTTTTGGGATAGTTATTAGGGCCAAGTTTTCTTAGGCCCAGTGAATTGGGCCGTGGGAAAGGCCAGTTACTCTTGGGCAGCCTCAGAAGAATATGGAGTATATAAGTCAATCTTCTCATGCTGTAATAATGCAATTGCAAGGAAGGGAGGTCCCATTAGAGCTTGAATGGGCACAAGATAGAAGAAAGTCTACTTCAACACAGCCAAGGGTTTCATGGAAGCTTGGATGAGCTCTCCAAGAAAGTGTATTAATAAAATGATTAGTGTAAGATTAGGCCTAATAATTGTCTTTTATACTGCCTTCCTTTCACAATTATTTAATTATGTCCCTATCCAAGTTTACAAGCATATAGGCCATAGACCATAGTCCCTATATTAATATTTGCATGGCCACTTCTCATGTCCATGGGCCCACCGTTGTTACAAATCATCCATAGCCATAGGTTTCATCCTCAAAACCGTTAGCATTCAGCTCAAGAGATGGTATTCAGCATCATCACACCATGTAAGCCATATGTCATGAAACGACCAAAATGATATGGCTGTAAAATTTGTCCATGAGAGCGTAATGTCATCCATATGATCAAAACTGCATGTAATGCTTTCAAATCAGGCTTCCATATGGCCCAATATCATCACATAGCTCCCGTGAAGATCTTTTGCATATAGGACTGCTACTCATAGGGCCTCCAGAATTGAAATTACAGGAAATTCCAGCAAGCATATAATCCACATTTGCCTCAATTAATGCATCCATAAGCCAACATGGAACCGGGCTGTCATGAAGCCTCCTCAAGGGGTAAACCTTTCCATTTCACCAAGTATTCCCCTAATGATCATGAAAAGCAGTCTTTCCCTCTTTCCCACAATACTCTCCGGCACATATTTGATCATGCCCTACTCATCCATGGGAGGTAGCTCATCCACCGGACCACCACTCGCATGTCCGGAGCCAAATAAGCCTTCAAACATGATACATGGTCACATAATGTATCCTAGTGGTGGGAGAAAGCAACAGTCGATAGGCAACTTCCCCAACTCTCTCGAACGCTTTGAATGGTCCATAATAACGATGGGCAAGCTTTGTACATGTGTTACCTTTGAGTGAGCCATATCTACTCTTAGGAATTCTCAAAAACACCAAATCCTCTTCTTTGAAAGACAGTGGCCTTCTATGAGCATTTTCATAGTGCTTCATTATCTCTTGAGACTTCTTGAGATTGTCCTTGCATTGTTGAAGTATGGCTTGCATCTTTTCATCGCGTGAATTTGGATTCATACCATCTTGCTTGAAAACCACCATTGGCAAATTCACTTTGTATCCATGCATAGCCTAAAATGGTGATCCCAATGCTAGAGTGATAGGTATTCTATGTAAACTCCGCCATATGCAACCACTTATCCCAAGCATGTTGGGTATTAAAACAATAATGCCTCAAATAAGTCTCCAACGATTTGTTCACCCTCTTGGTTTGACCATCCGTCTCGGGATGATAGGCGGTGCTAGGTCTCAACTCTGTTCGCATGTTTGCGAATAGAGCACGCCAAAAACTTCTCATGAACTTGACATCTCTAACATTTATTGCATAAAGTGTGTTACCTTTGGTTTTATAAACTTCTCGAAGATGTGCCGATGAACCTTTACCCTTTTGGGATTTGTGAAGTGAGCGTTGGAGCTTCGCCGTTTGTGCGCCTGTTGCCTTGGCCATCGCTCAGCTCCCCCCCCCTCTCTCGCCAACGCTTCACGTGGTTTCACCCCTAGCTCCCGTCCTCCGCCTTCCTCTTCTTCCGCTTGTTGAGCCCCCACCTTAGCCCTTCCTGCTCTGTGCTTCAGACCACCTCTGCCTTCGCCCACTAGCTTGTTCCCCCCCCCCCCCCCCCCCTCCTCTCGGGGCCTCGTGTGCCTTCTCCTCTGTCTTGTTGAGCTCCCACCTTCCCTCTTCTTCCAGGCTGCTGTCGCCTCTTCTGTTGGCCCCCCTTCCTTTCCAGCAGCCCCTCTTCCGCCTTGCTTTCCTTGTCTTCTTGCCTCCATCAGTCACACTCCCCCCCCCCCCCCCCAAGCCTTTTTGTGGCCCTAGCCCTATCCTCTTCCTCGTCAGGTGTCTCAGCTTTCGGGTTGTTTTCTCTTAGACGAGTGTCGACAACTTCTGGTCTTTTACACCTGTGGGAGGACTTCATGGCAGCCGCCCCATCATCCCCGACCGAGGCCATCATCCCTTGTCTTTCCTTCTCAGAAGCGCACCTCTGTTTGACATCCTCGTCACACCAGCCTTGATGTATGGAGCACCTTTATGCGGACCAGATCTATGAGAGCAGGATTGGCAGTGTGGAAAGGCCCAAGGTTATGATGTTCTCTCGCATGATTTGCAGCAAACCATTGGTGCCATGTGCAATCATTTCGGCAGAGTTCATAGCGGGCCCGATGATGGTGGACGCACTTTTTTAGATAGTCAAACCCCTTGCATTGCGGCATTGATCCTGTTCAACCCAAACTCAAAAGACTCTACAAAAAAAAACGAAGAGACAAACGAATGATCTACACCCACAACATGCCAAATACTTCGTCATGTTTCTTTTCACCCAATTACCATCTTCTTCATCTTCTCTCATGGTCCCTTTTTTGGCCGGAGAGGGGATGTGTGACTATCAGGCCCAAAAGGGCTGCTGGGGGGGGGGGGGGGGGGGGGGGGGGGGGGGGGGGCGCAAAAAGGTCCTCCAAAAGGGCCCAAGAAGGCCCTCATTATTGGCCTTACAAAAGGCCTAAAAAGGCTCTTGACCAGGTCGGCCAGGCTGGCCGACAGGGCCAGCCGACCTGGTCCTTTTGGGGGGGGGGAGGGGGGGCAGCTCTATATAAACCCCATGCTGCCCCTCCTTTAACTCATCATCACATTGATCGTCAATCGACATCCAACCGTCAGCTCTACCCCCTGCAAACAGCAGCAGCCCGGCTGATCGACGTAATCATCATTCTGCTCGTTATCGGCTATACCACCTGTGCAGCACACAACAGCAGCAGCCCGGTGATCTTTTTCATCATCCAGAAGCAGCAGTTCAGCGCCCTGCTCCCAGAGCATCCAGCAATCCAGAGCGGCATCCCTACCACTGCTTTATCATCGAGCATCAGTGCTCCACACCACACTGCAGCCGGTGTGCTCCCACAGTATTCAGCAGCACATCTGCGTTTTCTCAGTCCTGCGTTGTGCAGCCTTCGACATCTACATCACTCAGAGTGCTACCGCTGTCGTCGACACAAGCCTTCATCATCGACCGTCCTCTTGCTTAGACTTCGTCCTGGCTTCTTCGCCGGTCTACTTCCTGAAGGTCACCTCACATCAGAGGCCCTCTTGTACTGGATTACATTCACCATTATTCATATACTCATTCATCCATTTCATGCTGTGTTGATTTACTCTGATCTCTCGTACATCTGGTCCTTTCGTCCTTTTTCCCTCACAGAGCATACAAGCTTCAGTTTTCACTCACAAAGGTCACCTTTCAGCCCACGCTTCAAGCATGCAGGCTTTTAGGAGCTTGTACCCCCAAACAAGCAATCAAACACCCAAAAAAGTAAGCATAGTCCCAAAACAATAGGGTGCCTAGCTTTCTTCTCCCCATTTTGAGCATTAAAACCATTTATGGCTAAAGATGCCTAAAATACCCCATACAGTTGCTTTTTTCAGATGGCGAGTCACCCCTGTAGCGCACCCATCCCTGCAGCCCGTCTCAGCCCTGCAGTCCGCCCTGTAAACTCACACGTATGGGCCCCGATTGTACACACGTCTGAGGCTTCTTTAGCTGTGTGTCTGAGGTGGACAGCGCTGTATGGAGCGCTGTATGGCAGCCTAAAAGCATGCTACAGTTCTCAGCCATCCCTATACCTTCTGTAAACCAGTCCCATACACTTATGCCTTAGGGTTCTCTCCCCTCTCCTCTGAGTCGGCAACCAATATAAGGTAGTGTTGTTCACAGCTGTATACATGGAAAGCATACAGAAGAGTCCCGGGAGAAAGAAAGAAAGAAAGAAAGTTATATTAAACGTCTCCTAAAGAAAAGGAAAAGGAAAACAAGTACAACTAACATAGCTCTCTGAAAGTTATATTAAACGTCTGCTATCCATAATATGTCTCATCATGGAAAAGGAAAACAAAACAAGTACAACTAACATAGCTCTCTGAAAGTAGAGGCTGATATAATCATCATCATGTGGGAGTACATGGGATATATAAGCACTAGTACAAGAGAATCTCATCATGGAGGTCAGAGGGCCTAAGAATATGAAGCACCATGGGCAAATCATCCTCCAGTAGAGGGTACGCCTCTCTCAAGTAGATTAGTTAGTGACTATGGCCGACAGGTCCCCTTCTGTCATTGTACGTGAGAAGGTGGTGTGGTGGTGGTGGAGCATGTCCAGGGTTTGGAGGTGATGGGAGGATTGTGGTTGGCGTCCTATGGGCTAGGGACACCGGGTACATCGGAAGTGCTCAAGCCCGTTCCACTCCTCAAGGACGGGGCGTCCTGTGGTGGACCCGTGGGGTCTGCTTCTGACTATGGCCGAGAGGTCCCCTTCTGTCATGGTACGTGAGAAGGTGGTGTGGTGGTGGTGGAGCATGTCCAGGGTCTGGAGCTGATGGGAGGATTGTGGTTGGCATCCTATGGGCTAGGGACACCGGGTACGTCGGGACTCGGAAGTGCTCAAGCCCGTTCCACTCCTCAAGGACAGGGCGTCCTGTGGTGGACCCGTGGGGTCTGCTATGCCGATATCCTCTCCCTAGACCCAAAAGAAACTAGTGATGGCAGGCTAGCGAGAGGAAGGAGGGGTGGTGGTTGTGGCCGACACTCTTAGGAGTCTCTCTGTGTCTGCGAAGCTCCAATAGGAAGAGTGATGGTAGGCTAGCGAGGAAGGAGGGGTGATGGTTGTGGCCGACACTCTCTTAGGAGTGACTCTCTGTGTCTGCGAAGCTCCAATGATCCTGGATAATGGGCCAAAACCCTCACGCAAGAGAAAGTGGTACCTCCCACGGATCTCATAGTACACTAGGCAGTGTGTAGTGCTCCTCTGTCTCAACGCCTGTGTGGCACAATCTGCAAATCCTCTCCTCTCGAGGTCTCCGTATAAGCTCTCCATCTCTGAATATGCGCTTTACCCACCCGTAGGCGATGGGAGGATACCCGTAGCTGGCCAACCGCGATCTGCATGGCATGCGACATGTGAATACCTAGGTAGCCTGGCTGCTGGATGAAGCCATTCGCCACTAAGCCTGAAGAAATTCTCTCTGTAGAAGTGCATCTTCGGTGGGAGCTCCGATGTGCAATCCATATGCTGTGTATGTGGAGGCTAAGGAGGTTGAACCGGATAATCTGGCTGACGTCCCCATGGGAGATCCGGAGAAAAGGCGATTCCAAGTTGTACTGAAGAGGTGGGAGGTGGTCCATCTCGAGCCCGTGTCCTGAAAGCCAGGTGGAAACTCGGGCATACCATGCCCTAGTGTCACCCTCACATGCGAGCTATTGTGAGGACTCCAAGGCAAGCCCCAGGTATCTATGGGGACTCATTGTGCTGATGTGGTGCTGTTGCATGACGAATGAAGATCAATACAAGGATGCAACAAAAAAAGACACTTAGGGCTCTTGAAAAGAGTTCCAAGTTGTAGATGAATGTGGGAGAGGGCTTGACAATAATCCCACATGGGAACTTTTGGGAGTTCTAGAAATTTTGTATAAAAGGTGGCCCATTTGAGAGCTAGGGGGGACTCTTTGGTCATTTGGTTGAGAGGCTCATAGAGAGAGCTTGCTCCATAGCTCCTTCTCATGTGCTCTCCCAAGGCTCTCCATCTCCATTCATGCTTCAATCTTGTACTCTCTATTCTCTACATTTTCAATGATATGAGGTTATGGTCTACACACTTGCCAATCTAGATTTCTTGATGATGTTTTGATGCTAAAATCTGATTTGTAGAGTGCATGTGATGAAGCTTGTGCATGAAATGATGTGTAGTTGAGACTTGTGTGATAGCTCTTTGCATGTTAGGTTCTTTGCATAAGTTGCATTTGTGTGCTTAAGTGTAGCCTAATCTTGATGCTTGATTATGTTAGATTGATTGCTTGAGTGTTGAAGAAGGATTGAGTAGGACTAGAAGTCATTAGTGTGTGGTTAACTCATCTTCTCCCATTCGGGATAGCCTCTATGCGCTAACCGGGTTGCATTCACGGATTGATAAAGTGTGTGGGTTGGAGTGTAGCCTCCGCTATGCTATGATGTCCCAAACAATGGCGCCGCTGCCAGGGAACGCACACCTAAGTTAGTGAAGGGTGTTAACCATTACTTCTTACTAAGTGCTCCATTGATTGCAAAATCGTGGATTAGGGTAGATTAGAGTAGAGTTTGCGAGTGTGTGATCTCAAGGGCGCCTTGTGTGTTTTCTGTTTTTGATTAGAAGCAAAAAAAATTAAAACCATTGAGCGGTTGAGGTTTCTCTCGCATTGTTTTTTATGTTTTATTGCTTTTCAAGTACCGTCATTATGCTTACATTCATTGTTTTTTTTTGCCATTTCATGCTTTTATGCTTTTCGCTAACATGTGATTAGTAAAAAAAATAAAAAAAATAAAAAAAAGCTCTTCCATAGCTTATGCAAGCTCCATAGGCTCCCAAGCGTGAAGCCCGCTTAAGGAAGAGAGGAGAGAGGGGAAGAGAAGGGAGAAAGGAAAAAAAAAGAGTGGAGAGAGTTGCTAAGCAGGGGCATTCAGCCTTTCCTTTTTCACGTAGGCACCGACCTTTGCATTTTAAAAAGTGCGTAATATATTAAGGTTGCAAGGCGTGTGTTCATTAATTAGGCTATTATACTATAGAGGCTTGTGTGGAGAGCACTGTATCCACGGCACTCAAGGCCAAGCCCAAGCGATATTTAAAAGGGAGTGCTAGCTTCTAGTAGCTCTTGAAAGCGGTCTGCAAAATTAAAAAAATAAAAACAAAAAAAAATACCACTCAGCCGTTGAAGGCTGGTGCGAAGGCAAGCACTTGCAGCAGTGGAAGAAAGTGGCCGCGTGGAAGTGAGGTAAGCTGCTGGCAGAGGCTGCAGCTGTAGAAGGCGAAAGGCCTGGCAGTGGCTGCAGCTGACGTGGCCGTGGAAGAAGCTGTGGACTGGCAGAGGTAAGCTGCTGGCAGAGGCTGCAGCTGTAGAAGGCGAAAGGCCTGGCAGTGGCTGCAGCTGACGTGGATGCAAATGACGTGGCCGTGGAAGAAGCTGTGGACTGGCTTGAGAGCAGCGAGCAAAGGCGTAGAGCGGGGAGGCACAGCAGCAAAAGGCACGACCTTAAGCTACTGGAAACCGACGGAGGCACACCAGTTGTGAAGGCAAGGCAGCTGAGAAGCGAAGACTGGCCGCACGTCCGGCAAGGCGCAGCAAAAAAAAATAAAAAAACGTGAACTGGCCGGCAAGCAGAAGGCAAGAAGCTGTGGGCTGGCTTGAGAGCAGCGAGCAAAGGCCGGGCACGTGGCCTGCAAGAAGAAGCGGTCGGCTGCTGCAGTAGCACCAGTGGTGGCCGTTGAAGAAGGAGCAAAAGGGTGGAGTAGCAGAGCGAAGACGTGCAGAAGGCGTTGAAGGCCGACGTGAAGGTGACCGGTCGACTGCTGCTGTGCGGAGTGAAGGCACTGGCAGCCAGCAGTGAAGATCATAAAAGTAAAGCACGTAAAGGCAACGGGCTGCAGAGCAGGGGAGTTCGGCGGCGTCGAGAAAGAAGGCGCACCGGCCGAAGATAAGGTTAGTAATTTTTCTTTTTTTTTCTTTTTTTAATTTTTAATTTTTATTTTTTTTCTTTGTATTTTTAAAAAATAATATAATAATAATAATAATGAAAATAATAAAACAATAAAAAATATATTTTTTTTTAAAAAGAGAGAAAAGTGAAAAAAAAAGAGAGAAAAAGAGAAAAAAAAAGGAAGATAAACAATTTTTATTTTTGTAGTTTGAATCCATTTTTTAAAATTTCTATAAAATTTTGCATAAGTAAAGTAGCGTGTATTTTTTTATTTTTATTTTTGTAATTGAGTGCATAATTAGTAGATTCATATTTTTTGTAATTGACACGAAATTTATTAGGTCTTAAAAAAAAACAAACAAACAAACAAACCAAAAAAAAAAAAAACAAAAGGAGAAAAAAACAAGAGAAAACAAAAGAATTTTTTTAAAAAAAAATCTATAAATTAAGTGTTTTTTAGGAGTCTACTTTTTTGCATATGTTGTAATTCTTTATTTTTTTTAATTTTTTGCATAATTAGTGTAACTTACATTTTTTAATTTTTGTAACTTTGTGCATAATTAGTATTTTTTTAGTGTGATTTATAATTTTTGTGTAAATTTTTTTTAAAAAAAAAAAGAAAGTAAAAACATAAAATCATAAAATCATTTAAAAAAAATCATTAAAAAAAAAATAATAATAAAAATAGGATAGATAGTGACACCACACATACTCATTTTAGTTGCATTTAGTGATTAGGTAGGTTAAAATATATATATATATATATATATATATACATATATATATATATATATATTAATTAAAAAAAAATAAAAACAAAAATAAAAACAAAAACACATAAAAAACAAAAAAAAATTGACCTTATGCACTTGCGGTCGGGACGTCTTATAGATTCTGCCATACGGCCTAGGGAACCTTCTAGAGTACCTACGCAGGAAAGTGGGACCCAATCGATAGGCAATTTGGTAGATATTGCTGAAACCCTTTCTGAATCCCAATCCGATACCCTTTTCTCCAGAACAACTAGTTCATTGTCCATGGACAATTTTGGGCCGTCAAATAGTCAGTCCGTAGCCCCAAATAGAACACCCACAAGATCTTTTAATCCATTTGAAGCCGACACCATGGGGTTAACACTCAATGTGAGACTCCAATATGTCTACACAAATGCTCAAGGAGCTGAGATCTTTAGGGATCCACAACAACGGTATCTTGTTAAGATCGCAGACATTTTCTCAGAACTTGATAGAGCACCTCTAGTCAATGACCAAGATAACATGTACATGGGTGGAGATGGTGTTCGCTACGAAGTCACCTACCATCCAGAAAATGTAGACAAATTAGGGGAGCTCTCTAAAACCGAGTTCTTAGACTTATCAAAATTTTCCAGAGCAAGGGAGTCTAGAGATGACTGGCTCATTGAGCCGGACATGCCTGGACCCTTCAATGCCCAGTCCTCAAAACCATCCATAGATGATTTACTTCTTGTAGATCTAAACTTGGAAAGGGATAGGAAAGGCAAGTGTAAAATGGATCAGGGGGCTGAGAATCAATGGGAGTTTGTACGACAAATTCCAGTGACAAAGGTCTTACAGGATGACCCACTTCAAGAGGTCTATAAGGACTCGTTAGAGGGATATTATGTCACAACTAGATTGCCACAGCTAGATCTTCCTCTAGCTCATGTGGTGGTAGTTGAGAAGCTTGCAGGACACATGAACAGAATAATTGATAAATGGGCCAATGAATACCGAACCTTAGATTGGAAAGAGATTCGGGAACTCACGTGGAAAGGACAACCATTATTCATGGAAGTGTTCTCAACAAATACAGCCAAACCGGGAGAGACAGCCTTTCTTGGAGAAACTGTTGCTCCTCCCCTACGAGAGTTCACTAGAGAGGGACCCTCAACATCCAAGTGGACCACTGCTAGTAGCCCAACTCTAGCACCAAGATATCGTCCTACACCAAATGTGCGACCACCGGTCACACCACAACAACATCTTTCTCACTATAATAATCGGAGGGTAGGGGAGCCAACTCGGCCTCCCACTTCCTGAAATGCGGGTGACAAGATCTTTGGAGGGGTTTGGTGAGGTTGGTAATAGGGTACCCACACCAAATTTGGAAACATGTGGACCATCTTTCCAAAGACAGGAACAATTCCTACTGAGAGTGAGAGGCCGTAGGCCCTATGATGAGTATTCAAGACAAGTAAGGCCATCAACTCTTCAGAAACTGGTAAAGAAGTATGAAGGATCGGGAGATCCATACGACCATGTAGCAGCATTTAGGCAAGCAGTTCGAGCTGAGCAAGTGGCCGATAAGCATACTCAAATTGAAGGATTTGGACTCACTCTTGAGGGAAAAGCCCTGGCTTGGTTTCAGGCATTAGAGGCTTCAGACAAATCTTCTTTACGAGTTTTGGAAGAGAGATTCATTGCTGCTTTTTCCTTGATGGGAATTCAACATGACACGGTAGCACACATCTACTCTTTCAAGCAAGGCGAGAATGAGAGTGTTAGAGACTGTGTAAATAGAATGAAGCAGTACATTAATCGTTGCCCAGAGGATGAGAAGCCCGCCCAAAGTCGATTAATTTCTCTCTTCTTAAAAGGACTCAAAAATTCAACACTGCATACACATCTCTATGCGAAGAAACATACAAATTTCAATGAGTGTTGCCATGATGCTATGGATTTCACCGATAACTTCAAGTTCCAAGATGGTTCTGGCCCAGAGGTGAAACCTAGAGATCAGTGGGGAGATGACCAAAGTTCAGGGTCTAGCGCGCTAGTAAATCCAGACCAGATAGCTAACCTAGTACTACGGAGATTGGGACAGACCTATCGTCCACCCATGCAGCCACAACAACAGCAGCAGAGAGTGAGGAGTGTACTTCCTACAGGTCCTCATCTTTGTGGAGCATGTGGCGGTAACCATAAAATAGAGGAATGTAATACCTTTTCTCCTCTAGTCACAAACCAACCCACAAAAAAGTGGTGCCAAGCCTGTGCTTGGAACTTTACCCACACCACACAGGAATGTACTCGCATCGCGAGAATGAGACAGGAACGTGAGCAGCCAAGGGGTGGAGTGGCTCCACAAATGTATCAACAGTATACTAATTTTGAACGTAAGCCACCTATGGCACAAGAGCAAGCACGACCTGTTCTTGGTGCTCAACCTCCTGCTCCAGGAACTGCTCCTGTAAGGGTTGTCGACTACGACAATTCAAATATGTGTAGAGACTTAGTAAACCCGGGCTATGTGGAGGAGAAATACGCATCATATTCATCCAAAGAAAATATCTTTGAAAGTCCCGCATACCCAAGCCAATGAGGATAGTTCTGGGGGTTCTGTTTTTGTGGATAAAGTGAATGAGACTCTAGAGGCCATCATTGATGCTCATAGAAGTCGCATTGCAGCTTTATCTGAGCTACCCAAGAAGCTTCAAGAATACCCAAACCCTCGTGAGGAGAAGATCAATCTAGCTGTACATCAGCAACTCATTAGGGAAGCTCAGTCAATACTTGAGGGACCACCACCACCTATTCCTCGGGGCCCAACCTCTCTTAAGCCAACATTAGAAACCATACCAGAAGTGTTATCGAGTCGGGAAATGCAAAGTGAGCTCATTTCACAAGCTCCTAGCGAAAGGTCTGCACCAATTGACACCCAATTGAAAGGAGGTAATCTGCCACCACCTAGCCTTGTCTTCCCATGCAATGATAAAGTTATTGATGCTAATGAGGACATGGCAAATGAGATGTGGGCCGCAGTTCATGAGAAAGTTAATGAGAACATGTCTTCTATTAGTTCGCCTCCATTCTCTGAGGTGGATTTTACCAGGGGCACGGAAAACAACTTTAGACGCCCAAGCACCCAGGAGGAAGTTCAAACAATTGTTTCTCCCAGAAGTAAGCATACAATGAAAACCTTACCATCATATCTGGGAGAATATGAGAACTGTTCTCAAACCTTGAGGATACCCTCCATGCATAAAAGGTTGACAAAGGAGAAGGATATGAGTATGGTGCAAGCTATTTTGTCGGCACCAGTGGCTTGTACCTTACCTTTGCTTGATTTGATAAAAATTCAACCTGAGTTGTGGAATGATATTGCCACATGTTTGTCAGAGCAGGTATTGCTACAAAAGGGTTACCATGAGTGTACTATACACCCTGAGACAAAGCATGTTATGCCAGTTCCTATCAACAAAGTAGGAAAATTTTGTGAGGACGATCAGGGAAATGCTACCCTCCCATTAGAAGTGCGAAAAGTATCTTCAACTGCAATACTTGATAGTGGCGCAGGAGTGGGCATTGTGACAAGGTCCATTTGGGAAAAGTGGGGCAAACCAGCTATTAGGAGTACCAGGATGCGCTTGCAGCTAGCAGATGGAAGCCTAGAACATCCCCTTGGGCTACTTGAGAACATATTGGTCACCACATGTGGGATTGAATATGAGCACACCTTTGCAGTAGTGGATTTTGGAAAACATCCAAACTATGAAGTGATATTGGGTAGACCATTCATGCGACAATTTCAAATGATTCAAGATTGGGGATACAATTATTTGTACCTCCGACATGACTCTGTCATCACAAGGGTCAACCTAAGGAATCACTCATATCGTGATGTAACAAGGTCTCCAATAGATGAGTTTGATTCTGCTTCATCTGAGGGCTCAAGAGTTACATTGTCAGATGGGCGAGAAGATCTGTGGATGTGTGGAGCCTCATGTAGGGATTTCAACACTGAGAGACTTAAGGGTAATCGAAGTGTATCAGACGAGGCATACATTCCACAACCCTTCCCTGAGCATTTAATTGATCCATTAGAATGGAGTCATGTCCTTGCAACATTATCGACATGTGCTTTACCGAAGCCAATTCAATTTTGTGACTCAGATGGATATGATATTATTCCTATACGAATGGTACAACCACGTGCCCTTCTAGATGATTTGTACTATAGAGATACATCCACAACAGCTATGCATGTCGAGGAAGTCTCAGTAGAGGACTTAACACTCGAATCTGCTAATGATGCTGATGAGGAAGATGGATGGGACTCTGATTTTGATAATGATGGGACAATCCCTGAGGAAGAGTTAGAAAAGGCACGCTTACTCTTGAGAGGAAGGGAGGTTCAAGTAGAGATCTCTTGAAGCCGACCTAAACGTAAATGTTGTAAGAGCCATAAGAGAATCAGTAGACAAGATGAGCGGGAACAACGTGAGAGACTACAAAAAGAAAAGGAGGAGTCTAAGAGTGAAAACTCTCGATCACCACCTCACTTCTCAGGAAAGAACGGATATCTATACTATGTCCAAGCACAAGATAGTATCAAAGACCAAGTCAAACGATCAGATGGATTCCAAGCAGAGGAAAAGCTAACAACTGTTAGCAAAAATCGTAAAAAAACGAAGAAATAAAAACCAAAACTCAAGTCTAAAACCGATTCAAAAAAGAGTGTAGGAAGTGCAAAGACAACGGTTGAACAAAAAAATCCGATGCAAGATGGCAAAGGAGAGCTCAAAACCGCATGGTCTTCAATGAGTGAAGACTGAAGTGGACAAGAACAAGGTCTCAATGTTCCTCCCAATTTCACACAGTACACTCTTCAAGATCGGAAGATTGTTCTTCAACAGCCCATGCGACAAAAACCAAGCGTGCGAGGGGTTTCATACGATGGTCCAGAAGATGCAAAAAAGATTGATATTGCTAAGCCAGGAGAAGAGCCTCGCTATGTGTGGATTGCCACAGACTTGTCCTTAGATGAGGAGAAGTTATTGATTCAAACAATAAAGGAGTATCGCGATGTTTTTGCTTGGAGTTATAAAGACCTCAAAGGAGTTGATCCAAGCATATGTCAGCATACAATACCATTGCGAGAGGATGCAAAACCCTCCAAGCAACGTCCTTATACTTACAATGAAAACTTCGCACGGAAGATAAAGGAAGAAATAGACAAGCTCTTAGAGGCAGAATTTATCTATGAGATTGAACACACTGAATGGGTCTCCCCTATTGTAGTGGTGCCCAAGAAAAATGGAAAACTTCGAGTATGTGTAAACCTCAAGAAGGTAAATGCAGCTACTGTGCGTGATCATTACCCACTTCCAATCACGGATCATGTTCTGGAACGAGTTGCTGGGAAAAAAGCATACAGTTTCTTGGATGGATTCTCCGGGTACAATTAAGTGTCAATTTATCCAAAGGATCAACACAAGACAGCCTTTGCTATTGAAGATGGCATCTTTGCCTATCGTGTTATGCCATTTGGTCTAACAAATGCACCAGCAACCTTTCAGCGGTTAACGAGTCATGTATTCAAGGAGAACCTTAGGCAATTTCTTGAGATTTTCATGGATGATTTATGTGTTCACTCACAAGAGCGTGATGATCATATAGAACACCTGAGACTTGTGTTTCAAAAGTGTCAACTTTATCGTATATGCTTGAATCCTGACAAGTGCAAATTCATGGTAAGACAAGGGAAAATTTTGGACCATATTGTTTCTCGCAATGGGATTTCAACAGATATGGATAAAATTGATGTCATTGTCTCATTACCTCGGCCTATCAACCCTAAAGGGGTACAAACATTCATGGGACATTGTGGCTATTACCGTAGATTCATCTACATGTACGCTGTCCTAGCCAGACCATTATATGCTCTTCTTGTAAAGTTTAATTGGACTGATGAGTGTGAGGAATCCTTTGAAAAGTTGAAGCAAGCATTAGTGACTGCACCCATCTTACGGGCACCAGATTGGAACCAAATCTTTCATGTCCATATTGATGCTTCCAACTTTGCAATTGGATGTATTTTGGCTCAATCGGGAGAACACAATAAGGATTTCCCAATCTCATATGCTAGTCGACAGTTGAACAATGCTGAGAAGAATTACACCACAACAGAAAGAGAAGGTTTATCCATGATATATGCAGTGAAAAAGTTTCGCCATTACCTTTTGGCAAACAAATTCATATTTTTTGTGGACCATCAAGCATTGCTATATTTGGTGAATAAACCTTGTGCAACTGGAAGGATTGTGAGGTGGTTTATCATCCTTCTTGAGTTTGATTTTGAAGTTGCAGTTCGAAAAGGAACAACTCATCTAAGGGCAGATCATTTGTCTCGAATCACCTCCGGCGAAGCTCCTGTGGGTGTGGATGATGATATGTTAGATTCAACACTTTTCCTTGTAGAGACAGCTCCTAGATGGTCTGAATCCATTTTAGAAATTTTGACAAGTGGGCAGATACAACTAGCGGGTCCTAATGTGGACCTATGGCGACCATTCAAGTTAATCTCAGGGAGATTATATCGTCAGGGTAATGATGGAGTGTTGAGGCTTATACCTAACCCCGACCAATATGAGGAGATCTTGGAATGGGCACATGCAGGTATCGATGGAATCCATGCATCAGCTACTACTTGTGTGCGACGTATCTCTCAGGATGGGCAAAGGTGGCCTACCATGCATGCAGATGCTGAAACATTTGTTCGTAACTGTGCTTCATGTAAAATTCAAAAGCCAATTCATAATGTCACATTATTCCAAATTTCAACTACACCAAGTTGGAGTAAGTATATTGTGGACTATCTTCAGCATGGTCATGTGGATCAAACAATTCCTAAACATCGAAAGCATGCTATTAAAATTGAAGCGGCAAACTATATGCTGATAGAGGGCCAACTCTACAAGAGGGGCAAGGATGGCAACTTACGCATGTGTGTATGTGAAGCTGACTATCTGAAAATCTTAACTCATGCACATGCAGGTGTTGGGGGTGGACATTTTTCGGGTAATACCACAGCTAAGTTGATTAGGTGGTCTGGGGTTTGGTGGCCAACCTTACAAATGGATGCCGAAGAATATGTGAAACGTTGTGACGATTGTCAAAGGACCAAACCTCCCATCACAAAGGACAATATGCCGTTGCGGCCTATGTTAAGCACACGTGCTTTTGCAAAATGGGGTATTGATTTTGTCGGTCCCATTAAACCTCCAGCTCGTCACACGCATGCTGAATATATTATAGTCGCAACTGACTATTTGACCAAATGGGTTGAGGCAAAGGCAACAGTCAAAAATGATGCCAGAACCACAGCCAAGTTCTTGTATGAGTACGTGTTTACACGCTATGGCTTACCTATTGAGATCGTTAGTGATCAAGGTGTACACTTTGTAAATGAAGTCATAGAATTTTTGCTTCAAGAATTTATGGTAATTCACAAGCGTTCTGCACCCTATCATCCCCAGACCAATGGACAAGCCGAGAGTACTAACAAGATTCTCTGCACAGTATTCACAAAGATTGTTGAGGGACATAGGACTGATTGGGAGCAAAAGTTGCACTCAGTTCTTTGGGCATATAGGACAGCGTATAAAACATGTGTGGGCACAACCCCATTTGAACTTGCTTTTGGATTAGACGCAATTCTTCCCATTGAATTTCTTGTACCTACTCTACGAGTAGCTAAACAATTGGATTGGACTGGTCATGAGCTTTCACAACGCGTTGACGAATTGGAAAAGCTTGATGAGACCCGCTTATTGGCGGTAATGGGGATGTATGCTGAGAAGAGGAGACAAAAGCAATGGTACGATAGAAATGTAACAACTGGCCCATTCAAAAAAGGAGACCTTGTGCTCTTGTACACACTTAAGAAGCATAAGAGAAAGCTCAAGAAACGTGGCCTAGGACTGTTTGTGATTAATGAGCTTACTCCAAGTGGTGCAGTGCGTTTAGAGACACTAGAAGGTGAGCAAATGCCTAACTTCATTAATGGAAGTCGTCTCAAGAAATACAATGAACCATTAACTGAAGCCATGCTTCAACAGATGCATGCTGCACAAACACGGAAAGAAGCACTTGACCTACTCAAACGTCAGGCTCAAGAGGAGGCTAAAGCTAGAGTTGCAAAAGCCAAGGAGCGTCGCAAAGCTTCTATGTTGGCCATACAGTTGGCTACTGATGAACCATATGTCGATCCATTCAATATTCAAGTGTGCCTCCATCTTCATGAGACTACCTACTTTGTCTCTGCTTTAATTGACTCTGGTGCAAATTATAATGTTCTCTCGTTTGACACCTGGATAGCCTTGGGTCAACCACCACTTGTGCAAATTCATGTGGACCTACGAAGCTTCTCCGGAGAAGATAACCCTATAGAGGGAAAATGTGTCATTATGACGACCATTCAGGATCACTAGATGTCAGTGTCCTTTTATGTGGCACGTAAGTCCAAGGCAGTAGTAGAGGTTGTTCTCGGTAGATCGTGGTTAAGTGCTATCAATTGCTCATTAGATTGGAAGAATAGACAATACAAGTTGCAAATTGATTCTGATTGCATCTTGGGATCTGCTACTCCACGAGCTTTATCTTGTCAAAGGGGTAATGTTTCTACCTTACACAACCCACTCTCAAAATCTGCTCTTGAAGCTCCAAAACAAATGATGTGGATAATTGATGAGTACTCAAGTGAGGGCCATGGCTGGCATGTTCCAACTACTCTAGTTGCTGCTCAAAGAAGGCCGGGCAAGAAGGAATTATCAATGTGGCTATCCAAAGATGCGTACAAACTTATACCATCTAGTCCAGTTGCTAAGCCTCTTAAGAAGCACATCATTTCCAAGCCTAAACCTCGGATTGTTACTCGATGGGTCCCAAAACATGTTCTTAAAGCACAAGGCTATTATGAGGGTGCAACAGCAATTTGGCTTCCAAAATGCCATGCTTTGCTAGGGGTAAAAGAGTGTTTCAGAAAGATTCCAAAAGCCACCCTTGATTTTCCATATCAGTGGGTGCAAAAGAAATCAACACAAACTCTTCAAGAAAGGAAAGGTGGCTGTGATTGATCTACCAAAAAGCTTCAATTGTAGTGTTAATGCCTTATCTTTAGTTTTTGGTATATCCTTTTTAAGAGGTGGGAATTTTAGCAATTGTCTTGGAATTTGAGCAAGATAAGAGGATTTAGGCATTGAAATGCTAGAATCTATGCTCAAATGAGACTCATTTGGACTTGTCTTAGGTACACAAGTTGATGGTTGAATTGTGTAACAAGGAGAAATCGGGACAACCGGTGTTTCATTACATGTTTTAGGAAGATCAACACTAGTAGATTTGTAGGTGCTATCACAGCCACCTTTCCTTTCTTGAAGAGTTTGTGTTGATTTCTTTTGCACCCACTGATATGGAAAATCAAGAACATGTTTTGGGACCCATCGAGTAACAATCCGAGGTTTAGGCTTGGAAATGATGTGCTTCTTAAGAGGCTTAGCAACTGGACTAGATGGTACAAGTTTGTACGCATCTTTGGATAGCCACATTGATAATTCCTTCTTGCCCGGCCTTCTTTGAGCAGCAACTAGAGTAGTTGGAACATGCCAGCCATGGCCCTCACTTGAGTACTCATCAATTATCCAGATCATTTGTTTTGGAGCTTCAAATGCAGATTTTGAGAGTGGGTTGTGTAGGGTAGAAACATTACCCCTTTGACACGATAAAGCTCGTGGATTAGCAGAGACTTCCTCTACTTGCAGTGCTGTTGTGGATGTATCCCTATAGTACAAATCATCTAGAAGGGCACGTGGTTGTACCATTCGTATAGGAATAATATCATATCCATCTGAGTCACAAAATTGAATTGGCTTCGGTGAAGCACATGTCGATAATGTTGCAAGGATATGACTCCATTCTAATGGATCAATTAAATGCTCAGGGAAGGGTTGTGGAATGTATGCCTCGTCTGATACACTTCGATTACCCTTAAGTCTCTCAGTGTTGAAATCCCTACATGAGGCTCCACACATCCACAGATCTTCTCGCCCATCGGACAATGTAACTCTTGAGCCCTCAGATGAAGCAGAATCAAACTCATCTATTGGAGACCTTGTTACATCACGATATGAGTGATTCCTTAGGTTGTTGACCCTTGTGATGACAGAGTCATATTGTATCCCCAATCTTGAATCATTTGAAATTGTCGCATGAATGGTCTACCCAATATCACTTCATAGTTTGGATGTTTTTCAAAATCCACTATTGCAAAGGTGTGCTCATATTCAATCCCACATGTGGTGACCAATATGTTCTCAAGTAGCCCAAGGGGATGTTCTAGGCTTCCATCTGCTAGCTGCAAGCGCATCCTGGTACTCCTAATAGCTGGTTTGTCCCACTTTTCCCAAATGGACCTTGTCACAATGCCCACTCTTGCGCCACTATCAAGTATTGCAGTTGAAGATACTTTTCGCACTTCTAATGGGAGGGTAGCATTTCCCTGATCGTCCTCACAAAATTTTCCTACTTTGTTGATAGGAACTGGCATAATATGCTTTGTCTCAGGGTGTATAGTACACTCATGGTGACCCTTTTGTAGCAATACTTGCTCTGACAAACATGTGGTAATATCATTCCACAACTCAGGTCGAATTTTTATCAAATCAAGCAAAGGTAAGGTACAAGCCACTGGTGCCGACAAAATAGCTTGCACCATACTCATATCCTTCTCCTTTGTCAATCTTTTATGCATGGAGGGTATCCTCAAGGTTTGAGAACAGTTTTCATATTCTCCCAGATATGATGGTAAGGTTTTCATTGTATGCTTACTTCTGGGAGAAACAATTGTTTGAACTTCCTCCTGGGTGCTTGGGCATCTAAAGTTGTTTTCCGTGCCCCTGGTAAAATCCACCTCAGAGAATAGAGGCGAACTAATAGAAGACATGTTCTCATTAACTTTCTCATGAACTGCGGCCCATATCTCATTTGCCATGTCCTCATTAGCATCAATAACTTCATCATTGCATGGGAAGACAAGGCTAGGTGGTGGCAGATAACCTCCTTTCAATTGGGTGTCAATTGGTGCAGACCTTTCGCTAGGAGCTTGTGAAATGAGCTCACTTTGCATTTCCCGACTCGATGACACTTTTGGTATGGTTTCTAATGTTGGCTTAAGAGAGGTTGGGCCCCGAGGAATAGGTGGTGGTGGTCCCTCAAGTATTGACTGAGCTTCTCTAATGAGTTGCTGATGTACAGCTAGATTGATCTTCTCCTCTCACGAGGGTTTGGGTATTCTTGAAGCTTCTTGGGTAGCTCAGATAAAGCTGCAATGCGACTTCTATGAGCATCAATGATGGCCTCTAGAGTCTCATTCACTTTATCCACAAAAACAGAACCCCCAGAACTATCCTCAGTCGTACTAGCCTCATCTTGTTTAGTACTAGGCCCAGGTTGAGGTTGATGCTCCTCATGCACTTCTTGGGATGTAAAAGTTTGATCCCTCATGTTTTGTTTAGAGGCTTCTTGAGAACTAGTGGATGCACTTTTAGTTCGCTTGTTTCGGTTCTTCTTCCTCCTAGTGGTCTTTTTTCTATTGGACTGTAGGGTCTTGTCCACTAGATTTGTCTTTGCATCCCTACTTCGAGGTGTCTCATGAGTCTGTATTTCGGCATTTCGTGTCTGTGATCTAGTCATGACTCTAAGTGGCATGACATCCTCATTCTCAGATGAAGGTGGTGATGGAACTGTGCCTACAAGGTTGAGTGAGACCTTTGGTTGAGAGGTGCCTTCCTCATGTGGTTTCAGCAGACAATCCTTTGGGAAGTGTTCTACACAACACCCTAGACAATATCTTTCAATTGGTGAAAACTGTGGTACTGTTGTATTGGACCGAGATGCTTGCCTTGAGCGATGTGGACAATCACGAGCCCAATGGAGTTCTCCGCACTCATAACAGGGGCCCATTGGTTTGGCCTCTACTTTCCTTGGCTGCCATTGACCTGAGGGGCCTGGAGTCCTAGGTTGGTAGCCGCCTAGCAGCATTAAAGAGTTTTGTTCCCCTGGTTGAGTCTCCAGTGCTTGGCTTGGGTATGCGGGACTTTCAAAGATATTTTCTTTGGATGAATATGATGCGTATTCCTCCTCCACATAGCCCGGGTTTACTAAGTCTCTACACAGATTTGAATTGTCGTAGTCGACAACCCTTACAGGAGCAGTACCTGGAGCAGGAGGTTGAGCACCAAGAACAGGTCGTGCTTGCTCTTGTGCCATAGGTGGCTTACGTTCAAAATTAGTATACTGTTGATACATTTGTGGAGCCACTCCACCCCTTGGCTGCTCACGTTCCTGTCTCATTCCCGCAATGCGAGTACATTCCTGTGTGGTGTGGGTAAAGTTTCAAGCACAGGCTTGGCACCACTTTTTTGTGGGTTGGTTTGTGACTAGAGGAGAAAAGGTATTACATTCCTCTATTTTATGGTTACCGCCACATATGCTCCACAAAGATGAGGACCTGTAGGAAGTACACTCCTCACTCTCTGCTGCTGTTGTTGTGGCTGCATGGGTGGACGATAGGTCTGTCCCAATCTCCGTAGTACTAGGTTAGCTATCTGGTCTGGATTTACTAGCGCGCTAGACCCTGAACTTTGGTCATCTCTCCACTGATCTCTAGGTTTCACCTCTGGGTCAGAATCATCTTGGAACTTGAAGTTATCGGTGAAATCCATAGCATTATGGCAACACTCATTGAAATTTGTATGTTTCTTCGCATAGAGATGTGTATGCAGTGTTGAATTTTTGAGTCCTTTTAAGAAGAGAGAAATTAATCGACTTTGGGCGGGCTTCTCATCCTCTGGGCAACGATTAATGTACTGCTTCATTCTATTTACACAGTCTCTAACACTCTCATTCTCGCCTTGCTTGAAAGAGTAGATGTGTGCTACCGTGTCATGTTGAATTCCCATCAAGGAAAAAGCAGCAATGAATCTCTCTTCCAAAACTCGTAAAGAAGATTTGTCTGAAGCCTCTAATGCCTGAAACCAAGCCAGGGCTTTTCCCTCAAGAGTGAGTCCAAATCCTTCAATTTGAGTATGCTTATCGGCCACTTGCTCAGCTCGAACTGCTTGCCTAAATGCTGCTACATGGTCGTATGGATCTCCCGATCCTTCATACTTCTTTACCAGTTTCTGAAGAGTTGATGGCCTTACTTGTCTTGAATACTCATCATAGGGCCTACGGCCTCTCACTCTCAGTAGGAATTGTTCCTGTCTTTGGAAAGATGGTCCACATGTTTCCAAATTTGGTGTGGGTACCCTATTACCAACCTCACCAAACCCCTCCAAAGATCTTGTCACCCGCATTTCAGGAAGTGGGAGGCCGAGTTGGCTCCCCTACCCTCCGATTGTTATAGTGAGAAAGATGTTGTGGTGTGACCGGTGGTCGCACATTTGGTGTAGGACGATATCTTGGTGCTAGAGTTGGGCTACTAGCAGTGGTCCACTTGGATGTTGAGGGTCCCTCTCTAGTGAACTCTCGTAGGGGAGGAGCAACAGTTTCTCCAAGAAAGGCTGTCTCTCCCGGTTTGGCTGTATTTGTTGAGAACACTTCCATGAATAATGGTTGTCCTTTCCACGTGAGTTCCCGAATCTCTTTCCAATCTAAGGTTCGGTATTCATTGGCCCATTTATCAATTATTCTGTTCATGTGTCCTGCAAGCTTCTCAACTACCACCACATGAGCTAGAGGAAGATCTAGCTGTGGCAATCTAGTTGTGACATAATATCCCTCTAACGAGTCCTTATAGATCTCTTGAAGTGGGTCATCCTGCAAGACCTTTGTCACTGGAATTTGTCGTACAAACTCCCATTGATTCTCAGCCCCCTGATCCATTTTACACTTGCCTTTCCTATCCCTTTCCAAGTTTAGATCTACAAGAAGTAAATCATCTATGGATGGTTTTGAGGACTGGGCATTGGAGGGTCCAGGCATGTCCGGCTCAATGAGCCAGTCATCTCTAGACTCCCTTGCTCTGGAAAATTTTGATAAGTCTAAGAACTCGGTTTTAGAGAGCTCCCCTAATTTGTCTACATTTTCTGGATGGTAGGTGACTTCGTAGCGAACACCATCTCCACCCATGTACATGTTATCCTGGTCATTGACTAGAGGTGCTCTATCAAGTTCTGAGAAAATGTCTGCGATCTTAACAAGATACCGTTGTTGTGGATCCCTAAAGATCTCAGCTCCTTGAGCATTTGTGTAGACATATTGGAGTCTCACATTGAGTGTTAACTCCATGGTGTCGGCTTCAAATGGATTAAAAGATCTTGTGGGTGTTCTATTTGGGGCTACGGACTGACTATTTGACGGCCCAAAATTGTCCATGGACAATGAACTAGTTGTTCTGGAGAAAAGGGTATCGGATTGGGATTCAGAAAGGGTTTCAGCAATATCTACCAAATTGCCTACCGATTGGGTCCCACTTTCCTGCGTAGGTACTCTAGAAGGTTCCCTAGGCCCTATGGCAGAATCTATAAGACGTCCCGACCGCAAGTGCATAAGGTCAATTTTTTTTGGTTTTTTATGCGTTTTTGTTTTTATTTTTGTTTTTGTTTTTTTTAAATACATATATATATATATATATATATACGTATATATATATATATATATATTTTAACCTACCTAATCACTAAATGCAACCAAAATGAGTATGTGTGGTGTCACTATCTATCTTATTTTTATTATTATTATTTTTTTAATGATTTTTTTTAAATGATTTTATGATTTTATGTTTTTACTTTCTTTTTAAAAAAAAAAAAATTTTACACAAAAATTATGAATCACACTAAAAAAATACTAATTATGCACAAAGTTACAAAAATTAAAAAATGTAAGTTACACTAATTATGCAAAAAATTAAAAAAAATGAAAAATTACAACATATGCAAAAAAGTAGACTCCTAAAAAACACTTAATTTATAGATTTTTTTAAAAAAATTTTCTTTTGTTTTCTCTTGGTTTTTCTCCTTTTGTTGTTTTTTTTGGTTTGTTTGTTTGTTTTTTTTAAAAGTACTAATAAATTTCGTGTCAATTACAAAAAATATGAATCTACTAATTATGCACTCAATTACAAAAATAAAAATAAAAAAATACACGCTACTTTACTTATGCAAAACTTTACAGAAATTTTAAAAAATGGATTCAAACTACAAAAATAAAAATTGTTTATCTTCCTTTTTTTTTCTCTTTTTCTCTCTTTTTTTTTCACCTTTCTCTCTTTAAAAAAAATAGTAATTATATTTTTTATTATTTTATTATTTTCATTATTATTATTATTATATTATTTTTTAAAACTGCAAAGAAAAAAAATAAAAAAATAAAAATTAAGAAAATAAAAAAAAAGAAAAATTACTAACCTTTTCTTCGGCCGGTGCGCCTTCTTTCTCAACGCCGCCGGACTCCCCTGCTCTGCAGTCCGTTGCCTTCACGTGCTTTGCTTTTATGATCTTCACTGCTGGCTGCCAGTGTCTTCACTCCGCACAGCAGCAGTCGACCGGTCACCTTCACGTCGGCCTTCAACGCCTTCTGCACGTCTTCGCTCTGCTACTCCACCCTTTTGCTCCTTCTTCAACGGCCACCACTGGTGTTGCTGCAGCAGCCGGCCGCTTCTTCTTGCAGGCCACGTGCCCGGCCTTTGCACGCTGCTCTCAAGCCAGCCCACAGCTTCTTGCCTTCTGCTTGCCGGCCAGTTCACGTTTTTTTATTTTTTTTTGCTGCGCCTTGCCGGACGTGCGGCCAGCCTTCGCTTCTCAGCTGCCCCGCCTTCACAACTGGTGTGCCTCCGTCGGTTTCCAGTAGCTTAAGGTCGTGCCTTTTGCTGCTGTGCCTCCCCGCCCTACGCCTTTGCTCGCTGCTCTCAAGCCAGTCCACAGCTTCTTCCACGGCCACGTCATTTGCATCCACGTCAGCTGCAGCCACTGCCAGGCCTTTCGCCTTCTACAGCTGCAGCCTCTGCCAGCAGCTTACCTCTGCCAGTCCACAGCTTCTTCCACGGCCACGTCAGCTGCAGCAACTGCCAGGCCTTTCGCCTTCTACAGCTGCAGCCTCTGCCAGCAGCTTACCTCACTTCCACGCGGCCACTTCCTTCCACTGCTGCAAGTGCTTGCCTTCGCACCAGCCTTCAACGGCTGAGTGGTATTTTTTTTTTGTTTTTATTTTTTTAATTTTGCGGACCGCTTTCAAGAGCTACTAGAAGCTAGCACTCTCTTTTAAATATCGCTTGGGCTTGGCCTTGAGTGCCGTGGATACAGTGCTCTCCACACAAGCCTCTATAGTATAATAGCCTAATTAATGAACACACGCCTTGCAACCTTAATATATTACGCACTTTTTAAAATGCAAAGGTCGGTGCCTACGTGAAAAAGGAAAGGCTGAATGCCCCTCGCTTAGCAACTCTCTCCACTCTTTTTTTTTCCTTTCTCCCTTCTCTTTCCCTCTCTGCTCTCTTCCTTAAGCGGGCTTCACGCTTGGGAGCCTATGGAGCTTGCATAAGCTATGGAAGAGCTTTTTTTTATTTTTTTTATTTTTTTTATTTTTTTTACTAATCACATGTTAGCGAAAAGCATAAAAGCATGAAATGGCAAAAAAAAACAATGAATGTAAGCATAATGACGGTACTTGAAAAGCAATAACACATAAAAAACAATGCGAGAGAAACCTCAACCGCTCAATGGTTTTAATTTTTTTTGCTTCTAATCAAAAAACAGAAAACACACAAGGCGCCCTTGAGATCACACACTCGCAAACTCTACTCTAATCTACCCTAATCCACGATTTTGCAATCAATGGAGCACTTAGTAAGAAGTAATGGTTAACACCCTTCACTAACTTAGGTGTGCGTTCCCCGGCAGCGGCGCCATTGTTTGGGACATCATAGCATAGCGGAGGCTACACTCTAACCCACACACTTTGTCAATCCGTGAATGCAACCCGGTTAGCGCATAGAGGCTATCCCGAATGGGAGAAGATGAGTTAACCACACACTAATGACTTCTAGTCCTACTCAATCCTTCTTCAACACTCAAGCAATCAATCTAACATAATCAAGCATCAAGATTAGGCTACACTTAAGCACACAAATGCAACTTATGCAAAGAACCTAACATGCAAAGAGCTATCACACAAGTCTCAACTACACATCATTTCATGCACAAGCTTCATCACATGCACTCTACAAATCAGATTTTAGCATCAAAACATCATCAAGAAATCTAGATTGGCAAGTGTGTAGACCATAACCTCATATCATTGAAAATGTAGAGAATAGAGAGTACAAGATTGAAGCATGAATGGAGATGGAGAGCCTTGGAAGAGCACATGAGAAGGAGCTATGGAGCAAGCTCTCTCTATGAGCCTCTCAACCAAATGACCAAAGAGTCCCCCCTAGCACTCAAATGGGCCACCTTTTATACAAAATTTCTAGAACTCCCAAAAGTTCCCATGTGGGATTATTGTCAAGCCCTCTCCCACATTCATCTACAACTTGGAACTCTTTTCAAGAGCCCTAAGTGTCTTTTTTTGTTGCATCCTTGTATTGATCTTCATTCGTCATGCAACAGCACCACATCAGCACAATGAGTCCCCATAGATACGTGGGGCTTGCCTTGGAGTCCTCACAATAGCTCGCATGTGAGGGTGACACTAGGGCATGGTATGCCCGAGTTTCCACCTGGCTTTCAGGACACGGGCTCGAGATGGACCACCTCCCACCTCTTCAGTACAACTTGGAATCGCCTTTTCTCCGGTTCTCCCATGGGGACGTCAGCCAGATTATCCGGTTCGACCTCCTTAGCCTCCACATACACAGCATATGGATTGCACATCGGAGCTCCCACCGAAGATGCACTTCTACAGAGAGAATTTCTTCAGGCTTAGTGGCGAATGGCTTCATCTAGCAGCCAGGCTACCTAGGTATTCACATGTCGCATGCCATGCAGATCGCAGTTGGCCAGCTACGGGTATCCTCCCATCGCCTACGGGTGGGTAAAGCGCATATTCAGAGATGGAGAGCTTATACGGAGACCTCGAGAGGAGAGGATTTGCAGATTGTGCCACACAGGCGTTGAGACAGAGGAGCACTATACACTGCCTAGTGTACTATGAGATCCGTGGGAGGTACCACTTTCTCTTGCATGAGGGTTTTGGCCCATTATCCAGGATCATTGGAGCTTCGCAGACACAGAGAGTCACTCCTAAGAGAGTGTCGGCCACAACCATCACCCCTCCTTCCTCGCTAGCCTACCATCACTCTTCCAATTGGAGCTTCGCAGACACAGAGAGACTCCTAAGAGTGTCGGCCACAACCACCACCCCTTCTTCCTCTCGCTAGCCTGCCATCACTAGTTTCTTTTGGGTCTAGGGAGAGGATATCGGCATAGCAGACCCCACGGGTCCACCACAGGACGCCCTGTCCTTGAGGAGTGGAACGGGCTTGAGCACTTCCGAGTCCCGACGTACCCGGTGTCCCTAGCCCATAGGATGCCAACCACAATCCTCCCATCAGCTCCAGACCCTGGACATGCTCCACCACCACCACACCACCTTCTCACGTACCATGACAGAAGGGGACCTCTCGGCCATAGTCAGAAGCAGACCCCACGGGTCCACCACAGGACGCCCCGTCCTTGAGGAGTGGAACGGGCTTGAGCACTTCCGATGTACCCGGTGTCCCTAGCCCATAGGACGCCAACCACAATCCTCCCATCACCTCCAAACCCTGGACATGCTCCACCACCACCACACCACCTTCTCACGTACAATGACAGAAGGGGACCTGTCGGCCATAGTCACTAACTAATCTACTTGAGAGAGGCGTACCCTCTACTGGAGGATGATTTGCCCATGGTGCTTCATATTCTTAGGCCCTCTGACCTCCATGATGAGATTCTCTTGTACTAGTGCTTATATATCCCATGTACTCCCACATGATGATGATTATATCAGCCTCTACTTTCAGAGAGCTATGTTAGTTGTACTTGTTTTGTTTTCCTTTTCCATGATGAGACATATTATGGATAGCAGACGTTTAATATAACTTTCAGAGAGCTATGTTAGTTGTACTTGTTTTCCTTTTCCTTTTCTTTAGGAGACGTTTAATATAACTTTCTTTCTTTCTTTCTTTCTCCCGGGACTCTTCTGTATGCTTTCCATGTATACAGCTGTGAACAACACTACCTTATATTGGTTGCCGACTCAGAGGAGAGGGGAGAGAACCCTAAGGCATAAGTGTATGGGACTGGTTTACAGAAGGTATAGGGATGGCTGAGAACTGTAGCATGCTTTTAGGCTGCCATACAGCGCTCCATACAGCGCTGTCCACCTCAGACACACAGCTAAAGAAGCCTCAGACGTGTGTACAATCGGGGCCCATACGTGTGAGTTTACAGGGCGGACTGCAGGGCTGAGACGGGCTGCAGGGATGGGTGCGCTACAGGGGTGACTCGCCATCTGAAAAAAGCAACTGTATGGGGTATTTTAGGCATCTTTAGCCATAAATGGTTTTAATGCTCAAAATGGGGAGAAGAAAGCTAGGCACCCTATTGTTTTGGGACTATGCTTACTTTTTTGGGTGTTTGATTGCTTGTTTGGGGGTACAAGCTCCTAAAAGCCTGCATGCTTGAAGCGTGGGCTGAAAGGTGACCTTTGTGAGTGAAAACTGAAGCTTGTATGCTCTGTGAGGGAAAAAGGACGAAAGGACCAGATGTACGAGAGATCAGAGTAAATCAACACAGCATGAAATGGATGAATGAGTATATGAATAATGGTGAATGTAATCCAGTACAAGAGGGCCTCTGATGTGAGGTGACCTTCAGGAAGTAGACCGGCGAAGAAGCCAGGACGAAGTCTAAGCAAGAGGACGGTCGATGATGAAGGCTTGTGTCGACGACAGCGGTAGCACTCTGAGTGATGTAGATGTCGAAGGCTGCACAACGCAGGACTGAGAAAACGCAGATGTGCTGCTGAATACTGTGGGAGCACACCGGCTGCAGTGTGGTGTGGAGCACTGATGCTCGATGATAAAGCAGTGGTAGGGATGCCGCTCTGGATTGCTGGATGCTCTGGGAGCAGGGCGCTGAACTGCTGCTTCTGGATGATGAAAAAGATCACCGAGCTGCTGCTGTTGTGTGCTGCGCAGGTGGTATAGCCGATAACGAGCAGAATGATGATTACGTCGATCAGCCGGGCTGCTGCTGTGTGCAGGGGGTAGAGCTGACGGTTGGATGTCGATTGACGATCAATGTGATGATGAGTTAAAGGAGGGGCAGCATGGGGTTTATATAGAGCTGCCCCCCCTCCCCCCCCCAAAAGGACCAGGTCGGCTGGCCCTGTCGGCCAGCTTGGCCGACCTGGTCAAGAGCCTTTTTAGGCCTTTTGTAAGGCCAATAATGAGGGCCTTCTTGGGCCCTTTTGGAGGACCTTTTTGCGCCCCCCCCCCCCCCCCCCGCGGCAGCCCTTTTGGGCCTGATAGTCACACATCCCCTCTCCGGCCAAAAAAGGGACCATGAGAGAAGATGAAGAAGATGGTAATTGGGTGAAAAGAAACATGACGAAGTATTTGGCATGTTGTGGGTGTAGATCATTCGTTTGTCTCTTCGTTTTTTTTGTAGAGTCTTTTGAGTTTGGGTTGAACAGGATCAATGCCGCAATGCAAGGGGTTTTCAAATGCACGAACGCCCATATGGGTTTTCGTTCACGCATGCGTCCCAAACACAAAAAACAGAAAGCAATGCAAAGGGTATACAAGATGGTAAATGCTATGGAGTGGGTTTTCACATGAGTAGTGCCCTCATGGGGTTTTCACTTACTCATGCGCCCTTCACAACAATGATAGATAATACGAATGGTGAGGATGGTCCCCCTCTCAAGATGCTGAGGGTGATGATGGAGGACATATGCTGATCTGCTTGCGAAGACGTTGGAGGATAGGCCGATTGACAGACTTTGCAAGAATGTCGGCATGGTTGTCTGGCGTAGGAATGTACTGGAGCCTGATGCTACCAAGCTCAACCTGCTCCCTGGTAAAGTGAAAATGAACACCAACATGCTTGGTACGGTTGGAAAAAAATAGTATTGCGAGCAAGGGCAATCACACTCTGACTGATATGTTATCTATCCTTTATAGCCATTCGTATTCTGCCACGCCGCCTGTTCGAAGCTTAGCATAAACTAAACAAGAGCGCGGCGTGCATGAATGGTGTGCATAGTAGGACGATAAAGAGAATTGGATAGGCTTCAGGAAGGCCAAAGGGGCGGCACGATCACCTTTCACTAGGTCATGGTCACCCAAAAGGCTAGACTAGACTGGTGTAGGTAGCTCGATCGACTGAACATCTCAGCCACTGGCGGTTGCTCGCCTAGTGGAATCATGCTTTCAGTTAATGAACGAAGCTCGGAAATGGTAGTTGCGGTGTCCATGGGAACGTGCATCTCCTCAAGAAGCTGACGGAAATACAAAGCCTCAGTGGTGGTGTCATAGAGGGCGTGGTACTTGGCCTTAGCTGAAGAACCTGCTACAGTATCCTGCTTCTTGCTAGACCAAGAGAAAGGGCTAGATCCAAGTGAGTACAAATAACCACCATGAGAGCGCCGAGAATCAATAACACCGGCCCAGTCGGAGTTCGTGTAACCACGCAGGGTGAACCCACGACTGAAGTGAAGTCCGAACATATAGGTACCCGCTAGATAGTAAACAACAGTTTGTGTAACCATGTAAGGTGAACCCACGACTGAAGTGAAGTCCGATCATATAGGTGCCCGCTAGACAGCGAACAACCCTCATCTCACTGAACTCCAATGTGGCTCCTTCGGAGCATTGAAATACTGACTTAATATGGATGTGCAATAGGAAATGTCAGGTCTAAAGTTAGTGAGCCATATGACCTTAGACGAGGGCGATCCACAAGGGACGCCTCCCATGAGCTATAATGGCAAGAGAAGGCCATAATGACAAGTGGAGAGCCACACAATAGCTGAGGTGACAAGTGTGAGGCCACTTGTCTCACTTTGATCCACTTTCTAACAAGTGTCAGGCCACTTGTCTCACTTTTATCCACTTTCTTGCCACACGTCCCAATCTAAGAGATGGGTCCTTCCACAAACTTTATCTCTAAAAATATTTGAACTGGTAGCCCATTTGTCAACTCTTGGTATACGTAATGATGCGAACATAATTTCCTTGGAGTTGGGCCAAAAATAGCAACCCTCCTAGATTTTAGGAGTGTGATCCTTTGTATTCCAGGATAATCCCCCATTCCCAAAGCTTGTACTTTCCAAATATTTAGACGTCTTGGAGTCCACCAAACCCTTTTCATACTGGGAAATGTCTAGGCTGGTGACAGAGTGGGGGCTGCTTTCTGCCGATTTTCACATGGCTGCTGCTCTAGGCATGCCTGCTGCATGGCCTGTTTGCCATGCCAGGGGACACTCATTATTTGTTGCAAGATTTATAGCTACTCATGGCTTAGCTATTGGGTTTTTGAACAGATTCTTGGCTCTTGTGAAATAGGATGTTGGGCTGCTCAACTTTGGCACTTGTCAAAATAGGGACGTCACGATTGAATCCTCAACAAATGCTTGAGGAACAAGATGGTGATGGTCAAATAGACAAGGCTTCCAAATTTTTTCATAGAGGAGCAAGTACTCTTCCCCAACAACACCCCCCCTTCCCTCTCCACCCCCAAATCAACACCCCCCCCCCCTTCCCAGGCTTTTCCCCCCATCCCTCCTCTTTCTTCCCAGGTGCTTCCTTGTCCTCGTCCAGGCAAGCGGTTACACTAGTGTTGCTGACTATATTGATTATTTTCATATCACAAATGTGTGGCTGAAGGCAGGGGGACCGGCTGTTGGGATGCAATGTGGTGGTCTGTTTGGGTTGGTTTTTTCTTTCAGTTTCTTGCATTTTCTTAAGCACAGGTTTCATCAGAATTTGTCTACTCTACACATCATTTAGCAAGTTGGCCATGACATTACTCTGAATATTTTACAGGCTGCTGCTGTACCGTCTATTCTCACAGATGGAGATGTTGTCATGGCAGCCGAAACTGGAAGTGGCAAAACTCAGGCCTACCTTGCACCTCTTTTCAGTAAATTACTGAAAAGGATTCAACTTAAACGAGAGGCCGCAGGCACTCAATCTCTAAATGAGGCATATTTGTCAGAGAAGCAACACTTTGCCCTTGTATTATGCCCAAATGCCATGCTTTGTGAACAGGTGACTGAGATGGCCAATGCACTTCGTGACAGCGTTGGGGCACCGCTGCTGAAGGCTTCGGTTGTGTCCGGAGGTCAGGTTGGTATTATTTTACGCTTGCTATATTTTTCTTACCTACTGAAGATATATGTGTATATATATGTATTTTTCTTACCTATTAAAATACATATATGTGAACACTCCCTATGAGTGATTTCGATAATATTTAGTGATGTGATCAAGGAGAGCCTCTAAGGCTATAAAAGCACTGTACTTTGTGAACTTTAAATCAATCAATCATAAGTGAATCATTGTACCGTGCAATCCTGTGCAGTCATCTGCTCTCTTACTTTCAGTTAGTCACATCTCTCTCCCTCCTGCACGCACCATGGAGATCTTCTATCATCCTTAGCTCAGCTTAGCCGTCTAACCCTTTAGGTTTACATTTGGTATCAGAGCCACTCTCTTGGCCTTCGCCGGTGCCAAGCCATCAACTCTTGGTAACTGCCCCGCTTCTTTGTCTCCCGGCCTATATCTCTTGCAGCGCCGCTGCGGCCCATTGCTCCGCCAACTTGCCACCATTGCTCCGCCAGCCCTGGCGGTGCTCATGATAGTGAAGCGAGTGAGCTGAGCTGAGTGGGTTGCTCAACCGGCTGGGCGGACAGGGGGGCAAGGAGCCCAGCTGAGACGCCAGCCCACTAGGCGGAATTTGTGAGTGACCCCCTTCTCTGACTCTGGCCCGCACTTCGCCCCGCCAACACGTGCCTTGATCATGCTTTGCTGGGGTGTCTCCTCGCCTCTGGTGCGTCTCTTTGCCACCTATGCCAACATGACTTGCTGCTGACATCGGGCACCACATCAGCCATCGCTTCAAAGTTACAATAGCTCTGCCACCTCTATAAAGCACCGGCTTCCTCCACTCCCTGCTTCCACCTCTGACTGTGCACCTCTTTGCCTGCACCACCTGTGCAGCCGCCCACAAGCTCACCTCTGCCTGCGCCACCTTTGGAGCCATCCGTCGAATTTGGTTGCAACCAGCTTCTACGTGTGCGGCACGTACAGCCTCTTCAGGGATGCTTCCATGCCTTTTTTATCTAATGCTTCTACACCATGTTGTTGCTTCTACTCAGAGTTGTCATTAGTCTCTGCCTACACCATGGACCTCAACAGAAGTAGCACAAGAAAGCAGTGCTCTTCTCCAACTTGGAAGAGATAGAAAAGTACAAGGAGGTGTTGTCTTCACATCAGGTGTAGAGAGATGCCATATGAAGACATAGTGGCTATCCTCATTGACGAGGATCATTGACTTCGAGAGCAAGCTTCTGTTAGTCATGACATAGAGAGGGGCTACATGTCCAAAATGAAGAAGGGTAGACCCAAGGGAAAGCAGTCAAGTGCACATTCTCCAAGAAGCTGGGACACACCGAAGAAGGTTGCTACAAGCGGATTGCAAAAGAGTAGGAGTAGAATCATGCCAACCTAGTAGAACAGGAAGATGAAGAGTTTGGAGATCTCCAGAGAAGCCGGAAACCAGTACCTGAAAAAGCTCTCAAGCACTATCTCTTTCTCAAGTAGATGACAGATGGGCTTTTGAAGAATCTCTATGGTTGAGTCAAGGGTTCTCTACCCGAGATGTCCCTCAAAATCTGAATTAAATAAACCCTATGTGTGTGTTTTCTCTCTTATATCATTGTAATGCCTTACTTTATAAAAGGCTCCATTCCTATGTTACCCATGTTTTGAGTTAGGGGTGGATAGTTCTAGAAGCTGAAGAATCTCATGTGTGGTATCACGTCAGGTATGACCACTATGATCTTTTGCATCACATGGTGCCAGTCAGCCCAAATCACCTTAAGTAGGAAGGCTATTCCTCATAAACACCACCTAACTTTGAAGGGGGGATTGTTGGGATTCGGAGTCTCTTGTATATGCATGCTTCCTTTGAGTGTTAGTGTGTGTGAACACTCCCTATGAGTGATTTAGATAATACCTAGGTAGAGAGCCTCTAAGGCTATAAAAGCATTGTACTTTGTGAACTTTAAATCAATCAATCATAAGCAAATCATTGTACCATGCGAGTAGGAAGTCTATGTAGACAAGACAACACTTGTCCTGATTCCGCTCGCTGAAGCTCCCGCCTCCACCCTGCTCTGCGCGCCATCGCCCCCCCCCCCCTCCTCGCGGCCTTTTCCTTCCTTCCGCCCCCCGCTTGCTCCCCTCTGCTCGCCGCTGCGCCCCCCCCCCTCCTTCCTCGCTGCTGCGCCGCCCCCCCCTCCTTCCTCGCTGCTGCGCCTCCCCCCCCTCTTCGCCAGTTCGCCCCCCTCCCCTCTTCGCCAGTTTGCCCTCCCTCCCCGCTGCCTCCTGTTCGCCCTCCCTCCCCGCTGCCGCCAGTTCGCCCCCCCGCCTCTTCGCCTCTTCACGCCCGCCTCCTTTCAGCAGCGCCCCCCCCCCTCCTTCTCGCGTTGTCGCCGCCCCCCCCCCCCCCCCCCCCCTCTGGGCCTCTCCTCCGTTTTTCGCCCCCCCCCTCCCTCCTCTGTTGTGCTGCTTTTCACCCCTTGGGGGTTTTTGTTTTTTTTTCCTCATTGTCATCCGTCCTTCCGCCTCTTGGTGTGCAGCCCGCTTCTTGCAGGTTTTCCGCTTTCGCCTCGCCTTCGCTTGAGCTTCAGGCTCTGATGGAGACTCCTCCCGCCTCGCCTTAGAGGGACTCTTCCGCAGCCCCCTCGCCCGCCCCTGAGGTCATCCCCATCAGGCTTTCTCTTTCGCCGGAAGAGGAAGCGAGCCTCACCGCAGAGGTGGAACGCCTTCAGGCTCACTCCACCATCTGCTGTATAGTCGGCACTCGCCCCAGCAGAGGGGAGATCAGGGATCTACTTAAGGCTCGCCTTCTTGCAGATGTGGGCAAGATCCTGGATGTACAGCTCTTGGGCCGGGGACATTATCAGATCGAGTTCGAGGCCGCCCAGAGCGTTGCCAAGGTCCTTGCCATGAGTCCTCTGGATATCAGGGGTACTCGGGCTTTCTTCAGGCCTTGGCAGCATGGATTTGACCCAGCTGCGGCGGAGCAGGGAGAGCGCCTCTTCCATATTACAGTTTGTTTCCCTGGTCTCCGCCGGGAGTATCTTCCGCTCCTCTCCAGGCTCGGAGCATTGGTGGGCTCGGTTCTTGAGACGGGCCCCTCAGCAGCTTCAGTGGTGGCCAGAGCAGCTGGGCTACCTTCGGTCAGAGTGTTGGTATCTGACATCTCCTCCCTTCCTAAGGTCATTCAGCTACCTAGGATAGGGGGGGGGTGGATAGATCAGAGAGTGGAGTTCTCGGGGCTCCCGAACCAGTGCTTCATTTGCAGGCAGGTCGGTCATTTGGCCAAGGCCTGCCCTCGCAGGAGACCTCGGCCCTCACCACAGCAGCAGGCCACGGATGGCCCGCCCACAGATTCGGCTCGGCAGGCTGCCTCAGGGACACCTGCTCAGGCCACAGAGACCTCGGAGTGGCAGCCTGGACAGGGGCGCCGTCGAGGGAGACAGCCACAGCAGCACGCCCAGATACCGCTGCAGCAGCAGCCACAGTCTCAGCCTCACTGGGTTCCCGTGAGGAACAGATTTGCTCCCCTTCAGGAGGAGACCCCTGCAGCGACCGAGGACCAGGAGATGCCAGCTCCCCCTCCTTCACCTCCCCCACACCCATCCCCTCCCACCGCCTCGCTTCCACCATCGCCTCCTCCCGCCCCCGCTCCGGTCTCGGCAGCGGCTCCCTCTCCTCCTCCCTCGCTTCCCCCTCCTCCCCCTCCGCCCGCCTCGCCTTCCCGGGAGGTCCTGGCAGTTCCCTGGCGCTCACCTGCAGTCCGGAGAGCGCTGAGCACTGACCTCGCTCGAGCATCACAGAGGAGACCTATGCCGATTAGGGCCTCACGGATTTCATCTATCCGCAGTCGGCTGAGTCGCCTCGGCATTCGACAGCGCTCGGAGGCGTTTGATTATACCTTCACACGGCTTTTTGGAGCAGAGGGCCCCCATGAGCCAGCACCCATCCGAGTGCATGTAGTGATACCTCCGGCCCGCGGGGAGGAGGCACTAGACTCAGCGGTGGCCTTCTCTTTCCCTCTATGTGGACCTTGTGACCGGGAGTGGACTCTAGAGCTCGCTCTCAGCACGTTGAAGACTCAGGCAGTTGAGTTTTCTCATCACATGAGCGATTTGGAGGTTACAGATGTGATAGGCCGACTTTGGGAGTTGGCTCATTTTTTCTTGGATCCCGGGAGTGTGGATACATCCGGGATTCGGCATTTGGTCGTGCGCATAGTTGCAGATTTGGCACGCGACCCAGGATATGTGAGTATACACGAGGTTACTATGTCAGAGCAGGAGGCAGTCGCCATGGGTCACAGCCACTGGCGCCTGATCCGGGATTCTTGCAGTACACCGGGTGGGCAGACTCGCAGCCGTTCGGATGGGGACTACTCTCCATCCAAGCCGCTTGCGAAGGCCCGCCGTACGGCTGAGACAGCATCCACCTCAGTAGGACATCCATGAGGATCATCTCATGGAATGTACAGGGCCTTGGCGGAGCACACTTTATACGCTATCGAGGCTGCTTGAGGCAGGAGCTACAGAGATGCCTGGTTGGTGGCAGCATTGACATTCTGATGATGCAGGAGCACCACTTGGGTGAGAGCAGGATCCGGAGATATGGTTCGGTGATGCCTGGTAGATGGGACACTTTCTGGTCTGCAGGGTTTGGTCCTTTGGGTGGACAGGGAGGAGTATGCATGGTTATTGCAGATGCATGGCGGCAGGCCATTGTGGATCGAGGGATCATTGTGCCTGGTAGAGCACAGTATGTCATTCTGAGGATGCATGATGAGCTATTGGGTGTGCTCAACATCTATGCGCCCAATCATGCTAGTGCCAGAGCAGAGTTCTGGACTCAGGTTACAGATGCATTGCCAGAGGCCGCACATTGGTGTGTTGGGGGAGACTTCAACATGCTTGAGGACCCGGCAGATAGGGTGGGAGGCAGTCATGTTACAGTGCACGGCACGGAGCTTGCAGCTTGGGACCGGTTTTGCATGTCACTGAGGATCACTGATGCATGGCAGCATGGGGCTTTCTCCCGGTCTCAGGACAGTCTTAGTTTCTCTCGGTCGGATCGCCGGCAGGGAGGGACTAATCTATCTCGGATTGATCGCTTTTATGTGGGCGATTGGTTGGGGGAGCGAGGGGGCTCCGTCGGCATTCTTGCTGGCACCTCATTTTCAGATCATGCGCCAGTTATATTGACTTTGGAGGAGGGGACACGGGAGCCCAGCTTGCAGTTGAGGATCCCAGAGAGGGTACTTGCAGACCCCAGTCTCGCTGAGGACATTGAGAGGATCTGGCATGATAGTCAGTGTTCTGACCAGGATGCAGCGGGCCAGTGTGCCCAGGGACTCATTGATCTTAGCTCTTTTCTACACGCTGCAGCTTTGACACGACTGGGAGAGATTCGCGAGCGGGAGCAACGGCTGAGACGCAGCCTTGCTTCGCTACAGTGCCTTCAGGAGCAGCAGCCTGCATGTGAGTGGGTGGCGTCCCAGCTGAGCCAGGCACGCCAGGAGGTTAGAGAGGCAGAGGAGCAGAGACATGAGTTTTACTATCGTCGTCAGGCCTCTCAGTGGACGCAGCTTGGTGATAGAGTGACTGGGGAGTTTTTTGAGATCACTGGACCCCGTCATGCGCGAGCAGGGGTTCGCCAGCTTGGTAGACCGGATGGATCGATAGCTACTGAGCTCGGGGAGATCAGAGCCATTGCCACTGCTTTTTATAGAGACTTGCTTTCAGCGGAGCCAGCCACTGAGGATCGAGATGTATGCAGACAGACTGTGTGGGCCCATGTGCAGAGGAGGGTCACACACCATATGCGCACAGTTCTAGGTGCGCCTCTGTCAGAGATTGAGCTTGCCGAGGCCTTGAGGGTCCTGCCGCGACATAGTTGCCCAGGGGAGGACGGACTGACGCCGGCCTTTTTTATGCGCTATTGGGACCTTTTGGGGCCAGGCCTCCGCAGGGGCTTTCAGCATGTTTTGGACATTGGGGTGATGCCGCAGAGCTTTTCAGAGGGCTTGATCTATCTTATCCCCAAGGGAGAGGGAGTATCAGATGATATTCGGCATTGGAGGCCTATTACGATCCTCAATACTGTCTACAAGGTCTTGGCAAAGGCCTTGAGTTTGAGGATCCAGCCCTTCCTGGGGGAGTTGATTCATGCTACTCAGACAGGATTTGTCAAGGAGCGCAGTATCCTTGACAACATCTTTACTTTCTGGGAGGCGACGGCCCGAGCTAGGTTTCTTGGCGAGGACTTGGTCGTGATGCTTCTCGATTTTGAGAAGGCATACGATAGAGTTGATTGGGGATCCTTAGAGGGCACTATGCTACGCCTGGGCTTTGAGCCAGGATGGATCAGAGGGGTGGCAGCTTTGTTTTCCACAGCTCGCAGCCAGGTGCTGATTGCAGGAGGTCGGGGGCCGAGTTTTGAGCTGACCAGATCAGTCCGTCAGGGGTGTCCTCTCGCCCCTTTCCTTTTTCTCTTCTTTGCGGAGGCTATGAGTATGTATTTGTCGGCAGAGGAGGTTGGTTTGAGAGGACTTCAGCTCCCAGTCCGGGGGGAGGATTTGCTTGATGCTGAGTTTGCAGACGACACGGGCTTATTTTTGCATGGCCAAGAGGCCAATCTTATTCGGGCAGAGCAGTCGCTCCAGGTTTTTAGTGCAGCTTCGGGAGCATTGATCAATTGGCGCAAGACAGTGGCCTTTTGGATCAGTAGTGCTCCCACTCCGGCATGGAGTCCGGACCCCGGTTTTAGATGGATTCCTCCCGGCACAGCAGTGCGGTATTTGGGATGCCAGATTGGCCTCGATTTGTCACCTGAGCAGCAGATTGCCCCGCTTCTTCTGAGCATTCGGAAGAAGCTATTGTATTGGAGTACAGCTCGACTATCCTTGGCTGGGAGGGTGGTGGTGGCAAATCAGGTGCTGTTAGCGACTATGTGGTACATTACGTCTTGCTGGATTTTCTCGAGCTCTTGCATCAGCCAGGTACAGAGGCTGATCAGGAACTTTCTGTGGTCTGGGCGGGACGGTCAGCCAGCTCGGGCAAAGGTTGCATGGGCAGTTATTACACTTCCGCTGGCTCAGGGCGGTTTGGGCATTATAGATCCAGTCGATCAGAGTAGAGCCTTATTGGGGAAGCTTATTGTTCGGGGGTTGCTTCCAGGCGCTGAGCCTTGGAAAGAGCTCCTCTTGCAGCGACTGCAGGCCCGGGCGCCTCCTGCAGGGGGTACTTGGGCACCAGAGATTCGCTGGATCTTCATAGAGATGAGGAGGACAGGCCTCAGTAGAGGATGGGAGGACAGATTTGCTTTGAGTATCCTGAGAGCTTGGGAGCTGTTGAGACCGGGGCTCTCTCAGCGGCCTCCTTCTTGTGTTGAGGAGCGGGCCAGGCAGCCGCTCATCTGGAGCCCAGCGGTTCGTACAGAGCAGGGTCATATGCTGGGTTCTCGGCCTCGTCTAGCCTGGGGACCTTTAGCGGCAGGCCCAGCTCGTAGTTTTGGAGACTGGCAGGCTTTCTGCAGTCTACCAGAGGAGACCCAGGTGGAGAGGCTGAGTCACTTCAGAGGGGGGTTGATTATGAGGGATGATATTCAGGAGGCACTTACAGAGGAGTGGTTCACACCTCTCGAGCCAGTGGCTGTAACGGGAGGCGGAAGCGTGAATTGGAATCGTATAAATGTGAACAAGATTCTGAGCACTTAACAATTGAGCATTACAACCACAAAGCTGAAAATGACAGTACACCGCATAAAAAGGCCGATGATAGGCTGACCCCCCCCCTTTAGGTTATATTACCAAAAGAGTCTGCAAAGTACAAGATTATGGGTGCCTGGGGATTCACCACCAGCCTGCACCTGATTCTTCCAAATACATCATGAATGAATACATTTCAAACAAGAGAATTTGTAGCTACATCCGCCCTACACACAGGTACATCCGCCCTGCACAAGCCTCTTCACAGGTACATCCGCCCTGCACAAGAGTATCACAATCCTCACAGGTACTCCGCCCTGCACAGGATGTAAATGGATCTTTAGGCCCTGTTTCCACGCGAGAAACTGATCCAGAAACCTGTGTTCTCCGCGAGCAAGTGTTCCCAATGCTTGCCCTAAACACCTGTTACACCAGGAATCCTTGAGACACATCCATGCTCACATATTCCATTGCTGTCCAGCCTGTTTTATGCAATAACCAGTCCAAAACAGCAACTTTCCATCGCGAGAAATCCACCTGTTAAGGGTCCTACAGCCCTGTGGAGGTCCCTAGAGCTGTCCTGTATTGTCCAAGTTGACTTTGGACACCTGTAACCAGCCCAAAACTCGCAATAACCAGAAAATACAGGTCTGAAATTTACCAACCAGCCCTTTAGAAGAGTGTGGGGATCATTATCCAAGCTTGTGTGAGTCCGGGAAGCAAGCAACCAGCCCTGTAGCAACTCCCAAAGCTTCAATCAGCTCTCCAATGTGTTGAATAATGAATAAAACAGCCCAAAAGACCTCTTGAAGGAGGCGCCTTTCTCCAGTGCCACCTATGGGGCTTGGTGGGTTCACATACAGGCTGACAAGTGTCCCCATAAGGTGTCCAGGTAGGTGTCCAGCCCATAGTGCTCCATTTGTCCTGTTTGTATAAGTTTAGGTCCAACCAAATGGGAAATGGCCATAGGCTGTCCGGACTTCATTAATTTTGGTCCAACCAAATGCGAACGCATTATAAGTTGTCCGGCCACTTATTAATGAGTGTGGACCTGCAAACCAATAAACTTTAGTAGTAAATGAAATAAGCTGTAAATTGAGTGTGGACGCACTTACCACCTGCAAAACCCATAAGCCCACAGTTTTAGGCCCAAGCAGGAGGGCACACACGTGTCCACAAGGTGCCCGGGCGTCCCCGGTCCCTCGGACTTCACAAGCCAAAATAACAAGCATTGTCCAGGCAGCAAGACAATGTCACACAAAGTAAAATAAAGTTATGGCATGCATCATTTATGCATTGTGCACATGTAAACTTGGAGAACCACCTATCATCATTCTTGTACTTGAAAATATTCCGCCTGCCATCATAACACACCATGTGTGCATGGCCGGAATCCACACGGGCACCGCCCGAAAGTCCACAAATGTCCTGCCATGTCCTTGGACTCATATGCATCCACTCATATGATCCATACACATGCCCAGGTATAGTACATACATGCATCCGCATGTTTCTAGGCCTGACACGCATCCGCATGTCCCTAGAATATAGGGATTTGTGACATCCCCCCGGCTTCTAATCAGTTGACCGCAACTGAAAAGCCTCCAGATAGGCCTTCAAAAGATCTGGGTAATCCTCGAAGTAGGCCTCATCCATCCATTTCGCATCCAAAGCTGAATAATTCTTGAACTTCACAAGGTACCTACGAACAAGTTTGCCTCCCGCAAGCTTTCGTTCCTTGTGAAAAACAATCTGTTCAGGTTGAAGAATTTCTTCAGCTCATCCACCTCGGGTGGGTCTTCCAAAACCGGCTCAAACGGTGTCGGTCCCACATAAGGCCTCAATAGGCTCACATGAAAAGCATTATGCATGTTCCAATGATCTGGGAGTACAAGCCGAAATGCAACATCATTGATCTTCTCCAAGATCTGAAAAGGTCCATAATACCTGTTGGAAAGTTTAGGGTACTTTCCCTCTTTCCCTGGCCTCTTCCGAAGGCGTGCCTTTTCAAATTTCAGCAAGACCCAATCACCTTGTTTGAATTGTACATCCCTTCTATGCTTATCAGCTGCCTTTTTATTCTTGGTTTGAGACCTCTCTATGGCTGTCCGTACCTGTGCAAATGCAGTATCCAAGTCTCTGACATACTCATCTGCTGCAAAAATCTCATCCTTTGTACGAAGGATGGGTGGTAGTACCACCTTGCCATAGATAATCTCAAAGGGCGCCTTGCCCGTAGAAGTATGTACCGTGTTGTTGTAGGCAAATTCCACAAGTGGTAAATACTTCTCCCAATCCGATTTGCGGTCGGATACATAAGATTTCAGCAAGTCGAGGACGGCTGAATTTGCTATTTCACTTTGCCCATCTGTCTGTGGATGGTAAGCTGATGAGAAGTTCAGCTTTGTACCCATATTGTCAAACAATGCGCGCCAAAATAAACTTGTGGTTCTAGGATCTCTATCCCCCACAATAGATTTAGGCATGCCATGGTGTTTGAATATCTGTGCCAAAAACATCCTAGCCATATGATCTGGCTTTATTGTCTTGCGCACGGGAATGAAATGTGCCTGCTTGCTAAACCTGTCAATAATGGTCCAAATAGCATCATTTCCCTGTGGCGTCCTTGGCAAATCCATAATGAAATCCATAGCAATGCTTTCCCATGGTTCATTTGGTATAGGCAAAGGTTGAAGCAATCCAGGTGCTTTATGTCTGTCAAATTTGACCTTTTGACATACCATACATTCACGTACATATGCTTCAATATCCTTGCGAATATGTGGCCAAAAGAAATACCTCTCCAAAGCTTGTGCTGTGGCCAAAATGCCTCTATGACCTGCATATGGAGGCGCATGGCACTCATCCATAACCTTATGGCGAAGGTTCTTTACCACACACATACGATTTTGCATCATGAGATATCCATCTCTTATGACATAAGATGGGACAGCAATACCCTCTTGCAAATCAGCCCATACATGTGCAAAATCTTCATCCAGATGATAAGTATTACGCATATCCGATAAGTCCTCATGGTATGCAACTGTAATAGCATGAACCTGTGGTCGTCTAGATAAGGCATCCGCCACCACATTCTTTTTCCCTGGAGTGTGTAAAATCTGAAAATGAAACATTGAGAGGAAATTTGCCCATCTCATATGCTTCTCTGAGAGCTTACTTTGAGTCAAAAAGTATCTCAAACTTTGATGATCAGTTTTGACCATAAAATCAGCCCCTAAAAGATAGTGTTTCCAAATAGTAAGGGCATGAATTACAGCCAACAACTCCTTCTCATAAACCTGTAAGTGAAGCTCTGCATGTTGCAAGCGTCTGCTCTCATAGGCAATGGCATGTCCTTCTTGGTTTAAAACAGCCCCTATGCAGTCCCCACTTGCATCACATTCCACAACAAAAGGTTTGTGCAAATCCGGAATAATGAGTACCGGTCCCGAGATGATTGCACTCTTCAACTTTTGAAAGGCATCTCTCTCTTCTTGTGTCCATTTAAAGATTGCTTTCTTCTTCGTTAAATCATGTAACGGAGCGGCAATGAAAGCAAAATGCTTGACGAACCTCCTGTAGTAAGCACATAAACCAAGGAAGCTCCTCACTTCATGGACTGATTTCAGCTCTGGCCATTCTTGCATGGTTTGTATCTTTGCGGGATCCATGCGCACACCATCCTTTGATACAATGTGACCAAGATAGTGAATCTCTGGGAGAAAGAATTCACTCTTTTTTGCATTTATGTAGAGCTGATTTTCCTTAAGCTCTTTAAACACAATAGCCAGGTGCTCACGATGTTGGGCTTCATTCTTTGAGAATACAATAATGTCATCAAAGAATATACCTGTGAACTTTCTATGCTTTCTGAACACCCTGTCCATCATCCTGTTGAAGGTAGCGGGTGCATTTGTAAGGCCAAAAGGCACCACCAAAAACTCATAAAGACCAAAGGCTGTCCTGAATGCAGTCTTGTGTACATCTTGAGGTGCCACTCTCACTTGATGATACCCACTCTTGAGGTCTATTCGGCTGAAACATGCCGAACCTTCAAGCTTGTCCAAGATGTCATCAATACGCGGAATGGGAAACTGATTCTTGATGGTTATCTTATTGAGGGCACGGTAATCAACACACATCCTGTAAGTACCATCCTTCTTTTGAACAAGAAGTACCGGCGAGCAATATGGCGAGGAACTAGGCCGAATCAAACCTTCATCCAAAAGTTCATTCACCTGTGCCATAATCTCTTCTTGTTGACTAGCACTCACCCTGTATGGTGGCCTATTAGGTGGAGAGCTACCGGGAATTAGATCTATGCAATGATCTTCCGGCCTCTCTGGTGGCAACCTTGCTGGCAAAGCATTCGCAAAACAATCTTTGAACTCATCCAAAAAGTTAAGCTTGTTTTGATCTAATGTACTAACATCAACACTAGAATGTTCAATGGTATCACGTACAAAAACCAAGTAAGAACAAGCTGATTTCTTTATTGCCTTATTAATTTGTACATGGCTTACAAGAGGTATGGTACTTCCAGTAGTACCAGCATCTATAGAGTGCTCACGGCCTCTATGTACAAAGCTGATTTTCTTCTCTTTGTAGGCCTTAACAGGCTCTAAACGGTGATGCCAGGGCATCCCCAACAAAACATCACAACCTGTAAGAGGAGCCACTAAAAAGCTCTCATAGTCGAGGTAGTCCTGTATATGTACACGGAGCTTACCAATGACCGGAGTTACATCAACCTGTTTGCCCTCGAAGGCGGCATCTGCATTCATTTGCATTCCCATGTCTTCCACATTGAGACCTATGGCGGCAGCCATCTGTACGGATATAAAGTTATCTGTGGAAGCATCATCAAAAAGAAACAAAGCGGGCTGATCCTTCAATTTGCCCCAAGCCTTGCATATGACTCTACTCTTGGGCTCATGCCCTGTATTACCCTGCACATCGGGTACAACATTCACAAGAGGCTTTTCCACATTAGGCTCAGCATTTTTAGGATTCTGTGGGCATTTAGGATATATATGATCTTTACTGCCACACTTAAAGCATTTTCCAGCCTTCCTGTACTCTTCCAATTGCTGTTTTGAGAGCCCAAAATTGTGGCGTTTACCCCCCGGCTTCTTTTCGGAGTCATCCTTTGCATCTCGGCCATCTTTGGGAGCATTCTTAGGTGGCTGTCCACCCTTTTTCTGGTCATAACCAGCCCTGAATTTGCTCTTGTTTTGACCTGCAAATGGCTTATTTGTGGGTGCTTTCATGTGCAAGTTCTCCGCAATCATGGCTGAGTGTATAAGCTCTTGTATGGTCTTATTTGGGTACACTCCCAAGCTTTGTTGAATGATGTGATGGAGCCCCGATTCAAACTTTCTCTTCTTCTCGTCCTCTCCAATCTTCATGAAGGGAGTAACCTTGAGAAGGACTTTCCAAAACTTTGCTATGTATGAAGCAACGGACTCTCCCTCATCTTGGGACAGCCAATCCCACTCCTTGCGTACATCCTTTGCAAAGTTTGGTGGTAAGAATTGATCATAAAACTGAATTTTGAAAGAAGACCAAGTTGGGGCAGCACTTCCATCAAGTATTTTTGCAAGCCACCAATCACTTGCCGTATCCTTGAGATGCATTCCCACATGCCTGAGCATAGACTTTTCCGAAAAGTCTTCATTGCAAAAAGCTATCTCAAACTGTCTGATGAAAGCAAGTGCTTTGGTAGAGTCCATCCGTCCCTGAAAGTTTTCAAACTTTACATCCTTGTCACCGGACTTGAACTCTCGGGGCTTCTTCCTTCTATAAGCATCCCTATGTACATCCTGTTCATCTGCATGATGAAGATGCCGCGATGAAGATTCACGATCCCTCTTCGTTCTCTCTTGAGTCACACTCTCCAAATGAGTGGAAAGCTCAACACGAGAACGGACATGTCTTCTTGGAGCAAAGCGGGAATGAGTAGAGGATCCCTCATCCTTACTCTTCTCTTGACCTGCATCAAGCCTAGCACCAGGGACTCTTGTCCTTTCAGCATTTGGCACTTGCTGTGCTCTTTCTGCTTGTTGTGCATCATGTGCATCACCATGGGTAGCCATGAGGGGTGGCTTCTTGAAAGCCAAACTACCATCTGCTTCAGTGTATACATCACCCTTAACCATTAGGTATGCAAGTGCAAGCTCTCGGGGTTTCTCAACATCCATTTCCTTTGCAATTGCTTCAAAAGTGACTTCATGGACCGAAGCCTTTGCCTTCGCAGCCAACACCCTTTGTACATCCGGGTCATTTTTAAATGACCTAAGCTCTTCGGTTTCAGCCCTATAGCGTCGCACTTGACGCCTCAAAGATTCCAAATCAGAATGCATAGTGTCATGAGTACCTGCATCTCCATAGACATCATTGCCTGCAGCATCTCTTGCATCCCTTGTACCATGAAGTTCACGGTCCTGTGTGTTCTCCACACTGTCAGAAATGTGGCTGTCCATGACACTCAAATCAGGTCACCACTTATGATTCCAAGCCTCAGACCGTTTTCCAATGAGGAGAAAAACTGAGCTCTGATACCAATGTAACGGGAGGCGGAAGCGTGAATTGGAATCGTATAAATGTGAACAAGATTCTGAGCACTTAACAATTGAGCATTACAACCACAAAGCTGAAAATGACAGTACACCACATAAAGGGGCCGATGATAGGCTGACCCCCCCCCTTTAGGTTATATTACCAAAAGAGTCTGCAAAGTACAAGATTATGGGTGCCTGGGGATTCACCACCAGCCTGCACCTGATTCTTCCAAATACATCATGAATGAATACATTTCAAACAAGAGAATTTGTAGGTACATCCGCCCTACACACAGGTACATCCGCCCTGCACAAGCCTCTTCACAGGTACATCCGCCCTGCACAAGAGTATCACAATCCTCACAGGTACTCCGCCCTGCACAGGATGTAAATGGATCTTTAGGCCCTGTTTCCACGCGAGAAACTGATCCAGAAACCTGTGTTCTCCGCGAGCAAGTGTTCCCAATGCTTGCCCTAAACACCTGTTACACCAGGAATCCTTGAGACACATCCATGCTCACATATTCCATTGCTGTCCAGCCTGTTTTATGCAATAACCAGTCCAAAACAGCAACTTTCCATCGCGAGAAATCCACCTGTTAAGGGTCCTACAGCCCTGTGGAGGTCCCTAGAGCTGTCCTGTATTGTCCAAGTTGACTTTGGACACTTGTAACCAGCCCAAAACTCGCAATAACCAGAAAATACAGGTCTGAAATTTACCAACCAGCCCTTTAGAAGAGTGTGGGGATCATTATCCAAGCTTGTGTGAGTCCGGGAAGCAAGCAACCAGCCCTGTAGCAACTCCCAAAGCTTCAATCAGCTCTCCAATGTGTTGAATAATGAATAAAACAGCCCAAAAGACCTCTTGAAGGAGGCGCCTTTCTCCAGTGCCACCTATGGGGCTTGGTGGGTTCACATACAGGCTGACAAGTGTCCCCATAAGGTGTCCAGGTAGGTGTCCAGCCCATAGTGCTCCATTTGTCCTGTTTGTATAAGTTTAGGTCCAACCAAATGGGAAATGGCCATAGGCTGTCCGGACTTCATTAATTTTGGTCCAACCAAATGCGAACGCATTATAAGTTGTCCGGCCACTTATTAATGAGTGTGGACCTGCAAACCAATAAACTTTAGTAGTAAATGAAATAAGCTGTAAATTGAGTGTGGACGCACTTACCACCTGCAAAACCCATAAGCCCACAGTTTTAGGCCCAAGCAGGAGTGCACACACGTGTCCACAAGGTGCCGGGGCGTCCCCGGTCCCTCGGACTTCACAAGCCAAAATAACAAGCATTGTCCGGGCAGCAAGACAATGTCACACAAAGTAAAATAAAGTTATGGCATGCATCAGCATTGTGCACATGTAAACTTGGAGAACCACCTATCATCATTCTTGTACTTGAAAATATTCCGCCTGCCATCATAACACACCATGTGTGCATGGCCGGAATCCACACGGGCACCGCCCGAAAGTCCACAAATGTCCTGCCATGTCCTTGGACTCATATGCATCCACTCATATGATCCATACACATGCCCAGGTATAGTACATACATGCATCCGCATGTTTCTAGGCCTGACACGCATCCGCATGTCCCTAGAATATAGGGATTTGTGACAGTGGCCCCACGGTGGATGGGAGCCTTTACACAGTTGGAGATCCTGATTGCTGTCAGAGCTAGCACTGAGGATGGCAGATGCCTCTATTATGAGATTCAGGATGAGGGCAGACTCCAGAGAGTGGAGGTGGAGTCGCCTTTGGTTGCAGAGTGCACCTTTCAGAGGATTCGGGTAGTGGCTGCCGCTTCTCGGAAGTGGCATATTGACCCCGACCCTGCTGACGTGCTCCCGGATTGGCGCATATGGGCATATGCAGCGCGCCCCTTGGCCCGGCTACAGTGGGACCCTGGAGAGTACGAGTGGCATGATCCTTATGCATCCCTTGAGGCCACAGAGATCACATTTTTCCAGTATACTGTTCGGCTGGGACGGCATATTTTGACGGCGAGGAGGACGGTTTCTCCAGCGGCAGCGGGGCATTGGCGATTGCAGGGACTATCACAGGAGTTCCTGGAGGATTTCTGGGCTCGGCTCTGGGCTAGTTGACAGGCCCGCAGGATCTCGGCTTTTCAGTGGCTGGTCGCCCACAGGGGCTCAGCAGTTGGCACTTGGCTTGTTTACAGCGGTCTTCCGGCGGCCTGCGTCCGATGTGGCCACCCTATGGAGACACAGAGACATTGCCTTTGGGACTGCCCTCAGGCACAATAGATTTGGCTGCGGATGCTGCGTATTCTGGTCCCCCTCTCTCCAGAGGGTATGTTTACGTGGGGTGCCGCTGCTTGGTCGACTTCGTCAGGGCCTGCTATGGGCTATGAGATGGAGCAGGGCAGTCAGGCCATCAGATTTATTAGGGGCCAGCCTCGCCTGGTTCCGGCACCGGATTTCTCGTACGCCAGCTGGACACAGGAGAGGGATTTACGATGGGAGCTCCTCAGCAGCCTCACCATCTGGTTCACCTGGAGGGCTCGGTGCTTTACGGCCTTTGAGGGGAGATTAGAGCCACCAGCAGAGACTGTTCGGGGGATTTGGCAGGAGTTGATCCACACCCTGCGAGGACAGTACGACCGCATCCGAGGAGACTCGGATGAGGCGATCTTACGGCGCCAGGCCTTTCATACCACTTGGCGCTGCGGCCCGTTCTACACCCTACACACGGGATCCCCCCGTTGGCACTACAGGCCACCTGTTTGGCTCTTTCCCCCCCCCATTGTATGATTTAGCCGCTCAGTCCTTTAGACTGATGCTTGTATTTTGCAGCACCTAGGGAGAGTCTCCCGGGCTGCCATGATGTATTCACTGCTCTTCTCTCTGTTAGGAGCAGGAGAGATCTCTTTTGTAGCCCTACGGGCGTTTTTTACATAACTAATGAAAGGATCTTTTCTCGGAAGAAAAAAAAAATCATTGTACCATGCAATCATCTGCTCTCTTACTTTTAGTTAGTCACATCTCTCTTCCTCCTGCACGCACCATGGACATCTTCTATCCTCCTTAGCTTAGCTTACGCCTGTGTAATCCTAAAGGTTTACAATATATAGACATATAGATTGATAGATAGAGAAAGAGAAATGTTATTAACATCTACGAAAGCCCCGAAGGGTCTATGAACCACAAAGATGTTACATGTGTTCCATGAGTAAGCTTGATGCCAAGACAACATGAAAACTATCTGTCCAAAGAGAAAATCAAGGCCAACGTACTAGGTAGGCCTTGAAGTACATTATAGTGGGTAGTAAAAGAGAGAGAGTTGAATGTCTACTAAAGCTCCAAAGGGTCTATGAGACCAAAAGGTAGTACATTCGATCCATTTAAGTACATTCACATGTCCAATCCTTTTATGCCAAATGTCTGTGTCTGCAACAATTCCCGAACCATTTGCAAACATCTCAACACTCATTTCAGGCATGTCTACATTCAACGTAAACATTCTGCCCACTCTGTTGCCTTTTGCAACCAACCTGCACTTGTCTTTAAAGTCTTCAACATAACCACCATCAGGGTTAAACCGAACCTGCAAACCCTGCTCAATCATCTGGCCAACTGAAACCAGATTCTTTGTTATATTCGGAACGTGAAGTACATTTGTAAGGTACTTCACTTTGCCATCCTGCATAGACAATGGCACATCTCCAACATGGGCAATTGGATGAGCAGTGCCATCCCCTGTTTCCACAAAACCTGGTCTTTCAAGGTTTTTCATCTCCTTGAATCACTCCCCATGACTTGTCATGTGGTTCGAAGCACCTGAATTTACATACCATACATCATCTTTTTGTGCTGCTTCAACATTTTCAGACATGGCATTCACGACATGTTGCATAACAAACAACCTTTCATTATTCTCATTGTTTCTGCTTGAGGATGCATAGTTGTTCTGCTGCACTTTTCCATTTTGGGACGTGGAAATTGGCAAAGGCAATATAATGATGCACATGAATGCTTTTATTGTGGTAAGCCTGGACATGTGCAGGCAGAATGTTATAAGAAGCAGGCTGACATGTCTTTGACTCCCCCTGCCTCTGAATTTGCCTCTTCCACCTGTGTGTTGTTGATGTTGTTGTTGTGTATTCTGGGACTGTTGCTGCTGCTGCTGCTGCTGCTGCTGCTGCTGGCCATAATTCTGATTACCTGTGCGTCCACGGTCTCCTCTACCTCGTCCTCTACCTGAACTTATGTAGAAGGCTTGTTGCTCTGAACTGTTTTTGTTTTGTGAAGAGTGTTGGTCTTCACCACCCAAGCTCTTCTCTTCTATAATCAGCATGGACACCAAATCTGTAAAGTTAGGAATGTTTTCCCGAGTCTGAATAGACGTCTTGAACGTCTTGTATTGTGGCCCGAGACCACGTAGACAGACTTCCACCTTATCATCATCATCTACTGACACACCAATAGATGCAAGGGATTCCACAATACCCTTTATCTTCAATGCATAGTCATTCACAGACATGCTCTTTTTCTCCACAGTATGAAGTTCATTCTTCAACTGTATCTTACGTGCCTTGGTATTTGTTTCATAGAGTTTTACCAAGGCGTCCCATGCCTCCTTGGGGGACTTGGCATCCTGAATTTGCCCAATCATGGTGTCCTGTATACTAATGGAGAGCCAATATATAACTTTCCTGGCTCCTTGGTTCCAGTCTTTAAACTCTTTCACATCTACAGCAGTCGGATTTATGTCCGGTATCTCCGGTGCCTCTTCATGCTCACCTTCTATGTAGTCCCAATAGCCCTTTCCCATCAGGAAATTCGTCAATCTGAACCTCCAAGCATGGAAGTTGTTCTTATCAAGCTTCTCAGCCACAATCTGGGTTATGCCATCATTTGACATCTTGCCAGACACACAATTTTACCAGAAACAGCACTCTGGTTTGTCCTGCACAAACTGCTGTATTTTGTGCAGCGGTACTGTAGTACTCTCAAATGTCACAACTAGTGACTTCAATATGCATACATACACCCAATGGCAACTGTTGACCTCTTTGCAGCACACACTGTGTCTGCACAGCCAATCTGTCTTCCTGCAGTTCTTAAAACAGAGTTCTGCAGAGAATCGATGACTTACCCGCAGTGCTCGAAATCGCCTGCGAAAAATGGAGGTCCAGACGCGCCCGAAACGTGATTTCGGCCCGAAAAATGGCGTCCGATAGGACAATATAGTTGCCCTGTAGCTTTACTCCCGCGAAGAAAGCTCCTCAATCAGAGATCGTTTGTCGGTGCCTCCCGTAGAGCTCTCGACAAGGGTGTAGTCACCAACACAAATAGGGAAGAGTAGTTGAAGCTCTTATCCTCGGACCGCTTCCTGTGGTTCTCTTGCTTGCAGCTCAGTCCTTAGCACGAACCAGGCTCTGATACCATGAAAAGATACAGGGGGGAAGAGAGCTTGAGCTCTTGCAAGCACACACACACTCACAAAACCCTAATAGAGAACACACAAGGTGAGAGGCTAAAAATCTTCTTCTTCTTCACTCAACACTCAACACACCATATACAAGATAAGAGTACACACAGTATGAAAAGTACTCAACCAAATACAGACAAGGGTTCTCTATAGTGTGAACCCAACTAAATGAGCTGGCGCTATAACTATGCCAGTCTCTATAATGGCTGTCACACAGCCTGTCATCCCACTGGCCGCATATCACCCAAGATCTCACCAACCATGCCGGTGGTGTAAGTGTGGGGCCTATCCCCTAGGCGGGTCATCAGTGTCCACCGCCTCACTAGACGAGCTCGATATCTCAACAACTCTCCCCACGGGAGATGCCGGATTATCCATATACAAATGCCATAACACAGCCCAACACGAGGCTACCAAGCCGGAACATAGGCTGTAGAAATGCTGAGCCAACAACATAGTCCATATACCTCCGTGTGGGTATTGATTCTTCCCCAAAAACCACGGTCTTCATGCAATAGAGCTGGTACAGCAAGTACAACTCTCCATTCAACCGGTACAATGGTTGGTATAGCAGGTACAGTGGTTGGTACATCCGGTACGATGGCTGGTATAGCCGGTACGGTGGTTGGTACAACAGGTACATCAAGTACAAATGCTAGTATAATAGGTATAGCAAGTACAAAAGCTGGTACAATAGGTACAATGGTTGGTACAACAGGTACAATGGTTGGTACAGTTGGTACGGTGGTTGGTACAACAGGTATAGCAAGTACAAATGGTGGTATAGCAGGTACAGTGGTTGGTACAGCAAGTACAAAAGCTGGTACAGCCACTGGTGCAACAAGTACAATGGCTAGAAATCATAATAAATGATTAAATACCCTTGCCTTCAATATTTCTTCGCGATGGAAGCCTCCAAAACAGTCCCCAACAGCCAGTATTCTTCATGGGCAGCCTTCAAGAGAGAGAGAAAGAGAGTAGCCATCATTAGGGCAGCCTGTAACGGTGGTAGAGGCTAGTGTGCAGCAAGAGAGCCTCCATTAATGAAGAGAGAGGGCTCCAATTTATAGATTTGGGCCTCCCCTGAGCTAAAATGGCAAGAGAAGGCTACAATGACAAGTGGAGAGCCACACAATAGCTGAAATGACAAGTGTGAGGCCACTTGTCTCACTTTGATCCATTTTCTAACAAGTGTCAGGCCACTTGTCTCACTTTGGTCCACTTTCTTGCCACATGTCCCAATCTAAGAGATGGGTCCTTCCATAAACTTTATCAATATCCCAACTGGTAGACATTCAGTCATAGGCACTTTGCCAACTCTTGGCATCTGCTCAATCCCAGATGTAATAACGTGAACATAATTTCCATCGGAGTCCGGCCAAAAATAGCAACTCTTCTAAATTTTAGGAGTGTGGTCCTTTGTATTCTAGGATAATCCCCCATTCCCAAAGCTTGTACTTTCCAAATATTTAGGCATCTTGGAGGCTAGTGACAGTATGGAATATGCGTGGTTTTACTGCGTGTGTTGTCCATGGGACCGGGGATGCCTGGGCCCTGGGTACCCCTGTGGACATGTGTGGTGCACACCTATTTGGGACTAATAGGTGGTTGTATGGGTGTGTAGGTGGTAAATGTATTTTCCAGTTTTAATTTATTATTTTAAGTCATGTAACTAAGGTTCATGAAGACAGATGAACATATCAGCGGGGTTGGAGATGTCCTAGGATAAGACCAAATCACCTTGTTGGGCACTATGATGGGGGGGGGGGACTACCATCTAGAAGGGTCACAGGACATGGGTACCCAAATTGTGCATGGAATTATCAAGTTTGGGCCATTTAAGAGAGAAAAAGCAGTTATAAGTGACTTTCAGCTATTTTTGGCAGTTTTATTAAAAAAAGAGCTCTATCTTTAGTGAAAAAGCAGATCGCGACTCATCGCGTGGAGTTTTTTACGACAGAAGGACTCGTAGAAATACCTCATTTTGTGTGCCCGTTGATCACGACCCTTTTCTGGCAGGTAGGTATGTTAGGGTTTTACCCCCCTTCTGAAGCTGTTCGTGCAGTCAGAATCTTCATAAGAGCTTTGTATCTGCCGTTCGGTCATCCTTGCTTGGTGTTTTTGTTGGTTGTTGGAACTATTATGCTTTTTGGCACTTCTCTGCATGCAGGTGCTTGCTACAGAGCTGATCGCTTGCTGATTTTCTGGTCATAACAGCTGTTTGGCACGTTTTCAGGTGTTCTCTCTCTCTTCCACACATAGGCTAGGTTTTGCTGAGTGAAAGCACATGGGCAGGGCCTTTTTCTTGGATTTAGAGAGGGCTGGAAACAGGTTTTCAGGGCTGGACATTACCTTTCATCGCGAATAAAGTGTCCGACTCAAAGGTATTTGGGGTGTCTGTGGTGCCTTCTAGGTGTCCCATGCATAGCAGATGCCACAGGACTGTTTTGTCGCGAAGGTCTTGCTTTTCAGGTGAAGATTGAAGATCGAGGGTTCTACTCCGACAGGGGCCATCTACAGGGTTGACATAACTCACACACGAGGCGAGGTTCGACCTGTACGACCTTTTGGTGAGAGAGTAACGACTGTGAAGACCGGTCTGGACTGTTTGCTTTTGTTTTTTTCATTGATGTATTGGAAGAATTTGGTGCATGGATCTTGTGGTAGCATATGCCACTTGGAGGCCAAGGACATGACATGATTATTTTTGGAATCTGTGGTCTGTATAGACACTGTAGTGCAGGGGCGTTGATTCATGGTCTGTATAGGTGCTTGTGCCCTGGGGCCAATACTTATTCATGGTCTGTTCAGGTGTTCCTACCTGGGGCCTGTACATATCTTTGGTTTGGACAGGTATTTATACCTGGGGCCTATAATGGATTTTTGGACTACAAATGAGTTGATGGGGAATTCTTCCAATCTTCAATTCATCCATGTGCATCAATGATTTTATTTGACTTTGCGTGACTTGTTTTGACTGTATGGACATTGCCTGGTTTTACTGTGTGTGTTGTCCATGGGGCAGGGACGCCTGGGTACCCTTGTGGACGCGTGTGGTGCACACCTGTTTGGGACTTATATGTGGTCTTATGGGTTTTGTAGGTGGTAAGAGTATTTTCGAGTTTAAATTTATTATTCTAAGCTAGGTTACTAAGGTTCATGAAAATAGATTCACACACCTGTGGGGCTGGAGATGTCCCAAGAGCAGCCGAAATCAGCCTGTTGGGCACTATGATTAAGGGGGCCTACCATCTGGAAGGGTCACAGGACACGGACACCCAGATTGTGTGTGGAATTATCAAGTTTGGGTCGTTTAAGAGAAAAAGCAGATATAAGTGACTTTCAGCTATTTTTGGCAGTTTTATTTAAAAAAAGAGTTCTATCTTCAGTGAAAAAGTAGATCGTGACTCATCGCGTGGAGTTTTTCCAGGACAGAAGAACTTGCAGAAATACCTCGTTTTGTGTTCCCGTTGATCACGACCCTTTTTTTGGCAGGTAGGTATGTTGGGTTTTTTTTTTCCGAGAAAAAGATCCTCAATTAGTTAAAAAAAACAACCACAAAGGGCTAAGGACAACCACAAAGGGCTAAATACAAACTCGCCTCATAGAAGGGCGATAAACAAGTGATCATAAGGGGAAGAGATGCTTCTCCTCCGGCTGGCCGCTCTATGAGGAGAAGGCTATCTCATACAGGGGAGGGGGGGGCGGGGGGGGGGGGGGGGGGGACAACCACACAGGTGGTCTGTAATGCCAAATGGGGTCACTGCCTCTATCTGTGAGGAAAGGGCCAGGCCTCCAAAATCTCAAGAAGGCTTCCCGCCGACCGCTGCCGCATGCGATCAGAACCTCCTTGCAGCTTCCTCCACTAATCGTGGAGGGTGTGAATGATGTTGAGCCATATGCTCCTGATGATCTCAGTCGGCGGAGTGTGGGTACCATCGATGGCCTCGCGACATCTAGCACGCCAGATGTGCCAGGTTGCTTTGCTACTGCAAATCTCCCATCATTGGCATGAGCCTGGTCGCTAGACACGTGCAGGTGGGGCTGTGACTCTAGTACTACTGCAATACGACGGTGGGAGACTTGAAGGGCAAGGCCTCCCCCATCCTCCTCGTAAGTCCTAACCACTCTAGCCTCGGTGGCCCAAGCAACAATACCCCAAGTGATGATCTTGGTTGATGCCCTATCCATAGCGAAGATGCGGAGAATCCATTGCCGAATCTGCTGAGCCTTCGGGCAATCCCAAAGGCAATGTAGCTGAGACTCTTGAGGGTGGCCGCACCTCGGGACAAGCTGTTGTTTGACCTCCGATTGCCAGCCAAGTACCCACTGCCAGACTCCTGTGTGCCGTCAGCCAAAAGAAGAGAGTGATCTTCCTCGGCCGAAAGCTGTCCCAAAGCCTCTTCCAGAAATCTGAAAGAAAGCGTTGTGATAGGCCCTGAGACTGCCAGTGTGCTGCTGTTGCCGGTGTGCCATCTATCTCTGGCATCTGGATCTTGCGGCCGAACCGTGCTGTATATGCAAAGAAAGGGGCATCCAGAGTCTCCACCCGATCTGTGGGGTCATGCCAAGTCCACTCTCCAGGGTCCCACTGCAACCACATGAGAGGTCAGCACTCCTAAATCCATAACCGCCAAAATCTCTCCCTCTGGTGACCTTGGCCGGTGTTGGATATATGTGCCATGCCTATGCCCGAAAACCAATCACCCTCACCCTCTGCAAGGTGCAGTCTTTGAAATCCTCCAAGGGGTGCTCTGATCTCTCTAATCTGCCATGTGCTCCAATAGAAAAAGTGAGCAGACCACTATCCACATTTGCTCCATGGACCGCCACGAGGATATTGTGTCTGGTGAACACACCTAGCTACACTGGGGGGGGGGGTCGGGTCTGGAATAGGAGTCAGCCACTTCAGAGGAATAGCTGAGTTAATGTCGATGATGAGCTTGTCTCTACCCTGGATCCCTGTCAGGCCTCTCTCCTGCTCCTCCTGAGGTAGCTGCCTGTGTGCAACCCAATCTCCAAGAGACCCGTCTGGTCCCATGCTCAAGGCGCCCCAAGATATGTGCGGTCGGGCCCCTAGCATGTGGCCTATGTGTAAACGGATCAGGGGGTTCGAGATCAAAGGCTGTCGAAGCTGCTGCTCTAAGGCCACTGGAACAATCTGTCTGAGGGCTGGCCTGAGGTGATCCCAAGCATGAAGTAGAATGGCTGCGAATCTTTCCTCAAGGGCAAGACTAAAACCATGGGCTCTCGCAACTCTGTGGAGATCCATCTAGTGCTCTGCTGCCATGGGCCTCCAAGGCTCGGAGTGCGGGCTGAAATCCGGGCCAAGAGGAAATCCTTCCAAGGCTCACCACCGGGTAGGAGCCCTCTGACAATCAACTTGCCTAGCAGGGCACGACTCTGTATAGCTGGATCAATGAGGCCGAGCTCCCCTCTGATACATGGATGAATGATCACCCTCCATGCCACCTTGGCCCTGGCTGGCCTCCCATCACTTCCGGACCACAAGAAGTTCTGGATCAAACGTTGTACCTGGCCAATACAAGCTCGAGAAAAGGCCCAACAGGAGGTGATGTATCACATGGTGGCAAGCAGTACCTGGTTCGCCACCACCACTCTGCCGGCTAGGGATAGCCTCGCTGAGCTCCAGTATCGAAGCTTCTTCCGAATACTCAGAAGAAGCGGAGTGAGGTGCTGCGCAGGGGAGATATCAATGCCAACCTGGCAATCGGGGTATCGAACTGCAGTCCCCCCTCGGGATCCACTGGAAAGCCTCAACTAGTCGCCAAGTCGGGGTGGGTGGTGAGGCATGACTTTTGCCAGTTGATCTGTGCTCCTGATGCACGGCATAAAATCTCTATCGTCTCTGCAAATCTCTGGAGATTCCCAACATCTCCAGCAAGGTATGCTGCTGTGTGACGTGTCGTCTGCAAACTCTGAGTCCAGCAGCTCCTCTTGCATGCGGAGGGGAAGGTGCAATCCCTGAAGTCCGATCTCCTGGGCGGAGAGAAAACTACTCCTGGACAGCCCTGTCGAACCGAGCGAGAAAGGGGGAATCTGTCGCCTCAGGCTCCTTGAATGATAACCTGGCTGTGAGATGCTGAATAAAGTCCTGAGACTCCACGAATCCACTCCATGGGGAATCCCATCCGGCTCATAGTGCCCTCTAGAAAGCTCCAATCCACCTTGTCATAAGCTTTCTCAAAGTCTAGGAGTAGCACAATGAGGTCTTGTTGTCGCATCCTGGCCAAAGCTCTCGCCTCCCAAAAGGTAAAGATGTTGTCTAGAATTCTCCAATCCTGAACAAAACCAGTCTGAGTGTCATGGAGGGGAAGGCTGAAGTCACCTGCTGATGGCCCTGGCCAAAATCTTGTAGGCCGTCCCTAGAAGGGTGATGGGTCTCCATTGTTGGATCTCCAATCTATCACCACCCTCCTTGGGAATCAAATGTATCAAGCCCTTTGTGAGCCTCTCTGGCATGGCACCTATGAGCATAATCTCATTGAAGGCAGCGCGAAGGCCACCTTCCATGAGGTCCCTATGGCGAAGAAAGAAAGAAACAAGAAGCCCATCTGCCCCCGGGCATTTGCCCTTGGGTAATGCCTTCACCGCCTTCGCTAGCTCCTCTGTAGTGAAAGGGGTCAATAAGAAAGACTGAAGAGAGGGGGGAACCGCCTCTCTCGTGTGCCTCGAAACTCTCTTGCGCGCATCTATCACCGGGGGCAGGGGGGGGGGGGGGAGGGGGGGATAACGAGGCACCAGCAAGAAGAGATCGGAAGAAATCCATGGCGATGGGCCATGGCTCTCACCTGCGCGGGGGGATCAGAAACAGTAGCTCCATCCTGGCCACGTAGCCTGCGAACACCGTCTCTCCTCCTGTGTGGGCTGGCTATTTCAAAGAAGTCTCCAGTAACTCTATCACCGGCCTGAGTCCAAAATGAAGCTCTGGGATGGTATCTATACTCCACCCTCCTCTCCTCAATGGACCGAATCTCCGTGCAGGCCGCAGCGATCTGACTCTCAATCCACGGGCTGTCTGGGGAACTCTCTTGAAGACACTGTAAAGAGACTAGGCCCCTCCTCAGACTTCTCTCCTGCTCCGGAAATCCCTCCAATCTACTCTGGGTTGCCTCTTGTAAGAAAATACTAACCTCCCCAAGGCCATCATCCAAAGTGCACGCTGCAGATCCTGAGGAAAAGTCCAGTCCCGCCCATATCTGCTCAATTCGGCTACAAATCTTGGGGTCATGAATGAGGCTGGAGCTCGCATGTTTGTCATGCCTCCATGGGTCCTCTAGGGACAAAATAACTGGGGCAACGACGACTATTCAAGCCGCAAAACAACACCTCACGGGTAGGAATGCAGGGTTTTGAACCGTATACATCTTGCACGTCAAGCACGTGCTCTACCAAATGAGTCTCTATCTCTCAACCTCCCCGCCATCTCCAACTCTCTCGTTGCTACTCCATCGACACTGTTGAAGGACACAAGCACGCGCAGTTGTGCTAGAGACGTCATCTCGCCCGCAACACACACTTTATCAACATTGGCCGCATAGTCACAAGAAACGTTTTGAGGCTTTTTTCGTTTCGAGGTTTTTGGGGTTTTGTTTCGAAAGGTTTTGTTCCTCGGCTAAGAAACCGTGAGGTTTCGAAAAATCAATAATTTCATAAAGTATAAATACTTAAAGAACTTATAGTGGCCATCTAAAAAAAAGTGTAATGATAAAAAAATGGTCTCTTCTCACACATCTCGGGGAATCATCGTTATTTTGGTGAGACATTATGGCAATTTTGCTTGATTAGATGTCACAAGTGGTTCAATCAAGGACTCTTAAGAAATTGAAGAAGAGAAGATAGAAATTGGGAAAGATTTAAGACTTTGACGGAAGAAAAAGGGGAAAGAAGAGAGGAGAAGAAGAGAAAAGGAGAAGAAGAGCAACGGAGAAGAAGAGAGAAGAAGAAGAGAGTGAAGGAAGGAGGAGTAGAGGTGAAAGAAGTAGCAGAAGATGGAAGAGCGAAGGAGGGAGGGAGGAGAAGAAGAGGGAAGAAAGGTGATGAGGAAGATATGGAAGAAACACAAAAACAAAAATCCTAGAAAAATCAGGGGACGAAAAAAAAACAAAACTTGAAATTTGGGCGAAACTACCGTACACTGGAGAGGTTTTGAGGTTTCTAAATGTTGGGGTAAAGGCATTATGCCCACCCTTGTAGTGTGTACAAGCCCATAAGTTATAGTACATAGTACACTTAGTACTTTTAATGTACTAAGTGCACTATGTGTACTAGTGCAATATACATGTGTGATAGGGGAGTCACACAACTCAATTCCCATTGAGTTGACTTATCCCCACAACTCTCTCTCTCCTTCTTCTCTCTGTGTATGTCTCCCACATGAAAACCTAACCCTAATTCTATCTCCCTTCAACTGGTACCAGAGCAAAGGTTCAGAGGGTATCCACAGGCCCCACAGCTGTAAAGCACATTCCTTTCGCACATTTCTGAGATGCAGAAGTTCCAGCCGGGAAGAAACCCCAGTGAATCGAGAAGCCCACAAATCACAACGTAATCAGGGTTCCAAATCGTGACGCTTAACGGTTGATGATGGTGATGGGGATGATGCCTTGAGCTTCTTCTGCGTTTTCTGCAAGAGGTCAGCAGATTTCTGTGAGACGTGCAGTGAGTGTGCGTGCAGTGAGTGAGTGAGGCCGGAGGAGTTCAGCGGCATACCCATTCGCACGTAGCAAGGCGTCGAGCGTTAGCCACAAGGCGTCAACAAACGGCGTTACGTGAGAGCCATCGCGTGTAGCGCTGGCCAAGGCGTAACAAAGCTTACTGTCCACGTGGAGCTTTTCGTGCATAGCAGGAGGAGTTGGGCGCCGTGCGTGACAGGCTCCGTTCCAATCGGTAGCTGCAGCTCGTCACGGAACCGTGCATCCATTCGTGCTTCCCCGTGGCACCGTGTAACGTTGGCTCTGGTTGTCTCGCTTCTTTAGCCTACACGCTGTGTATCGGCCATCGCTGCCTGCTGAGGCAGCTTTACCTGGCCACCTACACGTCGCCGCTGCCTGGTGGGGTGAGAGAGGCCGCCTACACGCTGCCCTGCAATACTGAATGCAGCCGAGAAGCTGGGCGTAGAGGAGTCCTTCACCAGAACAGCAGCAGCATCATCACCCCCTTTTCTTGCAACAAAAAGAAAAATAAAAAATTCAGAGGTACATGCTTCAAATTTTTTTTTTTTGGGATTTGCAATTGAGCAGATACAATCATCATTTGGACAGCTAGGAGAGCATTTATTGCTACTGTACCTGTCGGTACAGATTTGGTACAGCTTTGTACAAGTTTTGGCATGGTTGCACATTGATTTGAGTGAACAAAAGGCTCAATTTCAGTTGCTGTACTTGCCGGTACAGGTATGGTACATCATTGGTAAGCACTTAGTACTGCTGTACAGTACTTTGGAAGGGGAACAGAGCACATTTAAGGTGCTGTCCTAAATCTGCACAACCAGATTTTGGTGATTTCATTACATACAGTGGGAGTAGAGTTGCATTTGTGCTTCCGCAGCGGGAGATAAACTTTGGGAGAACAACTGTAAGCACTTTGTGTGCTTTTGGTGGAGTGTTTGCACATTTTGCAGGGAGTCAGGCATTGACAGGTTGCATATTGCTATGGCAACCACAGGTGAGAGCTCTTCATTGCTTCACATCAAGAAGCTTGAAGGCTCAAATAACTATGATATTTGGCAAAGCCAGTGCTATAATGTGTTGCTCCAGAAGAAGCAGCACAAGCCTATCAAAGAAAGGGGTGTAATGCCCGCTTCTCTTACTGCTGAAGAGTGGGAAGATATGGATGAGCTAGCAAGATCCACCATCATGTTCTCTATGTCAAACACTTTACTTTTCAGCATTCGTGAAGAGAAGATAGCTTGGGGAATGTGGCAGAGATTGCAGGACTTGTATGCCCAGCAAAGTGCCTCAAGCAAAGTGTATTGGTTGAAGAAACTCATAGGTCTTCAAATGAAGGAAGGGGCGTCTATGGCAGCCCATCTAAATGAGTTTAATGGTATTGTCAGCCAAGTTATTAATCAAAAGTTAGCAATGGACGATGAGTTCAAAGCCACTTTTCTCTTATGCACTTTGCCAGAGAGTTGGGACACATTCAGGACAGCCACTAGCAATTCGAATGCTATGCTGTCATATGCAGATGTGGAAGGTGCTCTTCTTCAAGAAGAGATGAACAGGAAGAACAATTCCGTTGGAAAGTCCAATGTAATGAATGCACGTGGCAGATCCCAGCAAAGGGGTAAAAGCCAAGAACGGGGAAGGAGCAAGTCTCGCTCCAAAAAGGACTTGGAATGCCATTATTGTGGCAAAAAGGGACACATCAAAAAGCAATGCTACAAATGGAAAAATGATCAAAAGGAAAAGGGAAAAGGCAAAGACAAAGACAAAGATGAAGACAAAGATGTAAAGCCAAAGGGCAAAAGTGGAGTCAAGATTGAAGAAATCAATGTGTCACATGCAGGTGACAGTGAGGATGAGGTCCTATTCACGTCTTCACTTGATGCCCATTCACTTCTTACAGGAGATGGTCATGGTATGCACTCATGGATCATTGATTCAGGTGCCTCCTTTCATGTCACAGGTTGCAGAGACTTATTTGTCAGGTATACTGCTGGCAATGAAGGAGTAGTTTATTTGGGTGACAACCATGCATGCAAGATTCTTGGCAGAGGTGATGTGAGGCTTGTGTTTTCAGATGGCTCACAGCTTATGCTCCATGATGTCAGGCATGTGCCTGAGATCAAGAAGAACCTGCTTTCTACTGGACAGCTTGATGATGCTGATTATGTTACCACATTTGGTAGTGGAAAGTGGAAGATTAGTAAGGGCTCACTGGTTGTTGCCAGAGGCTCTAAGGTGGACACTCTTTACTTCATGCATGCTGGTGTTTGTCACCATGCTAATGTAAATGCAACCGAGCTGCCGGAAATCTCTATGTGGCATAGTCGGTTGGGACACATGAGTGTCAAAGGAATGGAGCTATTGTCTCGTTTTGGTTACTTGCCTTCTCTAAAGTTCTCAATTTTTCAGTTTTGTGAGCATTGTATATATGGCAGGCAACTCCAGTGCCCCCACAAGAAATCTCTTGGACAGAAAGATGCTCAGTTAGAGCTTGTGCATACAGGTGTATGTGAGATGCCTCAGCTTTCTTTAGGAGGGGCAAAATATTTTGTGTCTTTTATAGATGATGCCACACGCAAGGTGTGGGTTTATCCTCTTCGTTTGAAGAGTGATACATTCTCTGTGTTTCAGAAGTTTGTTGCTCTTGTTGAGAATCAAACTGGCAAAACACTGTAGGCTTTGCGTTCTGACAATGGTGGAGAGTATATGTCCAAACAGTTTCAGGACTTTTGTGATGCTAAAGGCATCAAGAGGGAGCTCTCTACTCCTTATGACCCTCCATAAAACGGGACAGCAGAGAGGATGAACAGGACCATTCAGGAGAAGGTCCATTCTATGTTGTCACATGCTGCGTTACCTCATGGTTTTTGGGCTGAAGCTGTTATGACAGCCGTTCATCTTATAAACAGGTCACCTAACACGAGGCTTGGTGGGAAAGTGCCAGAGGAAGTATGGACACGGAAGCCTCCGTCATACAAGCACTTGAGAGTGTTTGGTTGCGTTGCGTACGTGCACATATGCAGGGAAATGCGCACCAAACTTGATCCTAAGTCTCACAAATGCATATTCCTAGGATATGGTAACAGAGGTGAAATGGGGTATAGACTTTGGGATCCCGTGAATAGAAAGATTATACGCAGCAATGATGTCATTTTTGATGAAACATGCATGTATAAGGAGCCTGCAAGGCAACAGGAGCCTGGCAGAGTCATCTTTGATGATGATGGACATCATGGACAACAACCAAGGGCTGTAAATCAGCCATTACAGCAGCAAAACCAGCCCTTAAATGGTGCTGAAAGTGGTCCAAATGGACAGCCAGAGATGGCAGAAGATATCCCTATGGATATACCACAGTTAGAGGAGATACCGGGCATGATCTTTCAACCATATGGCATGGAACAGGAGCCACCAATAGGTGATATGCAGGCTGGACAGCAACCTGCAAATGATGGTCATTGGGTACGGAGGTCCACAAGACCCTCCAGAGCCCCTGACAGGTTTGTTCCAGGAGTTGACTACTTGATGTTTACTGACTGTGAGATGGCAGAAGATATCCCTATGGATATACCACAGTTAGAGGAGATACCGGGCATGATCTTTCAACCATATGGCATGGAACAGGAGCCACCAATAGGTGATATACAGGCTGGACAACAACCTGCAAATGATGGTCATTGGGTATGGAGGTCCACAAGACCCTCCAGAGCCCCTGACAGGTTTGTTCCAGGGGTTAACTACTTGATGCTTACTGACTCATGTTATAAGGAGGCTTTACAGAGGGCAGACAAGGCTCTTTGGGAGCGTGCCATGAAGTCAGAGATGGATTCTCTGCACAAAAATGGAACATGGAAGTTGGTGCATTTGCCTACAGGCAAGAAGGTTTTGCCATGCAAGTGGGTTTACAGGCTCAAAGTTGCACTAGATGCAAAGCCAAGATACAAAGCCAGGTTAGTGGCTAAGGGCTTCAAGCAGGAAAATATGGTGTGGACTTTGATGAGATCTTCTCTCCAGTGGTCAAAATGACCACACTTAGAGCTGTATTAGCTTTGGTTGCTCATGATGATCTGGATTTGATTCAGATTGATGTGAAGACTGCTTTTCTTCACGGTGATCTCCATGAGGAGATGTATATGCAATAGCCAGAGGGTTATGCAGTGAATGGAAAGGAGAAGCTTGTATGCAAGCTGAAAAAGAGTCTTTATGGGCTGAAACAGGCACCAAGGGAATGGTATCATAAATTTGATACATTCATGAAATCCCAGAATTTTAGGAGAAGTGACATAGATCACTGCTTATAGTCCAAGAAAACTTTGGATGGCAGTCTATTGATCCTCATCTTGTATGTTGATGATATGTTGATTGCCGGGAAATCTCCTAAAGAGATGGATGCCTTGAAGAAGAGGCTGCATCAGACCTTTGATATGAAGGATTTGGGTGATGCAAATCACATTTTGGGTATGCAAATACTTCGGGACAGAAATCAGCATTTGTTGTATTTGTCTCAGAAGGAATACATTGGCAAAGTTTTGCAGAGGTTCAATATGGAGGGGGGGAAGAAGACTAGTACTCCTTTGCCTCCATATGTGAAACTCAGTGCTATGGACAGCCCACAGTCGGATAGTGACAGGGCTGATATGGCCAAGATTCCGTATGCTTCAGCTTGTGGCAGTCTCATGTATGCCATGGTTGCTACCAGGCCGGACATTGCATTTGCAGTGGGAGTGGTTACTAGATACATGGCCAACCCTGGCAAGAAGCATTGGGAAGCAGTGAAAGGTGTCATGAGATACCTGAAGGGCACACAGGATATGTGCATCTACTTTGGCAAACAGGATGCATTAGTGCATGGTTACACGGATTCGGATTATGCCAGTCATCCAGATAACCGGAAGTCTACTACCGGTTATGTGTTTACATTCACAGGAGGTGCTGTGTCATGGATATCCAGGATGCAGAAGTGCATTGCCTTATCTACTACAGAGGCCGAGTATATTGTAGCCACAGAGGCTTGCAAGGAGGCATTATGGCTATCTCGGTTAGTGGTTGATTTGGGTTATACAGGGGATATTCCATTGTTGCATTGTGACAGTCAGAGTGCCATCCAGCTGGCAAAGAATCCTGTCTTTCATGCAAAGACGAAGCATGTGGATGTGAAGTATCACTTCATCGGAGAGGTGATAGAGAACAAGCAAATTCAGCTTGTTAAGATTCATACGGATGACAACCCGGCTGATCTGTTGACAAAGAGTTTGCCTCCAGAGCGGTTTGCTCATTGCAGACACTTGATGGGCATTGGATGAGGCCAATTTCAGCCTTGATATGGCCTTGTATATTATCATGTACATGCTGATTTTTTCTTTTCCTTTACTTAAGGGCACTTTGCCTTTAAGTGGGAGGTTGTTGGGGTAAAGGCATTATGCCCACCCTTGTAGTGTGTACAAGCCCATAAGTTATAGTACATAGTACACTTAGTACTTTTAATGTACTAAGTGCACTATGTGTACTAGTGCAATATACATGTGTGATAGGGGAGTCACACAACTCAATTTCCATTGAGTTGACTTATCCCCACAACTCTCTCTCTCTCCTTCTTCTCTCTGTGTATGTCTCCCACATGAAAACCTAACCCTAATTCTATCTCCCTTCACTAAAAACCGTTTTGAGGTTTCGAGGTTTCGAAAGCTAGAAACATGTTTTTTTGTTACTATGATTGGCCGGCACACCTAGGGACCGGGTAGCTAGTTCCTATTTGTTCGCTTTGCATTCTTTATTTATTCTATTTTCGTTGGATATTTAATTTCATATATTCGAATTTCTATTTTTTTTCCCTAAAAATGGCCTCTAGAGGGGGTAGTCCGTTGGTAGTAGGGACTTCGGGGAGTTTTTCTGGCATCTTGTCTCCTATTTCCGGCCTGTTGCAGGCTGAGCTTGGGCGTATGCGCCAAGCCATTGTAGCTTGCCAAACCGACACAGTTTGTCCTTTGTCGGTCTTGCGTGAGCTCGTGGATCCCCTTCCTTATCCTTTCTCCATTGACGACGACGATGTGGGTCTATCCGCAGCGATGGACAATGTAGCCTTAGATTACAACGAGTTTGCAGAGACTGTCAAGGCTGTTGCAGATCCCCCGCGCGCGCGTGTATACATACATACATACATACATGAAAGAAAGAGCATCACAAGTTGTAGCCCCAAAGCACAAACTGTAGAAGGCTGGAAACAGTTGATTATTGCTGAAAATGAGCACGAGGGAAGCCAGTAGGTGCTTACAAGCATGAGAGACTGTTGCTACAGCCAATGATCTCCAACAGATATGCAAGAATGAGATGAAAAGTGAGGGGAAGGGTGAGAACCCTTATATATCCCTCAAGAGAGCTGGTCGCAGGCTGATAGTTGGCCAGTAGCATAAAATTCTTTAAAATGCCTAAAAAATGGTAGAAAAATCCCAAATAATATCTGCTAAATATGCCAATGTAGGGTCTCATAAAATGACCAGTACAAGCATGAGAAAAGGTGATGTAGACCCTCTGTAGATGATATATTCCAACACCTCGTCTTCAGCACCAGAGGGGCGGTCCAATACCAGCACGCTGAAGTAACACCTCCAAAGTAGCTCTCGGAAGTGGTGTGGTGAAGAGATCAGCCACATTGTCCTTGGTAGAACAGTAGCCTGTAGGCCAGCCGAAGAAGTCTCAACTCGATCCAGACGCGTACAAGATGATAACGCACTTCAATATGCTTGGATCTTCCCCGTATCACAGGATTCTGAGCTAGAGCAATAGCACTGGTAGGATTCAGGCCTAGAAGGCCCTGGGGTAGAATTTGGAGAAGGAACAACCGTAGGGAAATCTCTGGAAGCCATGTTTGCTGACAGATAATCCTCCTTTGACTCAGGTAGTCCGCTGACAACCTGCGAAGCACCACCGCTGCTGTGCGTAAGAGTGGAGAAGAAACGGTAGCAAAGAAATCTCCGAGAGCCGTGTCCTCTGACAATAAACCTCCTTTGAAGCAAGAGGGCTGTAAAAAAACAGCAAATAGCCTCCTCTCAAGCTGTGCACAGCAAGAGGAGGAAAGAAGAAAGGGAGGGAGGGTGGGAAAAGTGAAATAGAGAAAGAAGATCTCTCAAGAACCCTGTGCTCAGCACCTAGAAGAGAGCTTGAGACTCCAACAGCAAAAACGCAACAGTCCCAGGTAGGCTACAGATGCATGAAACGCAGCCAGAATGCAGAAACCGCAGCAAAACCTCTGCTCCTAGAGAGAATATGCAGCACTTTCGTGCCTATAGATCATCGTTTGGCTCTGATACCATGAAAGAAAGAGCACCACAGGTTGTAGGCCCAAAGCACAAATTGTAGAAGGTTGGAAACAGTTGATTATTGCTTAAAATGAGCACGAGGGAAGCCCGTAGGTGCTTACAAGCATAAGAGATTGTTGCTACAGCCAATGACCTCCATTAGATATGCAAGAATGAGATGAAAAGTGAGGGGAAGGGTGAGAACCCTTATATATCCCTCAAGAAAGCTGGTCAGCCAGGTGTAGCAGGCCGACAGTTGTCCAATAGCATAAAATGCTATAAAATGCCTAAAAAATGGTAGAAAAATCCCAAATAATATCTGCTAAATATGCCAATGCAGGGTCTCATAAAATGACCAGTACAAGCATGAAAAGAGGTGATGTAGACCCTTTGGAGATGATATATTCCAACAATACATAGAGAGAGAGAGAGAGAGAGAGAGAGAGAGAGAGAGAGAGAGAGAGAGAGAGAGGATATTTACATTCAAATAACAATTTTTGTTGGGAATTGTATGCAGGGATGGCCAATCTCTCCTCCAGATATTGTTGTGGCAACACCGGCTGCATTGTTGAACCATCTATTTGCCTATGATCCCAGACGCAGACGTAGAAATGCATTTGTACGCGATGTAAAATATGTGGTAAGCTATGTCATGCTCCATGAACCTTGACTTCGCAAGCATTGGTACAATGCAATTGCTCATCTTTTACTTGGTCAATGGTCCAAAGGACAGGTGTTTGATGAGGCAGACATGCTTTTATCTGGAGGTTTTGAGAATCAAGTCATGAGACTCCTAAACATGTTCCGATTAGAGGAAAAGCAGCTTGCTAAATCCCAACCAGGGGGGACCACTAGTGAGAGTGCAGACTTTAGGCCTTGGACAGAGTTTGAGCCTGCAGAACCAACTGCAGAAGATGCTGCTGACACTGATGATAGGGAAGAACGCCTTGAGTCAGATGAGGAAGATCAAGAAGCTGAGTCTAGTGATGATGAAGCTGATGAAAGATTGGAACTGAAGAAAAACAAACATAAGGACTGGCTGAGGTCGAGAAAGGTCTATACAAGAAGCAAACAGTACATTTTCGCAGCAGCCACACTTCCAGAGAATGGGAAGAAAACTCCAGGGGCCGTCCTCAAACGTGTCCTTCCAGAAGCGAAATGGGTGAATGGACTTTTTTTGCATCGGCAAAATCCCAGGTTTGTGTGGATAGACAATTTGTTTGTTTAAGCAGCCTATTTTAGATGCAGTAGAGTTTTCTCTCTCTATGAAAAAATTGGATGCCCATTATTACATATGGTGTTCCTGGCGGTGAAATGATGAATGTTTCTGTCCATTCACTCTTATAGATAACACCATATCCTGGACCCATTGAAGTCTCTAAGGTGCCACCTAGGGTGGCCCCGGAGAAAGAGGGTCTTGGACTATCTCCTTCAACTAACTTGCTAGTGAAAGAAGAGGAAGGAGGGAATCCAATGTGGGGTAAATTTTTGAGGCTTTTTGGTCTGGTTTTGGAGCACGTTATGCACTCTTAATGTCTTGAATCTAATACTTATTTTTTTGTATTATACTCTGCAGATTGCGTGAGAATTGGGTGGAGGTTGATGGAACCACACAAATACAAGCTTTACTAAATGCTTTATCTGATGTTCCAAGTTCAAGCAATGAGAGCTTGCCCAGCAAAACTCTAGTGTTTGCTAACAGTGTGGAGGCAGCAGATGCTATTTGTAAGATACTGAGAAGAGCAGAAATTGAGTGTCTATGCTATCATCGAGAGATACCTCCTGAAGAACGCATGGGTAATTTGAAATCTTTTCAAGAGCAAGGTGGTGTTCTGGTTTGTACGGATGCTGCTGCACGTGGCCTTGATATTCACAATGTCAGCCATGTGATTCAGGTACTACTTCTCCTTCAGAAGAATGTGTTCCTCACTGCTTGTATGCTTTGAAGGGGTTTACTCCTACACCACCCATCCAAGGCTTTCTAGGAGAGCTCTGTCTCCTCTTTGGCTAGGATTTATGGTCACACTAATGAGTAGTGCTGTATGGATGCTGTTCGAGTCTCCGTTTTCAGGCTGTGTCATGTTCTTATTGATACTTGTTGGGAGACACTGGTCAGCATCACAGATTTATACATATAGAGAGCCAGATGCACAGAGGTCATGGATAGAACTCAGATTACAATTCTCAAACCCTTTCTTGCATCCGGACTGATAATGTGCATAACTCATGGCCATTTGGAGGTTGATACAGGGTTCCTCCAGATCTGTGATTGCCAAGTGGAAAGACTATCCATTCTTATCTAGTCTTCCTCTGGCTTATCTTGGTATTTTCAGCCACTTACGTGGTTTTCTCAATTCACATGGTGTATTGATTCCTTGGGCTTTGGCTCGTGTTGCGTCTTTCATACTTAATAGAAGTACTGTTCTTGATTAAAAAACATTTTTCAGTGATTTTGCGTGTCTATGTTGTGCAGGCTGAGTTTGCAAAATCAGCTGTTGACTTCCTTCACAGAGTGGGGCGTACTGCCAGAGCTGGACAGGCTGGGACTGTGACAAGCTTGTATACAAAAGCGAACAGACCACTTGTGGAGGCGGTGAAGCAAGCAGAATCTGCGGGTCTTCCTGTGGTATTTTACATTATTTCTGTTTTGGCAGCTTGATCTGTTTCATAATCTTGGTCAGCTGTCTTAATGACCTAAAGTGGGATAGAAGTACTTAGCTTGCTTGGTCTATGTTTAAATAGATAAATGATTATAGCACAATTATCTCCAATTTGCCACTTGTATACTAAAGCCTTTTAAATGAGAATTTCTTCACACACGTATATATGTGCACATGCACGCGCGCGCGCGCACACACACACACACACACACACACACACACACACACATATACATGGATGTGTGTGTTTATATGTATGTATATATCCATATATATACATGTATATATCCATTTATACACATGCATATATGAATATATACATGTATATATATGGATGTATATATATGGATACATACATGTATAGACACATACATACATGTATGTGTCTAAATGCACACACACACACACACTTTTTTTTTTGTGGAATCATTTGTATATTAGATTTACAAGATGACTATCCAAAGTAGATAGTCTCAAAGTACATCAACTGAAGATGTCAATATAAGACAAATATACATCATGATCTATTTGGTCAACCTGCATGCAATCGAAGAAAGATTGATGCAGGGAGTACCGAAAGAAAGAAAAGGCAGAAAAAGCCGCATCACCGAAAACTCCATGGTTGCGAACTTTCCATAGTGTCCATAAAGCCCAGTAGCGCACCCATGAGAAGAAAAGAGTGAATTCTGGTCTGGGCAAATGAAGACCAAATACCCAGAAAAACTTTCCAAATTTCATATTTGGAAATCTAGCCCGCAGAAGCTGGATGATAGGAAGAAAAAACTGACGAGAAGAAGGACAGTTCCAGAAAATATGAATGACTGTCTCTCTGGAAGCAGAGCATCTATGGCAAGTGGATGAGGATATATGTCTGTGTGCTAGAAACTGTCCTGAGGGAATAACAGCCAAAAGAACACGCCACAAAAAAAGCTGTTGTCGAAGAGGAAGCTTTGAATGCCAAAGAGATTGCAATCGTCTTTTCCACCACAAAGACGACCGATGCATATGCCAGAAGAGATTTGCCCGTTTAGAAACCCAAGGCAATGGCAACAAATGTTTATACAGACCAGCAACTGTAATATCAGATAGCCTCAAGGGATGGCATGAAGAATCAAAAGAGGAGATAGTCCAATCCTGTAGGCGATCTCGAATTTCCAACAGTGGAATCGGCAAAAAAGGCTGAAGCATCTGAATTATATCATGCCAAAGACGACGATAGTGAGGTCCCAAGCCATAATGTGCAGCAGCCTGTGGAAAAGAAAGAGGGGAGCCATCAGGATGGACGACATCTCCCACAGAGGTAACACCCTTTGAGTGGAGGAAATATGAACGTCGGGGTTCTTGCACCGCCAGGGGAACTGAAAATGCTCTGGACCAATGGATGCTCTCAGCGCGGAGAGAGTTGCCTTGTAAGGAATCACGACCATTCCATTTTAAATTTGAAAGGACAAGCTTCCAATCAGCAAGTAAGCCAGAAATGAGAGGACAGCCCTTAATTTTGCCAGTAATGTAACCAAGAATAAATTCCCAATGAGTAGGTTGCCAATGGCCAAAAGCCGAAGTCGTCATATGAAGTAATAAATGACGGATCATCGCTGTCCAAGGCTGAGTGCCTTCCAGAAATTGAAGCATCAGTTTACCTCTGTGGGCAAGAATATGCACCTGTAAATTAAGGATATTCAAGCCTCCATGCATTTTAGGGGTACACAAACGATTTGCCGAAAGCAAACGTACACTCTTTTTCCCCTGCTTCGATCTCCAGAATATCTCCAAGATGGTGGACATAAATAATTTTAGCTCCCCCTGAGAAAACCTGATGAGAGGAAGGTAGAACTGAATATAGGCAACCAAGATGGATTGGAGAATCCGTAAACGAACATGCAAAGGCCATGTTGTAAGTTTCCAGTATTCCAACTTTTTCTTGAGCTTTGCCAAGACCCAATCTGTTTGTTGACGGCGAGTGACTGTCCATCCCAAAGGATATCCCGAATGCCGAATCAAATGAGTGGAGTAAACTATTTCCCCTAGCCATAGCAAATTATGCCACTGTTTTGAATGCAAAGGCAGCAATTTAGATTTCTGAAAATTGATTTGTAGGCCAGCCGCAAGCGCAAACAAAGAAAGAGCCTGCATCAAAGTAGAGAGATCCTGATGTGTATTGCGAGGAAGAAAAAAAGAATCGTCAGCATAAGCTTGAGCAACCAACTGACGTCTATTCTGAATGTCCAATCCATGAAGACTGCCAGTATCAACCAAATGATCCATATAAAGAAGCATGGGATGCGTTGCTATAGCATACAAAAGAGCACTTAAAGGGCATCCCTGCCTAACTGAACGATGCAAAGTCCATGATTCTGAGAGATCTCCTGACAATATACAAGCCGCTTGACTACTAGCATAAAGCCAGTAAATGATATTCTGCATTTTTTCTCCAAATCCCAGAGCACGCATGGTTTCTTAAATGAACCTCCATTTAATAGTATCAAAAGCCTTAGCAATATCCACTTGCAATAATAAGACATCCTGCTGCGTGTATTTGGCATATTGAATGCCGATATAAGCATTTGCAATGTTATCTGTAATGTGCCTGCGAGGAATAAATCCATACTGTGCAGAATGAAGTCCATCATTCAAGTAACCCTTAATGCGATCGACAACCATTTTACTGATAATCTTGTATATCACCGGCATAAGGGTAATTGGTCTCCAGTCTGCCAAAGACTGACATAAGTGTTTTTTAGGCAACAGCTTCACCAATCCTTTTTTCCAGGAAGCTGGCATTTGCCTTGTCTCCCAGGCAATGTTTACCATACGCAGCAAAGGTAATTTGAGGGTGTCCCAATATGCAAGAAAAAATTCAACTGTAAGGCCATCCCATCCTGGAGCTTTCCATCGGCCACAAGACTTGATTGCATCAGACAGTTCTTGTTCAGAGAATTTTGTTTCTAGTTGTTGCGCTTGAGTAGCAGAAAGGATGGGGGATACATGCTGTAATAACTTATGACGTGCATCATACACTTCCATGGCGTGAGAATCATCCTCATCAAATTGAGAGGAGAAATGGGCAACACAAGTCCCAATTGTGCTCGGGTGGAGGTCCACGTGTCATCTGAAATTAAAGTGCGACATATAGATGCAGCTTGTTTTCTGGAATGTAAACTCTTGAAATTTTTTTTGGAAGAGCAGCCTTTGTCCAAAAGCGCCTATTGTCGTGCCCGTATCTCCCATTTGACAAGCTTTCGATGATCATTTACCTGAATACAGTGATGAGCTTGACATAAAGAAGTGGCTTCAGCCAAAGTTAGAGAGCGAAGATGACTAAGCTCAATTAACGATTGGCATGTTTGCTTAGCATAAGCAACAGTCTGTCTCCAACCTTTCAGATACTGTTTACCATAATCACGGATGACTGATTGCATGCGAGCAATAAAAGCTGTCCATGCATAATCCAAGTCAATGAAAGATTGAGGAAAGAGTGGGTGACAGGCCTCAAGTATCAGTGCTTTGAATGCATCATGCTCCAAGTAACTATTATTGATAATAAGCAACCTTCGAAGTGGCAATCTGTCATCGGGCATGTCATGCAGATGAACTCTGAGCCATAAGGGTACATGATCTGAATATGTAAATGTATAATCTAGCCACAATTTGGTTGTGAGAGTATCATAATGATACGGATCAAGCTGATACCATCGATCCAATCGAGCTTTGTAAGTGGATTGAGCATTATGTTGGAAGGTATACCCAGGCATCAGAGGCTGAGATTCTTTCCAAATATCAATCAAATTAAGTGTTGCTACAAAATCTGCCCACGAAGACCTCTCAGTAGCAAGCATATGTGTACGACCGGATGTATTATCACCAGGTTGAGGGGCATTATTGAAATCTCCACATATGAATGCTTTCTGTCTCCAAGGGTACAATTTCATTTGTTGCCATATCTGTCCTCTAGCCTGAGAGGATTGAGGTGCATATATCGATGCAAATTCAAATATTTCATCCTGAATAAAGCACTGCATAACCATCCATCTGCCTTGGAAGTCATTAAATGCCATGACTGGCTGCAAATGATGTTTCACAAGAAAAAGTACACCCGAAAAGGCATGGTGGCCTGCATAAAAAATATCATAACCAGCATAATGGCCTTGCTGTCCAGCATAGTGATGTTGATTGTGTTCCTGAAGAGCAACGATATCTGGCTGCATATGCTTCAAATATTCCCAAACCATCTTCCACTTTTTAGGGTCACACAAACCCTGTACATTGAGAGTCAAAACTGTGATATATGACATCATATTTATAGTGTATGTACAGCATGAACAAAAAAGTAGCTCAAGCTTGCATTTCCTCCACAGGGTCTACACCTCGATCAGGAGGAGGAATATCTATGAGACGGGTGGCTAGCAAGCTAGCAGCCTCTTCTTCTGGAAACAGAGTACGACCTGCAGTTACAGTAGCCCAGGTGATGCCAATTCCAGAATTTTCTTCCGGGGTATGCCCACTGGAGGAGGCTCCATTCCAAGTTCTAGAAGGTAAAGGACGCCTGGGGATAATTGTCCTGCGTGGTGGGTGAGAGGTTTCTTGAAGTATCTTTTCTTTTCCTTTTGGTGAAGAAGTAGAGGGATTAGCCACAGCTACATTCATATCAGAAGAGACTGGCACTTTGCCTTTTTCTTGAGGCATAACAGGAGTCTTCATACTTTTGTTTTTAATCCCTGAAGGACCAGGAGTGTCCTTATTTTGCATTGGGATGGGCAAGGCATCAGGCGGCATCTTATGGAGGACCAGAGGGCATTGAGATGCCATATGTCCAAACTTTTTGCACTCAAAGCATGCACCTGCAAAAAGACCCCATTTGAGTCTGAAAAATGCACTCCCCATGGAAACGTTATTTATGGTAACAGCATAAGATTCCGGAGTGGACTTATGGTAACAGCATAAGATTCCGGAGTGGACTGATCTGTGTCCCATAAAATACAGAATCGATTTGAGTTGCCATTTGGTCTAGGAGGGCATACAACCTTTCCTAGAGATGCTGCAATTTTAGGTAACAAGGAGGCCAAACATTGGGGGAAGTCCACCACTTCTACCCAAACAGGACAGCGATGCTTAATCAAAGCCTGATAGTCTCTTGTGGGGGACCATGGCAATACATGAACCATCTGTTGTCCATAGAAGAGAGGGGAGTGCTCTAAAAGCGTTTGTTTATGGTGCTCATCTACCATAATAAACCTCAAAGAAACCTCTTGCCACATAGTGGACTTTGCGAACAAAACAACCACCCAATGTCCGTGTTAACCAATTCCCGACATCAGCAGCAACACGGGCATCCTGCCTGGAAAAAAGATAATCACAGCATGCTTTGCATATTCTCGAATGGGATCTATGATTTCATCCACATCCACTGCAAGCCCCACCATAGGAACAGGATCTTTCCAATTCTTGCGTGTATCCTGAAATCCTTCATGCATTACCTCATAAATCAGCCCAGCCTCGGGCGTCTCATGCACAGGGTCATTCTGATCCACAGCGTGCTTTTGTTTTTTATGAGCATAATATTTTGTAGGAGAAGCCATGATGTTCTCTCTCTCTCTCAGAGATCACACACACACACACACACACACACACACACACACAGAGGGATGTACAGAGAAGGACAGGAGAAGCTGCAGATTACAGGGGACGCTAGACACAAGATACAGGCGCACACATCAAACGCAGAGAAAGAAGTAGAACAAGTCGATGAACGCAGCTTGGCAGGACGCAAGCACACAAACGTGCAACGATAACACACACACACACACACACACACACACACACACACACACACACACACACAGGTGAGAGCTGCAGCCAGAGGGAAAGCAAAGGAGAATCTGCTCTCTCTCAGACACGTGCGCAGGCAAGCAGGTCCCGGCGAGCAAGTCCACAGGCAAGCAGGTCCCGGCGAGCAGGTCACACAGGCGAGCAGGTCACACAGGCGAGCAGGTCACAGAGGCGAGCACAGCGACACGACCACACCTAACGATACACACACACACACACACACACACACACACACACCGACACACACACACACACACACACATACATTCATACATACACACATACATACATGTATGTATGTATGAATGTATGTGTGTGTGTGTGTGTGTGTGTATGAATGTATGAATGAATGTATGTGTGTGTGTGTGTGTGTGTGTGTGTGTGTATGAATGTATGTATGTATGTATGAATGTATGTATGTGTGTGTGTGTGTGTGTGTGTGTGTGAATGTATATGTGCATGATGGAATCACCTGAGCTGGCCATTTATAAGCGTCGGAAAGCAATGAACACCTCGAATTTGGATGCCATGTCTTTGATTAAGGAATGCCTGCATGAGGATTTCGAAGAAGCAAGATGTGCTTGGGAAGGACCTGCTCCAGTCACAGAAGTGCGTATTCCGGTGCAGGAGCTCATGGATCCGGTTGCGCAGTATGCATTGAATGCAGTGATTCTCTTTTTCCCGGGCAATATGCCTAGTGCACAGGATGTGGGACAATGGGTTGATTTCTTGCTTAAGCGTCAAGCAGTCCGGGGTGTTTATTTTGGAGCAAGAGGATTCTATGAGGTCTTGTTAGCAGACATGGAAGCTAGAGATGCTTTGTTGGAAATGTCTCCCCTCTTCTTCAATACGCAAATGACTCATGTTCTTCCCTGGGCTCTTACTAAAGATTATCAGAGCCTTATTCGACATAAGTGCCCGGTTTGGGTTGAAGTGGTGGATTTTCCTCGTACTTGGCGTCATTTTCTTCCTTTGTTGGCTGCTCAATTGGGCAAAGTGATTTGCCCCCCGAAGTTGGATGCCAATACAAATCGTTTTTGTATTCTATGGGACACTGATCTTCCTGCTCCTACGGGCATTACCGTTGATTCTGGGGACACAGTGGTCGGAAAGCGACCATTCAAGCTTAAATGGGGGAAATTTGCCAATTCCTGTTTTCGCTGTGGCAAATTTGGTCATATGCAATATGAATGTTCTGAACCAAATCTACAACCCCCTCCTTCGGCTGTCCCTACCCCTCAGACTCCTCCTCCAGCGAAATCTTCCCTTGAGGCACAATCTAAAGGTGCTTCCGCATCCACATCAACAACTGGACTAAATAAAGGTAAAGGGAAGCAGTCTCAAATGCCAAGTGTTCCTGCTTCCCCGAACATCAAAGACAAGGGCAAAGAGAAGCTTCCTGCTACTCAGGCGTGGATAGTACCCAAGAAAACTGTCAAAGCACGTACTCTACCATCTTCTCGCAATTATGTGCCCCCCTTGAAGAATGTTGCTCAGCAAAAACTGCCTTGTAATGATAACTCTTCCTTGGCTCAGGCCTGGGATAAAGTTGTTCGATCTTATAAGGAAGTAGTTACAGGGGGCACCGCTTCAACGTCGGAAGGCCATCACTTGTTTCCTCCACATTCGAGTTTTGATTTGGCAGCTGATGTTTCCGCGACAGATGCGGATGTGCCCATGGGCACGAGTTCTTAAGCTTTCTGTTGGTTTTCTCGCCCACTGTATATACCATTTAAGATGCATAGTTCTATACATTGCATTTCATATAATGTGCGCGGATTATGCAATCAGGATAAATGGAGGCTAATCTGGCACTATGTACATACTTGCAAAGCAGATATTGTTGTTCTTCAAGAGCATAATCAGCATAATTTTGCCGGACAAACTTCCTATTTTGCGGGATATTGGATAGCTTATGCAGGATCCGCTGGATACTCTGGAGTGCTGATCCTTGTTCGCCATGAATTATTTCCCATGTTGGTATTCAATGATCCAGCTGGCAGATGGATGGTCATTCAATGTATTATCAATGGGGAAGTTTTTGAGTTTGGTGGTGTGTATGCATACACAGCCTCTACTGACAGGGCTCGTTGTGGCATGCCATCTCCTCTTATTGTTGGCGTTCTAATGCATTTCTTTGTGGCGATTTTAATAATGCTCCAAATCATGTGGATAATACTACTGGACATTCTCACATGCTTCATGTGGAACGACAAGCTTGGGATCTCTTTCAGCACACATGTAATGCCTTGGATTTGTGGCCTCTGTTGCAAGCCAATGATCCAGGATTCACATTTCAGCATAACGCTCGATCAATGTATCGTGCTCGTCTGGACCGATGGTATCTCTTTCAGATGCAGCAGTATGATGATTTTGTATGTGATATGTGGATTGATTACTCCTTGTGTCTCTCGGATCATGCTCCGATATGCTTGAAAATACAATTCGGCTCATGTTCTGCCAATGATTCATTAACTAGAAAGAGACTTCTGCATGTCAATAATGCTTATCTTAAGGGGAGGGGTGTGGGGAATGGAGTGCAGCTAGATGCTTCTGCAACCCCTGTGCTGTGTGCAGCAATGGTGATGCTCATTCTGTATAGAAAAGACAAGAGACTAGCGCCTTGGATAGGGTAGAGCCCTTGCCAGCCAGGCTTTCAATTAAATCTGCCAGCTCAAAAACTGAAATATTCTGCTCGAAGGGGGCAGCCTTTGTGTACTCGAGTCGTGCTTAGTGTTGGCTCTAATAGTCCCTGTTATGAGCGTGTGACCGGTGACCTAGTCATAGAGTGGAGGTGCAGCAGGCTGACTGTCTTTTTCAAAACTTCGCAAACAATTCAGTTTTTAACTTTGCTTTGATCATGAAGAGATCAGTGACGTACTCAGTGAGAGAGAGATGCAGGGGGTTGACCTGTCTCTTTCAAAGCTAAGTTTTGAATCTTGCTCTGATCATTTGGTTTTGTTTTCCTAAATGTTCGTTTTAGTCAGCTACTGTTTTGATTTGTAAAGGGATTTTGGTGGCATCTCCCTTCACATATTATTTGCCACTATCATGACTGGGTTTATAACAGTTGGCTTCATTATCATGTTTTTTAAATGATGCAGGAGGGAGCTTTTAGTAGAAAGAGGAGTTTTCGAAATAAAATCAAAAAGTCTGGTATGGGTGCAAGTTTCATCTTATTTTCTGTAGTCTTTTCATCTTTTCTAATGCCTTTTAGTTCATCTTTTGATGCTATTTGAGAACAAAATAACAAGCTGCATGTATAAAGATAGGCAACCTGATCCAAAGCATTTTCTTACACATACATGCATGCATATGCATGTGTGTGTGCGAGAGAGAGAGAGAAAGAAAGAAAGAAAGTTGTATTAATGTCTTTAAAAGGCCAAAATGACCTATGAGACCAAAAGGTTACATCATATCCATGAGGTACATCATCTTGGGTACAAAATAGTAATAAAATCTGATCTAGGTACATGAGCAGAGAGCTCTCATATCACCCTAATACATCCCTCATGGGCCACTGTGACATGGTGCTCAAGGTGGTAAAACTGAGTTGGCACGAGAAGGTCCTGCGATGATGGGAGATGATGGCCCAGATCTTCCTGTGGTGGCGTGGCCGTGGGCGAGGGCCATAGGGTCTGGGGCATCCAGCTTTGCATAACTCAGTGGCTCTGTCGAGTCACACCTCTCGGTTGAGCTCCTACACTAGCCTCTGGACTGGGTATGACGGCCCTCGGAGTGCTGGTATGGAAGAAGTTGGTGAGAGCTCTCTGTGTTGGTCCTCGAGCAAGTACAACTGATCTGGATCTCACTAAGGACTCCCTGTGTCTACGGAGCTCTAGAAGAAAAAGTCCCAGACATCTCTGATCCGGGAAGTCCATGATCTTGGAAAGTGGTCCGAACCTAGCTTGGAAGAGGCAGTGGAACCTCCCCCAATCTCATAGTATACAGGGCATCGGCATATGTAACGGTCCTCTGTCTCGGGCTCTGTGTGACAGAGCTGTCATATCTTGCCCTTTGGTGCGGCCGCCCTAGGCCCATATCTAGCAATCTCAACTCTCAGCTGGTCGGACGAGGTGCGGATCTGGCCGATAGCACATCTCACCCCAAAGGATAGGTGTATGTCCATGTAGCGTGGATGGATGATGAACACATCCTCTGTCAGGCATAGGAGGTGATCTCTGTAGAAGGCCATCTTCGTCCCCAGTGGACGACTCCATGTCCTCTGAGTATCGAGTCTGACAAGGTCCTTCGTGATCACCCTATTCGGCTCTGTGCGATTGAGAGCAAATGACGGGGCCTCTATGCTGTACTGGAAGGGGGGGAGTGCCTCCATCTGCATACCGTGCATGCCAAACCAAGTGCCTATCTGTGCATACCAGCACGTTGTATCTCCCTCCAGTGTCAATTGTCTCGAGGACTCCAGGGCTAGCCGGGGGTATCTATCAAGTGGAAGCTCCCATAGCCTATGCCAGTATGTCACTGTCTGGAATAGAGCCTCTGTCACTATCGGTGCAGCCCCCATCTCTGCCCACACAATCTCATGTGGCACTGATGGTTTACTCCTAATCATGCGTGAGATCATCGCAACTAGGGGCCTCTCCATTGGCTTCCACCCATCATATACCTCCTCTGTATCTGTCTCGGCTGGCTCTCTCCTCTGTCTCCTCCTGTGGTAGAAGCTAGGACCCCAGATGGGGGCACCATACAGTAGTGCAGGTGTAACTAGAGTATCAAATAGCCAAAGCTTCGTCCTCGGCTCCCGAAACTGTATCTGTGAGCATTGCCTCTCTAGCGAGCCAAGGGCTGCATATCCCCTCATCAATCCAGCGTCGGCCGCCTTCCGCATCGAGAACTGAGGTCCAGCAAAAGTGATCCCAAGGTATACATATGAGGTAACATACTCCACAGGCTCTCCACTGTATGTAAAGTGTACTGCAGATCTACTTATCCACTGTGAGGAGGTGTTAAAGATCATGACCTTGGTCTTTCCAAGGTTCACACTAAGGTCCCGGTCCTTGCAAAAGGCCCGTAATGCATCCAAATGCCTCTGCAGCCCCTCTGGTGAATCAGAAATAAGAACAATATCATCTGCATACAAGAGGATCGGTATCAGGACTGCTGTCAAATGTGCTCCTGGTCCTCCCTGTCTGTCTATGTAATCCGAGATCTCGTCAATGTATAGACCAAATAGAGTAGGAGAGAAGGGGTAGCCCTGCTTCTCCCCGGTAGTGCTGTGTATGATCTCTGAGTCACCTCCTGGAGCCCATACTGTGCTTGTGACTGACTCATAGAGTGTAATGATCCCCCACAGCATCTCTGCTGGCACTCCCGTATCTTGCAGTCTCCTCATCATTCTGGCCCGTGGGACAGTATTAAAAGCTTTGCGGAAATCCACAAAGCAGCAGTATATCCATTGGCCATGAGCTCTCCCCTCCTTAATGATCCCTCGTAGTGTAAAGATATGATCTAGTGTGGAGTGCCCTCTCCTGAAGCCTGCTTGCCCTGGTGCTCTGAGTCTCTGCTCCTCGAACCATCTACTAAGCTCATGCTCCAAAATCGAACCATAAATCTTGGCCAAGGTGTGAGCAATCATGATAGTCCTATAGTTGTTGGGATCCATGGGGTCACCTGCTTTCAAGATAGGTACAATAGTATTCGACGACCAGCTGATGGGGAAGCCCCCACATAAAGCCCTGTTAAACATGAGAGAGAGAGAGAGAGAGATGAAATGAAATGAAATGTTATATTAACGTCTTCAAAAGGCCATAATGACCTATGAGACCAAAAGTTACATCATGGTGGATCTGATACAATGTCTGGATAAAAAAACCCAGAAAATGAAAAATAAAGATGATACTACCGGCACCTAGAAAATGAAACTGGAACTGGAATATAGCGAGGGGGGGGGGGGTACGCTATGGAGGTGAGTGGAGTATAGTGAGGGGATACAATATCATGTGGGACGGAGGGGTACACTATGGAGGTGCCTCCATCTCATAATAGGTGCCGCATCGGACACTGGCGGATCTCCTCAATATCCTCTGTGGTCAGCACCCTGACTGGGTGTCCCGCATGCCTCGCAAGAATAATCCGAATCTGCCGCTACAACCTCCGTCTATGCTGGGATGCCCCCCTCCGTAGTCGTGGGCGTCTGGACCACCCAAGCTCAATCGCACGATCAATCAGTGTACCCCTGGTGTGGGCGGTATCCATGTCCTGCTGCTGCTGTGGTCCATCTGGCGCAGTGATGGCTGGACTAAAGAAATCTGTAATGTGCCTCTGAGTCTGGCTCTCTGTGCGCCTAAGCAGGCTATCTCTATGTCTCCGCAGCTCAAGCAAGAACAATCCCAAACACCTCTGGTCCTGGTACCCCATGACTCTGGAAAGTGGTCCAAAACCCTCTCTGAATAAACAGTGGAAACGACCACGTATCTCATAGTATGCAGTACAATGGCATATATAATGCAGCTCTGTCTCTGGCTCCCCATGGCATACTCGGCATATCCTGGCCTCAGCTGGTATACCTCTATATCGGCCCATCTCAATCTCAAGCTGGTGTGAGGATGTGCGAATCTGACCAATAGCACATCGTACTGCATGAGACAAGTGTACATCCATGTAACTGGGTCTGATCACAAAACCATCTGCTGTGAGCTGAAGAAAATGCTCTCTGTAGAAAGCCATCTTCGTGCCCAGCTCCTCAGTCGGCTGTATCCATGTCCTCCTAATGTCCAGCTGAACTAAATCCTGATGGATGAGTCTGGTAATCTGTGTCCGTGTGAGAGAGAGAGAGGGTGCCTCCAGAGAATACTGGAAGGGAGGCAATCTGTCCATGCTAAAACCATGTGCCTGGAACCAAGATGTCATCTGTCCATACCAACAAGCCGTGTCTCCCTGTAAAGCTAACTGTCGGGAGGACTCCAGGGCGAGGCGTGCATATCTGTCTCGGGGGAGATCCCACAAGCCATGTATGTAGGAGACTGATCTCGTAAGAGCCTCAATCACCAGAGGGGCAGCCGCCAGCTCTGCTCGAATAATCTCATGAGGTACCACGGCCTTGGCTCTAATAATCCTAGCAATCATAGATACCAAAGGCCTCTCCATACCTCTCCACCCGCCTGCGCTGTGATGGCCCACTGAAGGTCCCCATATCTGCACTCCATAAAGCATAGCTGATGTCACTAGAGTGTCAAAAAGCCAAAGTTTCGTTCGAGGTTCCTGAAACTGAACCTGCGAACACATCCTCTCCAAACCACCCACCAGAGCTGCATGTGCTCTAGTCAATCTAGTCTCTGCTGCTCTCCTCATCGAAAACACTGGCCCACTGAATACTACCCCAAGGTATGTATATGCATCTGTATACTCCACAATCTCTTGCCCATATGTAAATGTGGAAGCTGATCGCCTAACCCACTGTGGCGTGGTGTTAAACACCATAACCTTGGTTTTGCCAAGGTTGACAGACAATCCACTATCATGTGCAAACTCATGTAAAGCATCCAGATGACGCTGCATACCCTCAGGGGAATCAGAGATCAACACAATATCATCAGCATATAACAATAGTGGGATCCATGTACCTGCTAGCTGGGCTCCTCTGTCCCCCAATCTCTCAATGTAGTCAGAAGCCTCATCCACATACATACCAAACAGTGAAGGAGATAACGGGCAACCTTGCTTCACTCCTATAGTGGAGTGAACCAAAGTAGAGACCCCCTCTGGGGTGCGTACCTGTCCTGCAACTGATCTATATAAAGCCATAATCCCCCATATGAGCTCTGTGGGTACCCCCATCTCCTGTAATCGCCTCATCAATCTGGCTCTGGGCACTGAGAGAGAGAGAGAAATGAAAATGAAATGAAATGATATATTAACGTCTTCAGAAGGCCAAAATGACCTATGAGACCAAAAAGGTTACAACAATTGGTGGATCTGATACAATGTCTGTGTAAGAAAAGCTAAAAACAACTAAACAACTAACTGAAACTGAAACAACTATGAGGAAAAGTACGATACTAGGAGCTTTTAATGGATAACATCTGGGAGGAAAACTCCAGCAACAAAGGTAAGCATCATACACATCACTATCCAAAGATGTCTCTCATCGGTCGATGGTGGATATCCTCAATGTCCTCCATGGTGAGTACTCTGACTGGACGTCTCCCATGCCGTGCTAGTATGGTCCTGATCCTGTGTTGTAGTCTCCGCCGTGTCGAGATGGGCCTCTCATCTTGGGGCGCCTGGGCCGCCCCAGCTCTATAGCCCGATCAATCAGTGTACTGGTGCGGCTATACTCTGGGGCTAGCTGCAATGCCTGCTGGCCTGACTGCTCAATTTCTGGTCGAAAGAAGTCTGTAATCTGCCTCTGTAGGTGTCTCTCCCTCTCTGATCTCCTCCCTCTCAAGAGACCCTCTCTATGTCTACGCATCCAAACGTGTGCAATGCATCCAAATGACGCTGCATCCCCTCTGGAGAATCTGAGATCAGCACAATATCATCAGCATACAATAACAGCGGAATCCATGTCCCTGCTAGTTGTGCTCCTCTGTCACCCTCCTGCTCTACATAGTCCGAAACCTCATCCACATACATCCCAAATAAGGTGAGAGAGAGAGAGAGAGAGAGAGAGAGAGAGAGAGAGAGAGAGAGAAATGAAATGAAATGTTATATTAACCGTCTTCAAAAGGCCAAAGTGACCTATGAGAGAGAGAGAGAGAGAGAGAAAGAAAGAAAGAAAGAAAGAAAGATATATTAACGTTTGCGAGAGGCCAAAGTTGGCCTATGAGACAAAAAATAATACAACTGCGTTCTTCCGGTCATCGGAAGAAAAGAAACAAGAAAAAGTGTGCATGTGTCTGGATACAACTGTGAATCATCATGGATCGGTGGATCCCATATACAAACAATATAAGGGGGGTGGGGATGTGGATGGAGTGCTAAGGCAAGATGCATCTCTATATGTTGAAGGGGTAGTACAAGCATGCTATGCAGATCTATGTCTAACTCCATCCAGTGCCATAAGAGGGATATAAGATATCATACATCGCCGATGCTGAGGCTGTGAATGGCATGAACATGTACCCTGAGTCTGAATGAAAGCGAGCTAGCCTCATCTGTGTCTCCATCTGGTGTCTCCATCTGGTGTCTCATTCGGATAGCTGCTTTCTCTCGGTGACGGAGTCGGGGTGCTCTATGTCCAGTCTGTCTAGGTCTCCTCCTGGCTCTCAATTCCTCTGCTCTTTGTGCGGTCACCCCACGTGGTACATCAGCTGGCAAGCACTGGCATAGCTCTCTGGAAGAAATCTGTGAGCTGGGACTGTCTCCCACCCCTAGTGGGAGCGGGTGTCTGGAGGAGTCTCTCTCGAGAACTATGAACCTCTAGTAGTAGTCTGCCAAGCTGTCGCTGGTCCGAGGCCTCCATCAACTGATGTAGTGAAGAGTGCTCCTCAAACAATCCTGCATATCTATCTCTGACCCCCTGGTGGGCTCTACATCTACATACAAAGTGATCCTCAGTCTCCACCTCCTCGCGGCACAATCTGCATATCCGCTCAGCTCTGGGAACCCGTGCCGCTCTCCCAGCCTCTATCTCTAGCTGATGTGATGAGACTCGTGGCTGTCCAATAGCAACGCGAGAGCTGTGTGGCATGTATACATCCATGTACCGTGGTCTATGTATAAACCCATCCCGTGAGATGCTCATAAAGTGGTCTCTGTAATACAGCATCTTCGGTGGTGGTGGGCTCTCTGGTGCTGTCCATGTCTCCTGTATGTAGTGCTGCCATATGTCCTGTCTCATCACTCTGTTCCTCTCATTGAGAGAGAGGTAACCCCGTGGAGCAGACTGATCATACTGAAAAGGTGGCAACCGCTCAATGTCTATCCCATGATGTGAGAACCACTGTAGCATCTGTGCATACCAAGATCCAGTGTGTCCAGCCTCGGCCAGCTGTCTGGATGCCTCAAAAGCTTGGTGGGATAATCTCTCCGTGGGCATCTCCCTCATCCTGTATATAAAGGAGATCGTCTGGAACAACCATAGGTGGTGCAGCAAACTCAGCTTGAACAATGTCGTGTGGGACGGATGGTTTGCTGCGTATCATCCTCGAGAGCATCAAGATCTGTGGTCTCTCCAACTGTACCCATGTGGAGGCTGCAAGCCCTGGTGCCCAAACCGCTGCTGCATACATCAAGGCTGGTGTCACTAATGTATCAAAGAGCCACCCCTTCGTGCGGGTTCCTGAAAATGTGCCTGATGACACTGACGCTCAAGGCTAGCAAGAGCTGCATACCCCCGGGTCACTCTGTCTCGGACTGCCTGAGCCATGGAGAAGCATCCGGCTGAGCTAGTAAATGTGATGCCAAGGTAAACATAAGAGCTCACCACCTCGACCCGCCCTCCTGCTAATGTGAGAGTAGTGTGGCTCCTGATTGCGGGTGAAGTGTGGAAGATCATAACCTTGGTTTTCCCAAGGTTCACTGTGAGCCCCTGCTGTGCGCAGAAGTCATCAAGAGCCACAAGGTGTCTTTGAAGCCCAACCTGCGTGTCCGATACCAAGACGATGTCATCAGTATAAAGCATAACATGGACAGTAATACTTGATAGCTCAACCCCAGAGCCTCCTCCTTGTGTGATGTAATCGACCACCTCATCAATATAGAGCCCAAAGAGCGTGGGGGAGAGCGGGCATCCCTGCTTCACACCAATGGTGCTAGCAACTGTGTCGGACAAGCCTCTTGGGCATCGGACTCTCCCAAAGACCTGCTCATATAGCCTGTATATGCCCCACATCATGTTTGAAGGTATGCCTAGTGTCTGTAGTTGCCGAAAGAGGCGCTCTTTTGGCACAGTATCAAATGCCTTGCGGAAATCCACAAAGCAACAATAGAGCCGTTGCCTCCGTGCCTTGGCTTGATCAATCAGGCACCTCAATGTAAAAATGTGGTCGATAGTCGAGAAGGCTCGACGGAAGCCTGCCTGGCCTGCTGCTCTCAATCCCCCAACCTCTGCATGAGTGCTCAGCTCTGCCTCCAAAACTGCCCCGTATAGTTTGGCCAATATATGGCCAATCATGATGGTCCTGTAGTTCCCGGGGTCTAGTACATCTCCCGCTTTATGGATTGGCACAATAGTGTGCATCGTCCACTCAGCCGGAAACCCCTCTGACAGAGCTCTGTTGAAGAGATGAGCAAGAAATGGTGCTAATGTATCAATAGCATAGATGAGATGCTCTCCCTGTAATCTTGTATGATCTGTCGCCCGTCCATGTTGGAGTCGGCATATGGCCCTCCTAACCATAGGTGGGGTGAAGAAGGTGGAGACTGTGGAGCATGACTCTGTGGGCTGTGGTATAGGGGGCTGTGCGGGCACATCATAAAGTCTCTCTGCATATGTCTGCCAGGTCTGAGGATCGGCAATAGGTGTGGGAGGACGGGGCTCTCTGAGTCTCCTCCAAGCAGCAGCAGCATCTCTGCTCATGAGCATGTGATATGTGTCCCAGTACTGAGCCTCCTCTAAGCTTGCCGCTTACGGCGGGTGAGAGTATGCATCCTCCTGCCTGCCTGCCTCTGGTGGGTGATCTCCCCGCGAGCCCTCTGCACTCGGAGATTGCGGTAAAGATTTCTGCACTCATCATCATACCATCGGTTTTGGGGCATGCTCCCAGATGTAGGTGGCCGTCCTGTATGTATGTGGTATGGGAAACTCCTCGCGGATGCGGAGTGCAGTACATGTGAGAGCTGGGAGGTGAGCATGGCCATGGGTGCCGATGGATCTAAGGCAAATAGCTGATCATGAACATGACAGTCGTACACCTCGGCTAGGTCCTGAGTGAAGTGAAAAATAGTGTGTGGTGGCTGTATGATGGGTGGGTGGGTCTCCAATAAGCTCCTGAAAGTGAGGGATAGGTATGTATGATCCGCCCCAATGGGGCATGGTGGTACGGTGAAGTGAGACACCATATCTGCTGCCTCCCGGGATCCCATCACATAATCCACTGAACTACTGCCGCCTCCCACTGGAAAGCAAGTCAACCCACCTGAATCTGGCCACTGAGTCATCCCATTATAAATAACGAGATGGTGTCGGGCCCCAAGCTCCAACAAATGTTGCCCATATCCAGTGCTGTCAGCTCCTCCATCAGCGGAGATCCAAGTGGTCCCTGTATCCTCTGTAGCTAGCGGCTCTAGTCTCAAGGGATCCTCAAAGTCATAGATCTCGCACTGTCTGCTCTGAGTCCGTGCATTGAAGTCCCCCATCAAGAAGACTTCTCCTAGTGTCGAATAGTGTAAGATCTCTGAAGCGAGCCAGTCGCTCCGCACCCTCTCTGTGAAACTGAGCTTTGATCTCTGTCATCTCTCTTTGGTAGAGGCGTGGTGTCCGAAAGCCAAGTGTCCTCTGTCTCTTGTGGGCTCTTAGTGTCTCTGCTCTCTGGAGAGTAATTCCTTGCTGTGTAGGGCCTGGGAGTGGGGTGGATCTCTGAAAAAATGTAGTAATCTGTGTCTGTCGTCCCCCCTCTGGAGTCGTCTGAGCTTGTAATGATGTCTCTCTGTGACGGTGTATGTCTAGAATGAATCTCCCCGGTATGCGCTGGTCTACTGCCTCAAAGAGCTGGCGTAGGGAATGTGGCTCTCTGAATAAAATGGGATATCTCTCTCTGATGGCTGTATATGCTCTGCATCTGCCTACATAATGCTCCTCACTCTCCACCTCCTCTCTGCACAATCTGCATACCCTCTCCTCTCGGGGGATCGATGCTGCTCTGCTAGTCTCGATCTCCAATCGATGTGATGAGACTCTAAGTTGACCAATAGCTACTCGGGAGCCGTGTGGTAAAAAGCCCTCCATGTATCTAGGCCTCTCTATAAATCCATCATCAGTGATACTCATGAAGGGATCTCTGTAGTACAGCATCTTCGGTGGAAGAGGCTGTGTAGGCGATATCCATGTCTCTCGTGTATAGAGCTGCCATAGGTCCTGTCTCAGTACTCTATTTCTCTCACTATGAGAGAGACGGATATGTGGTGCATCCCTGTCATACTGGAATGGTGGTAGATGATCCATGTCTAGGCCATGCTGTGAGAACCAATGCTTGACCTGTGCATACCATGATCCTCTGTCTCCTGCCTCTGCCAGCTGTCTAGATGCCTCAAAAGCTCTGTATGACAATCTGTCCTGTGGCATCTCTCTGAATCTGTCTTGTAGGCATATAGTCTGGAATATGGCCTCTACCATCATAGGAGGCGCATCAAACTCTACTCGGATAATGTCATGAGGTACTGACGGTTTGCTGCGTATCATGCGTGCCATCATGAGGGCCTGTGGTCTCTCTGTCTGTGTCCACCAATGGGTAGCAAGGCCTGGCGCCCATACCGCTGCTCCATACATCAGTGCCGGTGTGACTAATGTGTCAAATAGCCACTCCTTTGTCCGAGGCTCCTGAAAATGCGCCTGGTGGCACTGTCTCTCCAGCATAGCCAATGCTGTAGGTACACATGATGTCACCACCTCCACCTGGCGTCCTGTGAGAGTGAATGTTAGCTGACTCTTGCCCTTTCTTGATGTATGAAAGAACATAACCTTGGTTTTCCCAAGGTTCACAATAAGACCCCTCTGTGTTAGTTGAGAGTCCCACGGGGTGCCCACTGTTGGGCTGTCGGCTGTGTGTCCTCCCGGGTAGTCCCTCTAAAGAAGTCAGTAATCTGTCTCTGTGTGGACTCCCTGCCAGTCGGGCGTCTGCTCTTGATAATGGACTCTCTAAGCCTGCGGATCTCCAAGAGATAAAAACCCAAGCATCGCTGATCACAATAGTCCATGACTCTAGCCAGTGGTCCAAATCCCTCTCTGAAAAGGCAGTGGTAGCGCCCTCGAATCTCATAATATGTTGTGCAGCGACAAATGTAGTGCTCCTCCGTCTCTGGCTCTATCCAACAAATCTGACAAATCATGTCCCCTGGAGGTATGCCTCTAAATCTGCCTGTCTCTATCTCTAACTGATGTGAAGAGGTGTGGATCTGCCCAATGGCGCACCTCAATCCATGAGACAGATGGGTATCCATGTAGCTCAGTCTAAGTATAAAGCCATCCTCAGTGGTGCGGAGAAGATGGTCTCTATAGAAAGCCATCTTCGTCCCCAACTCCTGTGAGGGCTCTAGCCATGTCCTCCTAGTGTCCAACTGAATGAGGTCCTGTCTGAGGACTCTACTAATCTCAGAATGTGTCAAGGTGAGAGAGGGTGCCTCTAGAGAGTACTGGAAGGGTGGAAGTCTGTCTAAACTGAACCCGTGGAGCTCAAACCAGGATGCTATCTGCGCATACCAACATGAAGTGTCTCCTCCATGGCTAGCTGATGAGAGGACTCTAAAGCAAGTTGTGCATACCGGTGTCGGGGAAGCTCCCAAGTGCTATGAATGAAGGACACTGATCTGGCAAGAGCCTCGACTACGATCGGTGGTGCTCCCATCTCGGCTCTAATAATCTCATGGGGTATCGAGGCCTTAGCCCGAATCATCTTGGAGATCATGGACACAAGTGGTCTCTCCATCGATCTCCATCCATCGTATGTGCATCCTGATCGACTGTGACGATCTAGGCTAGGCCCCCAGATCTGTACTCCATATAGCATATCCGATGTGACCAGCGTGTCAAAAAGCCACAGTTTAGTGCATGGCTCCTGAAACTGTACCTATGAGCACATCCTCTCTAGACCTCCTAGTGCTGCATATCCTCTAGTCAATCTGGCCTCTGCTGCCCCCCTCATGGAAAATGTGGGCCCAGTGAACACCACTCCAAGATATGTGTATGAGTCAACATACTCCACTGTCTCCTGCCCATATGTGAAAATAGGCGCTGATCTCCAAACCCAGTGAGCTGTAGTGTTAAACACCATAACCTTGGTCTTACCAAGGTTAACTCTGAGATGATACTGAGTAGAAAATACTGAAAAATGTTTTTGAGGTAGATCCATGTATGCTGATCAGTTGAAGTGTTGCCCTCTCCTTAGATCAAGTATCTCCGCCATGGGGCTGTCTAGAATGGAGAGGTCGTAGAAGCGAGGTAGGCGCCTCCGATGCTGAGCAATAATGGCTCTGATCTGGCAATGGTGAGGATGCCGTGGTCAGGATCCTGGTGGGCGTGGCCGACGTGCACAACATAAGATAACTGCTCTATCAGTGGTGACTCCCTGGGAGCGTGGGTCGGCGCCCTGATGGCCCAATGGAGGAGGTATCAGGAGGTGTGTGGGGTGGGTTGCTGGTGCTGGTGTCGAAGAAATCTGTCAGGGTCCTCTGTGTAGGTACATCATGGTTCGGCCTCCTGTCTGCCAAGAGGGTCTCTCTGTGTCTCCTTAGCTCAAGTAGAAACAATCCTAGGCATCTCTGATCCTCAAACTCCATGACCCTGCGTAACGGCCCAAAACCCTCTCGGAAGAGGCAGTGATATCTCCCTCGGATATCATAATAGACTCTACATCGGCACATGTAGTGTTCCTCTGTCTCTACCTCCTGGTAGCATAGCTGACAAATGCGGTCATCCATGATCTGATGCACATATCGCCCTGTCTCAACCTGCACTGGTGGATTGAGGTCCGGATCTGTCCAATGGCACAACGTATCCCATGTCATAGGTGTACATCCATGTACGCCGGGCGGGTGATAAAATCATTCGGTGAGAGGTGTAGAAAATGGCTGTTGTAAGGAGCCATTTTCGTGCCCAAGGGCTCAAGGGGGCTAGTCCATGTCCTCTCTGTGTCCACTCTGATGATATCCAGCCTGATCAAGGGGGCTAGTCCATGTCCACCCAGCTCCGCGTGAACAATCTCATGTTGTACTGATGATCTGCTCCGAATCATGCGGGCAATCATCATAATCAGTGGTCTCTCCATTTGCCTCCATCCCTCATCTGTCCCTCTCTGAGAGCTATGATGTATACTGGGTCCCCAAATTGGAGCTCCGTACAGGAGGGTCGGTGTGACAAGCGTATCAAATAGCCACAATTTGGTGCGTGGCAACTGAAACTGTATGTGTGCACACTGCCTCTCAAGTGCCCCCAAGGCTGCATGCCCTCGAGCTAATCTAGCTGCTGCTGCCTCCTTCAGGGAGAAACGCGGTCCTGTGAAAGTAACTCCCAAGTAGACATATGACCTGACGTACTCTACCGGCTCCCCTCGAAAAGTGAACTGAGGCTCTGATCTCGTCACCCATGCCTGTGTGGTGTTAAACACCATAACCTTGGTTTTCCCAAGGTTCACTGTCAGATCTCTATGCGCACAGAAAGCCTGTAATGCATCCAGGTGTCTCTGTAATCCCTTCGGAGAGTCTGAGATTAGAACAATATCATCAGCATATAACAAGATGGGTATCAACAGCCCTGCCAGGCATGCCCTTGGGCCTCCCAATCTGTCTACATAATCAGAGATTGCATCAATGTACAGTTGGCGATAGCGGGCATCCCTGCTTCACCCCTATCGTGCTGGTCACCCTATTAGATAGTCCGCCTAGAGCTCGGACTCTGCCTGTCACATAGACTCATACAAAGCATGTATCCCCCACTGCATATCCTCGGGGACCTCAATGTCATGCAATTTGTGCATAAGCCTAGCACGTGGTACGGTATCGAAGGCTTTGCGGAAGTCCACAAAGCAGCAGTATATCCTTCTCTTCTGTGCCCTGCCCTCTTCAATAAGTGCCCGAAGTGTCAGTATGTGATCCAAGGTAGTAAATCCTCTCGTGAAGCCAGCCTGTCCATGTGCTCGATGACCATGCCTCTCTGCCCATCGGTTTAGCTCCGACTCCAATATAGAGCCATAAGTGCTCTCCAACTAGCCCATCATATCCTGTGCCTTTCCATTCTGTAACTTGTCTATCGCATCTAGCACCATCCGCATAGTAAAAAAGGTGCTGCTAGCCGGTCTAGCTCCCAGTGGAGGGGGGGTGGGGTGCTGTCCTGGTGCATCATATAGCTCTCTAGCATAAGTATGCCATGCCTCAGGTGCAGTAATCGGAGTACAAGGCTGTCTCTCCTTAAACATCTTCCATGCCCTCTTGCTGTCCTTCCCCAAGAAGAGTTGGTAGATCTCCTCTAGCTTAGCTAGATAGGCTCGTTTCTTCCTCCGCACAAGGCGCCGAAAGATCATCCTAGCCTGTCTATGCGTGTGAGACCCAATGGCAATCTCACGTTGTAGCTGTGCTCGTGTCTCACGACACTCATCATCATACCAACTATTCTGTGGGGCAGTGCTGCGGGGGTGGGTGGAAGGGATAATAGTGCAGGGAAACGCATATGAGGCGGATGCATGTAGTACACCTGCCAATCCTCTCGTGATCTCGTCCAGAGGGCTATGCGGGTCTAAAGCGAACAAGCCATCAGATACTGCATCTCGATAAACCCCAACTGCCTCACGTGTAAACTGATATCTCGGGTACCTAGGTAGATGAGTGGCTGGCCCATCTCTCAGGGATCTACCTACTAGTGTGAAACTCAGGTATGCATGATCGGCTGCTATGCCTATGGGCCTACTGGAAATTGTATAACCGCGCACATCAGGTATCAATGAAGGAGATCCCATCAAGTAGTCCACTGTGCTCGCTCCCCCTTTAGAATTCTAGTGTGTGTGAGCATCTGATCCTTGCCATCTCGATAAGCCATTGTATATGACCAACCCATGTGCACTCCCGAGTGTGAGAAAATGCCTGCCATAATTTGTAATCTCCCCCTCATCCTGTGCTGATCTCTGCAACCCTGCATCCTCTGCTGTGATCTCCCGGTACATAGTCTCTTGAGTATCATACAACTCTGTCTGCTCTGTGCCTGTACGTGCATTAAAGTCTCCCAATAGTAATATGTCTCCCATGCTGGCAAACCTCATGATATCATCATATAGTGGTATATAGGGCGACTCTCCTGATCGTGCAAACCTGGAGTGGGCTGGGGTAAAGTAGCATACCGCCACATATAGCTCGCGGAGCCCCCCTCTGCATATTCGGACCCACATGTACCTCGCATCTGCATCTTTATGTACCACATGTATTTTGTCACGAAGCTCCTCCCTGTAAAGTATTGCCACTCCTCCAGATCCTCTGGTACCTCCCACTGTGCGTAGTTGAGGGCGGAAAACTGATTCCCATCTATAACCCTGGATGTCAGGAAGCCTCTTGTTTGTGCACTGATGGGTCTCCATATACACAGCAATATCACTATGTATGAAAGTATCCTCAAAGTATCCTGCATCCGTTCTAAGGGCTCCGTTGCAATTCCACACCGTGAATCGCAAGGTCTCATAGGCAGCGCACCGTCAAGCGGGCCTCCTCTCCGTAATGATGACTTGGCCATCTCTGTATACCGCCCATTTCCCCTCTTTCCTTGCCTCAAGCACACGCGGCATGTGTTCCTTCCAGTGTGCTATCTGTGCTGGTGTAAGGTCCTCATCCAAATAAATCTTTTCCCCCTTAAGGGCCATCCTTTTGGAGAGGAAGGCCTTCTTTTGCTCCAAGTCACCAAACCTGATGATCAATATCTTCGCCCTGGTTTCATCTCTGCCTACTAGCCATGCTCCGGTAATGGGTACATCAGTGGCTCCAATTTCTGTTGCAAGAGCTTTTGCATCCTCTTGGGGATTTCCCTTATCTTCCCACCCAACTACACGTACATGTAAGGCACGTGCCCGTCTCTTGGCTTCCTCTTCCAATGTAGCATTCATCACCTCTACTTTATTGATTGGTGTATCCTTCTGTTTTTTTACTACTTCAATCCATGGGTTGACTTCCTCAATTTGTTTCTTTGTGGCACTGGCAATTTCAGCCCATGAATGTATTTCCTTCTCACCTGTAGCCACTTTTGCCTTACATGATTCCAAAGTGTTTTGCATTTCTGTGATGTCTTTTTCGCGGTCAGCCATACATGTCTTCAAAGTGCCTTCATACGATGTAACTGTTGTGCCAATCTCTCGGAGCATGTGATCCTTCCATTTCTGCATCTCTTTTTTCATTTCCGTGTGCATCAAGGCTTGGGCTAATTCCATCTCAACTCGTACTTGGGCTTGCATTTCTCCCTTCAATTGGACATATATCTCTTCCTTCAGCGTTTCGTATATCACTTTCCTCTAGGCATGCATCTGCTCGGTCCATTCCCTTTCAAGCTCCTGTCCGTCCTTATGTGAAGCTGTAGCTCCTCATAAAGGGCCTCATCTCGTCGGGCCACCTTCGTAATCCTTCGTGAGCCAGGGGACTTGATTCCTTCCCTTAGTCTTCTGCGGTAGGCATTTGGTGCCTTCGTGGGGGTGTGAAAGGTTGTCTCACCATCCTGTTCTCCCTCTAGGGGTTGAGACATGTTTTCCCCTACTAGTTACTGCCTTGGGGGCCTGAGCAAGGGTGGGTGGGAAAACGCGGCAGAGCTGTAAAACTGGCAATGCACCTTACTGTACCTTTTGCCCGACTGTACCTCCTGCACCTTACTGTTTGCACCTGCGCAGAACTGAAAATTGGCAATGCACCTTACTGTACCTCCTGCACCTTACTGTTTGCACCTGCGCAGAACTACAGAAGAGAGAGAAAGGGAAGTACAGTCCCTTTTGCGCTTTCTGCAACTACCTGTAAACCCAAGCGCCTCCTGCAGTCCTATTTCTCGGCTTCCTTCGAACAGGCGACGATTTTCGTGTACAAGACGCAAGCCTCCGCGCTTCTGGTGGGCAAATGTGCACGCAATCGACTGTGGAGAAATGGTGAATTGAGGGCCTTGCACCACGGCTGCTGTGCCACCACTGCGCTGTAACAAGAAAAAAAAAGGGGGAAAAAAAAAGAAAAAAAGAAAAATGGCTATGGCGCTTCGCTTCAGATGGCTTGTCGTCGAACCGGCCATGAGGTGTGGAAAATCATGACCTTGGTTTTCCCAAGGTTCACTGGAAGTCCCCTCTGTGTGCAGAAGTCATGGAGTGCATGGAGATGATGCTGTAGTCCCATGCGCGACTCAGAGACCAAAATAATATCATCTGCATATAGCATAATGTGGACTATGGTAACTGAGATGTCTACCCCATCCCCACCAGCGTTCAATGATCCCCCGTAGTGTAAAGATATGATCTAGTGTGGAGTGCCCTCTCCTGAAGCCTGCCTGCCCCAGTGCTCTGAGTCTTTGCTCCTCGGACCATCTACTAAGCTCATGCTACAAAATCGAACCATAAATCTTGGCGAAGGTGTGACTAATCATGATAGTCCTGTAGTTTTTGGAGTCCATGGGGTCACCTGCTTTCAAGATAGGTACAATAGTATTCGATGACCAGTTGACGGGGAAGCCCTGACATAAAGCCATGTTAAACATGTGAACCAGTAAAGGGGCTAGCGTGTCCCTAGCATGGGAGAAATGCTTGGTGAGGAGTCCATTATGATCCTGTGCTCTACTAGTCTGCATCCTGTCAATAGCATCTCTCACCATGCTGAGGTGAAGGAAGGAAGAGTGTGGGGGATGAGGTTCAGGTGGATGGGGGTGAGGTGGCTGCTCGGGGGCATGGTAGAGAGAGGTGGCATAGGTGAAGTAATCGGAGTTGGAAGGTGATGATCTTGGAAGATCCTCCAGGCCTCCTTACAGTCCCTTCCAAGAAATAGCTTTTATAGCTCCTGCTCAAGCTTGGCTAGGTAGGCTCTCTTTCTCTCTGTGTGAGACGTCGAAAGATCAGTCGTGCCTGCTGGTGACTGGTGGATTCTAGTGCCATCTCTCGATGTAGACGGGCTCGGGTATCACGACATTCCTTGGCGTACCAACTATTCTATGGGACGGTCCCTCGTGGTGATGTAGGGGTGGCTCTGGAGTGTAGGAAGGTGTTGCAGCGGACGTATGGAGGGTGGCTGAGAGGTGTGTGGTAAGCTCATCAAGTGGGACGTATGGAGGGTGGCGGAGAGGATGTGGTAAACGTGATCAGAATAGATGGAAGAGGTCTCGTTGGTGAAGTGGTATCTCGGACGGTGATGGGGCAAAGCAGGTGGTTGGATGGTGTATCGGCATGTGAGGGAGAAGGCCAGGTATGAATGATTGGCTGCAACACTGATCGGGCGAGGAGAGATGGTAAACTCTTGAATGAGTGGGATCAGACAGAGGGATCCCATTAGATAGTCCACTGTACTGGCTCCATGTCCAAAGGGGTAGGAGGTGAAGGAGTCGGATCTAGGCCATCTAGCTAGGCCATTATAAATGGCTAGCCTATGAGCCCCGCCGAGGGCTAAGAGATACTCTCCATAGTCTGTGCGGGCTACTGTATCCTGTGATGTCCGCTCTAGATCCGTACCCACCGTGTCAATCTCCTCGTACATGGGATCATCTGTCTCAAAGAAGGGTACCTGTGCACCTACGGTGCGGGCATTGAAGTCTCCAACCAAGAGGATGTCGACTAGACTAGAAAACTTCATAATGTCATCATAAAGGGGCAGGTACAGGGACTCTCCATGGGTGGCATAATTAGAATTGGAGGGTGCAATAGCACACTGCAAGGTAGATGTCTCAGGCCCTCTTTGTATGATCCTCACCCACAAAAACCATGCGGCCTCATCTCATCCGACCACCTGTATCATATGTTGAAGCTCCTCCCTATGTAGTAAAGCCACCCCTCCCGACCCCTGGGTACCCCCTACTGTGCGTGGGTGTGGGCGGTGAACAGACTTCCATCTGTATCCTCTCACCTCTGGAAGCCGACTCCCCTGGCACTGATGAGAGAGAAAGAAAGAAAGAAAGAAAGCTGTATTAACGTCTACTAGAGGCCGAACTCGACCTATGAGACAAATCAATGTACAACTGTCAATGTCCTCTGGCTGTCTAGAAAAAAGAAAGGACAAAATTAACGTGACATAAACTATGAAAGTACTGAGCTAGTGGGGGGTGTGATGGATGGAGTACTACTGCTAGAGGCTCAGTATGCAACCTATATGCGCAGTGTATACAAGAATGCAATGTAGATCTGTCTAGCTCCAACCAGTACCATAATGGGGGTGTAATATGTGATACATAGGCGATGGCGAGGCAAAAATACCTCGGAGCATGATCTCCAGGTGAGTGTAAGTGAGCTAGCCACTCCTGGATATGGTGGTGATGTCGAGCCCATATCTTTGTGATCTTCCTATGATGTAGTCTGGGACTCTAGTAGCCTGGTGCTCTCGGTCTCCGTCTGGCTCGGAGGTCTGCAGCGCGCTGAAGCGTAACCCCCTCCTGTGTCAGGGTAGGCACTGGGATAGATCTCTAGAAATTAGTGAGCTGGAGCTGTCGCCCACCTGTCCCTGTGGTATGAGTCCGTAGCAGTGTCTCTCTGTGGCGCTGTGTCTCTAGCAAGAACTGGCCAAATCTGCGTTGGTCTGCGGACTCCATGATCTGGCGGAGTGAGGGATGTCCACTGAAGATGGTGGTGTATCTCTCTCTAATGACACTATATGCTCTGCATCTGCATACGTAATGTTCCTCACTCTCAACCTCCTCCTGGCATAGTATGCATATCCTCTCTGCTATGGGGATCCGTGCTGCCCTACCTGCCTCAATCTCAAGCTGGTGTGATGACACTCTAAGCTGGCCAATCACCACTCGGGCACTGTGAGGCATGTACACATCCATGTATCCAGGTCTCTGTATGAATCCATCCGCTGAGATACGCATAAATTGATCTCTGTAGTATAGCATCTTCGGCGGTAGAGGCTGACTGGGTGTAATCCAAGTCTCTTGAGTGTATCACTGCCATAAATCCTGCCGAAGGACTCTGTTCCTCTCACTATGAGAGAGCTGGATGTGTGGTGCATGTATATCATATTGGAAAGGTGGAAAGGTGATCTATGTCAAGACCATGCTGAGTGAGCCACTGTATCATCTGTGAATACCATGATCTCCTACCTCCACTCTCTACGAGCTGCCTAGACGCCTCAAAAGCTCTATGTGAGAGTCGATCTGATGGCATATCTTTGATCCTCTGTATGAAGTAGATCGTCTGGAAGAGGGCCTCTACTAGCATAGGAGGTGCAACGAACTCCGTCCGGACAATGTCATGTGGGACGGAGGGTTTGTTGCGGATCATCCGTGAGAGCATGTGAATCTGAGGCCGTTCTATCTAAGACCATGTGGAGGTGTCGAGCCCAGGTGCCCATACTGCTGCAGCATACATCAAAGCTGGGGTGACTAGTGTGTCAACAACCACCCCTTCGTGCGGGGCTCCTGGAAGTGTGCCTGGTGACACTGTCTCTCTAGCATGGCCAGAGCTGCATACCTTCGTGTGAGTCTATCCCTGGCTGCCTGTGCCATAGTAAATCTTCCTAGCGGAGTCGTAAATGTAATCCCCAGGTACACATATGAGTCTACCACCCCTACCTGTCGTCCTGCTAGTGTGAAGATGGCCTGTCGTCAAACCGGCCCTGAGGTGTGGAAAATCATGGCCTTGGTTTTCGCAAGGTTCACTGGAAGCCCCCTCTGTGTGCAGAAGTCATCGAGTGCATGGAGATGGTGTTGTAGTCCCATCCATGACTCGTAGACCAGAATAATATCATCTGCATATAGCATAATGTGGACTATGGTACCTGAGATGTCTACCGCGTCCCCACCACCGTGACCAATGAAGTCAGCCACCTCATCGATGTATAGCCCAAATAGTGTAGGAGAGAGTGGGCATCCTTGCTTCACACCTATGGTGCTAGCAATAACATCAGATAGCCCCTCGGGGCATCGTATGTGCCCGAGGACCTGCTCATATAAAGCATAGATGCCCCAAACCATCTCTGATGGGATCCCCAATGACTGTAGGCGGTGGAAGAGTGTGGCACCATGTCAAATGCTTTGTGGAAATCCACAAAGCAGCACTATAATCTCTTCTCCTGCGCCCTAGCCTGGTCAATCATACATCTGAGAGTGAATATATGGTCAATAGTGGAGAAAGCTCGTCGGAATCTAGCCTGCCCTGGTGCTCGCAGTCCCTCCTCCTCTGCATATGAGCTCAACTCTGCCTTGAGCACTGCGCCATAAAGTTTGGCCAATGTATGACCAATCATGATAGTCTTGTAATTGCTGGGGTCTAGCATGTCTCCCGCTTTGTAGAGAGGCACGATGGTGTGCATAGTCCACTCAGCTGGTAGGCCCTCTACTAGTGCCCTATTAAAGAGGTGAGCAACAAAGGGTCCCAGTGTGTCAGCTGCATAAATAAGATGCTCACTCTGTATACCTGTGTGGTCAGCCGATCTCCCATGCTGTAACCGGCGGATAGCTCTCTCTACCATCGAGGCGGTAAAGAAAGTAGAGGTGGCAGGGCGGGATTCATGTGGCTGTGGTATGGGCGGTTGCAGAGGGATATGGTAGAGGTTCTTTGCATATGTGTGCCATGTGTGTGGATCCTCAATCGGGGTACGAGGGCGAGGCTCTCTCATCCTGCGCCATGCAGTGGCTGCATCTTTGCTCATGCGTAGGTGGTATATATCCCAATACTGTGCCTCCTCATATGCATGCCTCTTACGGCGTGTGAGGATCCTCATCTGTCAGCTCGCCTGTCTCTGTGTAATGGTCCCCAGTGCTCTCTGGGCACGGGGGTGTCTATATAGCTCTCTGCACTCTTCATGATACCACCAATTCTGGGGCATGCTCCCAGATCTATGTGTGTGTGCAATGTGTGTATGATGGGGGAAGCTGCGGCGGGTGGCGACCATATGTAGTAGAGATGACAGCTGGGTGGTGTGTGTGTTTAGAGGTGACAGGGGCCATCTGGAATAGCCCGTCATATACATGATGCTCATATATGTCTGCCAAGTCATGGGTGCAGTAGAAAGTTGTATGCGATGCCTGTGGGGGTGTTGGTGTGGAGCTCGCCAGTGACAGTAAGAGGTACGTGTGATCCACACCAATAGGACAGGGGGGGATGGTGAAAGATGTCACTGCCTGTGTGGTCTCCATGGGCCCCATGATGTAGTCCACTGTGCCACCCCCTGATCGTGGAAAGCATGTCAGTGCTCCTGAATCTTGCCACTGTCTCATCCCGTTATAAATAACGAGATGGTGTCGCGCTCCCTGCTCAAGTAAGTGATGACCATATCTGGTGTTATTTGGCCCCATGTCCTATGACACCCTGCAAGCTCCCGTGTCCTCCACCTCTAGTGTGTGCATCACCTCGGGGTGCTCGAAATCATAAATGTCGCACTGGTGGCTCTGTGTCCGTGCATTGAAGTCCCCCATAAGGAGGACTTCCCCCCCAGGTTGGAGTAGTGTATGATCTCATCTGAAAGGGCTGCATATGGTGACTCTCCCAGTTGCCCTGTGTCCTCCTCCTCGCCTCTACTCTCATCCTCTGCTGTCATGGCATATCTCGATCCTCTAGGAGAGAAGTAGCATAGAGCAATGTATAACACCCTATCTGCTGAGAGCTGCAGTCTAATCCACACGTATCTAGCTTCCTGGTCACGTGCTACCACCTGTAGGCGCTCCTGTAGCTCTCGCTTGAAGAGTACTGCTATACCTCCAGATCCTCTCGATGTGCTGTGCCGTGTGGTCCCCCTGTATGTAAACTCCCATTAATAGCCCTCTACTTTGGGTAGCCCCCTCTCTGGGTTCTGGTGGGGCTCTGGTGCGTCTCTGTAAGTAGTATGATGTCCCGTCCCTCCATGACCTCCTCCATCCTCCTAGGATGTGTCCAAAGTGCTCCATTGCAGTTCCAAAAACTGCTATGTGTATCTATGAATCTGGATCCTCCATAGCCGATGTCCCATAGGCCGCCTGGCGCTAATCGGTGGCCTTGCCATCGATGATGACACGGCCATCGCGATAGAATGCTCTCTTGCCCTCTTTCCGGGCTTGTAGAACTCTCGGCATGCATGTTTTCCTGTGTTCTATCTGCAGCCTTGTAAGGTCGTCATCCGAATAGATGTGATCTCCCTGTAATCCTCCCAGAATCACCCTCTTCCTCATGAAGGTGACCCTCTCCGTCTCTCTTGCAAACTGTAGGATGAGGGCTCGCTTGCGTGTTGAGTCTTTCCCGGCTCTCCATGCTTTGGTGAAGGGGAGAGGGTCCTCTTCCCTGTAGCCGAGCTTCATGCATAGAAGCTGTCCATCTTTCTTGGGAGTGGAGTCAGGTGTCTCGGCTATACCTGTGACTCAAATGTTGAGGTGGCGGGCATGTCTCATCTTCTCCTCCTCAATGGTGGTGTGAATGATTTGGTGTTCTTCCCTTTGAGTCTCCTCCCTCACTTCTTTACGGATGTTCTTCTTCACCACCTCAACCGATCCTGACTGCTTGGCTTGGAGTTTTCCCTCCATGTCCTTTGTGATCTCCTTGGAGATCTCTTCTTTGATGGCCGTGAGAGTGTTGTCATTGATCTCTCCTTCTTCCTTCTCAGTGTTCTTGATGGCTACCAGTTCCACTTTCAATGCACTCACCTCCTCCTTGAGTGCCGTGTTCTCTTCTTCAAGGTCCGTGACCCGTGCTTCGAGGGCCATGATGTGCCGGTGTAGTTTGTTCTCCACCTCATTGAGGTTGGAATCGGATGTCTTCTTGTTCTCCTTGATTAGTGCCTTCATTGCCGTCTCGAGGGCCTCGAGCTTCTCTTGGAGACTCGGAGCCATTCCTCGAGATTACTCTGCAGCGCTTCCCACAGGCAGAGAGGAGAGAGAGAGAGAGAGAGAGAGAGAGAGAGAGTTATGTTGCTGCCTTGGGGGCCTGACCAAGGGCGGCGGACAGGGAGATGGGCCAGCATAGCGCGGGCAGGGCAGCGAGGTGAACAGAATAGCGGGTGAGAAGCAAACGGCAGGGAGGCGAACAGAATAGCGGGTGAGAAGCAAACGGCAAGGAGGTGAACATAATAGCGAAGCGAACGGCGGGCAGTGAGCAAGGCGGAGGGACTAGCGGGCGGGCGGATAGGGAGACGGGCTAGCATAGCGCGAGCAGGGCAGCGAGGCGAGGTTGGCTTGTGCGAGAGAGAGAGAGAGAGAGAGAGAGAGAGAGAGAGAGAGAGAGAGAAGAAAAAAAGTTATATTAACATCTTCAAAAGGCCAAAATGACCTATGAGACCAAAAGGTTACATCATATACATGAGGTACATCATCGTGGGTACAAAATAGTAATAAAGAAAGATAACAAAAATCTAGAACTATAAAATCTGCTCTAGGTACAATCTAGGTACATGAGTAGAGAGCTCTCATATCACCCTAATACATCCCTCCTGGGCCGCTATGACATGGTGCTCAAGGTGGTAAAACTGAGTTGGCGCGAGAAGGTCCTGTGATGATGCCCGGATCCTCCTGTGACGGCGTGGCAGTGGGCGAGGGACATGGGGTCTGGGGCGTTGCGCTCTGCATAACTCAGTGGCTCTGTCGAGTGTCACACCTCTTGGCCGAGCTCCTGCACTAGCCTATGGTCCGGGTATGATGGGTGGATCGGCCCTCAGAGTGCTGGTATGGAAGAAGTCGGTGAGAGCTCTTTGTGCAGGTCCCCGAGCAAGTACAGCTGATCTGGATCTCACTAAGGACTCCCTGTGTCTACAGAGCTCTAGAAAAAGTCACAGGCATCTCTGATCCGGGAAGTCCATGATCCTGGAAAGTGGTCCGAACCCAGCTCGGAAGAGGCAGTGGAACCTCCCCTGAATCTAATAGTATACAGGGCATGAGCATATGTAACGATCCTCTATCTCAGGCTCTGTGTGATAGAGCTGGCATATCCTGTCCTCTGGTGCGGCCGCCCTTGGCCCATATCTTGCAGTCTCCACTCTCAGCTGGTGGGACAAGGTGCGGATCTGGCCGATTGCACATCTCACCCCAAAAGATAGGTGTGTGTCCATGTAGCATGGGCGGATGATGAAACCATCCTCTGTCAGGCATAGGAGGTGATCTCTGTAGAAGGCCATCTTCGTCCCCAGTGGATGACTAGGTGAACTCCATGTCCTCTGAGTATCCAGTCTGACAATGTCCTTCCTGACAACCTTGTTCCGCTCTGTGCGGCTGAGAGCAAATGACGGGGCCTCTATGCTGTACTAGAACGGGGGGAACGCCTCCATCTGCATACCGTGCATGCCAAACCAAGTGCCTACCTGTGCATACCAGCACTCTATATCTCCCTCGAGTGTCAGTTGTCTTGAGGACTCCAGGGCTAGCCGGGGGTATCTATCTAGTGGAAGCTCCCATAGCCTGTGCGAGTATGTCACTATCTGGAATAGAGCCTCTGTCACTATCGGTGCAGCCCCCATCTCTGCCCGCACAATCTCATGTGCTTGCTCCTAATCATGCGCGAGATCATCGCCACTAGGGGCCTCTCCATCGGCTTCTACCCATCATATACCTCCTGTGTATCTGTCTCGGCCTGCTCTCTCCTTTGTCTCCTCTTGTGGTATAGGCTGGGACCCCAGATGGGGGCACCATCCAATAGTGCAGGTGTAACTAGAGTATCAAATAGCCAAAGCTTCGTCCTCAACTCCTGAAACTGTATCTGTGAGCATTGCCTCTCTAGCGAGCCAAGGGCTGCATATCCCCTCATCAATCTAGCTTCGGCTGCCTTCCACATCGAGATCTGAGGTCGAGCAAAAGTGATCCCAAGGTATACATATGAGGTAACATACTCCACAGGCTCTCCACTGTATGTAAACTGTACTGCAGATCTACTTATCCACTGTGAGGAGGTGTTAAAGATCATGACCTTGGTCTTTCCAAGGTTGACAGTGAGGTCCTGGTCCTCAGAAAAGGCCCGTAATGCATCCAAATGCCTCTGCAGCCCCTCTGGTGAATCAGAAATAAGAACAATATCATCTAGATACAAGAGGATCGGTATCAGGACTCCTGCTAAATGTGCTCCTGGTCCTTGCTGCCTGTCTATGTAATCTGAGATCTCGTCAATGTATAGACCAAATAGAGTGGGAGACAAGGGGCAGCCCTGGGACCCGTACTCTGCCTATGCCTAACTCATAGAGTGTAATGATCCCCCAAAGCAGCTCTGCTGGCACTCGCATATCCTGCAGTCTCCTCTCATCAGTCTGGTCCCTGGGACAGTATCAAAAGCTTTGTGGAAATCCACAAAGCAGCAGTATATCTGATGCCCGTGAGCTCTCCCCTCCTCAATGATCCCCCTGTAGTGTAAAGATATGATCTAGTGTGGAGTGCCCTCTCTTGAAGCCTGCTTGCCTGGGTGCTCTGAAGCCTGCCTGCCCGGGTGCTCTGAGTCTCTGCTCCTTGTTCCATCCACTAAGCTCATGCTCCAAAATTGAATCATAAATTTTGGCCAAGGTGTGACCAATCATGATAGTCATGTAGTTGCTGGGGTCCATGGGGTCACCTGCTTTCAAGGTAGGTACAATAGTATTCGATGACCAGTTGGCGGGTAAGCCCTCACATAGAGCCGTGTTAAACATGTGATTCAGTAAAGGGGCTAGCGTGTCCCTGGCATGAGAGAAATGCTCGGTGAGGAGTCCATCATGATCCTGTACTCTCCCAGTCTGCATCCTGTCAATAGCATCTCTCATCATGCTCAGGTGAAAGAAGGAAGAGTGTGGGAGACGAGGTTCAGGTGGGTGGGGGAGAGGTGGCTGCTCCTGGTAATGGTAGAGAGAGGTGGCATAGGTGTGGCAGGTGCCGGGTGAAGTTATCAGAGTCGGCAGGCGATGTTCCTGGAAGATCCTCCAGGCCTCCTTACAGTCCCTCCCAAGAAACAGCTGAGAGAGAGAGAGAGAGTATTAACATCTACGAAAGACCCAAAGGGTCTATCAAATCACTGTGGTGTTACATGTGATCAATGAGTAAAAAGTGAATGTCGAGACAACAAAATTAATTGTGGAAAGAAAAGACATGGCCTACGCACTACGACGCTACATGTTTACAATATAGAAGCTAGCAAAAGAACCTCATGTAGCTATTTGTTCTTCACAACCAGTAGCTGTTAACCTTGGGGGTATTGCCTACTCGAGTTGTTGATTCAACTATTGATGGGGGAGAATTGGGTGATCCATTTTTTTCTGAGTATTTGGTTGGTGAGAAGCAGTAAATTGGTTCGAGTTCTCATGCCATAGGCTAAGTGTACATGCTCAGAACCCTCATAAGAGAAAAGAAAATGGGGAGGGTGCCTCCATGGCTGGCTGCTCTTGGAGGGAAACTACATCATGTGTGTGGGGGGGAGGGGAGGTGGGGACATACTGGTCGCCTGTAATGCCAAGTGATGTCACCGTGCCAATCAGAGAGAAAGGATCCCCTGTGCCATGTGCCCAAGAAGGCCTCGCGCCATCTACGCATGCAATCTGATCTGCCCTAAAGCGTCACCCACTGGCTGTGGAGAGTATGAATGATTTCGGTATGAATGGAATGGATGGACTCAGCTAGGGGGGGTGAGAGTGCCCTCAATGGTCTTGGTGCAATGGGCCCGCCATATCTGCCATGCAGCTATGTTGCTGATGATCTCCCATCCTCAGAGACTAGGGCTCTGAAGATCTGTAAGGAGCTGGTACTGTATCAATTCTGCAGGAAGAGAGTCGGAGAGCCTATCCTCATGTTGCCTCTTCATAGGAAAGAGTGGGGCAGGCCTTAGAGAGAAAGGGCCCCTGCGCCATGTGCCCAAGAAGGCCTCGTGCTGCGTGCCGTCTACGCATGCAATCCGATCTGTCGTAAAGCTTCACGCACTAGCCGCGGAGAGTGTGAATGATTTCAGTCCAAATGAAATGGATTGAATCAGCTAGGGGGGTGAGAGTGCCCTCAATGGTCTTGGCGCAACGGGCCTGCCATATATGCCATGCAGCTATGTTGCTGAAGATCTCCCATCTCTGACTAGTTCTCGGAGACCAGGGCTTTGAAGATCTGTAACGAGTTGGTACTGTATCAATTCTGCAGGAAGAGAGTCGGAGAGCCTGTCCTCATGTTGCCTCTTCGTAGGAAAGAGCGGGGCCGGCCTCAGTCACCTAGGCTACTACCCCTAGGTGATGGTACGCGGGTGCAAATGGTCCATTGTTGCCAAACCTGTTGTGTTTTGGGAGAGTCCCTAAGGCAGAGCACTCCAGTGTAAGTTTATAGTAGTGACATGTGAAGTAGGAGAACTTTTAACCTTTGTATATCAAAAGGGTTTTTTACCTCGTGTGTGAAACACACCCTTATGGTGTGTAAGTGACCTTTAAAGGTCAACTCTTGTACTTTGTACCTAATTGCATTATCTTTTTATTGTGTTTGCATTGTGCAAGCTTACTCTCACTCTCTTTGTTCACTGTGCATTCTATGTTTTATTGCTAAACCGAAATCGAACCCTAAACCCCTCATGCAATGTCCGTATCCATACAATGACCGCACCTTGATGTCCATACTGTCCGTACAAGCAGTACTGCCAATGTAGCACTTCCATACACCTTTGTGCCTCTGTCTGTATACTTGCGCCTTTGTCCGTATTACATCTGCATGTTGCAACTGTAGTTGTCACGACCATATTACATCCATACCGTGTGTTGCTGTGTATGGTGCTATACCTGCAGCTGTCACGTCAAAATTAATCATGGGGTTCTTCAATTTTTGGTAAAAAGTGCCCCATTTGGTGAATTATTGCTCCTAGTTCACACGTCACTACTATAAACTTACAAGTCCCCCTTGTAATGATGATGCAAATATGCACAGAGTAATTGCAGATCAATCTTCAAAAGTTAGTAAGCCCAAAGCTTTGCAGAAAGCTATGAACTTTTCTTTGGGCAGAGCTTTAATGAATAGATTTGCAACTCAGCTTCAGAACTTGAAGGGGCTGCTGTTGGCTGCAAAATCAGGCCTCTTGTATCCACTGAAATTTGGGGCTTTTGCAGTGGAGCACCCTAACCCCTATGTAGCCCTTGCCTCACAGGAAACATGACTCTAAAAGCCTCCTGATGGCAGATGTGGGTAGGGTGAGGTCATGTCATGTCATGGGATAATCTCATGGATCTGTCTGTGTCGTGGAGATCCTCGGTGCTTTGGGTCGGGGGTGCCTAGCATGTACGAGAGAGAGAGAGAGAGAGAGAGAGAGAGGGGGACAGAGGGAGGAAATTAAACATCCAAAGCTTGAGAAATGTGGATTTTTAGGATGGTGTAGTGTATGGATTAATTTTAGGGTGGGTAGTCTTATGGATAAGATATACAATTTTGGGCAATATCTTTGCAATGACATTCTCACAAATTTTGTTTGTGTCACAGAAATGATTTCTCAGTTGGTAGAATGACTACCTCAATTTTGGCCTAGTACAGATATGCTTAGGTAGATGTGATGAGGTATATGCCTGCAAGAACATAATCCATGGTTTAGCACTAGTTCAATGGATCCAAATGATCATCAAAGGAAAATTCAGGTTTTTTTATCTAGCGCTTGCATTATTGATATCTTCATTTTGATCTGCTGGAGCAAATTAATACATTTTACTCAAGTTGTGAGCCATAAAGGGTTTCTATCATGTGCTTTGTATGAAACGGTCCGTGACTTCGTGATTAATGGATCAATGTTAAAGGCTAAATGTGGGATGATTGACAGACGAAACTTCACGTGCTCAACAACTGTGAGAACATAGTGGTTTCATGTCATCATATGAATAGTATACCATAGGATCAACAAGGCATGTATGAGATAAAAAAGAAAAATCTTGTGTAAAAAAAGGAAAGGAAAGACAGGCCTACATGTTTTATATAGGTGCAAAAGTAGAAAACACTGGTTGGAGTGAACTTCTTTTGTGACTCTTTTAAGAGTTGTATACTATGATGATTTCAACCTCTCAACTTTACTATTAAGAGTTGTACACTGTGTTGTGTGTAGAAAGCAATTCTTCTTCAAAGTGTTTTTTTCCTTCTCGTGTTTAGAGATGTAAATGTCCTTTTTTTAATGTCTCAGTAATAGAAATGCTTTACACCAATTATTGCAATTTCTCATGCGTAGGATGGATTTTGTGCCAGTATGAAGTGAAAGTGGCTTTAAAAAAAAATAAATCTTATTAGTAAAGCTGTATTCTATAGTAAGAATTCAATATGATTTATTTTTGTGCATCAAAAGACCAAGATGGAAAGGTGATGCGGTTCTTTATTTTTTTTCCTTTCCATAGAGCTCTCTCTCTCTCTTTCCCCCCCCCCCCCCCCCCCCTCCGCCTAGACAGTGGATATATAGTCACAGATGTTGAGGACCCACTTGGATCCCCTCCCATTGTATCAGTGGCTCTTACAAGGCAAAGGCTGTTGTCTCTTCTCTCAGCTCTAGTTTGGTCTTTTTAATCATGTTTATGTTTTCTAAAAACTTTTGTAGTCCCTAATAGAACACACACTCTCTCTCTCTCTCTCTCTCTCTCTCTCTCGCATACAAATCTCTCCATTCAACACAAGAAGCACAAATTCTAGAAGTCAAATAGCAAGAGTCTTTTGCTTTTGAAGACTTTTGGTCATTGTTTTTTAGAATGAAAACTAGTGTCCTTTTACAGGTCTAAGGTTTTGTAATGCCCACGTTGAGGAGCACTCTAGCATAATAGTCCATACGTGACCCCCTTCTAAAATAGCACCAGGGTAAGTAAGGTATGCAAACCGTAAATTAGATTATAAGCAATTAAGCAATCAATAGTAGATTGTTTACAGCTTAGACTAATCAAAATCAGCAAAGAGATTCTCCACGAGATCATCGCCTATCCATAGTACATTCTTCTTTATATGCACTATACTTTTCTTAAAGAGCCTCAATTAGTGTTTTTGCAAATTGTACTCATACCATGTGCTAGGGAAGATAACCCCCCTTTTTTAATTCTTTCTGGATGGCTGATTACATCTCTAAGGTGTAAAACCCTATAGGACTTTCACAAATTTGTAGACTCCTTGAATACCTACAAATATAGTCGATATGGGACATGTAACACACCTTGCATCCTACTCCATCATGTTCATTTTCCATACCAAAGCCATCCATAACCTAGAAAAAAGAATGCAAGAGTTGAGGATCAGCCCAAGCTTTTTTGTCATGATTGTAAGAGGTTGACACTTATCTTAGTAAAAAGCTATTAAAGGAGGTTGTTTGCCCTCTAGGCTTTGTGAATTCACCCCTCCTTACGGGAAATTTTGTCAATGCAAGTCATATAACACACCTTATATCCTACTACACGTCTTTGTTTCCCATTGAATATATCTATCACCAAAGCCATCTATAGTTTAGAAAATGGAAATGAAAGACTTTAGGATCATGAAGAGCTTTGGTTGAAGCTTTTTTTGGTCATGACTGTGAGGCTTTGACACCTTTGGCAAAGTTATTAAGGAAGGTTGTTTGCCATTGCTATTCCAATTCAAAGATATCAAGTTCATTTTCTCTCGTCGTATAGTAGGAAACTCCGGTTGTTCATTGAGCACTTGCACAATATTATAATGAATTGGCATAATAGTCCTTACAAACTCATAAATCCATGCACGTTCTTGACCTTTGAGTTGGTCAATGGGTAGAAGCGTGTTCACGTCACTTGGGAGAGTGGGCACGTGACATCCCCTCTTGCTTAACTTGGAGCACGAGTGCAAATGATTCATCTTCGGAACTCTAATGCAAAACAATGAGAAGACACTTGAATGCCAAAATCTTTGGAGTTGCACTAAATAAGAGTAAATGAACGATAACTTTAAGGTCTCTTTTTTAATGTGGATGATATAATATTCCTATTACACTCTTTGGAGAGAGATGATAAACCTCACAATTAACCTTAGAAAAACTAGCAATTGGAGTGAAATCCATTTCGAAAAGCTAAGCATTAAGATTCATTAGGTATGGATTAGAGTGGGATAGTTAACTTTTGTTCATGTATTGCATAATTTTTCATGCATCGTTGCTGAAATTGGTAGCATAGAGGCATGCAAAACTAATAAAAAACAATGAGTTAATGTGTAACCACTATTATTCACCCTTATCAAGTAATAAAAAATTAAAAAAAACTCAATAAAGCAAGCCAAACCAACCCTTAGGTTGGGAGACCTAAGCCCATAGTCCCATGAAAAAAGATAAGAGTAGGGCCAAGAACATTAAGGTTCGCCCTCTCATGAAGTGGTGAAACCATGTCAAATGCCACGATGTTTCAAACATTTGTTGTTGATTGTGAGCAGGGTTTATTCCAAGCTAACCATGATCAAACAACCCACCCAACAACTACGGTTACGACAATTGAGACATGTCTCATTTGTTGTACCGTTAGAAACAAGTGTTTCTCAAACACCCAATAGTAAACACAATGCAATCACAAGTCCCATCTTCTTAAGAGGCTCATCATAGAAGCTTCTTCACCATGGAGACAAGTTCATGTTTTTCTCTGTTTGGACGAGGAACAAGGAACAAGGAACAAGGAACACCGGGAAGTGTAAAGAGGTAATGTATGGGACTTTATATTCTCAAGCCGAGCTTGAAGCCTCAAAGCCACGCCGATGTAGGACAAATGTTATTAGAAATTACACAACCCAACTCCATGGGGCAAGAAATCCCAAACCTTGAAACATAGAGTTTTGTGCAACTACTCCCTTACTTTCCACCGCCATGTGAATATGAAAAAGACATGCTTAGGATGGCATTTGAAATGGGAAGGGGGGTTGCCACCACAAACATAGCACCTAGAGGCTTTAAGTTGGGCAAAACAAAGCCAATCAACATCTCTATATTATCTCAAGAAAGAGTTTTACAAAGCTGCCACGTGGCAAGAATTTGGAGGTTCGGGAAGGGGAAGAGGAGGTTTGGGTAGCATTTGATTTTGGAATCCTCAAAAGACGTGCGAAGCACGGGTTCCCAAACTAGTCTCAAGAATAATGACCAAATTTGATAGAACATGAGATCCCATTCAATACCTAAAGAAATTTGATCAAATTTGCAAGGCCATGAGAAGGATTAATGTATTGAGAAACATGGGTATCGCGAACGTGCATGAATATGGTGAGGGTGAATTAATCCTACACTAATGTGATTAGTGCTAAGCTAAGATAGATGATACCTAAGCATAATCAATAATGATGAATAAATTAAACTAATTAATCTTTAAAGTCGAGCGAAAATTAGGTTACAAGATGAAGAGTTGTACTCATAAAGAGGCTTCAGAGCTTGATTCATTCTTCATTTCTTGAAAACGACTCCTTTTATATGTGGTGGTACATGGGTTGCCTTGGGCTCACTTTATGGGATAATTCTAGCTTGCTCATGTGGCTTCTTGCTTGGTTTTGGTACATGTTTGGCCTTACTCATATTGACTCCCTACCTTTCTTGTGCTTAGTGGCACTACATTTCTCAACACCCTCCCTGGTGCCATATTCTTACGCTACTATAAGGTGGTTGGATGTGAGCTTTAAAGATACTTCATCCCCCCTTAATGTAGGTGGTAGGTGGATTGACATTAAGACTTGGAAATAGGACATCTCCCCCCCTCAGTGCTTGACTAGCTACTCTTAAGTGGTTAGGACTGTTTACATTTGCATCACTTCCCCTAGGTGCTCTTTGGCTACACTTAGGTGGTAAAGTGTGCTTACAAGCACATAGACTTGACTGCTCATTACATATGGATTGATTAGGTTAGGAAAGATGGTTAAGGGAACTAGCAATGCCAAGCTCCACAAATTGGAGTCACTAGTAGAGTGAATAGATGAGATGAGATTAGCAAATAATAATAATGGTGATTAATGTTTGATGCAAGAAGCAAGGGGTGATATGAGGAGGCTATGGGTACCGCAGGTTTTGATACCATGTTAAAAAACACAGTACATCAAACTATGGCTATGGAAGCTTGTGGGCTAAAGAGATGTTGCAAAACCCCAAACTAAGGTGGATGCATCGTAAGTACACATATAATGTTAAATAAACTTAACTAATTAAGCTTTAGACTTAAGCACAATCAGGTTACAATATTGATACTTATACTCATAAAGTGAGAGCTTGCTTCATTCTTCATTGCTTGAAAATAACATCTTTTATATGAGGTGGTACATGGGTTGCCTTCGACTCACTTTATGGGATAAATCCAGCTTGCTCATGTAGCTTCTTGCTAGGTTTGGTACATGTTTGGGCTTACTCATACTCACTCCCTACCTTTCTTATGCTCAGTGCCACCACATTTCTCAACATGATGATCCTACCAAGATTTGTTCGATAAACAAGAAATTAAATGAAACATTAATACTCAAGAATGTTTTGATCATATACCATTAGTTTGAAGGTCATCTTACATCATGGTAATGCCTCCCAATTGACGGTCTCTCCTTCTTCTTCAAGCATCTCAAATAAGGCCACAAGGCCATGTTTGTGAGCGTACTTCTCCTCTCGCCTACTTGGTGGGAGAGAGACCAACTCCTACACAAACGATTAACAATTATAACTTTTAGAAATCAACATTTAGCCCACATACATACATTTACATAAATAAAATTACTACAAATACTTATGAATTCATGGCGCATGGTTTCGTAACCACCACTCCCAAGATGAGAAGCCCCTACTGTTTGGAGTCTTGCCCTTGCCGCCTCTCTTTGTTGTTGAAACCTCTCTGGTGTCTCTGTGAGCTCCTGAGCAATGGCTGCCCACTCCCTATCATCTAGCCAAATAGGTTTCTCTTTCCCCTCTCTAAATACATCCCTCGCCTTTGACCTACGATGCCCCATCAAAATGCGAGCTGTATACTGTATCCACTCATTAGAGACGACATTCATAGGGTCAGATGGCTGAAACTCTTGCTTTATCTTTGTATTTATATAATTTTTCTTCCCCTTATCTTGCTGATCCCATTTAGTCATGACAGAGTCGTGAAACTGTATAGTGCACAATTGTCGAATGCGTGTCTTCATTGCCTTCCCTGCACTATTCATTATTGGTGCCCCATCCCTAATTGTGTATATCTTGCTGTTGTCATGGTCATGTGCACCCTAGGGAGTGGAAGGTGACCCTATGGGTGTGCTATCAACAGATGAGAGCGAAGGACGACGCTCACGTGGTGGTGGTGTCACAGCATCTGTGGCACTACCACCACAACAACCTCCCCCTGAAGACCTACTACGTGAGCGCCATCTATGTGAAGAGGTGGTAGATCGAGCTGTAAGAGGAGTGGAAGGCTGTGTGGTATGAGGTGTGGGAGCTGCTGTCGTACCCACGGGTGTGGGAACTGGCGTCGGGAAGCTAGATGGTGAGGCAGATGTCCCTGCTCCAGAACCCCAATAACTCTGAGCCATGGCTCTCTGCTCTCTGGAGTCATGGACGAAAGAAAACCATATAACTGCTAGGGACTCACGCCCTGCGGTGTAGGATTAAATGAGAAATCAGGACTGTAGTCGTAGGGCGGTGAGTCACCCATGGCCTGTTGGATAAAAAACCATATGACAAACTTGTGCGAAATGAAAATTACACAGTAAACAATGAAAGAACTATATGACAAACATTAACAATGATAAACAACATTGGTAATACTATATCAACTTGCTCCTACAGTAGTGATTATGATGGTAAACATTAACAATGGTAAACAATGAAAGGACCTTCAATGTCATAAAATCATTACAAATATGTCATAACTATTTGCATAATCATTAAGATACATCATTTTAAAAATCATTATCTATTCTATCATCCTCATTAAGATCAGTAGCCCCAAAGAGATCTATGTCTATGTACATTTTAGATGTCCCTTGATGAAGGATGTCTTCATCATCTATGTCTTCTTCCTCAACATGTTTTTCAGCTTCCTTGGTTTGCACCTCTTCATTTGGATCTTGCTCTAGTTGCTCCTCTTCATTTGCTTGCTCCTCTTCATTGTTGATATCGGCTTGTTCTTGCTGCTCTCCACCACCCTGTGCATCCACATCACCTTGTTGTAGCTCAAATTCTTCAAAAATTTGCTTACTGCGGGGGGCGACTTGAACCACAAATAGCCAGCGTGGATCTTTTGGATCAGCTTTAAAGACAACCTGCTCACAATGCTCTGGGCGCACAAAAGTATCTTGCTGATCGGTCCATACCTTTGTGGAGTCCACTTGGATGATGCCACTCTTGTCTCTACGTACAGTTGCATGTAGCCCATTCGTGATTACCTTGAACCACTTCACATCAAAGATAAACAACTCAAAACTTCTGAAGCCAACCTTTAATATATCTTGAATGGTTCCAAAGTAATCAAGCATTCCAGTAATTGTGTTATTATCACTTGCACTTGCACGACTTTCTTGAACAAACTGTGCTGTGACACCACAATCAAAGGTTGCTCTTCTTTGGTCTATTCGTTCTACTCGAAAATGACGTCCATGTGACCAAAACGCCCCATATTTGTGATACTACAAATAGCACATAAAGATTGTTGATGGAGAATCAAACACTGAGACATGTAGAGAAAAAAAAGAGAGACATGTAGAACTTAAACACTTACATGCCAATCGCATCCTTTTGTAAGCTCCTCCTCCTCCTCTGTTATAGTTAAACCAGCACGTTTGGCTTCTAAAATTGTAGCTTCTAGCCATCTACCTATGGGAAAGTTCGGAAGAGCTTGCATACCTTCTGGATATGGGAGATTTCTTGTAGTGCGATTCCTTCTGAAACTTAAATGATCTTGTACTCGCGTTGTCGCTTGAGAGCTTCATATGTCTCAATCCACTTCTCCATTACATGAGAGTTCAAGATGCAAAATTTGTTGATTTTTTTCCTCAAACTGTTATCCATCTTTCTCTTAATGCCTTGGCCTTGAGGTTCCTCACCAATGACTCGCCTGTTAGACTCTTGAGATCATAGTCGAGGTATCTCTGGATCTGAGGAACTTAAATATTCACTGATGTAAACAAGGGACTCCTGTATCAGCCACCCTTCTGACATACTACCCTCTGGGCGAGCCATTTGGCGAACAAATCCCTTTAATGTCTTCATAAACCTCTCCAAAAAGAACATCCATCTTGAATGGACTGTTCCAGCAACTGCAACCTCATCTACAACATGAACTAGCAGATGCATCTGGATTGTTAATAAACTTGTAGGGAAAAACTTCTCTACCATGCCGACTGCCTCTATGGAGTTTAAACGCGTTGTCTCCAAAGTGTCTCTCTTTATCTCTTTTGAAGAAATCCAGCGCACCAATGTGCCAATCTTATAGATAGTAGCTCTAATGTCTTCAGTGAGGCAATCTTTTATTGCTATGGGTAGCACAAATTGTAGAAACTTGTGCCAATCATAACTCTTGAGGCCACTAAGATCGTCATCCTTTGTAAATGCACTTTTCAAGCAATGCATACAACCTGTAGGAGTCCGAAACTCTGAAATTGTCCTCTTGACTTGTTGTTCCTCCATCTTACTAAAAACCCATGGGGCTCTTGGAAGTAGCACTTTTCCATTGGGTCTAGTGCGAGCCCACAACTCTTGCATGCAACCAATCTCTTCCAAGTCATCCCTTTGGCCTTTAGTCTCCTTTTTTCCTGTCATGGTCTTCCACAGAATGTCAGCTACATTCTTGAAAATATGCATCAGGTCAAGCAAACGGTTTATAAGGAGATCACCCCAATAGGGGAGTTAGTGAAAGATAGAGAGCCTCTTCATCCCAGGACATGCCAAGTTGCCACATTCCTCCCATCTTCCAATCGCTTGCCTTCAATGCACTTGGAGGAGGTCTTCCTAGATTACCATCCCGCAATTCATGATTTTCTGGAAGATACCTAACATGTCCTTGGTAGACATTCTTTCGTAATGCTTTTGAGTATCTTGAATCAAGTCGACGACCACATACAGGACATGCATTGTAACCCGATATAGACAAACCTAAGCATTCTCCATAGCCAGGCCAATCATGCATTGTTCACATGAGAATACCTTGCACAGTTGTAAGTCTTTGGCCACTCTGGTGCTTTGACATATCCTTCACTTCAATTCCGTTCCACAAGGTGCGTAACTCATCAATAAGTGGTGCCAAATATACATCCATGTTCTTCACCTTGTACTTTCCTGGAACTATTAATGAGAGCAACAAATGACCTTTCTTTATTGCTAACCATGGCGGAAGATTATAATTCACAAGGCAAACAGGCCATGTGCTCCATGAAGAGCTCCTTAAACCAAAAGGGTTTACACCATCCCCATTGCTAGGCCAAGACGAAGGTTTCGAGGTTCTTCCTTAAAAGCCGACCATTTCTCTTCAATGTGTCTCCATGCGGGTGAATCAGCAGGCACACGCATCACTTCATCTGTGGATCGAGTTGTGCCATGCCATGTCATCAAGCTTGCTATAGATTTTCACCTGAACATGCTTTTTATTCTTGGGATGATTGGAAAGTGCCTGAGAACCTTTATTGGGACAGCTTCCCCCTGAACATCTTCTCTATATCTGTTAGAGCCATAATGGGGACATTCTTGCAAATGCTCATATTCATGGCGGAAGAGGCAACAATCATTGCAACAAGCATGAATATTATTGTAATCCATGCTTATGGATTTCAATAACTTCTTGGCATTTGCACGAGATGGAGGCATCTCGTTGCCAGGGGGAAATATCTGGTCTTTCAAAAGCCTGCAAGTATGGCAATATCTGATCGTTACTATTAAGATTTTCTCAAATACAAGTTGATAATTTATCATTTCAATAGTAGGTGTAATCTCCAAAAAAAGTACTTACTTGAATAGTTCAGTGACACTTGTATTAGACCATCCAAAAATTGACTGCAAATTTAGCATCGTAAGAGATGCACGCAATACAGATATGTTGGCACCATTGTATAATGGAAGGCGTGGAAGTTTACGCATGGCCTCTTCCTCTGGTTCATAATTTGACCATTGAGAATGTCGTGGTTGATGATCTTCATGTTTATGCTCCTCGAAGAGAGCTTCTTGTTGCTCGATGAAGGCATCCAACATTTCTTCCATTGGACCTTCTTCCATTTCCTGACCTTCTTCCATTCCCTCGGGTGCTGTTAATTGAGCTCCATCTGTCACTCCCTCCTGCGATATCCTCATCCTTTGTTGGGGATGAGAATTCACAAGCGCAATGTTATCAAGATGCGGCTGCACACTTGCTTGGTTGTACGATTGAAACCGTAAATTTTGCAAGTGCTCCATTGGAAATATGCCAGTGTCATGAACATGCTGGTTGCAAATCCTTCATTTTTGAAAGATTTGGTACTTACATCACATGTATGGACACGCTATTCTCTCTTCAAGATTGAGAGGCTCCATCTAGCAGGATAGCATGTATATGCAGCTCATTAAATACAAATCATTATACATTACACAAAGCATTATGTAAACCATAAAACAGGGCTTCTTTTCCCTAGCCGTGAGGGAGATTTTAAAAAATAACATTTAAAGCGTCAAACGGGCTTCTTTTCCCCAGCCGTTGAGGGAGACTTTAAAAATATTAAAAAAAGCATCAAACGGGCTTCTTTTCCCCAGCCGTTGAGGGAGATTTTAAAAATAACTTATACATTAGCTTATCTTCTCTCCATACAAAATTAAGAAGGTAATTAGAACAAGGATGGAGAGAGAAGCTATCTCTATTCATAAATAGCTATTTATAAAGGCCTTATACAAAAATCTATATGCATAGATTCTGTAAATAGAGCCTACACATTGAGCTCTATGCATAGAAGCCTATACCTAAAGCTGAACGCATAGAGTCTTATGCATAAAGCCTATGCATAATGATCTATACATAAACTTATGTGTAATGCTCTATACGTAAGTCTTATGCAAGCTTTATGAATAAGGTTTATGCAATCGTATGCATAGTAAGGCTTGCAAGCCTTAAGTATAAGCTTGCATAATAAGGCTGCAAAACTTATGCATAAGCTCTATGCATAAGCCAACTGCATAAGCTCTATGCATGTCTTATGCATAAGCTCTGCATAAGCCATATGCATAAGTCTTATGCATAAGCTCTATGCATAAGTCTTATGCATACGCTCTATGCATAAGCCATATGTATACGTCTTATGCATAAGTCTTATGCATAAGCTCTATGCATAAGTCTTATGCATAAGTCTTATGCATAAGCTCTATGCAAGACTTATGCATAAGCTCTATGCATAAGCTCTATGCATAAGTCTTATGCATAAGCTCTATGCTATAAGCCTTATGCACTATGCTAACCCTTAATCCCATCACCCAATGGTGTAATAAACATGATCTTGTTTTACATGGATAGGAGATCTTACCTTGATAACATATATAAACTCTATGAATAAAGAGAATACCTTATGCATAGAAAAACAGAGCATAAGAAATATATGTTATATGTATAAGAGAGTATAAACATTCAAAAAGCTTATGCTCTCCATCCATGCAAGGCACTCTACATCAAAAAAAGCTTTATGCATAAAAACATAACGCATGTGAAGCCTTATGCATAAAGCTCATCCATAAGATTTATACATAAAACATTATGTATTAAGCTTTATGCATAGATCTTAATTCATGCATTCAGCTAGATTCATATAGCTCTATGCATAAACTCTATGTATAGAGCTTGCATAAGCTTACAAGCCCTATGTATAGAGCTTTCATAATCTTACAACCTCTATGTATAAAGCCTATACATAGAGCATATGCATTGAGCTTTTTCAAGAAGGCTATGCATAGAGCTTTCAACAAGAAGGCTATGCAAGCTCTATGTACAATGTCCATGCAAGCTTTCAAGAGACCTATGCATAGAGATTTTATAAGCTTGCAAACTCTATGCATAAAGCCTATGCATAGAGATTTCACAAGCTCGCAAGCTCTATGAATAGAGCTTATGCATAAAGCTTGCAAGAAGGCTATGCATAGAGATTGCAAGCTTATGATAGGTTTTATGCATAGATCTTGAATTAATCCTATGTATAAGCTTACAAGAACCCTAAACTAACCCTAAACCATAAAACAGGGATGCAATAATACGTAAAAAAAAGCATAAACAAGGAAAATCGAAAGAGGATCTACCTCTTTTTTGCGAAGCTGAAGGAGAGGATTGGTGAAAGATTGGTGAAAGAGCTGCAAAACAAAATATTAATAAAAATAATTAGTAAATTAAACACAAGAATAAGAACTAATACAAAACCCTAAAATCTCTATGCATGCATTAGGAGATCTATACATACATAGAGAGCTCTCAACATGCATAGAGAGCCAAAAAAACACAAAACCCGAAACGTCCTATATCCTAAATTAAAAAGCAAAAGCAAGAACATATTAGTAAAAGTGCAGAAGGAGAAGAGGAGAAAAGAAGAAAGAAGGAGAAAAGAGGAGAAGGAGAGAGGAGAAAAGAGGAGAAGGAGAGAAAAGAGACGTTGCATACCTTCTCTGCAACGCTGCGAAAAACAGAGAAAATACGCTCTCGGCTGTAAAAAACTTACGAGCGTCGGTATATGCTTCGAAATATGCGTCGGTATATGCTTCGAAATATACATCGGTATATACTTCGGAATAAGCGTCGGTATGTGCTTCGGTATACGCGTCGGTATACGAAAATTTCAAATTACCTCGCCCGACTTGTCTCCTCCAACATTACGACGGGCATACCGACGTTCGTCGACATTTGCGTCGGTATTTTAACGTCGGTATGCCTTCAAGCTCTAGTAGTGTTTGTTGACTATTTTTTTACACATCTGTATAGTCACATGACATCAATACTTGCTTGTAGATGGATTTGTTCAAGATTGAGGAGCAACTTCTAGATGAAGTTGTAGAGACTCCTTACAAGAGAAATTTTTTGACTTCCTATATAGAGTAGGCCAACAACATCATCATCATCCCAAGGTAACATGTATATTCTCTTGTGATGTGTATGTTGACAACTTGATTATGGCTAGACGCTCTTTTCTTGAAGAGAAAGAGCACCACCTTTTGAATCCATTCACATGGAGATAAAACCAATCTAAATCTTTTAATTCATTGAAAAACTGTAATGACTTTAATCAAATAACCTTATGCAACAAAGATAAAAACATTGTGATCATAAAAAAATGCAAAAAGAAGAAAGAAGTAACATTTATACAACAACATATAGACCAAAGATAACTCTTGAAATTTTATTGTAGATGTAAAGGTTACAATCTCAAGGTGATTCCATAACCTCTAGGATATGTGGTTTGATACAAAAAGAGCACGTTCTAAAATCTTCACACTTGCTTCTGATTGTCCTACCATCTAACTTAAAATAGAAATCCCTTAGTGCATCACTACACATCAATTGGATCTTTTATCTAGGAAAGGCCAATGGCCAATGGCTTTGTAGATTGGCCCCTAAAACGGGTCTCGACTTTGTAATTGGATTACAATATCTATGACGGAAGAGTGAGTTCCATCACGCATGTCTTGATCCAAGCTTTGGTTGATGCCTCTCTATAGTTGCCATCTTCTATAATGAATCCGCCATCTTTTGCTTAGCTATAGAGCACAAAACAATGAAGTATTAAACATAAAAAACAAAGACTACTTACTGAATTTTACTGTTTGTCTTAGGTCTTCTACATTCATATCTTGGTAACGTAGCATTATGTACATGTGTATATAAACATGCTGCACAATCCTACCTTCCCAATGCTTGTTAGGATCACCCATGTCTTTTCGCTTTATCTTGAATGCTCCTCAAGTATTGGGTCTCATCGTGATCTAGTCTAACTTCATGAACCTTTGAGGGATCCAGCTGTGCCATCATCATCCTTCCTATTAAAATGCTCTGCACTTTCAATGCTGTAAATGTAATTTCTCCTAGAGCTCATCTGTAAAGGAAAAACAGAACATTATTACCATTTTACGGGCTCAACAATCTAAATAACAAAAATAAAACTTTAAAGAAATGTTGTGAACCTTGCACTTTGTTTTCGTTGTAATCGAGTTGACAAATAACCCTATCAGTTTCCACAAATGACATCATGGTCAGGAATGTTAAAGAGCATAATAAACAAAATAAAATCACAAAGAAATCATGATTAGCAAACATAGCTTAACAAATTTTACCAGACTATTAAGCTGGAAGAAAAAAGAGGTTGAGAGAAGAAGAAGAAGAGATGAAGTAGATGTGGCAAAAATAAGTGACGTTGTAAGAGAGCAGGAAACGAAGAGAACCAAGTTCAAATTGTGGAGAAAATCTTCAATCAGACTAGCTTTCAATCACTCTAGCCTCTTTTCTTGATATTCCTTTTGACATACGTTTTGGTAGGTGGTATTCAAGCTTGTCATTCTTTTATTTTTGAGTTTTATGCCAATATATTTTATTCCTCTTTTTTGAGCTCAAAATTGTGGGGACCACTCTGACAAAAAAGATCCATGTTACATGGATCTAGTATCCAAGCACTCTCATTGGTTGGCCTTATATTATTTTAATGGGATGAAAAGATTCATGTTACATGGATCTAGAATGCAAGCACTGTCATTGGTTGGCCTTATATTATTTTAATGGGCTCTAAAAGAGCCCATTTGGAGCCCGAATTTCCCCTAATGTCACACTTGGCAGCCTCATCAAAAGAGAGTGCCAGAGCTGCTTATGGATTGAAATCATCTTCCAGTGTGAAGGGATCATCTTTATCAATGAACTCAGAGTCTAGAGTACATGAATGAGCAATTATTGATAATGTGTAAGCTTCTCTTAAGTTGAAGATTTGTTGTATATCACTTAGAAGAACATACTTTGAATCTTCAATCCTGAAAGATAGAGGCAAAGGAATAGCATAATTGCAACTCTGTGAAAATCCAATGACCTGATGTCCTCAGCTGTCTTTAGTGTTTTGACTTAAGACCAATTAGATCTAGAGCAGCAACCTCCTTCTCTTCTTCTTCATGATTGAATTCCTCTTCTATATCATCAATCTCTTTTTGTACATGTGAGGGGAGATTCCTGCTCCTCTACATGATCCTCTTGTTGGCACCAAATAAAAATTACAAAAGCAAGGTTTTCTTCTTAAAGCGACCTCCTTGGATGAATGCCACATTTTTCTTTGACTATGTCTCGAAAAATATCATACTTCTTATTTACCATATTTTTCTCTCCCTTATCTACCACATATATATCTATGATATGCACATAGCTTCTATCTTCAATGCATATCCTTCCTTCACATGTATGGTTCTTGAAAACATAAAGATGTTCCTCTAGAAAATTAGTGTGTTGACCAATTATTCTTGCATAATCAAGTGGCTTGATCCAACATCTCATGAAAAATATGAAGAACATACTTTGATTCAACAAGCTCTCCTTCTTCACCAAGCTCTCCATCTTTAGTAGGCTCTCTATGCTAGCTTACGCTTCCAAGCTAAGGTTTTGCTCAATAGGAAAATAGGTAACCAGACTTCTCATTGACCCTTGTTTTCTTCTTAAGTATTTGCGAAAGGAGCAGCCTCCATGTGATTAGCGTGTTTCAGGAGGAGACCACTGACATATAGTATTTACAGTTTAGATGGCTATTTTTATAGAGTCATTTTTACCTCTGATTCTTTATGGAATTGGTTCATGGGGCAAGAAAAAATTCAACTGCTAGGAAGAGTGGAGAGGGTCCTCCTAAAGGTTGCTACAGCTAAAGCTTCACATCCAAGGAAGGGAAAGTCAATGCACATATTGAACCACACAAAGAAAAAAAGATTGACACAAAACGTAAGTGTTCTAAGGCAGATTAGACAAGCTCAGAAGGCCATAGGGTTTGCAATCCCTAAGGCACCATTTCAGAGACTTCTAAGAGAGGTTTGTGATCAATGGTCACTTGGATTGAGGTGGTAGAGAAGTGTAGTCTACACCCTTCAAGGAAGAAGTAGAGGATTTTCTCATAGAATTCTTTCAAGATGCTATGTTAGTAGTTGCACATGCACACAAGTTCATAATCATGCACAAGGACATGGAGACATTAGAGAGGGTATGTTGGAGATATGACAAGCTTCTTCATCCTGTGGAATGGGTGGACATTAAGATGAGAGATATTCTCCTAGTACCACCATCAAAAGAAAGTCAAAGGAAGGTGAAGAAGTGAAGGTGGTAGAAGTGACACATGATAAGAATACAAGGGGTAAAACACTTTATGAAGAATCTCTCAAGAAAAAAAGAGATCCTGATGGTGATACTCTGGCTCAAGCGACTGCCCTTCAAGATATTAGAAACTTTCTAAGATTATCAGATCTTGGGGATAGTGTGAATATTGTTATAGATGAGATTTGTGCTGAAAGTATGATTTCACTTAGCAAAGAATGTTTGAGGATCTTGAGAAAGAGTACATATGAACTATTTGACACAATAATTCTTGTGGGTTGAAGGTAATTTTTATAATATCTCATTTTGTAGTTCCATGTTATAGGCCATCTTTGGAAGCACTCGAGCAAATTAATTTTACTTTTGCAGGATTTTTTAGGTCTCAACAATTATCTTTAGATGTGCAATCAATGACATTCATCTTGGATCCACACTTTTCATCCTTTTTAAGGAATCCAAAATAATCAAACAAAAAGCTAGTAAAGTGGTTCACACATTGTAATTTTGAATATGCCAGCTTAATCTTCTTTCCCTACGATGCAGAGTAAGTAAGATACTAGAGTTTGTCTTCAATATTTTTGACCACTATGAAGGAAGACTGATTCTCATGTTCTTATGCTGTAGTAGCTGCCATTGCAGTCTTGTGGTAATTGATGTCATTGAAGACAAACAATGCTGGTTGTTCAATTCTCTCAGGGATACTCACAACAACGAACTTGGATTGTATATACTATCAGTTTCTTTATCTTCAGTTAATTTGTTTTAATGTTAAGTTATTAAAATATCAAGTGTTATAGAATTTTGAAGCGAATTTTCTCTATGTTGGGTCATTTGCCTCCAAATACTGATGTTCTTGGGTTTGTAACTCCACTTTGGATTCTTGTAAGTACCTCTTCCTCTTTTCTATGTTTCAAAACTTTGTCTCCTGAATGAAAGTAGCCTAAGGTTTATATTTTTTAATATATAGGTTCCACCTCAACATGATGGTTTCTCATGTGGGTGGAGGACTCTAATCCATGAAAGTACATTTTTGATGTGTATTTCAAAATAGATAGACCAGAATTGGTAAATACAAAACCCTCAAAACTAATAATGTGATGCAAAAGTGGGAGATATGAAAAAATTTAAACATTCTTATTTTTCGGATTGCAGGATGACCTCAAATAGTTACAATGATGTATATGTGGATAGATTTAGAGCTAGAATAAAGAGTACAATACTTAATCATGCAAAAAGGGCCACTCCTCTGTTGAGATATCGAGCTCATCTAGTGAGGCGGTGGACACTTATGACCCGCCTGGGGGATAGGCCCCACACTTACACCACTGGCATGGTTGGTGAGATCATGGGAGATATGCGGCCAGTGGGATGACAGGCTGTGTGACAGCCATTCTAGAGACTGGCATAGTTATAGCGCCAGCTCATTTAGTCGGGTTCACACTATAGAGAACCCGTGTATGTATTGGTTGAGTACCTTTCATATTGTGTGTACTCTTATTCTTGTATATGGTGTGTTGAGTGTTGAGTAGAGAAGAAGATTTTCAGCCTCTCACCTTGTGTGTTCTCTATTAGGGTTTTGTGAGTGTGTGTGTGCTTGCAAGAGCTCAAGCTCTCTTCCCCCCTGCATCTTTTCATGGTATCAGAGCCTGGTTCGTGCTAAGGGCTGAGCTGCAAGCAAGAGAACCACAGGAAGCGGTACGAGGGTAAGAGCTTCAACTACTCTTCCCTATTGTGTTGGTGACTACACCCTTGTCGGGAGCTCTACGGGAGGCACCGACAAACGGTCTCTGATTGAGGAGCTTTCTTCGTGGGAGTAAAGCTATAGGGCAACTATAAAGTCCTTCGGACTGAAATTTTGGGGCCGAAAACGCGTTTCGGGCGCGTCTGGACCTCCGTTTTTCAGAAAGCAGGCGATTTTGAGCACTGCGGGTAAGTCATCGATTCTCTGCAGAACTCTGTTTTACGAACTGCAGGAAGACAGATTGACTGTGCAGACACTGTGGGTGCTGCAAAGAGGTCTACAGTTGCCATTGGGTGTATTTATGCACATTAAAGTCACTGTTGGTGACATTTGAGAGTACTAGAGTACCGCTGTGCAGAAAATACAGCAGTTTGTGCAGAAAAACCAGAGTGCAGTTTCTGGTAAAATTGTGTGTTTGGCAAGATGTCTAATGATGGCATAACACAGATTGTGGCTGAGAAGCTGGATAAGAATAACTTCCATGCTTGGAGGTTCAGGTTGACGAATTTCCTGATGGGAAAAGGCTATTGGGACTACATAGAAGGTGAGCATGAAGAGGCACCGGAGATACCGGATATAAATCCGACTGCTGTAGATGTGAAAGAGTTTAAAGACTGGAACCAAGGAGCCAGGAAGGTTATGTATTGGCTATCCATTAGTATACAAGACACCATGATTGGGCACATTCAGGATGCCAAGTTCCCCAAGGAGGCGTGGGACACCTTGGTAAAGCTTTATGAAACAAATACCAAGGCACGTAAGATACAGTTGAAGAATGAACTTCATATTGTGGAGAAAAAGAGCATGTCTATGAATGACTATGCGCTGAAGATAAAGGGTATTGTGGAATCCCTTGCATCTATTGGTGTGTCAGTAGATGATGATGACAAGGTGGAAGTCTGTCTACGTGGTCTCGGGCCACAATACAAGGCGTTTAAGACGTCTATTCAGACTCGGGAAAACATTCCCAACTTTACAGATTTGGTGTCTATGCTGATTATCGAAGAGAAGAACTTGGGTGAAGACCAACAGTCTTCACAAAGCAAAAACAGTTCAGAGCAACAGGCCTTCTACACGAGTTCAGGAAGAGGACGAGGTAGAGGAGGCCGTGGACGCGGTCAAGGAGGTGGCCGAACAGGTAATCAGAATTATGGCCAGCAGCAGCAGCAACAACAACAGTCCTAGAATCAACAACAACAACAACACGCAGGTGGAAGAGGCAAATTCAGAGGCAGGGGGAGTCAAAGAGGTCGTGGAAATTGGCAAAGGCAATATAATGATGCACGTGAATGCTATTATTGTGGTAAGCCAGGACATGTGCAGGCAGAATGTTATAAGAAGCAGGCTGACATGCAAAATGGGAAAGTGCAGCAAAACAACTATGCATCCTCAAGCAGAAATAATGAGGATAATGAAAGGTTGTTTGTTATGCAGCATGTCGTGAATGCCATGTCTGAAAATGTTGATGCAGCACAAAAAGATAATGTATGGTATGTGGATTCAGGCGCTTCGAACCACATGACGAGTCATGGGGAGTGGTTCAAGGAGATGAAAAACCCGAAAAGACCAGGTTTTGTGGAAACAGGGGATGACACTGCTCATCCAATTGCCCATGTTGGAGATGTGCCATTGTCTATGCAGGATGGCAAAGTGAAGTACCTTGCAGATGTACTTCATATACCGAACATAACAAAGAATCTGGTTTCAGTTGGCCAGATGATTGAGCAGGGGTTGCAGGTTCGGTTTAACCCTGATGGGTGTTATGTTGAAGATTTCAAAGACAAGTGCAGGTTGGTTGCAAAAGGCAACAGAGTGGGCAGAATGTTTACGTTGGATGTAGACATGCCTGAAATGAGTGCTGCGATGTTTGCAAATGGTTCAGAGTTGTTGCAGACACAGACATATGGCATAAAAGAATTGGACATGTAAATGTGCAGAGATTGAAGTCTATGCAGACAAAAGGAATTGTGACAGGGCTGCCAAAATTTAAAGTGGAAGGTATGCAGAAAATATGTGAAGCATGCCAATTTGGGAAGCAAACAAAGCATGTATTTCCACGTAACAGATATGTGAGCAGAAATGCACTAAATGTTGTGCATTCAGATGTATGGGGTCCTAGGAAGACCGTGTCTATGGGAGGCTGCAGGTACTATGTCACTTTCATTGATGACCACACAAGGAAAGTGTGGGTATATTTCATGAAGGAGAAGAGTGAGGTGTTCACTCACTTTCAGAATTTCAGAGTTTTGGTTGAAAAGCAAACAGGGAAATATGTAAAGTGCCTAAGGTCAGATGGAGGGGGAGAATACTTCTCCAATGAGTTCTCTGAATTTTTGAAGAAGAATGGTATTCGGAGACAGTTCACATGCAGATACACTCCGCAGCAAAATGGAGTTACTGAGCAGAAAAACAGGCACATTGCTGAGATTGCGCGAGCATTGATGGAAGAGAAGAATATGCCGCATTGCTATTGGGCTGAGGCTGTTTCTACAGCAGTATACATCATGAACAGGACTCCAACTGCAGCCATACATGATGTAACTCCAGAGGAGAGGTTTACTGGCAGAAAACCAGATTTGTCTCATCTGAAAGTCTTTGGATGCATTGCATATGTGCATGTGCCAGATGAGCTGAGAACTAAGCTGGATCCGAAAGCTGAAAAATGTGTGTTTATTGGATATTCCCTTGAGCAAAAGGGATACAGGTGTTATAACCCTGCTACACGTGAGCTGAGGGTAAGCAGGGATGTTGTGTTTAATGATATGAGCAGCTGGTATGCTGCTGAAAAAGAAACTGTTGGGGCTTGGTGAGTGGAAGTGTGGTTGCACCGATATGCAGAGCAATCACAGTCTTTGAGTGGACCAGGAGAGTCCTCATCAAGTGGGTCTATTGATAGACCATGGAGTGGCAGGCTGCGTCATAATACCAGCCCTGCAAATGTGATTACTACATCACGTAAAGGAAAAGAGAAAGTGGTTGAGCCCCTTGGTATACCTGACATTTCTGCAGGGCATTCTCATGTTGATGGAGAGTCTAGTGGCTCAGATATGAGCCTTGATGAGGAGCTTGGGATCCCAGCTATGAGAACACCTGGTGTAAAGAAGGCTATGGAAGCCATGAATGAAAAGCTGCGAAGATCAGGGAGAGTGAAGAACCCTGTGCAGAGATTTACATATGATGGTTATGTGGCACATCACTATGCATATATGGCAAAGGTTGTGCAGGTTGTAGAGCCCACATGCATTGATGAGGCTATTGGAAATGTGTGTTGGGAGAAAGCTATGGATGAGGAGATGGATGCACTATATGGAAATGAAACTTGGGATTTAGTGCAATTGCCTGAAGGCAAGAAAGCCATTGGATGCAAGTGGGTGTATAAAGTTAAACATAATAGTGATGGAAGCATAAACAGGTAGCCAAAGGATATGCGCAGACATATGGGATTGATTATGAGGAAACTTTCAGCCCAGTTGCCAAGATGGCAATGGTGAGAGTTGTGATAGCAGTGGCTGCGTCAAAGCAATGGTCTTTACATCAGATGGATGTAAAGAATGCATTCTTGCATGGGGATTTGCAAGAAGAGGTGTATATGTTGCACCCACCTCGTTATGAGGATGAGGGTCACCTCGAACATGTTTGCAGGTTGAAGAAAGCCTTGTATGGCTTAAAGCAAGCACCAAGAGCATGGTCTGACAAGATTTTTGAATATCTTGTCACTATTGGCTTTCATGTAGCCTATGCAGATTTCTCACTGTATGTGAGACATGGTGATAGAGGGGTTGTGCTTGTTGTCATCTATGTAGATGACTTGATCATTACAGGGGACCATGATGCAGAGATCTTTGATGTAAAGATCTTGCTAAGACAGAAGTTTGAGATGAAGGATCTGGGGGAGCTCAGATATTTCTTGGGCATTGAGGTGATTAGGTCACCACATGGTATTGGATTACTGCAGAGACAGTATGGCTTGGACATGTTGTCCAAGTATGGTATGATAGGCTGTAAGCCTATTTCTGTGCCATTGGATCAGAATGGCAAGTTGAGTGCAGATTCAGGAGAGATCTTGGAGGATCCTACTATGTACAGACGCATAGTAGGAAGTTTGATCTACATGACGATCACCAGACTAGATTTGAGCTATGCTGTTGGGTTGGTGAGTCAGTTTATGCAGGTTCCACGGAAACCGCATTTGGATGCAGTGAGACGCATACTGAGGTCTGTGAAGTTTACTTTGCATTGTGGACTATTCTATGAGACTGGGACAGAGATATGTGTACATGGGTACACAGATGCTGATTGGGCTGGTCGTATCTCAGATAGAAGATCTACCAGTGGATTCATGTTTTCTTTGGGGAGTGCTGCTGTGACTTGGAGCAGCAAGAAGCAGCCTACGGTTGCTCTATCCAGTACTACAGAGCCGAGTACAGAGGAGCTGCTATGGCAGCATGTGAGGTAGCTTGGTTGAGAAAGCTACTTACAGATTTGGGTCTATCAGTGGATAGATAAGTTGTCATTTTCTGTGACAACATTAGCAGTATACAGTTGGCCAGGAACCCAGTCTTTCATGCTCGTACGAAGCACATAGAGGTCCACTACCACTTCGTCAGAGAGAAGGTCTTGGCAGGAGACCTTGACCTTGTTTATGTCAGCACAGAGGATCAGGTAGCTGACATCTTCACCAAAGCATTGGGTACAGAGAAGCTCCGCAGATTCACGGCTTCGCTTGGTGTACATGAGATGGAGTTGAGCTCGAGGGGGAGTGTTGAGATATCGAGCTCATCTAGTGAGGCGGTGGACACTGATGACCCGCCTGGGGGATAGGCCCCACACTTACACCACTGGCATGGTTGGTGAGATCATGGGAGATATGCAGCCAGTGGGATGACAGGCTGTGTGACAGCCATTCTAGAGACTGGCATAGTTATAGCGCCAGCTCATTTAGTCGGGTTCACACTATAGAGAACCCGTGGGGTATTGGTTGAGTACCTTTCATATTGTGTGTACTCTTATTCTTGTATATGGTGTGTTGAGTGTTGAGTAGAGAAGAAGATTTTCAGCCTCTCACCTTGTGTGTTGTCTATTAGGGTTTTGTGAGTGTGTGTGTGCTTGCAAGAGCTCAAGCTCTCTTCCCCCCTGCATCTTTTCATCCTCCTATACAAGAAACGCCTCAACCAGTAAAAGATGTAGGGGAGGCCTCCAAATCTACCACTACAAAGGAGGATATCATAATTGAAGTTGCAAGTACAAATATTTCTCGTGAAGCCAAAACCACATAAGATATGCCCAATGATAAAACATAAGATTATGTGGAAGTAAAGGTTACAGAAGAATCCCCATATGTAGAAGTCACCCATAGAAGAGTCCCCATTTGAAGTAAAAAATACAGGGGAGGCCTCCAAGTTTGCTAGTACAAAGGAGGTCTTGGATATCAAAATTGAAGTTCCAACTTATAGATACTTTTGGTGAAGTCAAAACCATAGAAGATAAGCCCATGGACAAAACAAAAGAGCATGCTGAAGTCAAACCTACTTAGTAGTATAGTGCAATTGTATATTTTGATGATGACAAAATGCCATCTTTATTACTTTTGTACATAAAAAGATAGAATTTAACACTTTACATGTATTTAGTTAATCATGGAAGATATTAAGAATGCCATTTGGTATATCTCTGTAGTATATAGTTCTCTCTCTTCTTTGTAATACTTGTTATCATATGATATTATAAATTAAAAAGACCGATTTAACGTAATTGAAGTAAAAGATACAGGGGAGGCCTCCAAGTTTGCTAGTACAAAGGAGGTCTTGGATATCAAAATTGAAGTTCCAACTTACAGATACTTTTGGTGAAGTCAAAACCATAGAAGATAAGCCCATGGACAAAACAAAAGAGCATGCTGAAGTCAACCAAACCTACTTAGTAGTACAGTGCAATTGTATATTTTGATGATGACAAAATGCCATCTTTATTACTTTTGTACATAAAAAGATAGAATTTAACACTTTACATGTATTTAGAATGCCATTTGGTATATCTCTATAGTATATATAGTTCTCTCTCTTCTTTGTAATATCTGTTATCATATGATATTATTGATATAAATTAAAAAGACCGATTTAACGTAAAGTAAAATAATAAAGCAGTACATTAAAATTACCTTTGTGTTGTTAATAATGAATGTAAAGCTCTTTGGAAAATTGGCTTAGTTTTGGTGAGAAGATCATGGTGCAATTGAGTGAATGTAAAACATTGCCTAAGAGATATAACAACCAATAATATCCCCCCTTCATATACCTCTATGTCAATAAATTGATTTCCTTCACTATATGTATCTAAATCTTGGGACAATTCTATCACCAATGAATTGAATGCATTGATAATAGAAGGACATTATAAAATTTTGAGACCCAATCATGGACTTCACTAGAACTTTTTTTTGACACAACATCACAGTGCACCTTATTTTGAAAATTTTCTTATCCCAACCATAATCAAGAAAATCAAGACCTTTTTCTACATCATTAACCCTATACGTGAGCATTATCTTAACCTTTATTGGGTACTTGCTGAAAAAGTCTACAAACATTGAAATAGGCATGTATATGTTCACTTTAGCAATTCTTGTTGTAATACTTGAACATAATGAATGTTGAACTTCCGCAAAGAGTTTGGCTCTATAGGATTCAATAAAATAAAAGCATTTGAAACTGGCTAGTCTACAATATTCCATGATGATAATGGTTGTCTTTCCAGAATACCATATGTGTGTTGGTTATCCATCAACTTATATAAATGGTCATAAAAGAAAATATCGGATTGTGCTAATTGTGTTGTAGATCTACCTCTGTAGTGCAGTTCTCCTATTGTCCCATGCAGAACATCAAATAACCCCAATATGCATTGTATAGGCTACCATTCTTCATAAGATGATGGATAAACATCTATGTCAATAGAAACAAAACAATTACTTTCAAAATTAAAATAGTAAACATAACATGCTTATCTATCATTTTTTAGACACTTACAATTTGGTCTATATTGTGGACGAGTCTGGATAGTAAGCTCTTTGTGCATATAAACATGTTGCCAATGTATCAATATTATAAACATTAAACACTTTGTTCATATAAACATGTTGGATCAATATTTCCTTAACATTATTCCTCCCATCAACAAACCTGAAGTCTTTCACTCTACCTTTCCATGTTGCTAAGAACACATTATTAGAGCTTTCTCTCCTTCTCATGTTTGGTTGTAGAAGTTCCCAATTTCCTTTTGACACGACAAGTTGAAGAAATTATATTTGCCACTACTACTGAACAAATAAAAGAAGCAGGTCGCCATTGTTTAGAAGTTACCTCTTTACATATAATTGTTTGTTCCTCCATGTTTTGATCCAAACGACGTTTTGCACATGCATGCTAATATTTTTATGTCAACATTTTTAATGGAATAGAGGATCAATAGATGACATAGAGTAGAAACAATGGAGCAATACCTATCAAAGAGAGTGGGAAAAGAATAATGATAGAAAACAGAAGAGCTCAACCATGAGCAGGAAAAGTTGTTTGGGAGAAAAGTTTTTTCACTCCTCTTTAATTTCCTCCCAAGTGCATTGATTTAATCCGGTCGAGAATAAAAAATACACCTACATTGAATGCATGGTGTTCATATTCAAAATAAAAAATAGTTTTAGTCTTTCATTTTTTGCAAATTAGAATTTGATTTATGAGTTTTCTATTGTTCATTACATTGGCCTTTCTCTCATTGGAGGAGAGGGATTTTTCATTCTATCCAAAAGGACTTCTATGCATAAATGCCTATGTATGCATAGAGCCCTTTATGCATAGAGCCCTTTATGCATGCTATTTTTATAGGTCTTCTTTGTTTCGGTCCAACACCCTACCCTTCCTATTGAGGTAAGCTCTAAATTTTCTATAATGGTACCCCCTCGATCCGTATGCATATTGGAGCTATGTAAGCTCTATATGCATTTATATTAGGAACATACATAGAGCATTATCTATGCATATATATTAGGAGCTTTACATTAATGTTTCTTTTTTTTGTGGAGAAAATATCCCAACTCTTAGTTATCAAGAAAAAACAACCATGCTGGCTAAGTATAGACTCAACTTCATCATACCCCAACCCAAACAAACACCCAAAAAATGACCACTTTTCTCTCTAGGTGTTTTCCTAGTACACAGTTATTTTGCGAGTATGTTTATGTTGCCAGTTGCATATATAACTATGCCACAATTGGTGCCTCCACTCTCACTATGTTTGCACCACTCTCTCACTATTGTGTGGCTATGTTATCATACTCTTGTATAGTGAGAATAGAATAACCATGCTTATTAACATAGGCTTCCATTAATACCATTATCTAGGGTTTGTATCTCCCAACATGAGGATCTCCTAAAAAGCTTTCAAAGATCACTGAGAAATGCTTTGAGACCGAATTTCTTCGTGTGAACCCCTAAATTAACTTGCAAAATTGGTACAGATCCCTACATACCTAGGCCACAAAATTAGCCCAGAATGACTTCTTAGCCTACTTATGGCATGTTAGATAGGTGTCATCTCCAGATGGTGTCACGCTAGTGGCACACTCTTTAGCCTCTAGGCATTTTTGGGATTTATAGCATTCATTTCTATTTTTCCCTATTTACACACATTTTTGGGTGGAGGAACTTTCCTATATATATGAGGCATTGTAGTTCATTTTTAATCAAGTTGGCTAGTGGTTCATTGATGAGTTCTTGAGTACATTGTCTCTTCTCTCATCTCTTCTTTCTCACATGGTATCAAAGCAAGGTGGTGGTGCACATAGAGCCTCCTTATCCTTCTTCCTCTCTACCTGTAGTCCTCTTCAACAACCCCGCTTTCAATTGTGTCTTTTCATTCTTTGATTTTCTGCTAAACGAATGCATTTTTGAGGATTGTGCACTCAAGACCTACTGGAATCATCATGGTCTACAACTTTACAGAAGAAAGTTTTCGCAAATTCCTCACTGTTTTTGAGTTATTCTTCGCAGATTGTCTGCATGCAGAATTTTTGCTTACATTTTTTGCAGAAGCCCTTACTCATCATCCTTGCATTCATTCAATGATGCAAGAGGCTTCAAACCAGCCCCTTACCATCCTCTACAAGTGTGTTTTTAAAGCACTTCAATTCGAGTCCTACAACTCTACTTGCGGTCAAAACATTGCCAACTAGTTTTCCCTACATGCGGTAGCGTTTCTTTGGAGGCTTCTTGTGAAGAGATTTCTTGGCTGCATTTTCATCATCAACTTCAGTCCTCTTCATGGTGTTTTGAGGTACATATTTATCCTCTTTTCTACACCTTTCTACCGGCTGAAAATTCCACTTTACTACATACTTTGTGTTTGCGTTTTTGTGGACAATCAACTCCTCCATACTCCTTCTACATAAGGCTACATTCTCAGCCCTCTTTTGGTGGTTTCTATGGAGTCTATTGGTTCATATATCGGCTGTGTTTTGTGGCTGCGTTTTTGCACTATCTTTGTGCATATTTTGGAGATACTTCCTTGGTGGACAGCCCATCTATTGACTTCCTTGGTGGACAGCCCATCTATTGACTGTGTTTTTGGAGGTATGACACTTCTTCCCTTGTGTTTTCCCACCCTCCTCTTCCTATGGGATCTCGGAAGTCCTCTACTCCAAAAGACAAAGGCAAACTTGAAGATACTATGGATACTACATCTCCTACAACGGTTAGACCGGCAACTACTACAACGGAAGTTGGTGCAATTCCTTCTTCGGTAGGTGCCTCTACTTTCTCTTTTCCGTCATATCCATTACCTTCTACGGATCCTTTCTCTCTTTCTTCTTTGTCCTTTATGCCTTCCTATCCACATACTTCTATGCCCTCTATGGTATATCCCCCTATATCATCTATGCCTTTTATGGCAACTTCATCTACTATGATTCCTCCTTCTACTACTTCCACTACTACTCCTCTCCCCACTCAATCATATCAGCCCTTTAACCCATTCACTCAATCTTTGAGCCTTCCAAGTCTTTCCGATTCACAAAAGCTTACCCCAAACAACTACCACACTTGGTCCTTGTTTATGCAACTTCTTTTGGAAAGCGCCGGGGTGTGGTCTATAATCACTTCTCCTCATATGGTGCCTTCTCAATATCAAACCTATATGGATGCACGGGCCAAAGCTTTACTTGTGCATGGCATGTCTACATCGGTTGTGTCTCAATTTCTCTCTACAAGGAGTACGGCTCAACAATTATGGCATGCTATACAAATACAATATGGAAGACTTTCAACAGTTAAGATGGCTAAGTTGGAAGAAGATTTGGATAAGTTTTCTATCTCCGAATCCGACAACATAGTGGAGAAGCTTGGAGAATTCAATCGAATAATCAAGTGACAACTTGAAGAGTTTGGTACATTGGTAAGCAATCCGGTCCACAAGCTACTTGGTAAATTGCCTTCTTCTTTTGAATCGTTCAAAGATAACATCTTTCTTCGAGTTCCTTTCCTTTCCTTTGAAGAGACTATGAGTCTTCTTCATGATAAGTGCCTTACTCGCAAGCAAAACAAAAAGGACTCGGCTTTTGTAAACCAAGGCAAGGGTAAAGGCAAAGGCAAGGGGAATGATCAACGCAAAGGCTCTAATTCCAATGCTAAAGATTCTTCAACCAAAGGCGACAAGGACAAATCAAAGGATTCTTCCAAGGAGTGCACTTTCTGTGGTCGTAGTGGCCATACGGAGGATCGTTGTTTTGCTAAGAAGGCGGCATCCAAGAAGGTAAAAGCTGAACTTGAATCCAAATCTAAGGGTTCTTCTACATTAACATCTTCTCACGACAAAAACAAAGACAAGACGGAAGACGATAACGCCAAGATTGCATATGTTGCTATGTCTTCTACTTCTTCATGTGACACATCCACTTGTGGTAATCAAAAATCTTGATACGCATACTGCAGATGAGTGGATTGCCGACAGTGGTGCTACCTCACACATGACGAATAGTTCTTCCTTATTGGAAAACTATAAGTCTATCTCTTCATCAGTACACATTGGTGATGCTTCGTCTCTCCCTGTGATTGGTATTGGTGATGTCTCTTTTGGAGATGCTATCTTACATGATGTTTTGTATGTGCCTAAGATGTTTGCCAACTTATTTTCTATCTGTAAGGCTACTTCTAAAGGTCTTGGGGTTTACTTTGATGATGAAGTGATTGAAATCATTGATAGACAGTTACTTTCTTGTGTGGCACATGGTTATCAAAATGCTGAGCTTTATCATATAAGCTCTTTTACAGCACAGTTGCCACCACATGAGTCTCATCTTCATCAATTATTTGCTTCTCCTAAAGCACTTATTTCTAATGAGGATAGTGATCTATGGCATTTTCGCTTTGGCCATGTTCCTCTTGCTACTTTGCAACATCTTGTCTCACATGCAGGTCTACCAAAGCTTCAGAAACCTCGTCATCATATTTGTTCTTCTTGTGCTCAAGGAAAGCAACATGGGGCTTCTTTTCCAGAGGAGGCTACTCATAGGGCCACACGCATACTTGAGCTTATTTATGCTGATCTTGTAGGACCTATGGAAGTACAATCGCTTGGTGGATCCAAGTATTATATGCTTCTTGTGGATGACCTCTCGCAAATCATGGGTTTATTTCTTACCTAAGAAGTCTGATGCTCTTTCTCATTTTAAGATTTGGCTTGCCCAAATGGAGAATCAAGCAAGTCAAAAGGTATCTTTTCTCAGGACTGACAATGGAGGTGAGTTTATAGCATTTGAGGATTTTCTAGCTTCAAAAGGCATACAACGACAAACCACCATACCCTACACTCCTCAACAAAATGGTGTGGTTGAAAGAAAGAATAGAACGGTGAAGGAAATGGCCCACTCCCTCTTACATCATGCGAAGCTACCTTCCTCTTGGGGTGAGGCTATAGCTACTTCAATTTATCTTCTCAATCACTCTCTTACGAAAGCAATGGACGGCATGACTCCAGAGGAGGCTTTCACAGGCCACAAGAATAGTGTTTCTCATTTTCATGTCTTTCGTTGTGTTGCTCATGTGCATGTGCCCTCTTCTAAGAGGAGGACTCTTGATGCTAAGTCCAGACCTATGATATTCATAGGATATGCTTCTCGCTCCAAAGGGTTCCGTTTTTGGGATCCTTCTCATGAGGATATTGTTCTTTCACGTGATGCCATCTTTGATGAGCATGTTTTTGGTCTTGATGAGTTACCACCTTCTACATCTCTCTCAGATCCATTTCCATCTCTTGAGCTTGGGCCTCTCTCATTCCCTACAGTCTCATCCTCATCTACACCATCAGTTCCTACTTCATCCCCTTCATCCATTTTGATTGCGACACCTACTACTTCATTAGATTCTACACGGACTTCTGGTCCTCCAAAATGGGTTCGCTCTCTACTTCAAGATTCAGGTATATCACTTTTAGATGCTCAACAATCTACTACACGTGTCTTACGTACACGCCCTTCATTAAATATTGCCTTGATGTCTCATATTGGTGATGTGTTTGAGCCTGAAACAGTTAAGGAAGCTCTTTCCTTACCACATTGGTGTGAAGCAATGCAAGCAGAGATTTCTTCTATTGAATCTAATAACACATGGCAGTTAGTTCCACGACCTTCACATAAAAAGGTCATTGGTGTTAAGTGGATTTTCAAAGTCAAGTTTCATTCTGATGGTACTCTTGATAAAAAGTACAAGGCACGCCTTGTTGCTAAAGGTTATGCTCAAAAAGAAGGTGAAGACTTTGATGAAACCTTTGCTCTTATTGCTGCTAGATATTCTACTATTCGTGTTGTTTTTGCTCTTGCTTCTTGCTATGCCTGGCCTATATATTAAATGGATGCTAAATCTGCCTTCTTGAATGGAGATTTAGAGGAGGAAGTTTATGTGGAATAACCTGAAGGTTTTATTGCATAGGGTCATGAACACGATGTGTATTTATTACAGAAAGCTCTTTATGGTCTTAAACATGCTCCTCGAGCTTGGTATCAGAAGATTGACAGTTCTCTCCTTTCTCTACATTTTGAGAGGACTCATGCAGATGCTAATCTTTATGTGCTTATTGTGGATGATGATATATGCATTCTTGTGCTTTATATGGATGATTTGACACTCACTGGCTCTAATTTGGATCTACTCAAATGGGTTCAAACTCAACTCACAACATCATTTGCCATGACTGATCTTGGACTACTCCACTATTTTCTTGGTTTAGAAGTGTGATAATTTGCTTCTGGCATCTTTCTTTGTCAAAAGAAGTATACTTTAAGGTTGCTTGAGAAATATGGCATGCATGATTGTGCATCACTCACTTGTCCCATGGATCCTAATTCCAAATTATCCAAAGATGATAATTCTCCTGAGGTTGATTCTACAGAGTATCGCCAACTTATTGTTTCTCTACTTTATTTGGTTAACACTCGGCCAGATCTCTCCTATGCTATGAGTATTCTCAGCCAATTCTCTTCATAGCCTCGTCGATCTCATTGGCAGGCAGCTTTGAGGGTTCTTTGATATCTTCATGGAACTCTTGAGTATGGCATTTCTTATGCAGGTGGAGATACACTTATTGGTTACTCAGATTCTGATTGGGCAGGGTGTATTGATACTAGGCGTTCCATGCCAGGCTATTGTTTTATGCTTGGTAAAGGACTTGTTTCTTGGAAATGTCAAAAGCAGCGAATTACTTCTTCTTCATCGACCGAAGCAGAGTACAAGTCATATCTTGATGCCACTTCTGAAGCACTTTGGCTTCAGCAAATTCTGAATCACCTTGGATGTTCATCTACTCCGACACTCATTTACTCAGATTCACAGAGTGCTATTGCTTTAGCCAAAAATCCAGTTATTCGAGGACGATCCAACACATTGATGTTCATTTTTATTTTGTTCGTGATTGGATTTCTGAAGGTCGCATTCAGCTTGAGTATTGTCCTACCAAAGATAATCTTATTGATTTGTTTACTAAGCCTCTTCCTCGACCTACCTTGGATTATCTTCTTCAGTGCGTTGGCATTGGTCCTCCCATATGGACCTGAAGAGGAGGTGTTGGACAGGTGTCATCTCCAGATGGTGTCACGCTAGTGGCACACTCTTTAACCTCTAGGCATTTTTGGGATTTATAGCATTCATTTTCATTTTTTCCTATTTACACACATTTTTGGGTGGAGGAACTTTCCTATATATATGAGGCATTGTAGTTCATTTCTAATCAAGTTGGCTAGTGGTTCATTGATGAGTTCTTGAGTACATTGTCTCTTCTCTCATCTCTTCTTTCTCACATGGCATACTATGTTTTGTGAAAAGATCCCATGATGATATGGTTAGCATCTCTCTCTCTCTCTCTCTCTCTCTCTCTCTCTCTCTCTCTCTCTATGGTGAGAACTTAGAAGAGATGTTACCTTTGATTAGCCCTTAGGGTATAAGCCTCTTTAGATGAATCAATTTTGAGATCCTTGAAAATGATACATAGTAGCCTATGTACCTGCCATGCCATGAGAATCAAAATAGAGGCTCTCACAGTCAACACTAGAAGATGAAGGGCCTATTTCAACCTTTCTTTTTTTTATAATGTTTGGAAGGCATACTAGTGTTTTTTTTAAATCTCGCCTTCCTTTTAAGAGGAATTAATTTTTCTATAGTTATAGCTTGTGGGACTATTGAGAGCCCAAGGCCCCCTCAAATTTGAACGTTGCAGTGTCGTTTCAAGGGGCCTTCACTTGAGACAAAAAGTGAAAAGTTTTCAAAATTCAAATTTGAACCCATTCAATGGCAATCGAGGGGTTGTTTTCACACTGCTCTAGGTTGCATCTGCAGATAAAATTGATTACAAGTTGCCAACACCATTACATTCTTGCGGAGTTGGGTTTTGTAGATTTCTAGCTCGTTACTAGGGTGTCAAGTTAGTAGTTAGCAAGGTAGTTGAAGTCACCATTTCACACCCTTCAAAAACACACCCTTTAAAAGGTGTAAGCATTTCACTTTATTAAATACCACACCAATATTGTCTTGCCATATTGTAGCCTTAGCATTCTTGGCCAAAGGACTGCATAGAAAAATAAAAATATCATTGTGGGACAGTGGTGCCAATGGAACTTCAGATTCACTCACATGTGGTCTCGTTGCTTAATCGGTCCAAAAAATCTTTCGTGTGGTTAATTATGTACAAAGCTATATGGACCAACTCTAGAGCTCTTCAAATAGGATATAGAGATGGAAAGTTTAAATGATAAGGCAGGAAGTCTAAGGAATCCCTTGCCCACCTCGTCATGGGTTGTGAATGTAATAAGGAAGCCATTTCTTTTATTTAAGAATGAATCTCACCTATCTTTACGTGCCCTCTCACCTATCTTTACGTGCCCTCTCACCTGGCAACATGGACTGGCACCCAATTGCCATATTAAACTGTGGAATCTCATTAGAGACGAATTTTTGTGGTCTATATGGATTGCTAGAAATAAGAAATTGTTTAATAATGTGTAGAATTAAGTTTTGCCCAACTTAAGAGGAGCAAGTATATATGTGCCCAACTTGAGAGGGGCAAGTATATATGTGCCCAACTTGAGAGGAGCAAGTATATATGTGCACATGAAATCAAGTTTTGACCAACTTGAGAGGAGCAAGTATATATGTGCACATGAAATTGGTGGCTGACGTCAAGTCCAAAATGTGGGAAGTTTGATCCAAGATGAATGAGAGGGAGGAAGCTATGGAGGCCTTACTTATGAAAAGACTATGCAATGCCCAGTTTGTAAGCATCAAAGAAGAAGCTAGCAGGAAAGTAGCCGAGCTTGTAGAAGAAGGAAAGATAGTCCAACAAAAAGTACAAAAGTTGGCACGATTTATCATGGATCTCGATGCAGTTAAAACTATAGTTAGTGTATGAAGGTTGACCTCTTCAAGGGAGGCACGTCGTAAACCCATAAGTATATAAGCTAGGAGTTAGACTTCTCGAGCCAAAAGTCTTTTTTTTTGGTAAAATCTTTTTCTTGCTCTCGTAAAATAATCTGTTTTTGGGGAAAAGATATGAAAAGATTGTTGAGTAATGGATATTGCACAACCACCCAAAAAAATATCAAATTGCGCCACCTATGGAAAAACCATTATGTGTGTGGAAACAAGCCCCAAGTTTAGGGGAGGGGGCTTCCAAAAAAAAGCTTGAAGTTGGAAGGGTGGATGGCGGGCCTAGGCTAGTCTTAGGGGGTTGGTTGAGAGATGCAGGTGGGTCGTACGGGATGGGCAAGGTGGTGAGTGGTGAGGACAAGAGTGGGGGGACCCCGCGTGTGGAGCTGCCACGCTGCAATTGGATGAGAGGAGAGCCTAGGAGGTTGGCGAGGCACGTGAAGACGGTTGCCAACACTGCGGACTCCATACTCTCCACCCACACGGGCCCGCCTCTCACCTCTTTCACACGGTTACGCTTGCACATTGCACCATCAAGATCTCAATTTCCTCACTGAGTGTGCCAAATTTTGTTTGGTAATTAATTAATTTGTTGAGGCCGTATAACCTTAGGAGATGGGACGCTAAAAAAATAGAATTCTCAAAGTTTTTCTGGAATCTTCCTGTACCCGTACCTGCCTCATCGCGGGTATAAAAGGTGGTCGGCCAGTTTTTCTTCTGGGTGAAAGCCTGTGTGAGAGAGAGACATCACGTAGAGAAAGAGGATGATGTGCCGAGAGGGAGAGAGAGATCTCACATGGCTGTATTACATTTTTTTTTATATGTTAAGGTTAATTTAATAACGTCGTAACCTAAGGTTATTAATTAATTAATTAATACAAACTCAGCTTCTTGAATATGGGAGAAGTTATTGATTTTGCAAGGGTTACCTCTTTAAAGTTTACACCCTAAAAATTTTGGACCAAAGTTATTTCGGGAAGGACTTGAAAGAAAGCTGGCCAAAGTTTGGACCTAAAACTCGCAGATGGTATTTGAAAGAGAAACAACCGGTTTATACTTATTTGTCTTTGGTAGAGAATTCTATTGGCATGAGACCTGACATGAAGATGTAGACCAAGAAAGAATGTATGGAGGAACAGAGTCCCAAAGGATGCACTACTGAGTCCTTGCTTGTGGCTGGCATGCAACTCGGATATCATATCTCAAACTTGGGAACACTCATCTAAATTTCTTTGGAAGGAGGAGAAGTGGGATCAAATTTGTAGCCTTCTTAATAGTGAATGGTAATAGGATGGGAGTGATAGTTGTAAAAAGTGGACGTCTATACGGAAACGTTAGGAGAGTATCCATGAGGTGAACCGGGTCAAACAATTGGTGAGAATAGCCTTTTTCAAAAACAGAGGAGAATCATTTGCTCAGTTTATAAATATAAATATAATTATGTGCCAAAAAAAACTATACACCCTATTTTTTTAAAATTTATAAAGCCAATCATCATGCAGCGTCCAACCTGGAGGCAAACAAATGTGCATCAGTACCTTGGAGTGAAGGGGAAACGAGACAAATTCGCTGCCGCCTGCCTGTCTATATGCCAATGTGCCTGCCATGCCCACCCTCGGAATCTGGTGTGATGCCCACTCTTATAGATAGAGCGTCGTCACAAGAATCTAGAGTGTGCTGCTGCATGCGGGCACAATTGATGTAGTAACGGAATACAGACCGTCTGTGTCCTCGGCCGTGACTCGTCACGTTTCTCTGCTAGCTTCCAAGAATCGAAGGAGATTTCATTGGGTACTCGCTTAATTGAGTTAACTTAAAAAAAAAGCGAGAATTTCAAGAGATAATTTTGATTGGGTAGATGTGGCAGCTACCATTATGAGAGCTAAGGACTCGGGACCTCGAAAAAAAAGGGGCATTCTAGTGTATTTGTACCGGCCAAAATTAAGCAAAACCGGCCCAGATTTTAAGTAGCCCTTATTTTAAGGAATAATTTTTCATATATTTTAGTTATAAAACCGGTATATATTAGAGTTTTTGGAACAAAAACTAGACAGATTTAAGAGTTTTTGAGCACTGCTTGGGAGAAGCCCTTGGTTTTTTGAAGGGCAGTCCCAAATATAGCACCAACATCTCCTTTTTGGATTAAACTATTCATGTTAAAAAAAAAACTCTCTAGAACTTAGAGTTTTCAAAAGTGTGTTTTACAAGTTCAACCTTAAAAAAAACAATATTTGGGAATATTTTGCAATTGTGGTGATGTGAAAGCTGGCATGTGTTTGGAGCAAGAAGGGGGGAAAAAAGGCTACCATCTCCTTCTTTCCCTTACTCTCTCCTTCAAACCACCTATACGACATGACGCATTCTCCTCTCTGCATGATGACCCTGCCTCACAATCGCTCTCTCTTATAGGGAAAGGAGCAACGAGGAAACAATGCAAGAGAGAGGCTCGTCTCATTGTTTTTTTTCTTCTATATCTATTAAGAGACTGAGGGGAGCGATTGTGGAGGCCTAGCACAAGCTTGGGTAGTTGATGTTGCCCATGTAAGAAGGGCGATGAGAGCAGGCAATGTTAGTAGACAGTGGAAGGAGAAGGACCATGGGAGGAGAAGGACAATGAGAAGGGGGGAGGAGGTGATAGAGGAGGAGGAGGAGGTGCTAACCACTAGATAGCTTAAGGTTTAAAACCTTAGTATTTCTAAGGTTTCCTCAATAAATTAATAAACTGCATCGAAGAAAAATTAATTAATATAAAAAGAGTGAATATAGCACTCTAACAATAAAGGGTAAGAATTGGACTAGCAAATTTTCCTTATAATTTAATTAATATAAAAAGAGTCAATAGAGAGCATCTCAACACTAAAGGGTAAGAATTGTATTAGCATTTTTTCCTTATAATTTGGAAGGGCACCCTTAGTAAACTTTCAAATGGAAGCATTTCTTTTGAAGAGTAACATTTTTGATGTCCTTATTTGAAGGGTAAAAAGCCCTAAGAAGGATTCGACAATCTTCGAAACTAAGGGTTGTTTATGAAAAGATGTAGGGGAGAAGAGAGCTTCAGCTCTTGCAAGCACACACACACACTCACACAAACCCTAGTAGAAAACACACAAGGTGAGAGACTAAACATTCTTCTTCTTCTTTCACACAACAAAAAAGGTCGACAAAGAAGATAAAGTGACTAACACACATAATAGAGTATGTACAAGCGGTCCATAATGTGAACACGCTAAGTGGAGTGGGTAGGTGTGGACTAGTCGGTGTAGTCTAGCTGTAGAATCTCTGGCAAAGATATGTTGGTGCTAGCTACTACCAAACCCGTCATCAGTGATGTATATCGAACGGCCATACATGCACCTCGTGAGAGTATCAGCTCATGTTGAGTGACGTCTCAACACTCCCCCTCAAGCTCAACTCTAGCTCATGAACTCCAAGCATATCGCAAAATCTACGGAGCTTCTCAGCTCTCCAAGGACTTCGTGAAGATGTCAGTGACTTGATCTTGTGTGGTGCTAATGTAGGCCAAGTCGATATCACTTGCCAAGACTCTCTCTCTAATAAAGTGGTAATGTACCTCAATGCGTTTCGTCCACACATAGAAAACTGGGTTCCTAGCCAATTGTATACTGCTAAGATTGCCACAATATATGATAACCTTTCTCTCCACATGCAACCCAAATCAGAAGTAGCTTGCATAACCAAGCTACCTCACATGCTACCACCACTGCAGCTCCTTTGTACTTTGCCTCTATACTCAACAAGGTAACTGTGGGCTACTTCTTGTTGCTCCATGTCACCGCAGTACTCCTGGTAGATCTCCTATCTGAGATGCTACCTGCCTAATCTGCATTTGTGTACCCATATAGCTCCAATGACACACCTGTTGCATAAAACAATGTATAATCAAGAGTGACCCTCAAATACCAAAGTGTGTGTCGCACACTATCAAAATGTGGTTTGCGCAGAACCTACATAAACTGGTTCTCTAAGCCAACAATGCAACTCAAATCTAGCCTACTGATCGTGACATAGATCAAACTCCCCATAATTTTCTTATACATAGTGGGATCCTCCAACACATAACCTGCATTCGCTGAGCTTTCCATTTTGATCTAATGGCATCGAGATTTACTTACAATCAGCTATCCCATACTTGGACAACATGTCCAATACATACTATCTCTGTGACAACCAAATACCATCAGGTGTGTGAATGATCTCAATTCCCAAAAAGAAGCGCAGATCTCCCAAATCCTTCATCTCAAACTTCCTTTTGAAAAGACTTTTCACATGCTCAATCTCATCCAAGTTGTCACCCCCAATAATAAGATCATCTACATAGATGGTGATGACAATATCCTTATCACTCTTGCGCACATTCAAAGAGTGATATGCATCTGCCATATGAAAGCCAATAGTGATAAGATACCTATATATGCCCAATCATGGTGTCCTGTATACTAATAGAAATCCAATACATGAATTTCCTTGCTCCTTGATTCCAATCCTAATATTTTTATATTTGTAGCAGTTGGATTAATCTCTGGTATCTCTGGTGCCTTCTTATGTTCACCTTCAATGTAGTCCTAGTAATGTTTTCCTATCAGGGAATTTATCAATCTAAACCTCCAAGTATGGAAATTATTCTTGTCATGCTTCTCTACAACAATCTACTTTATTCAATCATTCGACATCTTGTATGCAACAAAAATTTACAAAAAACAACACTCTTGTTTGACCTACACAAATAGCTGTATTCTCTATAGGCGGTACTATACTGCACCCAAGCTCCTGATATAAGGGTGTAGGAGACAATACAAAGGGGGAAGAGTAGATGAAGTAAGAGAAGTAAGAGCTTACTGCCCAAGCTTTGACACTATGAAAAGATGCAGGGGAAAAGAGAGCTTAAACTCTTGCAAGCACACACACACTCACACAAACCCTAGAAGAAAACACACAAGGTGAGAGGCTGAAAATTCTTCTTCTTCACACAACAAAAAAGGTCTTCAAAGAAGATAAAGTGACTAACACACATAATGGAGAATATACAAGTGGTCCATAATGTGAACATGCTAAGTGGAGTGGGAAGGTGTGGACTATCGGTGTAGTCCAGCTATAGAATCTCTGGTGAAGATATGTCAGTGCCAGCTACCAAACCCGCCAGTGATGTAAATTTTGAACGGTCTTGCAGGTGCCTCGTGGGTATCAGCTCATGTTGAGCGTGACATCTCAACACTTTGTAGTAAGGCCTTTCCTTGGAGTTGGAGAGGAGAGGGAGGCGTCTAGTGGGAGCTCATGAGTCACAACCTTCTTCTCTAGGAAAGACCAACTAGCAAGCCTTAACAGTAGCTAGATTACAATGAAAACAACACCTTTGTGCAGAACAACAACACCTAGGTGACATTTTGTGCACTACAATGATAACCAAGGATCAATGCTGCAATTCGCAATCTTCACGAGTATCATTGCCCTCTAAAGCTTCAAAGAAAGCCTACCCTCAAATTTTAGGCCACCAAGTGAATTTTCATGAGCAATGAATGGGTTTCAAATGAAGGCCAATGTTTCTTATAAGCATTCAATTTTGAAAATTCCAAAGTCCAATGCATGGTTGCAAATTTCAAGCATGCTAAGGACCGTTCACGTGTAGAACATATTTTACATAGAGTTAAGTTGGTGGGACCTGATGAGCATTCCACAAAAAAACATGGTCTTTATTGTCCATGGACATGATTCCTCTCCCATGACTGGCAAGGCCACATGACAGGGATGTAAGAATATGCACAACGAAAAAAGACACCACAAGAGAAAGTACACTAGACAATGCAATAGAGAGAATGGACATAATTTTAAAATTCGGATTATACCAAACAAGAGATAGGTACAATATGATGGTGCTATCCACCCATACGCTCTAGTGTAGAGCTTAGATGGTGATCTAGATAGACTCTCGATCGAGGGCATATTGAGAGTACAGGGAATATATGCTCACAAGCATTGGATGCCTTAGCGTGTGTCAACTATGTCCATTTATAGTGCTGCAGGTAGTGCGGTGCGAAGCCATGGGTGGCTACACTGCATTGACGCGGCTCACCGCTCGCATATTCATAACGCATCCCAACCGACCATTGCCCACTAATGATGAATTTAGTATCAAAGAGAATATTCCAAGGTATATTCCCTATACCTTTTCGGCCAGAGGCTATGCCCCGAACCTCAGCTAATGCTTGTACCCCTCATCATTGCCTAACCCATTAACGATCACAACTACGACCCCTTCTAGCATCTCAGCTGGGATTCCCACTAAAGATATGTGCAGAAATGGCTTCTTCTCATAATGGGGGCCGTACAAATGTGCACCATACATCAGTGTGAGATACATGATGAGAGGCGGGCGTTGACCATATACTAACAGGGGAGGGTATGCATGACTAACGGATTTCTTTCCACATTCAATGAGGAAGTGATATGGGGATTATCCTCTAGGGCCTTTCAACATCCCCTTTTCTTTCTCTTTCCAAGATTTGGGAAAAGTAGGGTATGAGGTCACTTTCTAATTAGATGGCCAAAACCTACATATAACACTGGAATCCTCCTTGTATGTACATGGGCTCTAGGTTTCTACTATCTAATTTGGCTATGAAATGTGAACAAGGCTTGAGTCTTACATAAGGTAGTTAGGTTTATGAAGAGTGAAACTTTTAGGAAACCTATAGGCTAGCATCTCTTCACATGAGGGCAAAAATGCCCTATCACTTGGAACTTAGTGGCAATCATATACACGTGAACTTAGAGTCAATACTATTAGCATTAGTAAGACACCATTTTATGTGGAATGATGTTTTTCAAATCTAGTTTCCAATCTCTACAAAGATTACACATGTTTCAGTTAAAAGGCCATTTATCTAAGGTTTTCAAGTATCTTAATGGGAAAAAAGAGTTTTTTTGATCAACCAAAGGAGGGGAGATTTTAATTATGTAAGATACCAAGAGAATTCAATTAATTTTCCATGGACATACGTAAGGGTTTCAACTGTTTATAATTCAATTTTTGTAAAATTGTGTATCTTTAGAATTTTAAAATCTATTAAAGAAGGTATTTGAAAATACCTCTCAAAACCATGACATATATATTATAAGGTTTCCATAAAGTGGATCCCTTCCATATTAAAATTTGCATAACTTGTCCTAGTGGATCCCGTTTGTTTTTTTAATAAAAATGTGTCATTGTAGTATTTGATCCCTTCCGTATTTTCTTGATACAGTGTATCCTCTCTACATTTTTTTGTGTGACTTGTTTAGTACTTGTGTGGTCGCATTCTTCAAGCATCACATAACATTTAAGGCCTTGTTTAAGGCTTTGCATGAATAAGCTGCAAGGTGATTACATCATGAGGCTACATTGTTTTTATGGACATTTATTCAACTAAAGAGAATAAAGACATCCCATGAATTTATAACTAGGTTCACCATCCAAAAGCAACCCAAAAACACTAAATACCTTGAATATACAACTATATCAAGTCTATCCCTACACACAGACATGCGTGTGTGCACACGTGTACACATATGAATATGTACACACACACACACACACACGTGTGCATGCATGTATGCACGTATGTATGTGTGTGTGTGTGTGTGTGTGTGTATATATATATATATATATATATATATATATATATATATATATATATGTATGTATGTATGTATGTATGTATGTATGTATGTATGTATGTATGTATGTATGTATATATTTCTATACACATACATACATACATACATACATACATACATAAATACACACATACACACACGTATATACATATATACATATACACATATACACATATATACATATATACATACATACACATGTGTATATATATGTATGTATTTGTATATGTATATTCATACATACATATACACACACATACATATACACACACATATATGTACATATAAACATACACACACACACACACACACATATGTACATATAAACATACACACACACACACACACACATACATGTACGTGCTTGCACACACACACACACACACACACACACACACACAAATACATATTTCTCAACATATTTTTTGTTTACTACTTTATACACACCACACACACATACATGTTATTACTATTAATACACGAATGTAGTATATTGGTTTATACTCAACCTTTCATACACACTCTTTCTCACACAAACCTCCACACTTATAAAATCACAATGTAAAACATACCCTCTCAATCAAAAATGTTGGTTACAACACACACACTTCTTTCACAAACCCATGCTCACTTTATGTAAAACTTGTACTACACACATTTTAGAAAGATTACTTTCACAATTCAATTTTAAGTGTTCTAGATACCTGAAACACATATGCTTATAGTTGTGCATAATTAACTAGGTTAATTTATTGATTATAATTTGTGTATAGAATTGTTTGTGGTTGACAATCACCTTGTATGGATGTTTTTTAAAGTACTTATGGATGCCTAAAGTGTTGAAAAAAGTGGTGCCAAAGCTTAGCACTAGGAGATTTCCACAAAATGGATAGACTGGAGGTCCTTCATCACCTTAAGGTTTTGGGGCCTGGATGGCTAGACCAATTTGTGGAAACCTCTGGTTAAGCGCGTATTAGCACATGAACATAACTGGGATGGGTGACCTCCCAAGACTTGGCCCCCCACCCAATTTCCAACATGGTATCAGAGACATGGGTTGAAGTGTAATCTCTGAGCCACTAAAGAAAAGTTGATCCTCTGAGCCAAGAAAACATGGACAAGTTGAGCCTGTGAGCTAAGAAAAAGTGGACAAGTTGGCACAAGGGCGGGTGTTGAGAAAGGTGGTGCCAAAGCGTAGCACTAGGAGATTTCCACAAAATGGATAGACTCGAGGTCCTCCATCACCTTAAGGTTTTGGGGTCTATATGGCTAGACTAATTTTTGGAAACCTCTGGTTAAGAGTGTATTGGCATGAACACAACTGGGATGGGTGACCTCATGGGACTTGGCCCCCCACCCAATTTCCAACATACAACACGAACCACTTTGGTGTGCTATATTATGGTAACCCACACACCACCATCCTCATAGCTCACTCACCTTTCATGCTTCTTCAACTTGTTCTTCTATTTAAATAACTATGCATAGGTTGAGTCACAACTCATTTATGTTTACTCGAACATATCATGGGTTGTTTTAGTCACCATCAATCAGATGTGCTTGTATTTAGCTTACTTTGGTTTCAACTATGCTATGTTTAATGACACATGTGACACACTCCATGATGTATGTAAAGTTAATAATAATTCATAGAGTACTAAACTGTTGGCATGTTTATTTAGATAACTTGTGAATTTCGATTTCGTTATTATGATTAATGATTGCATTGCCTCACTAGATAAGTAAGATCTATTGTCAATAACTTGTTGATTACTAGTAATATTGTGATTAGTTTGGGAATCTTTCGATTGTGATTATCTTGAAATTCTTATGCTATTGATAAACACATTGCATGCCATCGTGTTTGAGATACATATACAATATACAATTTTTTGCACATAAGTATTAGTGTTGATCACATGGTTGGTATGCTTACATTGTACATAGAATAGAGATATGTGTACATAGCATATGTGTTATTTCACGAATATGTATTGCAGAATGATTATAGTCTTAATAGTGTATGATGACAAGAATTATACTTAGTGATTATTTTTGGTGAATGACATTCTTGATCACCTAGTTACTAGTTGGCATTGAATATATTTGGTCACTTGATATATATTGATATAAATCATAGCCGTGGTTGATGTTGCATATGAGTGTGAACCGATTCTTTTATTTTTTTTAAAAGTCCAATTGTTCACAATCTTGTTCATATTTTGCATGCTTTGATATAAGGTTTCACTAATCAATAATACTATAACATGCTATGACTATTATGATTTGAAAGCATTGATTGTTGTTATGTTGATATAACTATACCCTTTTACTATTGCAACAAAGGAAACTAAAATTATTCTTGGTGAGTAGTAAGACAAAAAGATAATATTTATGTAAATTATCCTTAACTCTAGTAGTGCACTATATGTAATCTAAAAGTGTGTGCATGCTTGTGCACACTCATGCATGCTTGTGCACTATATGTAATCTAAAAGTTGGATTAATTTCATGTAATAATTGTTTCTATTTATACCAACTATCTTTATCAATTTCTCTCAATAGCATTTGAGTAATTGTAACATACTAATTTAGTACCACTTGCCATATTTGTGTATATTTTTATTTTATTAAAAAAGTAGAAGTGGTTTAGGACCATATTAACACATTGTCATGATCCCTTTTGTATCGACGTATCTCACATATGGTTGCCTTAGCTTCTTTCACCTTTAAAATAGTACACACAAATACACACTTTTTTTAAAATGATTATTATCTCAGTTATTAACATATGAGTACACATATTTATATTAAAAGAAACACCTTAGCACACACTTTTTATTGTGCACAAGCATGCACACACACTCACACATTTTAGATTACATATCACACAATCCTTTATCTTGTTCTTCGTATTCTTATAAACACATACATACTTACACACCAATACTTTTATGATAAATCCTATAAATAAATACTCAAAATGATTTTTGGGTATTATGACCTAATGTTAGTTAGTATACGAACAATTTTGTAGTCCAATGGTGCACATAATAATGTTTTGGATGATACACATGTGCAGTGTGTTGACATAATAACAATTGTGAGCTAGTTAATACTTGCTAATGGTACACATGCTTTGCACTTATCTTGATAAATTGAGAGTGTAGGAAATCCATGACAAGTAACACTTAATTTAAACATTTATGTTGACTAGTTGAGTGGCATCTTACACAATTAAAATGTGGCAAGTTATCTTTCTATAATATTAAAAATTATACATTTAAACTTTTAGCTCTTTATTTTGGAGTAGTATAGAGCCAACACAATAGTTATGTAAAATGATGGTTGTAATTATAACCTCACAAAACATTAGCATCATTTTTTATTGGGATTAGGTATAACTAGTGAAAAAAGTTCTACCATTAAGTGAAGTCTAGTACATGTTTACCTTTAACAAATTATTTGTGAATGGGAGAATAAAAGGCCTCTCATGTTTGAATTCATGTGTGCGTGCATGTGTAAGTACATCTGGTACGTGTGTGTGGTCTGTGCATGTGTGCATGCATGAATGCATGCATATATGTGTGTGTGTGTGTGTGTGTGTGTGTGAATGTACCATTTTTGGCACAATTAGAAAGGTGAGATCAAATTCTACTATATTCATGAAAAACAAAAATTTTTGATTATCGAGATGCCAATCACATGAGTTTTACTTCCATGTAAGTTATATGACCCTATTCTCATATGTGTGTGTATGTGTGTGTGAATGCAACCTTTTTGGCACAGCTTTACAAAAATGAGATCAAGTTATCCTATATACATTAAAAGCATAAATATTTGATTTTTCCAGATGCCAATCACATGAGTTTTAATTTCATGTAAATTATATGAGCCTATAGCACTAGGTTAAGTAGCTAGTAGTTACATGGTTCAAGAAGGATACATGTTATAGCAGGTTACTAGGGTTCCAAGTGCTGCTTTTTTAACCATATAGAAACCAATGATCATTCACACTAAGAGCCTAAAAAATTTAAGAAAGAGTAGAAATTTGAGGATGAAAGCATGAAAGGCTAAAAGATATTATACTTTTTTAAATAATACAGTAACGACTTTAATTGAGTTTGAATCAACGAGGGGTGGGTGTTAAATCAAACCAACCCTTCTAGCTAGAATTTATACTTCAACATGATGAGCAGCTATAGATGAACCCTAGTGGTTTATTAGGAGTAGCCATGAACCACTAGGATGGCAATAAATGGGCCATCATATGAGCGACCATGTGATCCTTGTGAACAACCCTAATGTCATCATCAAACATTACTAGTGTGCAAAAAAAATCTATTGAACAAAGGTGTATAAGTTCTATCTTTAAATTAATGACAATGTTTTAAAAGAATTAAAAAATTTGAAGGTTTTTATTCTACCACTTGTCAAATTTCTCTAAAATTTCCAAGTCTTTAGTCCATAGTTCATCAATCAATTAGTTTTTAAAAGTCCATACATTGTAAAATTTGCATTTGGCTCTCGATTGGTTGTTGGGTTGTTGAAGTCTTAAAGACACAACTAGAGGTGCATTGATTTTCCATACAAAGTTGGAAAACAAAGTTATTCAGTAGATCCATTTTTCTCTTGACAGTATGTTTGATCTCTCGTATTTCAACGAAAAATTTTCTCAGAACAAAACCAAGGTCAACATTGCCATAAATTGAGCCATTGATTCACCTTTTTGGCACTAGCGAGGTCATATTGAAAAAACCATGGATTGTGAGTTGAATAATAAGATTTAGGTTTGGCCCTATGCTAGGATCATATCCAATTGCTTATTTAAAGGGCCAGTTTCCACACAAGCTAGTTTTTAGCATGACTGGAAATTAGCTACTAACACAATAAGAAGTAAATCCTATGTGTTGAGCTTGCAACCAACACCACAAATTGTGGATGATTTTGTCTTCTTTCTCTCCCAATTACAACCACTTTTTATTTCTATCATATGTGGAAACTGGCCCAACAATGTGGGCATGCTTGCACGTAAAACTTTAGTACATAATGGATTATAAGAGTGAGGGCCCCATAGAGGTTGTAGGGATTTCGGAAGGGCTCAGGCCCATACATGTGCCAACAATTAGTGCATGTAATATAGAGAAGGCATGGTGTTACCTTTCCCCCTAAAAGCCTAAGCTTGGTATCCCTCCCACACCTCACATTCATGGTATCTATATTACATTCAATTGTGCGTTAGAGACACGATCGAAATACACCCAAGGATTGGTTAGGCTTAATGTGCCCCTTTCAAGAAATGCCCTAGTCTCCTTCCTTCATTATTGATGTGCTTCTTATCATCTCGTTATGGTCCCCTAGCATTAGGATAAGTTGTGTGTCCATCTTAGACATCTACAATGCTCTGATCGACATGGGACATGCAATTCATTCGGTGACTCTGTGGTCATCACTCACTAAACAAACTTAAGTCTAAATGGTAGTTTAGATTAATAAAATTGCATTTACTTTTTGAATTTATCTTTTGTGTCACATATCCTGTTATTGTATCTTCTATCTCGGCTTGATCTTGGAAGCTCTACAACCTCTTGAGACTTGGATGCCTCTTCCCAATTTCTCCTTAAAATGTGTGCATCAAGAGGTGCGCAAGCCCTCATATGAGAGACCACAAATAATGAGGAGAAAGGGTGTTTGGAAGAATGTGTCAACGTTTATTGGTGAAGGCAAAAGTGAAAAAGAATGAGATTGGTCTAAATTAAAAACAAGATATAACTAAGGGGGTGACAAGCTGAAAGAGCTGGAGGGGAAGGGGAAGAAAATGTAGGGGTGAGGGACCAGGGGGTGTGGGTGGCCCTCACCACTATAGACCATGGGGTCTTAAAGACCCTCATTAGCTGAGAGATTGACGACCGTTGTGCACTAACCAGGTGTTTGTTTGTGATTCTCTAAAGCTTTAGTACAAATTGTTTGAATTCTAAAGTGATTATTCTAAACCAGCCCAACCAGCCCGGTGGTAGGAACATCATGCAACATAAAACCGAGCTAGTTTAGGTGGTGTAACACCAATTATATGGTTGGAACAAGTAAGTGCACAAATATTGGCCATCCATGCTTAAAGTGGAATAAAAAGACATGCACAAACTATATAGAAGGAATAATCAAAGTTAACGGAATGTGTAGGTCATGAAATGAGAAGGAATAATCAAAGTTAATGGAGTGTGTAGGTCATGAAATGAGAAGGAATTTGGGAGAAAGAAATAGGGAGTGCGAGTGTTTTTCTTGTATATGGTGTCCTAAAGTAAACTAGGTATCCAAGTAAACTACGTGAAGGCTACAAGTTAAAGTAAACTAGGAAGTTTGTGTGGTAAACTAGGAAAAAAACCTGAGAATGAGAACTCTGTTTAAAGAAAACTAGAAAATAAACTCCACTAATCCCAAAGTAAACTAGGTGAAGGGTGCAATCAACAAGTAAACTATCTTACCAAATATGCAATGAAGGTATGATGAATGGTGATAGCTAAATTGTTTGTCTTTCAAGTATGTCATTTTGTTTACATTTCAATTATATTGATCCTGTTTATTTATACATGGAAGATTTCAAAGGATGATTGGAAGGCAATGTACATGGAGTCCTTAATTTTAAAAACACAAGACATTAAGGTATGCTCTTCAATCTTAAAACAAGTAGTTAATGCGAACATATTTGTTATTAAGCTTTTACTTTGCCTTGTTTTCTACATAGGTATTATATTGCTAGCCATACGATCCTCATGCAGATGCGGATAAAGATAACCCATTCATTGTAAGACAAAATGGATGCTAGAGATGTCAATTCACTTTTCTAGGCACAATGCATGGGCTATTGATAGCGCTTTCAAAACAAATATTTTTGGTATTCTTGAGGTGTGATCTTTACATGTTCTTGGATCCATAGTGAACCCTTAGGCTGGCCCCCTTTAGATTTTACCTCAATGTTTATCTCCAAGTTTACTTTCATGGGAAAACCTTGTAGTTAAGAAATCCAAGAGCATATAGAGTAATGATGCTCTAATTGATGTGTTATGATGTGCTATTCAAAAAGACATATTTAAAATGAGCTATATAAATTCACAAAAAGCTACATATCCAAGATACATGATTTTTTTTTAAATATAAAATCACAAAAAGCTACATATTAGAAGGTATGATTTTCCAAAATGACTCATATCCAAAATGATTTATAGTTTTTACATATCCAAAAAAGGAATGTATCCAAGTATGCTACTTTGGAATTCTACTTGTTACATATCCAATAGGATGCCAAGATGATTACATATCCAAAAAAGAAAGGTATCAAGGTTTGCCACTTTGTATTATGCAACTGAAGATCCTCCCCCATCCATTGCATGAAGGCACCAATCAATGATATCTTTCTTCAAACTTTCCACTTCATCGGGCTTAAACCATCTTCTTGTTAGCTACATCGGAAGAAAAATTGGCAACTTTTCGATCAAGTTAATAGCAAATAACCAAGATATCCATGAATGTATAAACTCATCCAATTCTTTAATCTTTTCTTTAGAAAAGCTCCTTTAATAAGGTGCTTCATGTACACCATTATATAATAACCACAATCAATAGTGTTTGATTGGTGTGGCACATATGCAATCAATTGATGTGTTAATCTGTATACCTTGAGAGATAATGATAAAATTACAAAAAAGATGGGCTTTGATGTACCTTGAGTGTCATTAGGAAAATTCTGGACTCAAAAGAGGGCTGTTTCAACAATAATATAATAATAGACACATAGATTGAGTGACATGTAATCTACGAACGAGATTCACCGGTGGTGGGACCTCTGTACAAACCCACCCAAAACGTGGAGAAACTCTTATCTTCATGAAATATTAAAAAAAACCATCACCTTGTCTTAAAATATTTAAAACCGTTTTTTTGTCAGAAACTAACACAATAAAAGAATGTTTTCCACATTCCTGTGTTAGACGTGGAGCACTAAAAAATTCTTTCCACCACCCCTAGAACTAATGAAGCTTGAATGCTTGGAATAGATAGATACACATTCTCCCGGTTATTCCCTCAACTTGGTTCCACTTTTGAATCTTGAAACATCTTTGGCGCCCAAAAAGAACACACCGTCCCTCATTTCATCCTCCCTCCTTGATCCACAAAAGCGGTTAGCCCAGTCATCCACTTTCTGCTACTTCTTCTTTCTCATACGTCTGTTATTCTATCATGGCACCCGAAAGTGGACTGAAACGAGCAAGGAGCAGTATCTCATCTGTTGTGTTGTATAACATAAAAGACGAGAACGAAGAATGGATTCCCCAAGTATACAGGAAGTACTCTTGGGTCACTATGCAGCCAGGAAAACAAGGCCACTACCGAGTGAAGGGAAAGGCATCTGAAGACTTGGCCAAACATTGGAAAGGAAGGATCCTTGACTTTAAGATGGCACCAGGAGGGAAAACTGTCAAAGAAGTGTTGATCCAGCATGTATTCATGCAAAAAGAGATCAACGTGGGACCATTGGAAGGACTTCCAAGACACAGACCACATTGTAAGTGCTTGTGTTTTGTATTTCAACGTAGCAAATAAGGTGATTGATATACATTTTTCTGCCTTACACAGATTTGTACCCATCCAACCTTCAGGAGTGGGAGCCTGCACAATGCTTGACGGGGTTCTTGAATGTCGTACATGGTGAGGTGGGGGAACTTCAATATGAAGGTCGTGCACCAAGTGATCTCGCAAGAAGTAGAACATATTTCTATGACTCATTTTATACCTTGCCCACTCAATCGAGTCGACATGGAAAGTTGGAACGTATTCCGTTGCCCGCACTTGATAGTCCAGAGTGGCCATTGCTTGACACAGAAGTGATAGAGTCATACAGGACCAAAATGTTTAATGATATTAAATGTGCTATGAAGCCTAGCATTGGTGCAAGAAATGTGCACTTAAGTTTGTTTGTTCCAATTGCATGCTTTGTTCATTTATTTTCTGATTGTAAACAATTGAGAAAAACTAGAACAACTTTTGTGTGCAAAGATGTAGATGAAGTCTGGCTTGATCATTTGTTTGACAAAGGTTGGAGAATGAAATCATCAAAGGGAGATGATTTGATCGAATGTCGATTGAACACCTCCGACATTGCATTTCGGTGAGTGTTAAAACATTAAAATGTATTTTTGTGAAACAGTTACAACGCTTATTTGATTATACTCGGAAAATTATCCTAATGATATTTTGGAATCAGATACTATATTGCCAGGCAACATCTGTGCATGTCATTTACTTATAGAAGGTGGCGATGGATCAACAACAACTGGGAAAGCATGGACCAAGATACAAGAGATGGCAGCCACTCTTGCTTGATAGATATAGTTATGATTCGACAGGGTCACCCATCTTTGACATTGGAAGTGGAAGAGAATTGGACTCTCGAATATGTTAGGAAGGAATTAGAAGTAGCTATTCAGAATCCTCCAGATCAATTTTGCTTCAAGCTCGATGGTCGGAAGCTAAGTAAAAGAAGAGAGCATCAGATCATTTGTAAAGATGTTGCAGCCCCACATGAATTGGAGGCACTAGAAGATATATGATGTGACCATGTATACGGTGACAATGTATTTTCCATATGCAATAAACTTATCTATTCAGAACATTGCTTTTGTAATGCTTTATTGTTTAAAACAATGTAATGAAGGCAAGAATTCCCCAATTGAATTTTTATGTACACAAAAAAAGGCTTAAAGTAAGAAAGCAAGCAGTGAAGGAACACAGTAGCAAATTTGATCCTCTGATTTTCAAATGATAAGTGTATTTACATTTGATGTTCTCCCTCCAATACATGTATAGCTCAAACGTACATTTGTTGGAAGAAGGAAAAAACTATTTATGGCTGGAACCCATAGGTATCGGCTTCAGGATGGAGCCAGGGCTCTTCTCCCAAGTATGGAGCCCATGTAAGAGGCTCAGGGGGGCCTATCCCCCCTCGTGGATTGGGCGGGATGAAGTCCACTGGCCCGTCTGGAGGCATAACTTCAGCGACCTCGATCAATTTCGCAATCGTTTCCTCCCTAAACGTTTGGACGTCTAGGTCCACGTAGCGAGACATTGATGGAAACTGCCATCACAATTCATCAAGACATAAATAAGATCAACATGACAATATATAAGAAGATAAACAGGCGCACAAATGCGTATGGGAGCTGAAAATGCTTACATCCTCTGAAGGGAGCTGAAAAATGCTTCGTAGCAGCAACATTGCATTAAGTGCAACCCTCCACCCACAGCTGTAGCCATCTTCTTGTTTGGGGACACTAACCCTACGGATGGTCGATCGATCCAGGCTGTCGATGTCCATGCTGAGGCTCTCGTAAGCTGCCATTAGTTTCCTGACTCCACTGTAAACAGAGACCAATCATTATCCTGATCAATCCGGACTTCTAACTCAAACAATAATATGTATCTTAATGATTTTTACTTACAGCAAAACATTTCCATGGGCACCAGATGTCGAATTTGCAAGGTAAATGACATTTTCTTGCACGTCGACTAGTAGAAGACTCCAATGGGAACTGCACAATAGAATTCTATTAGTTTCAATCCAAAGGAAGCACTATATAACTCGTGTACGGTGATTCCTATAAACATCATGCGAGAGAGAGAGAGAGAGAGAGAGAGAGAGAGAGAGAGAGAGAGAGAATGAGACAAACTCACTTTTCATGATATGCCAAAAAAAATACTCGGGCATCGTCCAGCTGGACCTCCCGAAACCAGTTCAGCACATCGAGGTACGGAACTGACTCTTCTAGCAACAGTGTTGAGACCAGTGAATCAATCTGGAACACTCGTTGCTGTACATCCTCGGGCAATAGCGAAATAACAAAACTTCACAAGGAAACATATCAAGAGTGAGGCATCAACTTTAAGAGCCAAGAATGAAAAATTGTGGGAGGACAGAGAAAAGAGTATACCTTAAAACACATCTGAGCACTTTGTCGTTGACTTCAGTTTTGGGATCAAACAAAATGTTGATTTCTTCAGCATGAATCGGGAAATAACATCTATGCCCTCTAATATTAAAGGGTACATAGAACTCCGGCAACAAAAATTGCAGCGCCTCCCGATTCATGGCGTGGAGTGCGCGAACATTTTCCCTTTTTGTTTGCAATGCAAGCATTGCAGCTTGATGTTCCCTTTGAGCGCTTGTCATTATATTTGCCCGAGTCTGATGCTCATGATCTGGACTTCCCTCGGTCACCTCTTCAATTCTCACTTTTTGTACAGGCCGGACATCCAAAATTTGTAACATTCGTTCATCAGTAAACGTAACTGGTCTAAGTGACTTATCGTATCTGAAACGAAGGGCTATTAGGCTGAAAAAATCCTTGTTCATTACTATCACCCTGTGTGCGTGGGCAGCAAGAACGTAACTATCCAAAAAAAATTCGATCATCCAATCTTCTGTGGCCTCTTGCAAGCAAAACAAGGCCGATGCCTTCCACCTAAACAAAATTCCATTCTGCTCACAAATTCTCCTGGCAAGCCTCTGGAAAGGCAATCTGGGAATAGCAGCTGTCGGGTGCTTCATAAACTTTTTGATTTCTCGCAGGGCTGCCGAATGCTCTGCGAAACGCCTGAGTCTAGGCTGCGTTTTGGACAATCGGGAAGGACTGCTTGATTTTCTTGACCTTGAGGCTTTCAGAACGCCCATCTTCTTCCCAGTAGATGAGGGAGCTGCATTATCAATGGGTCTGGCTGTATGCCTTACACGAGCCATCTGAAAACGCAAGAAAAAGCAGAAAACTTTGCTATTCAGTAGTACACGATTAACAATTCACCATAAAGCGAGAGAGGGGGGCCAAGAAAGCAATATGCACTTCCTCGCGTTATGGTGAATCCATTCACAATACGAGAGATGAAGGTCCACAGAAACACAATAATTTTTCTCGCATTATGGTGAATTCATTGACAACAATAAGAGGCGGATTATCGTGCATTCTTTGAGCTTCGATCTTGCGTTAAAGTGATTTGATTCACTATAACGCGAGACTAAGAGCCAGTCAAATCAAAACAATCCTCCTCGCGTTATAGTGAATCGATCTACTACAACGGGAGGAGGGTTCTCCCGAATCTCTTACCTTTCCGTCTTGCAGTTTGGTGAGTCGATTCACCATAACACATAGAGCAGTATTGAGATTCTAATGATTCGTCGTCTGCTTTACGGTGAATCGAATCACCATGACGGAGGGCAAACAGTCGAAGAGAAAACAACGGCAGGGGGCAAACAGTCGAAGGAAAAACAAAACAATCAAGTATTATACAAGAAACACAAAACAATCAAGTAATACACTTTCATCACATTCTATGAGTGGGAATGGATGGAGACTGTCGTGTAGGAGGTGATTTAATTGACACCAATAAGAGGTGGATTATCGTGAATCCTTTGCCCTTTGGTCATGCGTTATGGTGAATTCACCATAACGCGAGTCTAAGGGCCAGTCAAAGCAAAACAATCCTCCTCGCGTTATAGTGAATCGATTTTCGCGAATCTCTTACGTTTGCCTTCTGCCATGGTGATTCGATCCACCATAAGACATGGAGCTTATTGAGATTCTAATGGCCCGTCCTGTGCTTTAAGGTGAAGGCAAACAGTCGAAGAATAAACAATGGCACAGGGCAAACAGTCGAAGAATAAACAAAACAAACAAGCAATATACAAGAAACTTACAAAACAATCAAGTATTATACAAAAACTTACATTTCTTGCGTGTGAATGGATGGAGACTGTCGTGCAGGTGTTGGAAAGTCGGTTCAGTACTGTGGCGGTAGTCGGAAGTCAGCTGGAGGCAAGCAGGAGGACGGACAAGGCAAAATCGATAAGAGGACGAAAAGGTGGCGTGATTAACGGCTTTGATTAGTCTTTAGAGCGAACACACGTGCTGGCGGGCTGCCAGGGCGACTAGGCGGCGCTAACGTGTCGTATAGCATTAAAAAGGGCTTTGATTAAACTTTATACCTTGTACACGTGCTAGGTACACGGCGGGATGCCACGTGGCATTCATGGAATGGCGGGTGAAAAACGCGGCGCTGACGTGTCGCGTAGCATTAAAAGCGGATTTTCTAGGATACTCATCTCATTTATTGCCTCTTTTGGAGTTCGTATTCTCATTTATCTCCCCACCAACGGCCTTTATCTCCATCAACGACTGACTATCTCCTCCAACCCTCCTTCATCAATCATCCTCCTGTATCCAACGTCAAAGACAAACCTCCAACCTCCTTCATCTCCATCTCCTGCGACGATTGTATACAATTCGTTCTCCTGGTATTTTTATCTCCTTTGTGCTTTTTTCTTCTTTTGTTATTTCGTTGTTTTGGTTTCAGTCGTGGAGAACTTCTTGCTTTGTCTTTTCATCGCGTTAAGGTGAATTGAAAACCTATGACTCCTCGCCTTATGGTGAATTGACTGCGAAGTAGAGTATTTTAATTCGTTTGAATCCTCCTCTCTCAGTATGGGTACTGGAGAACTATCTTTATTTTTAATTCAACATAACGTTAGAGGCGTTGCCAAAGGATGATAAAGTCGTCATATTGCGGTGAATCAATTCACCTCAACGCGAGCGAAGGTCCCATAGGAAGCAAAATACTCCTCTTCGCATTATGGTGAATCGATTCACCATAACGCGAGAAGAGGTCCTTGACTTAGCTGCAATTTTATTTGCGTTAGAGAAAATAGATTCACTACAACGCGAGGAGGAATACCTGGATTCCTCTGGCATCTCCTCTCGCGTTATGTTGAATCCATTTACATTTCCTTCTTTTGTTATTTCGTTGTTTTGGTTTCAGTCGAGGAGAACTACTTGTTTTGTCTTTTCATCGCGTTAAGGTGAATTGAAAACCTATGACTTCTCGCCTTATGGTGAATTGACTGCGAAGAAGAGTATTTTAATTCGTTTGACACCTCCTCTCTCAGTATGGGTACTGGAGAACTATCTTAATTTTTAATTCACCATAACGTTAGAGGCGTTGCCAAAGGATGATAAAGTCGTCATATTGCGGTGAATCAATTCACCACAACGCGAGCGAAGGTCCCATACTAAGCACAATACTCCTCCTCGCATTATGGTGAATCGATTCACCATAATGCGAGAAGAGGTCCTTGACTTAGCTTCAATTTTATTTGCGTTAGGGAAAATAGATTCACTACAACGCGAGGAGGAATACCTGGATTCCTCTGGCATCTCCTCTCGCGTTATGTTGAATCCATTTACACCACACAGAGATTTGTTGTTTAAGATCGACTGTCTCTTGATTCATTGCCTGAACTAATATTTTCCATGTCTTTTCTACAGACTTGAATTCAGCCATGGCGCAAGTTCAAGTCGAATTTGATGTGGACGAAGAGATCAAAGAAACTCCTGCAACTCTATTATATGACTTCCTGTACAAATGCCGACATCATGATTTGCACCCTACAATTTCGTTGATGTTCAATAGCGATTTTTCTCTCGAGGATACATTGTCTAGCCATCATGGATACTTCGAAGAGGCAAAGCAAGAGTTTGACGAGCTCACAAATGAAGAACCAATGATGATTGATGGGAAAAGTCACATTCATTTTAATCTCAAGGTTTCGCCGGAGAAGAAGCAGAGGTTAAACAGGGATTGGCACAAGGTGCCATGTGACAAGAAGAGAGCCTTGCTTTGCCCTTTTCATAAAAGAAAGTGCCGCTTGATGGAATACTCCTACGCCTTCTTATGCTTCTTGCACATGAACGTGCAATTAACAGATGAAGAATGTACAGAGCCGCTTGCAAAAATTGAAAGTGAAGACACGATTTCTCGTCAGGCAAGTCCCACCGTTGAGGATGCTGCTGAAGAGGAGGACACTCCTCATGTCATTGAGGAGTTCAATGTTGAAGAAGAGAGGAAGCTTAGTTCGGTGGTTGATATTGAGGCAGTTAGAGAACAAAACAGTGATGTAGGTCAGCTTGTGATTGAATCAGATGACTCCTCCCCCATTCCAACGCCATTACTCCCCTCCTACCAAGTAGGAGATTCAGAGTATATACTGCTGACAGACATACAACGTGTATTTAACTTAAGGGAGGATCATTGCATAGCTTTCATAGCCCAGAATCTGGAGGTCGATGACAATTTTGTAGATGATGATGGGATAGACAAGTACCTACTAGTGGACAGCCATGTTAAAGACACCGAGTTCCTTTCTGCTGCAGCAACACTAAATATGATCTATGCTGATGCCCTTAGATATGAAGGAAAAGATGCCACAGAGGAAGAGCTACAAGAAGCAAGGGATAGATTGAATATCACCAACATGGGAGGGTGTAGGGATGCACCAAATAAGTCAGCGGAAAACGTTCCTAGTTCGAGCACTAATTTATGGCAAGACGCCTTGCTTGAAGCAGATGAGAACCAAGAGGTTAGTTTTTTTTTGTTGTGGATTTGGCTTTATCAACTTTGTCCTGAAATGTTTGGTGATGTTGTTTTTGGCTAATGCTCCTTTGTTTTTTCAGTTGGAAATATATGAAGACACATTCCTCAAACGTGCTTCAGGCAAGCGTATGGCGGGATTGGGCCACGATTCGACATTAGGAACATATATACACCGCCTAAAATTCCCTCAAATTGTGATATTTCACGCTAGCTACTCCAAGGACAACGCCAGTTTTCCTCTGATGGCGATAAAGACTTTATCCAGGTATTTAGGTGGCTACCACGTAAGGCTGAATGCAAACAAGGCAATACTTCTGGAGCGGCAAGCAGCTGTTCGAATTTTTGGAGAGGGACCTGGAGTATATTCGTTAAGATGTAAATATTATTTAACATATGCTGCTTACGGGTTGGCATGTGGAATCACAGATCCCAATCTGTTGAGTGATTGCGGGAAGAAGCATCTTCTTAGAACAGCAAGACCAATGGTCCCTCTTACGCCATTAATAGAGGATGAAGAAGATGATGCAGAAACGTCAACAAAAAAGGCTCGGCTGGGGGAAGTCTCTGTTCCAGATTAACAAATTTAGATTGTTCCAGTTGCTAAGAAGTTTCGTCATATTTCTCAATACTCTTCTTGTTTACCATTGCAAACTATGAAATGTATATATATTGGAAACATTTATATGGGACATAGATGAAAGCTCTTGTTCTTTTAAAATCTTTCACAGTTACATCATTGTTTTACAATATATATTTCAATGATCAATTTTCTTCCACACTCTGCCCTGTCTTTGTCGTTGTCTTAGCCATTCAGCATGATTCTGCTTTCCCTGTGAGGAGACATATATTGAACGTCTCCGTTCAGCCTGAACCTTTCTTATTGCACATGACACAGCTGATTCAGCATGTTTGATCTTCACACGAGCCCTCACTTGAATCCGCCTATACCACCACTGACATAGTTGCTTCATGGGATTACTTTTCTTTAATCCTCCTCCATGTTGAGTGGCCCTTTGATAGGCACAACGTGCTTGCCAATGAGATCTTTCCATGCCTTGGGTAGACCAAATCCCAAGGCTTCCAAACTCTTCCGCAAAAAAGGTTCCATGTGCATGCAAAATGTGCTACAAATGCTCAACAACAACAAGACATTTAGTATCGTACAATATTTTTTGAACAACAAAAAATACTCAAAGCTATAGGTTTTCAAGTAATAACCATGTATTGTGTCAAGTTTGTCGCACCCCATGCCTTTTCATAGCTAGTGTAGAACTCTGTCACAACTGCCTCAAATTTCTCAACATCCCCATCTTCAAACCTTGCTTTTTGCAACAAAGGTGCTAGGCGATCAAGTGCCAACCACGCTTTGGCCTTTGCCACCCTTGCTTGTCCTGAAGAGCCTCGGTCAGGTACAGCTGCATGAAGCTTCCTCCACACCTCAAAATCTGTACCCAGATGACCTCTCTGGGTATGATTAGATAAGAACTTTCTGGCTTTTGCACCTCCAAAACATGGTTTGCTAGGAACATTTCCGGTCTTCCCAGATCTTCTCAAGTCCTTCTCAATCTTCACTTGACCACAATGTAAACCTGCATCTGAAAGCACTTGCTCTATTTTTTTAATAGTTCTTTCACTCTCTACTGCTGGTTTCATATTCCATGAAAATTCGATGTACATGTAGACTAGTTTCTCAATTATTCTAACCAGCGCATGCAAAACACAAATATGAACTCTGATCAAAGGGATAGGAAGAATTGGATCCCAAGTAGGATCCACTCCTGGAGCATCATGATTTGGGGGTTCACGCCTATTACTGATTGCATTTGGGCATTTCCATTCTCTCTCTTTTCCTCCTTTGGAGACACCTCGTTCGGTCATACAATACAGGCAAGGATACTTGGCCATTGCTCCTTGGGAAATACCAAACATGCATTTCAAGGTTTTAAGATCTGCAGCCAGGTGCCATTCAACCTCATATTCACCATATCCTTCTACATAAAGCTTTTCGCCATTCGACTGCTGCTGGATAGTGGAAGGAAGCTCAGTCTGGTTGAAGTACCACTTCAAAATTTCATGGGTCTCTGTTGGAACCTGTTAACAACAACTGTTAGATTGTCTACAACATCATAACAAGAGGATAGCAACATAATATTCTTTATTTAAAAATGGATAGCACGTCACCTCAAATGCAGCCAGCCACCAAATCTCATTTTCGGATTGTACACTAAAGTGCTTCTCATCAACATTACTGATACTTGCATCCAAAGCTCTATTCATTAAAGTAATGCTAACCCTTTCCAGCTTCTGTCCTTTGATCACCTCACTCTCATCAAGTTTCAAAACAAATTTCAGCCTTCCATTGCACTCATGTACACTGATGTCATAAAATTTCACCATAGCCATTTGTAATTTCCGAACATCCATGATGAAATTGTTGAACTCTGTAAGCTCTATAATTTTCTGTTCCCCGCTCTTTTTAGTCACTGTCAATGTGCTAGACAGGTGACAAGGCTCTCCAACAAGTTCGACCATTCCCAAGTTGAGAATATTTCGAGCTTTGTTTACGTGAAATGGTTTTGGAATGGGAATTACTGTCTTTTTTCCAAGCTTGCAATTGAAACCCTCTTTTACTTTATTAAACAACATCCTGTAAGACTTTGTGCTTATACCAGCCATGTCACATATACCTTGTGCATCTGCAGGCGTGAATGCTTCGCTCACCTCTTGCAAGGATTGCTTTGCTATGTCTGATCGAAGTCTTGCAAACTTAGGATGCTGTATTGCTGACTCCACGATGTCTTTTGTCAGAACTTTGCCAAATATATCAGAACCTTGCTCTTTTGGACCCACAACATCTGTGACCATCCTGAAGCAACAACGATAGCTATTTCAGTCCACCATTCATCTAACTATACCACCCCCACACCCAATCCCCCATCTCCAAGAAAGGAACTAAAGATGAAAATGAAAGTGAGTGCTCAAAGAAATTTAAGCTCAAAGAAATTATAGATCCCAATACCTGCAAGCTTTTACACGACGCTTCCATTGGCCACCTCCAACATTGAGTTCTTCCAATGGTTTGATCTTTCTCTTGCGTAATCGAGCACCTAATGGCGTGTCTTTCAAATATTGCAATTTCCTGTTGAACTTTTCAAGTTGTTTTCGAAGGTGTGCATTCTCACTCTCCAATGTGAAATTGTTGATTTCTCGAACTGCCAAAATTTCATTCTTCTCCTTTATAGTGTCCTGCATCTTACAAATAGTCTGCTGCAAATGATCAAACTCTTTTTGTAACCCAGCACAAACTTTTGCCTTGTCCTCGTTTGAAGCTTGCAAAGTTGTTGTGATCGATGCCAAGTAAAAATTCGCACCTTCAAGCATTTTTATCCTGGCATCTCTATCACTCAAATGTCTTTCAAAGATACTTTGACATTGGCCAAACAGTCTTTTGCAATACCCAAGCAATCCATTTTCACCCTCACACACAAACTTGAAGAAACTTGTCAACCCAAAGAATGATGGAGATTGAGAGGAGGTTGGATCTGGTGGGTAAATACTACCATCCAACCAAAGGTCCATATTTTTCTTTCCTTCATTTCGAAGCTCAGTAATGCGGGCTTCGCATGCTGGCCTAGACCAGTTTCTCTTACAGCAGGGAGCATAATCGGGTTCTACTTGGAAGTGGATGTCCACCTTTTTCCTCTTTTGCTGCACAGGTTCCATTGCATTGTTCTGTGCTTTAACAACACCAAAAAGCATAATGAACTCACACTTTAACCAAAAAAAATCCAAAGATATTACACTTATCTCCCGTGAAGAAGATTGCTTCATTAAAACCAAAAGACAACATCACTAAATAATACCTCCTTGTCCATCAAACAAACTTGTTGGTATCCTGGATGAACCAAAATGTACAGAGTACTTGTAAGCACAACCCTCACTTGAAAAAGGTAAGAAATGGGATTGTTATTCATGCACAAGCAGGTATGGCGCATGAAGAACAAATACTTTTCCATCCTTTTTCAAAACTTGCCGCCTTGAGAAGAAGAGAAAATCAAAAACCTCCCGCTCAAAAAAACTCGGATTTGGAGTGGTAGTGGTTGTGCAATCGGGAAGACAATGAGGGAGACAATGCAAGATGATGGGTTGCAGGGACGAAGTTCGGTTAGCAGAGTTGGATTCGTTACATTCAAAAGTGTAATGAAGAAAGAGAGTGGTGTCTTTTTTCAATATAATAAGGCACCATAGTGGGAATAAAAAACTATACTCAAGATGCATTGTTTTGAATTAAAAAACACCCTACATGTCAGTTAATGGAATAAAGAACTCAAAAACGACGCACGTGCCCTCCAATATTATATGTGGATTTATTGGCTTGCTTTGTCCACATCACCATCCCAAGGGATCTCTTACAAGGCCCCTTTTTGAGTCCAAATTTTCCCTAATGAGACACAAAACACAATTCATCACTTGGGGCCTCCAAATATTTTTTCAATATGGGATTTGTGTAAGTTTGTGAGATTAGTTGAAGTGCATTGAAAAGGTAAGAGCAATGACTTATAGTAGCTATCACCAAGGAAAAAGGGACATAACAAAGATAAAAGACTCAATTATTCTCACCGATGAACCACGTGAAGATAATGTTGAGGGTTACTTAGCGACATAGAGTCAAAAAAGATGATGCCATCATTATCCCATGGCAAGAGTGTCTCTTGATATAATGGTTGTATAACACATAGAGAACCCAATGTCTCATTTAAAACCATGATGAGAACTAAAGAAATTCATCATGCTATTCGGGGCTATACAAGTATACCTATCAACAATTGGAAGGAATAGGAATAGATGCTCCTTCATATCAATGTTCCCAAGAAAATTTAAGATAGCTTTGGAGTCCTTGGAGAGACGTGGGAGAAAATCATACCAAAGGCCATGTAGGAACCAGACTTTCTCTAAAGTCTCCTTTGGCATAGTTTCAAGAATTGTATTGAGAAAATTGTTACACACACACACACACACACACACACACACACAAATACACACGCAGTACTTAGAAGTTAGAAAAACTTACATGGTGAAGATGTTCAGAGTTCTTGTGGAGGTTTTTTCTTTCAAGATAAAGTCAATAAGTTTCTCATCCACCTTAACAACTATGCTGGATCTTTGACATTGGAAGTAAAGTGACATACCACATTTCAATATATTGAAATAAAAAAATAATAATCATAAAAACCACACTATACATAAGATTGTCAACATTTCTAAAAAGATCCAAAAATCTTAAGACACACCTCTCTCTTAATGTCAGTGTGTTATCTTGTATGTTTGAAGGAGACGTAAGCTTATCTCACTATTGGAGATGAGCAAAGTTAATGGCATGCTAGAACTCGAGCAAAGTGAGCCACTTAAAGATTCACATGGCTTTGATCCAACTAAGAAGCGTATCTAAATGGGTGAAAAGACATAGTACAAAGCATTACTAATTAAAACCAATTTGCCATGTGTAGAAGGAATAAATGACATGAGAAATGGGAGGTTTTTTTGGAGATTCATGCTAACCTTATAAGGTCTTTATATTGGAGATGATAGAGTCTCCACATTAATGTCTATGCACTTCATATTGTCTACAACGTTCTCCTTGACATGTCTTCGTCTCAAGTTTGGGTTTGAGGGTATGAGGAGACCAAGAGTATTTAGACTTAAGAGAGTTTTCTACAAAATAAACTCTTTATAAGTCATTATATAACACACTCAAGTTTGATGCGAGGACAAAGACTCATTAAATCTACACATTAGTGTAAGGGACTCATTTTTATTGTTAAGATCTTAAAGGTTAAGATCGTTGCATGTATGATCATCTTTTCTTAGGAAATCATCATCTCTAGGCACAAGAAGTTCTCTATTGCTAGTTTGGTAGTTCTAAATTAAAAGAAGGATATCAACAAAGTTAATGGCATGCTAGAACTCGAACAAGGTGAGCCACTTAAAGATTCACATGGCTTTGATCCAACAAAAAATGTAACTAAATAAGTGCAAATGAATACTACAAAGAATTACTAATTAAAATAAATTTACTATGTGTAGAGGGAATAAATGACATGAGAAATGGGATGCTTTCCAGAGATTCATACTAACCTTATGAGGTCTTTCTATGGGAGATGATATAGTCTCCATATTGATGTCCATGCACTTCATATTGTCTACAACATTCTCCTTGACATGTCTTTGTCGAGTCAAGTTTGGTTTTGAGGGTGAGAGGGGACCAAGGGTATCTAGACTTAAGAGAGTTTCCAAAAAATAAACTCTTTATAATAAGTGATTATATAACAAATTCAAGTATGATGAGAGGACAAAGAATCATTAAATCTATATACGAGTGTAAGGGACTCATTTACATTGTTAAGATCTTGAAGATTAAGATCGTCGCATGCATGATCATTGTTTCTTACGAAATCATCATCTCTAGGCACCACAAGTTCTCTTTTGCTAGTTTGGCATTTCTAAATTAAAAGAAAACATTTAATTAGTCTTTATAGTATAAACATAAATGGTAAGAAAATCACTCACATGTTTCTCGTAGAGCTTATCAATTCTTTGTGTTTAATCGCTTGAAAGTGTTGCTCAGTGGATGTCATGTACGCTGGCATAGCCTTATTGATGAACTCGTCAATAAATTTATCCCTTGAATCAATGCCACATGACTCTACCACGTTTTCCCATTCACGCTCGGCCTTCAATCTTTGTATTTTTTGAAAAATTTTCCAGCTTGTATGTCCTTATCCTTAGGTTGTCCAATTTTTCGCAAGGAAATCTCTATAGAAATATCAAGATCCTCCTGTAGGTGATCCATCATAAGTAGCCTCTTATGATAATTTCTAGTTCGATTAGGACACGCTTTTAAGTGTGTCCTTATCCTTAGGTTGTCCAATTTTTCGCAAGGAAATCTCTATAGAAATATCAAGAGCCTCCTGTAGGTGATCCATCATAAGTAGCCTCTTATGATAATTTCTAGTTCGATTAGGACACTCTTTAAAAGCTCGACAGTGTCTCACTACTGCTCTATTTGCTACTGTAATGGTGACATAAGGGATTGGTGAAGATTCCATGGAGTGTTATGCTTTAGAGAAGAACTTTTTAGAGAAGAACTTTTTGAAAGAGACTAGAGGAAGGGAGAGTAAACTTGGCGTTGGGATTAGAAGAAGGGTGAGAAAGAAAGAGGAAGGAGATTCTTCAAAGTAAACCCGCTAAACATCAACACTTGGAAAAAAGCTTGTGAATCTTCGAAGTAAACCAGGCCAAACATGACGGGGGTTGGAAAAAAGTCTGCGAATAAGCTCTCTGGAAACTCTTAGAAAAAAGCATGTGAAAAAGCTCTCTGGAAACTCTTATGATAAATGTAAAGATAAGTTGTGCAGCAAGCGCTTTTTTTTTTTAAAAAGAGACCCAGCTGAATCTTTAAGAACTGCATGTCAAAAATGAAAGCGAGCTGCAAATCAGGAATGAAGCGAGCTACACGTCAAGTGCTTAAGCGAGCTGCTTAATTGGATTGTGGCCGCAGGGGGAGCCCGTTTGATGTTTCACGTGCCTTCATTCTTGGAAACTCTCGGCCCCTCCTCCTATTTTCAACCCTTGTCCACCCCACGCTTTGCAGTTGTTGATCTTTATGAGTGCATAGCGATTGTCGATCTCAGCTGACGGGTGTGGCGGCAAGGCGGGGGCGGGGGGGCGATAGCTTCACGCTATGGGAATTGTAGCCTCTACAACGGTTGCATGGGGACGCACTCTAAAAGGTCTTTGACAGTGTGGTGGCACAACAACTATCTCTTGCGTGGAAACTGATCCTAATTCAACATTGATGTTGGAATTACATGAACGATGGACCCATTCAAATTTCATTTGTTAAAAGACAGCAATAATGATATGACGAATAAATAAAATAGGATGACATTGGCCACTCTTAGTGCTCACGAGTCACGGCCCAGCTTTTGCACTCCACTCCTTTTGTCAGGATATAGCCTGCACAGTGCAGCGTAAGGCATGCAACATTATGGGTAGAGTATGTACGTGGGCTGCAGGCCCTTTAGATCCTTCGTCTTTACTATGAGAGGGGGCCAGCGCCGAGCGGCCCGCCAGGGGGATTGCAGTGTGCACCACACAATCCGAGGTGATGGGCGGATATATATATGTATAAATAATATATGTACAGCGAGAGTCGAGAGAGGAACAAAGAGAGAGTGTGTGAGACAGTGAGAGAGAGAGAGTCATCATTGTCATGGAGGAAAATGTTGTTCCGTCGTCTGCCTCCGTTGCTATGAAGAAACGCCGATGGAGTCCCTCTGAGGATGCTTTGCTGTTTGCCTTCGTCAGGGAGCATGGAGCATGTAACTGGAATACCGCGCACCTCCTCTACCCTGCCCTGCAGCGCTGCGGCAAGAGCTGCCGCCAGCGCTACCGCAACCAGCTGCGTTCGGACCTTCGCAAGGGGCCGTTCAGTCCCGCGGAAGAGCGCGTCATCGCCTCGGCCGTTGGCAATTATGGCAACCAGTGGTCCAAGATAGCCGAGCTGGTACGTAGTGGACGGCAGAGCCTCGAAAAACCAAGGTTATGCTAAGTATGGATTAATCAAGACTGTGGGTTTGCAAGATTTACAATGCTAACAAGTGTAACGTTGTTTGCAAGGCAGCTGCCTGGTAGAACTGATAATGATGTGAAGAACTACTGGAATGTGCGGCTCAAAAGGCAGAAGCGGCTTCTTCTGCGCGCAGGGGCGTTCCAAGCCAACAAGCTCAACGTCGTCGCCCCTCTCCTCCACTACGAGCGAGCCCATGCATTCGCTAGTGATAAGTTTTTGCGGCCATTTTCTGCATCTTCTTCCTCTTCTTCAGCGCCGCCAAGTGGCAGCGCCGGCGAGAACTGGGGCAGCTCCGGTCTTGTTGGAAACCAAGAGGAGGAGGCTGTCTCGGTGCTCATGAACGCCGCCATGATGAAAAAGAACTCTGACCTCATTGCTGGCCTTCTGTATGACCACTACCAGAATGCGCCCTCCGATCCCTTAATCGTGCTCCCTTCAGTCCAAACCATATCCAGTGTTAGCTGTTCATACCCTCTGGCCGGCCAATCTGCATCACTGCCGACTTGTTCTTATCCTCGCTCTCACGGCGTCGACCAGCCCTTCTCACCCATGTCAGCGGCGCCGCTTCCTGTCGTCACTTACGCCGAGCACGAGGTCGCCCCTTACATCAGTGACACTCTTGTTGACAGTGTAGTCCTTTCCACCTCAATGTGGAACCCTATGCCTCACATGGCCGACTCCTGGTAAGCGTACTATCCGGATGTATATTTCTAGCCAAGCAAATCATCCTCCTGCGTATGTTTCGTTTTGATATCTTAATATATTGTGGCGTGAAATATTTTTCACATGCTGTATCTGTAGTCACACTTGTATTGCCTCCTGGGCTTTAGCCGGTTCTAATCTACCCTATTTCCTAAGAAATCGTTTCTTCTAGGTTTGTCTCTTAGAGGATTCAGAGACTTAAGTGTGAAACTTTGGATTTTTTTTGTATAAATAGCCACCACCAGGAGATGGTACACGAACTTGGATGGAGGAGAAGGCATTGAAATTGATTGAAAAGCATAGCAATTCATGTTGCACTTCTCTTGAACTCATGTAGAGAGCTTGATGTACCACTTCTCTTGCACCGGTTGTCACACTTAGGCAGCACACTAAGGAAGATCTTCCTCTAACGGGCGGTGCAACCAGGATCTACACAGCTCGATGTGTTAATCCTCGAAAGAACCTTCTTGCTATACAATGCCGACTTCTCAAGAGAAAGGGGGAAGATAGGAGAAGATGAGTGGACAAGCATTCCAAAACCCTATTCCTAATTACTTCCACACATGCTAGATTAAGAGAGTGATTGAAAAGAAAGCGATTGAAAAGAACAACTATTTCAACTATTTCAAGTGATTGAAAAGAACAACTATTTCAAGTGCACAAATGAAAATAGCTAGTTACAAATATAAGAATTTAGCTTTTATACTTTACAAACCTTTTCTCACTAGGCCACTAGAAAGTAAGTGATCTAAGGCTCCCATGTGATAGTGGCGGACTCATACAAGGATCTTGGGTAGGTTCATGAGATCTTAGCGGTACCCCCTCAAGCCCTTTCGTAGATGCGTTATCAATTAAAAGGTCGTGACAAGTGTTTGGCATGTCAAGCAAGGCTCTTCATGTTGTGATCTTGATTTACAAGACTCAATGGAATTTCAAGAGAGCATACTATGTTAAATGATAAATTACAATAATATTATGATGATGCTCTTTGCGAATGTGTGGATGATGTTGGTGAAGGGCCATGTTAACCATGTGGTTAATAATTATAATCTTTCAATATGAAGTATTCATCTCACTTGTAATACATGAACATTTTTAAGGAAGTTCCACCACAAAAAAGGTAGGGGCACCATGACGTTATTACAATGATCCTACACTCCGGAAAAAAACAATAACAATTAGTATAGTGTCATGTGATAAATGTTGAGGCGGACACATTGCTATGGATGCCAAAGTGGATGTCAGGAGACAAGCACTAGTTGTCAGTTTTGTCCGAGTTGCGGCCAGTTGATATTGTGCTTATTCTTGCTATCTTTAGTGGTGCATTTGCCCTATCAACTACTTATTTGTTGTACTAATTCTTTCTATTTGCTACTTCCATTAGTGCTAGGCTTCATTATGGCTGAGTTTGCCCTGTATCTTCGGAGATTTGACAGAAAGAATATGTGCTCTTATGTGTGTATGTGTGTGTGTGTGGAGTGCGTGTGTGAGAGCATATCTTGATACAGAGTTCTACACCCACTATTCGGCAGCATTGATGACATTAGTGGGGATGTCGTAATATCTAGTCCTCCATACTATGCATAATGGAGTTGATAGTTATATAGTCTTGTGGGTTGACTGCCATTAGTATATAATATGCACGTTTCTAAAAGGTGAATTTGGGCATGTTCCTCGATTCATTTAGGTATATATACTAGTTGTCACTTTACTGACAATTTTTTTTCAAGGGAGATATTTTTTTGCTCCCAACTCTCATTGTCAATATAAGCATCAGCATAGATGTCGATATATCAATACGTGCATCAATAAAAAAATCGATATAAGCATTGGTATAAGTATCGATAATGTTAAAACATAAAAAGTAATTTTGTTTCTATTTTTTGAGAAAAAATCATAACAGGCTGATTTACATAAACTTCATGATGACTATTTATCTTCAACAAGATCCATTGGTTCCAAAGAGATAAATTTCTAATGCCATCTTTGTATCCCCTATATCTTCGGCCCAACATATGATTAAAAGGTAATTCATTGGTATCCATGGAAGGATTTGACAAGATACTATTAGTGGATTGATTAAAGTTGATGAAGCATCATCATCGTCATTGTGGTGTTCGAGCATCATGATTTTTGGCATCATCATGAATTTATTCATTATGATCATGAAGGTGATCTCTTAGAATATATAAATCTTGGGTTTCATGATCTAATAATTGATTTGTAGGTAGGGTATGATCTATTTCCTTGGAGATTCTATAGTAATAGTTTCCTCCTTCAAGTCTCTATCTTCAAAAATTTGTTTAATACGAGGAACAACTTGAATTACATACCATGATTTTGAATTTGAAGAGTATGGTTGAAAAGTTACTAGTTATTCTTTCACTAGGTGTTATTTTCTCACTAAGTACACATTATAAAAGATAAAGTTTACAATAATAATAGGTAAGTTTTAGAGAAAATAATATCTGCTCACATTTTCTTGTGATAGTACAAATGTATCTTGAAGATTTATCCATAACTTTGGAGTCAACTACAACAAATCTACTACTGTCTCTTCTCACAGTTGTGGTTGGACCATTGGTGTGACCACTTTAAACCATTGCACATACATCAAGAATATTGAACATGTCAAGCTATTTAAATCCAATTCCAATTATGTCTTGTATGGTTCAACAATAATCAAGATTGAAGAGAATAACATTTGAGTCGCTAGTACTAGCTCAGCTCTCTTATACAAAGTCATTACTCCACAATCAAAGGTTGTTGTTTTCTTATCTAATCTCTCCACACGAAAATGACATCCATGCGACCATAGTGTTCCATATTTTTGAATACTACATTACATACACAAAAAATAACTTTAAAAGAGAGTGTTATTTCAATTGTACGTTGAGAAAATTAATTACTGAATATAGATGTATTAGTTTGATTTATGTACATGCCAATCATATCCTCTTGCAAATTCCATCTCTTTCTCATTGATCCTTTCATCGTCCTCTGTTTCTTTCCTTAGAGTTTGTTATAGCCATCTAAGCAGCATATTGTCAGGGAGTTGTGCAAGCTCAAGAGGACATGGAAGATGTTTGTGTCTTCTCTCCTGTTTTTTTTTTGCACGTTTGATTCTCCACTTGTGCCTCTTTGTAGCTTTGAAGTCATTTGCCTCCTCCATCTTACGAGTTAGCCTTTTGTCTTGTAATACCTCTCTAACTATCCATTCCTCCTTTTTATTGTGCCAAAGTCAAGGCATGTCAGGATCAACTTATCTAAGGAACTTGGAGATATACATCAATGATTCTTGTACTAGAACCAACCTTCTGTCATGCTCCCTTCTGGTCTTACCTTTTGTTGAACAAACCCCTTCAAGGTCTTCATGAATCTCTCTAAGAAAAACATCCATTGGTTATTAGCAATGCCAACAATTACAATCTTCTCAACTACATGTACAAGCAAGTGCATCTAAATGGTGAGAACACTCATTGGAAAGTACTTCTCAATCAAACACACTGCTTTTAAGAAGTTTATTTTGCATCTTTGATTGTTTTGCGAGTTTATCTCCTTAAAGGATATCCATCAAACTAAGGCACTAATCTTGTAAATAGCACTCCTAATGTCTTCACTTATATGGGTATATGCATGAATAGGTGGACCAAAAACTTGTGTCCCAAATGGTGCCGGTTGTGAAACACTTATAAGCATAGTTAGAGAATCAAAACATCTTAATTAAAGCTTATTAAACATTTAAAATTAAAAAACAATAAAGAAGTTACTAAATATGACTTATTATTCTATGATATGTACTAATAGTGGTCAGCTTCAAGTAGTAGAAACCAGTGAGCAATCGATTGAAACTCTACCACCTTATCATGCTTTCACCTATGTACTCTTTAATTATAATAGGAAGCATGAATTGTAATGTGACACATGTATGTTAGTAAGTAATATATATATGATAAAGGAGAGAGAAAATGAGTTATATATATTTATAAAGAATTATGATAAAGGAGAGAGAAAATGAGTTATATATATCTACAAAAAATTATGCCAGTTGTGAGCATTAAGCCACTTAGCTTATTATTTGGAGTAAATGCACTCTTAAGACAATGCATATGATAAAGGAGAGAGAAAACTTATGCGAGTCGTGAGCATTAAGCCACTTAGCTTATTGTTTTGAGTAAATGCGCTCTTAAGACAATGCATGTGTCCCATTGGTATACAAAAGGATGTAATGATGTTCTTTACGCTTTTCTCCTCTCTTTTGGATAAAATCCCAGGTGCTAGGAGTTGGCATACTTTTCCTAATTCATCTATTTGCGCCCATAAAGCTTCCATCTTTTCAACTTCCTTCAAGTCATCTCAAGCACCCTCACTATCTTTATCTTAAATTAAATGTTCCCAAATGATTCTCTTAACATTTTTTAATATATGCATGGGATCTAAGAGATGATTGATTAATAAACCACTCTAGTAAGGGAGTTGGTCTTTATTCGATCTATAGGTTCTTTATTACCGTATTGAAATGTACAATATTACTAGAGAGCAACTTTATGCTCAAGTCACGAGATGATGTAAAGAAGATTCTAAGTTCACAATTGTATACATGCATACCTGAATGATTGTACATGGCACCTTTAGCAGAAGAACTACAAATCTTATGGATAGGCATCCCTATTCATGATATATCTAAATGTCCTCAAAATAGATCAACAAGTGTGGACTATGCACGACTATCTGAGCTTAGATGAGTGTTTAGGTTAGTAATAAATCTAAACTTTTGAACATTAAAGATAGATTTTCACAGGATCGTACTACAACTAAATTGTGTTATGTAGACCTTGCTACCAATGGATACCATGTATGTCCTATTTATGGACCTTGATTGGATACATGTTATTATTCAACTCTAAAGAAGATGATATATCAGGGGCATATAAGATATCTTTCGTTGCATCATCCACTACGGGATGGGAATCTTGATCGACCACCTGGTAGAATGAAAGTAAGTGGTTGGTTAGAATTATGGAGAGCCCCTTAATTATGATGACCGACTAGCTAGTTTATTTTCAAAGAGGACAAGATTAAGAAAGAGAAAGAGAAATTAGAAAGAGAAAGAGAAATTAGAAAGAGGATATAGAGAATACTACTTAAATAATTTTTAGACATTCACATCTGACCAACGTCTATAGAGCTATTGTATATTAAGCAACACTAGGCAAGCTTGAACTTCGGCATTTTTGCTTCATCAAACAATGATGGTGGTGAACCAAGAATTTGAAGATGTGCTCCCTTAGACATCATGTCTTGTCCATCTTGTGTATTACCTTCAAATATTGCTTTGATTAGCTCTTCCATAAAATCTTCTTGTGTGTGGTTCCATTTTCTCTTCCATGTGTGGCTTCATATTATTAACCAATTCTTGTCATTGATCTTGTTGTTCTTCTCCAAGAATTTCATGCGTTGTACCTTGCCTAAATTTTTTAGATTGTATGGCTTCATTTGGTTGAATTCTCACATTAGGGGAAGGTTGAGGTCTATAGGGGCCCTTTAAGATGCCATGTGATTAAAAGGTTATTAAGGAAAAGAGCCAATCGTGTGATGCCATGTATACAAAAATGTTGGGTGATTAAAGGTCAAAAGATTCTCTAGAAGATACCTTTTTGTACTTTTCATTTCCAAAAAGTGGGGGGGGGAAGTTTTTGAAATTTCGAACGTCCATAACTTCTACATATGAGCTCAAAATTTGTCGGAGATTACAGATCCAGAATCTACTCGTCGAGCTCTTTCCATAGATATGTCACATGATATAGTTTTACTCGCTCGATTTCAAATTCAATTTTGGCGGAAAACTTTGAAATTCAAACTTCTAGCTGTTTGAAGAACAAGAAGGTATCTAAAGTCAAAGAAACTTAACGTTTTAACAAAAAGTCATTAGAATCATAATATGGCAGCTTAAAGGGCCCCTAAAGACCTCAACCTTCCTCTAATGTGTAATTTGCATCATCTACATTCTACACAATTATTAAAACAATTTAGAGAAAGAACATGGAGAGCGAGAGGGGTAGGGAGAGAGTGGACCAATCAACTAACCTCTCATAATTATGCGCTAGTTCAAGTAAGGACTTATCAAACTCTCCATATCATTTGTTGATGTGTTGTATGGTGATTTGACATTGTCTTCTAATAGAGTACTTACAATGTGTGCATGGACATTGGATACTCTCTGCTCTAACATGTCATAGTCTCTTATTCATGTTCTTCCTCTGAAGATGGGAAATTGTTTGCATGATCCATTGCAAAAGCAGAGAGAGATTAAAAGAAATGTTATGGAAATCAAGAGGGATCAAGAGAGATCAAGATAGTTTATCATAGAGATCAAGAGAAATGTTATAGGGATATGAAAATATGAGTCTCTTTAAGTAAGGGTATGAATTATGAGTCAATAATGGTTAAGTTTTTTCCATGAAATTCAAAACATGAAGAAAACAAAATTATGACATCCGTATAACTATCGGTAGTAACTCGATGCATATACTAATGTTTATAATACGAACACTAATACTGACTCCTATATCGATGCTATAAAAATTACTAATGTTTATAATACGAACACTAATACTGACTCCTATATCGATGCTATAAAAATTACTATCAATGCTTATACTGACAGCGTGAAAATAAAAAACCCGAGACTGTTCACTTTTTGTTTGAACTTATTTTTCTCTTGCCTTACTCTCTCTCTCTCTCTCTCTCTCTCTCTCTCTCTTCTCTCTTCACAAGAGTCTTATGCATAGGACTCTATGTATAATGTTATCGCATAGCCTTATGCACAAGAGTCTATGCGTAGTATTTTGCAGAGGAAACTATGTGATAGTATTATGCATAAGAGTGTATGCATAGTCTTATGCATAAGACTATTATGTAGTCTATGCATAAAGACTCCATGTATGAATAAGAGTGTACACGTAGTCTTATGCATAATACTGTTACATAGTCTATGCATAAGACTCCATGTATAATACTATACAAATAGTCTTATGCATAAGAATTTATGCATAGTCTTATGCATAAGAGACTATGCGATAGTATTATGCATAAGACTCTATGTATAATCTTATGCACAAGACTCTATGCATAATACTATCGTATAGTCTTATGCGTAAGAGTCTATGCATAGTCTATGTATGCATAAGACTCTATGCATATAATACTATTGCATAAGAGTATAAGAGTCTATGTATAGTCTCATACTATCATAGTCTCATAAGAGTATAAGAGTATATGCATAAGATTATAAGAGTTTATGCATAGTCTCATACTATTGTATATTATTATGCATGAGTCTATGCATAGTATCATACTATCACATGGTTTTGCTACACCCCTAGGTGCTTGGAAGTTTGTTATTTTAGGCTTGAGAGCATGTATAAGCATGCATGGTACATATACTAGGTTCTTTGGTTCCAACATACATAAGCTAAAATTTTCTTATTTATTTTGGTTCTTTGTTTCTAGGTTGTCTTTATTGAAGCTTAAAGCAAGCTCTCCATAAGCACCTGTTCACAGCTCACGATGAATAGCTCACGAGTCCCATCATCCCTAGTGCTCAGAGTGATGCTAGTGATGCATAGAGTCCACAACACAAGTCTCGTTGGAGCAACCATAGTGGTAGTAACAAGGCAGTGGTAGTGGCAGTGGCAGTGGCAGTGGCAGTGGCAGTGTGGAAGTGGTAGTGGTAGTGGTAGTGGTAGTGGTAGTGGTAGTGGTAGTGGTAGTGGTAGTGGTAGTGGTAGTGGCACTGGTATGTGTGGAGGTGGTAGTGATGCTATTACTCCACTAATTCATTCCCCTACACATTCTTTTGAGACTTCTCCATGTGCTCCTTGGGGTTTCACTCCTTTAGCCACTCTGGGTTTCGCTCTATAACCACTTTGGGAATCACTCCAAGTTTCTCTCTGGGTAAGAGACACTCATTATGCTCGTACTCCCATTAGTCCTCCAGTAGTAGAAGGACCCATATTGTACTCCTGTATAGATGCTATGATGATGGGTCAATCATTGAGGAATGAGCTTCGTGGGAGGGTACTGATGTGCATGTGGCATTGGCTTTGCAGTGTAAAATTTGGCCAACATTCTCAAAGTGGCATGCCCAACCTGATGAAAAAAAGAACTACATTATTGAGCAGCTCCATAGAGAGTTCTCTATGCAACCTAGCCAACCTAAAAAAATAATAATTTAATAAGTGAATGCTCAACAGAATGAGAGACCTAATGAGCCATCAGAAGTCTGAAGTGCGAGAAGAAATAAAGAAAGGAAAGATTAAGCCCCTGTACCTCGACGTTGAGGACTCAAGAAAGGCTAAGGTTGAGGTCCGTGACACCACCAAGACAAGTATAAGCAACAACGGGAGAGGTTGCTAAACCTTAAAGGTTTGAGGACTGCTCATCTTTATAGGGGTAACTACAACAAAATGAGGGTCTAGCAGAAAAAATAGCAACGCTTTTATAACTACAAGGATACGGAGATGTTGGGCCCATTTCACTGCTGTTATTTATGCTGCAATGGGATCGCTGCTCTCAACAACGATATTTTGCTACTATTTGTAGTGCTAAAGCAATCACATTGCGTGGAAAAAAAAACTAGGGAAGACTGGGGAGTCATCACAGGACTCCCTGGTCTACCCCAGCTCTTTTTTCTTTGATATAGGCATAAACTTGAAAAAGAAATTAAAATTGGGAAGAATGTAAGTGAACAAAATATGTATTATATCTCTCGATTGGTAAGGCCTTTGGCCATACATAAAAAAATCAAGGAAGAGAAGGCTAATTGCATTTCTTCGGCTCGTCTCTTCGTCTTCACTTGATTTACCCACTTCACATTCGTAGTCAAGATCTTCCTCTTCCTCTTCCTCTTCATCGTACATACAGTAAGGTAAGTATAAAACAATAAAAGACAATTACATATAGATAAGAGAAGGGCTTATGTGTTACTTACCTTGTCAGCTTGAGTCCCCAAAATGGACTCATTCAAACGTACACCTCGCATATGCATCCAAGCCCACAATTGGCAGGCAGGGACTCTACATTCATAATTGTACTCTTCTTTTGTTGGGTCACGTGCCGAACAACCTCCCTCTACAAAAACCAATTAAAAAAGATACAATTAGTTAAAGGAAACAATATAGTTTAAAATAAAAGTAGATTAAATAAAGGAAAATAGTAAAATGGATACTTACAAAGCAAGAAATGAAGGAGGATTTTCCTCCCAAGCCAAAGTGCGATGCTCCTCGCTTCTGTAGTCATGAAGCTCTTGCCACCACTTCTTGTTGCCTCCACTCCTCTTGTAAGCAATCACTTGGCTTCTCCATATTGTTCTTGGCCTCTCTCTTAATGTTTGCTCTCCTATTAGTAGAGAGAAAAAGCTTTATCATCTTGTTAATCCAGTCCTCCGAGAAGGTGAGTCCCAGATGTGGAATAACAAACTTAGTCTTGAGCATGTCAATAACATATTATTTCGAGATCTCATCCTATGCTTTCCACTTCTTAAAGGAGAATGTGAACTCCAAGTTAGCAAGTAAATGCATGTGGTTTAATGACTTGCTTCCCTCATGTATCCATCATGAGGAACCCATCGACATCCACATTATATAGTAGGGTTCATGGATCAAAATGTGGGATGGCTCTCCTCAGGGGTGGCTCAAAATGAGCGGATGATGATTTTCCCCATTGGGGAGATGACTTGGGAGATGGAGATTTGGACTCAAATTGGGCCCTTTAAGGATTGCTATACGTTCTCTCTCTACAAAAATGGGCTCATGGTGAAAGAAGTGAGTGGAGTTTAGACACTTGGAATCTACTCATAGAGACTACCTTTCCAATAATATATAGCATGATGAGAAATTTTACATATTCAAGAAGTCCCCAAATTTAGTGATGATGTGGCATGTTACATGCCACATCATCACCAAATTTGGGGACTTCTTGAATATGCAAAATAGCCCATCATATTATATATCATTGGAAAGGTCTTGAAGAGTAGATTCCAAATGTCCAAACTTCACTCACTTCTAAGTTGATTTGCAAAAAATTCACCATGAGTGCATTTTTTTAGAGAGAGAATGTGTAGCAATACTTAAAGAACCCAATTTGAGTCCCAATTTTTCCTAATGCCTAGTGCTGCTTTTGCTAAAGCAAAAGCACCCTACTCCCTCCGCTACTACATCTACTAGACCCCCTCGGAATCCCTACGACGTCATGGTAAAGATGGATGTGAGGGAGCGGGGGTGGGTGTAGTTGTTGACATTGGCAGTGTTGTAGGCTCATTACAACTCATAATGTGATGGGTCTGCACCACTTGCACCTGCACCTCTATCAATGGAGTGGACTATTCTGTTATATGCACATTATGTGTGCATATACTAGGAGGCTAACCCACATTAGGCTTGTGAGCATGGGAGCATGGGAACAAGCTCTAGTGGAGCATATACTAGGAGGCTAACCCACATTAGGTTTGTGAGCATGGGAGCATGGGAGCATGGGAACAAGCTCTAGTGGAACATGGGTTAGGACTAACCTTAAGGGTTAAGGTTAGGGTCAGGCATCCAAATGTCACGCATGGAAAATGGAGAGTCAAGAGTCACTTGAGGGCCCTCCTATATAATAGAGACATGGGGCACACTCAAGGAAGGTCAAGGCTATGTTATCTTAGGGCTTAGGCTATGGTCTCTTGATGTTATCTTGAGGCTAGGTTATGTTATGTTCTCTTGTGTAGAGGATCATAACTACTCACCTACCATTTCGTACTATAGCTACATGCTACTGGATTGGAGTTATACCTCTTGATGGTATATGGGACATCAAGGTAAAGGTATGATGTACTTCATTATAATTCATGTGAGTATCCCTTGGGCTCGGGTAGTCGGGTGGGATAGTTTATGCTTGACTTATGCATGTTTATGCATAACAAGTATCTAGGGAGATCTTAGGATTTTAAGAGTGGTATCAGAGCAATCTCTAGTTAATTGTTGTTATTTTTGCTTTCTTATTGTAATTTATGGTATTTTTTAAAGTAAATTTTAATATTTACTAAATAAAAATATTATTTTACTGATTTGTGTTGATTTACACATGGATCGTCGATATGGCAATTGGAACGCATGTTACTACTATTCAGTGGACGAATCAACATTGCGGGGGAATTCTATGAGTTTAATGCTGTTTTTTTCTATTTTTTATGGTTTAAAATAAGCATTAATGGAAACTTTTACCAAAATACCACATATTTTATTGTGGATATTTTTGGTAAAATGGATTCCCTAAATTTTTATAATTTTTAGAAAATTTTTCTAATTTTTTAAAGAAAAATTTAGAGCATTTTTATGGTTAAAATGTATTTTTAATACATTTTTTCAAGTTTTTCCACGGGTATGTTATCAAATTTCTGTCGATTTTCTGGTGAAATGCAATAGGGAGCAGCATGTTGATGCATGGAATGCTCTCCCGTGTGCGTGGGACCCTCTTTCCCTCTCAATTTTGATTTTTCCTTTTTTTTTCCTCTCTCGCGTGTGAACTCCTCTTAATAGGGATTAATTTTTAATCATAATGAACTTTTAATTATGATTAATCAAAAGTTAATCATAATGAACTTTTAATTATGATTAATCAAAAGTTAATCAAGTATTAATCTCTCTATTAACAGAGAAGGAGGGAGTGAGAAGAATGGTGTTTGAGGAGAGTGGAAGAGAGGAGATAGGAGAGGGCTCCTCCCTCTCCATCTCTCTCACATCGCAACATAGAGGCCGGGGGGGGCGCTGCTCTGCGCTGGGCAAAAATGGCCACCCCCCAAAAATCATTTTTTTAAAGGTTTTTAAAAACCTTAAATAAAAAGTTTTTATTTAAATTTAGTTTTTTTAAAGAGTTTTTTTAATTATAAAAAAACCTTTTCAAAAAAGTTTGAAAAAGCCTGAAAAAGATGAGAATTGAGAAAAAATAACTCTAGAATTTTCTAATTTTTTTTTTCTTGGAATCTCTTGGCTTTCCGCATTCCCGGGAAACCTTTTGGCTTTCTGAATTCTGGGAAATCTTTTGACCTTTCGGATTCCTTTAAAAATATATTTTTTGACCCTGAAAATTGAAAAATCCATTAAAATTATAAATTTTCATTGGATTTGAGAATTGTCGGGTGGAATTGGAAATTTCATGCATGATGGGATTCTCCGAAAAAATTAGGAATTTTCTAGAATTTATTTTTTAAAAATCTTGAAAATTGGTATTTTTAAAATATCAATGGTATTTTGGGAAATCTAATTGCTAAAAAATTTCTAGAAAAAGTTTGAAATGCCATAAGATAGGTTTGGTGGAATTCAAAATTATCATATTTTGAGGTCTTATAAAATTAGGAAAAATTAGAAAAAAATCATGATATTTCTTTTTCTCGAGAATTTAATATTTTTGAGGGTTATTTAATATTGAAGTATATTTTCTTGTGCTGACATTAGATAGATGTGGGTTATTCGCATATTATTAATATGATTATACCTTGTATTAGTAGTTATTTTGGTTTGTATTAATTCTAAATGATATTTTCATGATTTTTTACCATTGTTTAGCCATTCTTTTTGGACATGTTCCTTAATTTCTTCAATGATCGCTAGAACCTATGTTCAAAGTGTGTTTCACCTTTGACACTTTTCTATGATAATTTATTTTTCACTTATTTAAGTGTGTTCTATGCTTAATTTCCTAAGCCTAAGACAAATTCTATCATGGGTTAATTGATGTGTTTGTTTTGGTGGATTTTATTGGATGCTTTCCAAGTTTTATATGGACTCATCAGGTTTTTGCCTAGATCACTTGTGTCTAGGGTTTTTTTAATTGAGTGTTACACACATGTGTTTCACTTGCCTACTTTGGAGTTTTTTTTAAATTGAGTGTTACACACATGTGTTTCACTTGCCTACTTTGGAGTTTTGCTTAAACAACATCACGTTTATATACTCCGGATTGATGAGTTGGCCACCAATTTTAATGTTTATTTCGGCATGATTAATGACCATTAGATGGCATGCATTGATTTTTATGATCAACTATGGTTTTCATGGATTTGAGGAGCTTCTATGCTTTTATCCATGGTTTATAAGGATCTTTTGATCCTTTGAATAATATCATGCGCTTTGAAGGTAGCATTTGCCTTCATTTTTTGCACTTAATTTTGGAGTATATTACTTGTACTTTTGTACATATTCCAACTTGGATACCTAGTTGCTTATCTTTCTAGGTGAGTTATTTTTCTACCCTAGCTTTAGTGTGTTTATTGGGTAGTTATCATTAGAAAGACGCCAATAATTCAAAATTCTTTTCTAATGATGTACTCAAAAAGAGTTATTCCTTGATGTGGTCTCAGGAATATAGAGACGGGTTTTAGTATGTGAGTCTAGGATAAGGCCATCCTATTTCTTTTATACAGGATTTTATTCATGTTTCCTAGACAACATACTAGGGAGTTTCAAATTGTTAAGGTATGTATGGGTGGTATCATGGTGGTATGGGACACTAGCGATCCCTCACATATATTATCTTATGGGATAATTTGGGCTCAGGATGGGACACTAGCGATCCCTCACATATATTATCTTATGGGATAATTTGGGCTCAGGATTGTTGCTTTGCTAACATCACTTAGCATGTTGACCTTAACATTCAAAGACAATCTCATTTTCTGAATTCATTTAAAGTTGTTGTGTGGGCATTCTCTAGATAAACTTATTTTATTTATAGCCTGCATGTATTGATGAGTGTAATCTCGTCGGCATTTTCACTTGTTGAAATCTCTTTCTTTAGAGTTCAACAAGTTTATCTTGTTGTGTTTGAATTGAGGAAATTTGGATTCTTCCTTTGTTGGCATTTCTTTCTGTAGTTCCGTACTTTAGGTGATTTATACAGTCCACCTGATGGTTTACGGATGTACATATGTGACTCATCCAGACGTTGATGACTCTCTATGTTGATATGGGTAACTCGAGATGTCGATAATTCCATATATAGATGTGGGTACGTTGGGCCGCTAATGGATCCCTAATTCCTACAGTTATAATGCCATGTTTTCTTACTTTATTCCGAATGGTTTACAACGAGGTAAACAGAGCGTATGAATCAGATTGTAGAGGATATGGTGCGAGCATATGTCTTTGGAAAAGCATCAAATTGAAAAAAATATCTTCCAATGATGGAATTTACCTATAACAGTTTTAAACATACAGCTATTGGTTTTAGTCCGTTCATGCTTATGTATAGGTATCAACCTAGGGCACCTATTGATGTCAATCTTAAAAAGGACATCGAGCTTGATGTATCGAGGGATTTCTTGTGTGATATGTAGGAAATGCTGATCGAAGCTCGAGATTCTATCAGGAGTGCTCAGGATAGGGCATGGTTCTATGCTGATAGAGGACGCTCAATTTGGTCTTTTGAACTAGGAGCGTTGGTTTATTTAAAGGTTCCTAAAGATTTTCAGACTTTGTCAAAAGAAAAATGCTCGAATTTATCTCCTAGATATTGTGGTCCATTTTGATTTATACATCGAATTGGCACGATTGCGTATGAACTAAAACTACCTCCAATTGTTTAGAGTTCATCCAATCTTTCATATCGATAGATTGAAAGGGAAACTGGGAGGTGAGGATAACACAGTTACTCCTCAAGAACTGGTTGAAGTCAAAGAATTATCCTATGTGTTCGACGACATGAACCTCTGATAAGGTACTTGAATTTAACTTTGTAGTTGACTAATCCCTAAGGTTAAAATTAGGTGGAAAGATAGGGAAATAGAGGATTCGACTTGGGAGTCAGTTTTGAGATTGCTCAGCGCAGTTCTTCTTTTTTTCATTTGCAAGAGTGTAATGTTTTGAGAGAGGGAAAGTATGTTATATGCATATTATATGTGCATATACTAGGAAGCTAACCCACATTAGGCTTGTGAGCATGGGAGCATGCTAACAAGCTCTAGTGGAGCATGGGTTAGGACTAACCTTAAGGGTTAAGGTTAGGAACAGGCATCCAAGGGTCACACATAGGAAATGGAGAGTCAAGAGTCACTTGAGGGCCCTCCTATATAATAGGGGCATGGGACACACTTAAGGAAGGCCAAGGCTATGTTATCTTGGGGCTTAGGCTATGGTCTCTTGATGTTATCTTGAGACTAGGCTATGTTATATTCTCTTGTGTAGAGGATCATAACTACTCACCTACCATTTCACACTATAGCTACATGCTACTGGATTAGAGTTATACCTCTTGATGGTATGGGACATCAAGGTAAAGGTATGATATGATATACTTCATTATAATTCATGTGTGCATCCTTTGGGCTTGGGGATGGTCGGGTGGATGAGTTTATGCCTGATTTATGCATAACAATTATCTACAGAGATCTTAGGGTTTTAACATATTCCCATGGAGATGACTAGCTATATGAAGTAGATTGCCCATATGGAGTCGATTGGCCCGATGGTATGTTGCCTGCATATAAGATTAAATGAATTGACTTACAAAATCAATAAAGTATAAACTATGTATATATGAAAAGGGATGTCAAAACATACCTATGTTTGTGAAAACTGAGTCCTTGTCTGCTGCTCATATTGCTGGTTAATGATATTGAGTAGGTTCTCCATGACATCTAGGTCCTGCGATGGGTCGATCGACATTGCTTATACATATAACCCAAACCAAATACATGGGTAAGAGTCAATTTCTCAATGCATAAAACATTTATAAATAGCTATCCATAAAGGCTTTATGCATAAAGCTTATGAATAGAGCCTACGCGTAAAGTTTTGCATAGATCCTATGCATTAAGCTATGCATAGAGCCTACGCATTAAGCTATGCATAGAGCCTACGCATAAAGTACTATGCATAGAGCCTACACATAGGCTCTATGCATAGGCTCTTATAAAGCTCTATGCATAGAGCCTATGTATAAAGCGCTATGGATAAAGCTCTTATGCATAAGCTTGCATACGCACTATGCATAGAGCCTACACATAGGCTCTTATGCATAGAGCCTACACATAGGCTCTTATGCATAAAGCTCTATGCATAGGCGCTATGCATAGAGCCCACGTATAAATCGTTATGCATAGGCTCTATGCATAAATATCTTATTCATAAGCTTGCATACGCGCTATGCATGGAACCTATACATAAGCTCTTATGAATAAAGCTCTATGCATAGGTTCTATACATAGAGCATACACATAAAGCGCTATGCATAAGCTTGTATATGCTCTATGTATAAAGCTCTTATGAATAGGCTTACATAGGTTCTTATGCATATGATTTATGTACAGAGCCTATGCATAAGCTTTATGCATAGGATCTATGCATAAAGCCTATGCATAAGAACTTTATGCATAGAGCCTATGCATAAGACCTTTATGTATAGAGCCGATGCAAGCTTATGCATATGCATAAGCTTTATGCACTAAGCTAAACGTAAACCTAGCACCCAAGGGTGCAATAAACGTACATCTGGAATTGAGGATTACAAGAAAAAGAGGGCTTGGGCCTCTTTTTGTGAAGTCGAAGGAGAGAATCAGTGCAAGACCTACAAAACATAAAATTAAGCAAAGTGATTAGTAGCACATTTAATAAAGCTTGCTGCATGAAGCCTATGCTGCGTAAAGCTTCATACAAGCTCTATGCATAAAGATTTATGCAAGTTTATGCATAAAGCTTCATATGCAAGCTTCATACGAGCTCTATGCATAGGCTTTCTGTGTAGACTATGCATAGAGCTTATGTATATAACCTATGCATAGGATTTATGCGTAGCCCATAGGCTTTATACAAGCCTATGCATAGGCTTGCACAGCAAGCTCTATGCATAAAGCTTGAAAGCCTATGCATAGGCTTTATATGCAAGCCTATGCATAGGCTTTATGTATAGAGCTTTATGCAAGCCTATGCATAAAGCTTTATGCAATCCTATGCATAGAGCTTATGTATAGAACCTATCATAAAGCCTATGCATAGGATTTATGCATAGCCCTTATGCATAGGCTTTATAATACAAGCCTATGTATAGGCTTGCAGCAAGCTCTATGCATAAAGCTTGAAAGCCTATGCATAGGCTATGCATATAAAGCCTATGCATAGGCTTTATATGCAAGCCTATGCATTAAACTTGCAAGCCTATGCATAGGCTTTATGTATAGATCTTTATGAAAGCCTATGCATAAAGCTTTATGCAAGCCTATGCATAGAGCTTATGTATAGAACCTATGCATAGGATTTATGCGTAGCCCTTATGCATAGACTTTATACAAGCCTATGCATAGGCTTGCAGCAAAAGCTCTATGCATAAAGCTTGAAAGCCTATGCATAGGCTTTATATGCAAGCCTATGCGTTAAGCTTACAAGCCTATGCATAGGCTTTATGTATAGAGCTTTATGAAAGCCTATGCATAGAGCTTATGTATAGAACCTATGCATAGGATTTATGCGTAGCCCTTATGCATTGGCTTTATATAAGCCTATGCATAGGCTTGCAACAACAAGCTCTATGCATAAAGCTTGAAAGCCTATACATAGGCTTTATATGCAAGCCTATGCGTTAAGCTTGCAAGCCTATGCATAGGCTTTTTGTATACAGCTTTATGAAAGCCTATGCATAAAGCTTACAAGCCTATGCATAAGCTTTATGGAAGCCTATGCATAAATCTTGCAAGCTTATACATAAGCTTGCAAGCCTAAACTAAACCTAAACCCGGCACCCAAGGGTGTAATAACCGTAGAGAAAAAGCATAAATGATTAAAAGAAAAAGAGGGCTTACCTCTTGTTTGTGAAGCCAAAGGAGAGGATTAGTGCAAGACCTAAAAAACATAAGATTAAAAAAAGTGATTTACAAAACATATTTAATAAGGTGATTAGTGCATTGAGAGCATTGAGAACTCGATGTATGCTCTATGCATGCATTGAGAGCATTGAGAGCTCTATGCATGCTTAGATCTAACTCTAAAAGCATAAACACAAAAATTACAAAACCTAAAAGCTCTATGCATGCATTGAGAGCTCTACGCATGCATAGAAAGCTCTATGCATGTATTGATAGCTCTATGTATGCATTGAGAGCTCTATACATGCTCTATGCATTAAGAGCTCTATGCATGCATTGAGAGCATTGAGATATCTATGCATGCTTAGAGCTAACCCTAAATGCTCTATGCATGCATTGAGAGCATTAAGAGCTCTATGTATGCATTGAGAGCATTGAGATATCTATGCATGCTTAGAGCTAACCCTAAAAGTATAAAACCCTAAGAAATACAAAACCCTAAAAGCTATATGCATCTATGCATGCATTGAGAGCTCTACGCATGCATAGAAAGCTCTATGCATGTATTGATAGCTCTATGTATGCATTGAGAGCTCTATACATGCTCTATGCATGCATTGAGAGCATTAAGAGCTCTATGCATGCATTGAGAGCATTGAGATATCTATGCATGCTTAGAGCTAACCCTAAATGCTCTATGCATGCATTGAGAGCATTAAGAGCTCTATGCATGCATTGAGAGCATTGAGATATCTATGCATGCTTAGAGCTAACCCTAAAAGTATAAAACCCTAAAAATACAAAACCCTAAAAGCTATATGCATGTATTGAGATCTCTATGCATGCTTAGAGCTAACCCTAAAAGCATAAAACGCCCCAAAAAATATATAATCCTAAAAGCCGTAAAAGCATAATAGAAAAAGAGTGAGCTCTCGAGGGGTTCACTTAAAAAAATGTAAATATACCACATGAGTTCAATTGAAGGGGTTTTTTAATTCAAAATTTTGAGGTAAATTTATAGAAATACATTTACAAAATGGATTTTTAAAATCAATTTTGAAAAAAACCCTGTTAAGTCTATAAAGAAAAAGGGGTCATTTTATACATGAAAAATATATAGGTAAGGAGTTTTTTAAATATCCCTTGAAAATACGTGATGCGTAGGCTTTCTTAGTAGTGCACCCTCTAAGAGTGACTCAAGAAGTTAGGGTTTTGGTTTTTTGACTTGAATAAGTCTACAAAATATCAACAAAATAAACTGATGTACCGCATGAACTTCAACTACCCACATCTCCTCTGAAAGAAGAACCCATAGAGCTAATTAGGTTTTATTAGAGCCCTTTGCCACCATTACAACTAGATGTAACATTTCTATGGTGGTGACAAAGTGTTCTTCATTAGAGCTACATCATCCTCAAGGAAGATGGAAAAATTGGCTTCAAAAGGCTTACATCACCCTTGTAGAAGTCCACGGATGATGAGAACAAGAAGGGGGGCATACAACCAACTTCTATATTTGTACCCCCAAATAATTTTTTTCTCCTTGACAGCTTACGTTCATGCAAAGTGGGAGTCTATTGGGAAAACATAACTCCTACAAATATAGTAAATATTAAAACCATACTAAAACATACAACACATACCACATATTTCACATAAAAATAAAAAAATAAAAAACCATAAAAAATATGAAGAGTTGAGCACACAACAATACAAAGAGTGCCGAAGGCGAAAGGTTTTCATAACTCCTTTAGCTAATTTATAGGCCTTGCGCAATGGATTTCACTTGGTGCAACACCAACGCACAATTATGGATCCGGATTGTCAAGAATGGTATTATCAAAGAGTGTCTAGCATACCACATTTCCAAACACACTCATGTTACTTTTATGCACCCTTAGGAACGACTTGTTATGGAGGTAATTTCATTGATTTATTTTTACTGCAATTCCATCCGATGGTTCCATGCCATACATGTAAATGGCATATGCTTCTTGCTGCTCCCACATTTTTTGGTAATGTAAAACATATTTTTGACGTTATGGGATCCCGTTACTCCAATCCATGGTGGTAGGAGTAACACCGCAAAGGCATGATGATTTGAGTATTATTTACAGTGGACCTAACCAAGTAAGAACACCCCAAGAGGAGGCAATGGAGCAATGGGAGGAGAGAGTGTTACCTTGCACTCACCCCACTACTTCATGAAATGCTCTTACCTACACCATGTCTATTCTGGGTAGCAATAGGTGAGTTTATAGATGATTTCGAGGGCATGAGATGCTTGATCAACTTACATGTAGCACCTATGACCTTTCATAGCTAGGATGCATAGAGACCATTGCCTTCCCATCCAGCCGAAGGTTATGTTTGAAGAAACCCAAGTGAGGGGGAAGATCAACCTAGCGACATCGAATCAGAGCATGCTTACGAGCTATGGTTATCTGACGATGCGCTTGCTAAATGAGTTTGATTTACAAGTTATTGAGGTGCAATCGTGTAGACCAGATCCAGATATACAACTTGGAGGATGTGCAACCTCGATATGGATCAGATTTTTCCACTTGCTTAGGTGTATCCTAACTCACTCTCAACTTTGAAACTGTTCTTGCACATCTTTACATGCATTCATAGAACTAAAAAGACCTTATAATTGGGTAGAATTTTCTTTCTAATTGCCACTTAGAGGAAATTTAAGGCCATATTATTTCTTAGACTTAGTAATGTTCCTATCTACTGACCTTAAAATATGATGATGGAGTATGCCCAGTACTCCCACTCAACTTTTAGTGACCTTTAGCACAGTTGTAGCTCAAAAAATAAACAAACTTAAAAAAAAGAGATAAAAAAACATAAAAAATACTAAGAAGATAACTATCTCCATATAGGATCCTAGTAGGACTCTTGGTTACTAAGTGATGGTACCTTGAGACCGATGCCTTGTTTCTTATGGGGTAGGACCCTGTGTCATGAATAAACTAATAAAAGAGAGGCTAAGCCATCACCGTATTATGAGATTCTTAGCGGTTTTTAGATACTCTTGGAAGAGGTCTCTTAACCATTACCTTTGTCTCTGGGCTGGTGCCTTATCCCTTATATTATATTTACTAAACCAAAAGAAAAACACATTCACACAATGCTAAGTCCACTAAAGTCTGTGTATCTTGAGACAAAACCATAACCGTAGTAGGCATATGGCCAAGACTAGTTTAGGTATAAATAGGCCTATTACTAACCTCTAAGTTATATTGGCCTTACCTTTTCTCTTCGTAGCATAACTTGAATTTTACCCACTCATAACAAAAAAGGTGATAAAAAATACATGCATAACCATGTTTCATCTTATTGTTACAAGGAACTCTTTATTGGTTGATTTGTTTTCATGCAAGTATCACAACATTTGGCCATCAACTATCATCATCTTCCTATCACACGATGGCATCGACTCATCTTCACCAGCATATTATGATGAAATCTGTAAGATCCCTATCCCCACCGCACAACAAATTCAGGGGCGCTAGCAGCGAAAGTAGCACTTCTTGCACGGGGCAGGGTCCCACACTCGGGGCCTCGCCCACCACACGGATATCCAGGCAAGAGACTAATCCATCGATTTTTCCAAAACCGAACCCAAAAAAACTTCCTTTGCCCAGAAAGCACGGGCGATTCCACCAAGATAACTTTCCCTAACGTAGTCAAAAGCATTAACTAACTGAGCTCATCTGACCGAACCCATAAGTCCCATAGTCAGATAAGGGAAAAAGACTGTACTTGGATCATAGAGACCAACGCTTTTTTTCTCATTGAGAGGCACAGCCATTGATTATTTTCCATAGAACAATTTACGTCCGGAATTTACTTCATCTATCGAACTAAACAGAAATTGAGTCTCGATTTACGGATCCATTAGTCCATCCCCAGTCCCATGGGTTAGCCAACCGGCCCAACCACTGTAGTGATGGGATCCAATTAGGAATTTGGTTAGGTTTTGTCCCGGGTACCAGGGAAAAGAGTTCCCAGGCCCCCTAGCCGGATGTTCATGCAAACATAAAACTAGTCACACCACTTACACACCCAATATGAAATTGCCTTTTTCTCAGCATCAGCTATCTTTAAAACAATCCTTTAATGAAACCATTGTGTCACTGATCACAATCCTCAAAATCTCAGCTATCTTTAAAACAATCCTTTAATGAAACCATTGTGTCACACTGATCACAATCCTCAAAATCTTTGGTTGAATCCTTATTTCCAATCATTCCTTCATCGGTGTACTTATGGCATCATTGGCACAACCAGAACACTCACCACTTGTTCACTCAAGGACCTTTTCGATAGTTCCTAGCTCAGCCGGCAATATATTCACATAAACAAAATGGAATCTCCGTGGAAGATCAGCAAGATCAACCAACAGATCCATATAAAAGAGTCATGGACTCATCCGTTGAGGACCAGCAAGGTCAATCAACCAGATCCACACCTGAATTCAAAAAACAACTCTTACTCCTTATATCTTCCCCGACGTACTTGTGGGTATCTTCGGCGACCCAGAGCCCGAGCACCGTATGGTCAGCACCCTCTAGGATCCTTCGTCTCGCAGGTCACCTAGCGCTTCACTCATAGGCCGCTTCCTTGGTCCCTCATCCACTCTACTGGAAGCTCACCATTTTAATCAAACTGAGGCTGGTCAACCGACCTTGCTACTACGCGAGACGTCCTCCGTTGACTCTCCATTCACCAGTGTTGCAACTTTAACATATAGATCTCCACGACCTCATTCACAAGACGGTCAAAATGCTTCCCCAGCATAAAACAGTCATATACAAACAGGTCACGAATACAGTTTCTATAATGAACTCTCGTCTTTCCACATTATCCGTTATCAGTCCACATTACTTATTCCATATTCCATTCATATGTGTACTCATTCTCATCCAATCAAATCATTTTTCGTCTCATCACATCAAATTTATTCACATCACATCATTTATTCACATCCCAATTCACATGCCATCACATCTCATCCATTCACTCATATCGACGTCACATCATTTCACATACACATTCGCATTCATTATTCCACATACACATCCATACATTCGTACATCCACATTCGTACATCCACATCCATACATCCACTTTCACATCCGCATTCATACATACATATCCATATCCATACATCCATATCCACTTTCACATCCGCATTCATACATACATATCCATATCCACATCCATACATCCACATTCATACATCCATTTCCACATCCACATCCATACATCCATTTTTACATCCACATTCATACATCCATATCCACATCCACATTCATACATCCACATCCACATTCATACATCCACATCCCCATTCACATTCATACATCCACATCCACATCCACATCCACATCCCCATTCACATTCATACATCCACATCCACATTCACATTCATACATCCACATCCACATCTACATTCATACATCCACACATCCACATTCATACATCCACATCATCCATATATCCATCCACATTAATCTACATCATTCACACATCAAACCACATCATCCATTCACATCCGATTCACATGCCGTCATTCATTCACATCCCTTATCATTCATTCATATCACGATTCACATGCCATCACATTCCTTCACATTCTATACCATTCCTTCACATCCTAATTCACAGGACATCACATCCATTCATCCAATTTCATTTATCTGATTCATATCACTTCCATCCATCCATTTACATCTATCTGATTCCTATCACATCTCATCACATCTATTTATAGCATGTAAAAGAATTCTAATTTTTTGATATAAAGGTTCTTTATGCATCTAATTAGGCGTAAAGAGAACTTTAGTAAGAAAAACACTTTTATAAAAATCCTTTTATGCATCTATTTAGGCATAAATTTAATTTTAAGAAAAATAACACTTTCGAATTAAAAATAAACCTTTTATGCATTTTACTATGCATAAATTTTATTTTAATATGAATAACACTTTTGAATTAAAAATCAATCTTTTATGCATCTTCCTATGCATAAAATCAAAATTGATGAAAATAACTCTTTTGAAATAAAAATATATTTCTTTATGCATCTTTCTATGCATAAAATTAAAATTGATAAAAATAACTCTTTTGAAATAAAAATAGATTTCTTTATGCATCTTTCTATGCATAAAATCAAGTTGAATAACACTTTTGGATTAAAATAAATTCTTCATGCATCTTTTCATGCATAAATCCAATTTAGTAGGAATTACAACATTTAGAATAAAAGAATTTCTCTTATGCATCTAATTTATTCATAAAATCCATTTATGATGAAAATCACACTTTTAATATAAAAAATATCTTTTATGCATATGTTTATGCATACAAATAATTTATGATGAAAATCACTCTTTTAATATAAAAGAATTTCTTTTATGCATCAACTTATGTAAAAAAATCATTTATGATGAAAATCACACTTTTAATATAAAAAATATCTTTTATGCATATGTTTATGCATACAAATCATTTATGATGAAAATCACTCTTTTAATATAAAAGAATTTCTTTTATGCATCCATTTATGCATAAAAATCATTTATGATGAAAATCACACTTTTAATATAAAAAATATCTTTTATGCATACAAATCATTTATGATAAAAATCACTCTTTTAATATAAAAGAATTTCTTTTATGCATCCATTTATGCATAAAAATCATTTATGATGAAAATCACACTTTTAATATAAAAAATATCTTTTATGCATATATTTATGCATACAAATCATTTATGATAAAAATCACTCTTTTAATATAAAAGAATTTCTTTTATGCATCCATTTATACATAAAAATCATTTATGATGGAAATCACACTTTTAATAAATTTTTTTAATGCATATGTTTATGCATACAAATCATTTATGATGAAAATCACTCTTTTATAATCAAAATAACAATTTCAATATGCTTCCTTCTATGTATAGAATATAAGTCTAAAGAAGGTAACACTTTTTTAAAAAAATATTTTTTTGTATGCATTTTTCTATACTTAGGATGAAAAATAACACTTTAAGAATACATATACGATGGGAATTACTCTTTTTGAATTTGAAAAAAAAGTAAAACTTATTTTACACAATTTTAGAAAATTTTGCCATAACCTTCTTTGTATGGCTGATCATTTTTCAATTTTTAACTCTCTAAAATTAATTAGAATTTCACCAAGAGTATTTAAATCATTCTAATGTAATTATTTTCTAACTTAGTTAAGAGAAACATTATGAAAAACTTGATTTTATCCATTAATCATTCATCTAGGATAAATAATGGTTGGATTTACTAAAAAGAAGAGAGGGGAATGCCTTTTTTCAATGAGGCATAACATCATATTCATATTAGAGAAGACAAAAATCATAAAAACCATAAAATGAAATAGAAAAGAGAAGAATCTCCAACTTACAAGAAGAATTTGAGAGCTTTCCTTTAGCTTGATGGTTTGAGGGATCTACTCTTGTTTGAAACAAGAGTGGCCACCAATCTTTAGAAGAGGGAAGGTCAAAAACTAATGAATTATGAGTAAATTCACAGTTTTTGGCTCTTGGGAGGAGAAGCAGGGTACTAGTGCAAAAAAACTATTAAGCTTCAACAAATGGGGAGGCTTCTATTTATAGGAAAAAGTGAGCCTCTAACCAAGCAAACTGATTCTAGAATTTTGCAGATCAGTTTGGTCAATTTTTGACCATTTTTAGGTCAGTTTAGCTTACTTTTTGGAACTAGACTTGAATTTGGAGACAGGAGAGATGAAATATCTCAATTTTTGATAATTTTAAACTTCACCACACATGTGAAGTAGGTGCCTCCTTCATGAGGGGGAATCCCCATCTTGAGGTGTCAAAAATTTATCATTTTACTAAATATATCTTCTTTTTTAACTAATATCCTTGTCCTTAGTCAACTCTTCATCTTATGTGAGTATTTACTCATTTTTGGGAGGATTTTCTTTATTTCTTCCATTTATCTCCTCTTAATTTAAAATTTTCAAAAAATCTGGACTCCCAGGATAAGGCCTTTTGAACATATTATAATTTATTTCGAATGCACCTTCTGAAAATCTTTTTGAACTTTTAAAATATCCAAAATCGGAATAACCTCTCTCTAGAATATTTTCTCTCTCTAGGCCAAAACAGGTAGAAACAAGATCTTTTATATTTCTGAAGAGGGATTTAACTACAGGGGGAGAATTTGGACATCATGAGGGGCTAGAGGAGGAATCTTACAAAATCTGCATCAAGAAGGGGGACATGCTAACCCTCATTGGACAACGCCATCCATTGGAAACCGTTACTTCATTTGGCCATTGGCATTAGAAATGTTAATATTGTATATTTTACGTGTGTGATCACCACTTGTCTATGAAAATCATGCCATGAGATTGCATGCTTAAATTAAGTGGTTGCACAATCTAGGTAGCCTTAGATAGCCAGGGACCTATATTTTAAGTATGGCTGGCCAAGGTGTGAATGCTTGGGGCCAAGATAAGGGTTCATTTGTAATTCTCACCATTCATTCTCTTATGCAGCTAATAGAGTACTCTTCTTCTCCATTCTCTTGCTTCTTGCCTAATCTCTTGCTTAATCCAGCTAATAGGTCACCTATTGGAGATTTATTTTCATGTATGCAGACCTCCATGACCACTGTGCAGATTGATCATTGTCTTCTTTAAATGGATTGCAGATTGATCATTGTCTTTAAATGGATTGAAGAATGCAAGGATCTATTTCAGAAATTGAAAATGGGATTGTCTTTGGCTCTTATCCTTAAACCACCAAGGTGGGAGGTGGTTTTTCATGTGCACATTGACTCTTTTGCTTTTGCCATGGCTACATCTTAGTGCAACTAGGGGAAAAAACATGGATTTTCCTCTATGCTGCATAAGTAGACAACTCAATGATGACACTGAGAAAAACTACACAACCGATGCGAGGGGAGGATTGGCCATGGTGTACGCAGTGTGAAGAAGTTTAGACATTACCTTCTCTTGCCAATAAGTTTGTGTTTTTTGTTGACCATCAAGTGCTTCTGTACTTGGTGAACAAGACTTGTTCTAATAAAAGGATTACTTGATGGTTGTTGATCCTAAATGTGAATTTACGAGAAAGACTTCTAGCATGTTATAGAGTTAATCATTTATGTAGAATTCCAAATGGTTCCCAACAACAAGAGTGGAAGATGGCTTGCCTAACACATGCCTATTTCACTTAAGCATGGTACTAGATTGGAGACAAAATAACTCATTTCTTATCCACTAGTTTGCCAATGGATGATGAAAATTTCTCTCTTGACCAAGTTCGTAAGTTAATAAAGATGACATTTCCATACACACTTATAGCTGATAACTTGCATCAGCATGTCAAGTATGGCATTTTTGAGGCTATGCATTTATGAAGATCATTACATCAAGATTTTAGAAGAAGCCCATGTGGGAATTCATGGGCCACTTTGCTGCGAAAATCACATCATGCAAGATTTTGCAAGCTAGGATGTGGTGGCCTAACCTTTTCAATGATGCAGCTTAGTTTGTCATCAAGAGGTACAATGTGTGCCAAATATTTTGGTGACTCAAAACAAGGTCTCAGTATGCCCCTAACTTTTATTATGACCTTAATGTTTTTTTCCTGAATGGCGCATTGATTTTCTGGGATCCATAAGTCTAGTAGATTACTTTATGCAAGCTCGCTACATCATTATAGCCACTTTGCCATTGCACTAAATGCATGGAAGCTAAGGTAATAGTGAGAGATGATGCAAGGTCAAAAATTGCCAATTTTTTATAAAACAAATGTTATCACATGATTTGGCTGTCCTTTAGAAATTATGGCACACATTTCTTGAATAAGGTAGTGGATGAATTTATGGTAGTCCATAGGAAATTTATTATCCCAAGCAAATAGACAAGCTAAAAGTACCAATAAATTCCTTTGTTTGATTGTGATGAAGAATGTGGAGGCATGATGTTCATACTAGGAACATAAACTTATTTTGCTACTCTTTGGGCTTATTGAGCTTCTTACAAAATAACTACTAGCACAACAACCTTTTGCCTAATATATGATATTGATCGTATCACCCCCATATAATTGCCAATCCCCACTTTACGAGAGCAGTAAAAGAAGCCAATCTTGTTGCACACAATCTTTTTGAATGTTTGGCTGAATTGGAAAAGTTGGACGAAGCATGGATATATGTGGTGATTGGAATGTGAATACATTGGTTTGATGCTAACGTCGAAACGCGTAAGTTCTGCATATCAAAAAGCATAAGTTCTGCATAGGTGACCTAATGTTGATGTATAACATCAGAAAAGAAAGAAGAAACTAAAACTTCAAGGCCTAGGACCTTATAGAAATCTTGAATTCTCCAAAAGTGGTGCAGTTTGTTTGGAAACATTAGATGGAGTCCTTATGGAGACCTTCATCAATGGCAACAAACTCCGTTACTATTTTGGGCCATTAAAATGGAGGGTGAGTTGAAATGCATCTATGTTGTTGAGGAAAAGGTGATACTAAAAAAAGAATTGCAAAGGCAAGCTTTAAAAGAAGCCAAAGAATGCAAGGAAAAAAACATAAGGAGACTCCAAGTGTTGCAAGTCAACATGGCATGAGTTGTGGGAGAATCGAAGAGACAAGGGAGAGTGGGAGGTAAGACCTTCTCAACTATGGTTACACATGACCATGGGTCACACAAAATTAGGATTTCTAGATTGTGGTGCAGGTCACAATCTCATGTCCAATGAATCCTGGACATCTTTGGGCAAACCTAAACTAACTTCTACAACTGCCTAGTTACATGCTATGGGCAATCGTTTGGCGGATTGTGTTGGCATGTGCAGAATGGTATTTTCAATAGCCAACATGCCTATTGAAGGAAAGTTCCCTTCAACACTAGCTCTCTGAGAAAGTGCTGTTGGGGAAAAATCGATGGAACATCATAGATGTACCATATCGACGACTGGGATGTAACGACAACATCTTTAAAGATTGCTATGATTGACACATCCACATCCTTCTTGTAGAGGAAAAAACCATAAACCTGCTCAATGAGGATTCTCTCCTTGCATTGCCATTGTCAACACCTTCTAGAGTCCACGAAAAGGGAAAACAAATAAAAACCGAACCAACCCTTTTACTTGTTTCTTTTACCCCAGAGGTTAATTCTAACAAACCTAAAACCATGGACAAACACATCTTGACAAGACAAATACAACCAATAAGACAACCCACAAGCCTAAGCCTCTCAGCAGTGGTGGCTACCCAAAAGGCTTTTGGAAGCCCAAAAATGCCCCCTAAATGTAGAAATTTGGGCACCAAAATCTACAATGCCTCACCAAAGTTATCCATAAAGACAGACAAAAAAACTAAAAACACATGTAAAACAACAAAAACATAACCATCAGAAAACGTGTGTTTCACCCCGTAGGTGAAGTACACACTGAAACAAAATTGCAACAAATCTGGGCATCAAAGGCCCTATTTAAAAGCCGAGGATACTACCAAGGTAATAAATCTCTCTGAATTCCAAAATCCAAGCCTTTGACACCAAACTCATACACCACCATGGCCTTGCAAATTGGTTTCCTCAACATCATTCTACAAGCATCAACACCCCAAAATGTCAACAAAATTGATAAGTGTTCTAACACCATCTCGACATCTCCAAACTACAACTACAAGTAACATCAAAGGATCCTCGTTTTGGTAAGGATCTCATTGCATCTTGTCAAGCTTATTATAGAATTTTAAATTACATCAAATCATGTGCATATTATCAATTCTGTTCAAAACAAGCATGTTGCGCCCAACAACTCAACAATGTCAGAGCGCTCAGTCTGACCACCCTCCATGTCGTGAGCACCACCTCTCTATCTCACATGTGAAGATGGCAAGATGTAACCACCACGGGAATAGTGGTTGTTGCCAAGGTCAAGAATCTTGAGCTTAAAAGGATGGTGCAAGGCGAGCAGCAAGAAGGTTACATAAGTGCATGCTGCTGATTGTCACAACTATGATGTGTACCATGCTATGGTATTATAGATCTTAAGAGATTTTTTTAGTCATGTGTCGAGAAGTTTCTCTGTAGTGAACCTGTACTGATGAATTTCTTTTAATTCTGGAAGTAATACATTTATCAAAGAGCAATGTTGCAACCCGCTTTATCTCTGTGTACTCTTCGCAATGTGTTGACTCGGAATGCTACTGTGTCTCTATTTTGCAAAAGATGCTGTGTGCCAGAGAGAGAGAGAGAGAGAGAGAGAGAGAGAGAGAGAGAGAGAGAGAGAGACTTAGCAGAGTGAGAGTAGAGTGTGAGTGTGAAAATTTCCAAGCTAAGTTGAGTTTTAAGTGTCCCCATGACCACTCTAGAGTTGGTGGTCGAATCTAGAAGCTCTGGCGGGTCGCTACATATGTCCCACGACATTACCTGACTAGTCTATTACCCCAGACTACTATCTTGCCATTTTGCTAAGAGAAAAATCAGCAAGAAACACTTACGATCCTACTAGGGAACCACTACTGTAACTCTGCTCTAGAAAACTCCCCACTGAAGGAAACCTCCACCACAACTAGGTCGGGAATCTTTCCTTTTGGAAAATTATTTTGTGAAGAAGAAAAATCTCCGCTGAGTAGCATCCTATACCTTCAAACTAAGAAAATCCTAGAAAAAGAAAGTTTTGGTTCTACACAAACTAACTTGGCTAGAATTAAACCCCCAAAACTAACTTGGCTAGAATTAAACCCTTTAAACAAGTCTCTTCGGGAAGCTGTAATGTGGAGGGATTGTTATGGGAAAGTCAGTGTACGGAGAATCTTTCACCACACAATTCAACTAGAAAAAATGGATTTAAGCATTCCTTCTGCATGATTGTGAGACTAAGAATGGAGAAAAGTAATGCCTTCCACGAAACCCTCTAGGAAGCTCACAGCTAGGAGTGTCTTACACTATTCCAACAAGGAAGATAGTGCGGAAACGTCTACAGCACCACACGAGCAGGAGGGAGTGTCAGGATTTAAAAATAATATGGACCAAGAAAAGGAGTGCCAAGAGCCAGAAGGTGTGCATAGTCCAAATCCAAGAAGCCCAAGAAGGGTGGAGCAACAAAATCCAGAAGAACAACCACAACAACAAAACCCTCAAAAAAGGTTAAAGGGAGCCATGGCATCATCAGCCAAAAATTTCCTGGTGTGCTCAGGTGAGAAAGGGGAAGATGTAGATTTGCATGTAATGAGGTTTGAGCAATACTAGAAAGTGGCAAGACCTTGGGATGTGGAAGAGCTAGAGCTGAGTGAAATCCGCACAGATTCTTTCATGAACACCTTCAAAGACGTAGCCATGGAGTGGGTATCAAGATACCAAGACAACCATTTCCAGACTTGTGAAGAGTTCATGACTGCTTTTTTGGGGAGATTCCACAAGATAAACTATACAACTCAAATCTGATCAAATGAGAGAACTCCAACAAGAAGACATGGATGTAGAAGCCTACACAACAAAACTACTAAGCTTAAGGCAGAGAGTGGTGGAACAAACCTGAGCCTCAATGCAAATATTTGCAAACTGGTTTGTGCAAGGGCTTAAGCTGGGACATCCATGCAATGATCAACACAAAGAAGGCCGAAAAACTGAAGAGGAGTTTAAGTGGTCAAGCTGGCCAAAATGGCAATAAAAGAATCCAAGAAAGAAGACAAAGAGGAAGCCCAAGAAAAGTTTCACAACTGAGGAGAATGATTCAAGTGACACCTCACAGGACACTCTAGTCGCAGTGAAGAAAAGTAAGGACAAAAAGAAGAAAACTGCGAAGGCAAAATGAGCCCCCGAAGAACTTGTGCTGTAGGTGAAGCAACTAATGCAAGAGATGAAAAAGAGAAAAAGCTCAGAATTCTGCAAAAATGTGTTCTACTCTCAATGCAAATAGAAAGGCCACCTCCAGGAGGAATGCACAATGCCACCAACATGTACCATTTGCAATACATGGAACTGCATCTACAACATGAAAAATAGAGTTCCCATGGTAAACATCATGGAAGGAGCGGAAAGAAGACCCCCAGGAATGGGAAGGTATGGGAGCAGAGGCCATGAAAAACTACTATAGAAGAAGAAGCCAAGGACATGCCGGTGGATCTACCACCTTCACATGATGCTACTATTGCCAACCAACAGCCTGGGCACACCAAGGTGGAATGTGCCATGAAGAAAAGTCATGATGAAGAAAGAGAGGAGGAATTAATGTAACTCAAAGAAAATCCACCGAGTGCCAACATGATGTAGCCAGATGACATATAGAGACGAGGGTTCAAAAAATCTTGGCAATCATCACAAGGGCTAAAGCTAATGAATCTGGTGTAGTAATAACTCTGGAAGATAATCCGGACTCACCAAAAGCTCGCAATGAACTGGGATCAGCAAGAGAAGTTGATGATTCAAGACACAAAGGAAATAGAAACAAGGAAAGGCAAGCAGAAGGAGGATAGCCCATGTGAAGTCATCGTAGATCTATCAAAAGGAATCGAAAATCCACACAAGATGCGCATAGAGCTTAACAATGAAAGATGCTTGGAAGAAAGCAAGAAGGATGCTGATTAATTTCAAACCAATGTAGTATCAATGCTATTGATAGATAGGTCCTATTGAGATAAGTGGTGGATTTATGCCCAAGCTTCAAGGCTAAACTCTTGATGATAGGCATTGAAGGACTGAGCAAAAAATTGAAACACTCTGAAGAAGAAGAAACTCCGGAATGCAAGCTCAGGAACCCCCAGTTTCTAGAGATGATGAAGTGGCCAAAGTCACAATATAACTTAACAATGTGCTCATCAATGATGCAATATTGGATGGTGGATCCAGAGTAAATGTCATTATGGAGGAAACCATAGTAGAATTGGGTCTCAAATGGGAACCCATTCCATTCAACATAAGAATGTCAGATAATAGAATGGTGGTTCCCAGGGGAATTGTCAAAAATGTCCAAATGAAAATCAAACAAGTAGACTTCAAGGTTAACCTAGTGGTCATAACCACCACTGAAAATCACAATGCGTCTTACCAGGTGTTATTGGGAAGGCCTTGGTTGAGACACGGAAAAGTGAAGCAGGACTAGGGAGAAGAAACATAATCTCCATCAGAAAGGGGAAGGAGAAAGTCCATTTTGACCTTTCCGGTGTAAGGGGATCACTAAAACGTGCTCTAAGGCCAGTTCATGGTGTGGAAACATTCAATATGTCAGAAGGATTTGATGAGAAGAGGACATAATACTTCGCAAACATCCAAACCTGGTGCCCTTGTACATGTTACATGTAGATGAAGTTATGGGACACTATGCGAAAGCAAAAGATGGAAAAGTGAAAGAAGCAGCCAAAGAAATGAAGAAAAAAGAATCAAATTCCACAAAACCAAAGGGCTCAAGGAGAGTAAGACTGAGCAATATCATGTAAGAGAGCCTCGGAAAAGAGGTTGAATGGGCCCGAAATCTAGATCAAGAGGAGAAAATGCAAGAAATCCATGATTGGGTTCACAAGCAAAAAGAGAACCATAAGGGAAATGCCACAAAAATGAGCTCGGACAGACTACAAGAGGTGAATCTGGGAAATGAAAAAGAAGAAAATCCAATGAAGATTAGCCTGGAACTAGAAGAAGAATTCAAGTAAGAGTTGGTGTCCTTACTGAAAGAATACCAGGATGTCTTTACTTGGTTGTATGAGGACATGGAGGGCCTTGACCCTAAATTCTTCCAGCACAGCATCAATTTGGAAGAAGGAGCCATACCAGTCAGACAGCAGAGATACAAAATGAACCCTAACTATGCCAAACAAGTCAAAAAAGAAATTGACAAAGTGCTAAGAGTGGATTTCATTGTGCTAGTAGAGAGAAAGCTGCTTGGATATCCCCAATTGTGGTAGTCCCCAAAAAGAACATGAAGATCAGAATCTATTTGGACTACCGCAAGCTGAATGTCGCAACTACCTTCTTGGATCCCTTTCCACTTCTGTTCATAGACTCCTTGCTAGATGAGGTGGTAGGGGAAGGAAATGTAATCATTTTTGGATGGATTTAGTGGGTACAACCAAGTAAAAATGGCTCTAGAAGACGGAGAAAATAGCCTTCATCATTGAATGGGGTGTCTTCGTGTGGCAACTATCATGATGTTCGGCCTGAATAATGCACCAGTTACTTTTCAAAGAATGGTGCAAGAAATTTTCTATGATTACTTGTTGCTGATAGACTTCATGAAAGCCTTTGTAGATGATTTCAGTGTATCTAGGGATAAAGCAAAGCACATCTATCATTTGAGGCTATGTCTCAGAGATGCAGAGATACAAGGCTCAAGCTAAATCCAACCAAGTGTGCATTTGTAGTAAAATCAAGAACTCTGTTTTAGGACACATAATGCCAATCCACAGATTGGACATAGATCCTACTAAAGCGGAGGCCATATCCAGAATGTCTACTCCAAAGAACATCAAGCAACTTGAGAGGCTCCTTGGTAAGGTTAAGTGGCATGTTAGATTCTTAAAATATTCAGCACATGTGGCCAACCCATTGTATGCACTTACCAAGAAAAATGCAAAGTATGAATGGAATCTAGCGTGTCAAAAAGATTTCCAATGGCTAAAGAGAATGCACGAATGGTGACCACCCGAGACTGGAATGAAATATTCCATATATATGTAGATACTTCAAACAAAGCAGTGGGGGCAATGCACCGATGCTTGAGAAGCAAGAGGGGTACATGCAACCTATTCACTATGCAAGAAAAGACCTCAAAAGGGCGGAAAGGAACTACATCACAACAGAGGGAAAGCTCTTTTAATAATATATGCTGTGAATAAGTTTTGACACTACCTCTTGGGAAACAAATCTGTTTTCCATGTGGAACATCAAGCCCTGATTTCTCTGGTGAATAAAGATTTTCTAGTGGAAAAGATGGTAAGGTGGATGCTCTTGCTTCAAGAATTTGAATTCACCATCCAGCACATGCCCGAAAAAGAAAATGTAGCCTAGTGAACTTTTTGTCTAGACTGAATTTCGGAGAACCAGATCTAGATGGAGTCTTGGGGGGGTTACTCATAAATATGTAAGCATAGCATGTGGGTTCAAAAGGGTACTATTTAAAGGGAGTATTTATAGATTAAATAGAAAAAGGGTGTGTTTTATTCATGAAAAAATTATAGAAAAGGGGTTTTTTAATTAGGCCTTGAACACACACGATATAGAGAGTTTACACATAATGAACCCCCAAGATGGAGGATAGAGTGGATGACCAACTCCCAGATACCAATCTATTCATGGTAGCAACTGTAGATGTGGGAGAGAACTGGTATTATGATATGAAGCAGTTTCTAGAGGATGGAACATTCCTGGAAGGTTTGGATCGCCTTGAGGAGTAGAAACTTCACAATGATTTACAAGAAGCTCTACAAAAGAGGCATAGACCAGATTCTACGAAGGTGCATCCCAGACCATGAGCAGCAAACACTATTGATTTTGTTAGCATTTATAATCTTCTTTAAAATTTTGGTCTGAACCTTGTTGGTAGATTTTGCTTGGCCATTGCACTGTGGGTAATAGGTTGAGGACTTCTTGTGATTAATGAGGTACCTTTCCATCAACCCTTTCATTACCTTGTTCATAAAATGTATGCCCTGGTCATTGACTATTTTCATCGAAAATCCATGCCTATTAATAATATCCTTGAAAAGGAACTTCACCACCTCTTCTCTGTGGAGTTGATTTTCACATCTTTAGCTTCCATCCATTTGGTGAAATAGTCAATTGCCACAATGGCATACTCACACCTGCTGCCTTATGTGGGTGCTTGATTGGTTCGACAAAATCCAATCCCCACTTCATGAATGGAAATAGCAGCAGTATGTGTGAGATTGGCAATCTATCAGAGTCACCAGGTTGACCCATTTGTTGATAGACATCACATTGCTTTGGGACGAAAAAGTAGATGTTGCCCTATGGGCATTCTGCACATCTTACAAAGTCTCAAGGGGCAAACACCATTCAAACTAGTTTACGGGCTGGAGGGAGTAATGACCATGGAATTCATGGTGCCAATTCTGAGAGTGGCCATCTAAGAAAAGCTACCAATGGAGGAATCCAAGGAGCACAAAATACTGGAACTCCTAGCTTTAGAGGAAGAAAGACAACACAGTTCTCTACAGGTTGAGATTATGCAATGAAGAAGGAAATCTTGGATTCCTAGGCATATCAAGCAGAAAATTTTCAAGAAAGGGCTCAAAGTATTGGTCTACAACTCCAAGTTGGTATTGAACCCCGAAAATTTCAAGATCCGGCGGATAGGGCCATTCATGGTAAAAATCCCAATCATTCAAAGTGCCTTTACATTAGAAACCTTGGATGGCATACCTTTTCCCAAAACACTGAACGGCTTCAAGATGAGAAAGTACATGGGCCAACTGTAGTAGTCACACCACCAAAAGAAGGACAAGTGGAGGACAAGGAGCCGGCCTAGAGTGTTTGCTGTGGCATGATCTCACCAGTGGAAATTGATGTGGAAAATCCAGAAAGCAACAAAGCCACGGAGGAAGTCCACTAGGGTGCCGTGTTCGTGAAAGATTACAATTCTGTAACCAAACAAGGCCAGGTCAAAAAAGAAGCAAACAACCAAGTGTACGCCAGCCAGATCCATGTGAGCAATGCAAATGGCCCCACGATGTTGGCATAAGTGACTGCATGGAGGACAACCGTCACAATATCATTAAAACTCTACATGCAATGGTAAGGCGGGGAGGTGGTGAGCAAAGTTTAATGCCTTTAAGGCAAGATGGTGGGAATGATACGAATCAAAACATGCACATTCAACACTCTCTCAGAAGATAGAACCATGCAAAAAGTTAGCAAGACTCTAAGGCTAGAGAAAAACCTCTACATGCTGATGATGGTCCCCCCTGACATGAGAAAGAAGGAACACTAACACTGGGCGAGGAAGTGTGGCTTCAAAAAGTTGCTGAATCGCCAGTGGGAGGACCTGTAGGACCCCGAGGATGGGGGAAAACTGATCAATCAATTTCTTGAGACAAACACGGTGCACATGGAGGGGAAGGAGCCCATAAAAATCTTAGAGCTCATAGTACATCACGCACTAGGGTTGCCAATGGATGGTGTGCTGGACACTAACATGAAGCCCATGGTGGAGGAAGACATCCCAAAGATATGCAACATGCACCAAGTGAAGGATGTGGCATATGAGAGCCGGAGAGAACAATTCATCTTCTTCTTACAGAATGTGATGTTCATGGGAAAGCCAAAGGACATGTCGAAAAGAAACTACAGGTTGCTAAGAGCAACAGAAGTGGGAGAGAAGATAAATTGGGCTGCCATATACAAGGAAAATTTGGCAAAACAAACACCCACATGGGGCCAAAGAAAAAAAACTGATGGTGGTGCATGCACACTTAAGGAAAATTGCACAAGCTAGTAGGTTTGTGGACCTCAGGTCCAGAGAATCCAATGTGGAACACTCACACCACGAATCCTCGAAGTCCACCAAAGTGACTTTCAGTTTGTTCAGTTTGTTTGAAGATGATGTGGATGATGAAGAAGAATGGAAGAAAATAGCCCAGAAGGCCAACAAAAAGAGAAAGCACAGAGTGGATGGACCTATTGTTGCTAGACCCAGAAGAAATAAAGAAACAAAAAGCGAAGGAAGAAAGGAAAAGGCAACTGGAGGAGAGATAGAAGCAAGAAGCTATTGCAGAAGCAGAAAAGAAAAGGAAGCTGGAAGAGGAGAAAAGAAAAAGGAGGAAGCTAGATGAGGAGAAAAGAAAAAGGAGGAAGCTGGAAGAGGAGAAAAGAAAAAGGAGGAAGCTGGAAGAGGAGAAAAGAAAATGGAGGAAGAAGATAAGATAAGAAAAGAGGAGGAAGAGAAAAAGAAAACAAAAGGAGAACAATAGAAAAAGAGAAGAGGAATCACAAAAGAGCAAGATGTCTGCGGGGACAGAACCTTTTGTACCACCAGAGCTTCGGCCTTGGCTGGCAACCCTAGCACAAAAAATGCAAGAAGGTCTGAGCCAGAGCCTAAAGCTACCCAAAGAGCTGGAGGTGCGACTCCCCACTCACCAGAGCTGAGAGAATGAACAAAGGGCTGATGACCATGGCCCAGAACATTCTCTCTTAGGCCATCATTGGAGGAATATGAATCAAAGGCCCGGAACACTATTCATCAGATGTGCACCCTGAATCATCAACAACATGGGCTGCTCACAAAAGCTACAACCAAAGCCAAGGATTTGGAATTCACACTTTACCTTACAAATTGCTTGATTCTTTGATCACGGTAGAGGCCCCCAACCAATCAATTGGTTTGGTATGTTGATGGAGCCACCAATGGAGATTGAAGAAAGAGGAAAGCTCCAATTTCTTCAATTTGCAAAGAATTTTAGAGAATAGTAAAAATTATCATTATTTCAACATAATTTTGGTATAGTAAAATTCTCCTATTTTTTTACAAAGGGCTCAGGTTCTATTTAAAGGAGAAGGAGGCTCTAACCAAGACTAACTGATTTCTAGAATTTTCTAGATTTTAGTTTGGTTGAATTTGGACCAGATTTGGACCTAGTTTGGTTCCTTTTTGATTCGGTTTCATCCAAGAGAGATGAGAGATAAAAATATCACATTTTTTTTAGTTTAAAACTCATTCAAGCATGTGAAGTAGGCGCCTCCTTGAAGGAACTCCCCTTCCTTACACGTGTCAAAATGGAATCTTTATACCCAAGATATCTCATTGAGCAGTTGAGCTGTTGACTAATTTGTCTTTAAGACACTCATTTTATTTATTCATAGCTTGGTTGGCATCCTGCAACTTTCGGACCTCAACCAGTAGCTCTCCGCGCTCTTTTCTTGGCACACCGGCTGGCAACATCTTTGTGCTTTCTGGGCTAGTTCCACATGGGCCTTCACCTTGGCAATTTCTGCTTGGAGCTTGGCAACCTCTTCTTTTTCTTCTCGTAGCTCCAGTTTCCACTACAATCTCATCTTCTAGGTCTGCTGCACTTTGATCTTTTTCCATAAATTCTCAATGTTTCTCTCTTCTCAATCCCTCTCAAGCTTGAGAAGCTTAATTGGAATGGCTTCTTAATGCTATTGAAATTAATTGATGAATGGTAGTAAGGAAATTATACATAAATTTCTATTTATGCTTAATTTTAATGGTTTTTATGTAGTTTCTCTCTCTCACTCAAAGAATGGTCATTCCCATGACCTATTCTCAATCCAAATGAAGCTTCTCATGAAGCTTTTCCCTAATCTAAGAATAAATTCTATGCTTGTTTAATTGGAGGCCAAATTAATGACTTTTTTATGCTTTTAAGTTAGTTATTTCATGAGAATTTATGATTCAATCCATAATGGGTTAATGATCCAATTAGGGATCATTCTAATCATATCTATAATGTTAAAGTTCATTCTTTTAAAATAAATTGAGATTTATCAGTAATAGCAGAAGAGCTATGGCAAAATTTTCGTAAAATTTACACAAAAAGAGGAATTCCCATGGTAATTGGAATCCTAGAAATTAAATGGGAAGAAGAGAAAATTTTAGTATAAATTGGATTTATGGTTATTTTTACCAAATAAAGAAATATGGGTAGAATTGATTTCTATAAATCCCATGAATTCTTTTATTCAAAAGAAGAATATGAAAAAAAATTCAATTGAGGAATTGAGAAGCAATATGGAAATAGTCGTCAAAAAAGAATCCTTAATTTAAACCAAGCAAGTGACTAAAGTTTAGAAAAAAGTCCTATTATCGGTATCAATCTAGAAAAAAAAAGCTATTAAATAGTAATAACATGTAATAGTGATGTGATAAGATGTGTATCTGATGTGATAAGATGTGTAACGGATGTGATAAGATGTGTATCTAATGTGATAAGATGTGTATGGGATGTGATAGGATGTGATAAGATGCGTATGGGATGTGATAGGATGTGATAAGATGCATATGGGATGTGATAGGATGTGATAAGACGTGTATGGGATGAGGTAAGAAGTGTATCTGATGTGATAAGATGTGTATGGGCTATGATAGGATGAGAATGGATGTGTTATAAACGAATAGATGTGAAGGTGTATGTGAATGCATGAATGTGAATGTAGAAATAGATGTATGGAATGTGGATGAGGATGTTTATGAATGTAAATGTGAATGTGAATATGGATGTATAGATCTGGATGTATGAATGTCGGTGTGGATGTATGAATGTGAATGGGAATGTGGATGTGGATATGGATGTTTGAATGTGGATGTGAAAATAGATATATGGATGTGGATGTGGATGTGAAAATGGATGTATGGACGTGGATGTGGATGTGGATGTGGATATGGATGTTTGAATGTGGATGTGAAAATGGATATATGGATGTGGATATGGATGTGGAAATGGATGTATGGATGTGGATGTGAATGTGGATGTGGATGTATTAATGTGGATGTGGATATGGATATATGAATGTGGATGTGAAAATGGATATATGGATGTGGATATGGATATATGAATGTGGATGTGGAAATGGATGTATGGATGTGGAAATGGATGTATGGATGTGGATGTGAATGTGGATGTATGAATGTAAATGGGGATGTGGTGGGGATGTGAATGTGGATGTATGAATGTGAATGGGGATGTGAATGTGGATGTATGAATGTGAATGGGGATGTGGATGTATGAATGTGGATGTGAAAATGGATGTATGGATGTGAATGTGGATGCATGAATGTGGATGTGGATATGGATGTATGAATATGGATGTGAAAATGGATATATGGATATGGATGTGGATGTGGATGTGGAAATGGATGTATGGATGTGGATGTGGATGTGAATGTGAATGTGGATGTATAAATGTGGATGTGGATATGGATGTATGAATGTGGATGTGAAAATGTGGATGTGGATGTGAAAATGGATGTGGATGTTGGATGTGGATGTGGATGTATGAATGTGGATGTGGATGTAGATGTATGGATGTGGATATGGATATGTATGTATGAATGCGGATGTGGAAGTGGATGTATGGTTGTGGATGTACGAATGTGGATGTGTATGTGGAATAATGAATGCGAATGTGTATATGAAATGATGTGACGTCGATATGAGTGAATGGATGAGATGACATGTGAATTCATTGGGATGTGAATAAATGATATGTGATGTGAATGAATCTGATGTGATGAGATGAAAAATGATGTGATTGGATGAGAATGAGTACACATATGAATGGAATGTGGAATAAGTAATGTGGACTGATGAGGGATAATGTGGAAAGACGAGAGTTCATTATAGAAACTGTATTTGTGATCTGTTTGTAAATGACTGTTTTATGTCAAGAATGCTGGGGAAGCATTTTGACCATCTTGTGATTAAGGTCGTGGAGACCTAACTGATAAAGTTGCAACAGCTGACGGAGAGTCAACGGAGGACGTCTCCGTACCAAGGTCGGTTGACCAGCCTCGGTTCGATTTAAATGGTGAGCTTCTAGTACGGTGGATGAGGGACCAAGGAAGCGGCCTATGAGTGAAGCGCTAGGTGACCTGCGAAGGATCCTAGAGGGTGCTAACCATACGCTGCTCGGGCTTTGGGTCACCGAAGATACCCACATGTGCATCGTGGGAGATATTGGAACAAGGAATAAGAGTTATTTTCTGAAACCAGGCATGGATCTAGTTGATTGACCTTGCTAGTCCTCAACGGATGAGTCCATGGCTCTTTTATATGGATCTGTTGGTTGATCTTGCTGATCTTCAACGGAGATTCCATCTTGATTTTTATAAGTGATTATATTACCGGGTACTATGAGATAGGAACTATTGAAAAGGCCCCTGAGAGTGGACAGGTGGTGAGCGTTCTGGTTGCCAATGATGCCATAGATACTCCGATGAAGGAATGATTGGAAATTAAGATTCAACCGGATATTTTGGAGGATTGTGATCAATGATACTATGGTTTCATTAAGTGATTGTTTTAAAGATGGCTGAATCTATGAAAAAGGCAATTTCATATTGGGTGTGTAAGTGGTATGACTGGTGTTAAATTTGCATGAATATCCGGATAGGGGGCCTGGGAACTCTTTTCCCTGGTACTCGGGACAAAACCTAACCAAATTCCAAATTGGATCCCATCACTACAGTGGCTAACCCATGGGACTAGGCTGGACTGATGGATCCATAAAATGAGACTCCTTTCTGTTATTACGATAGATGAAGTAAATTTTGGATAGTTATTGTTCTATGGATAGGAATCAACGGCTGTGCCTCTTGATGGGGGAAAAAAGCGTTGATCTCTATGATCCAAGTGCAAGTTTCTTCCTTGATGTGGCCGAGTATCTTTATAGGTGCAGTCGGATCAGTTTGGTCAGTAATGATCTTGATTACGTTAGAGTAAAATTTTATCTTGGAGGAACCGCATGTGCTTTTCGGGCAAGAGAAGTTTTTCCGAGTTCGTCAGTTTTGGAAGAACCGAGGAATTAGTCACCTGTCCGGATATACGTGGGGGTGAGGCCCCGATTGTGGGACGCTGTTCCACGTAAGATGTGCTACTTCCGCTGCTAGCACCCCGAATCCATTGCGCGGTGGGGACAGGGATCTTACAGTTGGTATCAGAGCTATTTGGCTAATGAGGATCAACCAAGAAGCCAAATATGTCAAAAATTTATCAAGAAGCATAAAAAGGTTGTAATTGTGTGATAAAATTCATACAATTTGATATTCAGATTGAAATTCGTAAATTGGTAATTGGGTCTTCAGATTGAAATTCGTAAATTGGTAATTGGGTCTTCAGATGGAAGTACTGCAATTGTATGGAATTTAGACATGATGGTATTTACCTTATAGTTCCAAGAACCATGACTACCCGTATATACCGAGGGTATAACTGCAGCTCTTTACTAGCAGTATATACGAGTAAATCTAAGACTTGAAATTATAAGCATTAATGCTATCCAGATGATGAATTTGAATGTGGTTGATATGATTTTTAAATTCTGGTTGAGAACTGATGAGTAGATTTGGATTTTGATTGAAAAATGATGATCCCTGAAATTTGGTTGAAATGTAATAAGCTGAGCAAAAACACAATGAGGATGAATGGGACAAGTCCCTGTGCTAATATTCGTAACTGGAATGATGATAGTGACTTCAGTAAATCACTATGAGATTAGTGGATTGTGCTGTCAGATTGCTACTATTAATACTTGAACCGGTGGATCAAGTTACTTGGATGACAAATTCACGACTTGTTTGACTGAAATTTCCGTGTGGAGGAATGTTCAGAAAGAAATTTTTTTCGGTCTAATGGACCATTATTGTGTTAAAAGTATGAATGTTATGATCTGAATGAATCGTTATTCGATGATGAGTTCTATATAAGGGATCTTTATCCCAGGGTTCTGTTGGGCTGACCAGAATATAAGGAACCCCAGAATCAATTCAATCTTAAGGGAAAGAGTTGTCATCTAGTTGCGAGTTGTCATCTAGTTGCGAGATGAGGACATCTCGTATTTTTTAAGTGGGGTACGATGTTTTTTGAGGTGTGCAAGTGTAAGAATCTCCCCTTCTGATCTTATAATTATTCCCCTCTCTAAAATAAAAGAAAGATTTTGTTTTACCCTGTTTTGACCTAGAAAGAGAAAATATCTAGAGAGAGCTAGTCCAAAATTGAGATATTTTTGGATATAAAAATCTTCCTAGTGTCTAAAATGAATTTCCCTGAAACAAAAATTCAAAAAGAACTTTCCAATGTGCAATTAGAATTAATTTGAAATGGGTATAAAGGACCTTAGCCTAAGGGTCTAGATTTTTAGAAATTTTTGGATTATGGTCCAATTAAGGTTCCTATGGGCCAATAAGATCAATCCATGTGTGGGGAGGAGATAAATCCGATTTGTAAAAGAAAAATACCCAAAAATGAGTAAATGCCCACATAAGATGAAGAGTTGACTATGTACAAGGTTTATTAGTAAAAAACTATGAGTATTACTAAAAAATGAGATATTTTGGAAATAATGATTTCATTTTCACACATGTGTAAGGAAGGGGAGTCCCTTCAAGGAGGTTCCTACTTCACATGCTTGAATGAGTTTTAAACTCAAAAAAATGTGATATTTTATCTCTCCTCTCTCTTGGATCAAACCGAATAAAAAAGGAACCAAACTAGGTCCAAATCTGGTCCAAATTCAACCAAACTGAAATCTAGAAAATTCTAAAAATCAGTTAGTATTGGTTAGAGCCTCCCTCTCCTATAAATAGAACCTGAGCCCTTTGTAAAAAAATAGGAGAATTTTACTATACCAGAATTATGCTGAAATAATGATAATTTTTACTATTCTCTAAAATTCTCTCCAAATTGAAGAAATTGGAGCTTCCCTCTTTCTTCAACCTCCATTGGTGGCTCCATCAACATACCAAACAAATTGATTGGTTGGGGGCCTCTACCGTGATCAAAGAATCAAGCAATTTGTAAGGTAAAGTGTGAATTTTGATCTTTTTCCATAAATTCTCAATGTTTCTCTCTTCTCAACCCCTCTCAAGCTTGAGAAGCTTAATTGGAATGGCTTTTTAATGCTATTGAAGTTAATTGATGAATGGTAGTAAGGAAATACATAAATTTCTATTTATGCTTAATTTTAATGGTTTTTATGTAACTTCTCTGTCTCACTCAAAGAATGGTCATTCCCATGACCTATTCTCAATCCAAATGAAGCTTCTCATGAAGCTTTTCCCTAATCTAAGAATAAATTCTATGCTTGTTTAATTGGAGGCCAAATTAATGGCTTTTTTATGCTTTTAAGTTAGTTATTTCATGAGAATTTATGATTCAATCCATAATGGGTTAATGATTCAATTAGGGATCATTCTAATCATATCTATAATGTTAAAAATCATTCTTTTGAAATAAACTGATATTTATTAGTAATAGCAGCAGAGCTATGGCGAAATTTTTATAAAATTTACACATAAAACATTTTCATTCAAAGTATGAAAAGAGGACTTCCTACCATATTCTAGGAATTATCATCCTAGATTAATTGAAAAATTTTCATAGTAATCATGGAGAAATTGATTTTTATGTTTATGCATAATTATTAAATTAAGAAAAAGAGGAATTTTTAGTAATTAAATTTATATTAAAAGAGTAATCCCCATGACCTTGGAAATTCATGTATTCCATTGATTTAGAAGGCTAAGATTATGTATAATTTATGTTAAAAAAATAAAGAAACATTTTAGTTAAATTTATCTTTTTTGTATAGATAAATTTTTATGATGAAACAGGAATTCCCACCATATTGGAATTCAAATATTTAAATAAGGAAAGTGTAATTCCTTGTGCAAAGGAATTAATGGAGATTTAATTTAAATTTTAAGAGAATAATTTAATTAAATTTATCTTTTACTAAGTTTAAATGTTAAAAGAGGAATTCCCATTACATTTGGAATTCCATGATTGGATGAAAAAAAAAAAGAATTTCTTATCGTATTGGAATTATGGGATAATTCATTTAATTTCAAAGATGAAATTTTTAGATAAATTTATTTATCTATGAGAAATATTTAAATGTCAAGAGAGGAATTCTTACGACAATTGAAATAGTTGGGCAAATGGGAACTCTTTTCCCTGGTACCCGGGACAAAACCTAATCAAATTCCAAATTGGATCCCATCACTACAATGGTTGGGCGGTTGGCTAACCCATGGTACTAGGCTGGACTGATGGATCCGTAAAATGATACTCCTTTCTGTTATTACGATAGATGAAGTAAATCCCGGATAGTAATTGTTCTATGGATAAGAATCAACAGCTGTGCCTCTTGATGGGGGGACAAAAGCGTTGATATCTATGATCCGAGTGCAAGTTTCTTCCTTGATTTGGCCGAGTATCTTTATAGGTGCGGTCGGATCAGTTTGGTCAGTAATGATCTCGACTATGTTAGAGTAAAATTTTATCCTGGAGGAATCGCCTATGCTTTTCGGGCAAGAGAAGTTTTTCCGAGTTCGGTTTTGGAAAAACCGAGGAATTAGTCACCTGTCCGGATATCTATGGGGCGAGGCCCTGAGTGTGGGACCCTGTCCCACGCAAGATGTGCTACTTCCACTGCTAGCACCCCGAATTCGTTGCACGTTGGGGATAGGGATCTTAGAGAGAGAGAGAGAGAGAGAGAGAGAGAGAGAGAGAGACTTAGCAGAGTGAGAGTGTGAGAAGCTCCAAGCTGAGTTGAGTTTTGAGTGTCCCCATGATCACTCTAGAGTTGGTGTTCAAATCCAAAATCTTTGGCAGGTGACTACATGTCTCCCACGGTATTGCCTGACTGGTCTGTTACCCCAGTCTACTATCTTGCCATTCCTTTGAGAGGAAAATTAGTGAGAAAAGAAGTACTAATTATTGAACTTTTATAGATGGCTATGAATTTCACAAGCCCTCATGTGGGAAGAATCAATAGGAGAGAGTCTTTGGATACATATAAGAAGACCATATTGACGGGCCTGATCTTTGAAATCTTCTTCGATGATAAAATGGTTCTAGATGGCATTATGTACAACTTGGACTATTGCTACCTTTTATGAAATCCAAATTGAAGGAATTGGGTCTATGGAGAATGGAAAATATCTTGGGGAAAGACTTCCATGGCGAGTTCATTGTGTAGTTTATCCACCGGGTATCTTAGGCCACTGGTGTCTCCACACTTCAGTGGGGGAGCCACACTTACTACATCCACCTTAATAAAGCATTAATTTCATACACTTTCTAGCTCGTGATGGTGTATCAACTACTGAACTCTCAAGCTTATATCTTTGAAAACATCTTCCGATCCACAACTGATGGTGTAACAACATTAAATAGTAATGGAATACTATACGAGGACATTACAAATGACATGCTCTCCATCAGCTACACATCCATCCCCCTCTTCATCTAGGTGAGAGGGTTTGAGAGAAAAAACAAGATCCTTAAAAACATTTTTTGGGTCATTCTAAATGGCAAAGTTTATTATTGATCAGCTACTATCATTAGCAAGGAGATTGAATCATACAACACAAATAACCACATGCAAGTATACAATTACAAAAAATCACAATCAAAAGGAGAAATCCTTAAGAACATAGCTAGCAGATTAGAAAGGTTTACTGACTCACATGGAAATTGAAAAGAATTACGTGAGATATGAGAAAAAATCAGGATCCAATGTTAGTCCATGGTCAGGCAAGTTCAGGATAGATATAGGTACACATGTATCACACAAAGGGAAGGAAAAGATAGATCAACCTTTTGTGCCTAATCTATCAGCAGGTCAGTCATATGTGGATGGTAACTCTAGCGGCTCTGAGCAGAGCCTTGATGAGGAGCTTGGCATTCCATCTTAGATTGGTTACTCTTGGTGTAAGGAGAACCAGGGCTGTTTTGAGGACACCTGGCAATGATCCAGTTGTACATAGGTCTATAAGGGTTAGGTACCCTGTTGAGATAGGTTAAGATATGATGGATATACAACCTATCATTATGCTTACATTGTTAAAGTAATACAGGAAATGGAGGCCCACTTGTTTGAGCAGGCACTTAGGAATAAGAAATGGGAAGATTCCATGAATGAGGAGATGGCAGCATTGGATGCAAATGCAACATGGGAGTTAGTGCCTTTGTCTAAGAAAAAGAAGGCAATTGGATGTAAGTGGGTGTATAAAGTCAAGCATAATGTCGATGTCTTAGTGAGTAGGTAGGCAATATTGGTTGCCAAAGGCTATGCGCAGACTTATGGCATTGACTATGAAGAGACATTCAGTCCGGTTGCAAGAAGAATGGAAACTGTGAGAGCTGTCATTACTATGGATGCAACAAAGGGTTGGTATTTACATCAGATGGATGTAAAAATGCCTTCTTGTATGGTGATTCACAAGAAGAAGTATACATGATGCAGTCACCAGGTTATGAGAGTAATGCACGTCAGATTTTGTGTACAGGTTTCGAAAAGCCTTGTATGGCTTGAAGCAGGAACCCAGAGCACGGTCAAACAAGATCGAGGAACAAGATCGAGGAGTATGCCAATGGATTTCAAATATCCAATGCAGATTTTACACTATGTGAAAAAGACAGACAGAGGGATCTTACTACTAGTCATCTATGTGGATGACTTGATTATCACTGGTGATAGTGATGCTGACATACATGATGTCAAGAGGCTTTTGAAGCAGAAGTTTGAGATGAAGGATTTGGGTGAGCTGCGGTATTTCTTGGGTATGAGGTAGTATGGTTTGTACATGTTGTCCAAGTATGGTATGACAGGTTGTAAGCCTATGTAAGATTCCTCTCTCCAGCTTTTGAGTTGTAAAGGTGTAAGAACCTCCCCTTCTGTTCTTAAAATTATTCCCCTGAGCTCTGAAATAGAAGAAAGATTTTGTTTTACCCTGTTTTTGGCCTAGAGAGAGATAATCCAAAATTGAGATATCTTTGGATATAAAAATCCTCCTAGTGTCTAAAATGGATTCCCCTAAAATAGAAGTTCAAAATGAACTTTCCAAGGTGCATTAGGAATTAATTGAAAATGTGTATAAAGGACCTTAGCCTAAGGGTCTACATTTTCAGAAATTTTTGGATTATGGTCCGATTAAGGTTCCAATGGGCCAATTGGAATAATCCAAGTGTTGGGATGAGATAAATCCAAAAGAATAAAAGAAAATACCCAAAAATAAGTAAATGCTCACATAAGATGAAGAGTTGACTGAGTACAAGGTTTATTAGTTAAAAATTATGATATATTACTAAAAAAATGAGATATTTTAGAATAATGATGCATTTTTGACACCTTGGTAAAGGGGGACTCTTGAGTTGGACACCTCTTTCACATGTGTGGAAAGGTTTTAATTCAAAAAAATTGTGATATTTTTATCTCTCTCTAACCAAATCAAAAAAGGAGTCGAACTGGTCCAAATCTTGTCCAAACTGAGTCAAACTGAACCTAGAAAATTCCAAAACCCAGTTGGACTTGGTTAGTGGTCTCTCTCACCTATAAATAGACCCTCAGTCTTTTGTAAAAAAATATTGGAGCTATACTATGCTAGTATTATATTAAAATAATCATATTTTCTATTATCCCTTAAATTTTTCTCTCTTGGGAGCTTGTAGCTCTCTCTCTCTCTACAACAACTCTTGGAGTTGCTCTTCTCCTCTTGGTGGATCAATTGATTGGTCGGGGGCTTCACTGCTAATAGAGAATCAAGAAATCAAATTTTATGGTTTTTTCCAATTTATCTCAATGACTTTCTTCTTCTCAACCCCTCTCAAGCTTGAGAAGCTTTCTAAATAATTGTTTTAATTCAAATCAAGCTTCCCTTAAAGTCTTAATGCTTAATTAAGAGAAAGGTAATCTTTATGCTTATTTGTAATGCTTTCTTTAAGTAAATCTCTCTCTCTAAAAGAATAGCCACCTTTATGGCTAAATCCCTTGAAAAAGGATGCTTCTCAATGATAGTCTCTTAATTCAAAGCTAAACTCTAGGCTTGATAAGCTAGAGATTAAGAAAATGGTATTTTTATGATTTTGTGTTAACAAAATAATGGTTATTCTTTTAGATTATTTATAAGTAGTTAAAAACTACTTCGATTGATTCTAAATGAGAAATAGATTATCCTATCAATTTGGGAAAAGAGAAATAATGGAATTAGCTTAATCTAGTGGGATAATTATAATTAAGTTTATGATTATGGTTAAAATTATGATTTAAATTCATAGTTTGATTTTAAGCATAAAGGAGAAACTATTATGATATTTTCATTACAAGCTTTTACTCTTTTAAGAAAAATTGAAAATTATCAGTAATAGCAGAGCGAAGCTATGGCAAAATTTTCATAAAATAATACATATCTTATTTTTATGCATAAAGCTAAAAGAGGACTTCCTACCATATTCTAGGATTAGACATCCTATGCAAAAAGAATGATTTTCATCATATTCATAAGAAATGTTTTTTTGGTAATTATACATAATTAATTGATTATGAGAAAAGAGTAAATTTTGGTAAATTTATTTTTATACAAAAAGAGGAATTCCCATGATGTTTGAGATCTAAGTAATTAAATGGTAAAAGAGGAATTTTTGGTAAATTTATTTTATGCAAAAAGAGGAATTCCCATGATAATTGAGATCCAAGAAATTAAATAGTAAAAGAGGAATTTTTGGCATAATTCAAATTATGAGTATTTATCAAAAGTGGAATTTCGAGTATTATTATTTTTATTGGAAAATATGGGTAGAATTGATTTTTGTAAATCCCATGAATCTTTTGCTCGAAAAGAAGAATATATTGAATATATTTTAATTGAGAAATTTGAGAAAGAATATGAAAATATCCATCGAGAAAACTTGGATAATTCTTATTGAGAGAATAAGGATTTTTTTGTACGACACTCTCTACAAGAAGATGAAGCTACATACAAGTAAAAATACTCAATAACTAAATGTAGGAGACTACAAAATAATAGCATGGAAAATTAGATCATAAAGTTTTCTACCTGCTCTTTTCTTCATTGCAGTTTCCTCCTCGTGAAGTTGTGGCTTGTTCTCCCCTATTATAGCCTCCTCATTAATGTGCTCATGATCTACATCTTCTTGTTCATTTTCTTGGTGGGCTATCATATTTTCAATGAAGACTTCATACAAAAGTTCAAATATGAAGAACACTAGGAGATGCAAATAATGGGTGGAAAAAGAAATGGAGGTCTACGGATATGACACTCACTTGCATGCAAGTCATCTTCCTTTGAATGTCGTTTTCCTATTAGGTAATCCACCCACCAAGGACAAACAATGAGTTCCCATCATTGAGAAATACCAAAGTCCTTAAATCTAGGTGAGTATATGCTCTCATCACTATGAAGATTAGCCCAAGCTCTCACGATATGAGGCATCACATGGAAAATTTTGTCCCTGCACAACACCCTCATCCACCTACCATGGGTAGGAATGTGATCATGAGTAACACAATTTATTCTTTTTTATCAAAAATAAATTTTTGTATATATGAGAAATACCTATAAACCAGTCGAAGTGTCGATTTGTCTAGTTTAGGTTGCTTGTTTGCTCCACAAACACTCCTCATGTCCTTCCATAGATCAGGGAAGGCATCACACATATGTAATCGCTTTTTGTCCTTGTAGAAGGTCTCAAATGTAGTAGGCAATGGAAGATCATGTTGCACATGTAGTTCTTCCACAAGTGTCTTCCTACATCAAGCATAAATCCCCAATATGTCTCTTTCTTCATGTACAAACTGAACCTATTAGCATCACTAAGTTGAAGAGCAAGATCCTCCATTCCATGCATCTCCTTGGCCACTTCCTTGTTGCCTGCTCCCTTGCCATTTTTCTTCTTGTCATCTTTCTTAGTGGTGATCAAGACATGGAGCATCTCTTTTTTGCTGATCAAGATATGGATATTTTTAATACAAAATCACATATAATTAGGCATACTAAACCAGAACAACACACATTCTTACCTCTCTCGGGAGATAAGTGAAGTACACAATATATGTAGCTTGTCCTTGGAAATAAGAGCATCACTCTTTTTCCAATCGTAAGAAAAGAGCAACTTGAAGAAACCAGTGCCATTTGCTGGATTGGAGATTGGGGCCATCTTGTAAGCACGATCCCTAAATTGAGTCTCTACTTCATCGCGAGCTTTGTTGTAGGATTTTGTGTACTCTTCTAGTGTCATTCGCTCTTTATCCAAATGAGTGGTGGCTTTTTGCATAGCAGTTGTAAATTCTTCTTGTAAAAACAATCATAATTAATCAAGAGAGTACTTAAGTATACATAACAATGTCCCTTTGATCAATAGCAATAGACACCATATACCTTCCAAACAAGTTGTGCAACGCTAAAGAATTATACCATGGGTTGCTGTTTAACTTCTTCTCTAAGGCCATTTCAATCTCCACCCATTTCTTTTCCTCATCCGTCATCAAGAGGTGGAGTAGAAATGTCTTATTGGCAATTCCAAACTTTTGGAATAAGAACACCTCATGAAAGGATGCATGCTGAATGTGAGCTCCACTAAGCCTAACGAGCAAATTCATAAATAGAAAATCTTAATACTTAAACAATCACTCACCCAAGTTCAAAAAATATATATATACAATTGAATAACTTACTCATTTGTAGCTTTAAGTGCAAGGAGCAGCTCTCCTTCCCTTTGACGATCTACATTGATGAATAAGCACCTCACCCTGACTTGATGAGATGGATAGTGGGTATACTGTTGTTAAAACCCTAAGATCTCTCTAGATAATTGTTATGCATAAAACATGTATAAATCAGGCATAAACTCAACCACCCAACCACCCCCAAGCCCAAGGGATGCACACATGAAATATAATGAAATACATCATACCTCTACCTTGATGTTCCATACCATCAAGAGGTATAACTCCAATCCAATAGCATGTAGCTATAGTGTGAAATGGTGAGTGAGTAGATATGATCCTCTACACAAGAGAGCATAACATAGCCTTGGCCTCACAAGCCCAAGCCTCCAAGCCTCCAAGCCTCCCTTGAGTGCACCCCATGCCCCTATTATATAGGAGGGCCCTCAAGTGACTCTTGACTCTCCATTTCCCATGTGTGACCCTTGGATGCCTGACCCTAACCTTAATCCTTAAGGTTAGTCCTAACCCATGCTCCACTAGAGCTTGTTCCCATGCTCCCATGCTCTCAGAAGCCTAATGTGGGTTAGCCTCCTAGTATATGCACACATAATGTGCATTAACATACTTCCCCTCTCTCAAAACATTGCACTCTTGCAATGAAAAAAAGGAGAACTGCACTGAACAATATCAACCGACTCCCAAGTCGAAACCTCTATTTCCCTATCTTTCCACCTAATTTTAACCTCAAGGATTAGTCATTTTTTCGAAATTTAAAATAACCTTTTATCTAATTTTCCACTGATTTTCAAGAATTTTTTGAAATTTTTAATTAACCCCGAACGCATTTAGAATACGAACGGTCAAAAAATTTTGGAATTTTTTGAAATTTTTAATTAACCCTGAACGCATTTAGAATACGAACGGTCAAAAAATTTTGGAATTCCAACACTTTTCCCGGAATACGGAAAGCCAAAAGTTTTGGGAAAATGAATTGAAAAAAAATCAGAACGTGAAAGGTCAAAAGTTTCTGGAATAGGGAAGGTCAAAAGGTTTCCCGTCTCGGGGCTGCAGAGCGGAAAGCCAAAAGGTTTCCCGTCGGGAGTGCGACGAAAAGCCAAAGGTTTTCCGGAAGATGAAAAGCCAAAAAAAATTAAGAGAAAAAAAATTTAGAAATTTCTAGAGATTTTTTTCTCAAATCCCATAATTTCTCATAAATTTTAGGCTTTTTCAAGCTTTTTTTTCAAAACATTTTGAGAAGCTAAAAAAAAACTCATTAAAAAAATAAAAATAATAAGCTTTATTAAGCTTTGGTGGGTTTTGATTTTTTTTTCGGGGGGGGGGGGGGATTTTTACGCGGCTAGCCCCCCCCTCCCCATGTTGTGCCTGTTGAAGATGATGACGGAGATGGAATCCTCTCTCTCCCCTCTCCCCTCTCCCCTCTCTCCTCCCTCTCCCCTCCCCCCTCTCCCCTCCCTCTCCCTCTCTCCTCTCCTTCTCCATCCAATACACCTTCCTCCTCTCCCCTCTCTCCTCTATTAACGAGGAGATTAACTTTAATCTTTTGATTAAAGTTTTTAATTAAACTTTACTTAATCATAATTGGCATTAATTATGATTAATGTTTAATTTTAAAAAAATCATTTAAGAGAAATTCTCACGGAAAAAGAAAGGAAAAATTAGTATTGAGAGGCGGAGAGGATCCCATGCACATGGGAGAGCATTTTATGCATCAACATGCTGCCCCCTACTGAACTTTAGCAGAAAATTGGGAGAAATTTAATCGCACACCTGCGGAAAAATCCGTAAAAAAAAATATATTTTTAACCATAAAAATGCTCAAATAATTCCTAAAAAATTAGAAAAAAAATTCTAAAAATTTTAGAAATTTAGGGAATTCATTCTACCAAAAATATCCATAATAAAATATGTGGTATTTTTATAAAAATTTCCATTAATGCTTATTTTAAACCATAAAAAATAGAAAAAAATAGCATTCAACTCATGAAATTTTCCCGCAACGTCGATTCATCCATTGAATTGTAGTAACACACATTTCAATTGCCATATCGATGATCCACGTACAAATCATCAACACAAATCAATAAAATGATATTTTTATTAGTAAATATTAAAATTTACCTTTAAAAAATCAACAACAACAATTAACTAGAGATTGCTCTAATACCACTGTTAAAACCCTAAGATCTCTCTAGATAATTGTTATGCATAAACATGCATAAATCAGGCATAAACTCAACCACCCAACCACCCCTGAGCCCAAGGGATGCACACATGAAATATAATGAAATACATCATATCTCTACCTTGATGTCCCATACCATCAAGAGGTATAGCTCCAATCCAATAGCATGTAGCTATAATGTGAAATGGTGAGTGAGTAGATATGATCCTCTACACAAGAGAGCATAACATAGGCCTGGCCTCACAAGCCCAAGCCTCCAAGCCTCCCTTGAGTGTGCCCCATACCCCTATTATAGGAGGGCCCTCAAGTGACTCTTGACTCTCCATTTCCCATGTGTGACCCTTGGATGCCTGACCCTAACCTCCTTAACCCTTAAGGTTAGTCCTAACCTATGCTCCACTAGAGCTTCTTCCCATGCTTCCATGCTCACAAGCCTAATGTGGGTTAGCCTCTCAGTATATGCACACATAATGTGCATATAACAATTGTGTATATAGGAAAGAAATAACAACTATCTCATTGACATTTGGACATTGTAACATGAAAGAACACAACATTCAATATGCTACATACCTTCTTGGATGCGTGCATACCAAGCCTTCAATCTATGATTGCCATCCCATACTAAGAACGTTTTCCCTCGAAGATCTCCTCGCTCATCATTGAGCTCCGAATCAAACATGTTTGAGGTGAGTCCGAGTAGGACCCCATTCCTGATGATTGTCCAAGGTGACATGAAGAAAGTCAAGATTACTTGGCCTTTGCAAAGAAACCAAGAAACACGCAGAAGAGACCACATAGCCCTTTGCAAAGAAACCAAGAAACGGGCAGAAGAGACCACATAGCCCTTTGAGTCAAAGCTTGACTTTAGGTCGTCTACTTCGTTTAACATTGTACAAATAGCTTCATTAGGCACAAGCCTACAGAGTGGTATAAGAGGAGGCTCTGTGTGGTACATTGCCTACTGAAATTGTGTAAATATGTCTTGCAAAAATTCCAATTGGATCTCCTTGCCAAGACTCTGATGATGGCTCTCCTTTACAACTTCTTGACCCTCACCTTGTGTTCATCTTTCAACAGTATCATATGATTGGATGGGCTATCTCAATTTCATCAACTAAAGTAGGGTCGGGATTAGTTGATACTAAAAGCATCTCCTGTGTTGATCTAACTCTAGATGTACACTCCTCATTCACATTGTACCAGTATGTCTAGAATGGAGGCTATAATCCCTTATAGCTATTACAAAAAAACAAAAGTAAATTAATGTCTTCATGATTGAATAAGATTCAAATGAGATAATTTACCTTTTAATTTTGTCTTCTTTTTCGGTCTTATACTCCTTTTGATCTCATTGCCTTTCAAATTAATGTAGAAGGGTACATGCCTGAGAATGAAGGACATAAATACTAGAGCGTCATAAACCAATAAAAAAGCATGCGATAGATGAAAAACTCATATCAACTACTATGTAAATACAATAGACTACTGCAATCAAAGACCACTACAATATGAATCAAAGAGATCTTTTGTAAGCAAAAGAAAGTACAATATGTTGCATGTCCCTGAAGCTAAAGAGCATGCTGTTAGGGATCTCTTTAGCCTTTCTCTTGCCTAAGAAAACAAGCATCCCACCAGCCCTATTTTCTTCATCATATTCACTGCCACAGTGAAAAAAACGGGGCGACGCTACACAATGAAAAAAATGGGCCGAGGGGAGTCCCTATGTCAATCTTCCATTGTAGAAAAAATGAAGCAAAGGGAGTCCCACTGTCCCCACCAGTCCCCCAACTTCCATAGTAAAGAAAAGGGGCCCTTCGAGCCCCTCCACCATCTACGCTATCGTTCTCGCAGATGGAGGAAGGGCTTGAAGGGCCCCTGTTTTCTACATCATATTCATTGCCACATAGTGAAAAAAAATGGATCTCTTTGTGCCGCCCTGACATCATTCAAGTCTTCCTCCCCCTGTGAGATCGAAGAACCCTAATGTATAGTTGCTCTTGCGTGAGAAAACATGCATCTCACCAACCCTTCATGCTCCTCCACCATTTACACTGGAGGGGCTCAAAGGGCTCCTATTTTATTCACCATATTCATGCCACATAGGAAAAAAAATGGGGCACGCTACACAGTGAAACAAACGGGCCGAGGGGAGAGAGTCCATACGTCAAACATCCACTATAGAAAAAAACCAAGCAAAGGGAGTCCCACCATCTACCAGCCCCCAACTTCCATACTAAAAAAAAAAGAGACAATTTTAGCCCTCCACCTTCTGTGCTAGCGCAGATGGATGAGAAGCTCGCAGTGCCTCTTTTTTTAAAATGTGGTTATATGCAAAACCATGCAAAAGGGGGTCCCACCATCTAACAACCCCCAACTTCCATAGTAAAAAAAAGGCACTTCAAGCTCCTCCACCATCTGCACTAGTGCAGATGGAGGAGAAGCTTGAAGTGCCTCTCTTTTTTTAAAAAAAGTGGTGGCATGCAAAACCATGCGCAAAAGAGAGAGAGAGAGAGAGAGAGAGAGAGAGAGAGAGAGAGAGAGAGATACCTCATTCCAATGTCGTGCGTTACCTTCTTTGTGCGTGCGTCGTTTCTGCGCAGCCTCCTTCCTCCTCAGAACGTATGTGTGGTGCCCTAGGATAGATAAGGTTATATGTTATATATTATATGTAAGATTTAAGATAATAATATTATTATACACTAAATTTATTTATATAATAAATAAAGGTTCTAAGTTTTAACTATATTATTAGTGTATAATATATTATTTTAATATGAAATATTTAACATAATATTATTATTATACATAATAATAAATAATATTATTATACACTAAATTAATAATCTAAACAAAGTTGTATAGTCCCAATAATTAAAAATAGTTGTAATATATTATAATATTTTAATTTTATATATACCTATATATTATATTATTTTAATATATGACATAAGTCTTGATAATATAATATATAACATAAATCTCAATAATATAATCTTGAGTATATAAATAATAATGCTCATAATATTATGATTATACACTATAATATTATTATTATACATAATGTTCTTTTATATAATATATAACCCAAATAAAGGTTGCTATCCTCAATATTATAATATTTTATAAAATCTTGATATTATAATATATAACATAAATCTTAATAATATAATATTGAGTATATTAATAATAATTTTCATATAAATTATTAAAAAAACATGTAAATTCTCTAATTTATTCACTAATTGCTCTTTTAAGAGCACACAAAATGGAAGTACGAGGAAAGAAAAATACAATATCCCCATCTCTCTCTTATATTATTACCCTAGAGAATGTGTAAGATATTCAAACCATTCTTCAAGTTGGCAAGGCAACCATCTTTAAGATAGCCAATTCTCATGATTATTGTGTAAAACTTGTAAGAATCACTCCCAATACCTCTTTCAATGGAAAAGGAAAATTCGTTTTGATTCTTAGTCATTTACACACAATGATATTTAATATGTCTTTTAGTATTTAGAACTCCCTCTATTCTCTGTGTTTCTCTCTCACACTAAACTTCATTCACTTCAAAATCGCTCTAGTGGAGTTGGAGTTATAATGGAGGTCACAACAACAATGAGTGGGTGGTAGGAGATGCATCAACATTCTTGTCAAGCTGCTCAATTCAACTAGTTCAAGATAGAGTGATTGTAAGCCATCAATATTTGGTGAAATTTCATCAATCTCTATTTGATTTCGAAAGCTTTAATGCTCTAATATGTGACGGTGGCGGTGGTAATGGTGAGGGCTGGCAATCAACATTATGTGATCGATTCATCATTGACTTTGAAGTATGTTGTGCTTCTGAAAAAGAAGTTATTAGATGAAGCTATCAACAATGTCATTGATTTGGAGAGTCAAGGCCCATCATCCTCAATTATTCTAGAAGCTCACATTTGGGTATCAACCTCTTCTCCTGCTGGATTTGTTGACTTGGAGTCTTCTGACAATGAAGTAGAGGTCTCACAAAGAATTATCCCTTTCCTATTGGATACTCATTAAAGAAATGTGATGAAGACACACATTACTAATATAAACAGGAGGCTAAATGCGATAGAAACTGCTTGACAATACAATGGGAATATTATCATGGAATTCCTACCAACATATGGGAAGGTGAAAACAACTCATGGCATGGAACAAAAGTTTGATGGCACTTATGGATAAGAACTATAACAACAAACATGTCAATTGATTGCATTGTAAGATTAAGCCACTGCATTGGCTCCATCAAGTGCCACAAAGTTTCCTTCCCTTCCTATGTAAGTAATAAGATGTCAATTGATTGCATTGTAAGATTAAGCCACTGCATTGTAAGATTAAGCCACTGCATTGGTTCCATCAAGTGCCGTAGAGTCACCTTCCCTTCCTATGTAAGTAATAAGATGTACAACAATGCTTTCTTCAAAGGTTCTCTACAAAGAAAATGTGCTCTTGGACTTATGAGAAGAGGGAAGGAATAAAATTGTGTGTCACTTTTGTTAAAAGCCTTCTCATTGTGTTGCCACTTGCAACTGTCAAGTATATTATGTTTTTCTTGCCTCAAACACTATGACTAGGTTAATGGTGCATGTTGGTGACTATTTCGATCAGGTACAACTTGGCACTTCTAAGAGCAGAATAGACAGAACTAGACAACTACTTGCAGATGTTCTTTTAGTTGACAAGAATGCAGGACGACGAAGAAAGGTGCAGATGAATGTCATAAATGTTGAGAAAACGTGATGCTCATGCTAGATCAAGTGTGTGGACAGGAGAGACACAAAATACAAGAATAATATCTTGCTTATTAAGTTGTTTATGAATACAACTAGGCCTTGCTCTCATACAAAATGCCTCATGGCCTCACCTTTAAATAGGTGAACAAGTGGACCTCAAGTCCATTCACACTCACACCCTTCTCTCACCCTTCTACATAACCTTAGTCTCTTAATACCCCCCCTCAGTAGTCCAACTATGGAAGGATGGAATAGGTGGTATTGGACATAGGTTGCCTTTATAACATTAGGCATACAAGGTTTGGAATATAGGTGTGGTTATCTAGGATTTACAAATGTGTTCCTAGAGCCTTAGATGCTAATACAATGTTGCCATCTAAGTCTTTATTTGTTTGTCGATGAAGATGTACACCTCGATGATGGTGCACCCCACTCTTTGTGTTTTCTTGACTTCTTGTAGTAGATGACATGCTTTAGACATACATGCCATTGCTTCCACCATATGCTTTCCACCTTGACCATTCTCACACAATGATCATAAGCAGGCTGTCACCATTGCTTAAGTGGTTTGCTTTTAGATGGACCTCCAACATGCTTTATGCTTCCATGTATGATATTCTCCTCCATGAGTAATGAGGTAGATTTAAATGGGGAATAGAAAGGGAGGGTCTTACCACTTGCCTTATGCATTGGTCAAGGGTAGTGTCTACTCCTCCACAATTACAACAAGTTTTGTGCATGTTAGTTAAATGATACCCTTTAGGGTTTGAAGTTACAAGCTTAATTAGTAATTGGTTGAGGTAAATACTCAAACAAATAAGGTTAATCATCTTTGGCTCAAGAAGGAGAGGACATGGCTCATAATGTTGCCAATGCCTCTTACAAAAGTAATGCCAAAAAATGCTTAAAATCATGACAACCAACAAGGTAGAGCATTTAGGGATTCTATGCTCAACCTTACAACTCATCTTATACGATGAAAAAGCAGAATATGCAGCGGAATGAAGTGCCTTGGGCTTAGGAAACGAGAACATATGGCTTATGGCATGCCTATGCCTCTTACAAACAAGGGCCTCAAGGGTAATACACATAAACATTGAAGATGAACACTTAGTGTACATGTGTTCAACTATAAGACCACTCAAAAATCTGAGTTTGATGATGAAAAAACCAGAATTCTTCAACCTCTTTAGCTTATGAGGTGAAGACAATTGGTTCATGGTTGCACCATTTCTCTTTGGAAGAAGCGGTTGATGATGAAGACTTGAATGTGGCACTTATGGTGTGTGCCCGGCCTCCATGTTGATGAAGAAGAGCCTTTTTAATGTAAATGACCTCCTCCTTTGATGGTTAAGACCACCTTAGTGTTTAGCAACACTTTAGTTGATGATTAATATCACCATTAGTGTGTATAAAACACAATTAGTGCTAAAAAGTACAGTTTTAGTGTCAAATGACACTTATTTTGGTGATTAACTCACTATTAGTGTTTAATAACACTATTAGTGTTTAAGTACACTTTAAAAATAACCTTCCTTTGCTGGATTTACAGCTTAATTAGTGTTAAACAATACAATTAGTGCTTAAAAGCACACTTTGAATCACTTTGAAAGCTTAAAAACTTGATGTTGAAGCTTGACGAGCATGAGGTTTATGGCTACCTCATATGAATGAGAACTCTTCAAAAACAAGAGAGGAACTCAGCAACTAAGCATTCACAACACCATTTGAGTGAGTAAAGCAAGGGGGTAGTTGATATGAGCAAGAAAAATCACCAAAAATCAAGCTTTAATGGAAGCTTGAAGGTGAAGATGAAAAAAGGCGCCTGGTTTTTTTCGTGTAGCCGTCGTGTTGCTGCATTGTTGGAGCTCAAATTAGAGCTATAGGTCCTCCTCTCATGGGCCTACACAAGCCTTAAGCTTGTGCATGCTATAATACACTGTAGAGGGCGAATCGATGTATGACCACGCCTGCAGCTCAGAACGGCGCCGGTTTACTACAGTCGGAATGCCGCCGAGTTGAGAGGAGATTTTCAACAATTAGCAGTACGAATGTGAATGCCCACGACTCTTCTACAAGTTTCTTGAAGAAATCTTGGCGAGTTAAGGCTTCTACATGCTGCTGGAAGGCCCCCCACACAAGAAAGATGAGGAAAAAGATATTTTTGACCTAATCTACACCACAAGTGGTTCAAATCACCTAGGCTCTAGATACCATGATGAGAAAACGTGGTGCTCATGCTAGATCAAGTGTGTGGAGAGGAGAGACTCACAAAATACAAGAATAATATCTTGCTTATTAAGTTGTTTATGAATACAACTAGGCCTTGCTCTCATACAAAATGCCTCATGGCCTCACCTTTAAATAGGTGAACAAGTGGACCTCAAGTCCATTCACACTCACACCCTTCTCTCACCCTTCTCTCACCCTTCTACATAACCTAAGTCTCTTAATAATAAAGGTTTTCAAGTCCATTCACACCCTTCTCTCACCCTTCTACATAACCTTAGTCTCTTAATAATAAAGGTTCTCTTGACAACATCTTTGTTGATTAACACCATATTAGTGAATTTGGGAATTTCCCAATTTTCATTTTTGAATACTTAAAAAAGGGGACATGGATAACATGTTTGTAAGTTTCTCAAAATCCTATCATATGACCTATCGTTGGAAAGCGCTTGAAAAATAGAATCTAAAGAGCTATCAAGCGCTCATTTTGGACTCGTGGTGTTCAAGTTATGGTTAATCCAAACTTTTGACCACGTGTCCCAAACTTGTGGGAAATTCCCATATTCCCCAATATGGTGTTGATTGGATGAGAGGGAAGATGAGATAGGAACTATTCCACTTGGAGATGCCAAACTTTCAAATTTCCTTGAAGAGCTATCCCTCTTGGTTGAGAATCAAAGGTGAGACTTAAATAATAATTCACTCAAGCTTTTGTTCTAGCTAGATATTTTATTGTTCCATGAAAATATATTCATTTTCATCCTCAGGTTCAGGAGAATAGTTGCAAAGGAGAAGAAATAAAAAATGCCAATGGAAGAAGGCTATGATAGCCTATTGGCCCTTTCTTTTTTCCATGGAAGCCGATTCCTAGGACAAGGGTTTCTAGACGAAAGATGTTTTGTATTCAAGATGTCTACAAAGGGACCTGCCTCTGGTGTAGATCTTGTAAATAGGATGATAAGAGATGGAAATGGTGACCTCAACATCTATGGCTTCATGGAAGATGAGGCACAGGCAAATTGGAGAGCATTGAGAGTAGTATATAAATTTATAATGGAGAACCTGAAATGATTATGGATGGTAGAGAAAGGTCATGTTTGTTCCATTGGGAACAAAGTCTACCAACATACCAAGAAGTACATAAAGAAGGCTTTGCATGAAGAAAATATCTCCATGTAAGAAGAATGGAGAACTTGCAAAACCAAAGATGAGGCCTTTCCTAAATGCAAGTGATAAGGAAATGGTGGAGAGGAGGAGAAGCTCAAGACAAAAAGAGAATTTCAGTACTGGATAGTTGGTTGTGTTGGTAGGGTGTGAGGATACCCCACTGGGGGAATCTCATGTCTTTCGTGATTTTCATTGGGTAGAATCTTCTTGATTTTCATTGGATATAAATTCAATTTTCTATGTTTACATGTATTTTCTTAATTACTATTTTGTTCAGGTGAAAAAAAACCCACTGGACGAGGCACACACTCCAAGAACAAATCTAGCTGAGAGTATGCATGGAAGTTGGTTAGCTGGAGAGGGAAACAAGCAAAAGATGCCCTTATATGATGCATCTGTATATGTTATGGCAAATGCTTTATCGCAAAGTGCAAAACAATATGTTTATATGAATGGAAAGCATGTGGGAGATGGTCCTAGTTCAGAGGCCTTGATAACTAGAGCAATTGCTAGGAGTACACCAAGCCCACCACAATTGCTAGGAGTACACCAAGCCCACCACATGTGAGTCGTATTGTTCACAATGCAATTGTAGGGAGTCCAATGTAAAGGAAGATCAGCTTTGAATTTGGAGCTACAGGAGGATAGTAGACCCATGGAACAATTCCACAGCAACAAACAGTTCCATAGCAACAATCAAATAGAAATGCCTCATTGGGCATAGTTGAAAAACCTGTGCACAAGACTTTTTGGGCTATATATAGGACTCCAATGAACTCTAAATTAAAATGTATGGGTTGGGTGGAAGGTAAGGTAAAGTGTAATCGTTACATCCAAAGTTCAACAAAAGGTGTAGTGGCTCCTTGTTTCTACTCTGAGAGAAGACACCCAGGTGCAGGAGAAAAGAAAGCTCAAATGATGTACTTTTTCAATGATGATGTCACATACACTTGGCATCCTGATCGCAACATCATGCATGTTCCTAAGCTTCCAAGCATTTGGATCGTAGAGGAGGGCACAAGCATCACCAAAGAGGAGATAAAAGTGCTTATGCAAGCAAGGTTTAGGCTTCAAACAGAATTTGATAAACAGTGTGGGAGTTCAATTATGCAAGCAAAAGTTGAGGGCACCTCCACAGCACAACCAAGAGAGGCGTGTCCAATATGCATGCAGAATTTGAGAATGCATGTGTTGGATAGGTGTCATCTCCAGATGGTGTCATGCTAGATGCACACTCTTTAGCCTTTAGGTATTTTTGGGATTTATAGCATTCATTTCCATTTTTTCCTATTTACACACATTTTTGGGTGGAGGAAAGGGTGGAGGAACATTCCTATATATATGAGGCATTGTAGTTCATTTCTAATCAAGTTGGCTAGTGGTTCATTGATGAGTTCTTGAGTACATTGTCTCTTCTCTCATCTCTTCCTTCTCACATGGTATCAGAGCAAGGTGATGGCACACATAGAGCCTCCTTATCCTTCTTCCTCTCTACCTCTAGACCTCTAGTTCTCTTCAACAACCCCGCTTTCAATTATGTGTTTTCATTCTTTGATTATCTGCTAAACGAATGCATTTTTGAGGATTGTGCCCACGAGACCTATTGGAATCATCGTGGTCTATAACTTTGCAGAAGAAAGTTTTCGCAAATTCCTCACTGTTTTTGAGTTATTCTTCACAGATTGCCTGCATGTAGAATTTCTGCTTGCGTTTTTTGTAGAAGCCCTTACTCATCATCCTTGCACTCATTCAATGATGCAAGAGGCTTCAAACTAGCCCCTTACCATCCTCTACAAGTGTGTTTTTAAAGCACTTCAATCCGAGTTCTACAACTCTACTTGCGGTGAAAACATTGCCAACTAGTTTCCCCTACATGCGGTAGCGTTTTTTTGGAGGCTTCTTGTGGAGAGATTATGTACATATGTGAAAGAAGTGTTGGCTACTATTTTGTAAGATTTCTCCCTCTAGCTTTTGAGATGTAAAGGTGTAAGAACCTCCCCTTCTGTCTCTTGTAATCATCCCCCCTCAAAAATAGAAAAAGATCTTGTTTTACCCAGTTTTGGTCTAGAGAGAGAAAATGTCTAGAGAGAGGTAACTCAAAATTGAGATATTTTTTGATACAAAAATTCTCCTGATATCTAAAATGAATTCCCCTGAAATAGAAGTTCGAAATGAACTTTCCAATGTGCATTAGGAATTAATTGAATATGTGTATAAGAGACCTTAGCCTAAGGGTCCACATTTTTAGAAAATTTTGGATTAAGGTCCAAATAAGGTTCAAAAGGGCCAATAAGATTAATCCAAGTATTGGGATGTCAAAAATGCAAAGAATAAAATAAAATACCCCAAAAATGAGTAAATGCTCACATAAGATGAAGAGTTGACTGAGGACAAGGTTTATTAGTTAAAAATTAAGGTATATTAGTAAAAAAATAGAATATTTTGATAAAATAATGCATTTTTGACAGCTCAGTAAGGAGGGAAAGCCACTTGAGGTAGAAGCCTTTTTTATCATCATTGCTTGACATTTTTAATTCAAAAAAATCAAGATATTTTATCTCTCCTCTCTCCTAGTGCAAACTCGATCAAAAAGGGGGCCAAATTGATCCAAATCTTGTCCGAATTGGGTCAAAGGCTCTAGAACCAAGTTGGGTCAAAGGCTCTAGAACCAAGTTGGACTTGGTTAGTGGCCTCCCTCACCTATAAATAGACCCTCATTTCTTTGTATTTTCATTTTTGAGCAATACCATGCTAGTATTATCTCTAAATTAGCATATTTCTATTATCCCTCTAATTTGCCTCTTCTCTTGAGAGCTTTGGAGCTTCTCTATTCTCCATCCTCTCTTGGAGATTACCCTCCCCCACTTTGTGGCCAAGGACTTGCTTGAGGGCTTCACTTCTAGCCAAAGAATCAAGCCAAATTCAAAGGTAAACCTAATTTAATGGTTTTTTTTTCAATTCTCTCAATGATTTTCTTCTTCTCAACCCCTCTAAAGCTTAAGAAGCTTTCAAAGTAATGGTTTTTTCTTCAATTCAAGCTTTCCAAAGATTCATAATGTCTAATTAGATTAATGTTAATCTTTATGCTTAATTATAATGTTTTCTTTAAGAAAATCTCTCTCTTGAAAAGATTAATCATCTTTATGCTTAATTATAATGTTTTCTTTAAGAAAATCTCTCTCTTGAAAAGATTAATCATCTTTATGGCTAGATCCTTGGTACAAGGATGATTCTTAATGATAATCTCTTTATCTTAATCTAAACTCTAAGCTTGATAAGCTAGAGAAAGAGATTAGTTATTTTTATGATTTTTAATCTAGAAAAAAGGATGATTAATTCTTTTAAACTTATTTATGATATAGAAAAATCATATTAACTTTTTCTAAATTGAAAGAGGGTTATGCTTAAATTTTTAGAAATGAGGAATGGTTATTTTAGATTAATCAAGAGAATTAATCATAATTATGCTTATAATTATGGTTATAATTATGATATGTATGCATAATTTAATTTCAGTCTAAAAGAGGAGTTCCTATCATATTTTCATTACAAGTATTCATTTTCAAATAGAAAATTGAACATTCCCAGTAATTGCAAAGCGAAGCTATGGTAAATTTTTTTTAATAATTTTAATAAAGCAAAAAGAGGAATTCCTATCATATTTTAGGCATAGATATTTTTATACTAAAAGTGGAGTTTTGAGCTTTATTCAATAGTCAAAAAATAAAGAAGGTTATGCACAAATTTTATAGAATCATTCAATGGATGTGAACAGATGTGAATGAAGTAGAAATGATGAGAATGGATGTGAATGAATGTAGGAATGCTGAGAATGGATGTAAATGAATGTAGGAATGATGAGAATGGATGTGAATGAGTGTAGGAGTTATGTGAATGGATGTGAATGAATGTAAGAATGATGAGAATAGATGTGAATGAATGTAGGAATGATGAGAACGGATGTGAATGCATGTAGGAATGATGAGAATGGATGTGAATGAATGTAGGAATGATGAGAATAGATGTGAATGGATGTGATATGATGTGAATGGATGTGAATGAATGTAGGAATGATGAGAAGGGATGTGGATGAATGTAGGAATGATGAGAATGGATATGAACGGATGTGAATGAATGTAGGAATGATGAGAATGGATGTGAATGAATGTGGGAATGATGAGAATGGATGTGAATGGATGTGATATGATGTGAATGGATGTGATATGATATGAATAGATGCGAATGGAGGTGAATGGATGTGATATGAATAGATGTGAATGGAGGTGAATAGATGTGAATGGATGTGATATGATGTGAATGGATGTGATATGATGTGAAAGGATGTAGGATGATGTGAATGTATGTGATTGGATATGGAAATGCTGTGGATGGATGTAGGACGATGTGAATGGATGTGATTGGCTATGAAAATGATGTGAATGGATGTGATTGGATATGGAAATGATGTGATTGGATATGGAAATGATGTGAATGGATGTAGGACGATGGGAATAGATATGAATGGATGTGGAATGATGCGGTGAGAAATGACGTGGAATAATGTGGAGTTTTTTGGAAACTGTAATTGTATATGAAACCTTTTTTTTAAGATTGTTTTATGTCAAGAATGCTGAGGGAGCATTCTGATTATCTTGTCGAATGAGGTCGTGAACCTAAGTGAAAAGGTTGCAACAACTGACAGAGAGTCAATGAAGGACATCTCGCGTGGCAAGGTTGGCCGAGGTCTTGACCAGCCCCTCATCGGCTCGATTAAAATGGTGAGCTTCCGGTACAATGGATAAAGGACCAAGGAAGCGGCCTATGAGTGAAGTGCTAGGTGACTTGGGAAGGAGCCTAGAGGGTGCTGACCATACGGTGCTCAGGCTCTGGTTCTTCGCCGAAGATACCCACGCGTGTGTCGGGGAAGAAAATGAGTTGGAGTTGTTTTCTAAACACGGGCATGGATCTGGTTGATTGGCCTTGCTAGTCTTCAAACGGATGAGTTCATGACCCTTTTACATGGATCTTGTTGATTGATCTAGCTGATCTTCAATGAAGAGTCCATCTGGATTTTTATGTGATTATATTCCCGGGTACTATGAGCTAGGAAATATTGAAAAGGCCCCTGAATGAGCAGGTGTGGTGAGCATTCTGGTTGCCGATGATGCCATAGGTACGCTGAGGAAGGAATGAGTGGAATTGGCTTTTATGGTTGGAAAGTGGAAAAGTTGGAAATTGGATCTGGATATTTTGGAGGATTATGATCAGTGATACTATGGTTTCATTAAAAGTTTGATTTAAAGATAGCCGTATCTGTGAAAGGCAAATTCATATTGGGTGCATAAGTGGTATGTCTGAAATGTATTTTGCATGAATCCGGCTAGGGGGCCTAGGAACTCTTTTCCTTGGTACCTGGGACAAAACATAACCAAATTTTCATAATGGATCCTATCAATACAGTGGTTGGGTGGTTGGCTAACCCAGGGACTGGATGGAGTTAGGCTAGACTGATAGATTCCCAAAATAAAATTTAATTCTGTTTAAGTTACGATAGTTGAAGTAAATCACGGATAATCCTTGTTCTATGGAAAAGAATCAACGACTATGCCTCTTGACGGGGAAAAAAGCGTTGGTCGCTATGATCCAAGTGCAAGTTCCTCCCTTGATCCGTCCATGTGACCTACGGGTTCGGTCGGAATGAAAAAGGGTAAATTAAGGCTCTTGACTATGTTTGAATAAAATTCTCCTCGAGGAATCGCCTATGCTTTTTTCTGGGCGAGGGAAGTTTTTTTCGGGCTTGGTTTTGGGAGAACCGAGGGATTAGTCTCTTGTTCGGACATCCATGGGCAAGGCCCCGAGTGGGAGTCTCTGCCCTACGCATGAAGTTGCCCTATGCATGAAGTTGCTACTTCTACTAGCACCCCTCAACTCGATGTGCAGAGGGGGCCGGGATCTTTTAGTTGGTATGAGAGCGAATTGTCTAAAGCTGGTAAACCAAGAAGCAAGAAATGTCAAAAATTTATGAGTTACCAGTAAAAGATTGTAATTGTGTGATGATGCATAAGGATCTATCACATCCTTTGTAATCTTCTTGTCTTCTTCCTACAAAGAATTTATGATACTTTCCAAGGAAGGGACTGGCTCCTTCTCTTTAAGTACCGTCACAATTTGCCTAAAGCTTAAAGGTAAGCTTTTAAGCAAAATAGTAATAGCATCCTCTTCAGGAACAGGAGACTTAACATAAACCAATTGTGTCATTAAGCTCTTCAACCTATTAATCACAACTGTTAAAATTTCATTACTCTCCATGGTTAGCTCATAGACTTGCATCTTTAAACTGATCTTGGAATGCTTTGCCTTTGCACCAAAGTACGCTCTAGTAATTTCCAAGCTTCCATAGTTGACTCAACATTATCAATATAATGAATAAAATCATCTTCTCTGGGGTCAGTTTCAAAGTATAAAACTTGCAAAATGGGAAAACAAAATTGTCCATTTTGCCCTCCCCCCCTCCCTTAGTTACGAGTTTGCTCCAAAAAGAAGAGGAGAGAGAATGACAACATTAAACCCTATTTTTGTGGGGGAGTTATGGGCTAGAAAGCTCAAATTGTAGCTCCAAGTAGCCCTCTTGATTGACCTTGTCTCCTTAAGAAAGCATAAAATTAGCCTTAATCCCTAAAAATTAAGAATCCTTATAAGGCCCAAACGATGTCCAAAGGTCTCCTAATGTGCACTTAACACCTATTATCCCTTTATCTCTGCATAGTTTCCTCTTCAAAGAAAGAAGGAATTTCTATCACTTTAGCCTTGGAGTTTAAAGTAGGGCTTGGAAAGGTACACCAAAAAATAATCAGCACATTATTACATATAATTTTGATCCTAATCACCAAGATTGTAACGCAATTAATCATTATAAACTTGAGTAACGATACATTTGGGTTTGTATGTTTTCTTGATCCACAACTCTTTCCTTCTTACCTTAGATAATTTTAAACATTGGTAATTACTTCTTCAACTCTTCCCTTAGATAATTTTTAACATTAAACCCTTCCTCAACTTTTCCTTTGATAATTTTTAACATTAAACCCATGGTAATATAAACTTCCTCAACAACTGAATCTTGGAGTTATTTTTCATCCTCCTTGGTGACTTCTAGAAACTTGTATAGTGACAATAAAGAATATATATTGTCCCCTTGTATTTTCTATTTTCTACTTACTCTAGCATGAATTATTTTCTACTTACTTTAGAATTCTAAATGAATGAACTATTGGCCTATAGCTCATTGATATAGGAAGATGAAACCTTTAAGCCACATGCTTTAATAAAAGGTCTAAACTAAACAACTTAAAATTTCTCCTTATAGCTCAATCAATGTTTTCGAAGGGTATAAAACTGCTAGATGGTGTGGTTGTGGAAATATATTCCTTTTTCTATTTTGTGTATACATGTGTGTGCTAGAACTTAAAAATTTATATCTAAACACATAAAAAATTATATCTAAACACTTGAAAAAATCTCTTTATTTTCATGCCTGTAATATCTCTTGATTTTCACTCCGATGAATAAGTCACTTAAGCCGCAAGTGCAAAAATAAAAGTAAATAAAATACTCAATAATGTACTAAGTCCACAAATAGGATTGTCACATGCTTGGCATATATCACACATAGATTTGTATCCTAAAAATAATTTCACTAAGAAAGCCTCTACAACCTCTTGGATCGCCTTAAGAAACACACTCTGCATGTGGAAGGCCATGTCATGGGAGTATAAAATCTCTCATCTCGAAAAAGGAACCATGTAGATTAACAGCTCAGTGGACTTTTGGTAGTCTCAAATCTCTCAAAGAGGTCTCATGCCGTAGTCTTTTCTACACACCTTGTTGGTACTTGATGGGTGATTCTAGGTTATCTTGGTCTTCCTGCCTTTATAATATTTTCTCTCTTAGCTTCCTTGAGAATGGGTTCTCAAAGTCGTAGGATTTGGAAACGTGATAGGACTAGACTTCCCCCCATCCACCAAGTTCAAGAGGCGGAGAGGAGAAGGGTAGCTCGTGAGAGAAAGAGAGAGTGGAGAGCATGTCAAACGAGCAACAACTTCCGTTGGTGATGATCCAAGCCTTGCTCCTCCTCTTCCACTTCCTCTCCCTCCACCCTCTTCTCCCCCACTACCCCTTAGTTTAGATAATCCACATGAACCCGCCCTTCCTGAGTCTTCATCCTCACAGGCATGTGTGCTTGATGCTTTGATTGATCAGCCCAACATGGCCAACTGCTGCAAGGCGCTTTCCGACATTGGAGGTCGAAGACAGAGGAGAGCTGGCATGGCGGTGCTACAAAGTGTTTGTCATTCCTATATAGTTAACAACAACAAGAAGAGGTACTCTGCGGACGCTTTGGCTGCTCGACGGGCTATTGTGGCAGCATCTCCCAAATGAAGGGTAAGGTTAGTGCCACATCTCGCATCCTTTCCATAGCACCACACGCACTTAGAGTTGGGTCTATTAGACGACAAAGTTTAGATGATGCCAATGAGGTTGGTGCTTTGTGGGCGAGTAGTGGTCGTGTAGCTAGGCATGATCGCCTACTAGATGAAACCACTAGAACCTTGATAGAAAGTTTTTGGGAGGAGAATTGTCGTGCCTCGCCAGTTTTCAAGAAAGCTTTGCATAAGAGAGTGACAAGAGGAGTGTTCATTGAGCACGGTGCTTGCTTTCTTGAAATGACCCAAACTGAGTTGTATTCTCAGTTTGTGGCTTCGAATCGAGAGCTTAAAATTGGGCAAAGGTCATTTGAGGGGTGTAAGCCTTGGTTTGTGAGGTACTCACGTTAGCGTGACATATGTTGTTGTCGCTACCATGTTGAGTTCAAACTTTTTTATGATGTGTTCTGTTCTCTTAGTGGGCATAGAGAGTTGCCTTGTAGTCCTCGTGATTTCATCCACTCTCTTTTGTGTGCACGCACGGAGGATGCCCAGTTCCATAGGATGCCTTGTGTGGAGAGCAATTGCACATCATGTGGTTCACTTGCACATCTACAGATGTGATGCAAGTGACCAAGAGATAGTGGCATGGCAACGTTATGAGTATGTGACACACTAGCTCCATAGTGGACAGTCTAGGAAGTTGCAGCTCGTGGACAAACATACACCACGTTATCACTTCACAGCCACATTTAGGGAGCAAATCTACCCCTATATACGGCATAGTCATTGTGCCAAGTGGCAGGATCGTTAGTTCCGAGCATGCCTGGCAGAGTTTCCTATTGGTGTGGTCGCCTCTGTGATTGATTTTGCAGAAGAGAACTACACCTTCACACCTTTTCAGGAGATACAATCTGAGTATTACTTCTCAGAGCAGGTAATGGTTATATTTCATAATATTTGTTTCGTGTTTGAGCTACATTACTTATTTGATTTTTTGTGTCCTAAACGTCTGTATTGCTTACCTCAGTTGCTATTATGGTCCACATTAGCTATCGACATGCAAAGGCTCATGTAGATGGGATAGCGAGTACCCCCGAGACCTATGTCATTATTCGAGAGTATCATTTCTATATCAGTGATGATCGTTCACATGATGCACATTTTGTGCAACACTGTTTTCGTCTCCTAAAAAATCGTCTCCATGACGATTTTTTAGGAGATTGTGAGATCATACGTGGCCAGCGATGGGTTTGGTTGGATGGTTGTGGCGCATAGTTCAAGTCATCCTCACGACAATTCTATTGGCTCTACAGGTAGTACTTATGGTTCTCTTATATTTGCAATTAAACTAAATTCACTAGAACATCTTAAAGAAAACAATAACTAAGACTATCTTTTATATTTATAGGTGGCATGTGCAATCTAGTATCCCAGTGATTTGGTCATTCTTTGAGACTGGTCACGGGAAGTGAGAGCATGATGGTGCGGGCGCGTGTGTGAAATGTGCCTTGAGGTGTCATCAGCTGCGGCAGGATGCTCAGCGGTTCTTGATAGTGACTAAACTTAGACTAGCTGGGTTAGCTCACTTACATTTTACTTAGATTTTTTGGGAGTGACTAATCTCAGAATAGCTGGGGTAGCTCATTTTCAAAATACCTTGATCTTTTGAGTTAGTGGCTAAACCTAGAGTGGCTGTGTTAGCTCACATTCTGATGTACTTAGTTGATGTTTATATCATTATGAGATTTCTCTTTATTGAGGATCATTGCATTTTAGTTGATGTTCATGGTTTTCTGATTTTTTAACACATATCGTTTGTTGAAACTCACCATCACCATGTCCCCCCCACATGTTTGCAAAGTTTGGTCCCCATCGGTTGGGTACGATGGTATGGAGAAGGCCCAGATTTTCCATGGCCTCTTAAGCACCAAGAGAATTGAAAAATCCGCACTGGGCGCTAATTACCAATCCAAACATGCTCCGATTGCGACCAAACTTTGCAAGCATGTGGGGGTGGTCCCCCCCACATGCTTTCAAAGTTTGGTCCCCATCGGAGCTTGTCTGGGTATGATGGTATGGGGAAGGCCCGGATTTTCCATGGCCTCTTAAGCACCAAGAGACTTGAAAAATCCACACTGGGGGTGCTAAGTACCGATCCAAACATGCTCCGATTGTGACCAAACTTTGCAAGCATGTGGGGGTGGGTAACCCCCACATGCTTGCAAAACTTGGTCCCCATCGGAGCATGTTTGGGTACGATGGTATGGGGAAGGCCCGAATTTTCCATGGCCTCAAGCACAAAGAGACTTTAAAAATCCGCACTGGGCGCTAATTACCAATCCAAACATGCTCCGATTGTGACCAAACTTTGCAAGCATGTGGGAGTGGGTCCCCCCCATATGCTTGCAAAGTTTGGTCCCCATCGGAGCATGTTTGGGTATGATGGTATTGGGAAGGCTTGGATTTTCCATGGCCTCTTAAGCACCAAGAGACTTGAAAAATCCGCACTGGGCGCTAATTACCAATCCAAACATGCTCCGATTGTGACCAAACTTTGTAAGCATGTGGGGGTGGGTCCCCCCCACATGCTTTCAAAGTTTGGTCCCCATCAGAGCATGTTTCGGAAAGGCCCGGATTTTCCATGGCCTCAAGCACCAAGAGACTTGAAAAATCGGCACTGGGTGCAAATTACCAATCCAAACATGCTCCGATTGTGAGCAAACTTTGCAAGCATGTGGGGGTGGGTCCCCCCCACATGCTTTCAAAGTTTGGTCCCCATCGTAGCATGTTTGGGTATGATGGTATAGGGAAGGCCCGGATTTTCCATGGCCTCTTAAGCACCAAGAGACTTGAAAAATCCACACTGGGTGCTAATTACCAATCCAAACATGCCCCAATTGTGACCAAACTTTGCAAGCATGTGGGGGTGGGTCCCCCCCACATGTTTGCAAAGTTTGGTCCCCATCGGAGCATGTTTGGATATGATGGTATGGGGAAGGCCCGGATTTTCCATGGCCTCTTAAGCACCAAGAGACTTGAAAAATCCACACTGGGCGCTAATTACCAATACAAACATGCTCCGATTGTGACCAAACTTTGCAAGCATGTGGGGGTGGGTCCCCCTCCCTCACATTCTTTCAAAGTTTGGTCCCCATCGGAGCATGTTTGGGTATGATGGAATGGGGAAGGCCTGGATTTTCCATGGCCTCTTAAGCACCAAGAGACTTGAAAAATCCGCACTGGGCACTAATTACCAATCCAAACATACCCTGATTATGTCCAAACTTTGCAAGCATGTGGGGGTGGGTCTCCCACACATGCTTGCAAAGTTTGGTACCCATCAGAGCATGTTTGGGTCTCCCACACATGCTTGCAAAGTTTGGTACCCATCGGAGCATGTTTGGGTACAATGGTATGGGGAAGGCCCGGATTTTCCATGGCCTCTTAAGCACCAAGAGACTTGAAAAATCCGCACTGGGCAGTAATTACCAACCCAAACATGCCCTGATTGTGACCAAACTTTGCAAGCATGTGGGGGTGGGTCCCCCCCACATGCTTGCAAAGTTTGGTCCCCATCGGAGCATGTTTGGGTATGATGGTATGGGGAAGGCCTGGATTTTCCCTGGCCTCTTAAGCACCAAGAGACTTGAAAAATCCGCACTGAAAAATCTGCACTGGGCACTAATTACCAATCCAAACATACCTCGATTATGGTAAACCATTAGTGAAGGACACAGAATCTTCTTCTATTGATGAGGGTATTCAAGATCACTTCATGCAAAAAAATATTGACAGCCTAAACAATTCAAGTTATGAAAAAGAGGATGATGATGTAGAGAGGAATGATGGTGATAGTTCTCATGAGACAGACACCATGATGCCATGATCACTAACTATGATATCATTGAAGGGACAAATAAGAAAAGGAGCTATGTCCATAGGGTAAGGGTAATGAAAAATTATGATAAAACCCATGGAGCTAGCAAAAAATGTGATGTTGCAAACATTCATAACGTCACACAACCATTGATTGTTTGCGAGAAGCGATGTTGTCAATTTGGAGATAGATCCCAAATCATGCAAGCTAGGGTACACTTTTGGGGACCAGAGCTATAGTACACGATACACATTTGTACAAGATTGCATGGGCATGGCCTATAGACAAGGTCAAGATGACGAGTGCTTTGAGTTCACATTTGATGGGAAGAAGGTTTGTAGTAAAGCATGGTATGTAATGCATGGCATTGGTAAGTCAACGTTAGACAAGGTCAAGATGACGAGTGCTTTGAGTTCACATTTGATGGGAAGAAGGTTTGTAGTAAAGCATGGTATGTAATGCATGGCATTGGTAAGTCAACGTTCTATAGGCTCAGAAAGAAGTTCTTGAATGGTGTATGTAATGTCAGTCATGGCAATAGTGGGATAATACGGAAGGGCATGACACATGTTGAGATGGCAAAATCAATCATACAGAGCTTCATAGATAATAATGCCGATCAAATGCCGAGGACAACTATGCATGGAGCCCGCGAGACCCAACGTGTTCTACCAACAATGTACAAATAGGTGGACATATTGCGTGAAGTGAATGACACACTTGTCTCATTCGAATACCGGCCACACTGTCACAACCATCATTCTCTCAAGATTATGGAACACAGAGTTCAAGACAGTTAGTTTATAAAAAACCAGCACCTTCTCAAAATGCGACATTTGTATGGCAATCAAGGTCAAGTTGGAATCAACAAAAAATCAAGAGGAGCGTGCTAGATACATGGCACAAAGAAGGGCACACATGTTGCAGCAAATGAGTTATAGAAATCTATACTATGCTTGGAGGAGCTCTTCCGAAATGAACCCAAATAGGTATTTGTGTATTATACATGATAAGATGGACCAGAGCAAGACTGCCATAGCACAAATTAAACCAGTTCCTAAATCTCTCAATGGGGTTGAGAGGCTTCCAGTATCCTTAAGAGGAATGCTCACTCATGGTGGACATGGACAAACAGCTTATGGTCACTTTGCCTTGGGGTTATGGCCAAGTGATCCCAACTTCACAATTTCATCTCTCTCAAAATGTTTAAGAAACTTAGAAAGAGGAGAGCAACACATGTATGGTGACTTGAGCTCACAAAACTCAGATGCAGAACCACGAACAGATCTTTTTTATTGTGTTTTGTCTACTATGGCCTTGTATTAGCATATGGAAGTGCTAAAGGAGAGAAACGCATATTGTAAGCAGAGCATTGAGGATGCACATGTAGAGACACATATAGAAACAAATGTGGATACAGAGGAAAATTGTTCTTCACATATGCAGTCAGTCTTTCATATGAAAGTGCTAAAGGAGAGAAACACATATTGCAAGCAGAGCATTGAGGATGCAGATGCAGAGACACATGTAGAAACAAATGTGGATACAGAGGGAAATTGTTCTTCACATATGCAGTCAGTCTTTCATATGGAAGTGCTAAAGGAGAGAAACACATATTGCAAGCAGAGCATTAAGGATGCAGATGCAGAGACACATGTAGAAACAAATGTGGATACAGAGAGGGAAATTGTTCTTCACATATGCAGTCAGTCTTTCATACTAACACACATGTGCAGGATAGGGGCAATGTCAATGCCTCAAGTTTAATGCCATCAAATTCAAGGACATTTTTCAAGAGATTGCCAAGGACGTTATTGTTGCAACTTGACAATTGTGGTTCTGAAAATAAGAACCGTTATGTATTTGCCACCCTTTGAGTATGTTAAGGAAAATGAGAAGGTTGTGGAGGGCTTAAAAAACATGTCAATTGGTGGAAAGAGCACTTGCAAGAGAAAGGAGACCAAAGTGATTATGCTAAGTGGATCAATCCGGTCCTTGCCTATTGGGAGAATCTGATGCTAAACATGCAGACCCCTAGTGCAAGGGAAGACATTGGATTTCATGACTTTTGGCCAAGGAGTGTATGCAAAAAAATCTGAGCCTCTTAACCTTCAAGTGGAGGATGATGTAGATGAAAGGTTTGATGTAAATGAGGACCATTATTGTGGTCCAATGCGCAACAGACCTGCTGAATAGTTCAACACGACTCTTGATGTGTCTAAAGGAGATTTTGTGCTTGTACAACCTTGTGATGCAAATTACCCAATATGGTTGGGAGTGACAACAAGCGATGTTGATGAAAACAACAACTCGATAAACTACCTACAAGTTCAGATACAATATTGGGCACCAATTTCAAAGAAGAAGAATGCAAGTGATGTGGAGGTTTATAAGGATTGCTAGAACAAGTATTGGCGAGAGAACAGAAATGATCCTGAGCGCTGGGAAGACACTAGCTGCATCATTTGGGCATGGAAGCCCAAGGGTGGACGACTTCCATAGAAAATCAAGATTCCCAAGGCTATAATACTCAAGGACAAACAGAATCAATTGAATCAACATGAAAGTGAGGCACCATCACACGTCAGTGCAGTTGAGTAACAATGATTTGTTAGCACATGGGCAACTAGCTTCGTAATCTTTTAGCAATGTTGTATGAAGCTACCAAACTCATAGTTCAATCATTATTTAGATTGTAAGGCTTTCTTAAGCTTTTAAATTTATGGTTCACCCATTGTTCAAGAATTTTGATTCAATACAAATGGTGATCTTTTTAATTCTATCACCTAGTCTTTCTTACAACTTAAAGTTACATTGAATATCCTTTCTTTGTTAAAGTTTCTGTGTTTGATGGTCAACTGGAGGCTATGTGATATAAACAAACTTAATTCTTGGTGTGCATGTGTGTGTGTGTGTGTGTGCAGGCAAATTTACATCCCACCAACATTCATATATACTTGTTACAAATGTACAATAGTACATAACTCATATCGTATTATTCAAATGCTTGTTGAGAACATCCAATAATAAATCTTGCATATCGCACAGTAAACATTGTATTGGATCTAACAAAGAATTGTCCCAAAATTGTGCATATTTCCCAAAATTCCTAAATTTGAGTTTCTAACTCTTCTCCCTCTATCTCCTCTCTCACCGCGTGCCCTACTACCTCCCCCACCAAAGCACCCGCCACATCCTCCACTCCCACTCTTCCTACTGCTGCGGGTGGAGTCACGACTGGGGGATTGTCTACGTGATGGTGGTTTTGTGAGCCCTGACGTGACAGTGGCTCTGAGGGAGTACGTGATGGTGGCTGTGAGCCCTGACGTGACGGTGCTTGGGAGGGTGTGCATGAGTGTGTTTGGGACGAGGTATGTCTCCTCGATGGGTGTGGAGGAGGAGAAGCTGCATGCCGTCTCGTCGGACTCGTAGGCATAGACGACAGTGGAGTGCCCTGGATACTCGCAGTAGGGGTATAGACACCAGGCATGGAAGGAGGGGGATGGGCATACATGTACTCTGTAAGCTCAACTAGACGAGGATGGCGCCTAAAATGATTTAGCATCTCCATTAGCCAATTGCTGTACGCAAATGGATTTGATGAAGAACCTGGAATATCCATAAAGAATCTGCAAAAATAAATGTAAATACATGATTGCATCAAAGCACAAATGCAAGCTAGGTGCACATATGATTTTCCACCATCAAACTGACATCACTATCTAGAGAATTCACATCTTCAACAACACTCAGAACTATACAGTTATCACTATCACCGACCATACACACGCCCGTAATTTATCGCGTGTATGAAACACGTGTATGGCAGCATTGTCTTGTAGTGTAAGTGAGCTAACCCAGCTAGTCTCACTATCAACAGCAACCCAATCAAAATCGTCATCTCTAACTACCGGTCGACGTGCGCGTCGAGGCTGCTGTGTACGTCGAGGAGGCTGTCGGCTGCGGGGGTCGTCGAATGTCTGCGGGGAGGTCTGCCGCCTCAAAGGAAGGATCGTGAGCTGGTGCCAGTTTACTCGGAAGCTCACGAGTTCCAAAAGCTGCTATAGCCCTCTCCCTGTCTCTACGTCATGCTAATGCAAGACGTCTCTGTCTATAAACCCAAAATCTATAATCTGCAATGGTACGTGTCTACCACTCTGCTCATGTAAGCTCCTCTCCAGTAAGGACACGCTGCTCATGAGAAGCAGCACTGCTACTAGCACCATCACCCGAGGTGCCACTAGGACCAGCACCACCCACACGCTCGTATGCTGTGATCTCGCTCTCATGTAGGACTCTCTGGTATGCATCAAACTCATATGAGCTCCACTCAATCTCTTGAGGCACCTCAAGCTCCTGATCTCTATCATCGAAGGTGTCGAGTCCCAAGTCAGTAGGCTGATGTAAAATCAATAGGTTGATGTAAAATCAATAGGCCTGCCAGTCCTAGCATCTACTCGAACGAGGTCTGGGTGAAGATCATTAATGCCCAAAACTCTGTATGTCACTAGGTCGACGCGTGCACGACAAGAGGGACATGCTGAGAAGCGCACTACCTCCTGGGTGATGCAAGACAAATGGAAAAAACGTCCACATCCCAGGGCATATCCACCAATAGTGTCAATGTCCTCGATACATAGAGCGCAGCACGCATCATGTAGGAAGGGTGGTGCATCCTGAGGGAGAGGTTGTCGAAAAACGTTTGTAAAACAGGCCATGGATATAAAGGTAGGTAAGGCACTGTCATGTCCGAGGATCTGCGAAACTCTCAAACATGCAGCATCAACTGCTCTACCCTATGCTGGGCAATCCGCTTCATAATCTGGTGATGCTGTGCCTCAGCTCTAGAGCTCTCTACCTCGGTCTGAGCTTATGCAAAAAAGTAAAGCATAAAAATAATTGATTAGTCTCTCATTAGGTATTACTTAAAGAAATTTATAACTTAGGACCTTAATTATAACTCTTTTACATGCAAGAGAAACCTACCTGCTGCTGCTGGATGTCAGACTCTCTCAGATGCCGTGCCTCTACAGTAGCTGCCTCTGCCGTCTGTAATGTAGCTCTAAGGCGGTCAATCTCCGCTCTCGCCTTTACCAACTCCTGAGTGAGTCTCTCACTGGTAGGTGTGGGACCCTACGTGACACAATCAACCATTAATCAAGCTATAAAACAATGCTAATGGGCCCATTATTACTAATCCAAATCAAGAGAGTAAGGAGAGTGAAAATAACTTCTAACAATGAGGTAAAAAAAAAGTTTTTCGATTTTATAACCTCGATCGAGGTTTGGTGGCATTATGCAATTTAGGGTTGGCAAGATGTACGCTCTGGATTTTAGGGTTAGTGAAACATACGGCCAAGATACACACTTAATTTTAGGGTTGGTGAAGGATCGACGGCTGAGATTTGATATTAGTATCTCGTTCGAGGTACATGGACGGCTTTGATTTTAAGTCATTACCATGACCAAGGTATGTCGACGGTCGAGATTCATTATATACCTCGATCGAGATATTTAAACGGCTGAGATCGCATCTTCCAATGTGCCTAAATGGACGGTGGAGATTGCGTCTCTGTAACTCGAACGAGATATTTGGATGGTGGAGATTGTATCTCTGTATCTTGAACGAGATATTTGGACGGTGGAGATTATATCTCTGTATCTTGAACGAGCTATTTGGACGGTGGAGATTTGATCTCAATATCTCGTTCGAGATATGTGGACGGTGGAGATTGTATCCCTTTACCTCGAACAATGAATGGTCGAGATTTGATTTTGATATCTCGTTCGAGATATGTGGACGGTGGAGATGGGCTAGTCAAATATGCCTAGGGGGATACAGCGTGGCCCTGATGTGGATCCGAGTGGCATAGAAATCTTGATCGAGATAATGTGGTGGCGGTGACATGTAGTGGTGACATGGATGATGACTGGGAACCCAGACCTGATAGCGTGGCATTAGTTGGTATCTCGATCGAGATATGTTGCTTTAGGCTTGGGAGGCACGTGTCGTGTTTTAATTCACGGCGATATCACGATCGAGATACTCCGCTCGAGATGCGTGGATGTCCCAATTTTAGAGAGAGTGAATGAAAGTGAGTACCCTCATCTTGCAACCTCCCACTACTACACATAGGCATGGCAGAGTCTAGGCTCACATGCATCCCCCTCCTCGACATAGATGGTCCCACCACGTGTATTTGCTTCTAGTTCTTCATCTTTAAAATTGAATTGTAGAACAAAAATCAGGGTTGGCGAATCAATCGACTTGTGGTTTTCCAAATCAATGGAGCCTTGCACATCTGGATTAAAACTAATGGATTACATGTTATCAAGGATTATCTCATCTAGCTCTTCTGTTATCATGAATTTTTGGCATCTACTATGTAGCGATATTATTTATAATACAAAGGTTACATGGTTATATAGACAAGCATTTTTTTTAAATGACCTCCTCTCAAATTTATAGTCAAAGGTTGCGACCATACATGTTTTTTAGATCCTTAGCCCTAAACCTATGTTCTACCTATATCACCTTATCCTAGGCAAATTTTTTCTTTAATTCTATGATTTATAATATTTTTTTAAAAGATTTTTTATATTTTTTTTAAATATTTCATTGGCTACTATCCAGTATTTGGAATGAGATTTTGCAGATTTATTGGTGATAAACTAAAAAAAAATCTCATAAAAATGTAAAAATATTTCAAAGGTAAGAAAAATAGTCCCTTTAGAAGTTGATATTTTACATCAAAGTTGATGCAAAACATCAACTTTTCTACACAACTCAATGTTTTGTATCAAAGTTGATGCAAAACATCAACTCTACTACAAAACTTGATGTTTTACATCAAGTTTCAGATGCTCTAGAGAAGGAAGTTTGTCACATGAGAATATATTTTAAGTCCTCTAGAAAAATATTATTTATCCCCTCTTGAGTAATTTGGGGACGCCTAGATTACTCTTGCGTCATGCCGGTTAGGTTAATATCGTGGGTGATACCACTATAAATATTAATACGTGCGATAAATGACGTATGTTTGAGGCCACCTATGATTATTTCAGTTAGGTTTGTATGGCAGGGTGATTCCTGGGGTACTTATGCCTGGTAGTCATGAGTTGGTGATGATTTGTGCCTGTTTGATATTTGTGGGATTAATTTAATAATTAATTGGGCTTATATTTTCAGGTGATGAAGACTATGGGAATTAAAGAGTTTACTTTGGAAGAAATGGCAAGCATAGTAGCTTGTAACCTTAGAAAATGATTTTTCCATTTTGAACTTTAGGAAAGATACATTTATTTATGTGGAATTTATTAAAGCCTATGGCTTTACCCTAGTCCCAATATTTGACACTCTATTTTTGTAAAAGAAGAGTGCCGTGCTCTCTAAAAAGCACATCTTGTATATTTTGGGGGCTATGGCCTAATTTTGGTGAAAAAGAAAGCTAAGAGAAATACTCGTGTGGGGAGAGGCCACGCACACAAGAGGGGGGAAGATTGCACCCAATATGATCTATTGAGCTAAGTATTTTAATTTTATTTTAAGTGTTTAATTTTTCAATTGATTTGATTTAGTTGAAGCTTACAAAGCAATGGTTTTTATGGTTGAATTAATTCTTGTGAATTCTCTACTCTTCCACAATCTTTCCTAGAATAAGATTTCGGTTGCAGTGGTATCAGAGCTTGGGCTAGGAGATTTAAGGAGAAGGTAGGAAAGGGATTCAACTTCTCAAAAAACAAGAAAGTGCAGGAAATTATCCAGTGGACAAAAGGGTGTTTTGTAGGTCTTTACCCAAAGGTCAAAGATTCAAAACTAGATATACTCTCAAACCCAAAGGTCAAAGATTCAAAACTAGGTCTTTACCCAAAGGTCAAAGATTCAAAACTAGATATACTCTCAAACCCACTCACCACCCTACAAAACCATCCCTCTTTATCAAAAAGTGGTTTTTCCAAATACTTAGTGAAATCAAAATCTGTCCGTATGGATGAAATCCTCATTGCCAAAAACCTCACGGGATTCTCTCAGAAACCAGAAAGCTTCAAGCATGAGTAAATCCATAATGGACGGAGGAGGTAAATCAGTTTAAAAGCCATTCAAAATTTTTTTTAACAAAAGCCATGAGGAAAATCGGCGCATCCTGCCGGCGCAAATCGGCGCATGGAGATGATAGAAGAAAAACAAGAGCTTAGTCTCCATAAGCTAATCAACTCCCTAATCTAAAAGTTAATCTACTCTTACTTTTCCCAATTCCCATACAAGTCACATCACTCCTTTTTGAATCTTTACTTTTTCCTATTTTCAAATTTGAAGAGAAATTCAAAGGTTTCCAATTCTAAAAATTTCTGGATGCAGAAAAGTGATTTACAGGTTTTAAAAGTCTTGAAAATTGCCTAGAAAAGGCCAGAAAATTCCGAAATCGCTTCTGAAAAATTCTAAAAAATTTTAGAAAATATTGTAGAGATTGGGCAAGGTTTACAGGACTGTTTCAGCAAGTTTCAAAGTGCAAAAAAATTATTTCATCAACAATTTGACTAGCCCAAGACTCTTGAATCACACGAAATTGTTCGGGATTTGTTTGAGGCGACGAGAATTCAATTCAGCCATTGAACAGCGTCTTTGTTCAGCTTCAACCAAGATCAAATTGTGGGAGAAAAACAAGATAAGTACTTATTTTTACTTTATTTATTTACATCAAATAAAGTAAAATTTTATTTATCTACATCATTTGCACAAGCACTATGGCAGATTTGCCTATCTCGCCATCAATTCAAGAGCAACTCCTTTCTTTACAACATCAAATTGTAGAAGAAAGAGAGAAGCGTATTGAATTGGAAAGACAGCTCATGAGTCGTAGACGCAAGCGTGACTCTTCACTATCTTTTGATGACAAAGATGACACTATTCAAAGGGCTATAAATGCTACATTGCAAGCACAAAGGTCACAAAAAGAATCCAAGATTAGTCGAAAAGCTTTCACATTTCAAAATTATGATGGAAAGAAGAATGCTAGGGTCATTTTAGCTTGGCTTAGTCAACTAGATGACTTTTTTTCTGGAGAAAAATTTTCAGAGAGTGATAAGATTAAATGTGCAATCAATCATTTGGTAGACAGTGCAGCTTTATGGTGGAGTGTAATAAAGCAAGGTCGTGACAAGCCAGATTCTTGGAAAAGATTTCAACGGTTGGTTAAAAAGCACTTTTTACCCTCACAATTCAAGTCCAAAGTTAGGCACCAATGGGACACTTTGCATCAATTGGAAAAGGAAACTATGTCACAGTATGTAGAAAAGTTCTGGAATACTTTATTACAGGTGCAAGTTGTGGATAGAGTCAGCGAGAAAGACCAAAAAAGGAAGTTCATATCGGGCCATTAGGGCCGATGTGAATATGTTTCGACCTCATTCACTATCTTCTGCAATATCTTTGGCAACTAATTCAGAATGTAAAAATGGTTTTCCCAAAGAGATTAAAGCACATGAGGGTACTTCTTCTAAACCATTTACTAAATCTTTTTATGCTTCAAAGAAGATGTATAAACCAGGTTATGACAAAGGCAAGGACGAGGCTAAAGGCAACATGAGTACCAATAAGAAAGTCAATGGTGGCAAACCGAAGACATCTCCTATCAAATGTTTCAAGTGCCACAAAGAAGGTCACATAGCACCGAATTGTCCGGAGCGTACCAAGAATTCAACACCAGCAGCCGCAGCAGCAGCTCGAGTCAATATGATTGAAGAAGACAACAATGAAGAAGAATCATTCAAGCAAGAGGGTAATTCCGATCCAGATTACTCAGAACAAGAAGGTAAACCTCATGTTCATTCTTTGCTTAAAATAAAAGGAACGACATGAGGTTCTTATTTTGCATGATGATGGTAGTACACATGATTTCATTTCTGAAAAGGTAATTAAAGCATTAAATCTTCATTCTTCACCTACGCACTATAAAGTCAAAGCAGCATTTATTGGAACAAAGTATAATTGCATGATGCAAGAGGTGAAAAGTTTGGATTTATGCATCAAACCTTTAACAGAAAAGAGGGATTTCTTAGTTGCACCTTTACAAGGGGTAGATATAATTTTGGGTATGCCTTGGAGACACAAATACAATCCTATTATAGACTATGACACTCATAGCATTTCTCTAAGGAAGGACAATGAAAGTAACATCCTCCAGTGTCAAGTCCAAAGGAGAAATGAGTCCTTTGTTGAGTCACACTCAAGCAAAGAGAGCTCTAAGAAAAAGAGACAAGACTTATATGGTATGGGTTAACCAGCTTGATGCCAAGTCTGACACATCCAAAAGTCCAAAGTTTGATCTTTTTATCTCCAATTTAGTGATTGTTTCATGGAAGATCTACCTCCAGGATTACCTAAGTCTAGGCCTGAGGATCATAGTATTGACTTATTGCTTGGAAATTCTCCGCCTTGTAAAGCTCCCTATAGAGTCAACAATTTAGAGCAAAAAGAAATCCAAAGCCAAATAGAAGACTTGCTAGAGAGAGGCCTTATTCGACCTAGTAGTTCACCTTTTGGAGCTCCAGTACTTCTTGTTAAGAAGATGAACGGAACTTACCGAATGTGTGTAGACTATCGTGCATTGAATAAGATTACTGTCAAGAACAGATATCCAATTCCTAGGGTAGATAATCTTCTTGACAAGCTTAGAGGATCAAAGGTCTTTAGCAAGATTGACCTAAAGTCTGGGTATCATCAAGTTCGTATGACTCAATCTGACATTTTCAAGATAGCTTTTAGAACCCAAACTGGTCACTATGAGTTTTTGGTTATGCCATTTGGTTTAACCAATGCTCCAGCTACTTTCAGCCGTATGATGAATCGCATATTCCTTAAGTTTCAAAGTTTTGTTATAGTGTTCTTTGATGACATTCTTGTTTTCAGCAAGGATCGACAAGAGCATGAACAACACTTGGAACAAGTGTTCAACCTTTTGAGAGGAAATGAATTGTATGTCAATCCTGAAAAGAGTTCTTTCTTTCAAGAAGAGATTGAATACTTAGGTCATATAGTATCGGCTGAAGGGATTCGTGTAGATCCTAAGAAAATTGAGTGTATTGCTTCTTGGCCTACATACATGATCTTAGATCTTTTCTTGGCTTATGTAGTTATTATAGGAAGTTCATCAAGAATTTTGCTTGTATTGCTCATCCTTTGACTGAACTCCTTAAGAAAGCTACAAATTTCAATTGGACTGAAAAGCAAGATAAATCTTTTGCAACACTCAAGAATGCTTTAACACAAGCTCCAGTTCTTACACTACCTGATTTTCAAAGACCATTCTTTATAGTAGTGACTGATGCTAGTGGCAAAGGATTTGGAGCTGTTCTTATGCAAGACAACCACCCTATTGCTTATCAAAGTACAGAGCAAAATTATAGCACATATGACAAGGAATTAGCAGCAGTAGTGCATGCTTTGAAAATCTGGAAGCATTACCTAATGGGCTCTGAATTTCTCATCAAGACAGATCAACAAAGCATTAGGCATTTGCTTATGCAACCTCTTATTTCAGATAGGCATATCAAATGGGCAGCTTTCATTCAAAGTTTCCAACCTATGATTCAATACCAACCTGGAAAAGAAAATGTTGTTGCCGATGCTTTGAGTTGAAGACCAAATATCAACAACATTTCCATTATTGAAAGTGAACCATTTGTACTTATGAAAGAAACTTATGAAGTTGATCCAGATTTTTCTGAAATATGGATCAAATTGCGTGAAAACAATTGGACACCTCACGGAAGTTATTCTCATAATGATGGCTATTCTTTGAGAAAAGATTGTGTGTTACTCAACCTTATAGACAACTTGTCTTGGAAGAGATGTACCAACCACCATTTGTGGGACATAGAGGAGTTTCCGCAACACTTCAAGTAGTTTCTCGAGAATTCTATTGGCCTCATTTGAAGAATGATGTAGCTAAATTTGTAGCTGAATGTAACATTTGCCAAACAATTAAAAGCTACAAAGGCAAAGCTTTAGGATTGCTTATGCCTCTACCTATTCCTGATAGACCATGGGAACAAGTGTCTATGGATTTCATTACTGGCTTTCCTACTACTTCCAATCCACCATGACATGATTTGGACAATAGTGGACAGATTTAGTAAGCAAGCCTATTTCATTCCATGTAAAAAGACACTAACTTCTCAGCAAGCCGCGAACATATTTGTTAAGCAAATTTTTGTTCATCATGGACTACCCAAAAGTGATAGTTTCTAATAGAGATTCTAAATTTTGTAGTCACTTTTGGGTTGCTCTTTTCTCAAACTTAGGCACTAAGTTAGATTTTTCCACGGCTTTCCATCCGGAATCGAATGGACAAACCGAAGTTACAAATAGCACTATCTTAGATATGCTTAGAGCTTATGTTTCCTAGCAACCTAGTGCATGGGATAAGTACATACACCTACTCCAATTTGCGTATAATAATACTCCTCATACTGCTACTGGTCGAGCACCATTTGAGATAATCTATGGTAGAGCTTTGCCTATTCCGGCTACTAGACTCTCTCATAAAATTGAAGCTGCCGACCAATATGTTAGAGACTTTGATCGCATTCTAGCTGAAGTGCGTGATTGTATTGCAAGAGCTCAAGAGAAGTATACATCTCAAGCAAATAGGAAGCGCAAAGATTTTTCATTTCAAGAAGGTGATTATGTACTTTTGAGAATTGAAAAACGTCGATTAAAGAGTGTGGAAAAATTCCCTGCAGTGAAGCTAGCGCCTAGATATTATGGGCCATTCAAAATCCTTCAAAAGATTAATGATGTGGCCTATAGACTAGAGCTTCCATCTAATTGGAATATCCACAATTCTTTTCATATCCATCTCTTGAAACCTTTTTGAGGAACACTTCCTACTCACCCAACATATGAGGAACCACCTCTTATTGAAGGAGAGGAAGAAGTATTAGTTCCTGATGCTATCATTGACCAAGAGATAACAACAACAAGAACAGGTAATCAATACTTCAAGTATCTTTTGACTTTCAAGAATCATCCTCAAGAAGATGCTAAATGGATGCCTGAGAAATTTTTCCGAGTTTACCCTGAAATTCTTCATTCTTTTCAAACCTAGCAAATCTGTAATTGAGGACAATTGCAAACTCAAGCAAGAGGGATGTCATGAGAATATATTTTAAGTCCTGTAGAAAAATATTATTTATCCCCTCTTGAGTAATTTGGGGATGCCTAGATTACTCTTGCGTCATGCCGACTAGGTTAATATCGTGGGTGATACCACTATAAATATTAATACGTGCGGTATATGATGTATGTTTTGAGGCCACCTATGATTATTTCAGTTAGGTTTATATGGCAGGGTGATGGGTACTTACGCCTGGTAGTCATGAGTTGGTGATGATTTGTGCCTGTTTAATATTTGTGGGATTAATTAATTGGGCTTATATTTTCAGGTGATGAAGACTATGGGAATTGAAGAGTTTACTTTGGAAGAAATGTCTTGGTTCATCACATTTCATTTTTGGCAAGCATAGTAGCTTGTAACCTTAGCAAATGATTTTTCCATTTTGAACTTTAGGAAAGATACATTTATTTATGTGGAATTTATTAAAGCCTATGGCTTTACCCTAGTCCCAATATTTGACACTCTATTTTTGTAAAAGAAGAGTGCCGTGCTCTCTAAAAAGCACATCTTGTATATTTTGGGGGCTATTGCCTAATTTTGGTGAAAAAGAAAAGCTAATAAAGAAATACTCTTGTGTGGGGAGAGGCCACGCACAAGAGGGGGGAAGATTGCACCCAATATGGTCTATTGAGCTAAGTATTTTAATTTTGTTTTAAGTGTTTAATTTTTCAATTGATTTGATTTAGTTGAAGCTTACAAAGCAATGGTTTTTATGGTTGAATTAATTCTTGTGAATTCTCCTCTTCCACAATCTTTCCTAGAATAAGATTCCGGTTGCAAAGTTGGAGGATCATAGGTTGATTTTCACGAATGGCCTGTTTTAGCAATTTCGACCGCCCAATCATGCTCAGACGACCTATTCTAGAAATTTTGAGTACCAACATGACTATGTTTTGCGATTTCTTGATTCAGCAAATTGCTTTGTGACGTCTACACATCGCATCAAAACATAGTCGTGTTGGTACCCAAAATTTGTGGAATAGGTCATCTGCAGAAGGAATCACTAAAACACGCTGTTTGTAAAAACTGACCTCCGATCCTCCAACTTTCTTCTCCGGAGCATCTGAAACTTAATGCAAAACATTAAGTTTTGTGGAGAGTTGATGTTTTGCACCAACTTTGATGCAAAACATTGGGTTGTGTGGAAAAGTTGATGTTTTGCATCGAGTTGATGCAAAATATCAACTTTTTCACAAAACTTGATGTTTTGCATCAAAGTTGATGCAAAACATCAAGTTTTATGAAAAAGTTGATGTTTTACATCGAGTTGATGCAAAACATCAACTTTTCCACAAACTTGATATTTTGCATCAAAGCTGATGCAAAACATCAAGTTTTGTGGGAAGATGTTTTGCATAACATTGATACAAAATATTAAGTATTGTAAAAAAGTTGATCTTTGCATAGAAAGTTGATGTTTTACATTAACTTGATCCAAAATATCAAATTTTCATAAAAGTTGATGTTTTGTATATCAAGTTAACGAAAAACATCAACTCTTAGTTGAGAAGTTCTTACTCAGCATTAAGTTGGCCACAAATGTTATAGCTAAAATATTCTTACCATGCATAGTAACCAGTAGGATTCTAACCTAAGTCCTTGCCTGATATCTTACAAAAAAGCATTTTGGAAAGTATAAACTTTTGTTTCTTAAAGCGAGCTTTTTCATGCTTTCTAAACTCATTTAATAGTTAAAATTACCATTTAATCCCTTTTTGTCATCTAGCTAAAATTACCATTTAACCCCTTTTTGTCACATCAAGGACACATCTTCTTTAAAAATGAGTGTGTAATTATTTTTCAAAATTAGACAACTTTTAAATATCTTGTTCTTTAAAATTGAGTGTGTAATTACAAAACTTCTTTAAAACTGAGTGTGTAATTATTTTCAAATTCATCTGCACGTAACGAACTCTTTTAAAAAAAGTATATATAATCAATTAAGAAATTGTGATACTCAAGAGCTTCAAAATGGATTTTAGTACTACTCTCATCAAGAACCAAAATAGTATTTTATAATATAATTAAGATAATAACTGTACCAAAATAACGCTTTTGTAATATAATCATATAAATAGTTTTTTTATAGTTACACTCTGTAGCACATCCTCAATCATGTTAACATGGTAGATGACCCAAGGAGTCTAAGCTTCAAGTGTACACATAGAAGAACAATAATGTATTTGTGGATAGTGAAGAAGAGGATGCCTCATTTACCTTCTCAAGGAAAGGCACATCAACTAGTGATGGTGTAGCAATGATTATGAGGAACCATAACTATGCCATAAGCTATATGTTTAGAAAATATCTTCTTTTTACAGTTGTATCATTTATTTTATGGATTAAAGATGGAAATAATAAGCATTGTCTCTATTTGGCATGTTTTTTGAAAGCTTATTGTTAGATTTTTAATTATAATCTCAAAAAGTAAGCAAAACGATGTCTTTTTTTTCATTTCAATTTTTGTAAGAAACGTGTAAAGTGCCCAAAATATTATCGTTTTTTGGCAGTGTTGTACGGATGCATAGACCACTTTTTAAAAAGAGGTAAAAAATTATACTTTTTTAATGGAATATTTGAAAGATGCCAAATGTTTCTCGTTTTCAAGAAATATTACCTATTTTGTCCACAACAATGTTTAAGCTTGACCCCGCCAATAACTAGATGATAGTATTGAAATGCCTCTAACTCCCATTGCCACTAGTGGAACTCAAGACCCCCTTGATGACATCCAACCTGTTAATAGTACCGGTTTGCCAATCATGATGTGGGTATCAAAAGAAAACCCATGATCATCTATCATATCCTAGTTGAGGATGCACTTTGGCCTAGTGCAACTCAATAGATAGTACTCTATCTCCTCAGTATTACCGTCATCGGTAATAATAGTACCCTCATGTAGTAAATCTATTAGTGCATCATAGTTTGATGAGCACAAGACTAGTATGCTTTGAAGACTGCACTAACTGGGAAGGATGCTTAGGAGTGAGGCTTCGCGAGCCAACCATCTACCCCCAGTATGACCTGGAACACTCTACCCAATCACCATCCATACATGCTCCACAAAAATTTTACACATGTGTCTGCACCATCATTCTCACCCTTCTCATGAACAGTCTCTCAAAGTAGCTCCAAATCACTAGTTTACAAGACTACACATGCAGCACCTGTTAATAATAAAAAACACTCTTTGTTAGTATTCTATAAAGATAATATATTTGAGATTTTGCTATGTGAGACATAATCACTAATATAGATATGATACTCTCAAATAATCATGCGGGCCTCAAGCATGCTCTCCACTCCATCTATATGTGCCTCTGCATGTTGATAGATAAAATGTACCAAAATAGAAACCTAGTGACAAGGGAGGGAAAAACTAGTAGTTAAGTCACTATATTAACCATTTATAAGGTTCTAATATTATGAAATTAATTTTTATAGTAAAAAATGCCCACTCATAGAAGTAATTCTCAGATTGTCTCTCTTGAAAAGGTGCAAACATGTAGTTCTCTGAGAAATCCACCATGGAGATAGCCATACCAATAGAAAACTCTACTAAGCATTCTTGAAACTAGCTATCTTGCCACTTGGTAGAATGAGTGTGCCAAATTTATAGGTATATCTTCTCCTTGAATGTCGATATGAACTGAGAATGAGGTGTATTCTTGTCCACAAGCTGCAACCTCCTAGAATCCTCACCACCTTAGAGCTCATGCACTATATACTCCTTGAATGTCGATATGAACTGAGAATGAGGTGTATTCTTGTCCACAAGCTGCAACCTCCTAGAATCCTCACCACCTTAGAGCTCATGCACTATATACTCATAGCACTTCCACCAGCACTTCCACCGCATGATCTCCTCCTCACTCACATCTAGGTCTACCACCTCTAGCCTTGCAAGTGATCTACATGATGCGTAACTATTCTCCACAAAAGGGAGGTTATGGTAAAGGGAAACATTTGTGCATTCTCACAAGAGAGAGTGGGTGAACTCACGAGTACTATGAGGAAACATTGGTGCATTCTCACAAGAGAGAGTGGGTGAACTCACGAGTGCATTCTCACAAGAGAGAGTGGGTGAACTCACGAGTACTACGAGGAAATTCTGTATGCCCAGAAAGAGAATGAAACACATCATAAAAAATCCAGAACTCAATATGATAGCGACATAAACATGCATCACGTTCTCATGAGAGTACCTCACGAACCAAGATTACACCCCTCAGATGACTTTGTTCAAGTTTAAGGTCTGGAAATGATGCCACAAATTGGGAATAGAACTCAGTTTGGGTCATCTCAAGAAAGCAAGCGCCATGCTGAATGAACACACCTCTTGCGACTATCTTGTAAAAAGATCTCTTGGAATGTAGTGAGGCACGATAATTGTCCTCCCAAATCCTTTCTATTAAGGCTCTAGTGGTTTCATCAACTAGGCGATCATGCCTAATAAGGCTCTAGTGGTTTCATCAACTAGGCGATCATGCCTAGGTGCATGACCACTACTTGTCCATAATGCTCTAGAATCGTTGGCATCCAAACTTTGCCTTCTACTAGAGCCAACTCTACATGTGTTTGGTGCTATGGAAAGGATACGAGATGTGGCACTCACCTTATTTGGGGATAGCTGGCCACAATAGCCCTTCAAGTAGGAAAGGTATCTGCACTATTCCTCCTTGATAAAACAATAATAGAATTGATGCAGACTTATAAGCATTGCCATGCCAGCTCTTCTATCTCTTCTACCTCCAATAGAAGATAGTGGCCAACACTCTGCCATGTTGGGATACTCGAATAAAGCATCAAGCATACAGATGATTGTGATGAAGCTGTGAGATCCTTGAAAATAGGCTTCAAAGATCACATTAGCATGACGATGCACTGAGGACTTTGATAGCTCTTCTTATTGGCACTTGGTGGAGGAGAAGGGGGGAGGGTTCTTGTGGAGAAGAAGGGAGGACTTTGATATCTCTTCTTATTGGCACTTGGTGGAGGAGAAGGGGGGAGGGGAGGGTTCTTGTGGAGAAGAAGGGGGGAGAGGAGAGTCTTGTGTGGAGGAGGGGGGAGAGGAGAGTCTTGTGTGGAGGAGGGGGTGGTTCATGCGGAGGAGAAGGGGTGGGCTCATATGGAAGAGGCCGAAGAGGGGGTTCATGTGTGAAGCAAAAGGGATGGGCTTATTTGGTGGAGTCGGAAGAGGGGGTTCATGTGGACTATCTAAAATAGGGGATAGCGGAAGAAGAGGGGGAGGGTTGGGCTCGCCAAGCAATAGTTGTTGCATGTTAGCGTGCTCTCCATTTCCTCTTTCGCTCACGAGCTATTCGTTTTCTCTACTCCTCAAGAGCCTCTTGGACAAGGGGGAGTCTAGTTCTTTTATGCTTTCCACTACAACATGTCGGGGCACAACAGCGTTTCAGTAGCGGTTTTTTTGTCATGATGTCGGGGATTCTGTTCACTACTCTGCAATGAAATTTTGCTGCCTGCATGAAATTCCAAAGAGTTGTTATACACACAAAAAATGATATATAGTTTAAAAAAAAATCCATTAAAACCCTTGGAGCCATGTTTCGAGCAAAAAAAAAGAAAAAGATAGTTGAAAACTTTTGAGAAACGAAACAATGTTAAGATCATGAATCTATCCCATCTTGTAATAAATCCATATGTGTTGCTTCATCAATGTCTATATCTAATCGACGCTCAATGAAAAGATGGAGTTCCATATCAATATCAATATCACTATCATGATCCAATGAAGCATTGTCATGATTGATAGTAGGTGACTCATCATCTTCTTTTGGCTGATGTTCTTCATGCTCTTCATCGGCCCCATCCAAAATGTTTTCTTCATCGTCTTCTTCCAACAATGAGTTGATTTGAGGTAGTACTTGCACCTCATCTAGAGATTCGGCCTCCACATCTTGATCTTGAAAGATATTTTTTGAACGAAGGAAAACTTGTATAACATACCGATCAATTCGATCAGCATCGTGAAACACAACCTAATATCACAAAGCGAAGGGATTACACTTTTATTATACTACATCAAGATTTAATTTGGGATTGGTTGGGTTACTAACCTATTGACAGTGTTGATGTAGTACAAAGGTATCTTTCTCATCATTCCAAAACTTGGTGGAATCAAATTGAAAGAATCCATTTGGATGTTTCTTCACGGTTGCTTGAGCACCTCTATATATCACCTTGAGCCATTTGACATCAAAGGTGAATAGACTAAATGCTCTAAATCCAACCTCAATAATATCTTGAATAGTTCCACAATACTCAAGATTTTCCTCTATGACATTAGTATCATGTCTATTAGCTCGACTTTCTTGCTCAAAAGTTTCCATCACACCACAATCAAATGTGTTTCTTTTAGAATCCACAAACTCCGTGTGTGAAAGTGCCTTCCCTCTGACCATATTGTATTATATAGTTTGTACCAACATTAAACAAAAGCATGATGTTTAGTATAGTGCATTAAACAAGGTATATATGTGAGATAGAGATGAAGAATGTACTTACTTGAGGGTCACATCCTCTTTCATATTTATGCTCTTCTCTTGTGAATCATCTCTCCATTTTTTGATTCCATCGATATTACCATACAAAGCCATTCTATATTGATCACATTTGGTAGAGGTTCCAAGCTAGGTGGAAATGGCAAGCATCTATTTGCTCTTCTGAATGCTCTTCTCTCATCCTTTCATCTATTGATTACATCCTTGTATCTTCTAATCCACTTCTCCATGATGGGACTATTTAGAATGCAAAATGTATTCACCCTATGGCGTGATGCTTCATCCAGTCTTCGTTGCCTTCCTTTTCCTTGAGGCACATTAGTGATTAGTCGGTCATCCTCCTCATTGCTCCACAATCGTGGCATGGAAGGATCTATGCAAGATAGATGTTTTGAGATATACACAAGAGACTCTTGCATCAACCATCCCTTTGCCATGCTTGCTTTTGGCCTTGCTCTTTGTCTCACAAAGTTCTTTAAGGTTTTCATGAACCTTTCAAGAAAAAATATCCATCGAACATGAACAACACCACACAATGTCACTTCATCAACCAAATACACTACAAGATGCATTTGGCCTAGTGAGAATTGTTCTAGGAAAGTTTTCCCTCGATCATACACACTACCTCAATCGCATTGAGACGAGCCATCTCAATGGATGTAGGATATATCTCCTGAAGGATATGTACCTACATACATAGAAATTATGTGTACTATTTACCAATACATAACTTGTGAGCGCATGAGAATTCCAAATAAGCAATATAACTTGTGAGCGCATGAGAATTCCAAATAAGCAATATAACTTAGTGAATTGAAGAGAAGATTCATACCTCACTAAGCTTCCCATTTTGTAAATAGCCTCTCTCACCTTCTTGTCTCTCCACAACCAACTATAGCAATTGGAAGAATAAACTATCATATAGAAAAAAACAGAAGTTAGTATATGAGCTTACAAATTATGTACCACAAAGAGAAAATGAATAAGCGAATATTTATATACCTATAATATCTTGTTCCAATCATGTTTCTTGAGGCCATATAATTGTTCCTCTCCTTTCTTTTTGGTCTTTGTGAAGGCACCCTTCAATTAATGCATTACTCTCGTTGGTGTACGAAAACATGCAATCACACTTTTCACCTTATTGTGCTCCCTCTTGGTTAAAACCCATGGTGCCTTTGGTAGGACTCTTTTGCCAATATCACTTTCAATTGGCCATGCACTTTTTGAAGGCGTCCAATGTTTTGTAAGTCATCCCTTGCACCCTTTGTATCTCTTTTACCAATTAAATGGTCCCAAATATTTATTACCACATTCTTGAAGATATGCATGGAATCTAAGAGATGATTGATCTTCATGTCACACCAATATGGAAGTCGAAAGAAGATTGAGTGTCTAGACTTCCCATTTGGTGGTGGATTGTTGGGAGTGCTTCTCCATGCCTCAGACCAATCTCTACCTCTAATCACTAGTGGTGAGACATCATGTGGCACATACTTGGGATGTGAAGGAGGGAGAAATTGATGATGTTTGTCATACACCACCTTCTTAAGTGTAGAGGATCTTTCTGAAAAACAAGTGATGGTCCGCAAATCGGACATGTATGATGTCCAGAGGTTGCCAAAGCTATTTTAAAATTGAGATGATTGAGATAGAGGTATAAAATTAAAGTTTAAAGGCTAAAGCCTTATGTATATAAGATTTAAGTATGTACCTAAGACTCTGAGAACCCGGGATAGTCATGCATTGTCCAAAGCAAAACTCCTTTCACCTTCACCTCACGCCTATTTATTTTCCTTGAAATGTCATGTACTTTGATACCTCACCATAGGGTCTCAAGCTTCTCAATCAAAGGCTCGAGGTACACATCCATGTTTGCCACCTTATACTTGCCTAGGTACAAGGAGAGTAAGCATGATATGACCTTTGTTGATTGCCACCCATGGAGGGATGTTGTAATTCACCAATCCAATAGGCCAAGTAGACCATGCTATGGACTTCAAGCCAAATGGGTTAACACCATCCAAGCCAAGACGTAAGTGACGAGGCTCATCTTTAAACTCTGGCCATTGATGCACCACATGTTGCCATGCCTCTATGATCCTCATGATGCCATTGGTCGAGCGATGAGTAGCATGCCACGTCAAGAGTTCTGCAATCCCCTTACATTTAAACATGTGTTGGATATGCGAGGAATGATAGGGAAGTGTCACAAAACCTTTCGGGAAACTCTGTCTCCTTGCAAATCGTCCCTATAGCAGCTCTCCCCAAATTGTAGGCATTGTGTTGCATCTTTATTAACCCCTCTATGAAATCATTGTTTGGGACATGTATGTATTTTGTATAAGCCAAACCTAGCATAGAGAGCATTTTACGACACCCATCTCGTGAGTTTGGTAATAGATTTTGAGGGGGAAGAATCTTCTTGAGAATCCTACAACATAGGGTAAGAAATCAATATTAGCAAGGAGAGTATATAGAACATGAAATATTTTCTATTTGAGAGAATAAAATGAGGCAGTCTTACCGAAGAAGACTTATGACACTTGCATCACTCCATTCATAAGTTGTTTGCAAGTTTAATAGTTTGATGGCATGTATGTAGGATGAAGGGGAAGAAGAAGAGGAGGATCCAGAGTATCAGCATGTGAAGCAAGTGAAGAGGAAGAGGAATCGGATGATGAAGATCACTCGGGATTCGATAAGGATTCTAGTTAGACACCTCTTCATTGTAAAAACTTTATGTATACATGGCCAAAGGCCCAACAATTTCTGAAATACAATAACTTTTTGGGCTCAATTGCATTCTCCACAATGTATGTGTTTCTTATATTTGTGTTTGTGTTATAAATCTGAAACTATGACTCTATTTTAATTAAAAAAAAGAGAAAGGGAGCCCTATGTGCAGACTTCCCAGTCTGGTCCCAGCCCTATGTGCAGACTTCCCAGTCTGGTCCCAGCTCTTTTTTTTTGTTGTGCAGAGCGTTCGTTGCTCAACAATGAAAATAGAAGTTGTTTGCAGCAAAAATAGCAGTGTTTCTAGCAGCGAAAATGTCCCGACACCTACCTACCCTTCTAATTATAAAAATGCTACTATTTTCATTGCTAGACCCTCATTCTATTGTAGTGTTTAGCTCTTACGAGTTTGAGAACCCATTCTCAAGGAAGATACTAGAGAGAGGGTTCAAACTAAGTTGTGAGTTGATGAGATGATGCTCAAAATGTGCAATTATATAAGAAAAAAATTTTATCCTCTTAAGATTTCATTTGGGTGCAAGATTGTATTTTATCTAGATAAAATTGCATTAAGAAAAAGGTACATAAAGCTTCTTATAAAATAGAATAATCTACTACTATATTAACACATCAATTATTTAAATAAAAACTCTATATTTATATATTAAATAAAAATTCTTTTATCTTAATCAATATATATATATATATATATATATATACATCTATAATGTAAATACATATTTGGAAGGTGATGAGAGATTTCTTTTAATTTAATAAAATAAAGTAAAAATTTTAATTATGCTCTTTCAAATATTTGACTTTATATTCTATTTTTTAATTTCAATATAAAAATTATAGTAACTTAACAAAAAGAGATTGAGAGGGATGTATAAAAATTGCAATTTCTAAGGCATGCCCGGAGTGTAATTTCTAAAGCATGGTCAATTGCAATTTCTAAAGCATGTGTGGATGCAAGTATAATCCTATTTAAACATGTTAACATTTTCCTCACCGGCTCCTGTCGAGATCTAGGCGTGGCGCAATTGTTTGTGGAAATTAGCAACGTCTGAAGGAACCTATTTAACAAGTTGCAGGACGAAATGGTAGCACATGTTGATCCATCCATAATGTTGCCTGCATGTTGAGCAATGGCAAGGTTTTATTGGTTCCTCGAGTTTTATTGAATGTACTACTTGCTTACTAATTTTTTAGTTTGACTTATTGTTAATGCAATAAGACCTCATTCACTACCACTCGTTGTGATGAGGAAAGGTTAAGAATATAATAATGAAAACCTAGTTCACTACCAATGAGGAAAAGCTAAATAGCACCAACAAATAATCCACAATGGAAATGAAAGTTAAAGATAAAATATGCAATTTCAACATTTTCTAAGCCACAAGAGGAAGAAAATTTGTTTTAATATTTTGTAGGAGACTATAGCCAGAACCCTTTTCCCAGCACCAGCTGGTATGGACATGCATTTAGATTTTGATTTTAGGAAAGATAGGGTTCTTGAAGTAATTCGGAAAAATTTGCGAGAAATTGGAAGTCGCTACGCTGTATTTATAAGGTTGGAACACAGGCAACTTGATCCGCAATTAATCAACAGCAATTAGGACCGGATGGTCCAGATTTTCCGTCCTGCATTAGCACACGCTTCTTCAAGTCAATATCCTGCCGCAGCTTCATCTGCATCCGATAAATTTGCATGCAAGACATTAATCGCCATGCAATATCAGGTAAATTTGCACGCAAGTCGAAAATTGCCAAAATATCCATTTTATAAACATGGGTGAGAGAGTATCTACGTTACAGCTGCTTTCACAGCTGCTGGTTGATCATCATCTGCTCTGCTTCTGAAGCTCTCGGGTTCAGGTCGAGCTGCATATTTCATCCATTAGAACTCCATTATTGAATGTGCTGCAGGTGCTTAATACTCTAACCATAACATTGAAAGAAGTAATGGACGCTAAGGCTGGCGCAATCATATTAAACATTATTATCAACGTCAATAATTATCACACACGGAGTGCAGTATTCGAATGACAAAAAGAAGACACAGTAATTCCACTCAGCTTGCCTGCTGCTGCGAATGTCGGAGGCGCCATTGCATGCGAGAGCAGGAGCGCAAGGAGGGCGAACGTTAGGGAGAAGGCTAGTCTCATTGCGTAATTAGCTTAAACAACAGAAATGTTAATGCGGGATTAGAAGAAAACGGAGGGCGAACGTTAGGGAGAAGGCTAGTCGCTTACACAACAGAAATGTTTATGCGGGATTAAACGAACGAGCTGATTAAATGAATGCAGACGAATGACGGAGTTTGAATCGAATTGCTGACTTGTATAAGCCTTGGTGCGCAAACCTTCGCATGGCGAAAACGAAAAATTCTACTTCGCATCATTTCCTTGACTTGCGTCTAAAATAGAAATTAGAAAAGTCGTCGGTGCCTGTATCTATTATTGTTTTTTATTATAAAAAACTGGTATGGAGTCCATTTATTATTGTTTTTGCCGCATTAATTAAATAGGGTTAAAGAGAAAGAGAGCGTTCCAATTGGATTTGCTTATGGAAATAGAGTGAGTGAATTTCCTCAAGTCATAATTATATTATAGATGGACTAGTGCGCCCATGGGATTGGTTGGCCCACTTGCATAGCTTGACTGACTTCTACATATTTCCAAGTTTGAGGAGAACACATGAAGGTCTCTTTTGACTAAGTCTTACACCCTAACAAAAAAAGTTAGCACAGTGGTAAGAGCCAAGAGGTGGGTGAATTTCTTGGGATTACGTGTGGTATGATGAAAAACGGCCCATTTGCGCTCTTTATACACAAGTGAAGGGTTCACTCCTACCTTTCTTTTTTCATTTTTTACATGGTGTGTGTTGTATAATATAGATTGCATATTATTACGTATTATTTCAATATCATAAAATATATACGTATTATTACGTATTATTTCAATATCATAAAATATATATTATAAGACAATCTACATCACAACATAATATAAATAACATGAATATTTTTTTTTGAGTAAGTTTTAATTGAAAGTAATATTTTCTTTTTCTAGGCTATGATTTATTAAATCCACTTGATTAATTGATCAAAATAACATGAATGTCAAATGGTACAAGCGTCATTGCTCTCATTATCTAACTACATGTCATTGCTCTCATTATCTAACTACATGTAAATGTTATCATTATCTCACACATGTTGTTGATATCATTATATAACTACATGGACCCAATCATGTTGTTGTTTAAGTATGCACCCTATGATACAGCTAGTTTTGAGTCCCTACTACACAACTAGCTCCTCTCTCTCTTTTGATTCTAATAGACCTCTCTCTTTCCCTCCCCCCTACCCACACTCCCCGTTCCCCTCATTTCTATGAGCAAGTCAGCAGTGAAGGTCTATCAAAGACTCGTCTTCCCTTCCTCTTTCCCTCTTTTCAATGAGCAATATGAAGACACAAACACGACAGTGCACGTTGAAGGCCAGACAATAAACTAAGAGAATGCACTGGATGATAACCAAATAGCCAAGTCTTCATCTAAAGCGTATGCATTGGTTCACAACTAGACAATCAACTCTTCGTCTGTGAAGCATCTTCAAAATGTAAGCTACCTACCTCCTCAAAATGGATGACACGTGCCTTCTCAAAATGAGAGTCACCCTCTAAATATTTATTTTGCTGGTCTTTAAGTAGTAAACTTTATGCACATGCACATGCAGGTGTAGGTATTGTTAATAAAAGTGCACCATTGTGTTGCACGAAAGGCTAAAATGGAAGGGTATTGAAAGCTATCAAACATTTTTCACATGGCAGATGAGCTCCATTTAGAGTATGGGCTTAGCGTGGAGGGGAATCTTCCTAAAGATTTATCTAAAGTAGATCTTCTCAAAGAACAATGGTTGACAATGTTCAAAATAAGGTACCAAAAGAAGAGAAAGATCTATCTCAACAATGTGTTGCCAAAATTTATAGAGGAGTGCCGTCTTCTGTTCCACAAAGTGTATCAGCCTCCCCCATCAAATCGTGAAATGACTTCCAAGTTTGCTAGAGTTTTTGCATTTGAAAGATGCAAAGCATCCCATGATGGTGACCCACCCAAGGACCGGATTGCATGGGCGAAGTTTGGAGAGAATGTTTTGTAGACTTATAGATCACAAACAAGGTGGGTTGGCAAGGAAAATGGATAATTGGAGGAAAGAAAATGGATCACAAATATGTAATCAAGTGCAGCAAGTCAAAGTGCAATATATATTAAGATGGCAGAGGCAATGGCAACACACAAAAAGAGAGGAGCTTGTAAAGATTCAAAAATATCTCCTTGAGAAGAGGGACACTCTGCTTCGGAACGAAGATAGTTTTATTGTTGCAAGGGAACTACAAAAAGTGATATTGACAACCTGACACGACAACTTCAGGAGTTATAATGATCGACATCACCAAATGAAGATAAGGTATGAGACCTAGAAGTGGACCTGATTCAAAAGAAAGAACAAGTGGCATCATAGTAAGTATGCACTCTTCGCATGTAATATTCACTTTTGATTGCTTTTTGTAAATAAGTGATTTTGGTTGCATCTACACTTTTATGCTTCTGTTACTTTTGAATACGCTGAAAGTACTCTTGAAGGTACCAAAAAGTACTTTTGAAATTTTTGAAATCATTAGAAAGTCTTTGGATGTCTTTTGGGCCCTTTGCTAATGACCCTATGGATAAGGCTTATGCATAGGCTGTATGAACCACTGCGTGGCCTATGCCCTTGGTGGTGGTTGGCTTGAATAGGCCATATGCATAGCCTTATGCATTGGCCTTATGCATAGGGCTTATGCATAGTGCTTATGAGCTAATGAACTAATGTTTTGATTTATTGTGCTAACTTTTGTTAGGTCTGTTCAAAGCGAACAACCACCAAGGGCATAGGTCACGCATCAGTTCATACGGATTTGGCTATAAGAGGTAAGCCCTCTTTGTTTATGCTTCTTCTCTTTGTGTTTTTGCACCCTTGGGTGCCGAGGATTAGGTTTAGGTCAAGAGCCTATAGGCCTTATGGATAGCATATGCATAGACCTTATGCACCCTATTATATAGCTAGTTTCACGTCCCTACTACACAACTAGCTCCTCTCTCTCTTTTGATTCTAATAGACCTCTCTCTTTCCCTCCCCCCTACCCACACTCCCCCTTCCCCTCATTTCTATGAGAAAGTCAGCAGTGAAGGTCTACCAAACACTCGTCTTCCCTTCCTCTTTCCCTCTTTTCAATGAGCAGGATGAAGACACAAACACCACATGAAGCATCAACATAAGAGAATTCACTGGATGCTAACCAAATAGCCAAGTCTTCATCTAAAGTGTCTGCATTGGTTGACAACCTAATAGTCAACTCTTCGTCTAAAGCATCTTCAAAATGTAAGCTACATGTCTCCTCAAAATGGATGACACGTGCCTTCTCAAAATAAAAGTAACCTTCTAAATATTTATTGCTGTAAATTTTATGCACATGCAGGTGTAGGTATTGTTAATAAAAGTGCACCATGGTGTTACAAGAAAGGCTGCAATGGAAGGGTATTCAAAGCTATTAAACATTTTTCACATGGCAGAGGAGCTCCATTTAGCGTATGGGCTTAGCATGGAGGGGAATCTTCCTAAACATATATCTAAAGTAGATCTTCTCAAAGAAGAACGGTTGACAGTGCTCAAAATAAGGTACCAAAAGAAGAGAAAGATCTATCTCAACAATGTGTTGCCAAAATTTATAGAGGAGTGTTGTCTTTTGTTCCACAAAATGTATCAGCCTCCCCCATCAAATCATGTGATGACTTCCAAGTTTGCTCGAGGCTTTGCATTTGAAAGATGCAAAGCATCCCAGGGTGACCCACCTAAGCACCGGATTGCACGGGCAAAGTTTGGAGAGAATGTTTTGTAGACTTATAGATCACAACAGGGTGGGTCTGCAAGAAAAATGGATAATTGGAGGAAAGCAAATGGATAATGCAATGTGAAACCAAGTGCAACAGGTCAAAGTGCAATATATATTAAGATGGCAGAGGCAATGGAAATAAAAACCTCAGTAAGAGCATCTACAAAAAGAGAGAAGCTTGTAAAGATTAAAAAAGATCTCCTTGAGAAGAGGGACACTCTACTTTGGAACGAAGATAGTTTTACTGTTGCAAGGGAACTATGAAAAGTGATATTGACAACCTGACACGACAACTTGAGGAGTTACAATGATCGACATCGCCAAATGAAGATAAGGTTCGAGACCTAGAAGTGGACGTGATTCAAAAGAAAGAACAAGTGGCATCATTGAAGGTATGCACTCTTCGCATGTAATATTCACTTTTGATTGCTTAAGTAAGTGATTTTGGTTTCATCTACACTTTTATGCTTCTGTTACTTTTGAATTCACGGAAAGTACTCTTGAAGGTACCAAAAAGTACTTTTGAAATTTTTGAAATCATTAGAAAGACTTTGGACGTCTTTTGGGCCTTTTGCTAATGACCCTCATTAGCAATGGACCAATGGGAAGAGAGCAGTGTGCACATTTGGTCTCCTCCACCAAAAGTGGGGGGCAGCTAGGCTTGTCTTCGTCATTAACACAAATGTGGGGTTCAAAAAGTAGGGGCTTGCCTTCATAATTTGGATGGGGGGGGAGGTAACTAAAATTAGAGGGGCTCCATCATTCTCAGCCCCCATCAATCTCGTGGGTCAAAAAACCCTTAAAAATGGGTTTTTTCAAAAATTTTGAAAAAAGTGATTTTCTTCCCCTAAAAACCCAAACCCAAACCATATTGTATCAAAACTTAAGAGCTTTTTCACCTCCATCTTCTCTCTCTACACTGCATTCTCCTTTCCAACATCACCCTACACTCTATTCTCCCCAAAAGAAGCAACTCAAATCTCCATAGCTCTCTCTCTCTCTCTCTCTCTCTCTCTCTCTCTCTCTCTCTCTCTCCCTCTCCCTCTCTCTCTCTCTCTCCAATCATTGTAGCATAAGCAACCACAGAGGGTAGCGCATCTTCGTCACAAGGAGAAGGTGAGCAGACACAATAGAGTCTATGCTCTTGCCCAATGTGAGGAATGAGCATGATGCTTGGCTTGGGATGCAATTTTAGAAGGGAGATTGGGTCTATTTGCAACCTAGTGCTAGTGGACCCCATCGAGTTTGATGCTTGGCTTGGGATGCAATTTTAGAAAGGAGATTGGGTCTATTTGCAACCTAGTGCTAGTGGACCCCATCGAGTTTGATGTCAAGATGTGGTTGAGAACCATTGGAAGGGGCATCTATTAGGTTTCAAGGAATCAAGGTGTGATGGGTTGGTGGCTCTTGTACATGTGTACTCAACAATGGATATTTCATTGCGGTCCCGGCAATAGCACACCCCTCTTTTTCCTTGTAAACTACATGGATTTATCTCTAGTAGGTTGGTTTACATGGGCTCTTGTATTCAACCTCATTTGATGGGTTTGTTTGTTTCCATATATATTTTCCTCTTCATTGAGGAGAAGCCTACTAGGGACATTCTATGGCATTCATGCTCATATAGGGGTTGGAATACTCTCCAACATTGCCCTTTCTAACCTTGCTCATCGGAAAGTTTTCTTCTAGACACACAACTATGTAGTGGCCACACAGGCCCAACGGGTTTGGTAAGCTTGAAGAAATCCCCTCCCCTCTGGGACCTTGTGGAGTGGGAGCACAAAGGGGAGAATTTGAAGTGCAATGTACTATACAGTCTAATCATCTATAGGCCAAATGACCTTCAACTCAAAGTTGGATCAAAAAACACTAATACACCCATGCAAGAATTCAATAACTCAAAATCTCATGTCAATTCAATTCATATTCCCACCTCAAAGTAATCTTACCATTAGATTTGTGAAAATCCTTCTCTCTTTACTGACACCTAACCCATCCATGTGGAAAGAAGACATGTCCACATGATGGGCCAAAAGGGTGCGAAAAAGGCTTGTGTAGGAGGCTCCCTCTAGCCCTTTGGATTTTTATGTTTTGTGCAATTCAAACACATGGAGAAGCTCACAGAGAACATAAAAAGACGAATCATATACGAAATCCACAAAAGACTAATTACAATTTGAAAGAGCCCATTTATATAGATTGCAATGCAGTTCGACAATGATTCATAGAGATTACAAGAAAACAATTTGAAAGAGATCGTTTACATAAGAATTTACATATGAGAGGATGGGATTCATCATACAAGGGTTTTCTGACGCTTTTCAGATATGGGTAGCTCCCCTGTTAAGATGGCTTCTGCTATGTCCTTGGGCGATTTTTGGCGAAATCATCTATAGGGAATTCACATTTCACTTTGAGCATGCTAAGGCACTCATCCATGCGAATCCCACAAGATTTTTTGATGTCCTGCAAAAAGAGAAAGAGCTCCCCCCCCAACCACCACTGGACATAAAGTTTTGATTTCTATTTTTGGAATGGGGCCAGAGTCATCTTTGTCTTCAACTGCCATGTTGCTAGCAATGGCCTTGAAGTGGTGTTGAGGATTCTTGGCCGAACCCAACACACCCTCGAGGGAAGTCTTTTTGGACAAGCACTAATTCATTAGGACCGACAGTGGCTACCCTATCTTGCTCACCCTTCTATGCGATGACAAACCCCCCAAGGTGTAGCTGTGGGGGGGAGATCAACCTCACCTTCCTCCTCTCCTTTAGAAATGTGGAAGATAAAACATGCCAACCATGAGAGGAAGCGATGGCCAATATCCCCTTTGCCGAGCTTGTGGACTTGTTTTTTTTCAAGATCTATGAAGTGATCTGAGAGTGTCACCGTACCTTCAAATCTTTAAAGACATTTTTTGAAGTGTTTTTGGTTGTGGCCTATGTGCTCAAGTAGTTTACATGGCACCCACAAGCCATCATCATCCCATAATGCGAGTGCGGCCTCACGTGGGTCTTCATGTAGGTGAGCGTGTGAGAAAATAGATCTGAGTGCAGTTGGATGGTGGAGGTCCAGTCAACCACGTGAGTGAACATAGTGTGCACGTGCATGGCCTCCTGAGGGGGTGCACTACTAAGAAACCCTATGTATCATTTATGTTCAAGGGGTATTTAAAAAACCCCTTACCTATGAATGTTTTATGAACAAAATGACCCCTTTTTCTTTATGGTTTTACGGGTTTTTTTCAGCATCGATTAAAAAAACCCTTCTATAAATGTTTTTTTTAAATTTACCTTAAATTTTTGAATTAAAAAACCCTTTCATTTGAACTCACGTGCTATACTTACATATTTTTAGGTGAACCCCTCTTCCATTTAAACGAATATAGTGAGCTCATAGACCAAGAATCGTGTAAATTTATCAATCGAGCATAGCATAAACTCATAGATTGACCATTCCCCAAATTCATAGACCAAGTATAGCATTCATCACATCAAACACTCAATCATTCTCACAGACTTTGAAACAAAGATAAAAAAGTTATCTTCTTGCATTGACAGTTGTAGAAATATTACATTTGTAATTGATAGGCCAATTACATTAAAAGTTAGACGGTCTATTTTCGCCCTTTTTCTCCCCGAATTTTTTGCGTGTGCCAACTGCATGTCCTTCGTCATGATGGTCACTCGCTTTAGCATGAATTGTGCAGAGGTTAGTGTCTTGAAAAAAGAGTGACCAGGCCTCCTCTGCCTCTTGCAATTCTTTGAGGGCAACGAACTGCATGCAATATTCCATCTTGTAATCCCATAGAATTTCCTTACATGTCCGTGCAAATGGAGCCCTCCAGTTTAGCAACTCTATTGAATTTTGGTAATGGTGTATCTCCTAGAATACTCTAAAGTCGGAGCAGGTTTTGCATCATGGACCACACGAAAGAGCTTGGGGGGGTCGGGCCATGCACGTGTGGGGCTTAAAAAGCTTGCTCTTACAGAGGTGACTCTGGTCATTCGGGCTCTTTGGGAGTCTCTCTATCATAGATATCGAGCTCATCTAGTGTGAGGCGGTGGACACTAATGACCCGCCTGGGGGATAGGCCCCACACTTACACCACTAGCATGGTTGGTGAGATCATGGGTGATATGCGGCCAGTGGGATGACAGGCTGTGTGACAGCCATTCTAGAGACTGGCTGTGTGACAGCCATTCTAGAGACTGGCATAGTTATAGCGCCAGCTCATTCACACTATAGAGAACCCTAGTATGTATTTGGTTGAGTACCTTTTCATATTGTGTGTACTCTTATTTTTGTATATGGTGTGTTGAATGTTGTGTGAAGAAGAAGAAGATTTTCAGTCTCTCACCTTGTGTGTTCTCTTTTAGGGTTTTGTGAGTGTGTGTGTGCTTGCCAGAGCTCAAGCTCTCTTCTCCCCCGCATCTTTTCACGGTATCAAAGCCTGGTTCATGCTAAGGGCTGAGCTGCAAGCAAGAGAAGCACAAGAAGCGGTACGAGGGTAAGAGCGTCATCTACTCTTCCCTATTTGTGTTGACGACTACACCCTTGTCGGGAGCTCTACGAGAGGCACCGGCAAACGATCTCTGATTGAGGAGCTTTCTTCACAAGAGTAAAGCTATAGGGCAACTATAGGGTCCTATATCGGACAAGATTTTTCAAGCCAAAAACGCGTTTCGAGCACGTTAGGACCTCCGTTTTTCGAAAAGCAAGCGATTTTGAGCACTACAGGTAAGTAATCGATTCTATGCAGAACTCTGTTTTAAGAACTACAGGAAGACAGATTGGTTGTGCAGACATTGTGTGTGCTGCAAGGAGGTCAAATAGTTGTTGCCATTAGGTGTATGTATACACATTGAGGTCATTGGTTGTGACATTTGAGTGTAGTACAGTACCGCTGGTTGTGACATTTGAGTGTACTACACTCAAATGTCACTGGTTGTGACATTTGAGTGTAGTACAGTACCGCTACAAAAAATATAGCAATTTGTGTAGGACAAACCAGAGTGCTGTTTCTGGTAAATTTGTGTGTCTGGCAAGATGTCAAATGATGGCATAAACCAGATTGTTGCTGAGAAGCTTGACAAGAACAACTTTCATGCTTGGAGGTTCAGGTTGACAAATTTCCTGATGGGAAAGGGTTACTGGGACTACATAGAAGGTGAGCTGAAGAGGCACTGGAGATACCGGAGATCAATCTGACTGCTGCTGCAGATGTGAAAGAGTTCAAGGATTGGAACCAAGGAGCCAGAAAAGATATGTATTGGTTCTCTATCAGTATACACGACACCATGATTAGGCACATACAGGATGCCAAGTTCCCCAAGGAGGCGTGGGACACCTTGGTAAAACTTTATGAAATAAATACCAAGGCACTAAAGATATAGTTGAAGAATGAACTTCATACTATGGAGAAAAAGAGTATGTCTGTGAATGACTATGCATTGAAGATCAAGGGTATTGTGGAATCCCTTGCATCTATTGGTGTTTCAGTAGATAAGGTGGAAGTCTATCTACGTGGTCTCGGGCCACAATACAAGGCATTCAAGACATCTATTCACTCGGCAAAACATTCCCAATTTCACAGATTTCGTGTCTATGTTGATTATAGAAGAGAAGAGCTTAGGTGAAGATCAACGGTCTTCACAAAACAAAAACAGTTTAGAGTAACAGGCCTTCTACACAAGTTCAAGAAGAGGACAAGGTAAAGGAGGCCGTGGATGCGGCCAAGGAGGTGGCCGAACATGTAATCAAAATTATGGCCAGCAGAGCAGCAGCAAAACAACAGTCCCAAAATTCACAACAATAACATGTAGGTGGAAGAGGCCAATTCAGAGGCAGGGGGAGTCAAAGAGGTCGTGGAAATTAGCAAAGGCAGTATAGTGATACACGTGGATGCTTTTATTGTGGTAAGCCTGGACATGTGCAGGCAAATTGTTATAAGAAGTAGGCTGACATGCAAATTGGGAAATTGTAGCAAAACAACTATGCATCCTCGAGCAGAAACAATGAGGATAATGAAAGGTTGTTTGCTATGCAGCATGTCGTTAATGCCATGTCTGAAGATGTTGAAGCAGCACATAAAGATGATGCATGGTACGTTGATTCAGGTGCTTCAAACCACATGACAAGTCATGGGGGAGTGGTTCCAGGAGATGAAAAACCTTGAAAGACCAGGTTTTGTGGAAACAGGGGATGACACTGCGTATCCAATTGCCCATGTTGGAGATGTGTCATTGTCTATGCAGGATGGCAAAGTGAAGTACCTTGCAGATGTACTTCATGTTCCAAACATAACAAAGAATCTGGTTTCAGATGGCCAGATGATTGAGCAGGGTTTGTAGGTTTGGTTTAACCCTGATGGTTGTTATGTTGAAGACTTTAAAGACAAGTGGACTTTGGTTGTTGCAAAAGGCAACAGAGTGGGAAGAATGTTTACATTGAATGTAAACATGCTTGAAGTGAGTGCTGCAATGTTTGCAAATGGTTCAAGAATTGTTACAGACATAGAAATTTGGCATAAAAGAATTGGACATGTGAATGTGCAAAGAATGAAGTTTATGCAGACTAAGGGAATTGTGTGTGTGTGACAGGGCTGCCAAAGTTTAAAGTTGAAGGTATGCAGAAAATATGTGAAGCATGCCAATTTGGAAAGCCAACAAAGCATGTGTTTCCACGTGACAAAAATGTGAGCAAAAATGCACTAGATGTTGTGCATTCAGATGTATGGGGTCCTACAAAGACCATGTCTATGGGAGGCTGCAGGTAAGTGTGGGTATACTTCATGAAGGAGAAGAGTGAGGTGTCACTCATTTTTAGAATTTCAGAGTTATGGTTGAAAAGCAAACAGGGAAACATGTAAAGTGCCTAAGGTCAGATGGAGAGGGAGAGTACTTCTCCAATGAGTTCTCTAAATTTTTGTAGAACAATGGTATTCAGAGAGACAGTTTACATGCAGATACACTCCGCAGCAAAATGGAGTTACTGAGCGGAAAAACAGGCACATTGCTGAGATTACACGAGCATTGATGGGAGAGAAGAATATGCCGCATAGCTTTTGGCTGAGGCTGTTGCTACAGCAGTTTATATCATGAACAGGACTCCAACTGCAGCCATACATGATGTAACTCCAGAGGACATGTTTACTAGCAGAAAACCTGATTTGTCTCATCTAAAAGTATTTGGATACATTGCATATGTGCATGTGCCAGATGAGCTGAGAACTAAGCTGGATCCAAAAGATGAAAAATGTATGTTTATTGGGTATTCCCTTGAGCAAAAGGGATACAGGTGTTATAACCCTGCTACACGTGAGTTGAGGGTAATCAAGGATGTTGTTTTTGATAAGATGAGCAGCTAGTATGTTGCTGGAAAAGAAGCAGTTGGGGGGGCTGATGTGAGTGGAAATGTGGTTACACAGAATACAAGTCAGCCAATCACAGTCTTTAACTGGACCAGGAGAGTCCTCATCTAGTGGTTCAGTTGATAGACCATGGAGTGGCAGGCTGCGTCATAATACTAGTCCTGCAAATGTGATTAGTACATCACATAAAGGCAAAGAGAAAGTGGTTGAGCCCCTTAGTATGCCTGACATTTTTGCAGGGCATTCTCATGTTGATGGAGAGTCTAGTGGCTCAGAGATGAGCCTTGATGAGGATCTTGGGATACTAACTATGAGAACACCTGGTGTAAAGAAGGCTATGGAAGCCATGAATGCAAAGCTGCGAAGATCTGGGAGAGTGAAGAATATTGTGCAAAGTTTTTCCTATGATGGTTATGTGGCACATCACTATGCATACATGGCAAAAGCTATGCAGGTTGTAAAGCCCACATGCATTGATGAGGCTGTTGGAAACGTGTGTTGGGAGAAAGCTATGGATGAGGAGATGGATGCACTATATGGAAATGAGACTTGGGATTTAGTGCAATTGCATAAAGGCAAGAAAGCCATTGGATGCAAGTGGGTGTACAAAGTAAAACATAACAGTGATGGAAGCATAAGTAGGTACAAGGCTAGATTGGTAGCCAAAGGATATGCGCAGACATATGGCATTGATTATGAGGAAACTTTCAGCCCAGGTACCAAGATGGCAACAGTGAGAGTTGTGATAGCAGTGGCTGCGTCAAAGCAATGGTCTTTACATCAGATGGATGTAAAGAATGCATTCTTGCATGGGGATTTGCAAGAAGAGGTGTATATGTTGCAGCCACCTGGTTATAAGGATGTGAGTCACCCCGAGCATGTTTGCAAGTTGAAGAAAGCCTTGTATGGCTAAAAACAAGCACCAAGAGCATGGTCTGACAAGATTTTTGAATATCTTGTCACTATTGGCTTTCATGTAGCCAATGCAGATTCCTTACTGTATGTGAGACACAGTGATAGAGGGGTTGTGCTTGTTGTCATCTATGTAGATGACTTGATCATTACGGGGACCATGATGCAGAGATCTTTGATGTAAAGATCTTGCTTAGATAGAAGTTTGAGATGAAGGATCTGGGGGAGCTCAGATATTTCTTGGGCATTGAGGTGATTAGGTCACCACATGGTATTGGATTACTGCCTGCAGAGACAGTATGGCTTGGACATGTTGTCCAAGTATGGTATGACATGCTGTAAGTCTATCTTAGTGCCGTTGGATTAGAATGGCGAGTTGAGTGCAGATTCAGGAGGTGCAAATTCAGGAGAGATTTTGGAGGATCCTACTATGTATAGGCGCATAGTAGGAAGCTTGATCTACATGACGATCACCAGGCCAGATTTGAGCTATGCTGCTGTTGGGTTGGTGAGTCAGTTTATGCAAGTTCCTCAGAAGCCGCATTTGGATGCATTGAGACGCATACTAAGGTTTGTGAGGTCTACTTTGCATTGTGGACTATTTTATGAAACTGGGACAGAGATATTTGTACATGGGTACACAAATGCTGATTGGGCTAGTAGTATCTTAGATAGAAGATCTACTAGTGGCTTAATGTTTTATTTGGAGAGTGCTGCTATGACTTCGAGCAGCAAGAAGCAGCCTATGGTTGCTCTATCTAGTTCAGAGGCAGAGTACAGAGGTGCTGCTATGGCAGCATGTGAGGTAGCTTGGTTGAGAAAGCTACTTGTTGCAGATTTGTGTCTATCAGTGGATAGACAAGTTGTCATTTTTTGTGATAAAATTAGCAGTATACAGTTGGCCAAGAACCTAGTTTTTCATGCTCGCATGAAGCATATAGAGGTCCACTACCATTTTGTCAGAGAGAAGGTTTTGGTAGGAGACATTGACGTTGTTTATGTCAGCACACAGGATCAGGTTGCTGACATCTTCGCCAAAGCATTGGGTACAGAGAAGCTCCGCAGATTCAAGGCTTCGCATGGTGTACATGAGATGGAGTTGAGCTCAAGGGGGAGTGTTGAGATATCGAGCTCATCTAGTGAGGCAGTGGTGGACACTGATGATCCGCCTGGGGGATAGGCCCCACACTTACACCATTGGCATGGTTGGTGAGATCATGGGTGATATACGGCCAGTGGGATGACAGGCTGTGTGACAGCCATTCTAGAGACTGGCATACTTATAGCGCCAACTCATTTAGTTGGGTTCACACTATAGAGAACCCTAGTATGTATTTGGTTGAGTACCTTTTCATATTGTGTGTACTCTTATCTTTCTATATGGTGTGTTGAATGTTGTGTGAAGAAGAAGAAGATTTTTAGTCTCTCACCTTGTGTGTTCTCTTTTAGGGTTTTGTGAGTGTGTGTGTGTGTGCTTGCAAGAGCTCAAGCTCTCTTCTCCCCTGCATCTTTTCAGTCTCAATGTCCTCTAGCTATCTAGGAGGGGCACGAGCTCTGGGCAAAGTCTTCAAGGCTACTACCGGGTGTGCTCGAATCTCCATGCTAGCCCATGTGGGCTCCCCCAACGGCCTATCATCCTCTAAATCGGTCTCCAAATCGGAGTCACTCCTTTGCATGGTGTCATTTTGGTGATGTCGGTGTTGTTCATATTCCATAATCACCCTACTTTTCTTTTTACTGATGGAGGCGTTAAATTCCTCCACGATGTCCTTGTTGTTGATAGAGCTTCCCTCCTTTTCATCTCCTCTTCTGTGACTTTCTTCATAGTCTGCTTAGTGCACACCATGGTCTCAAATGTACGAATGGCCTAAAGAGGATGTATGCTCTAGAATGTATGAAATGGCCCAGAGAGGAAAATCTCATTATATTGAGCTCAAAAAACATCATCATTGCAAGAAACCCTAATTTTAGGAGGCGTTTCACACGGGCTAGAAGGGTGCAAAAATGCCCAATCCGAGCCCCTCGCACAAGGCATTTTCTCGCTTTTTTGGCCCACTTTTTTTTGTCCAAAAAGCTCAATTCTATAAAACCTGACGATCTCCCTCGCTTGATAATCATCAATTTATACATTAAATGATAGTTGGAAAAACTAAAAACAAAAATTGTGGTAAAATGACACTTGAATCCATATATGGAAAAAAACAAAATGATCATTTATTGGTATCGTATTACATAGAGGATAGAAGTGAGTATTACAAGCCAAAATTTGACATCAAAATTCCATCCCTTACAAGATCCTAACTAGGGAAATAGATCAGATGAGCAGCTGGTATGCTGCTGAAAAAGAAGCTGTTGGGACTGATGTGAGTGGAAATGTGGTTGCACATAATGCAAGTCAGCAGTCACAGTCTTTGAGTGGACCAAGAGAGTCCTCATCTAGTGGTTTAGTTGATAGACCATGGAGTGGCAGGCTGCGTCATAATACCAGTCCTACAAATGTGATTAGTACAACACATAAAGGCAAAGAGAAAGTGGTTGAGTCCCTTAGTATGCCTGACATTTCTGCAGGGCATTCTCATGTTGATGGAGAGTCTAGTGGCTCAGAGATGAGCCTTGATGAGGATCTTGGGATACTAACTATCAGAACACCTAGTGTAAAGAAGGCTATGGAAGCCATGAATGTAAAGCTGCGAAGATCTGGGAGAGTGAAGAATCCTATGCAAAGGTTTCCCTATGATGGTTATGTGGCACATCACTATGCATACATGGCAAAAGTTGTACAGGTTGTAGAGCCCACATGCATTGATGAGGCTATTGGAAATGTGTGTTGGGAGAAAGCTATGGATGAGGAGATGGATGCACTATATGGAAATGAGACTTGGGATTTAGTGCAATTGCGTGAAGGCAAGAAAGCCATTGGATGCAAGTGGGTGTACAAAGTAAAACATAACAGTGATGGAAGCATAAGCAGGTACAAGAAGGCTAGATTGGTAGCCAAAATATATGCGTAGACATATGGCATTGATTATGAGGAAACTTTCAGCCCAGCAACAACAGTGAGAGTTGTGATAGCAATGGCATTGATTATGAGGAAACTTTCAGCCCAGCAACAGTTAGAGTTGTGATAGCAATGGCTGCGTCAAAGCAATGGTCTTTACATCAGATGGATGTAAAGAATGCATTCTTGCATGGGGATTCGCAGGAAGAGGTGTATATGTTGCAGCCACCTAGTTATGAGGATGTGAGTCACCCTAAGCATGTTTGCAGGTTGAAGAAAGCCTTGTATGGCTTAAAACAAGCACCAAGAGCATGGTCTGACAAGATTTCTGAATATCTTGTCACTATTGGCTTTCATGTAGCCAATGCAGATTTCTCGCTATAGGTGAGACACAGTGATAGAGGGGTTGTGCTTGTTGTTATCTATGTAGATGACTTGATCATTACGGGGGACCATGATGCAGAGATCTTTGATGTAAAGATCTTGCTTAGACAGAAGTTGGAGATGAAGGATCTGGGGGAGCTCAGATATTTCTTGGGCATTGAGGTGATTAGGTCACCACATGGTATTGGATTATTGTTGCAGAGACAGTATGGCTTGGACATGTTGTCCAAGTATGGTATGACAGGCTGTAAGCCTATCTCAGTGCCATTGGATCAGAATGGCAAGTTGAGTGCAGATTCAGGAGAAATTTTGGAGGATCCTACTATGTATAGGCGCATAGTAGGAAGCTTGATCTACATGACGATGGCCAGATTTGAGCTATGCTGTTGGGTTGGTGAGTCAGTTTATGCAGGTTCCTCGAAAGCCGCATTTGGATGCATTGAGACGCATACTGAGGTATGTGAGGTCTACTTTGCATTGTGGACTATGGAACAGAGATATGTGTACATGGGTACACAGATGCTGATTGGGCTGGTAGTATCTCAGATAGAAGATCTACTAGTGGCTTCATGTTTTCTTTGGGGAGTGCTGCTGTGACTTGGAGCAGCAAGAAGCAGCCTACAGTTGCTCTATCCAGTTCAGAGGCCAGGTACAGAGGTGCTGCTATGGCAGCATGTGAGGTAGATTGGTTGAGAGAAAGCTACTTGCAGATTTGGGTCTATCAGTGGATAGACAAGTTGTCATTTTCTGTGAACATTAGCAGTATACAGTTGGCCAGGAACCCAGTTTTTCATGCTCGCACGAAGCATATAGAGGTCCACTACCATTTTGTCAGAGAGAAGGTTTTGGCAGGAGACGTTGACCTTGTTTATGTCAGCACTTAGGATCAGGTCGCTGACATCTACACCAAAACATTGGGTACAGAGAAGCTATGCAGATTCAGGGCTTCGCTTAGTGTACATGAGATGGAGTTGAGCTTGAGGGGGAGTATTGAGATATCGAGCTCATCTAGTGAGGCGGTGGACACTGATAACCCGCCTGGTGGAGAGGCCCCACACTTACACCACTGGCATGGTTGGTGAGATCATGGGTGATATGCAGCCAGTGGGATGAGAGGCTGTGTGACAGCCATTCTAGAGACTGGCATAGTTTTAGCGCCATCTCATTTAGTTGGGTTCACACTATAGAGAACCCTAGTATGTATTTGGTTGAGTACCTTTTCATATGGTGTGTACTCTTATCTTTGTATGTGGTGTGTTGAGTGTTGTGAAAAGAAGAAGAAGATTTTCAGCCTCTCACCTTGTGTGTTCTCTTTTAGGGTTTTGTGAGTGTGTGTGTGCTTGCAAGAGCTCAAGCTCTCTTCTCCCCCCTGCATCTTTTCACATCACACATGCATTAACAACTTCAGCACTGCTAATAGTTTGGGTTACCGTACACATGATATCATTGGCCACCACCAAACGTATCTTCTTGCAACACGAGGATCCTTGATCATTTTAATAACATGTTTCCTCGTTGTGATCAAGCACACGAGCTCATTACAATCCCCAAACTTATTAGCACATGTAACATCTTGGAGGAATACCCTACAAATAAAAAAGAAAGCACTGACATTTTGAACTTGGAAGTGCACTCACAATGCATCGACATTACGAGTGGAATGGTTTTAAGAGCCATACCGCTTTACGTGAAGTCTTCGCTTACAAGAACCCCTCCCATAGAAAGTGTTTCAATATGGTTGAGTGGCCTCTTACAGTCCCTAGCTCTAACAGGAGTGCTCTTCATGTGGTCGATGGTCTGCCTTAGCTTTTCAATGCATGCTGCACCCTCTCAATTTGCATGAGATTTGCATCCTCGAGCTCCTTAACCTTGGCGTGAGATTGAAGTAAGTCTTGGTGCAAACCACCTAACGTATCTTTAAGAGCATGAAATTGTTAGGACAAGTGACAACATCACTTGTTGATAATCTCTTGCAATACCCGAGCATCCTAGTGTTACCATCTCCCATGTATTGAATAAATGAGCGCAAGTCTTTGAAAGTGAGTGGGTATCGCACAGAAGGGTTCGTTGGGTATAGATTTCCATCAACCCACAGATCCACATTTGTGTGACCACCTTGTCCATGTCCAATCTTCTCTTGTTCTATGAGATGACCCTTGCCCAAAGATGCATACTCTTCCAACACTCAAACATGCAAATCCACCTTGCGCCGGTGATGCCACATTCACATTTGTGATTTCACACAAGGCCATGATTCTCCTTAGGTGACAAGTCGCACAATCGGATGAGCTCCAAGTGGAATGGTTAAGATCCATACAACGCAGCATGAACTCTTTGCTTACAAGAACCCCCTCCCACAACAAGTGTTTCAATGTGGTTGAGTGGCCTCTTATGCTCCCTAGATCCAACAAAGGTGCTCTTCATGTGGTCAATGGTTTGCCTTAGATTTTCAATGCATGCTACATCCTTTCGATTTTCATCCTCGATGTCCTTAACCTTGGCGTGAGACTGAAGTAGGGCTTTGTGTAAACCGCCTAGTGCAAACCGCCTAACGTACCTTTAAGACCATGAAATTGTGAGGACAAGTAGAATACTTTGCCAGCATCACTTGTTTATAATATCTTGCAATAACCGAGCATCCCATTGTTACCATCTCCCACATACTAAATAAATGAGGGTAAGTCTTTGAAAGTTGGTGGGTATCACGCAGAAGGGTCAGCTCGGTATAGGTTTCCATCAACCCACAGATCCACATTTGTGTGACCACCTTGTCTCTATGGAATCTTCTCTTGTTCTATGAGATGACCCTTGCCCAAAGATGCATACTCTTCCAACACTCAAACATGCAAATCCACCTTGCATCATTGCGATGGCACATTCCCATTCGTGATTTTGCGCAAGGGTATGATTGTCCTTAGGTGACAAGTCGCACAATCCAAGTGGAATGGTTAAGAGCCATACCACACTACATGAACTCTTTGCTTACAAGAACCCCCTCCCACATCAAGTGTTTTAATGTGGTTGAGTGGCCTCTTATGCTCCCTAGCTCCAACAAGGGTTCTCTTCATGTGGTTGATGGTTTGCATTAGATTTTCAATGCATGTTGCACCGTCTCGATTTTCATCTTCGAGCTCCTTAACCTTGGTGTGAGACTCAAGTAGGGCTTGGTGTAAAACACCTAACGTACCTTAAGAGCATGAAATTGTGAGGACAAGTAGAATACTCCTGCCACTTGTTGATAATCTCTTGCAATACCCAAGCATCCCATTGTTACCATCTCCCACACACTGAATAAATGAGGGTAAGTCTCTGAAAGTTTGTGGGTATCACGCAGAAGGGTCCGTTGGGTATAGATTTCCATCAAACCACAAATCCACATTTGTGTGACCACCTTGTCTCTGTGCAATCTTCTCTTATTCTGCGAGATGACCCTTGCCCAAAGATGCATACTCTTCTAACACTCGAACATGCAAATCCACCTCGTGTCAGCGATGGCACATTTGCATTTGTGATTTCTCACAAGGCCATGATTCTCCTTAGGTGACAAGTCGCACAACCAGATGAGCTCCAAGTGGAGAAAAGAATTAATAAGCTAAGTAATGTTGGATTAACAGCTATATGTTGATGTTAAGCCATGAAAGCACAGCAGAGAAAGAGTGACAATGGCATGAAAGCACAATAGAGAGAGAGAGAGAGAGAGAGAGAGAGAGAGAGAGAGAGAGAGAGAGAGAGAGAGAGGGAAAGTGAGTATGTAGGCCATAAGCTCACAGTAGAGAGAGAGAGAGAGAGAGAGAGAGAGAGAGAGAGAGAGAGAGAGAGAGAGGGAAAGGGGGGAGAGAGAGGGAAGACTGATTTGGAGAGGAAAGAAGGTAGGGTAGAGATGGTTTTAAGTGGAAATTGAGTTTAAAAAACGAACTACATATATATATATATATATACACTTTTTAAAGTAGGATAATTCAAAAAAGATTAAAAAAATCGTTATTTTTGGCCCCCACCTAGTTGCGAAAATGATGATGTGGAAAGTGATAGGCTAATTTGAAGGCATTAAATGAGGGTGATTTGGTGGGGAAGTGGAGGCAATAAATGAGGGAGAAAAAGATGTCACATTTAAGGAGATAGAGGAGGTTTTTGGAGGAAATGAAGGTTCAAAATTCATTTTTTGATATATATAAGGGTCTGGAATAAGTAAAACTTGCTTAATGAAAATCAAATTCACTATCCCCCCCCCCATTTACGAGCTTGGTTATGTGGAAAGTGCTTTTTTGCTACAAGAGAGATAAAATGACTACTTTAGATCCTAAGCTTTTGATTGGGAATTATAGGCTAGAAAAAGTAAACTATAGGCTCCAAGTGGGCCTCTTTATTGCCCTTGTCTCCTTAAGAATGCTCAAAATTAGCCTTAATCCCTAAAAATTAGGAATCCTTTACAAGTCCCAAAAGATGTCCAAAGGCTACCTAATGTGCTCTTTTAAAAGTAATGAAAAACTTATGTAAGTTCTTTACTAAATAGTATTTTTTAAAGTACCAAGAGCTTTTAAATTACTTATAAAACTTTTGCACATACTTTCCTAAAAGTACTTTTGAATGTACTCAAAAGTACTTTTAAAACCATTGAATAGAAATTTTAAAGTACTGATAAAACTTTTGCATATACTTTCATAAAAAGTTATCTTCAAAGTACTAAAAAGTAATGATAAAATTTTTGCACTTTTTAAAGTACTAAATACACTTTCAATAGTACTTTTGAAAACACTGAAAAGTACTTCTAGAAGTACTCAAAAGTACATTTGTAAGTAATTTTTATACGCTTTAGAAAGTACTAAAGAGTGTTTTACTAAAAAAACATTTTTCAGTTTCAAGAACTAACTTTCAATCACAGAAAGCATAGGCGATTCCTCCAAGAAATAATGTAGTCAAGGCTTAACTATCCTTTGTATTCCGACCAAACCCTTAGGTCACATGGCCGAATCAAAGGAGGAACTTGCACTTGGTTCATAGAGACCAACACTTTTTTCCCCATCAAAAGAGATACATCTGTTGATTCTTTTTCATAGAAGAAGAATTATCCTATGACTTACTTCAACTATTGTTACTTGAGCAGAATTGAATTTTATTATAGGAATCCATCGATCCAGTCTAACCCCATCCAATCCCATGGGTTAGACTGGATTGATAGAATCCATTATAAAAATTTGGTTATGTTTTGTCCCGGGTACCAAGAAAAAGAGTTCCCAGGCCCCCTAGCCGGCTCTCATGCAAAATTAAATAGACACACCACTTACGCACCCGCACTTACGCACCCGATATGAAATTGCCTTTTCTTAAACTCAACTATTTCCAAAATAGCATTGCAATAAGACCATAGTATTTTCATCATAATCCTCGGTATTCTAATTCCAGGATCCAATTCCAACTTTTCCACTTTCCAATCATTCCTTCCTCGGCATCCCTATGGCATCATCAGCAACCAGAATGCTCACCACCTGGTCAGTTCCTCTAGCCTGCTCACCTAGTACTTCACTCAGGGGCCTTTTCAATAGTTCCTAGCCCATAGTACCACGAGTATAATCCCATAAAATCCATATGGACTCTCCGTTGAAGATCGACTAGATCAACCAACAAGATCCATTTAAAAAGAGCCATGAACTCATTCATTGAAGACCAGCAAGGCCAATCAACCAGATCCATGCCCGTGTTCAGAAAACAACTCCACAACTCATTTTCTTCCTCGTCGCACGTGTGGGTATCTTGGGCGACCCAGAGCCCGAGCACCGTATGGTCAGCACCCTTTCACGTGACCTAGTGCTTCACTCATATGCCGCTTCCTTGGCCCCTCATCCACCACCGTACCGAAAGCTCACCATTTTAACCGAACCGAGGTTGGTCAAGACCTCAGCCGCCGAGATCTTGCCATGCAAGACATCCTTCTTTGACTCTTCATTAGCCGTTGTAACATTTTCACTTAGGTCCCCATGCCCTCGTTCCATAAGATAGTCAAAATGCTTCCCCCAGCATTCTTGATGTAAAACAATGTTTAAAAACAAGTTTCACATACAAATATAGTTTCCAAACAAAATTCCATCTTTTCACAACATTCCACATCATTCCTCATCATTTCACATCATTCCACGTCATTTATCATTATCCCATATTTTTCTACATCAATTTACATCCATTCCCATCATCCCACATATATTCACATCAATTTACATCCATTCCCATCATCCCACATATATTCACATCATCCCACATCAATTCACATCCATTCACATCATCCCACATCATTCCACATTCATTCACATCATCCTATTATTTTCGCATTCATTTACATCATCTTGCATTATTTTCGCATTCATTTATATCATCTTGCATTATTTTCGCATTCATTTACATCATCCTACATCATAAAATTTCCACATTCATTCACATCATTTTCACATTTATTCACATCAATCCACATCAATCCACACAACATCCATGTCAATCCACATCACTCCACACATCATTCCACACATCAATACTCATCAACCCACATCAATCTACATCAATCCACATCCTTCCACATCAGGCCACATCAATCCACACATCCCACACATTGCTCCACATCAATCCACACATCTCACACATTGCTCCACATCAATCCATATCAATCCGCACATGCCACACATCACTTCTCATCACTCCACATCATTCCACACATCACCCCACATCATTCCACACATCACCCCACACATCACCCCACATCGTTCCTCACCTCAATCCAATTTCACAAACAAGGTGGTCTCTTTTCGCTTTGAGCGAATCAATTTTTATTATCAACTTTCCTTGATCTAGTTATCATAATCTTTGTTCCACATCAACCCGGTTAAGAGTACAGTTACTCTACTTTTCACACTGACAGAACTTCTAAGTCTCGGCCATTACTTGGCTCAGTTAAAGGTAACTTTTTCTTAACTCAATTCAATTTAGTCTAAATTTTCGTTCACTTTTGGATCCTCGATCCTTTCAATAATTTCGAGATTCCTTCCCCATGGAATCTAGGAGTAAGTTAGTGACAAGTATTTACAATTATCCAACTAAGCGTGTTTCTGGTCTTTTTTTGGGAAATCCCTTTTCCCATTCAGAGTGTACTTAAGATTCTATTCCTCGAGATTTTAGACGTATACTTCATAATTCCAAAAGTTAATATGTTCGTGATTCGTCTTTGTGATTAAAAATTTATCCATGTTTTCTCGATGCATTCCTATGAATATTTTCACATTCTTATCTCAAATTTTTCAAAATAAAACATTGCGAATTTTTTGGACCCAAAAAGGGTCTAAGGATTCCTAATTTTAAGGGATTAAAAAAGCTGGGCTTAAGGGAGACAAAGGCTATGATAACACCTATTTTTTTACCTTGCTATATCAGCCATACCCTCCTTGTTTCACTTTTTAAAGGGAATATTCTGATACTCTCTCTCTTACTTTTTGACTTTTCTCATACTCTTTCTTACTTTTTGAATTTTTATCTTCACTCTCTACAAATTGAATCTTTCTTGTCAGTTTGAAATCTCCTTCCTCATTAACTCCCACCATATCTCCCTTCCACATCAGCAAAACATTCTCGTATTTAGGTAGGTCCCAAAAAGTGAAATTTTTTAATTTTTAATTTTTTTATATTTAGAGGTGGAAAAAACACCACCCAACCAATATGTATGACGAAAATACTTTTTTCCCTCAAAAAAGCTTGTAATTCAAGGGTCACATCAGAAGCCTGTCAGAAGCCAGTACATCCATAAACTAACTATCAGGTCCCCACAACCCCATAAACATAACTAACTGTCAGAACCACTACATCCATGAGATCCCAAAATTGTGGGGACCCTAATTTTTTTAAAATTTTTCTCATAAATGTAATTTATTGATGAAAAACTCCATGTTAGTATATTTGTATATCAAAAATATCATTTTCTACTCAGAAAAATGGATTCGTGTTAAACCTCCAACAACAAAGTTTTAACAGTCTCTCTCTCTCTCTCTCTCTCTCTCTCTCTCTCTCTCTCTCTCTCTCTCTCTCTCTCTCCCTCACTCTCTCTCTCTCTCTCTCTCGCTCTCTCTCTCTCTCTTAGGATCTCTCTGTGCTTAGCTATCCGAATGATGCATAGGATGGACAAAAGTAAATACTACTCCACAATCTCCTACCATAGAACAAAGTAAGTAATATAAACTTTCATTATGCACTCAGTGATTTAAACAAAATAGTCATGATTTGTGTTCTGCTTGCCATGAATTTTTGCAAGAGGTGTGTGGTTCTAATGAAGAGGGATGGAAGGATTTGGTCAAAGCCATTCTGAATACCAAGGATAATCTCTCAATTATTACCGACCCTCATTATCCTAAAATACGCCAAGCTGTTGTCAGCAATGTGGTGAGCGAGATTACCACCTCCATCGATTCTTTATCAATTCAACATGCTTGTGATGTGGCTAGAATCAACATGAAAGGATACCAAGCAATCCATCAGGTTGTAAAAGGTGCATTTCTAAGACAAGGGATCACTGGCACTTTATTTCCTACACTCAAGGTGATTCACAATGTCAAGCGTATCAATAATGATGATGTGCAGTGAGCTATAGGACAGTTTTATCACGTTGAGGGCACACTAACATTAGACACAGGGTGGAGTAGCAGAAAGAAAAGCAAGACAATAAGTACAGAATTTTACTATAATGTTTACAACAGTAACATCTTTTTTCATATTAAGAGACTAAAACAAGCTATGATGAAGTTCTATGGTCTTTCACCAGAAGGTGAGAACTTGCAATTGCTTCTATTCATGTTTTTCAGTACAAAATGAAGACGATTATTTTGTTTTGAATATTGTAAATTACCGTTTATTTGCAGTTGTGTGGGGAGCACACTTTCATTTGTGCTCAAGCTAGATGAGTGCCAAATTGTGAAAGGTCGGAAGTTGGAACGTATGAGCATTACGCTCATGATTGAGGCCATGATATGTGCATGGGAAAAGACTACCAAACCAAGTTTTAGTGTGCAATCTGAGAAAGAAGTCTGGTGGCTTGGTGCATTCTAGGTACCGAAGGAGACACATCAGGTATTAACATGGATGTTTGAAAGAACTCCTTGAATAACAGATGTAATCAAAAAGCAAATTGATGGTCAAATTTTAGAAGCAGAAAACATAGGAAAGTTCAAGGTGGATTGGCATCTTGGGGGATATTTGAAGACAATTAAATGCATGATGGGTGTGCTCAAAGCGCGACATCAAGATGGCCTTGTCCATACTGCAATGCTGAGATTGATATTCCTAGGCAGAAAAAGACAAATGGAAAAGGTATGCAAAAGGTTGGTTCTATTGGGAAGGATGCCCCAAAAGGTCCCAAGAAAGGGAAGAAGCAACAAGAAGTTGGAGTAGATCCAACCGAGTCAACTGACGAAGATGAGAAATAACCAAATGCAAGATGGGTGGAAGGTGTCATGTTTCCTAATATGCTATGAGAACCATACAGGAATTCAAATTAGAGCCCCATCATTAATTTTCCACTAAAGAATATTCACTTTTACACACTTCATGCATTCATGAGAATCTTCGATTGATTGCTTAAGTGCCATATCGATTATGCATTCACAATGCCTACACAAGAGAGAAAAGTTGCAGCCCTTGGTAAATTAGAGCATCTTTTGAATTCTCTGGGCTGCCATGGCAGAAACGTGAAAACTGAAGTGAATAAGCAGGCCTCTGGTATGTCATACGAGGTTTCTCCATGACTGGAGCAAAGGCAAGGAGATTTTTGGCGAAGCTAACAAACATAGAGAATTCAAAGAAGACTTGGGGACTCTGGAGAGACCTATGTGCAATCACCACAAATGTAGATTGTCCAATGCCAGCTCTTGTAAATATGTGCAAATAGCTTTGGATAAATTTCAATAACATGGTTCGCATTATGAATCAAAGTAGCACAACTGCCCAAGAACGAGCATCATTCACCACCAAAAGTGTGATAGGTGCTTGGGGAGAGAGTAAAGTAACACACTATATGGTAAGTTGTATAATAAAAAATTAAACTGGTGTTTTAACCTAGACTTTTTCTAATTAAATTCTATTGTCATGTGTACAACACATAGTTTATGCGCATGGTGCATATTTCATGAACAAGTATGGATCGCTCGACATGTGGAGTACCCAAGGGATGGAGAAATCACATTATAAAGCAAGAGGGGTTTATTTCAAAAATACAAGACATGGAAGTGGAGCTTGTGCACAGGAGGAACACGTACAAACTATCTACAAGAGATGTTCAATTAGTTTTATCGCACAACCTTTGGAAGGGTATTGGTTAGGGAGCTGGCCCAACAATCAAAACTTGCGCAAGAGGCACACAAGGTTGCAAAAAGTCATGCTCGGCTTGAATGGTTTGCATACCAATGCTCCCCATAGGCATGGTGCTTGGCATGCACAAATGAGGAGACAAGGGAGGCATTGGGTTGTGTGCATGCACCAGCACAAATCTAGATGTAATAAGGCTAAGAAACTAAGTTTAGTTTTTTTTTTGCCCTTTAAAAAAACTATTAATAGTTCCTTCCCTCACTTCATTTTCATTTCACTTTTTTAGAGAGCTTGAGCTCAAGATCTACGTAGGCACCCACGTAAGGACACCAGCACATCACCACGTTAGCACAATAGGCATAGTCGTACATGGTATGGCACGCACCAAAAACACCGCACGTGTTACCATGCCTTCACAAAACACAATGCAAGGCACCCAACAACCACATACTGGTGATACCATGGAAGAGAGTGACCCCTGGGATTCTAGGACGACAAGCCCAACAGGATCACCAGAGTCCAGCCCTCTTCCCACATCAACACCAATGCACACAAACATGTGCACAAAAACACGTAAAGGACAAAATTAATTTAGCCCTACTGAACTAGATGCCTTTGCAAACGTGAGTGATGTCTTGATATCACTTACCATCTTAAACTTTAAGCATAAGATGGTCCAAGCATCAGGTTTGGGCCATCCGGGATTGTTAAGAGGGGGGTTGGGGGATCTCTACTAGCTTGCCAAATAAACCTAGTTTTTTATCTACAAAATATGAGTGAGAAAAGAAAAAGATATTATTCTGTATAAGCTCACTTGGGCTTTGAGATACAAACATTGCCTCTGCAATGGATGCATGCATAGCATAGAAAACTCCAGTAAGCCTTTGGAGTGGTTATTCCTCAACATAATTAGAGGGGAAAATATATGCAAATAGAGACATAAGAAAATGGAGAATCATAAGAAAATTTGAAACAAAAAATCCAATATTAGCATGTTGTTAAAGCTGTGTTTATATTACACTGACAATTTGAAGGAAACCTTGGTCGTTGGCCTAGAATAGACTAAAGAGGGATAGAGTTTCTGCAGCAATGGAGAGGGAGGGAGCTTGAGAGGGAGGGAGCTTGAAAAGGAGGGAGAGCTTGAGAGGGATGGAGTTTGTGCAGCAATGGAGAGCTTATAAAAGGAAGAAAGAGGGAGAGAGAGCTTAAGAGGTATGGAGAGCTTAGAAAAGGAAGAAAGAGGGAGAGGGAGCTTAAGAGGTATGGAGTTTTTGCAGCAATGGAGAGCTTAGAAGAGGAAGAAAGAGGTTCAAAATGAGTTTTCCAAACCTAGAGTATGTTGGGGGGAGATAAAATTCATTTTTTAATGATAATTTCTGCCATAGTTTCCTCGCATTTTCTATGAAATAATAATACTCAAAGTTCCTCTTTTAGCATAAAATTTAATTTATAAATAAAGCTTCATTTTCTAATGATAAAATTTTACCATAACTTTTTCACATTTTCTATGAATTGAGAATGTTCAAAATTACACTTTTAACATAAAAATTAGTTTATACATAAACTAGAGCTTAAACATAAACATTAATTCATCATAAATCAAGAAAAGCATGGTTTTAAGAGAAAACCCATAAAATAAAATGCTTCCCAAGCATGAGGGAGGTTAGGAATGTAAGATTCCTCCCCCACCCCCCCTTTTGATGTCTAGTATCTTCCCCTGTAATCAATCCCTCTTCAGAAATATAAAGACCTTGTTTCTAACTGTTTTAACCTAGAGAGAGAAAATATTCTAGAGAGAGAATATTTAGATTTTTAATATTTTTGGATAGAAAATTATCTCATCTTATTAAAATAAGTTCCCCTGAAACTAAAATTCAAAAAGAACTTTCAAATGTGCAATTAGAATTTATTGGAAATGGGTATAAAGGACCTTAGTCTAAGGGTCTAGATTTTCAGAAATTTTTGGATTATGGTCCAATTAAGGTTCCTATGGGCCAATAGCATCAATCCATGTGTAGGGAGGAGATAAATCCAATTTGTAAAAGAAGATACCCAAAAATGAGTAAATGCTCACATAAGATGAAGAGTTGAAAATGTACAAGATTTATTAGTAAAAAACTATGAGCAATATTAAAAATATGAGATATTTTGGGTATCCAAAAATGAGTAAATGCTCACATAAGATGAAGAGTTGAAAATGTACAAGGTTTATTAGTAAAAAATTATGAGCAATATTAAAATGATTTCATTATGACACATATGTAAGGAAGGGGAGTTCTTTAAAGGAGGTGCATATTTCACATAAGATGAAGAGTTGAAAATGTACAAGGTTTATTAGTAAAACAAACTATGAACAATATTAAAAATATGAGATATTTTGGGTATCCAAAAATGAGTAAATGCTCACATAAGATGAAGAGTTGAAAATGTACAAGGTTTATTAGTAAAAAATTATGAGCAATATTAAAATGATTCCATTATGACACATATGTAAGGAAGGGGAGTTCTTTAAAGGAGGTGCATATTTCACATGCTTGAATGAGTTTTAAACTCATAAAAATTGAGATATTTCATCTCTCCTCTCTCCTCATTCAAGTCTAGTTCCAAAAAGTTAGCTTAACTGACCTAAAAATGGTCAAATATTGACCAAACTGATTTAGAAAATTCTAGAATCAGTTTGTTTGGTTAGGAGCTCAATTTTTCCTATAAATAGAAGCCTCCCCCTTGTTGAAAAATATACAGTGTTTATGTATCGTTACTCTACTCCACCTAAGCCAAGAACTGTGAATTTTAATAATTCACTAGTTTTTGGAGCTTCCCTCTTTCTTCAATCCCCATTAGTGGCTCCATCAACATACTTAACCAATTGATTGGTTGGGGGCCTCTACCGTGAACAAAGAATCAAGCAATTTGTAAGGTAATTAGTGAATATTGATCTTTTCTATAATTTCTCAATGTTTCTCTCTTCTCAACCCCTCTCAAGCTTGAGAAGCTTAATTGGTATGGTTTTTTTAAATGCTATAGAAGTTAATTGGTGAATAGTAGTGAAGAGTTACATAATTTAATAAATGTTATTGAAGTTAATTTTCATTTATGTTTAAATTCCAATGGTTTTTATGTAATCTCTCTCTCTCACTCAAGAAATGGTCATACTCATGACCCATTCTCAATCCAAATTAAGCTTTTCATAAAGCTTTTCCTTAACCCAAGATTAAGCTATGCTTGAGGCCAAATTAATGGCTTTTTTCTATGCTTTTATTTTATGTATATTGATGATTCAATCCATTATGGATTGATGATCCAATTAGAGATCATTTTAATTATTTCCTTAATGATAAGCTTTATCCCTTAGAAAAATTAAGATTTATCAGTCATAGCAGCGGAGCTATGGCAAAATTTTTATAAAAATTATGCATAAAATAATTTCATTCAAAGCATAAAAAGAGGACTTCCTACCATATTCTAGGAATTATCATCCTAGATTAATTGAAAGAATTTCATTATAATCATGGAGAAATTGAATTTTTATATTATGCATAAAGAATAAGTTTTTATATCAAAAGTGTTACTTTTATCATTTTTATTTACATGCATAGAAGTATGCATAATGGATAAATTTTTATATCAAAAGTGTTACTTTTAGCATATTGAATTTCATGCATAGGGATATGAAAAAAAATGATTATTTTATTGTAAAAGTGTTACTTTTATCACATTTGAAATTCTTGCATAGAGGTATGCATAAAAGATGATTATTATATTGTAAAAATGTTACTTTTATCATAATTGGATTTCATGCATAGAGTTATGCATAAAAGATATTTTTATACTAAAAGTGTGATTGTCATCATAAATAGATTTTATGCATAAATTAGATGCATAAGAGAAATTCTTTTATTCTAAAAGTGTAATTCTCATCTAAATTGAATTTATGCATAAGAAGATTGATTTTAATTCAAAAGTGTCATTCTCATCTAAAATGAATTTATGCATAGGAAGATGCATAAAAGATTGAATTTTAATTCAAAGTGTCATTCTCATTTAAAATGAATTTATGCATAGGAAGATGCATAAAAGGTTGATTTTTATTTCGAAAGTGTTAGTATCCTTAAATGGAATTTATGCATAATTAGATGCGTAAAGAAATTTTATATCAAATATAAGAATTCCCTTATATTCTATAAATAGATATGGGAAGGGATAGGATGCGATAAGAGATGTATGTATGTGGATGTGTGGATGTGGAGATGGGAGTGTGGATGTATGAATGTGAAAATGGATGTATGCATGAAGATGAGTGTGGATGTATGAATGTGAAAATGGATGTATGCATGAAGATGAGTGTGGATGTATGAATGTGAAAATGGAGGTATGCATGAAGATGTATATGCATAGAGGTGAATGTGGATGTAGATGTGGCTGTATAGATGTGAATGTGGAATGTGGATGTGGATGTATGTATGTATGTGGATGTAGATGTGGATGTATAGATGTGAATGGGAATGTGGAGGTGGATGTATGTGAATGTGGATATAGATGTGGATGTATGTGAATGTGGATATAGATGTGGATGTATGTATGTGGATGTAGATGTGGATGTATAGATGTGAATGGGAATGTGGATATAGATGTATGTATGTATGTGGATGTAGATGTGGATATAGATGTATGTGGATGTATGTGGATATAGATGTGGATGTATGTATGTGGATGTAGATGTGGATGTATAGATGTGAATGGGAATGTGGATATAGATGTATGTATGTATGTGGATGTAGATGTGGATGTATAGATGTGAATGGGAATGTGGATGTGGATGTATGTGAATGTGGATATAGATGTGGATGTATGTGAATGTGGATATAGATGTGGATGTATGTATGTGGATGTAGATGTGGATGTATAGATGTGAATGGGAATGTGGATATAGATGTATGTATGTATGTGGATGTAGATGTGGATGTATAGATGTGAATGGGAATGTGGATGTGGATGTATGTGAATGTGGATATAGATGTGGATGTATGTGAATGTGGATATAGATGTGGATGTATGTATGTGGATGTAGATGTGGATGTATAGATGTGAATGGAAATGTGGATATAGATGTATGTATGTATGTGGATGTAGATGTGGATGTATAGATGTGAATGGGAATGTGGATGTGGATGTATGTGAATGTGGATATAGATGTGGATGTATGTGAATGTGGATATAGATGTGGATGTATGTATGTGGATGAAGATGTGGATGTATAGATGTGAATGGGAATGTGGATATAGATGTATGTATGTATGTGGATATAGATGTGGATGTATAGATGTGAATGGGAATGTGGATGTGGATGTATGTAAATGTGGATGTAAATGTGGATGTATGTATGTATGTGGATGTGGATGTATGAATGAGGACGTGATATAGTGGATGTATGCATGTGGATGTATGGATGTGGATGTGGATGTATGGATGTGGATATGGATGTGTATGTATGAATGTGGATATGGGATGTGGATGTATAAATGAGGATGTGAAAATGGAGGTAAGCAGGTAGATGTGGATGTATGGATGTGAATGTGGATGTGAATGTGGATGTGGATGTGGATGTATGGATGTGAATATATGATATGTGATGTGAAGGAATCTGAAGTGAAGAGATGGAAAATGATGTGATTGGATGAGTACACATATAATGTGGCAAAATGAGAGTTAATATAGAAATTGTATTTGTAAACTGTTTGTAAATGCTGTTTGTAAATGGCTGTTTTATGTCAAGAATGCTGGGAAAGCATTTTGACCGTCTTGTGATTAAGGTCGTGGAGACCTAACTGATAAAGTTGCAACTGCTGACGGAGAGTCAATGGAGGACGTCTCGCGTAGCAAGGTCGGCCGAGGTCTTGACCAGCCTCGGTTCGATTAAAATGGTGAGCTTCCGGTACGGTGGATGAGGGACCAAGGAAGCGGCCTATGAGTGAAGCGCTAGGTCACCTGCAAAGGATCCTAGAGGGTGCTGACCATACGGTGCTCGGGCTCTGGGTCGCCCAGGATACCCACGCGTGCGTCGAGGAAGATATTGAAACAAGGAGTAAGAGTTGTTTTGTGAAACCGGGCATGGATCTGGTTGATTGACCTTGCTAGTCTTCAATGGATGAGTCCATGGCTCTTTATATGGATCTGTTGGTTGATCTTGCTGATCTTCAACGAGAGTCCATCTTGATTTTTATAAATGATTATATTGCCGAGTATTATGGGCTAGGAACTATTGAAAAGGCCCCTGTGTGGACAGGTGGTGAGCGTTCTAGTTGCCAATGATGCCATAGATACTCTGATGAAGGAATGATGGGAAATTATGAATCAACTGGATAAATTGGAAGATTGTGATCAGTGGTACTATGGTTTCATTAAAGGATTGTTTTAAAGTTAGCTGATGCTAAGGAAAAGGCAATTTCATATTGGGTGTGTAAGTGGTGTGGCTAGTTTTATGTTTGCATGAACTTCCGGCTAGGGGGCCTTGGAACTCTTTTCCTTGGTACCCGGGACAAAACCTAACCAAATTCCAAATTGGATCCCATCACTACAGTGGTTGGGCGGTTGGCTAACCCATGGGACTGGATGGGGTTAGGCTGGACTGATGGATCCGTAAATTGAGACTCAATTTCTGTTATTACGATAGATGGAGTAAATCCCGGATAGTAATTGTTCTATGGATAGGAATCAACGGCTGTGCCTCTTGAATGGGGAAAAAAGCGTTGATCCCAATGATCCAAGTGCAAGTTTCTTCCTCGATCTGATCAAGTATCTTGTAGATGCAATTGGATCAGCTAGATCAAAAATGATCTTGACTACGTTAGAGTAAAAAGTTATCCTGGTGGAATCACCCGTGCTTTCCGGTAAAGGAAGTTTTTCCGGGTTCAGTTTTAGAACAACCGACGGATTAGTCTCTTATCCGGATATCCGTGGGTGAGGCCCCGAGTGTGGGACTCTACCTCGCGCAAGAAGTGCTACTTCCGTTGCTAGTACCCCGAATCCATTGCGCGGTTGGAAAAGGGATCTTACAGTTGGTATCAGAGCATTTGGCTAATAAAGATCAACTGAGAAACCAAATATGTCAAAAATTTATCAAGAAGCACAAAAAGGTTATAATTGTGTGATATAATTCATACAATTTGATATTCAAACTGAAATTCGTAATTTGGTAATTGGGTCTTCAGATGGAAGTACCGCAATTATATAGAATCCCTGACTTGCTTGAGACCTAGACATGATGGTATTTACCTTATAATTCCAAGGGCCGTGACTATCCGTATATACAGAGAGTATAACTACAGCTCTTTACTGACAGTATATACGAGTAAATCTAAGACTTGAAATTATAAGTTTTAATGCTATCCAGATGATGAATTCGAATGTGGTTGATATGATTTTTAATTCTATTTGAGAATTGATGAATTGATTTGGATTCTGATTGAAAAATGATGATCCCTGAAAATTGGTTGAAGTGTAATAAGCTGAGCGAAACCTCAATGAGGATGAATGGGACGAGTCCCTGTGATGATATTCATAACTGGAATGATGATAGTGATTTCAGCAAATCACTATGACATTAGTGGATTGTGCTGTCAAAGTGCTACTGTTAACACTTGACTCGGTATATCAAGTTAAGGGATGACAAATTGAAAACTTGCTTGACTGAAATTCCCGTGGAGGAATGTTCAGAAAGAAAAATTTTCGATCTGATGGACCATTATCGTGTTAAAGATATGATCTGAAATGAATTGTTATTTAATGATGAGTTCTATATAAGGGATATTTATCCCCGTATTCTGTTGGGTTGACCAAAATATAAGGAACCCTAGAATAAATTGGATCTTAAGAAAAAGAGTTGTCCTCTACTTGGCGAGATGAGGACATCTCGCACTTTTTTAAGAAGGGTAGAATGTAAGATTCCTCCCCTGCCTTTGAGGTATACAGGAGTAAGAATCTCCCTTTTTGATCTTATAATTATTCCCTCTCTAAAATAAAAGAAAGATTCGGTTTAAAAAAAGGAAGACCCTTTCCCTAGAATACTTCTCAGGAGTCACGCTGTTTTAAGGATTCAGAACAATGAGTTCAGAAGTGAAAATCGGTGCTTTGGATACCAAGGTTTTGGTTTTCATTCGAGTACGGCCCAAAAGAAGTTCTTTATCTCTTGGGGAGTATAAGAACTTATCCCCCAGATATTGTGAGCCTTATATCTGAATTCAATGAAAGTAGGTGACTTAGCCTACAAGCTTCTTTTACCTCCTCATCTCAAAGTTCTTAATGTATTTCATAGAAATATGTGCCAAACCCAAATCATGGAAAGACGGTAAAACTTCAGTGACAAGATACCGTTGGCTTCTAAGTTACGCTAGCTCCTTCCTTTATATAAGTCGTAACTTTTACCTGTCGCTCACAGTAATATTACTTCCATCGATCTCCCTTCTTCTTAATCTCCTTCATGGCTTGGCAACAGGAATTAGTTTTATCCATGATGATTTCTCACCTTCAAGACGCAAGTGAGTCTGTGAAGAAAGATTTTATTGAACAGTATGAGCGCTCACTTTTTCCTCACCTAGGAACTTCTGTAGCTCAGACCAAATGGCGGACCTATCAAGACATAACTAGGGTAACACCCTGGGGTCAGCAGCACTTTCGTAACAATGTCCGCTTGGCCATGGTTATCGAAGCCTTGGGTTTGGGTCCCCGATACTACTGCGTCATGAGATCAAGACATCTTGGGTTTTCTGAGCGAGTCTTCTTACTGGCGTGTTTTCTTCCTCATGAGAAGATATGCCTTTACCCCGTTTTTGGCTTACCTCTCAGAGGTCCTTTTGTTAGAACACCTCATACCACTGAGATAGGTGCGGCAATAACCAACAGAATTATTCCCATAGATGAGTTACCTTATACATGCGCAGCTTGTGAGTGCTGCTTTTGTGATCATATGATGGACGGGCTTATGGAAGTGTAAAGAGTTCTTCTATCTTTACTGTATAAGTTCCGAGAATGAATAAAGTTTAAATCTTATTCTTATCTTGAATCTTGCTCTCTTTGAGACTTTTTCTTGGTGGTTAATCCTGATTTAAATTTTTCTCTAAGTCTCATAATTCGTGCATCTTGCGAAATTATCCCAGTTTGCGAGATGAGGACATCTCGCGTTTTTTAAGTGGGGTAGAATGTAAGATTCCTCCCCCACCCCCCTTTTTGATGTCTAGTATCTTCCCCTGTAATCAATCCCTCTTCAGAAATATAAAGACCTTGTTTCTAACTGTTTTAACCTAGAGAGAGAAAATATTTTAGAGAGAGAATATTCAGATTTTTAATATTTTTGGATAGATTATTATCTCATCTTATTAAAATAAGTTCCCCTGAAACTGAAATTCAAAAAGAACTTTCAAATGTGCAATTAGAATTTATTGGAAATGGGTATAAAGAACCTTAGTCTAAGGGTCTAGATTTTCAGAAATTTTTGGATTATGGTCCAATTAAGGTTCCTATGGGCCAATAGCATCAATCCATGTGTAGGGAGGAGATAAATCCAATTTGTAAAAGAAGATACCCAAAAATGAGTAAATGCTCACATAAGATGAAGAGTTGAAAATGTACAAGATTTATTAGTAAAAAACTATGAGCAATATTAAAAATATGAGATATTTTGGGTATCCAAAAATGAGTAAATGCTCACATAAGATGAAGAGTTGAAAATGTACAAGGTTTATTAGTAAAAAATTATGAGCAATATTAAAATGATTTCATTATGACACATATGTAAGGAAGGGGAGTTCTTTAAAGGAGGTGCATATTTCACATAAGATGAAGAGTTGAAAATGTACAAGGTTTATTAGTAAAAAAAACTATGAACAATATTAAAAATATGAGATATTTTGGGTATCCAAAAATGAGTAAATGCTCACATAAGATGAAGAGTTGAAAATGTACAAGGTTTATTAGTAAACAATTATGAGCAATATTAAAATGATTCTATTATGACACATATGTAAGGAAGGGGAGTTCTTTAAAGGAGGTGCATATTTCACATGCTTGAATGAGTTTTAAACTCATAAAAATTGAGATATTTCATCTCTCCTCTCTCCTCATTCAAGTCTAGTTCCAAAAAGTTAGCTTAACTGACCTAAAAATGGTCAAATATTGACCAAACTGATTTAGAAAATTCTAGAATCAGTTTGTTTGGTTAGGAGCTCAATTTTTCCTATAAATAGAAGCCTCCCCTTTGTTGAAAAATATACAGTGTTTATGCATCGTTACTCTACTCCACCTAAGCCAAGAAGAACTGTGAATTCATTTAATAATTCACTAGTTTTTGGAGCTTCCCTCTTTCTTCAATCCCCATTAGTGGCTCCATCAACATACTTAACCAATTGATTGGTTGGGGGCCTCTACCGTGAACAAAGAATCAAGCAATTTGTAAGGTAATTAGTGAATATTGATCTTTTCTATAATTTCTCAATGTTTCTCTCTTCTCAACCCCTCTCAAGCTTGAGAAGCTTAATTGGTATGGTTTTTTTAAATGCTATAGAAGTTAATTGGTGAATAGTAGTGAAGAGTTACATAATTTAATAAATGTTATTGAAGTTAATTTTTATTTATGTTTAAATTCCAATGGTTTTTATGTAATCTCTCTCTCTCACTCAAGAAATGGTCATACTCATGACCCATTCTCAATCCAAATTAAGCTTTTCATAAAGCTTTTTCTTAACCCAAGATTAAGCTATGCTTGAGGCCAAATTAATGGCTTTTTTCTATGCTTTTATTTTATGTATATTGATGATTCAATCCATTATGGATTGATGATCCAATTAGAGATCATTTTAATTATTTCCTTAATGATAAGCTTTATCCCTTAGAAAAATTGAGATTTATCAGTCATAGCAGCGGAGCTATGGCAAAATTTTTATAAAAATTATGCATAAAATAATTTCATTCAAAGCATAAAAAGAGGACTTCCTACCATATTCTAGGAATTATCATCCTAGATTAATTGAAAGAATTTCATTATAATCATGGAGAAATTGAATTTTTATATTATGCATAAAGAATAAGTTTTTATATCAAAAGTGTTACTTTTATCATTTTTATTTACATGCATAGAAGTATGCATAATGGATAAATTTTTATATCAAAAGTGTTACTTTTAGCATATTGAATTTCATGCATAGGGATATGAAAAAAAATGATTATTTTATTGTAAAAGTGTTACTTTTATCACATTTGAAATTCTTGCATAGAGGTATGCATAAAAGATGATTATTATATTGTAAAAATGTTACTTTTATCATAATTGGATTTCATGCATAGAGTTATGCATAAAAGATATTTTTATACTAAAAGTGTGATTGTCATCATAAATAGATTTTATGCATAAATTAGATGCATAAGAGAAATTCTTTTATTCTAAAAGTGTAATTCTCATCTAAATTGAATTTATGCATAAAAGATTGATTTTAATTCAAAAGTGTCATTCTCATCTAAAATGAATTTATGCATAGGAAGATGCATAAAAGATTGAATTTTAATTCAAAGTGTCATTCTCATTTAAAATGAATTTATGCATAGGAAGATGCATAAAAGGTTGATTTTTATTTCGAAAGTGTTAGTATCCTTAAATGGAATTTATGCATAATTAGATGCGTAAAGAAATTTTATATCAAATATAAGAATTCCCTTATATTCTATAAATAGATATGGGAAGGGATAGGATGCGATAAGAGATGTATGTATGTGGATGTGTGGATGTGGAGATGGGAGTGTGGATGTATGAATGTGAAAATGGATGTATGCATGAAGATGAGTGTGGATGTATGAATGTGAAAATGGATGTATGCATGAAGATGAGTGTGGATGTATGAATGTGAAAATGGAGGTATGCATGAAGATGTATATGCATAGAGGTGAATGTGGATGTAGATGTGGCTGTATAGATGTGAATGTGGAATGTGGATGTGGATGTATGTATGTATGTGGATGTAGATGTGGATGTATAGATGTGAATGGGAATGTGGAGGTGGATGTATGTGAATGTGGATATAGATGTGGATGTATGTATGTGGATGTAGATGTGGATGTATAGATGTGAATGGGAATGTGGATATAGATGTATGTATGTATGTGGATGTAGATGTGGATATAGATGTATGTGGATGTATGTGGATATAGATGTGGATGTATGTATGTGGATGTAGATGTGGATGTATAGATGTGAATGGGAATGTGGATATAGATGTATGTATGTATGTGGATGTATAGATGTGAATGGGAATGTGGATGTGGATGTATGTGAATGTGGATATAGATGTGGATGTATGTATGTGGATGTAGATGTGGATGTATAGATGTGAATGGGAATGTGGATATAGATGTATGTATGTATGTGGATGTAGATGTGGATGTATAGATGTGAATGGGAATGTGGATGTGGATGTATGTGAATGTGGATATAGATGTGGATGTATGTGAATGTGGATATAGATGTGGATGTATGTATGTGGATGTAGATGTGGATGTATAGATGTGAATAGGAATGTGGATATAGATGTATGTATGTATGTGGATGTAGATGTGGATGTATAGATGTGAATGGGAATGTGGATGTGGATGTATGTGAATGTGGATATAGATGTGGATGTATGTGAATGTGGATATAGATGTGGATGTATGTATGTGGATGAAGATGTGGATGTATAGATGTGAATGGGAATGTGGATATAGATGTATGTATGTATGTGGATGTAGATGTGGATGTATAGATGTGAATGGGAATGTGGATGTGGATGTATGTAAATGTGGATGTAGATGTGGATGTATGTATGTATGTGGATGTGGATGTATGAATGAGGACGTGATATAGTGGATGTATGCATGTGGATGTATGGATGTGGATGTGGATGTATGGATGTGGATATGGATGTGTATGTATGAATGTGGATATGGGATGTGGATGTATAAATGAGGATGTGAAAATGGAGGTAAGCAGGTAGATGTGGATGTATGGATGTGAATGTGGATGTGGATGTGGATGTGGATGTATGGATGTGAATATATGATATGTGATGTGAAGGAATCTGAAGTGAAGAGATGGAAAATGATGTGATTGGATGAGTACACATATAATGTGGCAAAATGAGAGTTAATATAGAAATTGTATTTGTAAACTGTTTGTAAATGCTGTTTGTAAATGGCTGTTTTATGTCAAGAATGCTGGGAAAGCATTTTGACCGTCTTGTGATTAAGGTCATAGAGACCTAACTGATAAAGTTGCAACTGCTGACGGAGAGTCAATGGAGGATGTCTCGCGTAGCAAGGTCGGCCGAGGTCTTGACCAGCCTCGGTTCGATTAAAATGGTGAGCTTCCGGTACGGTGGATGAGGGACCAAGGAAGCGGCCTATGAGTGAAGCGCTAGGTCACCTGCGAAGGATCCTAGAGGGTGCTGACCATACGGTGCTCGGGCTCTGGGTCGCCCAGGATACCCACGCGTGCGTCGAGGAAGATATTGAAACAAGGAGTAAGAGTTGTTTTGTGAAACCGGGCATGGATCTGGTTGATTGACCTTGCTGGTCTTCAATGGATGAGTCCATGGCTCTTTATATGGATCTGTTGGTTGATCTTGCTGATCTTCAACGAGAGTCCATCTTGATTTTTATAAATGATTATATTGCCGAGTATTATGGGCTAGGAACTATTGAAAAGGCCCCTGTGTGGACAGGTGGTGAGCGTTCTAGTTGCCAATGATGCCATAGATACTCTGATGAAGGAATGATGGGAAATTATGAATCAACTGGATAAATTGGAAGATTGTGATCAGTGGTACTATGGTTTCATTAAAGGATTGTTTTAAAGTTAGCTGATGCTAAGGAAAAGGCAATTTCATATTGGGTGTGTAAGTGGTGTGGCTAGTTTTATGTTTGCATGAACTTCCGGCTAGGGGGCCTTGGAACTCTTTTCCTTGGTACCCGGGACAAAACCTAACCAAATTTCAAATTGGATCCCATCACTACAGTGGTTGGGCGGTTGGCTAACCCATGGGACTGGATGGGGTTAGGCTGGACTGATGGATCCGTAAATTGAGACTCAATTTCTGTTATTACGATAGATGGAGTAAATCCCGGATAGTAATTGTTCTATGGATAGGAATCAACGGCTGTGCCTCTTGAATGGGAAAAAAAGCGTTGATCCCAATGATCCAAGTGCAAGTTTCTTCCTCGATCTGATCAAGTATCTTGTAGATGCAATTGGATCAGCTAGATCAAAAATGATCTTGACTACGTTAGAGTAAAAAGTTATCCTGGTGGAATCACCCGTGCTTTCCGGTAAAGGAAGTTTTTCCGGGTTCAGTTTTAGAACAACCGACGGATTAGTCTCTTATCCGGATATCCGTGGGTGAGGCCCCGAGTGTGGGACCCTACCTCGCGCAAGAAGTGCTACTTCCGTTGCTAGTACCCCGAATCCGTTGCGCGGTGGGAAAAGGGATCTTACAAGGAAGAAGATTAACATTAAAAAGAGAGTAAATATCATTGTTTTAGGCTTACCCTTGGTTTGCTTGATTCTTTACTTTGCAAAAGTTGTGTAGCCCTCAAGAAAAGGCCTGGCCACCAAGGGAAAGGAGTAATCTTCAAGAGAAGAAGAGGTTTAGTGAAGCACCAAAGCTTCACAAGAGGAAAGAGAAAAATACACTAAATTAAAAATTACACTAGCATAGAATTACTCTAAGATAAAAATACAAAGGAATAGGGGTATTTTTATAGGTAAGGGAGGCCACCAACCAAGTCCAACTAGAATCTAGAGGCTTCCAACTTCGGTTTGATCCAATTTGGACAAGTTTTGGACCAATTAGGTCCACTTTTCTGATCTAGTTTGAAAGAGGTGAGATGAAAAATCTCATTTTTTTAATTAAAAAATTAAAGGTAATGATGAGATTCTAGGTGCCTCTTTCATGAACTCCACTCACCCTCATGAGGTATCAAAATTCTATTTTTTTATTAATAAATTCTTTTTTTTACTATTAAATGCCTGTACTAGTCAACTTTTCATCTTTTTATGTGAGAACACTTGGATTAACCCTATTGGCCCTTTAGAACACTCTTTGGACCTTAATCCATAATTTTCTAAGAATGGGTACCCTTAGGCTAAGGTGTCTAATGCACATATTCAATTAATTTCTAATGCATATTAAAAAACTCTTTTTAAACTTTTGTTTCAAGAGAATTGATCTTAAATAAAAAGGATAACTTTATATCCAAAAATATCTCAAAACTGTATTATCTCTCTCTAGAATATTTTCTCTCTCTAAGCCAAAAACAAAAGAAAACAATGTTTTCTTGCATTCTGAAATAGGGGATGATTACAGGGGACTAAGAGGAGAACTTATACATCTTTTAGGGCTTGAGGAGAAACCTTACATCCATTCTGAAGGGGAGAGATGATTACAAGAGTTTGAAGGAGAGATTCTTATATCTTTACATCTCAAAAGCTCGAGGGAGGAATCTTACAACATTGGATTTGTTTATGTAAATAGAGGGAGTGAATTTCCTCAAGTCATAAGTATAGATGGACTAGTGCATTTTAGTTGAGTAAGCTCAAAATTATCCATGGGATTGGCTCACTCTTGCATAGCTTGACTGACTTCTACGTCATATTTCCAAGTTTGAGGAGAATGCATCAAGGTCTCTTTTGAACAACCAAACAAAAAAGTTACTACATTGTGCTAACATGACTATGAGCACATTAGTGTGATAAATGGCCTCTCTTGGTGGGTACCTATATTATATTCCACCACAAACCAACACACATTTTATCTCGGGTCTCTGTGGGAATTCTACTCTTGGGTATGCCTCTAGAATTCTATCTTAGTACACGACTATACACACAAATATTGTCGTGTACTGTAATGCGGTGCTCCTACAATATTCAATCACTATAGTCATGCCACTCTCTCACTATATTCTCTCGCTAGCGGCGTAACTACATCACACATGTATACCCTCATTCTTTTGTAGTGATATAATACAAAAACATAAAAGCACCTTAAAAAATACTTAATAAATCAAGTTAAGGTCTATGTTTTGTGAGTTCTTGATATATAAAGTGGGAAGGCTAAATGAGTTGAGATTTAAAAGTTATAGGCAATTTAGAAGTATATAATCCACCTATCAAAGCCAAGACATGGCATATACAAATTTTGTACCCATGCGAATAGGGCTTTACAAATATTGGATTTTTTATTAGGTTATATTTTCTATGTCTAAATTTACTTCATTATAAGACCTTAGAGTGAAATTCCTTGGCTAACATAAGAGATTGGCCATTCTATGTGAAAAAATAGCTATTTTTCAAGCTAATCCAAGAGCGCCTACTAAAACAACACTAGACAACCTTAGCTTGCACCGATCCAGTGATGAGGATGTCTTTGATGGTGGCTTCATGCTAATAAGACCAAGTATGATCATATGGGGTAGGTAATGTCCATAAGTTTCATAGACAACCAACTTCTCTCTTGAAGTGCTTTGAGTATCGTGCCTCAAGACAAGTCCACACGTATCTAAAGACAAGGTCCACACATGCCTCAAGACAGAGGTCCACAAATGGGGCAAGCATGATCACCACTTGTAGAGGAAGACTTATTGTTAATGTAATAAGACCTCGTTCACCACCACTCGTTGTGATGAGGAAAGGCTAAATAGCACAATTTATCCACAATGGAAATGGAAGGTTAAGAAATGGACCTTGGAAATGGTCAATAGAAATGGTTGCTGATGTAATAATTAAGACCTAGTTCACGGCCAATGAAGAAAAGCTAAATAGCACCAATGGTTGCGGATTGTGGGAAAGAGAGGCACTGTAATTCGCAAACTTTGCGATTAAATTGAAAGTCGCTGCGCAATATTTATAAGGTTGGAACACAGGCAAGTTGATCCGCAATTAGGGTTCTGAATCAACAGCAATTAGGACCGGATGATCCAGATGATCCTTCGTGATTCGGGGATGCTAGCAAACGCTTCTTCGAGCCAATATCCTGCCGCAGCTTAATCTGCATCCGATAAATTTGCACGCAAGAAATTAATCGCCATGCAATATCACGTAAATTTCCACGCGAGTCGAAAATTACCAAATATATCCATTTAATAAGAGAGTATCTACATACAGTGGCTTTCACAGCTGCTGTTTGATCATCGACTGCTCTGCTTCTGAAGCTCTCGGGCTCAGATCGGGCTGCATTTCATCGATTAAAACTCCATTATTGAATGTGCTGCAGTTGCTTAATACTCTTGCTAAATGAACCTTTATCCAAGCATGATAGAATTGAAAGAAATAATTGACGCTAATGCTGCAATTATATTAAACATTATTATTAACGTCAATAATTATAACACACGGAGTGCAGTACTCGAATAACAAAAAGAAGACCACTGAGCTTGCCTGCTGCTGCTAATGTCGAAGGCGCCATTCCATGCGAGAGCAGGATCAGCGCAAGGAGGGCGAACGTTAGGGAGAAGGCTAGTCTCATTGCGTAATCAGCTGAAACAACAGAAATGTTAATGCGGGATTAGAAGAAAACGGTGAAATTAACGTATGATTAGGAAGCAACGTATATATGCCAGATTAATTAACGAAAGAGGTGATCAATTAATGAATGTAGACGAATGTAGGACTACCAACTAATTATGGAATTCCGGAGTTTTTGAGAAACCGTAGAATCAGAATATGGAGTGCTTAATAGCTTTTATGAACCTTGGTGCGGAGATTTTTTCAAAGCTTGAAAGATTCGCATGGCATACTTCGCAGCATTTCCTTGACTTCTTCTTGAATGGAAAATATAAATTAGAAAAGACGTTCGGTTCCATGCTAGCACAAAAAGAAAGAAAGAGGCGTGTATGTATTATTGTTTTTTATAATAAAAAACTGGCATATGAGTGGTGAAAGTGAGCATCCCAATTGAAAGGGAGTGCATTTACTACTATTGTTTTTGTCACAATAATTAATGGGGTTAAAGAAAAAGAGAGCGTCCCAATTGGAGTGAATTTCCCAAAGTCATAAGTAAAGATGGACTAGTGTTTATTAATCCAACTTGCATTTCTGTTGAGGAAGCCCTGAAGATGGACTAGTGTTTACTAATCCAACTTGCATTTTAGTTGAGTAAGCCCAAAAGTATCCATCTTAAGTAAATATGGACTAGTGTTTACAAATCCAACTTGCATTTTAGTAGTAAGCCCCCAAAATTATCCATGGGATTGGCTCAATTGCATAGCTTGATTAACCTACATATTTCCAAGATGGACTAGTTTTTACTAATCCAACTTGCATTTTAGTTGAGTAAGCCCAAAATTATCTATGGGATTGGCTCACTTGCATAGCTTGACTGACTAATTCTACATATTTCCAAGTTTGAGGAGAACGCATCAAGGTATCTTTTGACAAAGTCTCACACCCAAACAAAAACATTAATAGAGTGGCGAGACAAGACCAAGAGCCAAGAGGTGGGGTGAATTTCTTGGGATTACGTGTGGTATGATGAGAAAAGGTCAATTATTGTACATTTGTGCTCTTTATAAACAAGTGAAGGATCCACTCCTACCTTCCTTTTTCTCATTTTTTAGGTGGTGTGTGTTGTATAATATATAAGTTGAATATTATTATGTATTATTTCAATATCAAAAAATAATATTATAAGGCAATCTACATCACCACATAATATAAATAACATGAATAATTATTTTTTTGAGTAAGTTTTAATTGAAAGTAATATTTTATTTTTTTAAGCTATGATTTATTACATCCACCTAATTAATTGATCAAAATAACATGAATGTCAAATGGTACAAGCATTGTATAGGCAAATTTTATTATATATCATATATAGTATTTATTATATACATTTAATAATTTTAAATTTTAATATTATATATCATGTCTTAGTACTATCACGTATACAATATTTTAATATACTTTTTAATTATATATATTTTCTATACAAAGAAAAATTAATTATGCACTATTCGTTCATCAATCATAAGAATAGGGTGAAAGAATGTGCCATGGATTGGTGGGACAACTTTTCTACCTATTTGAAGTTCTCCTTTGGAGGTACTTGTGGGTTTAATTGAGAAGTTTTTGTAAGGGGCCAGTTTCTCTTGTAAATATTTTCTTTTCACAGGTGTGGTTGCTATCATTTTCTAACTACATATAAACGTTATCTTTATCTCATACACGTCGCTGATATCATTATAACTACATGGACCCAACCATGTCGCTATTTGAGCATGCACCCTATGACACGCTAGTTTTCCCTCCCTACTACACAGTTAGCTCCTCTCTCTCTTTTGATTGTAATAGAACCATCTCTTCCCCCTCCCACCCATGCCCCCCCCTTCCCCTCATTTGGATGGGGCAAGTCAGTAGAGGTCTACCAAACACTCATCTTCCCTTCCCTTCTACTTTTTGTCTTTTCAATGGGGCAGGATGAAGACACCTACATGGAAGTGCACTTTGAAGGCTAGACAAGAAACTCCCCATGCATCATCATAAGAGATTGCATTGGATGATAACCAGATAGCCAAGTCTTCATCTAAAGTGTCTGCATCGGATGACAACTAGACAATCAAGTCTTCATCTAAAGCATCTTCAAAATGTAAGGTGCCTACCTCCTGAAAATGGATGACACATGCCTTCTCAAAATGGACATTACCTTCTAAATGTTGATGTGCTACTCTACAAACAATAACTTTCATGCACATGTAGGTGTAGGTATCGTTAATGAAAGTGCACTATGGTGTTGCGAGAAAGCTGTAATGGAAGAGTATCCAAAGTTGTCAAAGGTTTGTCGATCACACGAAAAAGGAGCTCCATTTAGAGTATAGGCTCAACATGGAGGGAAAGCTTCCTAAAGATTTATCCGAAGTAGATCTTCCCGACGAAGAAGAATGGTTAGCAGTATTCAAAACAAGATACTAGAAGAAGAGCAAGCTGTATCTCAGCAATGTGATGCAATAATTTATAAAGGAGTGTCGTCTTCTATTCCATAAACTACATCAGGATCCCTCATCAAATCGTGAGATGACTTTGAAGTGTGCTCGGGGCTTTACATTTGAAAGATGCAAAGCAACCCAGGGTGACCCACCCAAGCACGGGATTGCATGGGCGAAGATTGGAGAGAATGTTTTGTAGACTTGTAGATTGTAGCAAGGTGGGTTGGCAAGGAAAATGGATAGTTGGAGGAAAGCAAATGGACCATGCAATGTGCAACCAATTGCAATAGGTCAAAGTGCAATACATATTAAGATGGCAAAGGCAATGGCAACAAAAGCCTCAACAAGAGCATGTACAAAAAGAGAGGAGCTTGCAACAAAGATCAAAAACTTAGCTCCTTGAGAAGAGGGAGGCTCTGCTTCAGAACAAAAGTAGTTTTATTACTGTGGGGCGAGGGAGCTGTAAAGTGATATTGATAGCGTGACATGACTACTTGAGGAGTTACAATGATTGACATCACCAAATGAAGATAAGATGTGATACTTGGAAACGGATATCAATGCTTGCAAATGGAAACTTTCTTGGCTTAGAGTCAATTATGACGTGATTCAAAAGAAGGAATAAGTGGCATCATTGCCGACATGCACACTTTGCATGTAATATACACTTTAGATTGCTTGTAAATAAGTGATTTTGGCTGCATCTACACTTTTATGCTTCTGTTAGTTTTCAATGCATAGAAATTACTTTTGAAGGTACCAAAAAATAATTTTGAAAGTACTAGAATGCTCTTTTAAAAGTAATGAGAACTTATGTGAGTACTTTACTAAATAGTATTTTTTAAAGTACTTAAAAAACTTTTACACATACTTTTAAAAGTACTTTTGAATGTACATAAAAGTAATTTTGAAACTATTGAATATAACTTTTAAAGTCCAAATAAATCTTTTGCATATACTTTCATAAAACGTTATTTTTAAAGTGCTAAAAAGTACTAAAAAGTACTTTTTAAAGTATTCATAAAACTTTTGCACATACTTTACCAAAAAGTACTTTTTGAAAGCACTAAATGCACATTAATAGTACTTTACTCAGAAGTACTTTTGAAAACAGAATTGTAAGTAATATGACTATGCTTTAGAAAGTACTAAAGAGTATTTTACTAAAAAATACTTTTGTAAGTACTTGAAATCACTACAAGGTACTTGAAACCACTAAAAAGTCATTAGGAAGTGAATGGGGTCTTCTTGGGCCCTTTAATTTGCCCAAGCCTAATCAAGGTGATTAAGGAATAGCCAAATGGGGGTTGCCATGTGGACTGAAATGTTGGGTTTTTAAGAGAGGTGTAAGAGTGGTCAAAGAGGGGGGCAATTTTACAATTTTCGGACCTCCATAACTTCTACATACAAGCTCCGATTTGAGCGGAGATTATAGATCCGTGATCTACGCATCAAGAGCTTTCCATAGATATGTTACATGATATGGTTTTATCTGCTAGATTTTAAATTCCATTTTCCCTCCAAAATTCAAATTCGAATAAAGTAGCCGTTTTGAAGCTTCTAATTAGAAAACGTTTCTTCTTAAGAGAAAAGGTTTGACTCCCTTAAACTGCCAAATAAAAGGGCCCAAGAAGCCTTCCATTGAGGTCCTAATGACTTCAAAAACTAACTTTCTGTCACTTTTAATTACTTCCAAAATAACTTTTGTAAGTACTTGAAATCACTACAAGGTACTTGAAACCACTAAAAAGTACTTCAAAAACTAACTTTCTGTCACTTTTAATTACTTCCAAAATTTCATTAAGTAGAAAACCTTTAATTTAAAGTACATAATATAGTACTAGCAAGCTCATGTTGAGTACTTTAAAGCTAATATTGAGTACTTTAAAGCACATCTAAGGTATTTGAAAGATTTTGTTACTTACTTTAAAGTACTTTCTCGTACCTGTTTCTACTTTTTGTACTCTCATATGCTTTCTATTGTAGTAAAGCCTTTTGATATTTGGTAGCTTTATGTTTTGCTTATCTTTGATTAACTTTGTTTGTGAATGCCTTTTCAGTATAATATGTAGAGGCAGCATGACTTATTGGAGTCTGTGGGGATCATGTAGTTGGCCATTCCTCCTCCTTGACACATTGGTTCAGCAAGTGAAGCATGGTGCGAGATTCACACCCCATGAGACATGGTCACGGTCAACTTACACTATATGGGTTCACGGCAAGTGTGCAACGTGCGACAATTATTTGGAGCCTACAGTTGGGACAGTCATGCTGGGCTACAGGCATCAATACCACCCTCTATGTTTTTTCAATCAGTTGAGCCATGAAATCGGTGTGTGGAGCGGTGTGGTTGTTGACTGTGATGAGGAGATCCCTGAGATCGCTATGTGTTTGTTATCTGGCCAGACTTACTCAATCGGTGAGGGAAAAAAAGGTATGATGTTCTTACCCCAATATGTATGTACTGAAATTAAATGCAGAGAAAGAAAATTTAGGAAAACTTTGGACTCCAATTGGGTCCTTGAAGGATTTCTACACATTAAGAGACAAGGTCAAGCTCAGGATATGGAAATTTCCAGAATGTAAGATTTCTCCTTTTGAGGTGTGCAGGTGTAAAAACCTCCCCTTCTAATCTGATAATTATTCCCCTCTCTGAAATAAAAGCAAGATCTTATTTTACCCTGTTTTGGCCTAGAGAGAGAAAATGTCGAGAGGGAGGTAATTCAAAATTGAGATATTTTTGGATATAAAAATCCTCCTAGTGTCTAAAATGGTTTTTCCTGAAACAGATATTCAAAAAGAAATTTCCAATGTGCAATTTGGAATAAATTGAAATCAGGTAAAAAGGACCTTACCCTAAGGGTCCAGATTTTTTAAAATTTTTGAGTTAAGGTTCCTATGGACCAATTAGATTAATCCAAATTTAGGGAGGAGATAAATTGAAGAATAAAAGAAAATCCACCCAAAAATGAGTAAATACTCAAATAAGATGAAGAGTTGACTAAGGACAAGGTTATTAGTTAAAAAAGAAGAGAAATTTAGAAGAAATGATGCATTTTTGACACCGTAGTGTGGGGGAATTTCCCTCATGAAGGAGGCGCCTATTTCACATGTGTGGAATTTCAAACTCACAAATAATGAGATATTTTCATCTCTTCTCTCTACTTCTTCAACTAGATCCAAAAAGTAAGCTAAACTGGCCTAAAAATGGTCAAAATTTGACCAAACTGATCTGGAAAATTCTAGAGTCAGTTTGGTTGGTTAGAGGCTCACTTTTTCCTATAAATGAAGCCTCCCCCTTTGTAAATGGTTAATAGTATTTTATGCACTGTTACTCTACTCCTCCCCAAAGCCAAAAACACTGAATTTATTAATAATTCATTAGTTTTTGACCATTTCCTCTTCAAAAGAATTCATGGCCACTCTTGTTGCAAACAAGAGTAGATCCCTCAAACCATCAAGCCAAAGAAAAGCTCACAAAAATTCATGTAAGCTAGAAGTCCTACTTTTCCTTTATTCCATTTAATGGTTTTCTAATTTTTGTTTTCTTTAAAATGAAAAATGATGCTATGCCTTGTTGGAAAGGCTTTCCCCCTCTCTTCATTCTTGAATTCAGCCTTTCTTTATCCTAGATGTGTAATCAAATTGTTAGAATTAAACTTTTCATATTGTTTCTCTTTGAAAAGTGAAATTTGATTAGTTTAGAATGCTTTAAACCATTGGGATAATTTCTAAGTAAATTGAGAATATAAAAATTTAAAAAATGGTCAGCCATACAAAGGAGGTTATGGCAAAGTTTTCTTAAATTTTGTGAAATAAGTTTTATCTTTTATTATTCAAAAAGAGTAATCCCCACCACTTGCGTATTCTAAAAGTGTTATTTTTATTCTATGCATAGAAAAATGCATATTAGAAATATTTTTATAAATAAAAGTGTTATTTTTATTGAAATTAATTTCTATGCATAGAAAGATGCATATTGGGAATATTTTGATTATAAAAGTGTTATTTTCATCAAAATTGATTTTTATGCATAAATAGATGCATAAAAGAATTTTTTTATTATAAAAGTGTTACTTTCATCAAAATTGATTTTTATGCATAAATAGATATAAAAGAATTTTTATTATCATAAAAGTGTTACTTTCATTAAAATTGAATTTATGCATGAAAGAAATTTTTTTAATAAAAGCGTTACTTTCATCAAATTTTGATTTTATGCATAGAAAGATTTACGAAGACGATCAACATGCTTTCTCCCAAAGAGCGCAAAATTGTTCTGCGAGCAATTCGCGTTGAAGCGGTCATCACGGTATCACAATGTACTGATGATGTCGTCAAAAAGATCAACGAGTCTGAGATACTCATGCGAGATCTCATAGACCAAATATGGAAAAATGCACAGCGTCGGCTTCGAAGCGGAGGCAACGCTGAGCTGCTAGATAGACAGAAGATAGCAGATTTCAACCATCAGCACATAACACGAACCATTTTGGGGAGCATGCGAGTAGCGTGCAGTGATCTTAGAGATGCTGCCCCGCCTGAAGCCAACATGCAATGTCTACAGTTATGGGACGTTGTATGGAGCGAGCAAAGGGCCAAGAGCAAGCGCATGAAGGCGTTGGATGCAGAGTCCCTCCCCAAAAGAGTGCGAATTGCCCAGGACGTTGCTGCAACGTCCAGTCAGGCAGATGCAAGTGGTACAGGTGTCATTAATCGTACCATCTACAATTCTATGTGCACACATCTTATTGGCATCCCGCACGAAGCTCTTCACGAAGGACGAACAATTGGCTCCGGTGTGTTTGGAACAGTAAAAGAGTATGCAATTAAAGGTATATCATTTTTACCGAAGCACATCACTTTTTGCGGAAAGTACTACAAAGGAGAAGGCAGCGCGAAGTTCGAGAGCTTCCAAGCAAAGCAGGGTATGCAAGTGCTACATCCATCGATTGTCCGATGCATTGCCTTTACAAAAGAGGCTCCTTGGATCACAATTTTCCCGTACTATAATGGCGGCGCTCTTGGTGATACTCTTCTGAAGGTTCCCTTCAGATTCAGTGAGTTCACCAGAGCCATTTTTCGTTTGGATCGAGGATGGAGACAACCCCCGCCTGATAATATCCCTTTAGGTCATCTAGAACTTTCAAAAATAAAAGAGGTAGTAATAAATATGCCACATATTATGCATGCCCTGGTGGAAGGTGTAGCGGCAGCACATATGGCAGGTATTGTACATACCGACCTACATCCTTTTAATGTAGTGTTGGATTATACAAAAGAGCTAAAGCCACGCATAGGTATTATCGATTGGGGGTTGCTGCTGAGAGCGCCCAAAAAACGGGTGTCTCTCAATTTTGTTTTTGAAGCAGACAAGAACCCGGAGAAGGTGGCACAGGCAGTCTCCTACGCAGACAGAGAGCGAAATAAACGGCCGTGGATAGCCCCAGAGCTTTATGATCCATTTTTGGCAGATGCATACACTCCTGCATCTGACGTTTTTGCCTTGGGATATTTATTACAAACTTTATATGACTTCTGGAAGAAAGTGCAAGAGTTGTGGATGGATAATACTTCCCATGACAAAGTTACCATGGATACTATTAGTCATAGAGTCAAAAATTGGATGTTCCTGCCTAATCGCGATGAGCGAAAATCAATTTTGCAAGTAGTTGAATTTTTTAGATCACTAAATACTGACCCTACGAGGGCACAACGTCCTCTTGTAGAGCTATCGGTGGCATTCACCCCAACTTTGTAATAATACAGTACCAAGGGATTAAGTTTCAGGAATGGCTTTTTGTTTCTCTCTTCAAAATTTGATGTGTCCAATGTTTCAAAATTTTGTTTCTCTCTTCATTGAGTCTTTGCAACATCTCTCTCCTCCTGTGGTGTTTAAGTTTATGTTTCCTCTTCAAAATTCGATGTTTATGCATTGTTTGAAGTGTTTTTGGAGTCAAGTGGATACACTTCATCGAGTCTTTGCAATACATATCTCCTCTCGTGGTGTTTGACTTTAAGATTTTGAGAGTAATGGTCAATTTATCTTACGTTGATCTTTACAGTTCATTAAAATCCTAAAGTCATTTACGTTCATGCAGATATGGAGCAGGCGCAAGCGAACGAGCATCAGGAGTTAGCCAAGAAGGCTTACGAGCGAATGAAGGCCCTATCACATGGCCTGACAGCCCGCGAAGCGACACGAACAGCATGCAGGTTATCGAAATGGACAAATCCAACTTATGCCCAGTGGAAAGACATAAACAAACGCGTAACTACAGAGATGATAAAGGAAATATGGCCATGTCCAGATGGCGAAATTAAGAAGGGAAGATGGAAGATTTCTCGGTGCACCCACAACGATATCAAAACTAATGCCGAGCGCATTTTCTTGGAGGTGTACGGACGTCCTCTCCATAACGCCGACGCTCCACTGTATTTTGCTAAAATGTTATATGCTCAATTTATCTTACAAACTCCAGTGGACTTCGCCTCCAGAGAGGCCACTGTCAACACCCACGACATTCGTGAAGAGACAGTGACATTTACACGAGAAGAACTTGCACTCATGGTGGAGGGCGCTGGACTGGAGTTAAACCAGGTTAAAGAAAGCTTAGGGGCCCAGTTTAGCAGAGAAGGAGAAAGAAGCTGACCGATTAACTCAAGCGTCAACTCCTCCCCCGGCCAATAGAGGGATTCAAGAGCAGCTAACAAAGATCAGCCAAGATGTACAGAGCATCTCTTCACGTATTGCTCCTGTGCGCCAAGGAAACCACATCTCTCATTTTTTGGTACATCCTGATCTTGTGGGAGTTTCTGCTGAGGCTACAAGTTCCTCCACCCCCCAATGTCCTGTATGTTACAAAGTATTCGATGGGTGGAGCGGCCAGTATATACTACCATGTGGACACTACTACCACTTAATATGTTTAGTGAGACAAATGCAAAATACTTCTACATGTGCATTGTGCAGTGTCCCAATAAATCAAGGTATTTATACAGTGTTCGGCATGGCTAGCGAATATAAACCACCAGGACCTTTAGATGCAACTCCGAGTGCAATTCGTAATTTATTTCAAGATGAGAGCTAAGAAAAACAAATCCTACTTTTGTATTGATAATTTCTTCAAATATGATCATTTGTACAAGTACTTTTTATTAAATTAATGAAGTGACTTCTTCCTCTATGTCAATATCTTGCTCTAAAATTCTTTCACCGTTTACTCTCTCGTCTGCTAAATTAAGCTCATCTAAGTCAATGTCTAAATTGTCTTCTATCTCAAGGGTGGTGCACAACGTACGTCCAACATCAAAGTTCTCGTCTACTACATCATCACAATTGTACATCCATCTGGGCATATCTTCTTCATACTCTTCGCTTTCAATGTCTCGCAAGATCTTTTCATTGCAGTACATGTAAACAAGTTTATCTGCTCGATCTGCAAGAAGTCGATTGCGAATAGTACTATGAATATATTTATACATGCTCTAGTTCCTTTCTGAGCCTGAGTTTGAAGAGCACTGACTTAGAACCTTCATCGCAAGGTTGCGCAATAAAGCATAATGCTCACCACCATTCATCATCCACCACTTCCATGCAGGTTGCTCTTTAGCCATTTGTTGAACAAGGGAGTTGGAAAATAAACCTTCTTTCAACCGAAATGAGGTCATCTCCTTTATGCACTGTACACGATCATCATCATTATTATAGAAAGTGTTTACCACTTTATAAAAATCTTGCACCACCTCAACGTTGGACATCAAATCCATATTCCAATATTCAGGATCTAACATGTAAGCAGCACTGTGCAGTGGCGAGTGCGCTCCAATCCATCTAGCATGAAAGTACTTCAACAGAACTTTTCTTTGTCTACTGGAGAATGGTACACGCCATTGCTTTTCCACCACTGAATGCTCTAATTTCTCAGGACACTCCAAACTCCGCTGGACAGTCCACCATTGCATCCATGCTTTTCCGAGATTAGGCGCTCTTTGATCAAGACTTCGTACAGCATACATAACAGGCATCATTACATGGTATGCATCCATCACACTGTTCCACCAACTTCTCCTCGTAAGCGCTCCCTTCAAGACTTTGATTTTCTCTTTCACTTTTTCAAGTTGAGTGTTCTCCCAGTCATGAAATGCCATGCATGTAAATGTTTCACAAACTGCATCTTTATTTCTAAGAAGAGACTCAAAAGTGTAAAAGTGAGTGCAAAACCTAGTCTCCGCTGGAAGCTTTAACATAACTGACATGCGAGGTCGAAACATATCTAAAACTCTCTGTCTCTTGAGCATGAATTTCACAAGCTGGCGAGCAGTGTCGACGATCGAGGCAAACCATTTGGTATCATCAGATTTATACCAATCTTTTAATACAAGATTCAAACTATGAGTATTACATCCTACCGGAAAAATATGTGGATATTGTCGCTGTAGGATTCTGGATGCATTTTTACAATTTTTTGCATTGTCCATGACGACTTGGACTACATTCTTGGCACCCACTTCCTCTATCACAGAGCTAATGACTTGAGCAATGTAAGCCCCAGTTTTGATTGAACTAGCTGAATCCACGGCACGGATGAAAGTCTCACCTCTAGGTGAAATAACCATTACATTAATTAATGGTTTTCTTTGCACATTAGACCATCCATCACTTACTATACTACATCCAGAAAGCTCTATATTGCTAAGAATTATTCTTTGTACACGTTCTTTTACTGACGCATAACATTTCTCTAATAGATCATTTCGCATAGCATGGTACGTAGGCGGTGAAAACCCTGGTCCAAACTCACCAATTTTCTTCCATGCTCTCTTCCAATGGTCACTGTCCACCATCATCATAGCACTCCCAGAAAAGTAAATCGCTTCAGCGAGGACGAGTTGTGCATCATCGAGTCGACCTTGACGTAGGCTTTCTTGCAATGAAGTTTGACGCATGGGTATATTTCCTACGTCAAAGTTTCGCTTGCAAGAAGATGCACTGGGTAGATTACTTTCTGGTTGCACATTGCCGTTCGGGGTACAAGTAGGCGATGTAGCGGGAGTTTGATGATTAGAAGAATAGTGTTCTTGCTGCCTTGATACATTAACGGTAGGAGTGTCATGTTTTCTTAAATCTTTCTTTTGAATTTCTTCTCTTATGCGTTTGGCCACTATAGGTGCAGAGGGGTGGGTACATGACTTTTTCTTCGGTCCGCCTAAAAAGTGTTCTCTTAGTCGAGGAGCCCCACCTGATTTTACTGCATGGCATAGCTTGCACTCCTAATCTATGAATCGATCACCAACGTTAATTGCATATTGCCACTCTATCCCAGGTGCCTTTTGTTTCCTGCTATTTGAAATTTGGACTCTATTGGAGGTACCACTGGATCCAACATTGTCCTCCATCTCAACAGATAACCTATTCAACCAAGCGTATAACAATGAATACACAAATGAAAAAACAACAAATCACTCACGTATAACAAAACATACATTAGCAAACAAATTACTTCGAAACTATCTTGACAAATACAAAAGATCATCACATAACACAAAACTACTTCAAACTATCTTGCAAGGTCTTACTACAAAACTACTTCGAAACTATCATGCACATTGCACTCCCAATGAAGGATGCCTTTTGTACCCAATTAAGGATACTTTACACAATCAAAGATCTATACTTGCCCAATACTCTAGTATAGGACAATAGACCTTCTTTAACATTCACAAAAAAAATCAAAGATCTATGCTTGCCCAATACTCTAGTATAGGACAATAGACCCTTGTCTACTCTAAACTATATCAAGTATCAAGAACCAATACAAGCCCCTAAGCAGGACTCTTGGCTCCATCAAACCATTCATAAAGCAGAATGAGGTAGATTACGTACGTGGCTCAAATGCAAAGCTGAATGACTCCAAATTTGTCCCTAAATCTCCGCAAGTATTAGCTACGAACCACACCCTGCCCCCAGTTCAAAGAACTAAGGACGAGTGGCTCAATAGCCTTAGGAGTGCCTACAAGGAAAGACGACAGCCCCTAAAATAAGGACGTTCTTCCCAAGAGGACACTTCTAGCAACTCGAGAGCTCTACAAGTACTTTGAGGAGAGATATCACGCCCCCAAAACAAGGACTATCTTCCCAAAAGTTGTACGATGGGTGTCAGGCAGTGTTTATATACAGAATAGTACCCCGCAGGGTTTTCTTCTTTTTCCCGGCGGGCCCGCCGGGCTTTGACCTTTCCCGGCGGGCCCGCCGGGAAAAATACATATCCCGGCGGGCCCGCCGGGAAAGGGGAAAGCCCGGAGGTGTTACTGGAGTAGTGGGTTCCGGCAGGTCATTTCTCAGGTCATGTGAATATACATTGTGATCACAAGTTTTAATATGTTAACACTGGGTTTTGTTAACGTGATCACGAAATTGTGAAGACGTTAATGAAATCCCTGGTTGGTATGGTTAAAAAATGGTGTGCTTCCGCGGTGTACGATGGGCGAGGGCTGACGAAGCAGTCCCTGAGTGAAGTGCCACGACACCTAAGGAGGATCTTGGAGGGTTCTGACCAGGTGATGCACGGGCTCACGGTGCCTAGGACACCCATGCGTGTCGTGGAAGACATGTATGATGGACGAAATGATTATTGTAATGTGTTACTGGATCTCGTTGTTGCTGACCAGTGGGTCTCAACGGAGAGTCCATAGTGATACTGTTTTTTGAGAAACAAGGGACTGGATGGAAATTTTAAGTTATGATATCTGTAACCAATAACTGTTTGTCAATGGATTATTTTATATGTTAAAGTTTTAAAGAGGAGTGTGTGCGTATCTGTATTCAAAAGCAAAAGTTAAGAAAGGCATTCAATTATGGGTGGGTGAGTATTTGTCTGGTTCTACCAATACCAGTGGGGTTAGGTGGTGGCTAGGCTGGAATCAGTGGAGTTTTAATAATTAAATTGAAATAATAGGAATAGGCTTAGAATTCCAGTAGTTAAATAAAACCCTGAAGAATTTCTCAAATAAGTAGATCAACGGCTGTGCCTGATTTCGGTTAGGAAAAAAGCGTTGATTTTCTTAGATGATTAGATCAACGGCTGTGCCTGACTTCGGTTAGAAAAAAGCATTGATTTCTTCAAATTAAGTCAGTGATAGTTTTCCTTCTATGTGGTTTAATCAGGTGAAGGATAGTTTGATCTCTTGAAGATTCATTAAGAAAATAAAAAAGATGGAATCGTCCCCGTTTTTCGGGCAAGGAAAATTTTCCCGGTTTCGGTTTCAGAATGACCACGAGATTAGTCTTGTGTCCGGACATTCAAAGGCGAGGCCCCGAGTGGGAAACCCTACCCCACGCAAGAGGAATCTAGTTCGCTTTTGCTAGCAACCGGGAATCCGGTCTCATAGCTGGTATCAAAGCGATGTAAACTTACGAAATCGCAGCAGAAATTACCTAAAATTTTAAAGTAAATCTGGGAAATAATGTTTTCTTTTGTTAAGATTATGTTTGAAATGAACTTCATAAATTAAAAACTCATAAATTGAACTGGATTTTTAGATGGATATCCCAAATCTGTTAGCATTCCTGGAGTCTCCTAGAGTTAGGATATGATCGCCTTTGCCTTCGAAAATCTCATCAACTCCGCTACAACCCGAGAAGGCAGAGTGAAACCCGTCGCTCGTCACGTTGAGGATCTATACTTTCCTAATTCAATAGAGCGACGTCAGCATATGTGGTTCTTTGGAGGGTGAAGTATTCATGTCAATACCAATCAACGACAAAGACTCAGACATAATATCTCGCTAGCCATGATCTTGATAAGGCTAGGAGTTGTTCATTATGTACAACTCTATAATTACTCACCCCAGTATTTCAGAAATTCTTGCCGTATTTTTAGACTTCTTAGATGCTTTATTCCTAGGAGAAGAATTACAACACCATTATTAGTGATGAATCGTGTATATCATAGCATGTCTCCATCGTACTATAGCCTTTTTATGCGTACGCGATTCAGGCGACGCGATTTGGACGCTTACTTTTGGAGCCGAGATGCTCTATGTATATATCAAAAACTTTTGATAATAAATGATGTTTTGCAAAAGATTCTAAATTATTTCTCGTGGTTGTGAATATGGTTAATAAAATTATTAAAGTGAATCTTGTTTTCAATAAGTATGATGGAATATTTATTTTTTTAAGAAATAAATCTCAAAAATTAATTAGTCATAAATCTGTTGACAAAGTTAAGTTGACAAAAATATCGTTTTGTTAGAATCATGAGGCGTGCGGCCCGTGCTAGGCAGCCAGATCCTCTTACCGATGATAAAGGGTTAGATCCGGACGTTCGTAAAGCCCTGGCACTGATCCCAACCTGGTCTTCAAGGGTGAAAGGAAACAGTTAGGAGAAGTAGTGAAAAAATGGATCGACGCAATGGAAGAGTATTTTGATGTAACCGGTTATAATAATGAGAGGAGTAAAAGTCAATATTAGGTAATTTGGAAAAAATCTCATATTTTGGGAATCAATTACTCTTTATAGTTTTGGACATATCTTAAACATACCAACTCTAAATTTTTCGGAGATCATAGATTTAGATTCTACTCTTCAATATCTTTCCAATGATATGTCACTTGAGGGGGTTTTGACAAACTTTTGGACAAGTTCACCATGATCCCATTTTGCAAATGGGAATGGGATTTTTCCCAAAATATCTAATATGGTGTTGTAAGATGGCTCTCGCTAGATTGAAAATTGTGGAAACGGCCAGGGTCGCATGGAGGAACCATTGCGAGACAAACCGTCTTGACCGAAATACCAAGACCTAGAACACCATATTGGGGAATATGAGAATTTCCCACAAGTTTGGGACACGTGGTCAAAAGTTTGGATTAACCATAACTTGAACACCACTAATCCAAAATGAGCGCTTCATAGCTCTTTAGATTCCCATTTTTCAAGCGCTTTCCAACGATAGGTCATATGATAGGGTTTTGAGAAACTTACAAACATGTTATCCATGTCCCCTTTTTTAAGTATTCAAAAATGGGAATTAGGAAATTCTCAAATTCACTAATATGGTGTTCTAGTCAGATCTTAAAGCTTACCTCAAGAAGAGGTTCTGTCCTCCGAGCTTCTTGGAAACCAAAATGAATGAGTTCTTGGAACTGAAGCAAGATAGGATAGCCACTAGCAAGACGATTGAAGAATACGATCAGGCATTTGCCCTTCTCCTCAAATATTTTTCACTTTTGGATGAAGAGCAGCTGCCAGATTCATTCGAGGGATGAACAAGCCATTAGACACTTTAGTGAAAAATGCCAAACCAGTCTCAATTGGCAGAAGCTGTCAGAATGGCAAAGGAATTTGCTAAAGCATTTGTTGTTAAGGTCCCGCCATAGCTTGCACCCTCAAAATTCAAAAGATTACAAACCTCGGGAAGTGCTTCAAACTTTCCACCCCCAAAGAGGCAGTAAGGCCCTAATCATAATCAAGATGCTGGGAAATTCAGAAGCGAAGGAAGACCCTTCCCTCAGAACACTTTCTCAGGAGTCCCACCTCTTTCAAGGATTCAAAGGGATGAGCTTAGAAGTGAGAACAGGTGTTTTGGGTGTCAGGGTTTCGGTCACAAGCTTAAAGACTGCCCGACTCCTACCATGTCAAGAGGACAGGGAAGTCAAGGACCCAGAGTGCAGAGACCAGCCCCTTCTTCGTATCAGTCAAATAAAAATCAAGGCAATCCCAAGAGGACTCCAGCTCAACCATCTTCCTCTGTTCACAATAATCTCAGAATTCCCTCCCCCCAGAACTGGGGTAACCAAAGAGAAAGAGTTCCGTCGCCCTGTGCCCAGCTAGAGCAGTTATTACGATAGCAGAAGTAGTAGAAGAGAAAAGAGGTCAGATTTATGCCGCGATTGAAAACCAAGGGCCAAATCATCAATTGTCTATCATCCATACTCCAGCTGAGTATAAGGGTAAGCCATTCAAGCTTTTGAGATTGATGCAGGTAGTACGAGCATTCATTTATTTCCCCAAGATGCTTGTGTAAGCTAGTCTTAGAACAAAAATTAGGGAAACCTATGCAAGTTGAATTGGCCAATGGGAAGATTCTTTTCACTCACCATGAGAGACAGATCATATTTAGTTTAATCTAGATGGAAATGTATCTGACTACCAGTTCAGAGTCTTACCTTTGGGAGTTTTCAACGAAATCCTTGGAATGGATTGGCTCCAAAAAAATCAAGCTGACATTCACTGTCACAATGGAACCATTTCCTTCCGTGACCTTCACGAGAACAAAGTTCAAGGAATTGGAATTTTTGGATCCCCAGATCTGCAATTAGTAAAAGCTTCTAGGTTACTGAAAGGACTTAGAATAAAGCAGCTCATATATGTTATCAAAATGAATCCGGTAGACACAAAGTTAAATGCTAAAGAACCAAAATGGTTAAGTGAGTATGATGATATATTCCCAGCAGAGCTAGTGAGATGCCTCCGATTCGAGAAGTAGATCATGAGATAGAATTGACCCCCGGAGCTCAGCCAATAGCCCAATGCACGTACAAAATGCCAGTCCCTGAAGCCATTGAACTCAAGGAATAGCTTAGGTAGCTGTTAGAACAAGGGTTTGTAAGACCTAGTGTTTCACCTTGGGGAGCGCCAGTTCTCTTTCAAAAAAAGAAGGATGGAACTTTAAGACTCTGTGTGGATTACAAAGGTCTCAATCAATTGACAGTTAAGAATAATTATCCTATCCCCAGAATTGATGAGCTTCTGAATAGGCTAAATGGAGCCCAGATCTTCACAAAGATAGATCTTAAATCAAGGTATTACCAGATCAGGACTAATGATCAAGATATCCCAAAGACATCCATCAATACTTGCTATGGGCACTATGAATTTACTATCATGCCATTTGGATTGACAAATGCCCCAGCTACATTCAATCACCTAATGCAGGACATTCTCAAAGAATACTTAGATGATTTTGTTCTTGTTTTCTTTGATGATATTCTGATTTACTCAAAGCATGCAGCTGACCATGAAGCTCACGTCCGTAAAGTTCTTGAGATTCTAAGCACCAACTCTTTGCCAAAAAGAGCAAATGCACTTTCTCTGTCGAGACCATGTTGAATACTTGGGCTTTTTGGTATCCAAAGACGGAATTGAATCTCCAAATTTCGCAAAAGTCCAAGCAGTCATAGATTGGCCTGAACCAAAGACAATGAAAGAGGTCAGAGGATTCTTGGGGTTAACTGTGGTATAGAATTTTTATACCTAAGTATGCTCTCATAGCTTCCCCCTTGACTAATCTTCTCACAAGAATTCCCCGTTTCAATGGTCTACCAAGTGTGTCAGAGTGCTTTTGATAAACTTAAGACCACCTTGGTAACCAATCCTATTCTGAAATTGCCAAATTTCTCTCTATCCTTTGAGGTAGTAACTGATGCCAGTGGTTTTACCCTGGGAGGGGCGCTCATGCAGTGGCCTATGAATCCCGAAAACTCAAAACGCATGAGAGAAATTATGCTGTCCATGACCTGGAGCTACTTTCAGTAGTCTATGCCATGAAGTTGTGGAGACATTACCTATTGGGTCAAAGATTCACTTTGATGACAGGATCATCAGAGCTTAAAGTGGATCTTCACTTAGAAGGATCTCAACATGTACCAAAGAAGGTGGATTCAAACCCAAGGAACTTGATTTTGAAATCAAGTACCGCCCAGGCAAAGAAAATGTGGTAGCAAATGCCCTCAATAGAAAAGCCTCCTTGCTTGCAATCACAGTGGTGTCAAATCCATTGATTAATGAAGCAAGAGAGAAGATCATGCAGGATAGATTCTTTGGCCCTATTGCAACCCTACTTCTGAAGGAAAGCAAAACTCCTCAGGAGTTGAACCAAGTTCAAGGGTACAGCCTGGATGAAGGAGTTATGTATATTAATAGCAGGCTATGCATTCCCAATGATGAGGGAACTAAGGGTCAAATTCTGAATGAAGCCCATGATAGCCTTATAGCAGGACATCCAGGTTTCATCAAGACCTATGTGTCTATAAAGAAAAGCTTCTTTTGGCCTGTACTAAAGAAGGATGTACTTAATAAGGTACGTCAATGCTACCTGATATGTCAAAAAGTCAAAGTCGAGAGAGTAAAAATGCCTGGGAAGTTACATCCATTAGACATCCCCCATATGAAGTGGGAATGTATCAATATGGATTTTATTACTCGGCTACCTTAGTGCAATCAGGTTACAACTCCATCTTCGTGGTAGTTGACAGACTAACCAAAGTTGCCCATCTGATTCCAGTAAAAGAAACCTACATTGTAGTGGATGTGGCCAGAGTGTTCCTCAAGGAAATCTTCAGATTGCATGGCCTACCAGGAGAATAGTAAGTGATCAAGATCCCAAATTCAAGTTAAGATTCTGGACTGCATTCTTCGAAGTAGTAGGAACTTTCTTGGATCTCAGCATAGCTTACCACCCCGAGACCGATGGGTCAAACAGAAAGGGTGAACCAAGTAATTGAAGATATACTTCGGTCATGCTGTGGCAGGGAACCCAAGAAGTGGCTAAGCTATCTGCACCTAGTCGAATTTGTCTACAATGCTTCTTATCACTGAAGTATCGGGATGAGCCCTTTCAAAGCTTTGTATGGACAAGACTACTTAACACCATTAACTTGGTCCGACCCATTGATTAGGGTCGAGATGTCCAGACAAATGCTTGACAACATGGAGCAGCAGATGCAATCAATCCACAAGGATATAAAAGCTGCCTAGGATAGACAGAAGCTGCCTAGGATATAAAAGCTACCTAGGATAGACAGAAGCAGTATGCAGATAAGAAGAGGTCAGACAAAAAATTTGAAGAACCAGATATGGTCTCCATTCGAGTATGCCCCAAAAGAAGTTCTCTATCTCTTGGGAAGTATAAAAAGTTATCCCCCAGATAATGTGGGCCATATCTGATTACAAAGAAAGTAAGTGACTTAGCCTATGAACTTCTTCTGCCTCCTCATCTCAAAGTACATAATGTATTTCATGTCAGCCTACTTAAGAAGTATGTACCAAGCCCGAATCATGTGCTTAATGATTTTTTGAAAATTTTGGATTAAGGTTCTTATGGACCAATAAGATTAATCCAACTGTAGGGAGGGAGGAGATAAATTGAAGAATAAAAGAAAAACCTCCCAAAATGAGTAAATGCTCACATAAGATGAAGAGAGGTCACCACAACAAAATTTTCAGCCTACATATGGTGCTAGAGGTGGTCGTGGATATACACCTCAGAGAGGCAGAGGTAATCCTCATGGAAGAGGACGTTGGCAAGGCCAACAAGCATCTATGCAAAATGTGGAATGCCATTACTGTGGAAAGCTTGGTCATATGGCACGTGATTGTTACCGCCACAAACAAAATGATTTGAGAGAGGGTAGAGCACAACAGTGGACATTATGCACAACATGGTGGAAATTATGCAAATGGTGGAAATTTTGCATCAAGCAGTAATGATGGCAGTGCACATCACTTGTTTGCCATGAAACATGTCGTGGGATGTATGATGACAAATGGTGACAGTGATGACACTTGGTATATGGACTCTAGAGCATCAAACCATATGACTTATCATGGCGAATGGTTTGAACATATGAAGCCAATGGATATGAAAGGCTATGTGGAAACAGGTGATGATTCCCAACATGCTATCACTCATGTTGGAAGTGAAAGATCCTTGCCCCCTCCGCGCAATGGATTCGTGGGGTGCTAGCAGCCGAAGTAGCACTTCTTGCACGGGCCACAATCCCTCACTCCGGGCCTCGCCCATGGATATCTAGACAAGAGACTAATCCCTTGGTTCTTCAAAAACCAAACCTAGAAAAACTTTCCCCTATCGGAAAGCATGGGCTAGTCCACTAGGATATTTGTACTCTAACATAGTCAGGGTCATTACTAACCAAACTAATCCGACCAAACCTGTGAGTCTCTTGGTCAGATCAACTTGAACACCATATTGGGGAATATGGGAATTTCCCATAAGTTTGGGACATGTGGTCAAAACTTTGGATTTGCCATAACTTGAACACCATTACTCCAAATTGTGCGCTTTAAAGCTTAATAGATCCCTCTTTTCAAGCGCTTTCCAATGATAGGTCACATGATAGGGTTTTGAGAAACTTATAGACATGTTAATCGGGTCCCACCTTTTAAGTATTACGAAAATGGGACTTGGGAGATTCCCAAACTCACGAATATGGTGTTTCAAGAAAGAAACTTGCACTTGGATCATAGAAACCAACATTTTTTTTTCCATCGAGAGGCACAACCGTTGATTCTTTTTCCATAGGACAATTACTATAATCTGGGATTTACTTCATCTATCGTACTATAACAAAATTGAGTCTCATTTTACAGATCCATCAGTCTAGCCTAACCCCGTCCAATCCCATGGGTTAGCAACCACTGTAGTGATGGGATCCAATTAGGAATTTGGTTAGGTTTTGTCGCGGGTACCAGGGAAAAGAGGTCCCAGACCCGCTAGACGGATATTCATGCAAATTTAACACCAGTCACACCACTTACACACCCAATATGAAATTGCCTTTTTCACAGATTCAGTTATCTTTAAAACAATCATTTAATGAAACCATAGTGTCACTAATCATAATCCTCCAAAATATTCGGTTGAATCCTAATTTCTAATCACTCCTTCATCGGTGTACCTATGGCATCATTGGCAACCAGAACGCTCACCACCTGTCCCTCCAGGGGCCTTTTCGATAGTTCTTAGCTCTTAGTACTCGTCAATATATTCACTTATAAAAGTCAAGATGGAATCTCCACCATTGAAGATCAGCAAGATCAACCAACAGATCCATATAAAAGAGCCATGGACTCATCCGTAAACTCGGGGGGGTCACTCACAAAAAAATGTAAATATCATGTGCGTTCAACAGAAGCATATTTTTAATTTATGAAACTTACAGAAATATATTTACATAAGGGTATGATTTAAATTTTTTTCAAAAAAATTTACAGATTCATAAAGAAAAGGGGATATTATATGGATAAAAAAATTCACAGATAAAGGATTTAAAATATAGGCCTTGAACGCACGCGATAGGGGTATTCTACATATAGTGACCCCCCCGAGTTCGTAAAGGACCAGCAAGTTCAATCAACCAAATCCATGCCCAAATTCAGAAAACAATTCTTACTCCTTGTTCCAATATCTTCCCCGACGCACGTGTGGGTATCTTCGATGACCTAGAGCCCGAGAACCGTATGGTCAACACCCTCTAGGATCCTTCATAGGTGACCTAGCGCTTCACTCATAGGCCGCTTCCTTGGTCCCTCATCCACTGTACCGGCGGAAGCTCACCATTTAAATCGAACCGAGGCTGGTCAAAACCTTGGCCGACCTTGCTACGAGAGACGTCCTCCATTGACTCTCCGTCAGCTGTTGCAACTTTATGAGTTAGGTCACCACCCACGACCTCATTCACAAGACGGTCAAAAATGCTTCCACAGCATTTTTGACATAAAATAGTCATTTAAAAATAGGTCATAAATATAGTTCCTATAATGAACACTCATCTTTCGCATTGTTCCACATTTGTCTAGATTACTTAATCCATATCCAATTCATATGTGTACCCATTCTCATCCAATCACATAATTTTTCATCTCATCACATCTTTCCTCATTTATTCTCATCACATCTTATCCACTTGCATCAACCCATTCATATCTCATCATATCACATTCATTCACATCTTACCCATTCATATCTATCCCGATCCACATCACATTACATTCATTCGCATCACATCTTATTCATTCACCTCCCAATTCACATCATATTACATCTCATTCATTCACTCACATCGACATCACATCCTTTCACATACACATCCACATCCATTCTTCCACAATCATTCTTCCACATACACATCCACATCCATTCTTCCACATACACATCTGCATTCATTCTTCCACATACACATCCTCATTCATTCTTCCACATACACATCCTCATCCATTCTTCCACATACAGATCCACATTCATTCTTCCACATACATATCCATATTCATTCTTCCACATACACATTCACATTCATTCTCATTACATCACATCTTATCACATCCTATTTTCATCTTTTTGCATTTAATTAATTGCATTCCAATGTCATGGGTATTCCTCTTTTATCATCAAATATTTCTCATAAAGTAATTTCATCTAAAATAAAATACCCATTAATTTAATATGCCAGGAATTTCTCTTTTCCCATCTAAATGATGGACTTCCAAATGTCATAGAAATTACTCTTTTAACATTTAAATATTTCTCATAGATAAAATAAATTTATCAGAATTTATATTTGAATTTAAATACAATACTCATTAATTTCAATATGCTAGGAATTTCTCTTTTCCCATGTAAATGATGGAATTCCAGATGTCATAAGAATTCCTCTTTTAACATTTAAATATTTGTCAGAGATAAAATAAATTTATCTAAAATTCGTCTTTGAATTTAAATACAATACTCATTAATTCCAATATACTAGGAATATCTCTTTTCCCATCTAAATAGTTGAATTTCAATATGGTGGAAATTTCTCTTTCATCATTTAAATTTATCTATGCAAAAAGATAAATTTAACTAAAATCCTTCTTAAAGTTTTAAGTAAAATATACATTATTTTAGCATCCCAATTTTTCTCTTACTTCATTGGAATACATGGATTTCCATTGTCATGGGGATTACTCTTTTAACATAAAAATGGATTACTAGAAATTCCTCTTTTTCCTAATTAACTATTTATGCATAAATATAAAAATCAGATTTTCCATTTATAGAATGAGAATCATTCAATTAATCTAGGATGATTAATCCTAGAATATGGTAGGAAGTTCACTTTTCATATTATGAATGAAAATAACTTATGTGTTAATTTTTCAAAAATTTTGCCAGAGCTGCTATTACTAATAATTCTCAAAAATTTGAAAGCATAAAGTTTAGTAATATTCCTATGATTAGAATAACCATTAATTGGATCAATATCCAATCATGGAATTGATTCTTAATTTTTTCATAAATTAAATAGCATAAAAGCATTAAAAAGCCACTTATTTGACCTTTAATTTGACAAGCATAGAAATTACTTTTAGATTAGAGAATTGCTTCATGAGAAGCTTCATTTGAATATAGAATAGGTCATAGGAATGACCATTCTTTGGGGGGGAGAGAGACATGCTTAAAAAAACATTTAATTTAAGCATAAATAAAAATTTATGTGCTTTTATCACCACAATTCATTAAAGAACTTCAATTGTATTAAAAAGCCATTCAATTGAATGCTTCTCAAGCTTGAGAGGGGTTGAAAAGAGAGAATGATTAAAGAAAAAAGACCATAAACCACATTTTACCTCCTAGATTGCTTGATTCTTTGATCAAAGTAGAGGCCCCCAACCAATCAATTGGTTTGGTATGTTGATGAAGTCTCCAAGGAAGATTGAAGAGAGAAAGAAGCTCCAATCTCTTCAATTTGTAGAGGATTTTTAGAGGATAATAGAAAATATCATTATTTCAGTATAACACTGGCATGGTATAGTTTTCATATTTTTTTACAAAGGGCTAAGGATCTATTTATAGGTGAGGGAGGCCTCTAACCAAGTCCAACTAGTTTCTAGAGTTTTCCAGGTTCAGTTTGGCTGAATTTGGACAAGATTTGGACCTAGTTTGGCTCCCTTTTGATTTGGTTTGATCTAGGAGAGAGGAGAGATAAAAATATCACAATATTTTTGAGTTTAAAACTCCACCACACATGTGAAATAGGTGCCTCCTTGAAGAGCTCGCTTCTCCTTACCAAGGTGTCAAAATTGAATCATTATATCCAAAATATCTCGTTTTTAGTAATATTTGTAGTTTTTTACTAATAAACCTTGTCCTTAGTCAACTCTTCATCTTATGTGAGCATTTACTCATTTTTGGGGGTTTTTCTTTTATAAATTAGATTTATCTCCTTCCCACACGTGGATTGATCCTATTGGCCCATAGGAACCTTAATTGGAGCATAATTCAAAATTTTTTGAAAATCTAGACCCTTAGGCTAACGTCCTTTATACTTATTTTCAATTAATTCTAAATGCACATTGGAAAGTTCTTTTTGAATTTCTGTTTTAGGGGAAACCATTTTAGACACTAGAAGGATTTTTATATCCAAAAATATCTCAATTTTGGATTATCTCTCTCTAAACATTCTCTCTCTAGGTCAAAACAGGATAAAACAGAATCTTTCTTTTATTTCAAAGAGGGGAATAATTACAAGATCAGAAGGAGAGGTTCTTACACGTGTACACCTCAAAAGTTGGAGGGAGGAATCTTACATCCTATCCCACTTAAAAAACTCGAGAGTATGATCTCTTTTATCTTCTTCTTCTTCTTCAATCACTTCTAGCGTTACTGCCTTGGCAGTGGACGGCCAATTTGGGAACATCTTTCTTTGACTTTCCCTATTCTGAGGCGGAGGTCTTGCATTACTTTGGATTGAAACTACGGGTTGGTTAAAGGGGCTACCTCTGGGATTTCTCTGATTTTGGTGGAAAGAAACCTGATTATTCTCAAAGGAAGGAGCTGGAGTCTAGAATCTTGATCCCTGATTTTCTTGCCCTGAAAACCTTGTTCCAAAAGGAGTTGGGCAATCCATACTGCGATGTCCAAATCCTTGACAATTATAGCATTTCACTCCCTTATTCAAGGGTGGAACTTCTAAAGTTGAATTCCAAGGGATTGAGTTACGGGAAAAGGACATTTCTTTCATTCAAGAACTTCCCATATCCTAGGCTTGACCCTTATGTCTCTTAGACGGTGGAAGGTTGGAATCACCTTCTGGGGCTAAAAACCTTTTGAAAGGTGATGGTGCTGGCTTCGGCGCGGGACCTTGATATCAAAGGCCTTGGCAAAATCCTTCGCCATCCGCACTGCTTCGGCCATGGAAACTGGCTTGGCATTCTTCACTAGGATATTCAAAGGTTCGTTCAGTCCTCGAATGAACCTGGCCATCAGTTGTTCTTCTCATCGAGCAGTGGCGAGTATTTGAGAAGGTGAGCGAATGCTTGGTGATATACTTCAATAGTTATGCTCCCCTCGGTTAACTCTAAGAACTCGTTCATCTTTGTTTCCAAAAAGTCGAGAGGACAGAATCTCTTTCTTACGTAAATTTTGAGATCATTCCAAGTCTGAGTGTTTCGAACCACACGGTTTGTCTCGCAGTGGTTTCTCCATGCTACTCTGGCTGTTTCTACTATCTTCAGCCTTGCAAGAGCCATTTTGCTCTTCTCATTGTACCCGGTGACATCGAAGTACTCTTCCATTGCTTCGATCCACTTCTCCACAGTCTCCACAGTCTCGCCCAAGTTTTCCCCTTCATCCTTGAAAGGTCCACTTCTCCACTTCTCCACAGTCTCGCCCAAGTTTTCCCCTTCATCCTTGAAAGGTCTAGGCTGTGATCTATGAAGAGTTTTACAAACATCCGAGTCGAGCTCTTCCTCATCGAGTTGGGGGTTATCATTCCTACCACAATGACCTCGATCCATGATCCTATCAATACAAAATTTTTGTTAAGTCCTTTTATTTATAATTCAAATCCAACTTTAGATCCAACTGATTCTGGGGTTCTTTAGATTGGTCAGCTCTCCACAGAATCATGGGATAAAGATCTCTTATATAGAACTCATTATCAAATAACAATTCATTCAGAATATATCATTCATATTCTTAACACAATAATGGTCCATCAGACCAAAAATTCCATCTGAACATTTCTCCATGGAAGTTTCAGTTATGCAGGTTTTTAATTTGTCAACCCTTAACTCGATCCACTAGGTCCAGTGTTAACAGTAGCAATCTGTCAACACAATCCACTAATCTCATAGTGATTTCTTGTTCTGTGGGAGGGAATTAGTGGCTGTGCCTCACTAAAGGAGGAAAAAAGAGGTGATTCTATAGACCAAGTGCAAGTCTCTTTCTTGATCTGACCATGTGACTTTCGGGTTCGTTCGGATTAGTTTGGTTAGTTAAGACTTTGACTCGTTAGATCAATTCTCCCCTTAGATGATTTTCCTGGTGGAATCGCTCGTGTCTTTCGAGCGAGGGAAGTTTTTTCGGGTTTGGTTTCGGAGGAACCACCAAGCTAGTCTCTTGTTTGGATATCCGTGGTGGTGGGGGGTAAGGCCTCCGTTAGATCCCTGCCTCGCGTAAGAGGCTGACACTGCTTTCACCGCTAGCGCCCTCGGAGGAGGCATCGTGGAGGGGCGAGGGTCTCACAGCTAGTATTAGAGCTTTATTGAAAGCTAATAAGGAAAATGGAATTCTTATCAGAAATGTATAATAAAAACTTAGAAAGAGATTCTTTAATGAAGCTTTTTAATTAAAGAATTTGGTTTTATAGATGGAAGTTCCATGCTTATCCGGTATTCCCGATCTCACCCAGTCACAAGATATGATTGCTTATCCGGTATTCCCGATCTCACCCAGTCACAAGATATGACTGCTTTTGCCTTCGAGCATATCTTCTCTTGTGCTACAACTTGAATAAGCCGAGCCAGACACGCAAACCATTTCGAGGATTTATATTTCCCAGAACCAGCAAAGAGACGATAACACAAGTGGTTTGTAGGGCAGTATGTCCACGCCTCTTGCGACCAGCGCACAATGCTGCTGAGGGAAAATGTCTCGTTGGCCATGATTCTGATGAGGCTAAAAGTGATTCATGGTGTTATTTTATATCACCCTACACCTCAAGATTTCAGAATTTCCTGCCATATCTACAGACTTCTTAGCCGCGTTTTCCAAAGAATAAGATAGTAGCTCACTTTGGCAGTGATGAGGGAACATTTGTATCAGGGCATGTCTGTAGCCCAATGTCTCCGTCTTATGCATTTCCCAAGGAGGTTTTGACTTTTCGGAGCCGAGAGCTCTATGTACATATTGCAACCTTTATATAAATAAAGAAATGTTTTGTGGAAAATTTCGTATTATATAAGTGATTATTTATTATATGACGAATTAAAGAAGCAAGATCTATTACTCGGACATATGTCATAGATCTCCAATAAGATCATTTATCTTGTTTAAGGAATTATTTTCTGAACCTCTTAAGTCTTAGGATCTTGTTAACGAAATCAAAATAAAAATTTAATAATGTATCATTTTTGGCAGAATTATGAGGTGAGCAAACCGTGGCGACCGACAGCAGCCAGATTCTCTCATTGATGAGGAAGAGCTTGACCCCGACGTTCGGAAGGCCCTTCACAGAACTCACCCAGGTCCCTTCAAAGGTGAAGGGGAGAACCTGGGCGAGGCTGTGGAGAAGTGGGTTGAAGCCATGGAGGAATATTTTGATGTCACCGGATATAATGAGAGGAGAAAAATGGCTCTTGCTAGGCTGAAGATAGTGGAAACAGCCAGCGTGGCATGGAGAAACCACTGTGACACCAACAATTTAGATAGGAATACCCAGTCCTAGAATGATCTCAAAGCTTATTTAAGGAAGAGATTTTATCCCCTGTATTTTTAGAAACCAAGATGAATGAATTCTTAGAGCTAAACCAGGGGAGCAAAACTATTGAAGAATATCATCAGGCATTTTCTCTTCTCCTCAAGTACTCACCAACTCTGCTAGACAAAGAGCAGCTTATGGGGCCAGGTTCATTTGGGGAATGAACGAACCTTTAGACACCCTGGTCAAGAATGCCAAGCCAGTTTCCATGGTTGAAACTGTAAGAATGGCAAAGGACTTTGCCAAAAACCTTCATCGTTAAAGTCCCACCAAAGCCAGCTCCCTCATCCTTCAAGAGATTCCAAACACCGGGAAGTTCTTCCAGCCTTCCACCTCCCAAAGAGACACCAAGGTCCCAACCAGAACTTGGAGTCAGGAAGTTTCAGGAATGAAAAAAGACCTTTTCCTCGAAGCTCTTTCTCAGGAACTCTGGCTCTTTCAAGAATGCAAAGGGAAGAGCTTCGAAGTGAGAATATGATGGAATCCTTGGAATGGATTGGCTCCATAAGAATCAAGCTGACATTCATTGTCACAATGGAGCCATCTCTTTCCTTGACCTTCACGGGAATAAAGTTCAAGGAACTGGAATTTTCGGATCCCCAATGCTACAATTAGTCAAGGCTTCTAAATTATTAAAAGGGCTCAAAAAGAGGCAAGCTATTTATGTCGTTAAGATGAATCCGATAGACATGAAATGCAAGGCTAAAGAACCAGGATGGTTAAGTGAGTATGCAAATGTGTTCCCTGAAGAGCTGACTGAGATTCCTACGACTCGTGAAGTAGATAACCTTTGGAGCTCAGCTAGTAGCCCAGCGTGCATACAAAATGCCAGTCCCTGAAGCCATAGAACTTAAGGAGTAGTTAAGACAACTTTTAGAACACTGATTCGTCAGACCCAGTGTCTCACCTTGGGATGTGCCCATTCCCTTTTAGAAGAAGAAAGATCGAACGTTAAGACTCTCTAAGAGGATTGAATCAATTAACAATTAAAACCCCTAGGATTGATGGATTAGTTAAGTGGAACCCAAATGTTCACAAAGATAGATGTCAAATCCAGGTACTACCAAATCAGAATCAAGGAACAGGACATCCCGAAGACAGCATTCAATACTCACTATGGGCATTATGAGCTCATAGTCATGCCGTTTGGATTGACTAATGCCCCGACGACGTTTAACCGTCTTATGCATGATATTCTCAGAGAATACTTAGATGATTTTGTTCTTGTCTTGTTTGATGACATCTTGGTATACGCAAAGAATGCTATAGATCATAAAGATCCTGTGCGCAAGGTCTTGGAAATCCTAAGGAAGCACCAACTCTTTGCAAAAAAGAGCAAGTGGAATACTTGGGATTCATAGTGTCTAAATATAGGATTTCTCCTAGCCATGCAAAGATCCAAGTAGTCGTAGATTGGCCAGAACCCAAGATGGTAAAGGAAGTCAGAGGAAGCACCAACTCTCTGTTCACCAGGTGGAATACTTGGGATTCATAGTGTCTAAATATAGGATTTCTCCTAGCCATGCAAAGATCCAAGTAGTCGTAGATTGGCCTGAACCCAAGACGGTAAAGGAAGTCAGAGGATTCCTAGGATTAACCGGATGGTATAGAATCTTTATACCCAGGTATGCTCAAATAGGATCCCCATTTACTAACCTTCTCAAGAAGAGTAACCTATTTCAGTGGATTGCTATGTGTCAAAGTGCCTTTGATAAACTAAAGATAGCCTTAGTAACTAACCCTGTCCTAAATTGCCAGATTTTACCAAACCTTTTGAGGTAGTTACTAAGCCAGTGGTTTCGCCTTAGGCGGTGCTCTTATTCAGGAAGGTCATGTAGTGGCCTATGAATCTAGAAAACTCAGAACACATGAGAGAAATTATGACGTCCATGACTTGGAGTTACTCTCAGTAGTTTATGCTCTGACGTTGTGGAGACATTATCTTTTAGGACAGAGGTTCACCTTGATGAGACAGATCATCAAAGTTTGAAGTGGATCTTCACCCAAAGGGATCTTAACATGTGTCAAAGGAGATGGATGCAGACCTTGCAGGAATTCAATTTTGAAATCAAGTATCGGCCAGGGAAAGAAAATGTGGTGGCAGATGCACTTAAGGGAAAAGCCTCCTTGCTTGCACTGGTGTCAAATCCATTGATCAGTGAAGCAAGGGAGAGAATCATGCAAGACAAATTATTTGCTCCTATTGCTACCCTTTTGATGCAAGAAAGCAAGACTCCTTAGGAAATGAGGCAAGTTCTTGGGTACAAATTGGATGAAGGATACATGTATTATAATCGGCTATGCATTCCCAATGATGAGGGAATAAAAGGAAGGATCCTGAGAGAAGCCCATGATAGCCTAGGGCTTATAAAAACCTATATGTCTATGAAGAAAAGCTTCTTCTGGCCAACACTCAAAAAGGATGTACTCGATCATGCATGGCAATGCTTAATGTGTTAGATAGTTAAGGCGGCAGAGAGAGTCAAGATGCCAGGGAAATTGCAGCCTCTAGACATTCCATAGATGAAGTGGGAATGTATTAGTACGGACTTTGTCACTGGATTACCTTCAGTGCAATCAGGTTATAACTCCATTTTTGTGGTAGTTGACAGACTAACCAAAGTTGCCCATCTGATTCCAGTGAAACAAACATACACCGCAATGGATGTTGCCAGAGTTTTCCTTAAAGAGATCTTCAGATTGCATGCCTTACTGAGGAGGATAGTAAGTGACAGGGATCCAAGTTTACATGGAAATTCTCGACTGCATTCTTTGAAGTAGTAGGAACTTTCTTGGATCTTAGTACAACCTATCACCCCAAAACAGATGGCCAGAGTGAGAGTGAATCAGGTAATAGAAGATATTCTTCGGTCATGCTGTGGCAAGGAACCCAAGAAGTGGTTAAGCCATTTGCATCTGGTCGAATTTGCTTACAATGCTTCTTATCATCAAAGAATTGGGATGACCCCTTTCAAAGAATTGGGATGACCCCTTTCAAAGCTCTGTACGAACAAGATTTCCTTACACCATTGACTTGGTCCGACCCATTGATCAGAGTCGAAATGTCGAGACAAATGCTTGATGACATGGACCAGCAAATGCAATCAATCCGTAAATATATTAAGGCAACCCAAGATAGGCAAAAGCAGTATGCAGATAAAGAGATCAGAGAGAGAGAGTTTGAAGAATCAAATATGTTTTTCATTCGAGTACGACCAAAACAAAGTTCCTTATCTTTAAGGAAGTACAAGAAGCTCTCTCCCAGATATTGTGGGCCATAAGTTGTTATAAAGAAAGTAGGTGATCTAGCTTATAAACGTCTTCTGCCTCCCCATCTCAAGGTACATAATGTATTCCACGTTAGTTTGCTTAAGAAATATGTACCTAGCCCGAGTCACGTGCTTGATGATGAACAATTGATTTCTCCGACTCAAGGCTAGATGGTACTCCAACCTGAAGAAATCCTTAATGTTCCAAAGAAGGTTCTCAGGAGCAAAGTCCTCAAAGAGTTTTTAGTCAAGTGGAAGTTCTTTCCTCTAGAAGATGCCACCTGGGAGAAAGAAGAAGAGATGGTAAAAGATTACCCGCACTTTACGAGATGAGGATATCTCGTGTTTTTCAAGTGGGAGAGGATGTAAGATTCCTCCTCAGCCTGAATAAGCTTTTACTTCAATCCCCTGAATAATAAATAAGCTTTTACTTCAATCCCCTGCAACCATTGCCTATTTTAGAATGCAAGAAAATATTATTTTTCCTTGTTTTGCCTAGAGAGAAGAAAAATTCTAGAGAGAGATAATTCAATATTGAGATATTTTTGGATATAAAAATTCTCCTAATATTAAAAATATATTTTTTTGAAATAAAAATTCAAAATAAATTCTCCAAGGTGCATTAGGAATCAATTAAAAATGATATAAGGGACCTTAGCCTAAGGGTCTAGATTTTCATAAATTTCTAGATTATGGTCCATTTAAGGTTCCAATGGGCCAATAGGATTAATGCAGATAAATCCAATGAATAAAAGAAAATACCCAAAAATGAGTAAATGCTCACATAAGATGAAGAGTTGATTGAGTACAAGTTTTATTAGTTAAAAATTAAGAGATATTACTAACAAATGAGATATTTTGGAGAAGTGATGAATTTTTGACACCTTGGTAATAAGGAGAGGGGGACCTTTGAGGTGGGTGCCTCTTTCACATGTGTGGAAGGGTTTTCTATTTCAAAAAAATGTGATATTTTTATCTCTCCTCTTTCCTGGATCAAACTCGATCAAAAGGGGAGCCAAACTGGTCCAAATCTTGTCCAAATTGGGTCAAACTGAAGCTAAAAAATTCTAAAACCTAGTTGGACTCAGCTGGTGGCCTCCCTCACCTATAAATAGACCCTCTTTCTTTTGTGTTCTCATCTGTGAGCTATACCATGCCACTATTACATTAAAATAATCATATTTTCTATTATCCCTTAAAACTCCTCTACTTTTGGGGAGCTTGGAGCTTCTCTCTCTCTTCAACAACTCTTGGATCTCTCTTCTCCACTTGCTAAACCAATTGATTGGCTGGGGGCTTCACTTCTAGAAAAAGAAGCAAGCTAATCCCTGAGGTAAGAATGAATTTTATGGTTTTTTATTAATTTTCTCAAATGACTACTCTTCTCAACCCCTCTCAAGCTTGAGAAGTTTTCTATAAGTAGTTAAAAACTACTTTAATTGATTCTAAATGAGAGAGATAATCTTATTAAATTGGGAAAAAAGGAATACTGGAATTAGCTTAATCTAGTGGGATAATCATAATTAAGTGTATAATTATGGTTAAAATTATGATTTAAATTCATAGTCTAGATTTAAGCTTAAAAATAGATTTTCTATCATGTTTTCATTACAATGTTTTATTCTTTTAAGAAAAGTGAAAATTATCAGTAATTGCAGCGAAGCTATGCAAATTTTTTTAAAAATAAAACATTTCCTATTTTTATGCATAATGCTAAAAGAGGACTTCCTACCATATTCTAGGATTGGTCATCCTATGCGAAAAGAATGATTTTCATCATATTCATGGAAAATAAATTTTTAGTATTTATGCATAAATATTTAATTAAAAGAAAAGATGAAGTTTTGGTAAATTTATTTTGATTCAAAAAGAGAAATTCACATGATAATTGAGATCTAAGTAATTAAATAATAAAATAGAAATTTTTGGTATATTCAAAATAATGGATATTTTTACTAAAGAGAAGTTTTAGACAAATTTATTTTATGTATAAGAATTTTTAAATGATAAAAAAGAAATTCCCATGACATTCGGAATTGAATCATTTAAATATAGAAAGAGAAATTTTAAGCATATTCAAAAAAATGGATATTTGTATTTAATTAAAAGAGAAATTTTATGGTATTTTAAGTAGAAAAAGGTTAAATTAATTTTGATGACAAAAGAGGAATTTTCACCATAATTCCACCTAAAAAATTAGGGTTGATAATTAAATTTATAGAAAGAATATTCTTAGATATTTTATGTGGATAAATAGCCAAATTGATATTTACCCAAAATTAGATTAATGGAAGAAGAGTATTTTTATAAAAACCCGATATTCTCATATAGAACCATTTCTTAATTTATTATGGTTAGGAAGTAATGAAGTTCTTAAAGTTAGAATTTTCCTTACAGTTAGAAGTTCAATAGATGTTTATCTGAAGAAAATCCTTCGAAATCAAAGATAGAAGTAAACCGAATAATTTTGGTTAAACCACGACTGTGAGAATGGTGGACAGTAAACTACTTGCCCATCTCTCGATCTAAATCAAGCAAAAAACCTCATGACCAATTCCAATTCTTGACACAAAGAATAAACTACTGTTGAATTAGCGTAGTTTTTCCTTAACCGAAATCACAAAGAATCTAGTTGAAAATTCAGTCACATGACGGGTAGATTACCCTGATGAGAGATCAATGATCCTTATTAAAAAAATCTATTTTAAGGGAAAAGGATTTTGTGGAACTAATCTCGAACCGAAAATTCTACTTGCATAAAACCTCTGTTTTCTTTTAAAGGATTGTTTTACACCAAAATGCTAGAGGAAGCATTTGGTATGTGTTTAACTAAGAAGAGACTCATTATTTGCAACAGCTGGCCAGGGAGTCGTCGAGGGACGTCGCTCGCAATAAAGCCTATCGAGGTCTTGACCAACCTCGGTATGGTTAAAATGGTACGCTTTCGGTAGTACGATGGGCAAAGAATTACTTTTGTGAACTAAATTTTTATATTGGATCTCGTTGGTTGACCAGCTGTCGGAGAGTCCGGATGATAATTTTTGTAAATCAATGGACTCAATATTTTGGAGGATTATGATCAATAATACTATGATTTCATTGAAAGATTATTTTAAAGATAACCGAATCTGTTAAAATGACAATTTCATATTGGGTGTGTAAGTGGTATGACTACCTTGAATTTTACTTGAAGCGCCGGCTAGGGGGCCTGGGAACTCTTTTCCTCGCTACCCGGGCAAAACATAACCAAATTTTTATAAAGGAATCCTACCAATATAGTGGTTGAGTGGTTGGCTAACCCATGCCGGTTGGGGGGTTAGGCTGGATCGGGGGATTCCTATGATACAAATAGTTACGATGATTAAGTTACATTAGTTAGATTAAGTCCTAGGAAGACCTTTTTTGTGGGAGAGAATCAGCGGGGCTGTGCCTCGCTAAGGAGAAAAAAGCGGTGATTCTATGGACCAAGTGCAAGTCTTTTCCTTGATCTGACCTTTTTCTATGTATCATTTCACCCATGGGTGCTGGGTTTAGGGTTAGTTTAGAGTTCTTGCAAGTTTATACATAGGCTTCTTGCATAAAGCCTATCCATAGAGCTCTATGCATAGGCTTTATGCAATCTCTATGCATAAGCTCTATGTATAGGCTCTACGCATAGAGCCTTATGCAAGCTCTATGCGTAGAGCTTGCAAGCTCTATGCATAGGCTTCGCAAGCCTGCATAGGCTTCTTGCATAGAGCTTGCATAGCCTTCTTGTAAGTGCTATGCATAGATCTTACAAGAAGGGTATGCAATCTCTATGCATAGGCTTCTTGCAAGCTTGATGCATAAGACTCTATGCAAGACTTATTATGCATAAGGCTTATGCATAAAGCTTGCATAGAGCTTATTATAAGCTCTATGCATAAAGCTTGCATAGAGCTTATTATAAGCTCTATGCATAAAGTCTTCATGCCTAAGGTGTAAGCATAAGGGTTATGAATAAATATTGCATAAGGCTTATGCAATATTTATGCATAAGCCTTATGAATAAGAGTTATGCATAAGGCTTATGCATATGCCTTATGCATAGAGCTTATGCATAAGCTTTATGCATAAGGCTTCATGCTTTTTTATTGTGGGGAGTGCTATGCATAGATGGAGAGTATAAGCTTTTTGAATGTTTATCCTCTCTTATGCATATAGCATATATTTCTTATGCTCTCTTTTTATATGCATAAGGTATTGTCTCTATTTGACATAGAGTTTACATGTGTATCGACATAGTCATCACAATGCTTGGTAGACCTCCTTATGTTAGACTTCAGTTGTGAGATGTGACTTTGTATGCTAATGTAAGAAGGTCAAGAAAGTATGTAAAGTGGGAACTCTCACATATTAGAGCATACATAGGCTCTATGAATGCATGTATAAAGATCATGCATAGAGAGTTTTCTCATAAATGTGTTACTAATCACTTTTTTTCATGTTATGTTTTGTAGGTCTTGCATTGTTGTCACCTCCTTCGGCTTGACATTGTCAGGGTAAGCTCTCTTCTTCATGTAATCGTTAATGCAAGCTCATGTTTATTTTACTCTTGGGTGCCAGGTTTAGGGTTTAGCATAGTTCATAAGACTTATACCATACTCCTTATGCAAGCTTAGGTTTACCTCTATGCATAGGTTTAGGTTTATCTCTATGCATTGGAGTATGCTTAGGTTTACCTCTATGCATAGGCTCTTGCAAGATCTATGCATAGGAATCTATGCATAAGGCTCTATGTGTAGGTCTTTATGCATAAGTCTTCTATGAATAAGGCTCTATGCGTAGGCTCTATGCGTAAAGCTCTATATGTAAGGCTTTATGGAGATAAGGCTCCATGCATAGAGCTTTATGCATAAGAACCTATGCATAGACTCTATGCATAGAGCTCTATATGTGTAGGCTCTATGCATAAAGATATGTACATAACGCTTTATGCAAAAGGCTCTATGCATAGAGTTTTTTACCAAAGACTCTAGGCTGCATTTGGTTTGGCAAAAGCACCACTAGGTCTCTAGAGTTGTCTCCCCAACAGGGGGGCTCTTCATCTACTCATTTTGAGCAACCCTCGACGAGGAGACTGATTCCACCATTTGATCCACGCACCCTACCATAGAACGTGGATGTCGACGATGTCCTTGTGATGGATGCACGAGGGAAGCAAGTCATGATTACATGCATGTACTTGTTAACTTGGAGTTCATGAATTCCTTTAAAAAGTGAAAAGCACAAGACGAGCTCTCAAAGCAATATGTTATTAATGTGCTCAAGGCGGAGTTCACCATTCCACATGTTGGGACTTTGCTTCTCGGAGGAGTGGATGAAGAGAAGAATAAAGTTTCTACTCTCTAATAGGAGAGAAAACATTAAGAGAGTAGAAACTTTGCCACTCTCTAATAAGAGAGTGGCAAAGAGCAATTTGGAAAATCTCAGCGTTTACTCACAAAAGGAGTGGAGGCATGCGCGAAGCTTCGTGAGGAAGCACCCACGTGCTTTTCAACAACAAGCGGCGACGAGTGGTTCCCAACTACGGAAGCGAGGGGCTTCACACTTTGGCTCTCGGGAGGAGGAAAGTCCTCCATTGCTCGCTTCGTAAAGTACCTATTTTACTAATCATTTCCTTCTCCTCTTTCGTTTTGTTTTGTACTATATTGTTTCCTTTAACTAATTGTATATTTTCTTAATTCTTTTTTATAGAGGGCGGTTGTTGGGTGTGACGCAACAAAGAAGGAGCACGATTATGGATACAAAGTCCCCCGTCATTAATTGTGGGAGTGGATGCATGCAAGGTGTACGCCTGGACGAGTCCGTTGTGGGTGACTCAAGTAGACAAGGTAAGTAGTGAAATAGCCCTTCTCAGTATCTATATCTAATTGTCTTTTATTGTATTGCACGTACCTTGCTCTTGTTTACATTTACATGTATGTAGGATGAAGGGGAAGATACAGATTACGAGCATGAAGTGGGAGAAGGAATTGAAGAGGAGAATGAAGACAATGATGAGCACTCGGAATCTGATGATGAGGATTTCGCGTAGCCTCCTCTTCTTTGATTTATTTTTTGTATAAATGGCCAAAGGCTCAACAATTCGGGAAATATAATACATATTGGGATCACTTACATTCTTCTTAGTTTATGCTCAACTTATGTCTTTTTCAAGTATATGTTTGTATCAGAAAACTATGACTCTGTTTTAATTAAAAAAAAGAGTTGGGGGCACTTGTGCAGACTTCCCATTCTGCCCTAGCTTTTTTTTCCACACAGTTCTTTCACTACTCAACAACAAAAATAGCAGCAAAATATTGCTGTTCATGAGTAGCGATCCCACTATTGTAGTGAAAATAGTAGCTTTTTAGCAACGAAATGGACCCAACATCTCCCTACCTTTCTATTTATAAAAGTGCTGCTATTTTCACTACTGGGTGGTGATATTACGTTGCAAAGAGTGCATACCTGCAATGATACCACATGTTCCTTCTTTTGAATCAGGTCATCATTGACTCTCTAAGCCGACAAAGTGTCCATTTGCAAGCATCAATATTCGCTTCTAGGTCTCGCACCTTATCTTCATCTGGTGATGGAAATCATTGTAACTCCTCAAGGTGTCGTGTTAGGCTATTAATATCACTTTGCAGCTCCCTCGCAAATAGTAGTAAAACTACCTTCGTTCCAAAGCAGAGCGTCCCTCTTCTCAAGGAGCTCTTTTTTAATCTTTGCAAGCTCCTCTCTTTTTGTAGACGCTCCTGCTGAGGTTTTTGTTGCCATCGCCTCTACCATGTTAATATATGTCATGCAAGGTGGTTGTAGCTTTCCTAGGCCTCTTCCATTGTCTACTTTTGTTGGCATTCCTCTTTCATAGTCCACTTCCTTGACATTGTGCTTTGACCTGATGCACTTGGTCACACATTGCATGGTCCATTTTATCTTTGCCAATTATCCATTTTTCTTGCCAACACGCATGTGATCTACAAATCTGTAAAACATTCTCTCCAAACTTTGCCCATGTAATCCAGTGCTTAGGTGAGTCACCTTGGGTTGCTTTGCATCTTTCAAATGCAAAGCCGCAAGCAAACTTGGAAGTAATCTCATGGTTTGATGGGGGATCCTAACACACTTTGTGGGATAGAAGACGACACTCCTCTACAAATTTGACAACACACTACTGAGATAAATCTTGCTCTTCTTCTAGTATCTTGTTTTTAACACTACCAACCATTCTTCTTCGGGAAGATCTACTTCGGATAAATCTTTAGGAAATTTCCCCTCCATGCTGAGCCCATACTCTAAATGGAGCTCCTCTACTATGTGACAAACCTTTAATATCTTCGGATACTCTTCCATTGCAGCCTTCCCTGCAACACCATAGTGCAACTTCATTAGCAATACATACACGTGCATGTGCAATGAAATTTACTGTTTAAGGAGCAACAAAACACATTTAGAAGATAACTTCCATTTTGAGAAGGGAAGTGTCATCCATTTTGAGGAGGTAGGTCTCCCTAGTGTCATTCATTAGGGGAAGGTTGAGGTCTATAGGGGCCCTTTAAGCTGCCATATTATGGTTGAGCTAGTTGTGTAGTAGGGAGGGGAAACTAGCTATGTCATAGGGTGCATGCTCGAACATCGACATGGTTGGGTCCATGTAGTTATAATGATATCAGCTACGTGTGTGAGATAATGATAATGTTTACATGTAGTTAAATAATGACAACAACAATGTGTGTGAAAAGAAAATATTTACAAGAGAAATTGTCTCCTTACAAAAACTTCTCAGTTAAACCCACAAGTACCTCCAAGGAGAACTTCAAACTGGTAGAAACGTTGTACCACCAATCCATGCTTTCACCCTATTCTTATGATTGATTAATGAATATTGCATAATTATAAATTTTATAATATAGAAAATATATATAATTAAAAAGTATATTAAAATACTGTATATGATAGTACTAAGCCATGATATATAATAATGAAATTTAAAATTATTAAATGTATATTAAAAATATTATATATGATAGTACTAAGACATGATATATAATTAAAAACTCATATTAAACTTGATATAAATTCTAATGACCATGTTACTATACTTCGAACACATACTAAAATTTGCCCTTATAATATTATGTGTTTGTTCCTATACAATGCTTGTACCATTTGACATTCATGGAGAATTCATGTTATTTTGATCAATTAATAAGGGGAATGTAATAAACCACAGCTTAGAAATAGAAAATATTATTTTTTATAAAAACTTACTCAAATTTATTCATGTTATTTATATTATGTGGTGATGTAGATTGTCTTATAATATATATTTTATGATATTGAAATAATACTTAATAATATTCAATCTATATTATACAACACACACCACCTAAAAAATGAAAAAAAGTAAGGTAGGAGTGAACCCTTCACTTGTTTATAAAGAGCACAAATGTACAATAATTGACCTTTTTCATCATAATCCTAGGAAATTCACCCCACCTTAGTCTTTTCACCCCACTGTATTAACTTTTTTGTTTGGGTGTGAGACTTTGTCAAAAGAGACATATTTCCGCAAACTTGGAAATATATAGAAGTCAATCAAGCTATGCAAGTGAGCCAATCCCATGGATGGTTTTGGGCTTACTCAACTAAAATGCAAGTTGGATTAGTAAACACTAGTCCATCTTTACTTATCAGTTGAGGAAATTCACTCTCTCTACTTACATAAACAAATCCAATTGGGATGCTCTCTTTTTCTTTGACCCCATTAACTAATGTGACGAAAAACAATAGTAAATGCTCTCTTTTTCTTTGACCCCATTAACTAATGTGACAAAAACAATAGTAAATGCACTCCCTTTCAATTGGGATGCTCACTTTCACCACTCATGCCAAGTTTTTTATTATAAAAAACAATAACAGATACACTCCTCTTTCTTCTTCTTTTTTCCCTCCGAGGAAGAAGGCGCTAGCATGGAACCCAATGACTTTTCTATTTTTTATTTTCCATGCGAGAAGTCAAGGAAATGATGCGAAGTATGCCCTTAGAATTTTTCGTTTTCGCTATCCGAATCTTCCAAGCTTTGAAAAATCTGTGCGACAAGGTTTATAAAAGCTCTTAAGCACTCCACATTCTGATTTTATGGTGTCTCAAGAAGTTAGAAGTTCCATAATTAGTTGGTAGTCCTGCGTTCGTCTACATTCATTTGATCACGTCTTCGTTTAATCTGACATATTTACGTTGCTTCTTAATCATAGGTTAATTTCACCGTTTTCTTCTAATCCCATTCAATATTGACGACCTCAAATTGAGGGAATTAGAAGGAAAAAAACCTCCTAAAAAATTTTGTAAAGAAAAAGCTTGTTCAAAATTACAATTTCCTCTTCAATTCATGATGAAAAGGATCGATGAAAAGTTAACTTCCCAGAGAGGAAAAAAAAAAAAGAAAAATGATGGACCACCAAGAGTTTTGTACTTAAAAGAAAAATAAATTAATTGGGAGGAGGTGTTCGTAAAGCCCCACAGCTTTCTCGTGCAGGAAGCGATACCTTACCAACAACGAGGATTGATTGACCTGTTGGTGCGAGACTTCGTCAAAAGAGACTTCGTCACCGTTTGCGGTTCCGGCATCTCAACAAGTCAGGCCTTCGGTTTCCTTCTGGACGTAGGACTTGATTTCACCGTTGATCTCTCTTAATAATCCATTACCATAATTTCTGTTGTTTCAGCTGATTACGCAATGAGACTAGCCTTCTCCCTAACGTTCGCCCTCCTGATTACGCTCCTGCTCTCGCATGCAATGGCGCCTCCGATATTAGCAGCAGCAGGCAAGCTGAGTGGAATTGCTGTGTCTTCTTTTTGTCATTCGAATACTGGACTCCGTGTGTTATAATTATCGACGTTTATGATAATGTTAAATATAATTGCGCCAGCCTTAGCGTCCATCAATTCTTTCAATGTTAATAGTTATACTTGGATAAAGTATCGTTTAGCGAAAGTATTAAGCACCTGCAGCTCATTCAATAATGGAGTTCTAATCGATGAAATGCAGCTCGACCTGAACCCGAGAGCTTCAGAAGCAGAGCAGATGATGATCAACCAGCAGCTGTGAAAGCTTTGGAATTAGCAGATGTAAACATTTATTTTTCTCTCGATCATGAGTGTACTGTAGACATTGCATAGCGATTAATTAATTTCTTGCGTGCAAATTTATCTGATGTAGCATTGGGTTTCTGGTTCCCCACTTCTGCTCAGGAGAAGCGGCAGGCCGATGGCTTGACGAAGACGAAGCGCTTGCTAATATCAAACGGATCTCCTGGATCTCCTGGCCCCAACTGCTGTTGAGCGTTCCAGCCTCAGTCTAGGGAGTTTCAATTTAATACAAATTTTAGAAGGCCATACTTACAACGAACTTAGGAGCCAACTTAGAAGTGACTCTTTTCCTAAAATCAACATTTGAATCCATGCCCATATAACTCAGGTGTTGGCTATATATGTACATTTAAATCCATGCCCATATAACTCACCTTCATAGGTGTTGGCTATATATGTACGTACGTCTAACTCTCTAGCCTTCTCACTCTCTCTCTCTTTCTAAAACTTACATTCTCTCTCTAACTCACTCTCTTTACCTTTCTCTAAACCTCTCTCTCTCTCTCTAACTCTCTTTACCTTTCTCTAACTCTCTTTGACTCTCTTTACCCCTTTCTAACTCTCTTCTCTCTCTCTCTCTCTCTCTCTCTCTCTCTCTATCTCTCTCTCTCTCTGACACTCTTTGTTTCTCTCTAACTCACTCCCTTTACCTTTCTCTAACTCTCTCTCTCTCTCTCTCTCTCTCTCTCTCTCAAACTCTCTAACTCTCTAATAGGATATATATATATATATGTATATATATACATATACATATACACACATACATACATATACATATATACACACACACTGTTACATAATGTCCACGATTTGGCTAACGGGAAGATGCTTTGATGCTAGTGTGCCATGTGGTAAGACATGCCATGTTAGATGACATGTACAATGATAGTCTCTTAAATTTCTCTAAACGTCTCTCTCTTTCTAACTCTCTTTACCTTTCTCTAACTCTCTCTCTCACTCTCTTTACCCCTCGCTAACTCTCTTTTTTCTCTTTCTAACCCTCTCTCTCTCTCTCTCTCTCTGTCTCTCTCTCTCTCTCTCTATGACACTCTTTGTTTCTCTCCAACTCACTCCCTTTAACTATCTCTAACTCTCTCGAACTCGAACTCTCTAACGCTCTAATAATATATATATATATATATATATACATATATACATATATACATACACACACACACACACTATTACATAATGCCCATGCTTTGGCTAATGGGGTGATGCTTGGATGCTAGTGTGCCATGTGGTAAGACACGCCATGCTAGATGACGTGTATAATGATACTCTCATCGAAGTGTAACAAGTGGTGAAGTGTATGTTGTGTTTGTGCCTATCAACGTTTCATATTAGGATTAATTGTATGTTGTGTTTGTGACTATCAACGTTTAATTATGGTGAGAGCAGTTAATTGGAACAACTAATGTGTTTACATTTGTAAGATAGGTGATGATCAGTGCGTGTGTTGAACATGGAGGATCTTGTCTATATTATCTGAGATTATTACTTTATATGAGTTATTTTGTTGGCCATGTGCCAAATGATTGTACATATTACTTATGCACACTTTTGCGTGTCGTTGCTATATTACTAGCACGTGTGTTAGTTTTGGTTATTTTACACTTAGTGTGTGGACAAGCTCTAGTGCTTGAGTTATTTTTGTAAAAGTGAAAAGCAAAACCTATTTTGTATGCACAACTATTATTAGCTCCTTGGTGATATTTTGAATACAATTCTCAAAATACTCATGTTGTGAAAGTCGAGCTGCATGCATGAGGGGGAAGATTGATTGCACCCAATAGTGTGTTGATGGTGATGTTTACTCTATTTTCATGTTCTATGCTATGCTTTAATCTTGTTAATTTGATTCAAGTCTATGCTTAGGTCATTGATGTGTATGTGAGTTTTGATTTACTCTTCAAGAACTACATGAGGTCCCGTGACTGTGGTATTATAGCTATGGGTACTTGCACTTGAAGAATAGGAAAAAGCTCACAAAAATTTAGAGGATAAAGAAGGCAAAAGGTTAAGGACACTTGGACAAATATTAAATGGTTTATGGGAACTTTTGGGACCATTGGATGGAGAACTAGATTAAAGGCTAGCAATTCATGCTACCTTTACTTTTTAAACCACTTCTGTGAAGCCAAAAACCACCCATCTTGATGAGAAATGGTTTTCCTCAACTCTTGACCTCTTGTTAATCTGTGTATATGGATGAATTTGGCATATAAAGGAGGATTAGGCCACTTTCATATTGCTAAACCACTAGCTATGACATAATTTTATAATGGATGGTGAATATTTTTCCATATATCAATTTCAGAAGAAATTGCTTATTAGCTTTTTATAGTCTCATAAATCTTTGGGTTAAAGCTTAATCAAGAGGAAAGTCAAGGATATTAAACCTTTAATTTTTTTCTTCCCTTCTCTCTCCATCCACGGGCGGCAAAATCGCGAATGGCTAGCTATTTTTCTCTCTCACATTCACACGCCGTGGGGATAAACAATTGCGAAGAACTATTTTTGTTTTAAAAAAAAGCTTAAGCTTTAAAGCTTAGTATAATCAAAACTTTTTAAAATCTTATAACTTTCAAAAGCTTACGTATTATATAATCTCTAAAAGCCTATATTGCTACAAGCTTTAAATCCTTTCATTTCTTCGAAGAGACGGATAATCTCAAGGAAATTTCCAGCAATACTTTGCAACCAAAAATTTCAGATTTGAGAGATCTCCATTAAAAAAAATTCAGAAGCAAATGGACAAAAATTTGATAGTAATTCTTCCATAAAATTTTATGAACTTTTGAAGACTTCTTTAACACATTATTACTCGGATGATTTTGGCGTCAAGGAGTTAAGTTATCTTCTACCTCGCGGATGCATTTCTTGGAAAATATTTTTAAGCTTTTGAAGACTTCTGAAATCATGGCTTTTTGTTGACTATTCAACGTCAACAAAATTATTTCTACCACTTATCTTTTATCATACAAGCTCTACTTTAAATATTTTGCCAATTCCTCAAATTCAAGCACAATGGCAATATTTCAATATTTCAACAATTTTTATTTCTATATTTAAAATTTGCACAATGTAGAGAGAGACACTATAGGGATGATTTATTATAAGGAGACAAAGTTTCTCGAAAGGTGTTGAGACACTTCCCTATCATTCCTCGCATCCAACACATGTTTAAATGTAAGGGGATTGTAGAATTCAGGAAATGGAATGCTACTTATTGCTCAAAACTGATGGCATCATGAGGGTCGTAGTAGCTGGCTCACCGATAGGGCAACATGTGGAGCATCAATTTCTAGAGTTTAAAGAAGATCCCCATCACTTATGTCTTGGCTTGGGCATGGATGGTGTAACAACCCATTTGGCTTCAAGTCCACATCATGGTTTACTTGGCCTATTGTATTGATGAATTACAATCTCCCTCCATGGGTGGCAAATAAGGAAAGGTCATATCATGCTTGCTCTCCTTGTACCTGGCAAGTATAAGGTGGTGAACATGGATATGTACCTCGAGCCTTTGATTGAGGAGCTTGAGACACTATGGCAAGGTATCAAAGTGCATGCTAATAAATAGGCAGGAGGTGGAAGTGAAAGGAGTTTTTCTTTTTAGATGATGTATGACATTCCCAGGTTCTCAGAGTGCTTAGGTACATACTTGAACTGGACAACTTTAAGCTTTAAGCTTTAAACGTTAAACTTTAAACTTTAAGTTTATATCTCTACCTCTGAATCATCTCAATTTCAAAATAGGTTTGTGAGATCCCACTGCCCCCTCCGCACACCGCCGGATTCCTGGTAGCTGGCAGTGGAAGCAGCTCCCTCATGCGCGGGGTAGGGTTTTCCACTTAGGGCCTTGCCCTCGAATGTTTGGGCACGAGACTAACCTGGTGGTTATTCCGAAAATCAAAACCGAGAAAATTTTCCATGCCCGAAAAACAAGGACGATTCCACCATTTTTATTTTCTTAACGATTTTTTCTAACGAAGGAATGCTACTTATTGCTCAAAACTGATGGCATCATGAGGGTCGTAGTAGCTGGCTCACCGATAGGGCAACATGTGGAGCATCAATTTCTAGAGTTTAAAGAAGATCCCCATCACTTATGTCTTGGCTTGGGCATGGATGGTGTAACAACCCATTTGGCTTGGGCATGGATGGTGTAACAACCTATTTGGCTTCAAGTCCACATCATGGTTTACTTGGCCTATTGTATTGATGAATTACAATCTCCCTCCATGGGTGGCAAATAAGGAAAGGTCATATCATGCTTGCTCTCCTTGTACCTGGCAAGTATAAGGTGGTGAACATGGATATGTACCTCGAGCCTTTGATTGAGGAGCTTGAGACACTATGGCAAGGTATCAAAGTGCATGCTAATAAATAGGCAGGAGGTGGAAGTGAAAGGAGTTTTTCTTTTTAGATGATGTATGACATTCCCAGGTTCTCAGAGTGCTTAGGTACATACTTGAACTGGACAACTTTAAGCTTTAAGCTTTAAACGTTAAACTTTAAACTTTAAGTTTATATCTCTACCTCTGAATCATCTCAATTTCAAAATAGGTTTGTGAGATCCCACTGCCCCCTCCGCACACCGCCGGATTCTTGGTAGCTAGCAGTGGAAGCAGCTCCCTCATGCGCGGGGTAGGGTTTTCCACTTAGGGCCTTGCCCTCGAATGTTTGGGCACGAGACTAACCTGGTGGTTATTCCGAAAATCGAAACCGAGAAAATTTTCCATGCCCGAAAAACAAGGACGATTCCACCATTTTTATTTTCTTAACGATTTTTTCTAACGAAGTCAAGATATTGAAATAACCTTCATCTGAATAAACCAGATAGAAGGGAAACTATTACAGACTTAACTTGAAGGGATCAATGCTTTTTTCCTAATTGAATTAGGCATAGCCATTGATCTATTCATTAGAGAAGTCTTCAGGCTTTTATTTAACTACTCGAGTTCTAAACGTATTCCTATTAATCAATTTTATTATTAAAACTCTACTGATTCCAGCCCATCCGGCCCCCATGGGTTAGCCACCACCACCCAACCCCACTGGAATTGGTAGAACTAGACAAGTACTCACCCACCCATAATTGAATGCATTTGTGAACTTTTGCTTTAGAATACAGATACGCACACACTCCTCTTTAAACTTTAACAATCAATCCATTGGCAAACAATTATTGGTTACAGATGTCATAACTCAAAATTTCCATTCAATCCTCGTTTCTCACAAAAAAAAACAGTATCCCTCTGGACTCTCCGAGACCAGTTGGTCAACAAACGAGATCCACCAATAAACAGATTACAATAAACATTGGTCCATCATATAATATATATCTTCATGACATACACATGGGTGTCCTAAGCACCACGAGCCCGTGCATCGCCTGGTCAGAACCCTCCAGGATCCTCCTTAGGTGTCCTGGCACTTCACTCAGGGACTGCTTCGTCGGCCCTTGCCCATCGTACCGGAAGCACACCATTTTTCACCATACCAAGGCTAGTCAAGACCTGGGCAGGTTTTTATCACGTGAGCCGTCCTTTGAACACTCCCCGCCAGCTGTTGCAACCAAACTTCCCTTAGAAAAACACATATACCAAATGCTCCCTCTAGCATTCTGGCGTAAGACAGTCCTTTAAGAAAACAGGGTTTCTATGCAAGTTTTCATTTTTGATTTTCTTTTGAATATAATGAGTATATCTTAAATCCGTATCCCAATACTTCTAGATCGTAGGTCTGAATTCCAATAGAATTTTATGAATTCTGTAACCTTGATCCTCAGATCTAAATCAAATGGTCTTAAATTGATTTCAGATGAAGTGGGTGATTTGAGTGAATTTTCATGAACTGGTCACATCGTCTTTTCTTGAAACTGACGAAGGAGTTATGCCTTGGTCATAGTCTGATTCAGGTTTTGAGTTTGGAAAGGTTCTCCGTGAAATATCTTTCTCGAAGAGTAATATTTCAATTACTACTTTACTGAATTTCATTCATTGCGTATTTGCTTAACTGAATTCAAAACTAATCACGAATTCCTATGAGAGGAATAAATTAATCATTTATCTAAAATTTTGACTTCGATAGTTTTTTTAAGTTTTCTCATTACCATCCTAGAGAATATGAAACGGTAGAATTTTCTCTCATAGACTATTTACTTATTCATTTACTAATATCCATGAGATTTAAACATAGGATTAAAGAGAACTCTTATATTGATATAAAAATTCTATATGCATCTATTTATGCATAAAATCCAACTTCTATGGAAATAACACTTTTATATAAAAGAAAATCCTCTTATGCATTTGTTTATGCATAAAAATCAATTTTGATAAAAGTAACACTTTTATAATTAAAAAAATCTTTTATGCATAAAAATCAATTTTGATGAAAGTAACACTTTTATAATAAAAAAATTCTTTTATGCATCTCTTTATGCATAAAAATCAATTTTGATGAAAGTAGTTATGATTGCATCCTTCGCCTCTCAAAGGCCAACGACTTCTGCACAAGTCTGCAGGAAGCATCGCATGATGTTGGCTCTCTCCAAGGCTTCCATCCTCCTTTGAACAGATCGTTGATCGGCACATGATATTGTGCAAGCTGCACTTATTAGAGGCTTTGACCTTGGACTAGAAGGCCTCCTTGCTCTAGACCTCCGTTTGGTTTGCTGCTCTCCGATCACCATACAATGAATCGAACACCAAGCGAAAGCAGGATGGCCTTATCACTGTATTTGCCTCCGTTTTGCAAGTGTATGTGAGCTCTGTGGTCTGCAATGGCAAGGCTTGGTCCTTCCACAATCTCATGACACATGCATGCCACAACTCTCAACATATGGGATTGCAATCAATAGGAATTGCAATGAACAGCTTGGTTGCCACCTCCTTCAAATCCAAAGCTAAGGAAATCCGGATCCTCGTGGTCGCCATGTGTTGGGGCCATAGCCCCAACAGGGGGAATAATCACTCACACGACTCTCAATGCAATAAGATAAAGAATCAACAAAGAAGAAGAGAAATAACTGATGTATATCATTGATCGACACAATACATGAATATAAAGAGGCATTGTGCCCCTTTGTGCCACACACACACACCCATTGGCACCACCTCTTAGGCTAAGGGTATGTTTCCACTTGGCACACCCACTACAATCTCCTCATCTCATACTCAGCCATCGCCACCACTACATACATCAATTTTGTGGCACAACTAACTAAAAACATAGAGGGTGGTATTGATGTTTGAAGCCTAGCATGAATGTCCCAACTGCAGCTTGCAACTGCAGCCTCCAAAGAATTGCCACATGCTACACACATGCCGTGGACCCAAATAGTGTCAGTCAATCATGACCATGTCGCATAGGGTGTGGGAACTAACATGAATCTTCACTTGTTGAACCAATGCATCGATGCGAGCAGCAATGGCTAGACTAGCTGCATGATCCACAAACTTTAATAAGTCATTTTGCCTCTACATATTATCCTAAAAAGGCATTCACAAAAAAAATTAATCAAAGATAAGCAAAACATAAAGCTACCAAATGTTAGAAGCATTTAGGGAGGTAAAAAAATAGCTTCCTTTCTCTTGCATTTTAGAAAACATCAAGCTACCAAATGTTATAAGGATTGAGGGAGGTAAGAAAAAACTTCCTTTGTCATACATTTTACAAAACACTACAAATGACTAGCAAAGATTTACTACAATAAAAAGCACATGAGAGTACAAAAAGTAGTAGTACCAGAAAGTACTTTAAAGTAATTAACAAAAGCTTTCAAATACCTCTAGGATTCACCTCTAAGAAATTTTATGTATCACGTGCGTTCAAGGGGGGTATTTAAAAAACCCCTTATACTTACATACTTTTATGAATAAAATGACCCCTTTTTCTTCATATAATTATGGTTTTTGTTTTAAAATTGGTTTTAAAAACCCCTCCTATAAATGTAATTCTATAACTTTTTTGAATTAATATACCTCTCCTAATGAACTCACATTCTAGACTTACATATTTTTAGGTGAACCCCCCGAGTCAAATACCTAAGATGTGCTTTAAAGTACTAAGCATAAGCTTTCTAGTACTGTATGTACTTTAAAGTAAAGTTTTCTACTTAATGAAATTCTGAAAGTTATCAAAAGTGACTAAAAGTTAGTTCCTAAAGTACTTTTTAGTGCGTTTAAGTACTTAGAAAAGTATTTTTTAGTAAAAAAGCTCTTTAGTATTTTCTAAAGCATAGCAAACTACTTATTACAAATTTACTTTTGAGTGCTTCTAAAATACTTTTCAGTGTTTTCAAAAGTACTTTTCAATAAAGTACTATTGAAAGTGTTTTTAGTTTTCAAAAGTACTTTTTGGTAAAGTATAAGAAAAGTTTTATTAGTACTTTAAAAAGTACTTTCTAGAACTTTGAAACTAAATTTTTATAAAAGTATATGCAAAATTGTTATCAATACTTTAAAAGTAATATTCAATAGTTTCAAAAGTAACTTTTGAGTACATTCAAAAGTACTTTTGGGAAAGTATCTGCAAAAGTTTTATAAGTACTTTAAAAGTTCTATTCAGTACTTAAAAAAATACTTTTTAGTAAAGAACTTTTAAAAGAGTATTTTAGTACTTTCAAAAGTATTTTTTGGTATCTTGAAAAGTACTTTCTCTGTATTCAAAAGTAAGAACATCATAAAAGTGTAGATGCAACTAAAATCACTTATTTACAAGTAATGAAAAGTGCATACACTACAACATGTCGGAGGCATAGGCTGAAGTCATTATCGGCATTCCAATTACGAACATCATCACAGGGACTCGTCCCATTCATTGTCATTGTGGTTTTGCTCAGCTTATCGCTTACCAAATTTCACGAATCATCATTTTTCAATCAGAATCCAATTCAACTCATCAGTTCTCAACCAGAATTTTAAAATCATATCAACCACATTCGAATTCATCATCTAGATAGCATTTTTGCTTATAATTTCAAGGTCTTATATTTACTCGTATATACAACCAATAAAGAGTTGCAGTTATACCCTCGGTATATACGAGTAGTCACGGTCCTTGGAATTATAAGGTAAATACCATCATATCTGGGCCTCAAGCAAGTGAGGGATTCCATGCAATTGCGGTACTTCCACATCTAAAGACCCAATTACTAATTTATGAATTTCAGTCTAAATATCCATTTGTATGAATTTCATCACACATTTTCAACTTTTTACTGTTACTTCATAATTTTTTGACATTTTTAGCTTGGTTTTTCCACTTTAGCCAATTCACTCTGATACCAACTCAAAGATCCCTGTCCCCTCCGCGCAACGAATCTTGGGATGCTAGCAGCGGAAGTAGCACTTCTTGCACCGAGGAGGGTCCTTCACTTCAGGCCTCACCCATGAATATCTAGACAAGAGACTAATCCCTCGGTTCTTCCAAAACCGAACTCGGAAAAACTTCCCTTGCTTGGAAAGCACGGGCGATTCCTCCAGGATATTTTTACTCTAATGTAGTCAAGAGTCGTAACTAATAAAACTGATCTGACCGAACCCGTAAGTATCAGAGTCACATCAAGGAAGACTTGCACTTGGATCATAAAGACTAACACGTTTTTCACAGCTGTTGATTCTTTTCCATAGAATAGTTTTTATCGGGGATTTACTTTTTCTATCGTACCATAACAAGATTGAGTCTCATTTTAGGGATCCATCAGTCCATCCTAACACCATCCAGTCCCGTCGGTTAGCCAACCGCCCAACCACTATAGTGATGGGATCCATTTGAGAATTTGGTTAGGTTTTGTCTCCAGTACAAGGGAAGAGAGTTCCTATTCGTGTGCAAACTCAAAACTAGTCACACCACTTACACACCCAATATGAAATTGCCTTTTACACAGATTCAACGGTTTTTAAAACAATCATTTAATGAAACTATGGTATCACTGATCATAATTCTCAAAAACTAATTCGATTGAGTCCTAATTTTTAATTTTTCCTTCATCGGTGTACTTATGGCATCATTGGCAACCAGAACGCTCACCACCTAACCACTCAGGGGCCTTTGCAATAGTTCCTAGCTCATAGTACCCTGAAATATATTCACTTATAAAAATCAAAATGGAATCTCCACTGAAGATCAGCAAGATCAACCAACAGGTCCATATAAAAGAGCCATGGACTTATCCGTTGAGGACCAGCAAGGTCAATCAACCAGATGCATGCCCGAATTCAGAAAACAACTCTTACTCCTTGTTCTAATATCTTCCTCGATGCACGTGTGGATATCTTTGGCGACCCAAAGTTCGAGCACCGTATGGTCATCACCCTCTTAGATCTTTCACAGGTCACCTAGCGCTTCAGTCATAGACCGCTTCCTTAGTCCCTCATCCACCGTACCGGAAGCTCACCATTTAAATCGAACGGAGGCTGGTCAAGACCTCGACCAACCTTGCTACACAATAAGACGTTCTCCATTGACTCTCCGTCAGCTGTTATACCTTTATCAGATAGGTCTCCACCATGACCTCATTCACAAGACGATCAAAGTGCTTCCCCAACATTTTTGACATAAAACAGTCATTTGAAAATAGGTCATAAATACAGTTTCTATAACAAACTCTCGTATTAAATTTTCCACATTGTTCCACATCAATCCTCATTTATTTCATATGTATTTCCATTCTCATCACATCATTTTCCATCTCATCACATCTTTTCTCATTTATCCACATCCACTCGCATCTACCCATATCCACATCTCATTACATCATATTCATTCACATTACATATCACATCTATCCCAATTTACATCACATCTCATTCACTCACATCCCGATTTACATCACATCTCATTCACTCACATCCCGATTTACATGACATCACATCTCATTCATTCACATACCGATTCACATTTATCACATTATTCATGTCTATCACATTCATTTACATCACATCCATTTACATCCATCACATCACATTCATTCATATCCACCACATTCATTCATTCATATCCATCACATTCATTCATTTATATCCACCAAATTTATTCTCATAACCATCCCATCATCACATGCATTCTATCCACATTGTATCACATCACTTCTATCGTTCACATGTACGACTACTCACAGCTATCCATACATTCATATCTATCACTTCACATCCACATATATTCATGTCACATCACATTCTTTCACATACACATCCACATCCATTCTTTCACATACATCCACATCCATTCTTTCACATACTCACCCACATCCATTCTTCACATACACATCCACATCTGTTCTTCACATACACATCCATACCCATTCTTCACATACACATTCACATCCATTCTTCACATACACATTCACATCCGTTCTTCACATACAGATCCATATCCATTCTGCATATACACATCCATATCCATTCTACACATACACATCCATATCCATTCTTCATATACACATTCACATCCATTCTTCACATCCATTCTTCACATACACATCCATATCCATTCTCCACATACAGAGTTTAACTTTAAACCGAGCATGCATGAACCGAGCAGAGACAGAAATCAAGCATGCAACAAAGACCGAGTGGAGCAGTAAAAAAGAGCAACACGAAGAGAAGTGATAGAATTCAACCACTATAGAACCAAAATCACACCTCTTATCTGCTCTAATTGTTTATTGAAAACTCTCAAACCTTACTTACAACACCACGACTTGAAGCGACAAAAAAACACTCCATGCATTCTCAAATTTCATAATTAAACCATATGATAGAGATTAAAAGACCCGAGGTTATCAAATTTTTCAAACCAACCCATACAATACTCATAGTCTTAGCACAATAGTCATTGTCTTAACACAACACCAAAAGCTCACTACACTTCACACCCTCTCTTCTCCACACTCATCATCTACAAAACAACATCCCACTCTTCTCCCTTTATTGGTTTTTGTCTTGATTGTATCATAGGAGGCATCCTTGCTCATCTCCCTTGCAACTTCCTCCGCATAACATGGAAGTATACTACAATAAGAATTTTATAAACCGCATTTCATTAACATTTCAAAGCACATGGCAAAAACTCACACACAAAAGCATATCATCCTAGAGTGCATATAATGTCCTAAATAAGTCAATAGTAGTAACCTTGACAAACCATGACAAAACACAAGTCAATAGTAGTAACCATACTAATCAAAGGGCAGCCATATGCATCATCCACTGGCTCACTCTCTGAAATCTCCTCGTCTAAGCTGGACTGATCTCTAGTACCTGCAGAAGTTCCCTCTACCAAAGGTTGTAGAATGCGACCAACAATGTCAGGGTCACTATCAAAGAATAACAGGGGCGGCTAGATGCGATGCATGCACGCATCAAAGGGGCTGTACCACTACCCATCTCCAAAGCCAATCCTCTGGGAGGACAAAGAGCCTCTAGAAAGCATCGCACAAATCCGACACTCCGCTGCACACTTGATCTCAAATGTGCCTCCTCGCCAGCCTCCAATACCCTCGCAATATCTGGCAGCAATATCTGGCAAATAGTAACGAATGACATGCCGCAAGAACTGTACACCATGATCATGTCATAATGTGGCACTCTCCTAAAGACGTAAAGAGGCATGTAGCCTCGATGTTGTAGCATGTACAAGTAGAAGGCATCCATCTATCGCACAATAATGGCAAAAAATAGAGACATGTCACAAACTAATCAAGAACAACAAAGCACCAAGAAAACTAAGTGTACAATAACCATGTCAAATACCTCTACGGCAATACCCTCAATCGTAACCTCATCCATGAAGGCTAAGTCCTCAACTATGAATCTACGCACAATCTCCAGCTCACACCGCGGGGCATATTTCTCCACCCCACGAGGCAGAGTCCCTTGACAGAAAGAAATACATTTTAAACATTGACAATTACCTAACAATCTTATTCACAAGTACCTAACAATCCTATTTACATATTTCTGACTCAAAGAATCACTTGAAATGGAGGCAAGACAAACAACCCATCCTGAGTCCGCCAAACAAGCTGCTGCCACTCCAAGTCCATGCCGAATATGATCCTCCGACACCTTGTTCCACAATGGAACACCGTCTCGTCCATGCGTAGAGTCCATGGGAAGATCCAAGAGCACAAAGTCAGTAGCCCATGCCACCGTCTTTTTCTTTTTCTTATACTCCACTCCCAATTTATTGATTTCAGAAAAAAATGTATGGATCTTTGCATAATCCTCATTTCTAATAGAGGATGCAAAATCCTTAGCCATAGAAATATAATCTCCACATCCAAATGAAAAGATAGAGCAATCCAAAGAAGCCCCCCCTTGTATGGACAAGAGTGGCACATATTCTTTTTGGGATGGTGGTCTAGGACGTGAGGATGGACCTAAATAATCACGGCAAGTATAATGAATGAACAACAAGGATAACATACAAAACAATCGACTTGCGTATATCCATAAAAAGAAGCATACCACTATGAAAGCTACCATGCATACCAACATCGAGTGGTGGTGAATTGTCATCAACAAAAATTTCACGATCTAAATCAAAACAAACAAAGAAACATAAATCTTTATTTTACAAGGAAGGTATATAAAGTATCCAACATAGAGAGCTAGCCTTCTCTAAGTTGCATGAGACATGAATATGCAAAGTGAAATAAGTAAAAGTCACATGTACTTTGTGTCTCACTAATTTGAGCTTGCTTGCCCTTTTGAGCTTGCTTGCCTCTTTGAGCATGCTCACCCCTTTTTTGCACTTCCTTGCCCGTTATTTGATCACCTTCAAAACCACTTCTTTGTTAGAAAAGTAAAGCTTAAGGAAAGAGAGGAGACCGTTGTGGAAGCCACTTTACCTTGACTCAGACAGCCACCACTTGCACCCTTTCCCTTTGATTTTTGCCATTCCTCAAACTTAGCTTTCTCACTTGGCAATACATGGGGCGAGGGCATGTCAATCCAATAGGGGCATGTCTCAATCTCAAAAGGTGAGAGAGCAATCATATTCTCCCCATACATAGTGGACTCTTTGTTAGTGATATCCACCCATGTTTTACAAGCCTTGGGCAAATCAACAAGCAGCTTGAGGTCTCTCAAGTGCAAAAAATACCTGGAATATTCAAAGATAATTTATCCAAGCCAACACAAACTACACACTGCAATGTCAAACAAAAGGCATTAAAATAGAAAACCAACCGATAGAGCAACAACAAGCGGCTGCATCAAGATGGGACTGAATAGGTTGACCCTCTTTTTTTGGACTTTTCTTTAGCACCAGTTTTCTTAATGTTGCCAAAAATATATTTTCTACCCTCGTATCGTATGGATGCAAAGTAAACATGAAGAGATGGCTCATTGGGCAAATTAATTGGATGCTCTGTGGTAGCTGCTATTCTTATCTCTTGCTCCAAAGAACGAAGTGCATTCTTTTCTATCATGTCTAGCAATAGTTCCCTAGACAACCACCTACAATGATAGAAATAATGAAAGGCACGAAAACATGCAAAGCGAAGATAATTTTTTTCTATGAAGCATAGAGATAAAGCAAGAAAAGTGAAAAACTCTTACGCTCTGAACTCTGTGTTTGTTGATGGCATACCATGGGTATTGCGAACAGATCTTGAACTCTCAAGCAATCTCAACCAAGTTATCTTTTTCTCTGCACTGACGGAAGAGATTGCTATCAAATTCAACTTTTCAATACCCACAATGGTGTCCGCTCCATCAAATTGAAGAGAAAACAAAGTTTCTCTCCATTCCTTGCCAAGGGATGGATTAATAATATTCAAAACCTAATAAATATACCAAAACCATTTCATATTAGTAGGAGACAAACACAACAATAATAATTTTAAACAAATCAAACATTGCAATACTTTTTGCATACGATCAGCGTACTTTCGTCTCGCAACTCAGTGGAGATCTCCTTTTCTTTTAAAGCCCTCTCCTCCGCACTTAGACCTTTTGTCACCGTTTATACTTTCTAATCCTCTCATAACAAGAAAGAGCCCAAATATATATCTACCTATTAGGCCAAATCCTCTCTAGCCAGCGGATACCATGGGGGTAAAGTCTTTGATTCAAGCTTCTTTTTGGCTTCCAAGGTTTTAGCCACATTAGCAGGTTGCTCTTGCAAATAGAATTTAATGTCACACTCACAAATATTTGCAGCATTGACCAATGTATCCTTCAAATTTGATGCGCATTGTGTTTTGAGAGGAACTTACTCATTCATGCGAAGAAAGCCAGCAAGCAAGGAGACTTCACTGAGTCTAGTTGGATCAACAACAGTGCTAAAGACCCTCAAATGCCATTCTTTATCATCTTCATATTTCTCTGTAATGAGCTCCATCCAAGCGACTGTGTGATGGTTCCCCTCTGTAAGGTCCCTCCCTAGCCATGTATGTATGTGTCTCTTTTTTAATATAGATTTCAATAAGGAACGAGAGTGTAATTAGAGAAGAGTGAGACAACAAGGCTAGAAACATTAGGAAAGTGTTAGAATAAAATATTAACTCCAAAAATCCTAAAAGAAATAAGAACATAAGAATAGTCCTATTAAGAGATAAGTATCCCCAAAAAAAGAATTTCGAATTTAGGTGATAAGAGGTCATATTTAGAGTACTTTTACACATTTAGAGTCCATGCATACTAAAAATGTGGGAAAACAACGCATTTCTAAAGATGATGTGTTTTTGGCTATATAAAGACGTTTTTGCCTGTTCTGCCCACGCTGGCTTGTAGACTAGATGCCTTCCGGTTCTTTTGACTGGTTATATGACCATATTCTGAGTTTTTATCGGAGAGTAATGGCCATAACAATTTGCTGTTTCTGTCAGGGTCTCTACACAAAGAAAACTGTGAGAAGGCAGCAAGTAGCCTCAAGGTAATCCTAGAGTTTGAGATGTATATATCCCTTCATTCTTATCTAATATCTTAGAAAAGAAGCTTAGATTGCTATGGTCTTTCGAAAAAAAAGACCAAAACTCCATAGCTTTTCTTTTAGAGAAAGAATAGTATGCCGTAGTCCTGTAAGAGAAGGCTATTTTGCCATAGATCTTAGAAAGAGAGAAGAGTCACAGTACGAGTAAGAAGAGATAAAGCCTGGAGATTATTGGATAATTTCAATCAAAAGACAAGGTATTAGAAGACTCTATTCTCATATGTCAAGTTATAAAGCTCTTGTTAAAAATGAGCAAAGGCAACTATAAACGATAAATTTCTATAAGGTATATATATATTTTGTTTTTCAATTATATATCATTCTTAGGGGTTGAGGTATGGCCTCGCCTTCTCTATTAATTGTTAATAGTGATCTATTTGATTGATTTACTCCATTTAAAGTTTGTATTCTTTTAAACAACAGCATATGCCTTAGTAAAGAATGTCTTATTGTAATCTCAAGTTGAAATGCAAAAATCTTTGTGAAAAGGATTGTTTTCTTAAGAAGGTAACATGGATTCTAGTCCTATGGTTCAATTGAATAAATGGATGGTTATCTTGGTTAAATTAAGGTACAGGTATAACTTCTCCCTACCTTGACGCTACCCCGTTCTTGTGCTTGTGTAGCCGGACGGCGGAGACGTTAGTAAGGCCCGGAGTTGGCCCATGGTATCCCTCATACCATTGGGAGAATGAGGTTTGCCGACTGAGGCGAGTGATTGTGATGCTGTGCCTAGTTCTGAGGGCCCAGGCTAGTGCGGCGAATTAGCCCACCCTAGTGCGCAGACATCCCTCTGAGGGGCGGGAGGATCGAGCGATGGAGCCTGAGAGGGCGACAGGCCGGCTTGAGTCCTCGCGGCCGACGATGAGGTGTATGGTCCCGTAGGGTTTTGCCCAGCATGTAGAGGCTGGAAGGCCGAATTCTAGATCATCGGCGGTGGTATAAAGGAAAAGAAAAAGGGAGCCAGTTTGGCTTGTATGGAATTGATTCATGTATCAACTTTTATATATATATATCTTGTCTTTGTCATTATTGTATTATGTAAAAAGGTTGTTTTAACAAACCTTGTGAAAAGGGCCTTAATTAAGGAACATGTTTATTTATGTCAAATAGTCTGGTAGGATTAATTAGAAAACAAATTGACGCGTGAGTAGGCTGGAAAGTGGGAGGATGGAATGCCCCGACGGCACCATCCTAACGGATGGGTGGACCCGATTAGTTAGGTAGCTTTCCAACATATTAAGTGAAAGCCCTACGTTAGATAAATAGGTTCTTGAGCAATTAGGCCAGCACGGGCGGCTGTGCCTTGCATGGATGAGAAAAAAAGCGTTGTCTCTAAGAATCAAGACTAGTAGCTGTCCAAATTATGATCAATTACCCTATGGGTGATTTGATTTTTTGAAGATCACGCTCCCCCTACGGGATAGAACTAGGTCTTACCTATGAATCGTATCCTTGAATCTCTATATGGTCAAGGTGTCGATAAGTAGGAAATTTTCTCTAAGATAAGACTTAGTGGACTATCTTAAGTATTTCCCCTATTTTTGGAAAGGGGGGAAGCTTACAAGTGGTATTAGAGCCGATCTTAGTTCCTAGGATTTGTTTTTCAAAGGTTAACTATCAAGGGATTAAAACAAGTGATTGTTTATCATATGAGGATGAATCAATCATCTCTACTAGCCATAGAAGTGGTTTGAATATCCTCCATGTTGAGACAATCATCCTATGAAATTGTGCTTGTATCTTGGGGGTGCACACGCAAGATATTTGTACAATAAATTTGAGAAATAAGATTGGGAAGAAAACCTTTTGTGAGAAAAACATAGGGTGATCAAATTAAGAAATTAGTGAGAGAGTGAATGACTAGAAGGATAGACCGAAACTTTGTTTAGAAAAATTTTCAGGATATCTCGTTAATTTGTATATTATAAATTATTAAGATTATAACTCCATTAAGATTTGAATAGTTGACATGTGAATGCCATCCATTGGATGCTTTATACTGGGACGATCATCCAAGATCTAGAACCCATATCAGACAAACATGGGTCTCGGATGTGTAATTCCTAGAGGATCATGCTCTTAGATGTGTTAATCCCAAGATACTAGATGTGTAATTTTCAGAAAACTAATCATCTCAGATGTGTCAATCCTGATAATCTTTGGATGTGTCAATCCCAAGGCACCAAATGTGTAATTCTCAAAAAATGAAGATCTTACATATATTAATCCAGAGTGCTTTTAGATGTGGCGCTATGATAAGTATTTGATAGTTTTGAGCTTTTCATGGATACAATGAAAGAATTAAGTTCACCCTTGCTCGTCTAAAAATCGTAAGAAATGCCGAATTAGTTGGAAGCACTGTTGTCAATCTAACCACACACTAGAGCTAGAATCAGTTAATGAGATGCCATGAAATTACACGTTCGTGAAAGGTTTTGTCTTCCAGGACTTCAAGAGGATAAAATGAATGAATTTTTGGAGCTAACCCATGAAAGGAAGACCCTAAAAGAATACCACCAAACTTTTGTTAAGCTTCTCGAATTTTCTCTAGAGATGGATGAGGTAACTCTTCTCCATCGATTCATTTGGAAGCTTAATCTACCATTGAATAACCTTGTCAAGAATGCAAAACCATTCTCTATTTTAGAAACCATAATTATAGCTAGAGACTATGATAAAGTTTAAAAAAAAAATAGAAAGTGTCGAGAAGGACATGAGTCCTTCCATGTTAATCAAGAAGAGGTCCCCTAATTCAAGAAAAACACAAGGAATCATGAGCTAGAGCAAAAATTAAGTGAAGAAATAGAGATAGCAGGGCTAAAGATAATCAAATTCAACAAGTCTTTCTATGAGTAAATAGAAGAGGATTGGTGCAAGATTTATGTGAAGTAATGCGCATGATGAATAGAGGTATTCTACAAGATGATACTAAGATTATGAAATTGCTATCATAGGTTAGATTACGTAAAGGATTGATTCCCTTACATTTTTCCATGATAATTTATTAAGTACCATATTACATGGGGGTATAGAATAAGGAATTCGAAGGTTCATACCATATGGGAGGTATATGGATACATGAAATTAGGATAATAAGTTCAATTAACTTTAGAATAATAAAGACCTTTTGGAGGCACAACAAAACGAGCCAAGCACATGAAATAAAAGACTCTTTAAGAACAATGTTTAGATAAAAGAAGATTTTTACCTAGTGTGGGGACACCACTTTGCAAGAGACAGGAGGATTTACTTAGATACTACTTAGCTTTTCTTTTAGAGAAAGAATAGTTTGTTGTAGTCCTGTAAGAGAAGGCTATTTTGCCAATAGACCTTAGAAAGAGAGAAGAATCACAGTACGAGTAAGAAGAGATAAAGCCTGGAGATTATTGGATAATTTCAATCAAAAGACAAGGTATTAGAAGACTCTATTCTCATATATCAAGTTCTAAAGCTCCTGTTAAAAATGAGCAAAGGCAACGATAAACGATAAATTTTTATAAGGTATATTTATATTTTGTTTTTCAATTATATATCATTCTTAGGGGTTGAGGTATGGCCTCGGCTTCTCTATGAATTGTTAATAGTGATCTATTTGATTGATTTACTCTATTTAAAGTTTGTATTCTTTTAAACAACATCATATGCCTTAGTAAAGAATGTCTTATTGTAATCTCAAGTTGAAATGCAAAAATCTTTGTGAAAAGGATTGTTTTCTTAAGAAGATAACATGGATTCTAGTCCTATGGTTCAATTGAATAAATGGATGGTTATCTTGGTTAAATTAAGGTACAGGTATAACTTCTCCCTGCCTTGATGCTACCCCGTTCTTGTGCTTGTGTAGCCGGACGGCGGAGACATTAGTAAGGCCCGGAGTTGGCCCATGGTATCCCTCATACCATTGGGAGAATGAGGTTTTCCGACTGAGGCGAGTGATTGTGATGCTGTGCCTAGTTCTGAGGGCCCAGGCTAGTGCGGCGAATTAGCCCACCCTAGTGCGCAGACATCCCTCTGAGGGGTAGGACGATCGAGCGATGGAGCCTGAGAGGGCGACAGGCCGGCTTGAGTCCTCGCGGCTGACGATGAGGTGTATGGTCCCATAGGGTTTTGCCCAGTATGTAGAGGCTGGAAGGCTGAATTCTAGATCATCGGCGGTATAAAGGAAAAGAAAAAGGGAGCCAGTTTGGCTTGTATGGAATTGATTCATGTATCAACTTTTATATATATATCTTGTCTTTGGCATTATTGTATTATGTAAAAAGGCTGTTTTAACAAACCTTGTGAAAAGGGCCTTAATTAAGGAACATGTTTATTTATGTCAAACAGTGTGGTAGGATTAATTAGAAAACAAATTGATGCGTGAGCAGGGTGAAAAGTGGGAGGATGGAATGCCCCGACGGCACCATCCTAACGGATGGGTGGACCCGATTAGTTGGGTAGCTTTCCAACATATTAAGTGAAAGCCCTACGTTAGATAAATAGGTTCTCGAGCAATTAGGCCAGCGGGCAGCTGTGCCTTGCATGGATGAGGAAAAAAGCGTTGTCTCTAAGAATCAAGACTAGTAGCTGTCCAAATTATGATCAATTACCCTATGGGTGATTTGATTTTTTGAAGACCACGCTCCCCCTACGGGATAGAACTAGGTCTTACCTATGAATAGTATCCTTGAAACTCTGTATGGTCAAGGTGTCGATGAGTAGGAAATTTTCTCTAAGATAAGACTTAGTGGACTATCTTAAGTGTTTTCCCTATTTTTGGAAGGGGGGAACCTTACACCCTCCCACACATAGAACATTTTATTGGAAAGGAAAGACAACCCCTTCTTGGTTCTCAACTCATTCTCAAACTCTTTATCTATAGCCTGCCAGTTGGCATCCCATGAAGCCCTCATCTCACTTGTCACCGGAATTGCAACACCCAAAGGGGAGACAACAGAGACAATGAAAATACCCTTCTCTGGACAGTAAGTTTCACCCTCTAAGGCTATTTTTTGAGTAGCGAAGTGTCACTTCTCAAACCTCAAACCCTAGGGTATGGAAACATCCTACAAAGGGGAATGGGTGGGCACCAATTTTTTGATCCGTTGTGAAAATGCGAAAATTGCAGGGAAGCAAGAAATTATGTAAAGCAAGAAATTAGGTTTGCGCCATAGATAAGTTAGTAACTTTTGGGACATCTGTAATTTCTTCTTCTAGTGTCTTATAGATGGTTATATGTTGTCATTCCTTTTTTGGTTCATTAAAACAGAGTCGCATTTGAAATTATGTTTGCACTTTCTTGATTGAGACAATATAAGTTTCTTTTGCTAATGTCAATAAGTTGTTGCTGTGTTGTAAGTTGTTGCTGTGTTGTTCTTGTGAGGGAGAATTCCATTACTAGGCTTGTGTATGCACTTTCTTTGAGAATCTAAAACTTTAAGATATGACTACGAGTTCTAAATGACACTGTCAAAATAGCTTGCTCGGTCTCTTGCCACTCGGTTTGGGTCCTCGCTCGGTTTTTTCGTGCTCGATTTTTGTTAATCTTCCACATACACATTCACATCCATTTTTCACATACACATCCATATCCATTCTTCACATACACATTCACATCCATTCTTCACATACACATCCACATCCATCCATTCATTCACATCTATTTGATTCACATTGCATCTCATCACATCTATTCACATCACATCTCATTTCTATGCAAGTTTTCAGTTTCCATATCCATTCTTCACATACACATTCACATTCATTCTTCACATACACATCCACATCCATCCATTCATTCACATCTATCTGATTCACATTGCATCTCATCACATCTATTCACATCACATCTCATTTCTATGCAAGTTTTCAGTTTGATTTTCTTTTGAATACAAGGAGTATTTCTTGAATCAGTATCCCCAAAACTTCTTGATCGGAATTCTAAATTTCATACCAGAATCCCTCGAATTCTATAACCTTGATCCACATATCAATTCGAAGGGTCTCAAACTTAGTTTCACATTTGGCAGGAGTTTTGAATGTATTTTTCTAAACTGTTCACACCTTCTTTCCTCGAAATTGACAAAAGAGGTAGGTCTTGGTCATAGTCTAATTCAAGGTTCGAGTCGGATAAGATTTCTCTTGATCTATCTTTCTCGAAAAGTTTTGATAATTCAGTTACTATTTTACTGAATTTTTTTCTTTGAACTGATTTCTAAAATAGTTACGAATTCCAATGAGGAATAGATTAATCATTTATCTGAATATTTTGATCTCGATAGATTTCTTGAATTCTCTTTTTACAATCCATGTGAATATAAAACCATAGCAATTTCTCTCTTAGAGTATTAAATTATTCATTCATCAAATACTCATAGGATTTAAACATAGAATTTAAGAGAATTCTAATTTTGATATAAAAATTCTTTGTGTGTTTATTTATGCATAAAAATCAACTTCGGTGAGAATAACACTTTTATAAAAAAATCCTTTTATGCATTTATTTATGCATAAAATTAAATTTAAGAGGAATAACACTTTTAAAATAAAAAGAATTTCTTTATGCATCTATTTATGCATAAAAATCAATGTTTATAAGAATAACGCTTTTATAATAATAAAAATTCCTTTATGCATCTTTCTATGTATAAAAATCATATTCAATAAGAATAACACTTTTGTAATAAAAAATTTCCTTTATGCATCTTTCTATGCATAAAAATCAAATTTAATGAGAATAACACTTTTGTAATAAACAAAATTCCTTTATGCATCTTTCTATGCATAGAAATCAAATTTAATGAGAATAACACTTTTGTAATAAAGAAAATTCCTTTATGCATAGAAATCAATTTTAATCAGAATAACACTTTGTAAAAAAAAAATCCTTTCTGCATCTTTCTATGCATAAAAATCAAGATTAATGAGAATAATACTTTTGTAATAAAATTTTTAATCAATTTTAATGAGAATAACACTTTTGTAATAAAAAAAATTCCTTTACGTATCTTTCTATGCATAGAAATCAATTTTAATGAGATTAACACTTTTGTAATAAAAAATTTTCTTTATGCATCTTTCTATGCATAAAAATCAATTTTAATAATTAATATCAGTGATATCCATGCATATTCATAGGTGAATATGTACATGGAGTAATTAGAATATTTTTTTTAAATGTAAAAAATGGTGGGAATTACTCTTTTAAAAACAAACTTTCTTTTCCACAAAATTTTGGAAAATTTTGCCTTAACCTCCTTTATATGGTTGACCATTTCTCATTTTTATCATTCTTTGTTTAGCTTAAATTAACCCAAATCAAATTTATAGAACTCTAATCTACACAATTTTCTAAATTCAGGAGAGTAAACAATAAGAAGAGCTTAATTAATGGCTGACCATTTCTCATTTTTATCATTCTTTATTTAACTTAAATTAACCCAAATCAAATTTATAGAACTCTAATCTACACAATTTTCTAAATTCAGGAGAGTAAACAATAAGAAGAGTTTAATTGATCCTTTAGTTAATCTTTCTAGGATTGAGAAAGGTTGGAATGTAAAGAGGAGAAGGGGTTGGCCTTTTTATAAAAGGCATAGCATTTGAATTGAATTCAACGTCTGCAAAACATAAAAATTAAGAAAACCATAGATTCTTCTCAGTAAATAAGTAAGAAAATTAGCTTACATGGAGCTTGTAAGCTCTCCTTTGGCTTGAGAGATTGAGGGTTCTACTCTTGTTTGAAGCAAGAGAGGATTAGGCCAAAAAAAATTGAATTATTAAAAAAATCAATGTAGATGGCTCAGGATAGGAGCAGAGTAACAGTGCATAAACACCATTAAGCTTTTATAAAGGGGGAGACTTCTATTTATAGGAAAAAGTGAGCCTCTAACCAAGCAAACTAATTCTAGAATTTTTCAGATCAGTTTGGTTAGTTTTTTACCATTTGTGGATCAGTTCAGCTTACTTTTTGGATCTAGTTTTGAAATAGGTGAGAGGAGAGATAAAAATATCTCATTTTATTGATTAAAAATTGGGGGTAATGATGAGAAAATGGTGCCTACTTCATGAGGGGAGATCCCCACACTAAGGTATCAAAATTTGATTTTTTAAATTATTTTCTTTGGTCCTTAGTTCACTCTTCATCTTATGTGAGCATTTACTTATTTTTGGGGGGTTTTCATTTTATTCTTCAATTTATCTCTTCCCTACATTTGGATTAATCTTATTGGTCCATAGGAACCTTAATTGGACCATAATCCAAAAATTTTTGAAAATCTAGACCCTTAGATTAAGGTCCTTTATACCTATTTTTAATTAATTCTAATTGCACATTGGAAAGTTCTTTTTGAGTTTGGGAAACCATTTAAGACACTAGAAGGATTTTAATATCCAAAAATATCTCAATTTTGAATGACCTCCCTCTAGACATTTTCTCTCTCAAGGCCAAAAGAAGGTAAAACATGATCTTTCTTTTATTTTAGAAAGGGGAATAACTATAAGATCAAAGAGGAGGTTCTTATACCTGCACACCTCAAAAGTTGGAGAGAGGAATCTTACATCCTACCCCACTTAAAAAACTTGAGATGTCTCTCATCTCGTAAATTAGAGGACAACTCTTTCCCTTAAGATTAACTGATTCTGGGGTTCCTTATAGTCTGGTGAACCCAACAAAATTCTAGGATAAAGATTCCTTATATAGAACTGATCATCAGATAACAATTCATTCAGATCATATCATTCATATCCTTAACACAATAATGGTCCATTAGACCGAAATTTCCATTTGAACATTCCTCCATGGAAATTTCAATTATACAGATTTTTATTTGTCATCCCTTAACTTGATCCATTGGGTCAAGTGTTAACAGTAGCAATCAATCACACAGCACAATCCACTAATCACATAGTGATTTGCTGAAGTCATTATCATCATTCCAGTTACAAACATCATCACAGGGACTCATCCCATTCATCCTCATTGTGGTTTTGCTCAGCTTATCGCTTTTCAACCAAAATTCAAGAATCATCATTTTTCAATCAAAATCTAATTCAACTTATCAGTTCTCAACCAAAATTTTAAAATCATATCAACCACATTCAAATTTATCATCTGGATAGCATTTTTGCTTATAATTTCAAGGTCTTAGATTTACTCGTATATACTGCCATCAAAGAGTTGCAGTTATACTCTCAGTATATATGGGTAGTAATGGTCCTTGGAATTATAAGGTAAATACCATCATGTCTAGGTCTCAAGCAAGTCAGGGATTCCATACAATTTCGGTACTTCCATCTGAAGACCCAATTACTAATTTAAGAATTTCAATCTGAATATCAATTTGTATGAATTTCATCACACATTTCTAACTTTTTGATGTTACTTCATAAATTTTTGATTTTCTTGGCTTCTCGGTTGATCCACTTTAGCCAATTTGCTCTAATACCAGCTGAAAGATCCCTATCCCCTCCGCGCAACGAATCCTAGTAGAAGTAGCACTTCTTGCACCGGGCAAGGTCCTTCACTCGCGACCTCGTCCACAAATATCCAGATAAGAGACCAATTCCTCGATTCTTCCAAAACCGAACCCGAAAAAACTTCCCTTGCTCGGAAAGCATGGGAGATTATTCCAGGATATTTTTGCTCTAACGTAGTCAAGAGCCTTAACTAACTGAACTGATCTCACCAAACCCATAAGTATCATAGTCAGATCAAGGAGAAGACTTGCACTTGGATCATAGATGTTGAGATATCAAGCTCATCTAGTGAGGCGGTGGACATTGATGACCCGAGGCCCCACACTTACACCACTGGCATGGTTGGTGAGATCATGGGTGATATGCAGCCAGTGGGATGACAGGCTGTGTGAAAGCCATTCTAGAGGCTGGCATAGTTATAGCGCTAACTCATTTAGTTGGGTTCACACTATAGAGGACCCTAGTATGTATTTGGTTGAGTACCTTTTCATATGGTGTGTACTCCTATCTTTGTATATGGTATGTTGAGTGTTGTGTGAAGAAGAAGAAGATTTTCAGCCTCTCAACTTATAACACCATATTAGATAATTTGGAAAAAATCCCATTCCCATTTGAAAAATGGGAGCATGGTGAACTTGTCCAAAAGTTTGTCAAAACCCCCTCATGTGACATATCATCGAAAAGATCTTGAAGAGTAGAATCTAAATCTATGATCTCCGACAAATTTGGAGTTAGTATGTTTAAGATATGTCCAAAACTATATGGAGTAATTGATTCCCAAAATGTGAGATTTTTTCCAAATTACCTAATATTGACTTTTATGTGTTCTCTTTTAGGGTTTTGTGAGTGTGTGAGTGCTTGCAAGAGCTCAAGCTCTCTTCTCCCCTACATCTTTTCATGGTATCAGAGCCTGGTTCATGCTAAGGGTTGAGCTGCAAGCAAGAGAAGCACAGGAAGCGGTACGAGGGTAAGAGCTTCATGCTAAGGGTTGAGCTGCAAGCAAGAGAAGCACAGGAAGTGGTACAGGGTAAGAGCTTCATCTACTCTTCCCTATTTGTGTTAGCGACTACACCCTTGTCCAGAGCTCTACGGGAAGCATCGGCAAACGATCTCTGATTTAAAAAGCTTTCTTCACGGGATTAAAGCTATAGGGCAACTATTATCTTATCGGACAAAACTTTTTGGGCCGAAAACATGTTTTGGGCACGTTAGGACCTCTTCGTTTTTTGGAAAGCAGGCGATTTCGAGCACTGTGGGTAAGTCATTGATTCTGTGCAAAACTCTGTTTTAAGAACTGCATGAAGACAGATTGGATGTCCAGACATTGTGTGTGTTGCTGCAAGGAGGTCAACAGTTGCCATTGGGTGTATGTATGCACATTGAGGTCACTGGTTGTGACATTTGAGTGTAATATAGTACCGCTACAGAAAATACAGCAGTTTGTGCAAGACAAACCAGAGTGCTATTTCTGGTAAATTTATGTGTCTGGCAAGATGTCAAATGATAGCATAAACCAGATTGTTGCTGAGAAACTTGATAAGAACAACTTCAATGCTTGGAGGTTCAAGTTGACAAATTTCCTGATGGGAAAGGAGGGTTATTGGGACTATATAGAAGGTGAGTATGAAGAGGCACCGGAGATACCGGAGATCAATTCGACTGCTTTGCAGATGTGAAAGAGTTCAACAAGGACTGGAACCAAGGAGCCAAAAAAGTTATGTATTGGCTCTCTAAAGTACACAGGACACCATGATTGGGCACACACAGGATGCCAAGTCCCCCAAGGAGGCGTGGGACACCTTGGGGGACACCTTGGTAAAACTCTATGAAATGAATACCAAGGCGCGAAAGATACAGTTGAAGAATGAACTTCATACTGTGGAGAAAAAGAGTATGTCTGTGAATGACTATGCATTGAAGATCAAGGGTATTGTGGAATCCCTTGCATCTATTGGCGTTTCAGTAGATGATGATGATAAGGTGGAAGTCTATCTATTATTGAGGCTATGCATAAATCCCTAATGCAATAGGCCTATTGTATAGCCTATTGTTGCATAGCCTATGCATAAGGCCTATTGCATAGCCTATGCAGCCCTATGCATAAGGATATTGAAATAAGGCTCTGTAATAGCCCTATGCATAAGGCTATGAATAAGCCATATTGCATAAGGCCTATGCATAAGCTATGCATAAGGATATACATAATCCCTATTGCATAAGGCCTATGCATAAGTCCTATTGCATAGCCTATGCATAAGGCTTTTGCAATAAACAATAGCCCTATGTATAAGGCTATGCATAAGCCATATTGCATAAGGCCTATGCATAACCTTATTGCAATAGCTATGCATAGCCCTATGCATAAGGCTATGCATAAGCCCTATGCTGTATAAGGCCTATGCATAACCCTATTGCATACCCTATGCATAAGCCCTATGCATAAGGCTATTGCAATAAACCTATGCACTATTCCTATGTATAAGGCTATGCAAAAGCCATATTGCATAAAGCCTATGCATAGCCTTATTGCAATAGCTATGCATATCCTATGCATAAGTTATGCATAATGTTGAAATGCAAGAAAGAGTGGGCTATGGTGGATCAAATGCAAAGACCAGCATGATTAAAAGGTGATTAGAAGATGATTAATATGAGATTAATATACAATTAATCTAATGGCTTAATGTGGACATGGATACTCAAAAACTAGCAATTCCTCATTAGGCCAATGCCTCAATCTATAGGTTTTACATCCACAAGATGCCAAGCATCTAATCCCACTGATTTCTTCTTGATTTGTTCCACCTCCCCTACATCTGGGGACACCTTTTCCTAGAATCTTTCCACACCCCTATATTCACTCATGCTACCCTTGATTCTCTCATCAGTAGATTCCTCTCACCTTTTCACTGCTACCCACTTAATTACAAACTCCCTTTTACAGTATCTTGCTAAGGGCTTGTTCTCGCACACACCCATTCACTTGCATTTTTCAACACCTCCCCTCCTCAAGTAGTGAATAACTCTAGCACACTTGGACCCTATACCGAGTTTCCATCTTACCTGGTAGCCTGTGTGACCAGTGCCTCAAGTCCCTAACTCATAATCCTTGACACTCTCTCTCCATGTATCCAAGGCTACTACAAGTGCTCGTGACCTTGACTAAAGTGCTCACACATACATCTACCACATGGCCTACATCATCGATGGCTCAAAGGTGGTTTTACACTATTGGGGTAGGTTACATTGTGTTGTGGGGTTTCTATCTCTTTCTCTCTCAGGAAAGATGTTCTGAGTCCTTTACCTTAGGAGTCTTCATGAAGTTTGCTGATTTTGATCCTTCTTCATTTGGTTTGTTGTAGCAATCTCTAGCCATGTGTCCTGGCTTCCCACAGTTGTGGCAAGTGAAGGTCCTTCCTCCTCCCTTGCCTCTTCCTCGTCCTCACCCTCGTGCGAGGCCTATTTGGGTGTAGAATTCTTTCTCATTCCTAATCTTCCACTCGTTCTCCCCATTCTCCACGGGAATCATCTCTTCCCTCAATTAGCCCTCATAGATTTTTCCTCATGAGCAAATACATGGTCTTTGTTTGCCATTTATGGAACTGCTCCCCATTAAATTTAGTTATTTGTTGTGCAGTGCTCATGATTGAATGATGTGAAGGGGGTCTTACCTCTTGATCCAATTCAAGATTCAAGGTCAGTGTCTACCCTTTTACAACTCCAATATGGTGTTGAATGAATGATGATTACAATAGATTTACAAACATGAATACACCAAAAATTGCATATAGCCAAGGGTAATTGATTTGTACTGATGAATGGTTGGGATATCACACTATCTCTGAATTAGCTTTAAGAACTGGCATTTTATACGTGCACAGGGCTACTGGCTGAGCTTCGAGGGTCTATTTTATCTCATGATCTACTTCCCAAATCAGAGGTATCTCAGTTAATTCTGTTGGGAATAAATCATCATAATCACTTAACCATTCAGGTTCTTTAGCTTTTAACTTTGTGTCTCTACTGGATTCATTTTGACAACATAAATGAGCTACTTCTTTCTAAGTCCTTTTAGTAACTTAGAAGCTTTCACTAATTGCAGACTTGGGGATCCTGAAATTTCGGTTCCTTGAACTTTATTTTCGTGAAGGTCACGGAAGGAAATGGTTCCATTTATGACAGTGAATGTCAGCTTAATTTTTGTGGAGCCAATCCATTCCAAGGACCCCGTCGAAAACTCCCAAAGGTATAACTCTGAACTGACAGTCAGTTAAATTCCCATCTAGATTGAACTGAATACAATCTGTCTCAAGGTGAGTGAAAAGAATCTTCCCATTGGCCAATTTAACTTGCATAAATTTCCCTGATTTTTGTTCTAAGACTAGCTTATGCAAGCATCCTGGGGAAATAAAAGAATGAGTACTGCCTGAATCAATCAAAAGCCTAAAAGGCTTGCCCTGATACTCACCTGGAGTATGGATGATTGAGAATTGGCAATTTGGCCCTTGGTTTTCAATTGCAGCATAAATTTGTCCTCTTTCCTCTTCCACTACCTCAGCTATTATGACTGCTCTGGCTGCAGTCTGAGGAGGCGAAACTCTTTCTCTTTGGTTTCCCTAGTTCTGGGAAGGAGTTTTGAGGCTACTCTGAACAGAGACAGATGGCTGGAGTTCTCCTGGGATTTTCCTAATTTGGGCAAGACGGACCCTTATTTGACTGATACGAAGGGATTGGTCTGTGCACTCTGGGTCCTTGACTTCCCTGTCCCCTTGACATGGCAGGAGTTGGGCAGTCTTTTAGCTGGTGACCAAAACCCTGGCATCCAAAACACTGGTTCTCACTTCTGAGCTCGTCCCTCTGAATCCTTGAAGAGGTGGGGCTCCTTAGAAAGTGTTATGGGGGAAGGGTCTTCCTTCACTTCTAAATCTTCCCGCATCTTGATTCTGAATTGGGCCTTGCTGCCTCTTTGGGGGTGGAAAGTTTGAAATACTTCTTGAGGTTTGGAATCTTTTAAAATTAGAGGGTGCAGGCTTCGGCAGGACCTTAACTACAAAGGCTTTGGCAAATTCCTTTGCCATTCTTACTGCCTCGGCCATTGAGCTAGGTTTGGCATTCTTTACTAAGGTGTCCAATGGCTCGTTCATTCCTTGAATGAACCTGGCCATTAGCTACTCTTCATCCATTTGTGGAGAATATTTGAGGAGAAGGGCAAAAGCTTGATGGTACTCTTCAATTGTCCGGCTATCTTCCTGCTTTAGTTCCAAGAGCTCATTCATTTTAGTTTCAAGCTCGGAGGACAAAACCTCTTTTTGAGGTAAGCTTTAAGATCGGTCTAGGTCTGGGTATTCCAATCGAGACACGGTTAGTCTCGCAGTGATTCCTCCAAGCGACCTGGTCATTTCCACAATCTTTAACGAGAGCCATCTTGATTCTCTCATTGTAGCCTATTACATTAAATTATTCTTCCATAGCCTCAATCCACTTTTCCAATACTTCACCTGACTGCTCCCCTTCAGCCTTGAAGGGACCACGTTGGAATCTGTGTAGTGCTTTTCGAACATCCGGATCTAACTCTTCGTCATCGGTTAGAGGATCTGATTGCCTTGCGCGCCTCATGACTCTGACAAAACGAGATTTTTGTCAAGCTTAACTTTGACCATAGATTTATGATTATTTAATTTTTGAGATTTATCTTTAAACAGATAATTATTTTATCATACTCTTTGAACAAGATTAACCATATTCACAATCATGAAGGCAATTTGGATTTTTTTTTAATTACAAAACCTCATTTACTATCAAAAGTTTTTGATATATACATAGAGCATCACGGCTCCAAAGTCACTGCCTCAATCACGTACACATAAAGAAGCAAAACTGTGAAGGAGACATGCCATGGTACACACGATTCATTACAGAAAGAGGTTCTGTAATTATACTTCTAGGGATAAAGCGGGTAAGAAGCCTAAAAACTCGGCATGAAATTCTAAAGTTCCTGGGTGAATGATTAAAGAGTTATACATGCTGAACAAACCCTAGCCTTATCAGAATCATGGCTAAGGAAATATTTTGCCTGAGCCTCTCATGCTGATTGGTACTGACATTAATACATTGTCCTCCAAAGAACCACATATATCGACGTCGCTCTACAGGATCAGGAAAGTAAAGACTCTCAAAATGACGTGCGAGTCTCACTCTGCTTACTCGGGTCGTCTTGTAGCAAAGTTGATGAGGTGCTCGAATGCAAAAGCTATCATATCTTGACTCTGGGAGAGTTTAGGAATGCCAAATAGATTCGGGGTATCCATCTATAAATTTCCAATTCAATTTATGAGTTTTCAATTTATGAGTTTTCAATTTTTGAAGTTCATTCAACATAATATTAACAAGAGAAAACATTATTTCCCAAATTTGCTTTAAAATTATAAGCAATTTTTGTTGCTATTACGTAAATTTACAATAGCGCTCTGATACCAACTGTGAGATCCCACTGCCCCCTCCGCACACCGGGATTCCCGGTAGCTGGCATAGCGGAAGCAGCTCCCTCATGTGCGAGGTAGGGTTTCCCACTCGTCGGGGCCTCGCCCTTGAATGTCTGGGCACGAGACTAAGCTGGTGGTCATTCCAAAAACCGAAACCGGGAAAATTTCCCATGCCCGAAAAATGGGGACAATTCCACCATTTTTATTTTCTTAACAATTTTTTCTAACGAAGTCAAGATACTGAACTAACCTTCATCTGAATAAACCAGATAGAAGGGAAACTATTACAGACTTAACTTGAAGGGATTAACGCTTTTTTCCTAATTGAATCAGGCACAGTCGTTGATCTATTCATTAGAGAAGTCTTCATGCTTTTATTTAACTACTCGAGTTCTAAATGTTTGAAACTCTACTGATTCCAGTCTAACCCCATCCGACCCATGTGTTAGCCACCGCCCAACCACTGGAATTGGTGGAACCAGACAAGTACTCACCCACCCATAATTGAATGCCTTTCTGAACTTTTGCTTTAGAATACAAATACGCACACACTCCTTTTTAAACTTTAACTTATAAAACAATCCATTGACAAACAATTATTGGTTACACATGTCATAACTCAAAATTTCCATTCAATCCTTGTTTCTCACAAAAAAAACAATATCACTTTGGACTCTCCATTGAGACGAGTTGGTCAGCAAAAGGAGATCCAGTAATAACAGATTACAATAAACATTGGTCTATCATATAATATATATCTTCTCCACGACATACGCATGGGTGTCCTAAGCACCGTGAGCCCATGCATCGCCTGGTCAGAACCCTCCAGGATTCTCTTTAGGTGTCCTCGCACTTCACTCAAGGACCGCGTCGTCACCCTCGCCCATTGTATCGGAAGCACACCATTTTTCACTATACCAAGGCTAGTCACAAGACCTGGGCTAGTTTTTGCTGCGTGAGCCGTCCTTTGAACACTCCCCACCGCCAGCTGTTGCAACCAAACTTCCCTTAGAAAAACACATATACCAAATGCTCCCTCCTGCATTCTAGCGTAAGACAGTCCTTTAAGAAAATAGGGTTTCTATGCAAGTTCTTATTTTTTGTTTTCTTTTGAATATAATGAGTATATCTTAAATCCGTATCCCAATACTTCTAGATCGCAGGTCTGAATTCCAACAGAATTTCATGAATTCTATAACCTTGATCCTCAGATTCGAATAAAGGTTCTTAACTTGATTTCAGATTCGGTGGGTGATTTGAGTGAATTTTCCTCAACTGGTCACATCGTCTTTTCTTGAAACTGACAAAGGAGTTATGTCTTGGTCATAGTCTGATTTACGGTTTGAGTCTGGAAAGGTTCTCCTTGAACTATCTTTCTTGAAGGGTAATATTTCAATTACTACTTTACTGAATTTCATTCATTGAGTATTTGCTTAATTGAATTCAAAACTAATCATGAATTCCTATGAGGAATAAATTAATCATTTATCTAAAATTCTGACTTTGATAATTTTTTTGAGTTTTCTCATTACCATCCTAGAGAATATGAAACGGTAGAATTTTCTCTCACACAGAGTATTTACTTATTCATTTACCAATATTCATGGGATTTAAACATAGGATTAAAGAGAACTCTTATTTTGATATAAAAATTATGTATGCATCTATTTATGCATAAAATCCAACTTCTATGGAAATACCACTTTTATATAAAAGAAAATCCTTTTATGCATCTATTTATGCATAAAAATCAATTTTGAATAAAGTAACACTTTTATAATTAAAAATTTTTCTTTTATGCATCTATTTATGCATAAAAATCAATTTTGATGAAAGTAACACTTTTATAATTAAAAGATTTTCTTTTATGCATCTATTTATGCATAAAAATCAATTTTGATGAAAGTAACACTTTTATACTTAAAAAAAACTTTTATGCATCTATTTATGCATAAAAATCAATTTTGATGAAAGTAACACTTTTATAATAAGAAATCTATTTTATGCATTTGTTTATGCATAAAAATTAATTTTGATGAAAGTAAAATTTTTATAATAAAAAAATTTCTTGTATGCATCTATTTATGCATATAAATCAATTTTGATGAAAGTAACACTTTTATATAATAAAAAATTTATTGTGTGCATCTAATTATGCATAAAAATTAATTTTGATGAAAGTAACACTTTTATAATAAAAACATTTCTTTTATGCATAAAATTTAATTTTGATGAAAGTAACACTTTTATAATTAAAAAAAATCTTTTATGCATAAAAATCAATGAAAGTAACACTTTTATAATTAAAAAAAATCTTTTATACATCTATTTATGCATAAAAAACATTTTTGATGAAAGTAACACTTTTAGAATTTTAAAAAAAATCTCCAATATGCATCTTTCTATGCATAGAAATTAATTCCAATGGAAATAACACTTTTATAATAAAAATATTTCTAATATGTATTTTTCTATGCATATAATGAAAATAACACTTTTAGAATACACAAACGGTGGGGATTACTCTTTTTGAATAATAAAAGATAAAACTTATTTCACAAAATTTAAGAAAATTTTACCATAACCTCCTTTGTATGGTTGACCATTTTTTAATTTTTTTTCATTCTCAAGTTAATTAGAAATTATCCCAAATGGTTTAGAGCATTCTAAACTGATCAAATTTCACTTTTTAAAGAGAAACAATATGAAAAGTTTAATTCTAAGAATTTGATTACATATCTAGGATAAAGAAAGGCTGAATTCAATAATGAAGAGAGGGGGAAAGCCTTTCCAACAAGGCATAACATCGTTTTTCATTTTAAAGAAAATAAAAATTAGAAAACCATTAAATGTAATAAAGAAAAAGTAGGATTTATAGCTTACATGAATTTTTGTGAGCTTTCCTTTGGCTTGATGGTTTGAGGGATCTACTCTTGTTTGAACAAGAGTGACCACCAATTCTTTTGAAGAGGAAATGGTCAAAAACTAATGAATTATCAATAAACTCATTGTTTTTGGCTCTCGGGAGGAGTAGAATAACAGTGCATAAAACACTATTAAGCTTCTACAAAGGGAGAGGCTTCTATTTATAGGAAAAAGTGAACTTCTAACCAAGCAAACTAATTCTATAATTTTTCAGTTCACTTTGGTCAATTTTTGACCATTTTTGGGTCAGTTTAGGTCACTTTTTGGATCCGGTTTGGAATAAGGAGAGAGGAGAGATGAAATATCTAATTTTATTGATTTAAAATTCAAAAGTAATGATGGAAAAAAGGTGCCTACTTCATGAAGGGGAATCCCCACTCTGAGGTGTCAAAAATTTATATTTTTAGTATTTCCTTTGGTCCTTAGTCCACTCTTCATCTTATGTGAGTATTTACTCATTTTTGGGGGGGATTTTCTTTATTTCTTCAATTTACCTTCTCTCTACATTTGGATGAATCTTATTGGTCCATAGGAACCTTAATTTAAAATTAAGCTCATTAAGCTCTATGCATGAGGCTCCATGCATAATGGCTTTATGCATGAAGCCTTTATGCATAATGGATTTATGCATGAGGCCTTTATGAATTATAGCTCTATGCATGAGGCCTTTATGAATTATAGCTCTATGCATGAAGCCTTTATGCTTTATGCGTGAACACATAATGCATAAGCCTTAAGCATAAGGCTTCATGCATGAAGCCATGATGCTTAAGCCTTATGCATAGAGGCTTTATGCTTAAGCCTCTATGCATTATGCATCCATTTGTGGATGCATAATGCATAGAGTCTTAAGCATAAAGCCTCTATGCATAAGGCTTATGCATCCATTTGTGGATGCATAATGCATAGAGTCTTAAGCATAAAGCCTCTTTGCATAAGGCTTAAGCATAATGCATAGAGGCTTAAGAATTAAGCATTATGGCTAAGACTTATGCTTAAAGTCTTAAGCATAAAGCCTATATGCATAAGGCTTAATCCTCTATGCATGAAGCCTTTATGCATAAAGCCTTTGTGCATAAAGGTCACGAAGCTCTATGCATGAATCTCCATATATAATGGCTTTATGTATGAAGTCTTTATGATGATAATGGCATCATGCATTAGGCCTTTATGCATGAAGCCATAATGCTTAACCTTATTCATAGAGGCTTAAGCATAAAGGCTTAACCTTATTCATAGAGGCTTAAGCATAAAGCCTCCATGCATAAGGCTTCATTACATAAATGTAAAGCCTCTATGCGTAAGCCTCTATGCTTTATGATTAAGCATAGAGTCTTCATTACATAAATGTTTACTAACATACGCTTTGTTTATTTTTGTACTTCTACTTGTAGATTTGAACTTTTCTTCTCAAAAAACACTCAATAACTCTAAATTAAGATAAGAGCACTTGTCTTTCAAAAATCCTTTCTTTACTTCTTTATGGTGCATCCCCAGCAGGTGCTTGGGAGCTTTTTTTAAAATTATGCATGCATTCATTTTTTAAAGCTTATGCATAACGCCTCTTTGCATAAATCTCATGAAGCCTTTATGAATTATGGCTTTATGCATGAAGCCTTTATCCATTATGGATATATGTATGAAGTCTTTATGCATTAGCTTTATGCATAGTGGCTTAAGCATAAGGATTTATCCATAAAGCCCTTATGCTTAAGCCTCTATGCACAACATAGATCTTTGAGGCTTAAGCATAAAGCCTATATGAATTAGGCTTAAGCATAATGATTAAAACTTATGCATATAGGATTTGGATATGGGATTTATGCACATTAGGCTTAAGACTTGTACCATAAGGGCTTAATACATGAAGCCTTATGCAACATGCATTATGGCTTCATGCATGGAGCTTTTATGCATAATGCTTTATTTATAAAGCCTCTATGCATAAGACATAAGCATAAAGCCTCTATGCATAAAGCTTTGAGGCCTAAGCCGCCTAAAGCCTCTATGCATAAGGCTTAAGCATAATGTTTAATCCATATGCATAGAGGCTTAAGCATAAAGGCTTTATGCATAAAGTTTAAGACTTATGATTAAGGGATTAATGCATGAAGCCTTATGTAATGGCTTCATGCATGAAGCCTTTATGCATAAGAATGTATGCATAAATCCTCTATGCATAAGCCTTAAGCATAAATCTTTATGTGAGGCTTAAGCAAGTTAAAGCCTTATGCAACATGCATTATGGCTTCATGCATGAAGCCTTTATGCATAAGAATGTATGCATAAATCCTCTATGCATATGCCTTAAGCATAAATCTTTATGTGAGGCTTAAGCACCATAAAGCCTCTATGCACTAGGCTTAAGAATAATGTTTAAGCCTTATGTATAAAGGCTTTATACATGAAGCCATAATTCTTAAGCCTCATGCATTTTGAAGCCTCTAAGTCTATGCATTACGCTTTGCATGCATGTAGCTCTTTGCATGAGGCTTAAATATTATGGATTTTATGCATAAGCCTTATGCATAGAGGCAATGCATAAAGCTCATGAGACTTTGCATAAAGCTCGTGAGGCTTTACAATGCTGTGTCATATACATAATTGTATGTATTATGTAGGAAACCATCTCTTCTCCTTTTCGACATTCAATTCCAATTGACCCTTCTCAAGACGCAGATGTTGTGTAGCTACTCTCCATTGTCAATCAATGTTATGGCATTAGGGATAGACAAAGTTGGCACACACACATGTATATTTATATGTTTTATATGGCTTTGTATGTTCTCCCTCTCTTATGTGTTTATGCATTGAGTATCTCTCTTTATGCATCCTTATACGCATGCCACTTTGGCACCTTTTCTACCATCAGGCTAATCTACTCCATTGTATGGTGTAGCCCAAGTGTTGTAGGAGGCCCATCATGAGCCGGGTATGATAACCCTACACCTCAATCTAGTAGACACACATCGACTAGATGCACATCTTCTCCCTCAAGTGTGCATGTATATAGGAGAGTGAATATGATCCGGACTATGCACATGAAGAAGACCATGAAGATAAAGAAAGTGATTTTGAAGATGAGGATGACGATGAAGGTGAGGATGATGAATAGTCATCCCTTTAGCTTTATTTTGTATATGGCTAAAGGCCTTATCAATATTTTGTAATCATTTGAACTCACTGAATATATGTTTTTTGTTAATATTTATGTCCACTTAAATAGGCTACTATCTCTCTATTTAAAAAAAGCTAGGATAGATACCTTTTTTAAAAAGCCGAGGTAGACTAGGGAGTTCTATGAAAACTTTCCAGTCTACCCCTATATAGCCACCAAGGGTGCCAACATGAGACAGCCATCGTTAACAATGTCACACTGCCACACCATAACACTATAACACCATAACACTACCATAGTGGGTCAACCCCAAAGGAACCATCCATAAGCAACAATACATGGAGAAGAATCAAAGGCACCAACTGGGGGCTACCAACAAGGGTGCCCACAATAGACATCCATCGTAATAGTGTCACACCACCACACCATAACAGTGTTACACCGTAGCATTGTAGCAATGTGGCACCACCAAAACACTACCACAATGGGTCAAACCGAGAGAAACCATCCATAAGCAATGGTACATGCATCGGCATTGAGTCACCACCACTACGACTGACACTCTAACAGGCATCTCCCAGAGATAGGAAATTCTACCAAAGGCTACCACCTTAGGTCATTCACCAAAGATAAGTGATGCCACCTACTTGTTGTTGAAATGAGTAATGCTAGAGTGCCAAGTCACCTAGACAAGTTATCCCACATGAGCTATCATAGCTTTGTTATACTTTTCTCATATAAAAGGAGGACATTTGAAGCATTGGAATACAAGCATAACATCTCAAGTATTTTATGAGTACAAGTTTCCATCTTGTAACCTAACTGAACTTGAGTCTAAACTTAATTAGCACACACTCATCACCATGCGAATTGTTTATTTTTATCCACCTTAGATTAGTGATGTCATTAGTGTAGAATCAGGATTAAGATTAGGATCTAATTAGATAGTTGATTATCATTAGGAAGCTTTATCCATAAATTTCATCACGGTATGAGAGCCTAGGTCTAGCTCTCCATTAGCTTAGTTTTAGCCTTCTCAACTTGATTTCAATCTCATTAATCCTAATTATTCTCATTAATCCTAATTAGTGTCTCTCCATTAGTTTAGTTTTAGCTGTAGAGCGGTTCTCTCTACCGTGCAATATAGTGCTCATAGAGTACTACCGACATTGAGGCCACTGGTACATTTGACTGTAGTACAGTACCACTGTGCAGAAAATACAGCAGTTTGTGCAGGACAAACCAGAGTGTTGTTTCTAGTAAATTTGTGTGTCTGGCAAGATGTCAAATGATGGCATAAACCAGATTGTTGCTGAGAAGCTTGACAAGAACAACTTCCATGCTCGGAGGTTCAGGTTGACAAATTTCCTGATGGGAAAGGGTTACTAGGACTACATAGAAGGTGAGCATAAAGAGGCACTGGAGATACCGGAGATCAATCCGACTACTGTAGATGTGAAAGAGTTCAAGGATTGGAACCAAGGAGCCAGAAAAGTTATGTATTGTCTCTCTATCAGTATACAGGACACCATGATTAGGCATATACAGGATGCCAAGTCCCCCAAGGAGGCGTGGGACACCTTGGTAAAACTCTATGAAACGAATACCAAGGCACGAAAGATACAATTGAAGAATGAACTTCATACTATGGAGAAAAAGAGTATGTCTGTGAATGATTATGCATTGAAGATCAAGGGTATTGTGGAATCCCTTGCATCTATTGGTGTTTCAGTAGATGATAAGGTGGAAGTCTGTCTATTGGTGTTTCAGTAGATGATGATGATAAGGTGGAAGTCTGTCTACATGGTCTTGGAACACAATACAAGGCATTCAAGACATCTATTCAGACTCAGGAAAACATTCCCAATTTCATAGATTTGGTGTCTATGTTGATTATAGAAGAGAAGAGCTTGGGTGAAGACCAACAGTCTTTACAAAACAAAAACAATTCAAAGCAATAGGCCTTCTACACAAGTTCAGGAAGAGGACGAGGTAGAGGAGGCCATGGACATGGCCAAGGAGGTGGGCCGAGAACATGTAATCAGAATTATGGCCAGCAGCATCAACAACAACAGTCCCAGAATTCACAACAACAACATGCAGGTGGAAGAGGCCAATTCAGAGGCAGGGGGAGTCAAAGAGGTCGTGGAAATTGGCAAAGGCAGTATAATGATACACGTGGATGCTTTTATTGTGGTAAGCGTGGACATGTGCAAGTAGATTGTTATAAGAAGCAGGTTGACATGCAAAATGAAAAATTGCAGCAAAAAAACTATGCATCCTTGAGTAGAAACAATGAGGATAATGAAAGGTTATTTGTTATGCAGCATGTCGTTAATGCCATGTCTAAAAATGTTGAAGCACCACATAAAGATGATGTATGGTACGTTGATTCAGGTGCTCGAACCACATGACAAGTCATGGTTGGGGAGTGGTTCAAGGAGATGAAAAACCTTGAAAGACCAGGTTTTGTGGAAACAGGGGATGACACTGCTTAGCCAATTGCCCATGATGTTGGAGATATGCCATTGTCTATGCACGATGGCAAAGTGAAGTACCTTTTGCAGATGTACTTCATGTTCCAAACATAACAAAGAATCTAGTTTCAGTTGGCCAGATGATTGAGCAGGGTTTGCAGGTTCGGTTTATAACCCTGATGGTTGTTATATTGAAGACTTTAAAGACAAGTGCAGGTTGGCTGCAAAAGACAACAAAGTGGGCAGAATGTTTACATTGAATGTAAACATGCGTGAAGTGAGTGCTACGATGTTTGCAAATGGTTCAGGAATTGTTACAGACTTGGCATAAAAGAACTAGACATGTGAATGTGCAGAGAATGAAGTCTATGCAGACTAAAGGAATTGTGACAGGGCTGCCAAAGTTTAAAGTTGAAGGTATGCAGAAAATATGTGAAGCATGCCAATTTGGAAAGCAAACAAAGCATGTGTTTCCACATGGTAGAAATGTGAGCAAAAATGCACTAGATGTTGTGCATTCAGATGTATGGGGTCCTTTGAAGACCATGTCTACTATGGGAGGTTGCAGGTATTATGTGACATTTATTGATTACCACACAAGGAAAGTGTGGGTATACTTCATGAAGGAGAAGAGTGAGTGTTCACTCATTTTCAGAATTTCAGAGTTATGGTTGAAAAGTAAATAGGGAAACATGTAAAGTGCCTAAGGTCAGATGGAGGGGGAGAGTACTTCTCCAATGATTTCTCTGACTTTTTACAAAAGAATGGTATTGAGAGACAGTTTACATGCAGATACACTCCGCAACAAAATGGAGTTGCTATAAGCGGAAAAACAAGCACATTGCTGAGATTGTGCGAGCATTGATAAGAGAGAAGAATATGCCGCATAGCTATTGGGCTAAGGCTAATTCTACAACAGTTTACATCATGAACAGGACTCCAACGACAGTCATACATGATGTAACTCCGAAGGAGAGGTTTACTGGCAAAAAACCTGATTTGTCTCATCTGAAAGTCTTTGGATGCATTGCATATGTGCATGTGCCAGATGAGCTAAGAGCTAAGCTGGATCCAAAAGCTAAAAAATGTGTGTTTATTGGGTATTCCCTTGAGCAAGAGGGATATAGGTGTTATAACCCTGCTACACATGAGTTGAGGGTAAGGAGGGATGTTGTTTTTGATGAGATGAGCAACTACTATACTGCTGAAAAAGAAGTTGTTGGGGTTGATGTGAGTGGAAATGTGGTTGCACAGAATACAAGTCAGCAATCACAGTCTTTGAGTGGACCAGGAGAGTCCTTATCTAGTGGTTCAATTGATAGACCATGGAGTGGCAGGTTGCGTCATAATACCAGACCTGCAAATGTGCTAAGTACATCACATAAAGGCAAAGAGAAAGTGGTTCAGCCCCTTAGTATGCCTGACATTTCTGCAGGGCATTCTCATGTTGATGGAGAGATGAGCCTTGATGAGGATCTTGCCAGCTATGAGAACATCTGGTGTAAAGAAGGCTATGGAAGCCATGAATGCAAAGTTGCGAAGATTTGGGAGAGTGAAGAATCCTATGCAGAGGTTTACCTATGATGGTTAGGTGGCACATCACTATGCATACATGGCAAAAGTTATGCAGGTTGTAGAGCCCACATGCATTCATGAGGCTGTTGGAAATGTGTGTTGGAAGAAGCTATGGATGAGGAGATGGATGCACTATATGGAAATGAGACTTGGGATTTAGTGCAATTGCCTGAAGGCAAGAAAGCCATTGGATGCAAGTGGGTGTACAAAGTAAAGCATAACAGTGATGGAAGCATAAGCAGCTACAAGGCTAGATTGGTAGCCAAAGGATATGTGCAGACATTTGGCATTGATTATGAGGAAACTTTCAGCCCAGTTGCCAAGATGGTAACAGTGAGAGTTGTGAGGGCAGTGGGCTGCGTCAAAGCAATGGTCTTTACATCAGATGGATGTAAAGAATGCATTCTTGCTGCATGGGGATTTGTAGGAAGAGCTGTATATGTTGTAGCCACCTAGTTATGAGGATGTGAGTACCCCAAGCATGTTTGCAAGTTGAAGAAAGCCTTGTACGGATTAAAACAAGCACCAAGAGCATGGTCTGACAAGATTTTTGAATATCTTGTCACTAATGGCTTTCATGTAGCCAATGCAGATTTCTTGCTGTATGTGAGACACAATGATAGAGGGGTTGTACTTGTTGTTATCTATGTAGATGAGGTGATCATTACGGGGGACCATGATGTAGAGATCTTTGATGTAAAGATCTTAGACAAAAGTTTGAGATGAAGGATCTGGGGGAGCTCAGATATTTCTTGGGCATTGAGGTGACTAGGTCTCCACATGGTATTGGATTATTGCAGAGACAGTATGGCTTGGACCTCGGGGGGTGCACCTCAAAAAATGTAAGTCTACCACGTGCGATCATCAGGTGGGGTTTTTTTAATCCAAAATATTGGGTAAATTTACAGAAATACAATTACAAGAGGGGTATTTTAATTGTACTTTGGAAAAAAACCCGTAAGTCTATAAAGAAAAAGGGGTAGTTTTATTAGCTCAAAATTCACAAATAAGGGGTTTTTTAAATACCCCTTGAACGCACGTCGTAGGAGGGGCTTCCATAAAGTGCACCCCCCGAGGGCTTGGACATGTTGTCCAAGCATGGTATGACAGGATGTAAGCCTATCTCAGTGCCATTGGATCAGAATGGCAAGTTGAGTGCAGATTCAAGAGAGATTTTGGAGGATCCTACTATGTATAGGCACATAGTAGGAAGCTTGATCTACATGACGATCACCATGCCAGATTTGAGCTATGATGTTGGGTTGGTGAGTCAGTTTTTTATGCAGGTTTCTTGGAAGTCACATTTGGATGCATTGAGATGCATACGGAGGTATGTGAGGTCTACTTTGCATTGTGGACTATTTTATGAAATTGGGACAGAGATATGTGTACATGGGTACACAGATGCTGATTGGGCTGGTAGTATCTCAGATAGAAGATCTACTAGTGGCTTCATGTTTTCTTTAGGGGGTGCTACTTTGACTTGGAGCATCAAGAAGCAACCTACGGTTTCTCTATCTAGTACAGAGGTTGAGTACAGATGTACTGCTATGGCAGCATGTGAGGTAGCTTGGTTGAGAAAGCTACTTGCAGATTTGGGTCTATCACTAGATACACAAGTTGTCATTTTTTGTGACAACATTAGCAGTATACAGTTGGCCAGGAACCCAGTTTTTCATGCTCGCACGAAGAATATAGAGGTCCACTACCATTTTGTTAGAGAGAAGATTTTGGCAAGAGACGTTAACCTTGTTTATGTCAGCACACTGACATCTTCACCAAAGCATTGGGTACATAGAAGCTCCGCAAATTTAGGACTTCGCTTGATGTACATGAGATGGAGTTGAGCTCAAGGGGGAGTGTTGAGATATCGAGCTCATCTAGTGAGGCGGTGGACATTGAGGGATAGGCCCCACACTTACACCACTGGCATGGTTGGTGAGATTGATATGCGGCCAGTGGGATGACAGGCTGTGTGACAGCCACTCTAGAGACTGGCATAGTTATAGCACCAGCTCATTTAGTTGGGTTCACACTATAGAGAACCCTAGTATATATTTGGTTAAGTACCTTTTCATATAGTGTGTACTCTTATCTTTGTATATGGTGTGTTGAGTGTTGTGTGAAGAAAAAGATTTTCAGCCTCTCACCTTGTGTGTTCTCTTTTAGAGTTTTGTGAGTGTGTGTGTGCTTGCAGAGCTCAAGCTCTCTTCTCCCCTACATCTTTTCAATTTTCTCATTCACGCACTTGGTGAGTTATTTAGAATTATGTTGATCCTTTTCGAAGACACAGATGTGGTCATGAAAAACAATTTACGTGTATTGTTGTAGACCTATAGAAACAAACAAGAAATGTGAATTACTTGCCCTAAGTTTAGAAACATGCTTTTAATAAAAAACAGGTAGCATTTTACTCCGTCAAACTAGCACACATGGGATCACTTTTCAAAATTAAAAGTAAAAATAGAAACCAAACTATCACTTATGATGAGGTAATATCCATAAGCTTAGTAACGTGATTTCACTCAAATTTAGCACCAAAAGACATTTAGATAAGCTAGACTCACAATGAAAACTCTCATGAAAGCAACAAATCTCCTAAAAATGAAGTAAGTCCTAGAATGCATAGATCTTAATTCTATTGAAAATCACTCTTTTATAATAAAAAATAATCAATATGCATCTTTCTATGCATATAATTTAATTATTTTAAAAATCACTCTTTTATAATTTAAAAAAAATCAATATGCATTTTTCTATGTATAGAGTTTAATTCTATTAAAAATCACTCTTTCGTAATAAAAAGAATAATCAATATGCATCTTTCTATGCATAGAACTTAATTCTTTTGAAAATCACTCTTTTACAATAAAAATAATGTATATGCATCTTTCTATGCATGAATGAAAATGACACTTTTAGAATACACAAACGATGGGGATTAATCTTTTTGATTATTAAAGATGAAATTTATTTCATAAATTTTTAGAAAATTTTACCATAACCTCCTTTGTATGGCTGACCATTTTTTAATTTTTCTAACCTTAATCTACTTAGGAATTATCCCCAATTGGTTTAAAGCATTCTAAACTAATCAATTTTCACTTTTAAGAGAGAAACAATATGAAAAGTTTAATTCCAACAATTAGATCACTTAACTAGGATAAAGAAGGGCTAATTTTAAGAATGAGAGAGAGGGAAAGCCTTTCCAAGAAGCCATAGCATCTGTTTATCATTTTAAGATAACAAACAATTTAGAAAACCATTAAAAGAATAAGAAAAAGTAAGATTTCTTACTTACATGAAATTTTGGGAGCTTTTCTTTGGGTTGATGGTTTGAGGGATCTACTCTTGTTTGCAACAAGAGTGGCCACCAATTTTTCAGAAGAGGGAATGGTCAAAAACTAGTGAATTATTAAGAAATTCACAGTTCTTGGCTCTTGGGAGGAGTAGAGTAACAGTGCATAAAACACTATTAAGCTTCAACAAAGAGGGAGGCTTCTATTTAAAGGAAAAAGTGAGCTTCTAATCCAAGTGAGCTGATTGTAGAATTTTCCAGATAAGTCTGGTCAATTTTTGACCATTTTTAGGTCAGTTTAGCTTACTTTTTGGAACTAGACTTGAATTAGGAGTGAGGAGAGATGAAATATCTCAATTTTTGATAATTTTAAACTCCACCACACATGAAGTAGGCGCCTCCTTCAGGAGGGGGAATTCCTAGAATTTGTGATTCCTAATTAGCACGACGATGATATCTCTCTCTAGTATTACAAGTTGGTGCATAAACATGTTTTCATTTTGGTGTATGTTGAACTACAGATAGAATACCTAATAGTTACATAATAGTTGCTTAGTCGGATTTATGTATCTTTGCTCAGTCGGATTGTTGCTCAGTCGGACTATTGATCAGTCGGAGTTTGTTATGATCTGGCTAAGTCGGATATTATCTGTTAGTGTCTTGTGACATTCTAGTTATAACTGTCTAAAACTGTCTGAAGTCACCTATTTATAGGGACTTTGTAGTCGTCTTTTACAAGTAGTAAGAGAAGAAGGAGAAAGCAATTTAGTTGTGTTGTGTTTGAGGACCCCAAACACATTGGCGATCCTGCTGGTCCCGTTCTGTTACGAGAAGGGAAATGAATGTCAGAGGGGGACAAAAGAGTAGGAAGGGTTTACTATACCAGGGCTCAGGCCCGAATTGGTAACCCTGACCCGTTTCATTATGCTGACGAGGGTGAAGATGATCAGGAACACCAAATCCCTGGAGAAATTGTTGTAGGCCAAAGGGGGGAAAGTTCAGTTGCACCAGAGAGGAGGCTCGTGGGGGGACTTCTAGGCGCCCTAATCCTGACAGGAAGGTCTGCAGGAGTTAGAAGGAGTCTTCAGTTCAACCCATTAAGGGGGGCTACCAGGCAAAGACCTAGGAAACCACCTCAGCCACATCCGATGGCTCAACAACTACCCAACCCTAGGGTGAAAGCAGCTAAATTCAGTGGAGGATCTAAGGAGGATGCTGATTGTCATATAGCTCAGTTTGAGACAAAATGGGAAGCAAATGGGTATACTGTGTTGTACAATGATGCAGTCAAATTGCAGCAATTTGCAGCAACTCTAGAAGGGAAGGCCATGAGTTGGTTTAGCCAATATGGGATACCACACTTCCCAACATATGATGATCTTAGAATAGCCTTTTTACAGAGATTCAGGAAGGAAAAGACTCCAACAGACATTTTAAGAAAACTCCGAGACATCCGACAAAAGAAGATGCTTGTAGAGGACTATGCTCAGAAATTCAGAATTTTGGTTGAACGGTTACAGGGAAATGAGAGACCCACCAATGAGATGCTGGCAGGTTATTTTCTGAAAGGACTGAGAAGTGGGCTGAAAAATGCAGTGGCTAGCATTGATATTGCAGGTGGAATTAATGATTTAGTAATTGCAGCAGCTAGAGTAGAGAAAAGACTTGGAAGCGGCAAGGGCAAACACACCAGAAAGCATGATTCGGATTCAGATGACCAGCCAGAGTCAGCATCAGATTCTGAGCAGGAGGATTCAGAAGTAGGATCCGACAGTGAGGAAGAAGAGGTGAAGACAAAGAGAAAGCACAAGACCAAAGCAAAGCAATCCAAAGAGGAGGATTTGGTAAGTAAATTGAGAAAGATAGGTTATTCTGTTGCAGCACCACAAGAAAAGAAGTTCTGTGAAATTTGTGACAAGGATGGGCATACTACAGCTTTATGTTGGTATAATTCCAAGAACAGGGGTCAGACTACACCTTATGCAGGTAGAGGCAGGGGTGAGGTTGCAGCAAACCAGGCTGCTCCAACTAGGGGCAGAGGAGTATTTCAGAGAGCAAGATCTGATAGACCACCATGGAGGGAACAGGAAAACAATGAAGGAAGACAGGCAAGAGTCATGCCTTGTGTTTATTGTTCAGCACCAGATCATTGGATAGGGCCAGGATGTGCCTTATGGGTGAAACATAGAGAAGAAAGAGGTGTCCCAGTGCTTAGGTACAATCAGAATAACCAGCAGGGGCAGCAGCAACCACAGACTCAACCAGCAGCTCAAGCAAATGTAATCATGATTCAATTAGAGGATGAACAGGAACAGGTAGTGCAAGGTCCAAACATACAGGAGCAGCAAAGTAAAGAGCATATTGAGGATATTGAGGTATTGGCTGTTACCAGGTCTAAACAAAAAGGACCTATTGATTGGAAGGAACAAAAAGGCATCAGGGACCAGGTCCAAAGAAGAATTTTGAAACATCAGGACAACCAAGAAGAATCGGAGTTGGAGGATGAAGAAGAGTTAGTTCTGCATCAGTCAGAAAGCCATGTGAAGATGAAGGATGAAAGGGACAAAGATTGGTTTGAGGTACTCATAAATTCTCCCTTGCAATTGTCATTAGATCAGTTGTTAGCTTTGGTTCCAGCATTTAAGGAAAGATTGCTTAAAAGACTTCAGGATCAGCAGTCCGGTGATAATCCGACTTTGGTTCCAGCAGTTAATAGCATTGATCCAGCAGATGTTGACTTTGTGGTTCCTGTCATTAAGGTTGAGTACCAGGGCAGGGTGTTTGATGAAGTTCTTTTGGATGGAGGATCAGGGGTTAACATTCTCCCTGAAATTGTATACAAAGAAATGGGTGCAGCAAGTTTAGCCCCAGCACCATTTCAGGTGAAAATGGCAGATCAAACCAGGGTGCAACCATTGGGAATTTTGAAGCAGCAGGAAATTGAAGTTGCAGGTATGGGATTCTTGGTAAATTTTGTGGTAATCAGAATGTCAGAATCACTATCACCTTATGAAATGTTACTGGGTAGGCCTTGGTTTAGAATGGCTAAAGTTAAACAGGATTGGGGATTGAATGTGGTGGTTCTGACCAAGGGGAAAAAGAAGATTACTGTAACCATGCAGGGTAAGAGAAATATGTCTCTTAAAGAAAAGCCATTGTTTGCACAGACAATTAATCTTGCTGAAGAAATAGAAGATGATGAGGAAGAACAGTTTTTAATGGCTAATCCAACAGTGGTGCCACTATTTGATGTTGATGTAGAAAGAATATTGCAGCTTGTGGAAGATCAGAATCAGGAAGAGTCTGAGTTCTTGCCAGGTCAAGAGATTGAAGGGACAGTGTTCAGACACTTGCTGGAACAGCAAACAGAGATTGCTACCAAGGAACAGATGGAACAAGAGCAAAAGGAGGCAGGAGAGATGGCTGTAAGGATTTATGACAAGAAGTATGGCACGTCCAGTCGGGTTAAAGAAGATGATCTTAAGGAACTAAATTTGGGTACAGATGCAGCACCAAGGATGGTGAAAGTAAGTGTGCAGGTGGAAGGACAAAGGAGCGTGCGGCTGAGGAAGAGGAGCGTGCGGCTGAGGAAGACGACGAGGTTCCTACACCGTTGTCTACTGGCAAACTTACACAGTCGCTGATGGATCCCTACACCGATTTCAAAGTCGAGCTCGACAAGACAGCACCCGGGAATGCAACATGGTTGAAGCAGGTCGGTTTGCGGGAGTTTGCAGGCTTGCCATGGGATGACTGGAGGAATAACTTCTATGCTAAAAGCCAGGTGGAAATACTCCGAAAAACGAAAGGCGCAATTTCTTCAAAGGTGAGTATTACTGTGGAAATGGTTGCAGAAGTATTTCATTTACCCTATGTTTCGGATGCGGTGATCCCAAAATGTCTTGATGAAGCCTTGAAGAAGGAGTTTGGTCCCAGAGAAGGGGGTAGACAGTATTATATGTTAAGGAATGTCAACTATGCTAGGAGGGAACAGCTCAAATGGTATCTTCAAAGGATGTGCTCTATTATAAAATTTGATTACATGTCGAAGGAAAATTATGCACCATTGTCTTGGGCAGAGAAAGGAGAGGAGGTTAGCTGGGCACATTGGTTATTTGATAAGATTCATGGAGAAATATTTGGGTCGGACAAGAGAAAGACACAGTCCAATAGCAGGTTGAGTGCTTATTTAGCTGCAATGTTTCAGTATGCACAGAAAGTGGAAGTGGGAGAGATTAGGTTGCCAGATAAAGAAAAATACAGCAAAGTAGAGAAAGAACAGCAGTCTGAGAAGGTTGTAGAGCAGAGGTCGGAATGTGATGAGTTGGAGCCTGACAAGAAGGAGTTGTATCAGAGCATGCTTCAAGTTGGGTACAGTCCGACAGAGGCCTTCAAGGTGATATATGGAGCTCAGAAAAAACCGTATGTTGAGGATGTAGAAGTGCAGCATTTGATTGATGCATCAGGTTCACAAACACCCAAGATGTTGGGGAAGAGTTTTACACTGTCCAAGAAGAGGAAACTTGAATTGGGGGGAAGCAAGTTAGTTGCAAAACTTGACTTTGGAGCACAGGTGGTGAATCAACCAGGATTTGTGGTGAAGGATGTGAGTACTGCTCAGCAGTATCTGAAGGCAATTCAGTATTTCATCGAGGGTCAGCAGGAGAAGATTGAGCAGCAGCATCTTCTGAATGAGATAGTAACTTCAGAAGATTACCAGGATAAAAGTGCACAGATGAAGCAGCTTGAGGAGGAATTGAAGCAGACAAAGGTGACGCATATTGCTGAAAAGGCTCAGTTATTGGAACAACATGCATTGGAGATAGCTAAGGTTAAGATGTCTTTAGGAATCTTCAAGGAATGGACAGCAAAAATGGATGATAGGGTTACATCCGAGTTGGATAAATTGGCTAAAGATAATGCAGAAATGAAGGTTGATAATGAAATAATGCAATTGAGACTTCAGCCTTTACAGGTGCTGGAAAAACAGATGTTGATGAATGAAGAGCTGGATGTAAATGGAGTGCTGATGGCACAAGGGGATGTACAGATTTTGAAGCAACAAATGCATAGCACTATGCAGGATTCTTGGGGAATGATCAAGGAGAGGATGTCAACAATGATAAATTATCCCTATGATGTTATGACAACAAGGTTTGTAACTCAGCATGAGGCAAGTTTGGTAGAAGAGGTTGGACAGTTAAAGAAAGAACGTGAGTATTGGATTCAGCAAGTACAGGAACTGAAAGAGATGCAGAGTGTGAAGATTCAGAATGATAGGACTGTGGAGGAAATGTTTCAGGACCTAGAAGTTCAGGTGGAAGTACCTATTATCAATTTAAGTGTACAAACAGCAAGTCAGAGTGAGCAGCCAGTGGAGACTTCAGTGGAAGATACATCAGCAGAAATGACTGAAGCTTTGAAGGAGGTTCCAGTTGTTGAAGGGATGCAGGCTGAGCAGCAAAGTGATGTAGTACCTGATATTTGAAGAAGTAGCATCAAATTTTGTCATGTGGCCAGTCTTTTCTGATCAAGGGATTGTGAATTCAAGTCCGATTTCTTTGAAATCAACCACCGCGCTGTGCCATGTGTTGAACTACAGATAGAATACCTAATAGTTACATAATAGTTGCTTAGTCGGATTTATGTATCTTTGCTCAGTCGGATTGTTGCTCAGTCGGAATTCTACTCAGTCGGACTATTGATCAGTCGGAGTTTGTTATGATCTGGCTAAGTCGGATATTATCTGTTAGTGTCTTGTGACATTCTAGTTATAACTGTCTAAAACTGTCTGAAGTCACCTATTTATAGGGACTTTGTAGTCGTCTTTTACAAGTAGTAAGAGAAGAAGGAGAAAGCAATTTAGTTGTGTTGTGTTTGAGGACCCCAAACAGTGTAACCCTAGTACTTGCAACAAAAACACATAGTAAATGTGCTTGCAAGAAAGATATGATTTCTTTCCATGCACTCTTCACTGAAATCAAGGCAATTACGATTTTATTTTGATTGTCACCTTGTACTCCCTTCCACTCTTTTCTGATGCAAAAGAAAGTACTTTAAATGTTGATTGCGAGATCCCATTCTTTATCTCTGCTATCACTTCAAACTTCTCTGAGTCGCATCTTGAATATTTTGCAAAGCTTCTTGTGATATCCCATGTCTCCACTTTGCTTTTTTCCACTTGTGGTTATGCCTTCCTTATCTTTTGCAATGTTGCACGCTACTGCAATGGTGATGTGCCCTATGGGGCTAAGTGGCCTTTTAAAGCATGAATGTTATCGCGATTCTTGCTTACAAATTTTTTCAAGGGTCAATTTTGTCCCTTTGTGCACTAGCCAAATAAAAGGAATTGGTGGAGTAGGTCTCAATATATTGTGGTCCAATTTTCATGTATGGTCTTTCTTATCGTCGTTATAAAACCACCCTGTATTGAAATTTAGCTTACGGGGTCTCTCTTGCTGCTTCCTTTGCCTGTTAACCGTCACATAGCCTGGCCGATGAGAATCGACTCCCTTTAGGTCAATGACAGGGCTGATTTCTTATGCTTATTTCTTTGTATTTGTTCTCGATCCCCATGTAGAGGCCCAGGAGCCCCATAAAGTGGGGTATTAGACACTGCCTCTCCAAGTATACGAACCACATTAGCTAGAGATGGTGTTGCCTTCTTTGTTATCCTATTACCCAATATCTCCGAGATGGGACTTTGACCAACATGCTGACCCAATTGTATAGCATGTTCTTTTAGGACTCCTCCTATATGTAGAAAGACCAAATCATAAGTGAACTCTTGCCTTATGGTATGACTATGGAATGCTTTTTGGTGTTGGCTTACCACACTCATGAAGTTTCCCAATCGGAAATTCGTGCCTCCCAACATGCAAGCCAAGAGTCCAATGTTGGAATGTGCTCATCCAAGGCCATACTATTTCTCCATGCATTACAAAGTTCCTCTACTAACCTTGGAAGCCTTTTCTTATTTTCACAAAGTCTCCATTTATCGTACATTGTTTTGTGTTCTTGCCTACATAGTGGTGTGATATACTTCTTGGTGTTCTCATTCAAGCTTCTCTTCCAATGGAAGAGGCATGATCTGTCCTCTATTGACATTTCATTCATTGTGTGCCCATTATTAAAGACATCTCTGACTGCTAATTAATTTGCTTGAGCTTTGTCATCCATAAAGTTGTAAAAGTTAGCTTTTGGGAATCCATGTTTCTCCATGGTGTTGTTGATCATATGCCAGAATAGAATCTGGCGTGCTGTATCCTCCTCTTTCATCTCACATGTAGCAATTGTCATCAACATTCTAGCACTATCGATGTTAAAATAAATAAATGACATTAGAGTTACCAATGAATTAATATTAACATCCATTCCAAAATTAAAAGTAAAAGTGTACCAACCTTGGGACATATACATGAGCTCCCATGGTCCAATCTGGGACTCTATGGGTGTGATCAAACATGACCCAAGAATATTTTAGGTCTCCATTTCCATCTTAACACATTTTATTTAACAAGTCCACATAAGAAGCGAAGCCTTTTGTTGACATCTTGAATAGAAAGGTTAATCATCTTGTCCTTGGCTCGAAAATCTACTACCATGAATAAAAGGATACTCCATACGCCTTTGAAGGAACATAATTTAATCAAAGCCACTTCCAACTGGTTGTAAAATTTTATTGGTGTTGGGCACTATTCTCCTGAACTTGTAATAGTGAATTCAAAAACATTTCATCCATGCAATGAGTCACAGGAATATATTAAAACCATAGGTTAGTATAGAATACCTTTGCTCTTGGACAAGTGGCACCTTTGCATCAAATACACCAGCCAAATCCTTATCACCCACCATGTTGAAGTCCTTTACATCCTTGTCTCTAAACAATACTTGCATACATTGCTCTTTTGCAAATTGTCATTTGGATCTTCTTGGAACCTACCTGCTTATCCATTCTAACAACGTCATATACCGATTTCTCCATGTCATCCAATGAAGACTTAAGAATACCTCACTGAACATGATGCTTATGCTCTCTAGCATGCACCATCAACCTTGTATATGATTAAACATCAGGCATCACATAGTATACAAAGCAATCACAAGTCTCTATACAATAGACTTTTTCTTTGCAATGGGTGCATATAATCTTATTGTTTCCTTCTGTTGCTTTAGTACCTCGATCAACTCTTTTAGACAAAAATCCCTTGAAGAAAGCGCTATTGTATATTTCATGCTTCAAGTAATAAGAACAAACTACCCTACGACATTCAAGGTGTCTAATGCAATGGCTTTATCACCTTGATGTTTGGTAGAGCCATGTTAGTAGTATGTGGCTTTGTCCAAACATGCCCATCATACTTGTCTTGCATTGCATCCATTTTATTGTCTACTCTCTCATCAGGAGGGGGAAACTCAAAAACCAAATTTCCAAAAAAAAACCAGGTAACTGTTGTTAAACCCTTTGACTTGTAGGAAACTTGGTTATGTACTGCCTAAGTAGGGTAGTTGCCTTTTGCTTTAGCAAAATAGGGATAATACGTTTCTTATTAGGCATATGAATTTGACCTTGCTTAGCTCTATCCCCTAGGATATTTAGAGGACATTGGGGAAAATCCTTGCAAACATCATCTCTTGTACTATTGTCACTCACTGACATGTACATGGTTGATGGATCTGCCATCTCTTTTTCCAGTTATTCGTTTTCAAAATTGCTACTATCACTCAACTCCATTGTTGGTATAAAGGAACTCTATGTTTTCAAATCCAAATCAACAACATACTCTCTAGACAAGGAGCTATCATGCAAAAAATATATATATATTTTTTAGCACATCTATCTGACCTATTAATGCCTCTAAAACCCTTTCAATACCACATTGAATTATTACATTGAAGCTCTTGAAGAAATACATAGATGAAACCTGTTGCTCAAGAAAATCTTGGCTTACCAACATCTTTCACGATTCTAGTGGTATTTCCATCTCTTTTAGAACATCTCCACACACCCACTTGATGATAGCACTAGTAGTTGCCATTTGGATTGTTGTTTATATCTAAGAATTACCATTCTCCATTTATATCTAAGAATTACCATTCTCCATTTATGTGTTTTCTTTGTTCATTATATATATACTTTTTAAAATGCACGTACTAGGAAACTTTGCAGAATGCATAAAGGTTAAAAAATTTTCATAATCTAGTAATATAATATTCCTATTTATGACCACCTAATTCATTGTACAACTTGTATTCTTATTAAATATTGGAGCAGATAAATCATAAACAAGCCTGTCAAACTATCAAAAGCAATTAAAAATCTGAACCATCATATATTGTATCATAATTCTCTCGTTCTTCTATAATGTGTACACATATTCTAACCATGATTTTTATATTAAATTGAAAAGTTTAATAGTTCTGACAAGCCTAGATGGTGCTCATTGTTTTCTAATATTTTAACATATATCTCATCTAGACATTTATTTCTAATATTTTAATATTTATTGCTCATTTTGATGGTCATGAAATGTTCTTTTAAAATTTAACATTTAGCTTTTTGTTTCTCGTTTAACATTTTATCTAATATTTTAAAATTTCTCTAAGCCTAGATACCTCATATAGATGGGGCTTAGAGGTGTGCGCTTGTAACTTTGAGCCTATGGCCTCCCGATTTTTCCTGCTTTTGAGCCTGTGTGATTCAAAAATTTGTGATATACCATAGCTCTATGTCGAACTAGATACCAAACACACCAGATACATGAATGTAAGGGGATATAGTGACCTTTTTTCTAGGTAGGTAAATAAATACGTGTATTTATTTATTATTAAATAGGTTGGGCTTAATATTTTTGAGTGTGCCTAACCAATGAAGGGGCATCAACTCACATGATGGATAGCTTCTTGTCTTATAGGTACATAAAATAAATATTAGTAACTCAATTTTAATAGCTTCTCGAGGAAGGCTTTCACACACAGTTGCTGCCAACTCACACCACATTTATTTAATCACAACCCACATAATTGCTAAAGTTTGAAGGCTCTTTACATACCACCATTACACCCACTCTAAATCATGTCACCCACTCACTCCTCTCCTCTCCCTTGATGTCCCCCCCCCCCCCCCCTCTCTCTCTCCTAGTAGTAGTAAATACAATCTTCTACTCTACTCGTTATGACTTGCATTGGAGGGGGCCTTGTGTTCTTCTCGTTGTTTCTCACTAGCGTCCTGCTAACTATGGCTCCTATGTCGGAGCAAAGGGGAGACCATCAATGCACGCACTAAGATAAAAACCAATTTGTGCTTTGTATACCACCACTACATCCACTCTAAATCCTATCACCCACTCCTTCCTCTCCTCTCCTTCACAATCCCCCCCTCTCTCTCTCTCACTCTCTCACTCTCCTTCACAATCCCCCCCTCTCTCTCTCTCACTCTCTCTCCTAGTACAAACAATCTTCTGCTGCTCTACTCACTCTATGACTTCTCCGTGTCGGAGGGTTCCTTGTGGTATTCTCATTGTTGCTCGTTGCTGGCATGCTTGTAACTATGTCTCCTATGTTGAGGCAAAGGGGAAACCATAATCATGTGCACTAAGACAAAAACTGGTTCACACATCGGCTTGCTTTTTCATTAGCTCTTAAGCGAGGGTACGTTTTGCAATTTGATCTTGCATCTATTTTGAAGATACGTGTACAGTTGCATCTGCTAGTTCAATTTTTCTAGGGAGGGTATGTCTACATTTCTATTAGATTTTTCAAGGGAAGACATGGTTGTTTGTTTAACACATTACACATTTAACTTAACCATTTAACTTAACACATACACCATTACATGTTTTCAACTTGAGAGCTTTGTGTTGGTAATTTCTGATGTTACTAAGGCTTTTAAGGAGGCTTTTAGGATGATGATCAATTTGTTACTAAGGCTAAGTTGATTGAATTTCAAGCTAGTGTTAACTCTCTTTTTTAAGGTGCTCAAGATCTTAACATGCAAATTGCTTAAGGTTGCTTTGATTTTTTATTTGGAAGTAGATCTTGGCATTGTTAACTCTTATCCTTAGTAGATGGAAACCTATACGCTAGACTTTTTGGGGCTATTATCAGCAGCCAATCCAAGGTGGTGGTCGTGAAAATAGACTTGTTATATATGAAGGATGTTTTCCTTTGCAGGTTTCCTAGAGAGTTTTTTCATTCCACCTTGTAGATCATCCTACCAAGCATATAAGAATGGTTATATCTCCTCCTAGCAAGAATCTTCAGAGTACATGATGATTTTTATTGTTGTTACATTCATGAGGTTTTTCATGCATGAAAGGTTTTCTAATATAATTTGGGTTTTCTTGTACACCATACAGGCCACTAGGAGCTATGCTCTTAGAATAGGGACAGACATGCCGCCATAGGAATCTTGCCCACCATGAGTCAATGGGCTCATCCACCTGAAGCAAAAGACATAAGCACAATGGTTTGATCCCCATTATTTTGGAGGGAGACAATTTAGAGAATCAAGAGAATGAGGGTGATGATGTGAGTCATGAGGTGGAGGTGAATCAGGATGTTGCAGCTATAGTGGAGAATAGTGTCACCATTAATGATCGACCTCCAAATCATTTAGTTGTCTTTGGGAAAGAGATTCCCGAGAGGATATTCGAAGAGGCAATAGAAGGGTTCATAGAGAAGCATCAAAGTGATCCCCCAAGAATTGCTTTGTGTAGGCTTCTACCAAATGAGGCAATTAGAGCAGTGGGGGTTCACGCGCCAATGCCTTGGTAGCTAAGTTTAGAAGGTCTGGATATTCTGTTTGTATGTCCCATTTCTACTATCATTGAAAAAGCCAGGATAAGATCAAACATTTCTTATTACTGATGATGACTTTGAAGAATGGGGCGTGCTATGGAGAGAGGCTAATGATGAGTTTGAAAGAGAGCTCCCTCCAGAGAGTGGGAGGATCTTCACAAAGCAAGAAATTAATAGTTTGGGATGGAAATCATGGTCTAAAAATATGATTTTTGATGATAAAGAGAGGTACAAGTGACCTTCTTTCATCATTTTCTCAATGGTCATTATTTATGATTTGTAGAATACTCGATGGTGAGATGGAGGCATTCTCAAGTGAAATGCCTATTTGTGCATGTAGATCATGATACAAAGGGTGAGATACTTCTTACACTACGAGCCCAAAATAAGTAATCTTCTATATCCCTTACTATATATGGCACGTGGCTCAAATGTCTCATGGTACAATGCCCCACAACGACTACATTGGCTTGGCTAGTCTGGAAGGTAATCTTCATGTTTTAAAACTTTTAAAGGTTTATTTGTTATTAAGTAAAGAACTTATTGTGTATTTGAATTGGTAAAGTGAGTTTGATGCTTTTGTGGAGAAAGAGCTTGAGATTGCTAGAGACACAACCATTGATGCCTCTATCACTGATAGGAAGAGTGTGACAATAGCCAAGGTGGAAAGGACATTTAAAGAACGTGCCTATAAGGTGATAATTACCTCCTTCAAATGTCCATGTGATCACGTAGACACAAATTGATGCTTCAATTTCTATGTAAGGTGCTTGTGATTGGGATGTTCTATATAGGAAGGGCAATAAATCCTTCTATGATAGAATTTGCGGGGAGGGTATTGACCAGAAGGCCTTCAAGGCCAACAATGGAGTAATCATGGAGCCTCTATCATCTACATATCATGGTCATGGGAGACTTAGAAGACCTGTGCAGAGCGTGCTTTGGAGTTTTATAGGTTGGCGGAAGATTAGAATGCTATATGTGTTAGTCTTTTTTTTAATAGTATGCATGACAATATCATATTTGAGTTCCTTTTTGTAGATGGTTGATTTCCACCTTCACTGTGGAAGGGGAATTTGTTATTGACATATTTGCAGGATGTGGAGGACTTGGCATTGTTTGCAAAGAGATGGGATGTCTTTGTTTGTGTGTCAACAATTATGACACTACGATTTTTTATGCCCATCTCAGATCAATATAGAGTGCATGTTGCCTAGGCGAGATGAGGGGATTGAGGATAGCGATAGCTTTTACAACCCATGATCTCATAGACTTTTTGCCCCATAATTTGATAGATATGTTTTGGGTTGATGACATCATTTTGTTAGGATTCATGATAGTACTTGTGATAGGATTTTATGATGTCGTTTTGTCGAGATATGTGATAGGATTTTATCTGACAGTATTTGCTATGCTTGGCTATGTTGATCTCGTAGAGTTTTTAGTCTCATGATCTCATAGACATGTTTTGGATTAATTATGTCACTCTGCCAAGATTTTATGAAAGTGTATGTGACAGGATTTTGTCTAATAATATTTTCTATGCTTGGCTACAATGTAGCTATGTTGTGATGAGAAATTTATCATAGAGTTTGTGGTTATGGTGTGATGTGGATATGATACTTTGACTATGCACCAATGATGTATTTGAGAGAATTTGTTATGTTTAGTGATGTTTGGTGTTTTGTAGGTTGGCAAATTATAATGCTATATGTGTGTTAGTCTTTTTTTTCTAGTATGAATTGAGTTTCTTTTGCAGATGGTTGGTTTTCACCTTCACCCCCATGAAAATAGAGGAATTCGTATATCGACATATTTGCTAACATGTTTTAGGTTGATGATGACATTTTTAAAAAATATTTTATGATCTATGATGTGGCTTTGTTTGCAATTTATCATAGAATTTGTGCCTATGGTGTGGTGTGGCGATGGTTCTTTGAATTTGCACCTATTTTGTAATGTAGCTATTTGAGAGACTTTTATGTGTTTTAGACGATTAGATCTGTGAAAATTTGTCTTTTTGTTTGTCATTGACTATTTCTCAATAAATTTGATAGATTTTTGCTGTAAAGTGTATTTCTCTATTGTTTCTTTAAATATTTGACTCTATGCTTGATAAATTGTAGAATCGCAAACCTACTCTATAAGTTATACACTTAATCTTCAAAGAATAAATTTCAAAAACCACATTAAATAGAAAGTGACTTATTTGATCTCTATCACCCCATCAATCAAAGCCACAATCAAGTACATTAGATATAAGCTCTATAATTGTACCAAAACAAGTGTCTTTTTAGCTTATGAAGTGAAATCAAATATGATTGCTCCAATCACAATGATTAGTACTATATCATATGGATATTTATAGCTATATTCATACTATTGTTAAATAATTAATAATCTAGGATATGTAGACATAAATACATGAAAAAAACCTCACTAATTAATCAAACCCTCACAATAATAGAAAATATTGTAATTGCGATTTGTGATGACAAATAAACTCACCAAAATAGCAAAAAATATCACCATAAGAAGCTTACCAAAATATCCTCTTGGTTCAGCTAATTCTCATACCGCAAAACCCCTTTCCACAGTCATAGTCAATGTTAAGATCCCAACTTTTAAAGGTTCTGCCATTGATGACATGGATGACCACATCTGGCGGTTCATCTCCATATGCAAGAGCCCGAGCCTTGAGCGGTGGGAGGATTCCTTCTTGGTACTCTTTCTGTCCACTATCCAAGGCTCTGTAGACAAGTGGTTTACTCAATTTCCAACCAAACACTTTGGAGACTGCTTTGTAGACTAAACCACTTTGAAGAACACATTCCTTTGCACCTTTTGTCGTGTGGTAACTACTATGAGGACTGTGTTCTCCAAGAGCTCGAGAGGCCATAACTGCTACTAGGGGAGAGGGTGTTAGATCTCATGACATGGACCATAGTGTTGGTGGCCTGCTTATTGACTTACCATGGCAACTTCATGGTGCACCTGTGGGTGACATAGACCTTGCCCATGTCCACCCAATAGAATATTTAAGAGGGTTGACCCCCACCAAGTACATTATTGGAATGAAAATGCACGACTCATGTTTGTGTGTGATGTGGGATCTGTACATCCAATGGCTGCACAACTGGATGACCCTGGTGGATCAGCTAAAATGGGAGCTAGAGGCACTCAAAGTGAGCTAGAAAACTCCTAGGGAGGAAAGTACCCTGGTCCAATTCAAACAGGAGATTGAGGAATTGAAGACTAAACATGAAGCCAAGAAGGGCCTCTGGTGTACTATATGCTAGTCACTTGGACACACCATCCAAGAATACCCAAAAAGGAGGTACTCCTTTTATGAAAAAGGGGGACATGAAGACAAATATTGCTACTACCTCAAAGGGTTTTGTCAACTTCATTAACAACAAATGGCTCACCCCACCTTGATAACCCCCAATCGAGCCCATTATGCTATAGCTACACTTTCTGTTCCACAAACCTTCCACGCTGCTACACCTCCTCCTTGCCAACCCACTCCTCAGGTGGAGGCTACCTTCCATCACTCGTTCCTAATCCTCTTGCAATTGCCACCATGAATGTAGCCTCCATGAACCGTCCTACTTGCCTTGCCCAACCCTGTAATTGCCCTATCCTCTGCTAAATAAGTGGGGAATATGGCCATTACCAAAGCCGTTTACCCCTTCTTGAAGGTGCTCTACCCTATACGCATTGTCGATAATCCAAGGATCATTATAATTGAAATTTTCCCAAGTACAAGGCATCCACTTCCTCTGACTTCACATTTCTAGCCCCGACCACCCACATAGTCTTGGTAGGACATCCTCCATCCACTTGCCCCCCTTCCTCTCCCAGCTGTGGTGTATCCATCACACCTACAACACCCACTCATGAGTATCCACCATCTACCCTAGTGGTCATGCGATCACAAAGGAAGGCCATGCCTAAAGAGCAATAGGGGGATGAGCCCAATAATAACACTCCTCCACTCCCCTGCACAATAGATCAATCCTTCTTGCAAGGACCTCTACAACCAACCCTCTGTGTCAAACAAACCACATGCCCCCTCCCTCCTCCCACATTCCAAACCATAGCTTACACCTTTCTCTGTGGAGGATCTACTCAAGGAAAATACAATGGTGAACCTCTTTGATCTTCTCTCGATCAGCCCCAGTGTTTGACGATGTCTTAGTGCACTACTGGAGGAACTCAATGGTATTCCACCCGATTCTAGTGGTGGGGGAGTATGGTGGGTTTCCACTCTCCACAAGGTTAGGTGGTGTTGCCGGTTGCATGCGTATTAGCCATACTAGTCCCTTCCTTATAAAGTATCAGAGCCCTTGCTTGTCTTTGGAGATTCATGGTACCCCACTTTCTGGGGCAATTATCGATGGCCCTAGGGTAAACCTCATGCCAGAATTCACACTCTATGTAGTAGGTCTTAATGTAACACGATTGGCCAACTTTTGTGGTTCGGATGATCGATCCAACAAGGGTGACCCCCATCCACATGGTAGAAGGTGTCACTATAGTTATCTAGGGGATTTCATTCCTACTAGACTTTGTGGTGATTTAGCTTCTTGAAGTTAGGGGGGCCTACTCGTTACTCATTGTTGGTTGACCATGGCTTAGAAGTATAGGTGTCCTACACAATTGGGGTTCCAACTGATTGTGGATTCCTCAAGAGAATGGTCCAAAGAGGAGCTAAAACGGGAGGAAGGTTTGGACCAAGGAATCCATGGTGCCACAGTAGCTCCCACATCTTATGTAACCCCTTCTCCTCTAACATCCTAGCTCTGACTTGATGAAGGAATAATCTTCCACAATGGTGAGTCTGAACTCTTATATTGGCTTCAAGAAATGGAAAGCCTCACATCCTACATGGTGGAAGTCATTGCAAATATCCCCCAAGGAGGAGGGTCACCCTGTAAGATTCCTCCCCAGCCCCGTCAAGATGTCCAGTTTCTTCCCCTATAATCAATCCCCTTTTCAGCACAATAAGAGATCTTGTTTCTACCTATTTTGATGGCCTAGAGAGAAAATGTTCTAGAGAGAGATAATTCAGTTTTTAGATATATTTGGATGGAAAAATATCCCTTATTATTAAAATAAATTTCCTTGAAACAGAAGTTTAAAAAGAAATTCCTAAGGTGCATTAGAAATAAATTATAATGTGCACAAAAGGCCTTAGCCTAAGGGTCAAGATTTTCTAAAATTTTTGGATTAAGGTTCTTATGGACCAATAAGATTAATCCAAATGTATGGAGGAGATAAATTGAAGAATAAAAGAAACCCCCCCCAAAAATGAGTAAATTCTTACATAAGATGAAGAGTGGACTAAGGACCAAAGAAAAGAGTTAAAAACCTAAATTTGACACCTCAGAGTGGGGATCTCCCCTCATGAAGTAGGCACCTTTTCTCTCATCATTAACCCCAATTTTTAATCAATAAAATGAGATATTTTCATCTCTCCTCTATCTTGTTTAAAACTAGATCCAAAAAGTAAGCTGAACTAACCCAAAAATGGTCATAAAAAATTGACCAAACTGATCTAGAAAATTCTAGAATCAGTTTGCTTGGTTAGAGGCTCACTTTTTCCTATAAATAGAAGCCTCCCCTTTGTAAAAGCTCAATGGTGTTTATGCACTATTACTCTACTCCTGTCCTAAGCCATCTACATTGAATTTCTTAATAATTCAATTATTTTTGGCCTAATCCTCTCCAAAGTGAATTGGTGGCCACTCTTGCTTCAAATAAGAGTAGAACCCTCAGCCCCTCAAATCAAGGAGAGCTTACAAGCTCCATGTAAGCTAACTTTCTTACTTAATTATAAATTTTAAATCTATGGTTTTCTTGATTTTTATGTTTTATAGTTGATTGAATTAAATTCAAATGCTATGCCTTGGAGAGGAAAAGGCCACCCCCTTCTCTTCTTTACATTCCAGCCTTTCTTAATCCTAGAAAGATTAACTAAGAGATTAATTAAACTCTTCTTATTGTTTACTCTCTTGAATTTAGAAAATTATGTAGATTAGAGTTCTATGAATCTAATTTGGGTTAATTTAAGTTAAATAAAGAATAATAAAAATGAGAAATGGTCTGCCATACAAAGGAGGTTATGGTAAAATTTTCCAGAATTTTGTGGAAAAGAATGTTTGTTTTTATGTTAATCCAAAAAAGTAATTCCCACCATTTTTGCATCTAAAAGAAATATTCTAATTACTCCATGTACATATTCACCTATAAATATGCATGGATATCACTGATATTAATTATTAAAATTTTTTTCTATGCATAGAAAGATGCATAACAAAAAAAATTTTATTATAAAAGTGTTATTCTCATTAAATTTAATTTCTATGCATAGAAAGATGCATAATGGAAATTTTTTTATTATAAAAGTATTATTCTCATTAAATTTAATTTCTATGCATAGAAAGATGCATAATGGAAAATTTTTTATTATAAAAGTGTTATTCTCATTAAATTTAATTTCTATGCATAGAAAGATGCATAATAAAAAAAATTTTATTATAAAAGTGTTATTCTCATTAAATTTAATTTCTATGCATAGAAAGATGCATAATGGAATTTTTTTAATTATAAAAGTGTTCTTCTTATTAAATTTAATTTCTATGCATAGAAAGATGCATAATGAAATTTTTTTATTATAAAAGTGTTTCTCATTAAATTTGATTTTTATGCATAAAGAAAATTTTTAACTATAAAAGTGTTATTTTTATTAAAATTAATTTTTATGCATAGAAAGATGCATAAAGAAATTTTTTATTATTATAAAAGTGTTATTCTTATTAAATTTGATTTTTATGCATAAATAGATGCTTAAAGAAATTCTTTTTATGTTAAAAGTGTAATTTTTATTAAATTTAATTTTATGCATAAGTAGATGCATAAAAGAATGTTTTTTTATAAAAGAGCTATTCCCATTGAAGTTGATTTTTATGCATAAATAGATGCATAAAGAATTTTTATATCAAAGTTAGAATTCTCTTAAATTCTATGTTTAAATTCTATGAGTATTTGATAATTGAATAATTAAATACTCTAAGAGAGAAATTTCTATCGTTTTATATTCACAGGGATTGTAAAAAGAAAATTCAGGAAATCTATCGAGATCAAAATATTCAGATGAATGATGAATTTATTCCTCATTGGAATTCATAACTAATTTAGAAATCAGTTAAGTGAATATTCAAAGAAAGAAATTCAATAAAATAGTAACTGAATTATTAAGTGGTTGAGGTAAATGCTCAAACCAATAAGGTACATCATTCTTGGCTCAAGAAGAAGAGGGCATGGCTCATAATGTTGCCAATACCTCTTACAAAGACAATGCCAAGAGATGTTTAAAATCATGAGGACAAACAACAAGGTAGAGCACTTAGTGATGCTATGCTCAACCTTACAAGTCATTAGACGATGAAAATGTTGAATATGCAGCGAAATAACATGCCTTGGGCTTGGAAAATGAGAGCATATGGCTTATGACATGCATATGCCTCTTACAAACAAGAGCCTCAAGGCTGATACATATAAACATTGAAGATGAACACTTAGTGTACATGTGCCCTACACCAGACGTAATGCCGCCGTGAGGAGAGAGGGAAACAGAAAATCGTCCGTACAAATCTGTGCGCCTATGAGTCTTCTTCACTTCCTATGTTGAGAACTCCTTAAGATGAGGCCTCTACAAGCTGGTAGAGCTCCTCCACTGCCAGGGGGTTGAGCTCCACAGGTGAAGAGATAAGAAAATGAAGCAAAAAATGACCTAATCTACACCACAAGAGTCCTAATCAACCTAGGATCTAGATACCATGTTGAGAAGACGTGGTGCTCATGCTAGATCAAGTGTGTGGGGCAAAAGAACTCACAAAATACAAGAAAACTATCTTGCTTATTAAGTTGTTTATGCATACAATACAAAATGACTCATAGCTCCACCTTTAAATAGGACCTTAAGTTCATTCACACTCACACCCTTCTCTTCCCCTTCTACATAACCTTAGTCTCTTAATACCTTAGGACACCCATCCATCTGTCATGGAAGATATGTATGATGGGCAAAATGATTATTGTAATGTGTTACTGGATCTGGTGCAGACTTGTGGGTCTCAACAATGGAGAGTCCATAGTGATACTGTTTTTTGAGAAACAAGGGACTGGATGGAAATTTTGAGTTATGATATCTGTAACCAATAACTATTTATCAATGGATTATCTTATATGTTAAAGTTTTAAAGAGGAGTGTGTGTGTATCTGTGTACAAAAGCAAAAGTTAAGAAAGGCATTCAATTATAGGTGGGTGAGTATTTGTCTGGTTCTACCAATACCAGTGGTTAGGTGGCTAACCCATGGGCCGGATGGGTTAGGTGGTGGCTAACCAATGGATCGAATGGCTGGAATCAGTGGAGCTTGAATAATTAAATTGAAATAATAGGAATACGCTTAGAATTCGAGTAGTTAAGTAAAACCCTGAAGAATTTCTCAAATAAGTAGATCAACGGTTGTGCCTGATTTCCGTCAGAAGCGTTGATTTTCTCAGATGATTAGATCAATGGCTGTGCCTAATTTTGATTAGGAAAAAGCATTGATTTTTTCAAATTAAGTCAGTGATAGTTTTCCTTCTATGTGGTTTAATCAGGTGAAGGATTGAACCCGTTAGAAAATTTGTTAAGAAAATAAAAATCGTCCTCGTTTTTCGAGTTAGGAAAATTTTCTCGATTTCGGTTTCGGAATGACCACTAGATTAGTCTCGTGTCCGGACATTCGAGGGCGAGGCCCAGAGTGGGAAACCCTGCCCCCCGCATAAGAGGAAGCTACTTCCGTTTGCCAGCAATCGGGAATTTGGTGTGCGGAGGGGGCAAAGGGGTCTCACAGCTAGTATTAGAGCGCTGTTGTAATAGCAACAAAAATTGCCTAAATTTTTAAAGTAAATCTGGGAAATAATGTTTTCACTTGTTAAGATTATGTTTGAAATGAACTTCATAAATTGAAAACTCATAAATTGAACTGGATTTTTAGATGGATACCCCAAATTTGTTTAGCATTCCTGGACTCTCTCAGAGTCAGGATATGATCGCCTTTGCCTCCTTCGAAAATCTCGTCAACTCCGTTACAACCCGAGAAAGCGGAGTGAGACTCGCTCGTCACTTTGAGGATCTATACTTTCCTGATTCAATAGAGCAACGTCAGCATATGTGGTTCTCTCGAGGGCAAAGTATTCGCGTCAATACCAATCAACAACAGAGACTGAGACAGAATATCTCGCTAGCCATGATCTTGATAAGGCTAGGAGTTGTTCATTATGTATAACTCAAAAGAATTATAGCACCATTATCAGTGATGAATTATGTATATCATAGCATGTCTCCATCGCACTATCGCCTTTTTGTACGTACGTGATTTAGGCCCTAACTTTTGGAGCCGAGACGCTCTATGTATATATCAAAAAATTTTGATAATAAATGATGTTTTGTAAAAGATTTCTAATTATTTTCATGGTTGTGAATATTGGTTAATAAAATTATTAGAGTGAATCTTGTTTTTAAGAATTATGATGGAATATTTATTTGTTTAAGAAATAAATCTCAAAAATTAAATAGTCATAAATCTGTTGACAAAGTTAAGGTTACAAAAATATCGTTTTGTCAGAATCATGAGGCGCGCGGCCCATGCTAGGCAGCCAGATCCTCTTACCGTGATGATGAAGGGTTAGATCCGGATGTTTGTAAAGCCATGCACCGATCCCAACCTGGTCCCTTCAAGGGTGAAGGGGAACAGTTAGGAGAAGTAGTGGAAAAATGGATCAACGCAATGGAAGAGTATTTTGATGTAGCCGGTTATAACGACAGAAGCAAGATGGCTCTTGCTAGATTGAAGATTGTGGAAACGGCCAGGGTCACATGGAGGAACCATTGCGAGACAAACCATCTCGACCGAAATACCCAGACCTGGTCAGATCTTAAAGCTTACCTCAGAAGAGGTTCTATCCTCCGATCTTCTTGGAAACCAAAATGAATGAGTTCTTGGAACTAAAGCAGGATAGCCAGACGATTGAAGAATACGATCAGGCATTTGCCCTTCTCCTCAAATATTCTCCACTTTTGGATGAAGAGCAGCTGATGGCCAGATTTATTTGAGGGATGAACGAGCCATTGGACACTTTAGTGAAAAATGCCAAACCAATCTCAATGTCAGAAGCTATCAGAATGGCAAAGGAATTTGCTAAAGCATTTGTGGTTAAGGTCCCGCCAAAGCTGCACCCTCAAACTTTAAAAGATTCCAAACTTCAAGAAGTGCTTCAAACTTTCCACCCCCAAAGAGGAAGCAAAGCCCTAATCATAATCAAGATGCTGGGAAATTTAGAAGCGAAGGAAGACCCTTCCCTCTCAGAACACTTTCTCAGGAGTCCCACCTCTTTCAAAGATTGAGAGGGATGAGCTTAGAAGTGAGAACAGGTGTTTTGGGTGTCAGGGTTTCGGTTACCAGCTTAAAGACTGCACGACTCCTGCCATGTCAAGAGGATAGGGAAGTCAAGGACCCAGAGTGCAAAGACCAGCCCCTTCATATCAGTCAAATCAAAATCAGGGCAATCCCAGGAGAACTCCAGCTCAACCATCTGCCTCTGTTCACAGTAATCTCAAAACTCCCTCCTAAAACTGGGGTAACCAAAGAGAAAGAGTTCCACCCCAATTTGCACCAGCCAGAGCAGTTACGATAGCAGAAGTAGTAGAGAAGAGGAAAGAGGTCAGATTTATGCCGCGATTGAAAACCAAGGGCCAAATCATCAATTCTCTATCATCCATACTCCAGCTGAGTATAAGGGTAAGCCATTCAAGCTTTTGAGATTGATTCAGGCAGTACTCATTCATTTATTTTCCCAGGATGCTTGTGTAAGCTAGTCTTAGAACAGAAATCAGGGAAACCTATGCAAGTTGAATTGGCCAATGGGAAGATTCTTTTCACTCACCATGAGATAGATTGTATTCAGTTTAGTCTAGATGGGAATGTAATTGACTACCAGTTCAGAGTCTTATCTTTGGGAGTTTTCGACGACGGAATCCTTGGAATGGATTGGCTCCACAAAAATCAAGCTGACATTCACTATCAGAATGGAACCATTTCCTTCCGTGACCTTCACAGGAACAAAGTTCAAGGAATTGAAATTTTTGGATCCCCAGATCTGCAATTAGTAAAAGCTTCTAGGTTACTGAAAGGACTTAGAATGAAGTAGCTCATTTATGTTGTTAAAATGAATCCGGTAGACACAAAGTTAAAGGCTAAAGAACCAAAATGGTTAAGTGAGTATGATGATTTATTCCTAGCAAAGCTAACTGAGATGCCTCCGATTCGGGAAGTAGATCATGAGATAGAATTGACCCTTGGAGCTCAGCCAGTAGCCCAACGCATGTACAAAATGCCAGTCCTTGAAGCCATTGAACTTAAGGAACAGCTTAAGGGTTTGTAAAACCCAGTGTTTCACCTTGGGGAGCGCCAGTTCTCTTTCAGAAAAAGAAGGGTGGAAGGTTAAGACTTTGTGTGGATTACAAAGGTCTCAATGAGCTAACAATTGAGAATAAGTATCCTATCCCCAGAATTGATGAGCTTCTGGACAGGCTAAATGGAGCCCAGATCTTCAGCTAGATCTCAAATCAAGGTATTACCAGATCAGGACTAATGGTCAAGATATCCCAAAGACAGCCATCAATACTTGCTATGGGCACTATGAATTTATTGTCATGCCGTTTGGATTGACAAATGCCCCAGCTACATTCAATCGCCTAATGCACGACATTCTCAAAGAATACTTGGATGATGTTGTTCTTGTTTTCTTTGATGATATTCTGATTTACTCAAAGAATGTAGCTGACCATGAGCTCATGTCCGTAAAGTTCTTGAGATTCTAAGGAAGCACCAACTCTTTGCAAAAAAGAGCAAATGCACTTTCTCTATTGACCATGTTGAATACTTGGGCTTTCTGGTATCCAAAGACGGAATTTCTCTAGATTCCATAAAAGTCCAAGCAGTCATAGATTGGCCTGAACCAAAGACAGTGAAGGAGATCAGAGGATTCTTGGGATTAACTGGTTGGTATAGAATTTTTATACCTAAGTATGCTCTCATAGCTTCCCCCCTCCGTTTCAATGGTCTGCCATGTGTCAACTGCCATGTGTCAAAGTGCTTACTGCTCTCACTGTTCCCATCTTTGCAACTAGACTGAAAGTTTTTCATCATAGTCCAAGCCTTGGGTTTGTGCATAACCCTTAGCTACCATCCGCACTTTATGGCGCTCAATGGAACCATCTAATTTGCATTTCACCTTATAAACCCATTTGCAACCAATGGCATTTTTGCCTTCTAGTAAGGCAACCAAATCCCAAGTTTCATTATGGACCAATGCATCCATCTCAACATCCATTGCCTTCTCCCATACATGCTTTCCAATAGCTTCTGTATAGCATGTAGGTTCCACATGCTTCACCAAAGAGGTCATATATGTGTAATGCATAGCAAAGTCACCATATGTCAACCTATCAACTAGATACCTAACCCTTTGGGATCTCTGCAACGCATGCAGATCACTCTTAACACTTGTCACTCTAGCATGTGGAGGCACATATCTATCCTGCCTTGTACACCTAGTGTGCGTAAAATTGGTATGCCAAGCTCCTCATCCAAACTTTCTGAATTTGATGACTCATAACCTGTAATGGCAATTCCTTCAACCTTCTTTTTTCCCTTATCCACAGCACTACTCCCAGTGCTCACACTCTCATGTCTCAAGCGTCCTGACCATGGATGTATAGTGCTACTCTCAGACTCTGCTGGTCTAGACATAGAAATAGTACTTGTTTGTGGCAAGTTCACATGCACATCAGCATCAATGGAATCAATGACACCCTCATCCTTTGCCTTGTACCAACAACTAGCAAGTTCATCAAACACCACATCTCGTGTGAGATAACCACTTGCCTAGTATGTGGATTGTAACATTTATATGCCTTGCAATCCTGTGCATACCCAACAAAAATGCACTTTTTTGCCTTAGGATCTAGCTTCTTTCTTCTCTCATCTCGCACATGCACATAAGCTATGCTACCAAACACTTTGAGGTGTCCAATGTCTGGCCTAAAACCTATAAGACGCATCTTTGGCGTACTTCCATGTATGGTAGCTGTGGGTATCTTATTAACTACATACACCGCTGTGGCACACGCTTCTGCCCAATAATAGTCTGGCAAGCTCTTTCCATTGAGCATTGCCTTAGCCACATCACCACAGTGACTCTATTTTTCCTCTCAATAGCAACACCATTTTGCTGAGGTGTGTACCTACAAGTTAGTTGCCTTCTTATGCCATTCTTTCTCAAGAAGTTCTCAAAAGCATGTGAGGTGTATTCACCACCTCCATCTGTCCTCAAACATTTTATCCAAGAGTCATATTGCTTCTCTACACAAAAGCTTTGAAGTTCATAAACTTTCCCAACACATCACTCTTCTCTTTGAGAAAGTAAATCCAAGTCATTCTGCTGAAATCATCAATGAATGTCACATAATACAAGCTGCCTTTAATGGATGGGTTTTGTGCAAGACCCCATACATCACTATAAACAATCTCAAGTAGCCTTCTACTCATGTTGCCTTCTTTAGGAAATGGCAACTGTAAGATTCCTCCCCAGCCTCTTAGGATGTCCAGTATCTTCCCTTATAGTCCAATCCCTCTTCAAAAATATAAAAGATTTTGTTTCTACCAGTTTTGGCCTAGAGAGAGAAAATCTTCTAGAGAGTGGTAATTTAGTTTTTAAATATTTTTGGATAGAAAAATATCTCATCTTATTAAAATAAGTTTCCCTGAAATAGAAGTTCAAAAAGATTTTCAGAAGGTGCATTAGAAATTAAGTATAATCTGTTCAAGAGGCATTATTCTAGGGGTCCAGATTTTCAAAAAATTTTAAATTAAGGTTCCTATGGACCAATAAGATTTATCCAAATGTAGGGAGGAGATAAATAGAAGAATAAAAGAAAAATCCCCCAAAATGAGTAAATACTCACATAAGATGAAGAGTTGACTAAGGACAAGGTTAGTTAAAAAAGAGAGATATTTAGATGAAATGATGCATTTTTGACACCTCAGTATGGGGGAATTTCCCTCATGAAGGAGTCGCCTATTTCACATGCTTGAATGAGTGTTAAACTCCCAAATAATGAGATATTTTTATCTCTCCTCTCTCCTATTTCAACTAGATCCAAAAAGTGAGCAAAACTGACATAAAAATGGTCAAAAATTGACCAAACTGATCTGGAAAATTTTAGAATCAGTTTGCTTGGTTAGAGGCTCACTTTTTCCTATAAATAGAAGCCTTCCCCTTTGTTGAAGCTTAATAGTATTTTTGCACTGTTACTTTGCTTCTCCCAAGAGCCAAAAACTACTCATAATTCATTAGTTTTTTACCTTTCCCTCTTCTAAAGATTGGTGGCCACTCTTGTTTCAAACAAGAGTAGAACCCTCAAACCATCAAGTCAAAGGAAAGCTCTCAAATTCTTTCGTAAGTTGGAGATTCTTCTCTTTATGGTTTTTTTATGATTTTTGTATTCTCTAAATTGAATATGATGTTATGCCTCATTGAAAAAAGGCATTCCCCTCTCTTCTTTAGTAAATCCAACCATCCTTTATCCTAGATGAATGATTAATGGATAAAATCAAGTTTTTCATAATGTTTCTCTTAAATAAGTAGAACATGTTTACTTTAGAATCATTTAAATACTCTTGGTGAAATTATAATTAATTTTAGAGATTTAAAAATTAAAAAATGGTTAGCCATACAAAGGAGGTTATGGAAAAAAATTTTCAAAATTGTGAAAAAAAAGTTTTACTTTTTTATTCAAAAAGAGGAATTCCCATCGTATATGTATTCTTAAAACGTTATTTTTTATCCTAGGTATAGAAAAATGCTTACTAAAAATATTTTATTAAAAAAGTGATACTTTCTTTAGAATTAAATTCTATGCATAGAAGGAAGCATATTGAAATTTTTTATTTTGATCATAAAAGAGTGATTTTCATCATAAATGATTTGTATGTATAAAAGATATTTTTATATATTAAAAGAGTGATTTTCATCATAAATGATTTGTATGCATAAATATATGCATAAAAGATATTTTTTTATATTAAAGTGTTATTTTTATCATAAATAATTTTTATGCATAAATGGATGCATGAAAGAAATTCTTATATATTAAAAGAGTGAGTTTCATCATAAATGATTTGTATGCATAAAAGATATTTTTATATATTAAAAGAGTGATTTTCATCATAAATGATTTGTATGCATAAACATATACATAAAAGATATTTTTATATTAAAAGTGTTATTTTCATCATAAATTATTTTTATGCATAAATGGATGCATGAAAGAAATTCTTTTATATTAAAAGAGTGTTTTTCATCATAAATGATTTGTATGCATAAACATATGCATAAGAGATATTTTTTTCATATTAAAAGTGTTATTTTGATCCTAAATGATTTTTATGCATAAATGGATGCATGAAAGAAATTCTTTTATATTAAAAGAGTGATTTTCATCATAAATGATTTGTATGCATAAACATATGCATAAAAGATATTTTTTTATATTAAAAGTGTTATTTTCATCAAATATAATTTTTATGCATAAATGGATGCATGAAAGAAATTCTTTTATATTAAAAGAGTGATTTTCATCATAAATGATTTGTATGCATAAAAGATTTTTTTATATATTAAAAGTGTGATTTTTATCATAAATGGATTTTATGCATAAATTAGATGCATAAGAGAAATTCTTTCATTCTAAAAGTGTAATTCCTACTAAATTGGATTTATGCATGGAAAGATGCATGAAGAATTTAATTTAATCCAACAAGTGTTATTATTCTCATCAATCTTCAAAAAGAGTAACTCCCATCATATATGTATTCTTAAAGTGTTGTTTTTCATCCTAGGTATAGAAAAATGATTACTAAAAATATTTTATTAAAAAAGCGTTACTTTCTTTAGAATTAAATTCTATGCATAGAAGGAAGCATATTGAAATTTTTATTTTGATCATAAAAGAGTGATTTTCATCATAAATGATTTGTATGCATAAATATATACATAAAAGATAATTTTATATATTAAAAGAGTGATTTTTATCATAAATGATTTGTATGCATAACATATGCAAAAAAGATATTTTTTATATTAAAAGTGTTATTTTCATCATAAATGATTTTTATGCATAAATGGATGCATGAAAGAAATTCTTTTATATTAAAAGAGTGATTTTCATCATAAATGATTTGTATGCATAAATATATGCATAAAAGATATTTTTATATATTAAAAGAGTGATTTTCATCATAAATGATTTGTATGCATAAAAGATATTTTTTATATTAAAAGTGTTATTTTCATCATAGAAGATTTTTATGCATAAATGGATGCATGAAAGAAATTCTTTTATATTAAAAGAGTGATTTTCATCATAAATGATTTGTATGCAAAAACATATGCAAAAAAGATATTTTTTATATTAAAAGTATTATTTTTATCATAAATTATTTTTATGCATAAATGGATGCATGAAAGAAATTCTTTTATACTAAAAGAGTGATTTTCATCTCATAAATAATTTGTATGCATAAACATATGCATAAAAGATATGTTTTTATATTTAAAGTGTTATTTTCATCATAAATGATTTTTATGCATAAATGGATGCATGAAAGAAATTCTTTTATATTAAAAGAGTGATTTTCAACACATAAATGATTTGTATGCATAAAAGATTTTTTTATATTAAAACTGTGATTTTCATCATAAATGGATTTTATGCATAAATTAGCTGCATAAGAGAAATTCTTTCATTCTAATAGTGTAATTCCTACTAAATTCGATTTATGCATGGAAAGATGCATAAAGAATTTACTTTAATCCAACAAGTGTTATTCTCATCAATTTTGATTTTATGCATAGAAAGATGCATAAAGAATTTTATTTTTAATTAAAAAGTGTCATTCTCATTTAAAATTAATTTATGCATAGGAGAATGCATAAAAGATTGATTTTTAATTCAAAAGTGTCATTCTCATTGAAAATGAATTTATGAATAGGAAGATGCATCAAAGATTGATTTTTATTTCGAAAGTGTTATTCTCCTTAAAATGGAATTTATGCATAAATAGATGTGTAAAGAAATCTTATATCAAAAATAAGAATTCTCTTGTATTCTATAAATAGATATGAGGATGTGAAAATGGATGTATGGATGTATGAATGTGGAACGTGAAAATGGATGTATGCATGTAAATGTGAATGTGGATGTATGAATGTGGATATGGATGTGGATGTGGATGTATGAATGTGGATGTGGATGTGGATGTGAAAATGGATGTATGGATGTATGAATGTGGATGTGAAAATGGATGTATGGATGTAGATGTATGGATGTAAATGTGAATATGGATGTATGGATGTGGATGTGGATGTGGATATGGATGTGGATGTGGATGTGGATGTGGATGTATGGATGTATGGATGTAGATGTGGATGTATGAATGTGGATGTGAAAATGGATGTATGAATGTGGATGTGAAAATGGATGTATGGATGTGAATGGATGTGGATGTATGGATGTGGACGTGGTGTGGATGTGGATGTGGATGTGGATGTGGATGTATGAATGTGGATGTGAAAATGGATGTATGGATGTAGATGTGAATGTGGATGTATGGATGTGGATGTATGAATGTGGATGTGAAAATGGATGTATAGATGTAGATATGGATGTATAGATGTAGATATGGATGTAGATATGGATGTATAGATGTAGATATGGATGTAGATATGGATGTGGATGTATGAATGTGGATGTGGATGTGGATGTGGATGTGGATGTATGAATGTGGATGTGAAAATGGATGTATGGATGTAGATGTGAATGTGGATGTGTATGTGGAATAATGAATGTGAATATGTATGTGAACGGGTATGAAGTTGATATGAGCGAATGGATGAGATGAGATGTCGTGTGAATCGGAATGTGAATGAATAATATAAGATGTGAACGAATGAGATGTAATGAGAAATGGATGTGATGAGACGTAATGTAAATTAAGAAAGATAGGAATGGATGTTATGTGAAGTGAATGGATCTGATGTGATGGGATGGAAAATGATGTATTTGGTCAAGAATGGATACACATATGATTTAGATTTAGGTTAAGCAATATGGATTGATGTGGAATAATCTGGAAAGATGTGTGTTCATTATAGAAACTGTATTTGTGAACTGTTTGTAAATGACTGTTTTATGTCAAGAATGTTGGGGAAGCATTTTGACTGTCTTGAGAATGTGGTCGTGGAGACCTACCTCTAATAAAGTTGCCAACAGCTGCTGACGGAGAGTCAACGGAGGACGTCTCGCGTAGCAAGGTCAGCCGAGGTCTTGACTAGCCTTGGTTCAATTTAAATGGTGAGCTTTCGGTACGGTGGATGAGGGACCAAGGAAGCGGCCTATGAGTGAAGCGCTAGGTGACTTGCGAAGGACCCTAGAGGGTGCTTACGGTGCTCAGGCTCTGGGTCGCCGAAGATACCTACACGTGTATCGTGGAAGATATTGGAACAAGGAGTAAGAGTTGTTTTCTGAAACCGGACATGGATCTGGTTGATTGACCTTGCTGGTCCTCCACGGATGAGTCCATGCCTCTTTTATATGGATCTGTTGGTTGATCTTGCTGATCTTCAACGGAGATTCCATCTTGATTTTTTTAAGTGATTATATTGCCGAGTACTATGAGCTAGGAACTATTGAAAAGGCCTCTGAGTGGACAGGTGGTGAGCATTCTAGTTGCCAATGATGCCATATATACTCTGATGAAGGAATGATTGGAAATTAAGATTCAACCTGATATTTTGGAGGATTGTGATCAGTGTTACTATGGTTTCATTAAATGATTGTTTTAAAGATGGCTGAATGATTGTTTTAAAGATGGCTGAATCTGTGCAAAAGGCAAAAAAACCTAACCAAATTCCTAATTGGATCCCATCACTAGAGTGGTTGGGCGGTTGACTTTAGGCTGGACTGATGGATCCGTAAAATGAGACTCAATTCTGTTATAAGCTTGGTAATTGTTCTATGGATAAGAATCAACGGTTGTACCTCTCGATGGGGAAAAAAGCGTTGATCTCTATGATCCAAGTGCAAGTTTCTTCCTTGATCTGACCAAGTGTCTTTATAGGTTCGGTCGGATCAGTTTGGTTAGAAATGACATTGACTACGTTAGAGTAAAAATTTATCCTGGCAGAGAATCTTTTTGGTCCATAGGAACCTTAATTTAAAATTTTTTGAAAATCTGGACCCCTAGGATAATGCCTCTTGAAAAGATTATACTTAATTTCTAATGCACCTTCTGAAAATCTTTTTGAACTTCTGTTTCAAGGAAACTTATTTTAATAAGATGAGATATTTTTCTATCCAAAAATATTTAAAAACTGAATTACCACTCTCTAGAAGATTTTCTCTCTCTAGGCCAAAACTGGTAAAAACAAGATCTTTTATATTTCTGAAGAGGGATTTGACTACAGGGGAAGATACTGGACATCCTGAGAGGCTAGGGAGGAATCTTACATTCTTCCCCACTGAAAAAATGCAAGTCCTCATCTCGCAAAACTAGAGGAGAATTCTTTTTCTTAAGATCCAACTGATTATGGGTTCCTTATATTTGGGTGAACCCAAACAGAATCCTGGGATAAAGATCCCTTATATAAAACTCATTATTAAATAACAATTCACTGAGATCATAACATTCAATTCCTTATCACAATAATGGTCCATTAGATCGAATTCTCTATCTGAATAGTCCTTCATGGAAATTTTTCATTTATGCAGATTTTTAATTTGACCTCCTTTAACTTGATCCCCTGGGTCAAGTGTTAATAGCAGCAATCTGATAGCACAATCCACTAATCTCATAGTAATTTGCTAGAGTCATTAACGTCATTCTAACTACGAACATTATCACAGGGACTCGTCCCATTCATCCTCATTGAGGTTTTGCTTAGTTATTACAATTCAGCCAAAATTCAGAAATCTTCATTTTTCAATCAGAATCCAAATCAACTTATCATTTCTCAATCAGAATTTAAAATCATATCAACCACATTCGAATTCATCATCTGGATATTATTAATGCTTATAGTTTCAAGTCTTAGATTTACTGGTATATACTGCCACAGTAAAGAGCTGCAGTTATACCCTAGATATATACGGGTAGTCACGGTCCTTGGAATTATAAGGTAAATACTATCATGTCTAGGCCTCAAGCAAGTCACGGGTTCTATACAATTGCAGTACTTTCATCTGAAGACCCAATTACCAAATTACGAATTTTAGTTTGAACATCCAATTGTATGAATTTTATCACACAATTATAACCTTTTACTGCTTCTTGATAAATTTTTGACATATTTGGCTTCTCGGTTGATCCTCATTACCCAAATGGCTCTGATACCAACTGTGAGATCCCCGTCCCCACCACGCAACAGATTTGGGGTGCTAGCAGTGGAAGTAGCACTTCTTGCATGGGGCAGTGTTCCACACTCGGGGCCTCGCCCGCAGATATCTGGACAGGTGACTAATTCCTCGGTTCCCCCAAAACTGAACTTAGAAAAACTTCCCTTGCCCAAAAAGCACAGGGGTCTAGCACCATATGAAAGGCTGAAAACTATGTTGTGGTGACCTATCCTACCATCCATGACCATTACCACGACCTAGTGATGCAAAATTTCCCCTACCTCTAAATCCCCTTTGTGAATAGAACTGTAAGATTCCTCCCTCCAGCTTTTGAGGTGCGCAGGTGTAAGAACCTCCCCTTCTAATCTTATAATTATTTTCCTCTCTGAAATAAAAGAAAGATCCTGTTTTACCCTGTTTTGGCCTGGAGAGAGAAAATGTCTAGAGGGAGGTAATTAAAAATTAAGATATTTTTTGATATAAAAATCCTCCTAGTGTCTAAAATGGTTTCCCCTAAAATAAAAATTCAAAAAGAACTTTCCAATGTGCAATTGGAATTAATTAAAAATAGGTATAAAGTGTTGAAATGTCAAGCTTGTATACAGCTGGAGGATAGCACATGGGTGCTGACAGAGTGACAGTATGGTAGATAGATATCGTGTGGTGTGTTTATGACCACGTCCAGCTGGTCATGTGTGGTGTGGACATTACATTAGGTTTACTTTGTAGTGTGGACATAACACTATGTTGTGTTCTCCTTTGTGTGTGTGAGAGAGATGATGACTATGGCTTCTCTCCTTCTTTATGATTGATGGATATGGATTAGGGTTTTCTTCTCTTGTGTGTGTTCCCTCCTGCTTCTGTTTTTTATCATGGTATCAGAGCCAAGAGCTCATTAGCTGTGTTGTGAGAGTGAGTGAGAGAAGAGGGAAGAAGAGGAAAAAGCTGTGAAGGAAGCCATTGGAGCTTGGAGCAAAGGAGAAGCTGTGGAGCACACACCGGCATCAGATCTGAGAGCTAAGGACCATTGGTAAGTGTAGCAAGACCCCCTCTGCGGATTGCGGGTATCAAGAGCAAGTGTAAGAGAAGATTAAAGGTGCAAAAGCAAGCAGAAAATTTTTGTTTTGAAGCTTTAATGGAAAGCTTATGAAGGAGTGTGTCTTGGCAAATGTATTGGATCAAATGCAAAGCAAACACTAAGGCTCTCATGTATTGTGAATAAACACATGTATTAGCAACTTTGGGGCAAATCATTGCATGGAAAATTGATGCTTTACAGGCAATTTGTGAAGAAAAAAACTCTGGTTTTTTGGACCCTACAAAAACAGAGAACATATGCTCGATGGAGGATCGAATGCGGAAGATTGAAGCAAAATTGAGCCAAAGCCTTCATACCCATGATGCATTAGGTCATTGCTAAGAAGTTTATCAACTCATTGGTGATTTCCCCTCTCTCCTAGAGCTCCAGGAGTAGGCGGCGTGTTTTCTAGCAGGTTTTGGATAGTTTTCATCATCTACACTCATATTTGATCATTACAAGGTCTTTACAAGAGGTTGAAGTCACTTGGAGCTTAGCAAATACTTGTTTGGAGCTGACATTAACATTTGGGAATCTTACTTGAAGGATTTGGAGCTCATTCAACTCAATAACCAGTCATTAGCAAAAGTACAGAACTGTGTTGCAGAAACAGAGCATTTTTAATCAAGGCATTAATCCTTGTCTATATCAAATTGGCCTAATTCCTTTGGTACAAGTAAAGTCCTATGAGTTGCTAAACTTTTGATTCAAAAATTTTTGAATTTGGATAAGATTTGAAGGAGATAGAGCACTTTTAGTGAGAGGTGGTAACTGACAGATGCAAAAAAAAAAAGCAAACCAGGGAGCTACAAAAATTGGTGGTTCTCATTCACCTTGAAGAATTTGATCAAACCCTTCTAGGATATGTTGGAGCAATGTGTTGGGAAGCCAATGCAAGTTGAATCATTGAATTTGGACAAGGTTTGAAGGATTTAGAGCATAATCTTGACCGGTTACTGGTGAGAAATTACTGGCGAGAAAAAAACCAGAAATTTTTTTGTGAAGAAGTATCATTTGGTTTCAACTTTGATCGAGTATAAATTGTTGGTGAATCATTGTGGGATGTTAATGCACACAATTTTCAAGCATTTGATGTGGAGAGATTTGAAGCTTTACAGGTCCGGCATACAACTTGTCAAAGGGGTACATCTACTATATTTTTGCAACAATGGGAGATGGTCCGATACAGATTGTTGGAGAGAAGCTTGACCGCACTAACTTTCAAGTGTGGAAGTTTCGAATGAAGAGTTTTTTGAAAGGCAAAGGTTTATGGAGTCTTGTCTCGGAGGAAGACCCGGAGCCATATCTACCTCCTCAACCAAATAATGCTCAACTGGCTCACAAGCAATGCGTAGAGCGGTCTTCGAAAGTGTTGCATTATTTTTCAATATGTGTAATAGATGCCTTGCTTATTCACATCCAAGATGCAGATACACCGAAAGAAGCATGGGGTATATTGTGCCGAATGTATGAGACAGACACTGGTGCAAGGAAGATACAACTAAAGCAACAGATTCACTGTGTAACACGAAGGAATAGGAGTATACATGAGTATGTTCAGGAAATCAAGGGTTATGCAGATTCCTTGTCATCAATCCATGCCCCGATGGATGATGATGATTTGGTTGCTCTCACATTGCATGGTTTAGGCAAAGAATACAAATCTTTTGATACTTCTATCTCAGTACGGTTGGGAGGAATGCCAGACTTTAATGAGCTTGTGTCATTGCTCATTGTGGAAGAATTGAAGCTTGGCCTTGGTGGTATGAGTGTTACAGGTGGTGCATCCTCGTCAAGCAATGATGAACATGCAAGGAATCAGGCTTTTTACTCATCTAGAGGCTTTCGAGGCAGGGGGAGATTTACCCCTCGAGGCCGTGGAGGCTGTGGTTGGAATGACAGGTCTACCCAACCACAATCAAATCAGAATTTTCAGAATTCACAGTCCTCATTTGGATCACGTGGAGGTCGTGGATTTCAATCCCATAGGGGGAGATTTGGAACAGGTGCTCGTGGTAGAGGACGATGGCAAGGTCCTCAACAAAATTTGAATGGGATTGAATGTCACTATTGTGGCAAACTTGGACATATGGCAAAAGATTGTTACAAAAAGCAGAATGATATGAGGAATGGAAGACCACAACATGGAAATTATGCATCTACTAGTAACAATGATGGGAGTTCAAATCATCTTTTTGCAATGAAGCATGTTATGGGGACAATGGATTCTCAGAATGCAGGAGATGAGTCATGGTATATGGATTCAGGTGCCTCAAACCACATGACATGTCATGGTGAGTGGTTTGAGAAGATGCAACCATTGGATACAAATGGTTATGTGGTCACAGGAGATGATACTCAGCATCTTATAACACATGTTGGCAGTGTGCATTTGAGGATGCATGATGGAAATGTGAAGAATATGTCAGAAGTGTTATATGTACCATCCATCACAAAGAATTTGGCATCAGCAGTGGGCCAAATGGTTGAGAAGGGATTACAAGTAAGATTCAATGAGAATGGCTGTTTTGTGGAAGACTTTAAGCATGGCTATAGATTGATTGCCAAGGGCAAGAAGGAAGGTAGGTTGTTCAAATTGGATGCAAGAATACCAGAATTGAGCTCAGCCATGTTTTCAAAGAGCAATGGGATTATGCAGGATATTGACATGTGGCACAAGAGGATTGGACATGTCAATATACAGAGATTAAAGAACATGCAAACAAGAGGCATTGTCAGTGGATTGCCTCGATTCAAATATGATGGACATATGCATGTTTGTGAAGCCTGTCAGTTTGGAAAGCAGGCAAGGTTGAGGTTTCCTAGAGAAGGAAATATGAGTAACAGGCCACTTGAGATAGTACACAGTGATGTATGGGGCCCTGCACAAAATCCATCTATCAAAGGAAGTCTATACTATGTGACATTTATAGATGACTTCAGCAGGATGACATGGATATATTTTTTGAAAGAGAAGAGTGAAGTGCTGGAAAAGTTCATGGATTTCAAAGCTCTTGTAGAAAAGCAATATGGATGTTGGATTAAATGTTTGAGAACAGATGGAGGTGGTGAATACACCTCAAAAGCTTTTGAGCATTTCTTGCAGAAGCATGGGATAAGAAGACAGTTGACATGCAGGTATACACCTTAGCAGAATGGTATGGCTGAGAGAAAGAATCGAGTCATATGTGAAGTGGCAAGGGCAATGCTCAATGAAAAGAGCATGCCAGATTACTATTGGGCAGAAGCATGTGCTACTGCAGTGTATATCCTGAACAAAACACCTACAGAGCAGCCATTCATGGAAGCACGCCAGAGATGCGGCTTACAGGTTACAGGCCAGACATTGGACATCTCAAAGTCTTTGGATGCGTAGCTTATGTTCATGTGCCTGATGAAAGAAGACGGAAGTTGGATCCTAAGGCAGAGAAATGTGTATTTGTTGGATATGCACAAGATCGAAAGGCCTACAAATGTTATAACCCTCAAACTAGACAAGTAGTCATCTCACGAGATGTGGTGTTTGATGAGCTTGCTAGTTGGTACAAAGCAAAAGATGAGGGAGTTATTGACTCACTTGAGGCAGATGTGTCTGTGAACTTGCCATCACAAGCAAGTTCTAGTTCTACTACTATGTCTGGGCCAGCAGCAGAAGCTGAGAGTAGCAGTGTACGTCCATGGTCAGGACGTTTGAGGCATGAGAGTGTGAGCACTGGGAGTAGTGCTATGGATAAAGGCAAGAAGAAAGTCGAGGGAATTGGGATCACAGGTTATGAGTCCTCTAGTTCTGAGAGTTTGGATGAGGAGCTCGGTATACCTGTTTTACGCACACCTGGTGCTAGGCAGGACAGATATGTGCCACCACATGCTCGAGTTACAGGTGTACAGAGTGACCCGCATGCATTGCGGAGATCCCAGAGAGTCAGATATTGAGTGGAAAGATTGACATATAGAGATTTTGCTATGCACTATGCATACATGACATCTATGGTAAAGTATGTGGAACCTACATGAGGCTATTGGAGAGCATGTATGGCAGAAAGCCATGGATGAAGAGATGGATGCTTTGGACAAAAATAATACATGGGAATTGGCTGAGTTACCTCAAGGAAAGAATGCAATTGGTTGCAAATGGGTGTATAAGGTAAAGTGCAAGTCAGATGGCAGCCTAGAGAGACATAAGGCAAGGCTGGTTGCTAAAGGATATGCACAAACTTATGGTCTTGATTATGATGAAACTTTCAGCCCAGTGGCAAAGATGGCTACAGTGAGGTCTATCATTGCACTAGCAGCACAAAAAGGTTGGGCTTTACATCAAATGGATGTAAAAAATGCTTTCTTGAATGGTGAACTACAAGAAGAGGTGTACATGGAACAGCCAGAAGGATATGTACATCCAAAATATCCGACTTTTGTTTGCAGGCTAACGAAAGCAATCTATGGTTTGAAGCAAGCACCTCGTGCTTGGAGTGACAAGATCAGCAGATATCTTGTCAGTATTGGATTTGTGGTTGGAAATGCAGACTCTTCACTTTATGTGAAGAAGACACATGATGGTATCGTGATGATAGTCATTTATGTTGATGATTTGATTATCACAGGTGATTGTGGGAAAGGCATTGATGAGGTTAAGGCCTCTTTATGCAAAGAGTTTGATATGAAAGACCTTGGTGATTTAAGGTTCTTTCTTGGCATTGAGGTGATTAGAACAAGCAAGGGTATATGGTTGGTGCAAAGGCAATATGCACTTGACATGCTGGAAAAGTATGGTATGACAGCATGCAAACCAATGTTGACACCATTAGAGCAAAACATGAAGCTTAGGGCTGATTTGGGTGATGAGCTTGATGATATCACCATGTACAGGAAAATGGTTGGTAGTCTTATCTACATGACCATTACGAGGCCAGATCTCAGTTATGCAGTTGGTTTGGTGAGTCAGTTTATGCAGAGTCCTCGTAAACCTCACTTGGATGCTGTGAGACGTATTCTGAGATACGTCAAAACTACCGTGCATTATGGTCTTTTCTATGAGGCAGGAAAAGACATGCATGTCTATGGATATACAGATGCAGATTGGGCCGGTAGTGCATATGACAGGAGGTCTACCAGTGGCTCTGTTTTTAGCCGTGGTAGTGGAGCTGTGAGTTGGAGCAATAAAAAGCAACCTACAGTTGCTTTATCTACCACAGAGGCAGAGTATCGTGGAGCAGCCATAGCTGCATGTGAGGCTATGTGGTTGAAGAAGTTGCTAGATGATGTCAGGTTAAAGAGTGATATGAGAGTTGTCATTCATTGTGACAACATGAGTAGTATTCAGCTTGCTAGCAACCCAGTTTATCATGCCAGGACCAAACATATTGAGGTCCACTATCATTTCATCAGAGAGAAGGTGCTAGATGGGCATGTTGATTTGACATATGTGCAGACAGATGAGCAGGTTGCAGATATCTTTACCAAAGCCCTTGGTAAGGATAAGTTCGAGTATTTCCGTACTAGATTGGGAGTCCTAGAGATGGACATGTCGAGCTTGAGGGGGAGTGTTGAAATGTCAAGCTCGTATACAGCTAGAGGATAGCACATGGGTGCTGACAGAGTGACAGTATGGTAGATAGATATCGTGTGGTGTGTTTATGACCGCGTCCAGCTGGTCATGTGTGATGTGGACATTACATTAGGTTTACTTTGTAGTGTGGACATAGCACTATGTTGTGTTCTCCTTTGTGTGTGTGAGAGAGATGATGACTATGGCTTCTCTCCTTCTTTATGATTGATGGATATGGATTAGGGTTTGCTTCTCTTGTGTGTGTTCCCTCCTGCTTCTGTTTTTTATCATAAAGGACCTTAGCCTAAGGGTCCAGATTTTTAGAAATTTTTGGATTATGGTCCAATTAAGGTTCCTATGGACCAATAAGATTAATCCAAATGTAGGGGGGAGATAATTGAAGAATAAAAGAAAAACCTTCCTAAAATGAGTAAATGCTCACATAAGATGAAGAGTGGACTAAGAAAAAAAGAAAAGAATTAAAAAACTGAATTTTGACACCTCAGTGTGGGGATCTTCCCTCATGAAGTATGTGCCTTTTTCTCATCATTACCCCCAACTTTTAATCAATAAAATGAGATATTTTCATCTCTCCTCTCTCCTATTTCAAAACTCGATCCAAAAAGTAAGCTGAACTAACCCAAAAATGGTAAAAAAAATTGACCAAACTGATCTGGAAAATTCTAGAATCAGCTTGCTTGGTTAGAGGCTCACTTTTTCCTATAAATAGAAGCCTCTCCCTTTGTAAAAGCTTAATGGTGTTTATGCAGTGTTACTCTGCTCCTGTCCTGAGCCATCTACATTGAATTTTTTGATAATTCAATTGTTTTTGGCCTAATCCTCTTCAAAGTGAATTGGTGGCCATTCTTGCTTCAAACAAGAGTAGAACCCTCAATCCCTCAAGCCAAAGGAGAGCTTACAAGCTCCATGTAAGCTAGTTTTCTTACTTGTTTAATAAAGAATCTATGGTTTTCTTAATTTTTATGTTTTGCAGATGTTGAATTAAATTCAAATGCTTTGCCTTTGATAAGAAGGCCACCCCCTTCTCCTCTTTACATTCCAACCTTTCTCAATCCTAGAAAGATTAACTAAAGGATTAATTAAACTCTTCTTATATTGGTTACTCTCTTGAATTTAGAAAATTGTGTAGATTAGAGTTCTATAAATCTAAATTGGGTTAATTTAAGTTAAATAAAGAATGATAAAAATGAGAAATGGTCAGCCATACAAAGGAGGTTATGGCAAAATTTTCCAAAATCTTGTGGAAAAGAAAGTTTATTTTTATGTTAATCCAAAAAAGTAATTCCCACCATTTTTGCATCTAAAAGAAATATTCTAATTACTCCATGTACATATTCACCTATGAATATGCATGGATATCACTGATATTCTTATTAAAATTGATTTCTATGCATAGAAAGATGCATAAAGGAATTTTTTAAATTACAAAAGTGTTATTCTTATTAGCACAGCTTACCACCCCAAGACCGATGGTCAAACAGAAAGGGTAAAACAAGTAATCGAAGATATACTTTGGTCATGCTGTGGGGCAGGGAATCCAAGAAGTGGCTAAGTTATTTGCACCTAGTCGAGTTCACCTACAATTCTTCTTATCACCAAAGTATTGGGATGAGCCCTTTCAAAGCTGTGAATGGACAAGATTGCTTAATTCCATTAACTTGGTCCGACCCATTGATTAGGGTCAAGATGTCTAGACAGATTGACGACATGGAGCAGGAGATGCATTCAATTCACAAAGATATAAAAGCTGCCCAAGATAGACAGCAGTAGTATGCAAATAAGAAGAGGACAGACAGAAAATTTGAAGAAGCAGATATGGTCTTCATTCGAGTATGCCCCAAAAGAAGTTCTCTATCTCTCTTGGGAAGTACAAGAAGTTATCCCTTAGGTATTGTGGGCCATATCTGATTACAAAGAAAGTAGGTGACTTAGCCTACGAGCTTCTTCTACCTCCTCATCTTAAAGTACATAATGTATTTCATGTCAACCTTCTTTAAAAAGTATGTACCAAAAAGTAGGTGACTTAGCCTACGAGCTTCTTCTGCCTCCTCATCTTAAAGTACATAATGTATTTCATGTCAGCCTTCTTTAAAAAGTATGTACCAAGCCTGAACCATGTGCTTGATGATGAAATCTTAACTTCTTCAACCCAAGGGACAGATGGATCTCCAACTTGAAGAAATCCTTGATGTTCGAGAGAAGGTTCTGAGGAATAGAATTTTGAGAGAATTATTGGTTAAATGGAAGTTCTATCCTTTTGAAGATGCCACCTGGGAGAAAGAAGCCGATATTGCGGGACTACCCCTAGTTTGCGAGATGAGGACATCTTGTATTTTTCAAGTGGGAGAGAATGTAAGATTCCTCCCTAGCCTCTCAAGAAGTCCAGTATCTTCCCCCCTCTTCAAAAATATAAAAGATCTTGTTTCTACCTGTTTCGGCCTAGAGAGAGAAAATCTTCTAGAGAGAGATGATTCAATTTTTAAATATTTTTGGATGGAAAAATATCTGATCTTATTAAAATAAATTCCCCCCAAAAAGAGGTTCAAAAAGAATTTCAGAAGGTGCATTAGAAATAAATTATAATCTATTCAAAAGGCCTTATCCTAAGGGTCCAGATTTTTTGAAAATTTTAAATTAAGGTTCCTATGGACCAATAAGATTAATCCAAATGTAGGGAGAGGTAAATTGAAGAAATAAAGAAAATCCCTTCCAAAAATGAGTAAATACTCACATAAGATGAAGAGTGGACTAAGGACCAAAGGAAATACTAAAAAAAATGAAATTTTGACACCTTAGAGTGAGGATTCCCCCTCATGAAGTAGGCACCTTTTTCCCATCATTGCTTTTGAATTTTAAATCAATAAAATTATATTTTTTATCTCTCCTCTCCTAATTCAAAACTGGATCAAAAAGTGAACTAAATTGACCCAAAAATGGTCAAAAATTAACCAAATTGATCTAAAAAATTCTAGAATCAGTTTGCTTGGTTAGAAGCTCACTTTTTCCTATAAATAGAAGCCTCTCCCTTTGTAGAAGCTTAATAGTGTTTTATGCACTGTTACTCTACTCCTCCCCAAAGCCAAAAATAGTGAATTTATTGATAATTCATTAGTTTTTGACCATTTCCTCTTCAAAAGAATTGGTGGCCACTCTTGTTACAAACAAGAGTAGATCCCTCAAACCATCAATCCAAAGGAAAGCTCACAAAAATTCATGCAAGCTAGAAATCCTACTTTTTCTTTATTCCATTTAATGGTTTTCTAATTTTTATTTTCTTTAAAATGAAAAACGAAGTTATACCTTGTTGGAAAGGCTTTCCCCCTCTCTTCATTCTTGAATTCAGCCTTTCTTTATCCTAGATAAGTAACCAAATTCTTAGAATTAAACTTTTCATATTCTTTCTCTTTAAAAAGTGGAATTTGATTAGTTTAGAATTCTGTAAACCATTTGGGATAATTTCTAAGTAACTTGAGAATGAAAAAAATTTAAAAAATGGTCAGCCATACAAAGGAGGTTATGGTAAAATTTTCTTAAATTTTGTGAAATAAGTTTTATCTTTTATTATTCAAAAAGAGTAATTCCCACCATTTGTGTATTCTAAAAGTGTTATTTTTATTCTATGCATAGAAAAATGCATATTAGAAATATTTTTATCATAAAAGTGTTATTTCCATTAGAATTATTTTCTATGTATAGAAAGATTCATATTGGAGAATTTTGTTTTAATTCTAAAAGTGTTACTTTCATCAAAATTGATTTTTATGCATAAATAGATGCATAAAAGATTTTTTAATTATAAAAGTGTTACTTTCATCAAATTTGATTTTTATGCAGAAATAGATGCATAAAAGAGTTTTTTTAATTATAAAAGTGTTACTTTCATCAAAATTGATTTTTATGCATAAATAGATGCATCAAAGAAAGTTTTTTATGATGATAGTGTTACTTTCATCAAAATTGATTTTTATGCATAAAAGAAATTAGCTTATTGTGCCAGATGTGGTACCCTTTCAAGTGAGATGTGCTAGCCTTCTGCAAAAATTTTGTGGTGCAGAGAGATGTGGGGAGATTGCGGTTGCACACCAATGGGCTAGTTTTCTTTATTCTTGAAGAAGCTTACAGTTTTGATTGTTGTACCCTGCTCAATTATTTGCAAGGATATCTTGAAATCCAATGATCTTCTTCAACTACTACTCCAAGGGAAAGCTACATGAAGTCAGAAGAGGTGATGTGAGGGACATACCAGATCAAAGATCGGATGGAGAGCCTACACACCAAGTCTCTAATTCATGGTGGCAAAGAGGTGATTTTGATTTTGTGGAGTTGCGATTGAGAAGAACCTGCGGCTTGTCGAAGATGGTTACAGTTTGATGCGGGTACCATTATTTGGTGAACCGGCAAAAGCTACATCATGTACCAGTTTGAAGCTTCTTCATTATATGTCAACATTTTCACTTATGCACTCACAAGGTTCTCTGCCTCGGCTATGCCCAAAATGATTGTACTACTTTGTATATGCACTTGCACATATACTTGGCATTTGTTGACTTCTATCAAGGGATCCATGGAAACTGTGGGTTTGCGCAGTCCACTGTGCGTGCCAAGTGTAGTGGGTATGCCAAGTGGAAACATACCCTTAGCCTAAGAGGTGGTGCCAAGAGGTGGTGCCAATGGGTGTGTGTGTGTGTGGCACGAAGGGGCACAACGCCTCTTTATATTCATGTATTGTGTCGAGCAATGATATACAGTAGTTATTTCTCTTCTTCTTTGTTGATTCTTTATCTTATTACATTGAGAGTCGTGTGAGTGATTATTCCCCCTATTGTGGGAATGATTACCCTCTTAGCAATACTATACAGCTAGAGAACATCATGGTCGCTAAGTGTATTACGTACTTATATCAGTACAGTAATATGGGAATGATTACCCTCTTAGCATACAACATTAATAGGAAAGATGACTTATAATGCTAAATGAATACAGAAACGATTATACATAGTGCGACATGGTTAATGTTCCACAAACTATAGAACTATCGCATGAAACACAGATTGATTGATTGTACACAGGCATATAGCCTTTTAAAGAGTTACATAGTCGTGCGATTCAAAATAGGTGTGACATCCCGTTTACACCTCTTGAGATCCAATAATGACTATTCATGTAGGGTACGCACTACGGCTTTACACTTGTTGTGGTCCAGACTCCAAACTTGCGGTGTGTGGTCTTGTAGTGTGCAGCCCACATAACACTTGGCACGCACGGTGGACTGTTGCAAACCCACAAAAGAACTGCTACAATCTGCAATAGCAACATTACTATTGAGGTCGATCTGCACCACTTCCCAAAACAGGGCAGGACTTAACGATCCTTCATGTGTTTGCTAAACTTCCCAAAACAGGTCTTCATATTGCTCAGTAGGTACTGGTTGAGCCTCTGGCCATTGCGATCTCGGTAACACTTGCTCCAACAATCCTTGAACACCAGCATGCACTTGTTCCTCCGTTGGCTCCATCAAAACTGTGCGCGTTTTCAGAGCTATAGGCAATTGTGCAAAAGGCACATGCCTATCATAGTGGCGTGATAAAAATTCATTGCCCGCATTCCACCATGGAGGTTGAGGAGGTAAATGCAGGGGAGAGCTATGGGAGCACATCTCAAGCCAGAAGCAGAGATTACGGATAACCTCCTTTTGCTTGTTAAATGCCGCTGCAATGCATTTCCTCTTTTGAACTGCTTTATCATGTTCACGAACTATCTTGACCATATTTGCATCAGGAATATCTAAGGCCTTGTCTGCAGCAATCACCTATTTACCCCTCTCACTTTGTGAAGTAGTAGCATCCGGTACCTGTGTAGGAGCAAGTTCTTCAGGAAGACCAGACTCTTCAGGCCTATTTACCCCTACACTATGCCATTATAGGGCAATATGTTCCTCCCACTGCTGAGCCACTTCTAGGCGAAGAGTGAATACCAAGGATTCCAAATCTTCCATGTTTATCAAAACATCGCTCGGATTAAGCATAAGATAGTTTACTAAAGTGTCATTGGTGCGTCAATGGAGTAATTTCTTCCATGACTGTTTGAGAAAAAATTTCATGAGCCTGTCGCACATTTTCTTCACTGTTTTCTGCAGCCTGCACCCTTTGCTCTAATGCATTGATTCTACTTTCCAACAAAGGTATAGCAGTAGCTTCCCCTCTCAGAATAGGATTTTGTCTTTCCAAAGCTCATACGTGCTCTTCCAAGGCTTGCAGCTGCTCCGCTTGGGCACTGGATTGTGGCATAGCCTGCAAAGAATGTGCTGCATGAGTCAGCAGTCTCCCACAACTTTCTAAATGATCCAGCTGAAAAATATATTGTGGCTGCTCCCAAGGAAAAGGATATGTAGTTACTACCACCACATCCGAGAATTGCAGTCACATAAGTTGTTGTGGTCTCCAAGCCACCACCTACAGCCGCACTAACCAAACTATGCCCTGCAGAACTTGTAATTGCCGAAGCAACTGGCACAAGTGGTGCCACACATACCACCATCTTTTGCCTCACCTACCTGCGCCATCTATCAAGAGCAAAAATACCTTGCGGTGTCATTTCTAGACTAAACCACACCATAGTAGATACAGCAGCAATGAGTATCTCTAGTACAGACCCAACTGTGGAAAGTGGTGAAATAGATATATTGCTAGGTACTTCAGAGATGTGAGGTCCCCCTCTTCCCACCGAGCAACGGATTCGGGTACTAGCAGCGGAAGTAGCACTTCTCGCACGGGACAGGGGTCCCACATTCGGGGCCTCGTCCACGGATATCCGGACAAGAGACTAATCCGTCGGTTTTTCCAAAACCGGACCCGGAAAAACTTCCCTTACCCGGAAAGCACGGGCGATTCCACCAGGATAATTTTTTACTCTAACGTAGTCAAGATCATTACTGATCACGCTGATCCAACTGCACCTATAAAGATACTCGGTCGGATCAAGGAAGAAACTTGCACTTGGATCATTGGGATCAACGCTTTTTTCCCCATCAAGAGGCACAGCCGTTGATTCCTATCCATAGAATAATTACTATCCGGGACTTACTTCGTCTATCGTAATAACAGAAATTGAGTCTCGGTTTACGGATCCATCAGTCCAGCCTAACCCCATCCGATCCCATGGGTTAGCCAACCGCCCAACCACTGTAGTGATGGGATCCAATTTGGAATTTGGTTAGGTTTTGTCCCGGGTACCAAGGAAAAGAGTTCCAAGGCCCCCTAGCCGGAAGTTCATGCAAACATAAAACTAGCCACACCACTTACACACCCAATATGAAATTGCCTTTTTCTTAGCATCAGTTAACTTTAAAACAATCCTTTAATGAAACCATAGTACCACTGATCACAATCTTCCAATTTATCTAGTTGATTCATAATTTCCCATCATTCCTTCATCAGAGTATCTATGGCATCATTGGCAACTAGAACGCTCACCACCTGTCCACTCAGAGGCCGTTTCCATAGTTCCTAGCCCATAATACTCGGCAATATAATCACTTATCAAGATGGACTCTCGTTGAAGATCAGCAAGATCAACCAACAGATCCATATAAAAGAGCCATGGACTCATCCGTTGAGGACCAGCAAGGTCAGTCAACCAGATCCATGCCCGGTTTCACAAAACAACTCTTACTCCTTGTTCCAATATCTTCCTCGACGCACGCGTGGGTATCCTAGGCGACCCAGAGCCCGAGCACCGTATGGTCAGCACCCTCTAGGATCCTTCGCAGGTGACCTAGCGCTTCACTCATAGGCCGCTTCCTTGGTCCCTCATCCACCGTACCGGAAGCTCACCATTTTAATCGAACCGAGGCTGGTCAAGACCTCGGTCGACCTTGCTACGCGAGACGTCCTCCATTGACTCTCCGTCACAGCAGTTGCAACTTTATCATTTAGGTCTCCACGACCTTAATCACAAGACGGTCAAAATGCTTCCCCAGCATTCTTGACATAAAACAGCCATTTACAAACAGCATTTACAAACAGTTTACAAATACAGTTTCTATATTAACTCTCATTTTTCCACATTATCCCTCATTAATCCACATTACTTATTCCACATTCCATGTATATGTGTACTCATCCAATCACCTCATTTTCCATCTCTTCACTTCAGATTCCTTCACATCACATATCATATATTCACATCCATATCCACATCCATACATCCACATCCACATCCACATTCACATCCATACATCCACATCTACATGCTTATCTCCATTTTCACATCCTCATTTATACATCCACATCCCATATCCACATTCATACATACACATCCATATCCACATCCACATCCACATCCACATTCACATCCATGCATCCACATCTACATACTTACCTCCATTTTCCCATCCTCATTTATACATCCACATCCCATATCCACATTCATACATACACATCCATGCATCCACATCTACATCCACATACATACATACATCCACATCCACATTCCACATTCACATCTATACATCCACACCTACATCCACATTCACATACATCCACATCCACATTCCCATACATCCACATCTATACATCCACATTCCACATTCACATCTACATTCATATTCACATACATCCACATCTACATTCACATTCACATACATCCACATCCCCATTCCCATTCACATCTATACATCCACATACATACATACATCCACATCCACATTCCACATTCACATCTATACATCCACATTCACATACATCCACATCCACATTTCCATTCACATCTATACATCCACATCCATTCACATCTATACATCCACATCTACATCCACATTTACATCTATGCATATACATCTTCATGCATATATCCATTTTCATGTTCATACATCCACACTCCCATCTCCACATCCACACATCCACATACATACATCCCTTTTCACATTCCCATTTATATAACCCCATATACCTTGACATCTAATCTTTTACATCACATCCATTCTCGCCCTATCACAACCCATATACATCTTATCCTATCACATACACTTCTTACCTCATCCCCCCATACACATCTTAATTCATCTTATCACATCCTAACTTATTTCATAAGCATCTTATCACCTCTTATCACACCTCTTATCACATCCTATCACTTTCCATACGCATCTTATCAATTCTTATCACATCTCATACACCTCTTATCACATCTTATCACATTTCATATCTTTTTTAAAAAAAAAGGAGAATTCTTTTTTTTGATATAAGATTTCTCTACACATTTATTTATACATAAATTCCATTTAAGGAGACTAACACTTTCGAAATTAAAATCAATCTTTTATGCATCTTCTTATGCATAATTTCAATTTGGTAGGGAATTATACTTTTAGAATAAAAGAATTTCTCTTATGCATCTAAGTTAAGCATAAAATCCATTTATGAGGAAAATCACACTTTTAGTATCAAAAGAATATCTTTTATGCATACCTATATGCATGAAATCCAATATGATAAAAGTAACACTTTTGATATAAAATTTTTTCCTTTATGCATACTTCTATGCATGAAAATTAAAAATGATAAAAGTAACACTTTTGATATAAAAATTTTCCTTTATGCATACTTCTATGCATGAAAATTAAAAATGATAAAAGTAACACTTTTGATATAAAAATTTTCTTTTATGCATACTTTTATGCATGAAAATTAAAAATGATAAAAGTAACACTTTTGAAATAAAAATTTTCTTTTATGCATACTTTTATGCATGAAAATTAAAAATGATAAAAGTAACACTTTTGATATAAAAATTTATCCATTATGCATACTTCTATGCATGAAAATAAAAATGGTAAAAATAACACTTTTGATATAAAAATTTATCCTTTATGCATAATATTAAAATTCAATTTCTCCATGATTATAATGAAATTCTTTCAATTAATCTAGGATGATGATTCCTAGAATATGGTAGGAAGTCCTCTTTTTATGCTTTGAATGAAAATTTTTTATGCATAATTTTTATAAAAATTTTGCCATAGCTCCGCTGCTATGACTGATAAATCTCAATTTTTCTAAGGGATAAAGCTTATCATTAAGGAAATAATTAAAATGATTCTCTAATTGGATCCTTAATCCATAATGGATTGAATCATCAATATACATAAACTAAAAGCATAAGAAAAAGCCATTAATTTGGCCTCAAGCATAGCTTAATCTTGGGTTAAGGAAAAGCTTTATGAAAAGCTTGATTTGGATTGAGAATGGGTCATGAGTATGACCATTTCTTGAGTGAGAGAGAGAATTTACATAAGAATCATTAGAATTTAAACATAAATAAAAATTAACTTCAATAGCATTTATTAAATTATGTAACTCTTCACTACTATTCAAACTTCAATAGCATTTAAAAAAAAACCATACCAATTAAACTTCTCAAGCTTGAGAGGGGTTGAGAAGAGAGAAACATTGAGAAATTATAGAAAGATGAATATTCACTAATTACCTTACGACTTGCTTGATTCTTTGTTCACGGTAGAGGCCCCCAACCAATCAATTGGTTAAGTATGTTGATGGAGCCACTAATTGGGATTAAAGAAAGAGGGAAGCTCCAAAAACTAGTGAATTATTAAATGAATTCACAGTTCTTGGCTTAGGTGGAGTAGAGTAACGATGCATAAGCACTATCTATTTTTCAACAAGGGGGAGGCTTCTATTTATAGGAAAAATTGAGCTCCTAACCAAACAAACTGATTCTAGAATTTTCTAAATCAGTTTGGTCAATATTTGACCATTTTTAGGTCAGTTAAGCTAACTTTTTGGAACTAGACTTGAATGAGGAGAGAGGAGAGATGAAATATCTCAATTTTTATGAGTTTAAAACTCATTCAAGCATGTGAAATATGCACCTCCTTTAAAGAACTCCCCTTCCTTACATATGTGTCATAATGGAATCATTTTAATATTGCTCATAGTTTTTTAACTAATAAACCTTGTACATTTTCAACTCTTCATCTTATGTGAAATATGCACCTTCTTTAAAGAACTCCCCTTCCTTACATATGTCATACTTTTAATATTGCTCATAATTTTTTACTAATAAACCTTGTACATTTTCAACTCTTCATCTTATGTGAAATATGCACCTCCTTTAAAGAATTCCCCTTCCTTACATATGTGTCATAATGGAATCATTTTAATATTGCTCATAGTTTTTTACTAATAAACCTTGTACATTTTCAACTCTTCATCTTATGTGAGCATTTACTCATTTTTGGATACCCAAAATATCTCATATTTTTAATATTGCTCATAGTTTTTTTACTAATAAACCTTGTACATTTTCAACTCTTCACCTTATGTGAGCATTTACTCATTTTTGGGTATCTTCTTTTTACAAATTGGATTTATCTACTCCCTACACATGGATTGATGCTATTGGCCCATAGGAACCTTAATTGGACCATAGTCTAAAGATTTCTGAAAATCTAGACCCTTAGACTAAGGTTCTTTATACCTATTTCCAATTAATTCCAATTGCACATTGGAAAATTCTTTTTGAATTTCTGTTTCAGGGGAACTCATCTGAATTATAAGAGATATTTTTCTATCCAAAAATATTCAAAATCTGAATATTCTCTCTCTAGAATATTTTCTCTCTCTAAGCTAAAATAGTTAGAAACAAGGTCTTTATATTTCTGAAGAGGGGTTGATTACAGGGGAAGATACTAGACGTCAAAAAGGGGTTGGGAGAGGAATCTTACATTCTACCCCACTTAAAAAACGCGAGATGTCCTCATCTCGCAGGTGGAGTATGATTTCTTTCATCACATCTTCTTCTTCTTCAATCACATTCAACTTTACGCCTTGGAAGTGGACGGTCGATTTTTCCCTGGTATTCTGCTGGAGTATGGATGACTTGAGAACTGTCGGTTAAGTCCTTGGTTTTTCAATTGCAGTAAAGATCTGCCCTTCTTTCCTCTTCTACTTCTTCTGAAATTGTGACTGCTCTGGCTGCTGCAGTCTGAGGTGGAATTCTTTCTCTTTGGTTGCCCCTGTTCTGGAAAGGAGTTCTAAGGTTATTCTGGGTAGAGGCAGATGGTTGATTTGGAGTTCTTCTGGGGTTACCCTGGCTTGGGTGAGACGGACCCTGATTAGACTGGTATGAAGGAATTGGTCTCTGAATTCGGGGTCCTAGACTTCCCTGTCCCCTTGACATGGCAGGAGTTGGGCAGTCTTTTAACTGATGACCAAAACCTTGGCATCCAAAACACCGGTTCTCACTTCTGGGCTCATTGTTCTGCATCCTTAAAATAGATGGTCCTCCTGAGAAAGTATTTTGGGGGAAGGATCTTCCTTCACTTTGGAATCTTCCTGCATCTTGATTCTGAATCGGTCCTTGCTGCCTCTTTGGAGGTGGAAAGTTTGAAGTACCTTCCTGGGCTTGGAATCTTTTAAAGTTAGAGGGTGCAGGTTTTGGCGGGACCTTTACTACAAAGGCTTTGGCAAAATCCTTTGCCATTTTTACTGCTTCAGCCATGGACACTGGTTTGGCATTTTTGACCAGTGTGTCCAAAGGTTTGTTCATTGCCCGAATGAACCTGGCCATGAGCTGTTCTTCATCTAGAGGTGGTGAGTATTTGAGTAGAAGAGCAAAGGCCTGGTGATATTCTTCAATGGTTTTGTTCTCCTGCTTTAGTTCTAAAAATTCATTCATTTTGGTTTCCAAAAATCCAGGGGGACAGAATCTCTTTCTCAAATAGTTTTTTAGGTCATTCCAAGATTGGGTATTTCTATTTAGACGGTTGGTGTCACAGTGGTTCCTCCATGCTACCCTGGCTGTTTCCACTATTTTCAACCGGCCAAGAGCTATTTTGCTCAGCTCATTATAACCTGTGACGTCAAAATACTCTTCCATGGCTTCCACCCATTTCTCCACAGTCTCACCTAGGTTCTCCCCTTCTCCTTTGAAGGGTCCTGGTTGAGTCCTATGAAGAGCCTTGCGAACATCAGGATCAAGTTCGTTATCTTCAGTGATGACAGGGTCTGGCTGCTGACGGCTACGATTTCCTCGTCTCATGATTCTGTCAAAAATTTATATATTAGAGAGAGAATAGTTATAAGATTAGAGAGGAGATTCTTATTTTTGAATACCTCAAAAACTGGGGAGAATTCTTACATTCTACCCCACTTAAAAAAAGCGCGAGATGTCCTCATCTCGCCAAGTAGAGGACAACTCTTTTTCTTAAGATCCAATTTATTCTAGGGTTCCTTATATTCTGGTCAACCCAACAGAATACGGGGATAAATATCCCTTATATAGAACTCATCATTAAATAATTTCATTTCAGATCATATCATTCATATCTTTAACACGATAATGGTCCATCAGATCAAAAATTTTTCTTTCTGAACATTCCTCCACGGGAATTTCAGTCAAGCAAGTTTTCAATTTGTCATCCCTTAACTTGATATACCGAGTCAAGTGTTAACAGTAGCACTTTGACAGCACAATCCACTAATCTCATAGTGATTTGCTGAAATCATTATCATCATTTATCATTACAGGGACTCGTCCCATTCATCCTCATTGCGGTTTTGCTCAGGTTATTATATTTCAACTAAATTTTAAAAATCATCATTTTTCAATCAGAATCCCAATCAATTCATCAGTTCCCAAACAGAATTAAAAATCATATCAACCACATTCAAATTCATCATCTGGATAGCATTAACGCTTATAATTTCAAGTCTTAGATTTACTCGTATATACTGTCAGTAAAGAGCTGCAGTTATACTCTCGGTATATACGGATAGTCACGGCCCTTGGAATTATAAGGTAAATACCATCATGTCTAGGCCTCAAGCAAGTCAGGGATTCTATATAATTGCGGTACTTCCATCTGAAGACCCAATTACCAAATTACAAATATCAATTTGAATATCAAATTATATCACACAATTACAACCTTTTTGTGTTTCTTGATAAATTTCTGACCTATTTGTCTTCTCAGTTGATCTTTATTAACCAAATGCTCTGATACCAACTGTGAGGTCCCCCTCTTCCCACCGAGCAACGGATTCGGGTACTAGCAGCGGAAGTAGCACTTCTCGCACGGGACAGGGGTCCCACATTCGGGGCCTCGTCCACGGATATCCGGACAAGAGACTAATCCGTCGGTTTTTCCAAAACCGGACCCGGAAAAACTTCCCTTACCCGGAAAGCACGGGCGATTCCACCAGGATAATTTTTTACTCTAACGTAGTCAAGATCATTACTGATCACGCTGATCCAACTGCACCTATAAAGATACTCGGTCGGATCAAGGAAGAAACTTGCACTTGGATCATTGGGATCAACGCTTTTTTCCCCATCAAGAGGCACAGCCGTTGATTCCTATCCATAGAATAATTACTATCCGGGACTTACTTCGTCTATCGTAATAACAGAAATTGAGTCTCGGTTTACGGATCCATCAGTCCAGCCTAACCCCATCCGATCCCATGGGTTAGCCAACCGCCCAACCACTGTAGTGATGGGATCCAATTTGGAATTTGGTTAGGTTTTGTCCCGGGTACCAAGGAAAAGAGTTCCAAGGCCCCCTAGCCGGAAGTTCATGCAAACATAAAACTAGCCACACCACTTACACACCCAATATGAAATTGCCTTTTTCTTAGCATCAGTTAACTTTAAAACAATCCTTTAATGAAACCATAGTACCACTGATCACAATCTTCCAATTTATCTAGTTGATTCATAATTTCCCATCATTCCTTCATCAGAGTATCTATGGCATCATTGGCAACTAGAACGCTCACCACCTGTCCACTCAGAGGCCGTTTCCATAGTTCCTAGCCCATAATACTCGGCAATATAATCACTTATCAAGATGGACTCTCGTTGAAGATCAGCAAGATCAACCAACAGATCCATATAAAAGAGCCATGGACTCATCCGTTGAGGACCAGCAAGGTCAGTCAACCAGATCCATGCCCGGTTTCACAAAACAACTCTTACTCCTTGTTCCAATATCTTCCTCGACGCACGCGTGGGTATCCTAGGCGACCCAGAGCCCGAGCACCGTATGGTCAGCACCCTCTAGGATCCTTCGCAGGTGACCTAGCGCTTCACTCATAGGCCGCTTCCTTGGTCCCTCATCCACCGTACCGGAAGCTCACCATTTTAATCGAACCGAGGCTGGTCAAGACCTCGGTCGACCTTGCTACGCGAGACGTCCTCCATTGACTCTCCGTCACAGCAGTTGCAACTTTATCATTTAGGTCTCCACGACCTTAATCACAAGACGGTCAAAATGCTTCCCCAGCATTCTTGACATAAAACAGCCATTTACAAACAGCATTTACAAACAGTTTACAAATACAGTTTCTATATTAACTCTCATTTTTCCACATTATCCCTCATTAATCCACATTACTTATTCCACATTCCATGTATATGTGTACTCATCCAATCACCTCATTTTCCATCTCTTCACTTCAGATTCCTTCACATCACATATCATATATTCACATCCATATCCACATCCATACATCCACATCCACATCCACATTCACATCCATACATCCACATCTACATGCTTATCTCCATTTTCACATCCTCATTTATACATCCACATCCCATATCCACATTCATACATACACATCCATATCCACATCCACATCCACATCCACATTCACATCCATGCATCCACATCTACATACTTACCTCCATTTTCCCATCCTCATTTATACATCCACATCCCATATCCACATTCATACATACACATCCATGCATCCACATCTACATCCACATACATACATACATCCACATCCACATTCCACATTCACATCTATACATCCACACCTACATCCACATTCACATACATCCACATCCACATTCCCATACATCCACATCTATACATCCACATTCCACATTCACATCTACATTCATATTCACATACATCCACATCTACATTCACATTCACATACATCCACATCCCCATTCCCATTCACATCTATACATCCACATACATACATACATCCACATCCACATTCCACATTCACATCTATACATCCACATTCACATACATCCACATCCACATTTCCATTCACATCTATACATCCACATCCATTCACATCTATACATCCACATCTACATCCACATTTACATCTATGCATATACATCTTCATGCATATATCCATTTTCATGTTCATACATCCACACTCCCATCTCCACATCCACACATCCACATACATACATCCCTTTTCACATTCCCATTTATATAACCCCATATACCTTGACATCTAATCTTTTACATCACATCCATTCTCGCCCTATCACAACCCATATACATCTTATCCTATCACATACACTTCTTACCTCATCCCCCCATACACATCTTAATTCATCTTATCACATCCTAACTTATTTCATAAGCATCTTATCACCTCTTATCACACCTCTTATCACATCCTATCACTTTCCATACGCATCTTATCAATTCTTATCACATCTCATACACCTCTTATCACATCTTATCACATTTCATATCTTTTTTAAAAAAAAAGGAGAATTCTTTTTTTTGATATAAGATTTCTCTACACATTTATTTATACATAAATTCCATTTAAGGAGACTAACACTTTCGAAATTAAAATCAATCTTTTATGCATCTTCTTATGCATAATTTCAATTTGGTAGGGAATTATACTTTTAGAATAAAAGAATTTCTCTTATGCATCTAAGTTAAGCATAAAATCCATTTATGAGGAAAATCACACTTTTAGTATCAAAAGAATATCTTTTATGCATACCTATATGCATGAAATCCAATATGATAAAAGTAACACTTTTGATATAAAATTTTTTCCTTTATGCATACTTCTATGCATGAAAATTAAAAATGATAAAAGTAACACTTTTGATATAAAAATTTTCCTTTATGCATACTTCTATGCATGAAAATTAAAAATGATAAAAGTAACACTTTTGATATAAAAATTTTCTTTTATGCATACTTTTATGCATGAAAATTAAAAATGATAAAAGTAACACTTTTGAAATAAAAATTTTCTTTTATGCATACTTTTATGCATGAAAATTAAAAATGATAAAAGTAACACTTTTGATATAAAAATTTATCCATTATGCATACTTCTATGCATGAAAATAAAAATGGTAAAAATAACACTTTTGATATAAAAATTTATCCTTTATGCATAATATTAAAATTCAATTTCTCCATGATTATAATGAAATTCTTTCAATTAATCTAGGATGATGATTCCTAGAATATGGTAGGAAGTCCTCTTTTTATGCTTTGAATGAAAATTTTTTATGCATAATTTTTATAAAAATTTTGCCATAGCTCCGCTGCTATGACTGATAAATCTCAATTTTTCTAAGGGATAAAGCTTATCATTAAGGAAATAATTAAAATGATTCTCTAATTGGATCCTTAATCCATAATGGATTGAATCATCAATATACATAAACTAAAAGCATAAGAAAAAGCCATTAATTTGGCCTCAAGCATAGCTTAATCTTGGGTTAAGGAAAAGCTTTATGAAAAGCTTGATTTGGATTGAGAATGGGTCATGAGTATGACCATTTCTTGAGTGAGAGAGAGAATTTACATAAGAATCATTAGAATTTAAACATAAATAAAAATTAACTTCAATAGCATTTATTAAATTATGTAACTCTTCACTACTATTCAAACTTCAATAGCATTTAAAAAAAAACCATACCAATTAAACTTCTCAAGCTTGAGAGGGGTTGAGAAGAGAGAAACATTGAGAAATTATAGAAAGATGAATATTCACTAATTACCTTACAACTTGCTTGATTCTTTGTTCACGGTAGAGGCCCCCAACCAATCAATTGGTTAAGTATGTTGATGGAGCCACTAATTGGGATTAAAGAAAGAGGGAAGCTCCAAAAACTAGTGAATTATTAAATGAATTCACAGTTCTTGGCTTAGGTGGAGTAGAGTAACGATGCATAAGCACTATCTATTTTTCAACAAGGGGGAGGCTTCTATTTATAGGAAAAATTGAGCTCCTAACCAAACAAACTGATTCTAGAATTTTCTAAATCAGTTTGGTCAATATTTGACCATTTTTAGGTCAGTTAAGCTAACTTTTTGGAACTAGACTTGAATGAGGAGAGAGGAGAGATGAAATATCTCAATTTTTATGAGTTTAAAACTCATTCAAGCATGTGAAATATGCACCTCCTTTAAAGAACTCCCCTTCCTTACATATGTGTCATAATGGAATCATTTTAATATTGCTCATAGTTTTTTAACTAATAAACCTTGTACATTTTCAACTCTTCATCTTATGTGAAATATGCACCTTCTTTAAAGAACTCCCCTTCCTTACATATGTCATACTTTTAATATTGCTCATAATTTTTTACTAATAAACCTTGTACATTTTCAACTCTTCATCTTATGTGAAATATGCACCTCCTTTAAAGAATTCCCCTTCCTTACATATGTGTCATAATGGAATCATTTTAATATTGCTCATAGTTTTTTACTAATAAACCTTGTACATTTTCAACTCTTCATCTTATGTGAGCATTTACTCATTTTTGGATACCCAAAATATCTCATATTTTTAATATTGCTCATAGTTTTTTTACTAATAAACCTTGTACATTTTCAACTCTTCACCTTATGTGAGCATTTACTCATTTTTGGGTATCTTCTTTTTACAAATTGGATTTATCTACTCCCTACACATGGATTGATGCTATTGGCCCATAGGAACCTTAATTGGACCATAGTCTAAAGATTTCTGAAAATCTAGACCCTTAGACTAAGGTTCTTTATACCTATTTCCAATTAATTCCAATTGCACATTGGAAAATTCTTTTTGAATTTCTGTTTCAGGGGAACTCATCTGAATTATAAGAGATATTTTTCTATCCAAAAATATTCAAAATCTGAATATTCTCTCTCTAGAATATTTTCTCTCTCTAAGCTAAAATAGTTAGAAACAAGGTCTTTATATTTCTGAAGAGGGGTTGATTACAGGGGAAGATACTAGACGTCAAAAAGGGGTTGGGAGAGGAATCTTACAAGAGACTTGTAGGGTATCCTCATGGATGGCTGGCCTTTGAGCCTCGCTCTTGATACTACATCCAGTGTCATTGAACGAAATAGTACTGGTTGAAGTCGTAGATATCCGCTTTCTTCCCCTTCACTATGAGAAATGCCGCCGGGGTGAGTGGTGCCACTAGAGACTACCACTATAACTTCGGAACTAATGGAAAAAGGCCCTGAAAAATGTCATAGACGGTGCATTGACACCAAAAAATTGGGCTCCATCGAAAATAGTATCTGTAAAATTTTCCCTATCTTAGAATTCACTATGGCTCCCCTTGCAACCTCCACACAGATGTGCTAGGCTTCAAAACAAATCCTGTCCTTGAGAACCCGGCCCCAAGATACCACGCCATATTCAGCAAGTTTCAAAAAATTCATAACCTTGAGAGAAATAGTATACGTCTTGGCTTGCAACCAAATTGCTTCTGAGAACCATCTGTAACAATCCCTAAGCCCTAGATTGGTGCAGCCAGACAGTTTATGTTCGCTACTAATGTTTGGCCCAAATTGAGCCTCCATTTCATGTGCAGTGACCATCTGAACAGCCCAAATAGCACCATCTAAAGGCAACAAAAGGCGTTCTTGAATGAGCTACACAGTTAACTCTTGAACTACACCATGGATGTCCACCATGTCACTGCCTTGCTCTTGTTGCAACAATTGATACGCCAGGGGATGCACTGGCACCCGTTGTGACCAATGAAGGTTTGCAAAAACCCACAAACACATGTCTTGCGGCCATGTTTTTTATGATAGGAAGCTGGAGGTTCTGAATAGGAGTGAGCAATAGAAGTGCTAACGAAAGCTTAACATCCCAATCCATCCGATGCTTGCTGAGATGAGCTTGGTCAGAATGTGCACAGTCTGCTTATTGGATGATTCTGCCAATCCATTCGCTTGCGAACAATAAAGGGATGATTTCTTGTGAAGAATCAAATAAAAGCCTATCATTCGTCTGATCACTTTGCTAATAAAATGACCCCCTCGATCACTGAACAACTCCACCGGGCAGCCAAAATGGGTGAATACATCCTTGTATAAACACTTTTCCACTGAAAGAGCAGAGTTATACCACAACACCCAAGCTTCCACCCACTTGGTGCAGTAATCTGTTTCAAAATATACCGGTTTCCTATCTTTGCAGCTACAGGTTTAAAGGGCACAATGAAGTCCAAGCCCCACTTTTGAAAAGGCTCAAGTGGCAATATCTGGTGTAAGGGCATGCGGTCTCTCTGCTGTGACGGATCCTTTGGCGGCGGCATACATCACATTTGAGCACAAATTGCTGCGTATCAAAATATACTGTTGGCCACCACAAGCCAGCTTGGAAAACTTTCCCTGCAATAATCTTCCCCGAAAAATGCCCTCCTAAGACTCCACAATGTGCTTCCCGCAAAACATGGCCTCCTGATCTTGCGGTAGTACAGCACATCAGCAACATTGCAATAGTACAATTCTCTAATATATAGACTTCAAAGGAGCAACTCTACAATGCGAGCTGCCTCCGCTGGTCCTTCGTCAAATGAGTTGGCGTAACACCTATAGAAAGAAAACAAAACATTTCCTTGTACCATGTCCAGGGCATGGAAAGAGGCAGAACTGCATCAGGAATTGGATCCGCTTCATTTAAAAAAGCAAACAACGATGCATCCTAAAACTCGTCATCCACTCATGTAGCTTGTTCTCCTGAATCAAGTCTTGAAAGATAATCTGCTACTACATGCTGAGATCCTGGTTGATGAATAACTTCAAAATCAGACTCCTACAGAGCAACATCATCCACCTGGCCAATCTTCTTGTTAAATTCTATTGCCGCCCAGATAAAGCAACGCAAAATGGTCCACATGAAAATAGAGCATTCTCCCCAATAGACAATGCCGAAACTTCTTCACTGAATAAATCATGCCAAAACTTCTTCACTAAATAAATCATGCCTAAGCACTCTCGCTCAGTTAACTGAATAATTCTTCTCTGTGAAGGACAATCTACGGCTTACAAAATAGGTCGGAACCAGCTAGCACTCTAGTCCTACATTAATACACTGCTAATTGCCGTGTCCAAAGCATTCACAAAGACATGAAAATACTTCTCCCAATCAGGCGAGCGGCATCATAACTGGTGCACGGGACAGTTGTATCTTCAACCTCCGATATGTCAAATCACATTCCTTTGTCCAAGAAAATTCTTTGTAGTCCACATGTGCCACCAGATTTAGCGGGATCGCCAGATGCACCAGAAACTACAAATGCCAACCATGCCACCGAATTTGACCCAAAAACTGCATACGCTCCTTCGGATTGACAGGTGCTAGAGCTTGCATCACTACCGCCACCTTATCACGATCCACAGCAATGCCTTCTGGTGATACAATATGCGCCAATAACTTCCCACTCTAGACCACAAAGGCACACTTTAAGGGGTTTAAACTTAAAGATACCTCTCAACATTTCTGAAAACACAGCCGCCCCGCCGCCCCGCAGAGCAGATGTTCCAAATGCTGAATAGAGGTCTCGAACACACACTGAGATCCTCATGAAAGCTATCGCGAATGGCCCAAAAATTTCATGCATATCCCTTTGAAATGTACCCGGAGCATTCCTCAAGCCAAACCACATCACTCTTCATGTCTGAGTAATCCCATGCAAAGACATCCATAAATTCTGTCAAAAGATCCACCAGAGCCTTTCGAAACTCATCATCCAGCAAATTGCTAACTTTCACTGGTTTGGATCCCTTATCTTTTCTCAGAAATACTATCTCCAGAGCATCTTCTTCGACTCTGGTAACCTTACTCATTTGTGCCTCAAAAGCTCTCTCTTGTTTGAGAATATCTTTCAGTTCATCATCTAGGGGATGACCATCCTCACCAAGAAACGTGTAAGATTCCTCCCCAGCTCCTCAAGATGTCCAGTATCTTCCCCTATAATCAAATCCCTCTTCAGAAATATAAAAGATTTTGTTTCTACCTGTTTTTACCTAGAGAGAGAAAATGTTCTAGAGAGAGATTATTTAGATTTTAGATATTTTTGGATGGAAAAATATCTCTTCTTATTAAAATAATCTCCCCCAAAACAAAAGTTCAAAAGTATTTTCATAAGGTGCATTAGAAATCAATTATAATCTATTCAAAAGGCCTTATCCTACGGGTCTTGATTTTTGAAAAATTTTAAATTAAGGTTTTGAAGGGCCAATCAGACTCATCCAAATGTAGGGAGGAGATAAATAGAAGAAATAAAGAAAATCCCCCCAAAAAATGAGTAAATACTCACATAAGATGAAGAGTGGACTAAGGACCAAAACTTAAAAAATGAGTTTTTGACACCTCAGAGAGAGGGGATTTTCCCTCATGAAGGAGGCGCCTATTTTACATGTGTGGTGGAGTTTTAAATTCTCAAATATTGAGATATTTCATCTCTCCTCTCTCTTAATTCAAGTTTAGTTCCAAAAAGTAAGCTAAACTGACCCAAAAATGGTCAAAAATTGACCAAACGAATCTGGAAAATTATAGAATCAGTTTGCTTGGTTAAAAGCTCACTTTTTCCTATAAATAGAAGCCTCCCCCTTTGTAGAAACTTAATAGTGTTCTATGCACTATTACTCTACTCCTCCCTAGAGTTAAAAACTATGAATTTCTTAATAATTCATTAGTTTTTGACCATTCCCTCTTCTAAAGAATTGGTGGCCACTCTTGTTGTAAACAAGAGTAGATCCCTCAAACCATCAAGCCAAAGGAAAGCTCTCAGCAATTCATGTAAGCTAGAAATCATACTTTTTCTTTATTCTTTTTTAATAGTTTTCTAATTTTTATTTATTTTTTAAATGTAAAATGATGCTATGCCTTGTTGGAAAGGCTTTTCCCCTCTCTCATTATTAAATTCAGCCTTTCTTTATCCTTTATGCTAGATAAGTAATCTAATTGTTGGAATTAAACTTTTCATATTATTTTCTATGCATAGAAAGATGCATATTGGTTATTTTTTATTATTATAAAAGAGTGGTTTTCATTAGATTTAAATTCTATGCATAGAAAGATGCATATTGGTTATTATGTTTAATTATAAAAGAGTGATTTTAATTAGATTTAAATTCTATGCATAGAAAGATACATATTGGATTTTTATGCATAAATAGATTCATAAAAGAAATGTTTTATTATAAAAGTGTAACTTTCATCAATATTGATTTTTATGCATCAATAGATGCATAAAAGAAATTTTTTTTATTATAAAAGTGTTACTTTCATCAATATTAATTTTTATGCATAAATAGATGCATAAAAGAAAACTTTTTATTATAAAAGTATTACTTTCATCAATATTGATTTTAATGCATAAATAGATGCATAAAAGATTTTTTTATTATAAAAGTGTTACTTTCATCAATATGGATTTTTATGCATAAATATATGCATAAAAGAATTTTTTTTATTATAAAAGTGTTACTTTCATCAATATTGATTTTTATGCATAAAAGAATTTTTTTTATTATAAAAGTGTTACTTTCATCAATATTTATTTTTATGCATAAATAGATGCATAAAAGAATTTTTTCAATATTGATTTTTATGCATAAAAGAATTTTTTTATTATAAAAGCGTTACTTTCATCATTATTGATTTTTATACATAAATAGATGCATAAAAGAATTTTTCTTATTATAAAAGTGTTACTTTTATCCCAATATTTATTTTTATGCATAAATAGATGCGTAAAAGTATCTATTATGCATCTATTTTATACATAAATAGATGCATAAAAGATTTCTTATTATTATAAAAGTGTTACTTTCATCAATATTGATTTTTATGCATAAATAGATGCATAAAAGAATTTTTTTATTATAAAAGTGTTACTTTCATCAATATTGATTTTTATGAATAAATAGATGCATAAAAGAATTTTTTTTTTATAAAAGTGTTACTTTCATCAAAATGGATTTTTATGCATAAATAGATGCATAAAAGAATTTTTTTTATTATAAAAGTGTTAGTTTCATCAAAATTGATTTTTATGCATAAATAGATGCATAAAGGATTTCCTTTTATATAAAAGTGTTATTTCCATAGAAGTTGGATTATTTTATGCATAAATAGATGCATATAGAATTTTTTTATATCAAAATGAGAGTTCTCTTTAATCATTGTTTGAATCCCATGAATATTGGTAAATGAATAAGTAAATACTCTGTGAAGGAAAATTCTATTATTTCATATTCTCTAGGATGGTAATGAGAAAATTCAGAAGATCTATCAAAGTCAAAATTTTTAAATGATTAATTTATTCCTCATAGGAATATGTGTTTAGTTTTTAATTCAGTTAAGCAAAATACTCAATGAATGAAATTCAGTAAAGTAGTAATTAAAATATTACCCTTCGAGAAAGGTAGTTCAGGGGGGAGAACCTTTCCGGGCTTGAACCCTGAATCAGACTATGACCACGACTTAATCTCCTTCGTCGGTTTCAAGAAAAGACAATGTGACCAATTCAGGAAAATTCAATCAAGTCACCCACCGAATCTGAAATTAAATTGAGACCTTTGATTTTGATATGAGGATCAAGATTACAGAATTTGAGGAATTCTGCTTAGGAATCTAGACCTCTGATCTAGAAGTCTTGGGATACGGAATTAAGATATACTCATTATATTCAAAAGAAAATCAAAACTAAAAACTTACATAGAAACTCTTAAAGGATTGTCTTACGTCGGAATGCTGGAGGGAGCATTTGGTATATGTGTTTTTCTAAGGGAAGTTTGGTTGCAACAGCTAGCGGGGAGTGTTCAAAGGACAGCTCATGTGGCAAAAACCTGCCCAGGTCTTGACCAGCCTGGATATGGTGAAAAATGGTGTGCTTCCAGTATGATGGGCGAGGGCCGACGAAGCGGTCCCTGAGTGAAGTGCCAGGACACCTAAGGAGGATCCTGGAGGATTCTGACCTGGCGATGCATGGGCTCGCGATGCTTAGGACACCCATGCATATATCGTGGAAGATATATGTATGTATGATGACGAGCAAATTATTGTAATCTATTACTGGTTCTCGTTGGCTGACCTGCAACAACAACGGAGAATCGAGAGTGATACTGTTTTGTGAGAAACAAGGATTGAATGGAAATTTTGAGTTATGACATCTGTAACCAATAATTGTTTGTCAATGGATTGTTTTAAAAGTTAAAGTTTAAAGAGGAGTGTGTGCGTATTTGTACTCGAAAGCAAAAGTTAAGAAAGGCATTCAATTATGGGTGGGTGAGGGTTCGACCAATTCCAGTGGTTGGGTAGTGGCTAACCCATGGGCTGTAGGCTGGAATCAGTAGAGTTTTAATAACAAAATTGATCAATAGGAATACGCTTAGAACTCGAGTAGTTAAGTAAAAGCCTGAAGACTTCTTTGATGAATAGATCAACGGCTGTGCCTAATTCAATTAGGCACAGCCTAATTCAATTAGGATCTATCTGATTTAATCAAATAGATCTTAATTCAATTAGGATCTATCTGATTTAATCAGATGAAGGTTAGTTTAGTATCTTGACCTCGTTAGAGAAATTCATTAAGAAAATAAAAATGGTGGGATCGTTCCCGTTTTTTGGGCAGGGAAAATTTTCTCGATTTCAGTTTTCGGAATGACCACCAGCTTAGTCTCGTGCCCGGACATTCAAGGGTGAGGCCCCGAGTGAGAAACCCTACCCCGCGCATAAGAGGAAGCTACTTCTGCTGCTACCATCCGCGAATCCAGTGCACAGAGGGGATAGTGGGATCTCACAAAATGGCTCCCCGAGGATCTTCTCCGACATAGGAGCCACCATCCGTACCGCTGCGTACTCTGCGGAAATGCAGGCTACATCCACCACACATAGTGGGACCAAATCTGCATTAGCCCGCAAAAATTGTTCCTCTTCATCTTCATTCAAGACTTCAGCCATATTTATTATTTTTGCAATCACTGGCTAGATGGCACTACTCAATTGATGGCGCTCCTGTAATGTGAACTTCACTTTTTTTCGACCCTGCCCCACAATCATGTGATCGTGTTCCCAATTGTGCCACACCTGCCCGTACCGTGGAACGGACAAACAAAAGATTGTATTCTTGATTGGAGTCTTCCATACTGAGGACCACAAAATACATCACAAACAGAATTCCCGCAACCTCAATCACTATTCCTTTCAAAATGCCCAAAGGACGAGCTCGGCACTGGTCATCCATCCGCCGCACCAAAAATGGGGCCGGTTCCCATTCCAATCATCCCATCTTCTCACAAGCCGATTGCGTTGCAATATTGACACCCACACCATCATCAATCAGAACTTGATCAATGGCAGTCCCATGATGAACTACCAAAATCTCCGGAATACGTGTGTCAATCACCAGAACATCAGGGACTAGTTCTTCCTGAGCTTTGACCGTAACCAGAGGCACAACCATTGATTCGTTTCCATAGAACAAGGACTATCCAAGATTTACTTAAACTATCGTATAACTTAACAAAATTGAGTCTCATTTTAGGGATCCATCAGTCCAGCCTAACCCCATCTAATCCCATGGGTTAGTCAACCGCCCAACCACTGTATTGATAGGATCCAATTAGAATTTGGTTGAGTTTTGCCCTAGGTACCAGGGAGGAAGAGAGTTCCCAGGCCCCCTAGCCAGCGCTTCAAGCAAACTTCAAGATAGTCACACCACTTACACACCCAATATGAAATTGCCTTTTTCACAGATTCAGTTGTCTTTAAAACAATCATTTTATGAAACCATAGTATCACTGATCATAATCCTCCAAAACATCTAGCTTGAGTTCCATTTTGCAACATTCCCCCATCGGTGTACCTATGGCATCATTGGCAGCCAAAATGCTCACCACCTGCATACTGAGGGGCCTTTTCGATAGTTCCAGCTCATAGTACCGGGAAATATAATTGCATAAGAAAATCCAGATGGACTCTCCATTGAAGATCAGTAAGATCAACCAATAGATCCATATAAAGAGCCATGGACTCATCCGTTGAGGACCAGCAAGGCCAATCAACCAGATCCATGCCTGAGTTCAGAAAACAACTCTAACTCCTTGTTCCATTTTCTTCCCCAACATACGCGTGAGTATCTTCGGTGACCTAGAGCCCGAGCACCGTATGGTCAGCACCCTCTAGGCGCCTTTTCAAGTCACCTAGAGCTTCACTCATCATAGGCTACTTCCTTGGTCCCTCATCCACTGTACCGAAAGCTCACCATTTAACTCGAACCGAGGCTGTTGGTCAAGACCTCGGCTGAGACCTTGCTACGTGAGACATCCTCCATTGACTCTCTGTCAGCTGTTGGCAACTTTATCACACTTAGGTCTCCACGACCTCATTCACAAGATGGTCAAAATGCTTCCCCAGTATTCTTGACATAAACCAGTCATCTAAAAACAGGTCATAAATACAGTTTCTAACAAACTCTCATCTTTCACATTGTTCCACATCATTTCTCGTTATTCCACGTTCTTCTAAATCAATTCACTTTTCTTATTCCACATCAAGTCATATCTATTCCCATCATCCTTCATCTATTCTCATCCAATCACATCATATTACATCTCATCACATCAATCCACATCATATCACATTCATCCACATCACATATATTTACATCTCATCACATCAATCCACATCATATCACATTCATCCACATCACATATATTTACATCCATTCAGATCCTCACAGTGATATGAGAGTTGTCATTCATTGTGACAACATGAGTAGTATTCAGCTTGCTAGCAACCCAGTTTATCATGCCAGGACCAAACATATTGAGGTCCACTATCATTTCATCAGAGAGAAGGTGCTAGATGGGCATGTTGATTTGACATATGTGCAGACAGATGAGCAGGTTGCAGATATCTTTACCAAAGCCCTTGGTAAGGATAAGTTCGAGTATTTCCGTACTAGATTGGGAGTCCTAGAGATGGACATGTCGAGCTTGAGGGGGAGTGTTGAAATGTCAAGCTCGTATACAGCTAAAGGATAGCACATGGGTGCTGACAGAGTGACAGTATGGTAGATAGATATCGTGTGGTGTGTTTATGACCGCGTCCAGCTGGTCATGTGTGATGTGGACATTACATTAGGTTTACTTTGTAGTGTGGACATAGCACTATGTTGTGTTCTCCTTTGTGTGTGTGAGAGAGATGATGACTATGGCTTCTCTCCTTCTTTATGATTGATGGATATGGATTAGGGTTTGCTTCTCTTGTGTGTGTTCCCTCCTGCTTCTGTTTTTTATCATAAAGGACCTTAGCCTAAGGGTCCAGATTTTTAGAAATTTTTGGATTATGGTCCAATTAAGGTTCCTATGGACCAATAAGATTAATCCAAATGTAGGGGGGAGATAATTGAAGAATAAAAGAAAAACCTTCCTAAAATGAGTAAATGCTCACATAAGATGAAGAGTGGACTAAGAAAAAAAGAAAAGAATTAAAAAACTGAATTTTGACACCTCAGTGTGGGGATCTTCCCTCATGAAGTATGTGCCTTTTTCTCATCATTACCCCCAACTTTTAATCAATAAAATGAGATATTTTCATCTCTCCTCTCTCCTATTTCAAAACTCGATCCAAAAAGTAAGCTGAACTAACCCAAAAATGGTAAAAAAAAATTGACCAAACTGATCTGGAAAATTCTAGAATCAGCTTGCTTGGTTAGAGGCTCACTTTTTCCTATAAATAGAAGCCTCTCCCTTTGTAAAAGCTTAATGGTGTTTATGCAGTGTTACTCTGCTCCTGTCCTGAGCCATCTACATTGAATTTTTTGATAATTCAATTGTTTTTGGCCTAATCCTCTTCAAAGTGAATTGGTGGCCATTCTTGCTTCAAACAAGAGTAGAACCCTCAATCCCTCAAGCCAAAGGAGAGCTTACAAGCTCCATGTAAGCTAGTTTTCTTACTTGTTTAATAAAGAATCTATGGTTTTCTTAATTTTTATGTTTTGCAGATGTTGAATTAAATTCAAATGCTTTGCCTTTGATAAGAAGGCCACCCCCTTCTCCTCTTTACATTCCAACCTTTCTCAATCCTAGAAAGATTAACTAAAGGATTAATTAAACTCTTCTTATATTGGTTACTCTCTTGAATTTAGAAAATTGTGTAGATTAGAGTTCTATAAATCTAAATTGGGTTAATTTAAGTTAAATAAAGAATGATAAAAATGAGAAATGGTCAGCCATACAAAGGAGGTTATGGCAAAATTTTCCAAAATCTTGTGGAAAAGAAAGTTTATTTTTATGTTAATCCAAAAAAGTAATTCCCACCATTTTTGCATCTAAAAGAAATATTCTAATTACTCCATGTACATATTCACCTATGAATATGCATGGATATCACTGATATTCTTATTAAAATTGATTTCTATGCATAGAAAGATGCATAAAGGAATTTTTTAAATTACAAAAGTGTTATTCTTATTAGCACAGCTTACCACCCCAAGACCGATGGTCAAACAGAAAGGGTAAAACAAGTAATCGAAGATATACTTTGGTCATGCTGTGGGGCAGGGAATCCAAGAAGTGGCTAAGTTATTTGCACCTAGTCGAGTTCACCTACAATTCTTCTTATCACCAAAGTATTGGGATGAGCCCTTTCAAAGCTGTGAATGGACAAGATTGCTTAATTCCATTAACTTGGTCCGACCCATTGATTAGGGTCAAGATGTCTAGACAGATTGACGACATGGAGCAGGAGATGCAGTCAATTCACAAAGATATAAAAGCTGCCCAAGATAGACAGCAGTAGTATGCAAATAAGAAGAGGACAGACAGAAAATTTGAAGAAGCAGATATGGTCTTCATTCGAGTATGCCCCAAAAGAAGTTCTCTATCTCTCTTGGGAAGTACAAGAAGTTATCCCTTAGGTATTGTGGGCCATATCTGATTACAAAGAAAGTAGGTGACTTAGCCTACGAGCTTCTTCTACCTCCTCATCTTAAAGTACATAATGTATTTCATGTCAGCCTTCTTTAAAAAGTATGTACCAAAAAGTAGGTGACTTAGCCTACGAGCTTCTTCTGCCTCCTCATCTTAAAGTACATAATGTATTTCATGTCAGCCTTCTTTAAAAAGTATGTACCAAGCCTGAACCATGTGCTTGATGATGAAATCTTAACTTCTTCAACCCAAGGGACAGATGGATCTCCAACTTGAAGAAATCCTTGATGTTCGAGAGAAGGTTCTGAGGAATAGAATTTTGAGAGAATTATTGGTTAAATGGAAGTTCTATCCTTTTGAAGATGCCACCTGGGAGAAAGAAGCCGATATTGCGGGACTACCCCTAGTTTGCGAGATGAGGACATCTTGTATTTTTCAAGTGGGAGAGAATGTAAGATTCCTCCCTAGCCTCTCAAGAAGTCCAGTATCTTCCCCCCTCTTCAAAAATATAAAAGATCTTGTTTCTACCTGTTTCGGCCTAGAGAGAGAAAATCTTCTAGAGAGAGATGATTTAATTTTTAAATATTTTTGGATGGAAAAATATCTGATCTTATTAAAATAAATTCCCCCCAAAAAGAGGTTCAAAAAGAATTTCAGAAGGTGCATTAGAAATAAATTATAATCTATTCAAAAGGCCTTATCCTAAGGGTCCAGATTTTTTGAAAATTTTAAATTAAGGTTCCTATGGACCAATAAGATTAATCCAAATGTAGGGAGAGGTAAATTGAAGAAATAAAGAAAATCCCTTCCAAAAATGAGTAAATACTCACATAAGATGAAGAGTGGACTAAGGACCAAAGGAAATACTAAAAAAAATGAAATTTTGACACCTTAGAGTGAGGATTCCCCCTCATGAAGTAGGCACCTTTTTCCCATCATTGCTTTTGAATTTTAAATCAATAAAATTATATTTTTTATCTCTCCTCTCCTAATTCAAAACTGGATCAAAAAGTGAACTAAATTGACCCAAAAATGGTCAAAAATTAACCAAATTGATCTAAAAATTTCTAGAATCAGTTTGCTTGGTTAGAAGCTCACTTTTTCCTATAAATAGAAGCCTCTCCCTTTGTAGAAGCTTAATAGTGTTTTATGCACTGTTACTCTACTCCTCCCCAAAGCCAAAAATAGTGAATTTATTGATAATTCATTAGTTTTTGACCATTTCCTCTTCAAAAGAATTGGTGGCCACTCTTGTTACAAACAAGAGTAGATCCCTCAAACCATCAATCCAAAGGAAAGCTCACAAAAATTCATGCAAGCTAGAAATCCTACTTTTTCTTTATTCCATTTAATGGTTTTCTAATTTTTATTTTCTTTAAAATGAAAAACGAAGTTATACCTTGTTGGAAAGGCTTTCCCCCTCTCTTCATTCTTGAATTCAGCCTTTCTTTATCCTAGATAAGTAACCAAATTCTTAGAATTAAACTTTTCATATTCTTTCTCTTTAAAAAGTGGAATTTGATTAGTTTAGAATTCTGTAAACCATTTGGGATAATTTCTAAGTAACTTGAGAATGAAAAAAATTTAAAAAATGGTCAGCCATACAAAGGAGGTTATGGTAAAATTTTCTTAAATTTTGTGAAATAAGTTTTATCTTTTATTATTCAAAAAGAGTAATTCCCACCATTTGTGTATTCTAAAAGTGTTATTTTTATTCTATGCATAGAAAAATGCATATTAGAAATATTTTTATCATAAAAGTGTTATTTCCATTAGAATTATTTTCTATGTATAGAAAGATTCATATTGGAGAATTTTGTTTTAATTCTAAAAGTGTTACTTTCATCAAAATTGATTTTTATGCATAAATAGATGCATAAAAAATTTTTTAATTATAAAAGTGTTACTTTCATCAAATTTGATTTTTATGCAGAAATAGATGCATAAAAGAGTTTTTTTAATTATAAAAGTGTTACTTTCATCAAAATTGATTTTTATGCATAAATAGATGCATCAAAGAAAGTTTTTTATGATGATAGTGTTACTTTCATCAAAATTGATTTTTATGCATAAAAGAAATTAGCTTATTGTGCCAGATGTGGTACCCTTTCAAGTGAGATGTGCTAGCCTTCTGCAAAAATTTTGTGGTGCAGAGAGATGTGGGGAGATTGCGGTTGCACACCAATGGGCTAGTTTTCTTTATTCTTGAAGAAGCTTACAGTTTTGATTGTTGTACCCTGCTCAATTATTTGCAAGGATATCTTGAAATCCAATGATCTTCTTCAACTACTACTCCAAGGGAAAGCTACATGAAGTCAGAAGAGGTGATGTGAGGGACATACCAGATCAAAGATCGGATGGAGAGCCTACACACCAAGTCTCTAATTCATGGTGGCAAAGAGGTGATTTTGATTTTGTGGAGTTGCGATTGAGAAGAACCTGCGGCTTGTCAAAGATGGTTACAGTTTGATGCGGGTACCATTATTTGGTGAACCGGCAAAAGCTACATCATGTACCAGTTTGAAGCTTCTTCATTATATGTCAACATTTTCACTTATGCACTCACAAGGTTCTCTGCCTCGGCTATGCCCAAAATGATTGTACTACTTTGTATATGCACTTGCACATATACTTGGCATTTGTTGACTTCTATCAAGGGATCCATGGAAACTGTGGGTTTGCGCAGTCCACTGTGCGTGCCAAGTGTAGTGGGTATGCCAAGTGGAAACATACCCTTAGCCTAAGAGGTGGTGCCAAGAGGTGGTGCCAATGGGTGTGTGTGTGTGTGGCACGAAGGGGCACAACGCCTCTTTATATTCATGTATTGTGTCGAGCAATGATATACAGTAGTTATTTCTCTTCTTCTTTGTTGATTCTTTATCTTATTACATTGAGAGTCGTGTGAGTGATTATTCCCCCTATTGTGGGAATGATTACCCTCTTAGCAATACTATACAGCTAGAGAACATCATGGTCGCTAAGTGTATTACGTACTTATATCAGTACAGTAATATGGGAATGATTACCCTCTTAGCATACAACATTAATAGGAAAGATGACTTATAATGCTAAATGAATACAGAAACGATTATACATAGTGCGACATGGTTAATGTTCCACAAACTATAGAACTATCGCATGAAACACAGATTGATTGATTGTACACAGGCATATAGCCTTTTAAAGAGTTACATAGTCGTGCGATTCAAAATAGGTGTGACATCCCGTTTACACCTCTTGAGATCCAATAATGACTATTCATGTAGGGTACGCTCTACGGCTTTACACTTGTTGTGGTCCAGACTCCAAACTTGCGGTGTGTGGTCTTGTAGTGTGCAGCCCACATAACACTTGGCACGCACGGTGGACTGTTGCAAACCCACAAAAGAACTGCTACAATCTGCAATAGCAACATTACTATTGAGGTCGATCTGCACCACTTCCCAAAACAGGGCAGGACTTAACGATCCTTCATGTGTTTGCTAAACTTCCCAAAACAGGTCTTCATATTGCTCAGTAGGTACTGGTTGAGCCTCTGGCCATTGCGATCTCGGTAACACTTGCTCCAACAATCCTTGAACACCAGCATGCACTTGTTCCTCCGTTGGCTCCATCAAAACTGTGCGCGTTTTCAGAGCTATAGGCAATTGTGCAAAAGGCACATGCCTATCATAGTGGCGTGATAAAAATTCATTGGCCGCATTCCACCATGGAGGTTGAGGAGGTAAATGCAGGGGAGAGCTATGGGAGCACATCTCAAGCCAGAAGCAGAGATTACGGATAACCTCCTTTTGCTTGTTAAATGCCGCTGCAATGCATTTCCTCTTTTGAACTGCTTTATCATGTTCACGAACTATCTTGACCATATTTGCATCAGGAATATCTAAGGCCTTGTCTGCAGCAATCACCTATTTACCCCTCTCACTTTGTGAAGTAGTAGCATCCGGTACCTGTGTAGGAGCAAGTTCTTCAGGAAGACCAGACTCTTCAGGCCTATTTACCCCTACACTATGCCATTATAGGGCAATATGTTCCTCCCACTGCTGAGCCACTTCTAGGCGAAGAGTGACTACCAAGGATTCCAAATCTTCCATGTTTATCAAAACATCGCTCGGATTAAGCATAAGATAGTTTGCTAAAGTGTCATTGGTGCGTCAATGGAGTAATTTCTTCCATGACTGTTTGAGAAAAAATTTCATGAGCCTGTCACACATTTTCTTCACTGTTTTCTGCAGCCTGCACCCTTTGCTCTAATGCATTGATTCTACTTTCCAACAAAGGTATAGCAGTAGCTTCCCCTCTCAGAATAGGATTTTGTCTTTCCAAAGCTCATACGTGCTCTTCCAAGGCTTGCAGCTGCTCCGCTTGGGCACTGGATTGTGGCATAGCCTGCAAAGAATGTGCTGCATGAGTCAGCAGTCTCCCACAACTTTCTAAATGATCCAGCTGAAAAATATATTGTGGCTGCTCCCAAGGAAAAGGATATGTAGTTACTACCACCACATCCGAGAATTGCAGTCACATAAGTTGTTGTGGTCTCCAAGCCACCACCTACAGCCGCACTAACCAAACTATGCCCTGCAGAACTTGTAATTGCCGAAGCAACTGGCACAAGTGGTGCCACACATACCACCATCTTTTGCCTCACCTACCTGCGCCATCTATCAAGAGCAAAAATACCTTGCGGTGTCATTTCTAGACTAAACCACACCATAGTAGATACAGCAGCAATGAGTATCTCTAGTACAGACCCAACTGTGGAAAGTGGTGAAATAGATATATTGCTAGGTACTTCAGAGACTTGTAGGGTATCCTCATGGATGGCTGGCCTTTGAGCCTCGCTCTTGATACTACATCCAGTGTCATTGAACGAAATAGTACTGGTTGAAGTCGTAGATATCCGCTTTCTTCCCCTTCACTATGAGAAATGCCGCCGGGGTGAGTGGTGCCACTAGAGACTACCACTATAACTTCGGAACTAATGGAAAAAGGCCCTGAAAAATGTCATAGACGGTGCATTGACACCAAAAAATTGGGCTCCATCGAAAATAGTATCTGTAAAATTTTCCCTATCTTAGAATTCACTATGGCTCCCCTTGCAACCTCCACACAGATGTGCTAGGCTTCAAAACAAATCCTGTCCTTGAGAACCCGGCCCCAAGATACCACGCCATATTCAGCAAGTTTCAAAAAATTCATAACCTTGAGAGAAATAGTATACGTCTTGGCTTGCAACCAAATTGCTTCTGAGAACCATCTGTAACAATCCCTAAGCCCTAGATTGGTGCAGCCAGACAGTTTATGTTCGCTACTAATGTTTGGCCCAAATTGAGCCTCCATTTCATGTGCAGTGACCATCTGAACAGCCCAAATAGCACCATCTAAAGGCAACAAAAGGCGTTCTTGAATGAGCTACACAGTTAACTCTTGAACTACACCATGGATGTCCACCATGTCACTGCCTTGCTCTTGTTGCAACAATTGATACGCCAGGGGATGCACTGGCACCCGTTGTGACCAATGAAGGTTTGCAAAAACCCACAAACACATGTCTTGCGGCCATGTTTTTTATGATAGGAAGCTGGAGGTTCTGAATAGGAGTGAGCAATAGAAGTGCTAACGAAAGCTTAACATCCCAATCCATCCGATGCTTGCTGAGATGAGCTTGGTCAGAATGTGCACAGTCTGCTTATTGGATGATTCTGCCAATCCATTCGCTTGCGAACAATAAAGGGATGATTTCTTGTGAAGAATCAAATAAAAGCCTATCATTCGTCTGATCACTTTGCTAATAAAATGACCCCCTCGATCACTGAACAACTCCACCGGGCAGCCAAAATGGGTGAATACATCCTTGTATAAACACTTTTCCACTGAAAGAGCAGAGTTATACCACAACACCCAAGCTTCCACCCACTTGGTGCAGTAATCTGTTTCAAAATATACCGGTTTCCTATCTTTGCAGCTACAGGTTTAAAGGGCACAATGAAGTCCAAGCCCCACTTTTGAAAAGGCTCAAGTGGCAATATCTGGTGTAAGGGCATGCGGTCTCTCTGCTGTGACGGATCCTTTGGCGGCGGCATACATCACATTTGAGCACAAATTGCTGCGTATCAAAATATACTGTTGGCCACCACAAGCCAGCTTGGAAAACTTTCCCTGCAATAATCTTCCCCGAAAAATGCCCTCCTAAGACTCCACAATGTGCTTCCCGCAAAACATGGCCTCCTGATCTTGCGGTAGTACAGCACATCAGCAACATTGCAATAGTACAATTCTCTAATATATAGACTTCAAAGGAGCAACTCTACAATGCGAGCTGCCTCCGCTGGTCCTTCGTCAAATGAGTTGGCGTAACACCTATAGAAAGAAAACAAAACATTTCCTTGTACCATGTCCAGGGCATGGAAAGAGGCAGAACTGCATCAGGAATTGGATCCGCTTCATTTAAAAAAGCAAACAACGATGCATCCTAAAACTCGTCATCCACTCATGTAGCTTGTTCTCCTGAATCAAGTCTTGAAAGATAATCTGCTACTACATGCTGAGATCCTGGTTGATGAATAACTTCAAAATCAGACTCCTACAGAGCAACATCATCCACCTGGCCAATCTTCTTGTTAAATTCTATTGCCGCCCAGATAAAGCAACGCAAAATGGTCCACATGAAAATAGAGCATTCTCCCCAATAGACAATGCCGAAACTTCTTCACTGAATAAATCATGCCAAAACTTCTTCACTAAATAAATCATGCCTAAGCACTCTCGCTCAGTTAACTGAATAATTCTTCTCTGTGAAGGACAATCTACGGCTTACAAAATAGGTCGGAACCAGCTAGCACTCTAGTCCTACATTAATACACTGCTAATTGCCGTGTCCAAAGCATTCACAAAGACATGAAAATACTTCTCCCAATCAGGCGAGCGGCATCATAACTGGTGCACGGGACAGTTGTATCTTCAACCTCCGATATGTCAAATCACATTCCTTTGTCCAAGAAAATTCTTTGTAGTCCACATGTGCCACCAGATTTAGCGGGATCGCCAGATGCACCAGAAACTACAAATGCCAACCATGCCACCGAATTTGACCCAAAAACTGCATACGCTCCTTCGGATTGACAGGTGCTAGAGCTTGCATCACTACCGCCACCTTATCACGATCCACAGCAATGCCTTCTGGTGATACAATATGCGCCAATAACTTCCCACTCTAGACCACAAAGGCACACTTTAAGGGGTTTAAACTTAAAGATACCTCTCAACATTTCTGAAAACACAGCCGCCCCGCCGCCCCGCAGAGCAGATGTTCCAAATGCTGAATAGAGGTCTCGAACACACACTGAGATCCTCATGAAAGCTATCGCGAATGGCCCAAAAATTTCATGCATATCCCTTTGAAATGTACCCGGAGCATTCCTCAAGCCAAACCACATCACTCTTCATGTCTGAGTAATCCCATGCAAAGACATCCATAAATTCTGTCAAAAGATCCACCAGAGCCTTTCGAAACTCATCATCCAGCAAATTGCTAACTTTCACTGGTTTGGATCCCTTATCTTTTCTCAGAAATACTATCTCCAGAGCATCTTCTTCGACTCTGGTAACCTTACTCATTTGTGCCTCAAAAGCTCTCTCTTGTTTGAGAATATCTTTCAGTTCATCATCTAGGGGATGACCATCCTCACCAAGAAACGTGTAAGATTCCTCCCCAGCTCCTCAAGATGTCCAGTATCTTCCCCTATAATCAAATCCCTCTTCAGAAATATAAAAGATTTTGTTTCTACCTGTTTTTACCTAGAGAGAGAAAATGTTCTAGAGAGAGATTATTTAGATTTTAGATATTTTTGGATGGAAAAAGATCTCTTCTTATTAAAATAATCTCCCCCAAAACAAAAGTTCAAAAGTATTTTCATAAGGTGCATTAGAAATCAATTATAATCTATTCAAAAGGCCTTATCCTACGGGTCTTGATTTTTGAAAAATTTTAAATTAAGGTTTTGAAGGGCCAATCAGACTCATCCAAATGTAGGGAGGAGATAAATAGAAGAAATAAAGAAAATCCCCCCAAAAAATGAGTAAATACTCACATAAGATGAAGAGTGGACTAAGGACCAAAACTTAAAAAATGAGTTTTTGACACCTCAGAGAGAGGGGATTTTCCCTCATGAAGGAGGCGCCTATTTTACATGTGTGGTGGAGTTTTAAATTCTCAAATATTGAGATATTTCATCTCTCCTCTCTCTTAATTCAAGTTTAGTTCCAAAAAGTAAGCTAAACTGACCCAAAAATGGTCAAAAATTGACCAAACGAATCTGGAAAATTATAGAATCAGTTTGCTTGGTTAAAAGCTCACTTTTTCCTATAAATAGAAGCCTCCCCCTTTGTAGAAACTTAATAGTGTTCTATGCACTATTACTCTACTCCTCCCTAGAGTTAAAAACTATGAATTTCTTAATAATTCATTAGTTTTTGACCATTCCCTCTTCTAAAGAATTGGTGGCCACTCTTGTTGTAAACAAGAGTAGATCCCTCAAACCATCAAGCCAAAGGAAAGCTCTCAGCAATTCATGTAAGCTAGAAATCATACTTTTTCTTTATTCTTTTTTAATAGTTTTCTAATTTTTATTTATTTTTTAAATGTAAAATGATGCTATGCCTTGTTGGAAAGGCTTTTCCCCTCTCTCATTATTAAATTCAGCCTTTCTTTATCCTTTATGCTAGATAAGTAATCTAATTGTTGGAATTAAACTTTTCATATTATTTTCTATGCATAGAAAGATGCATATTGGTTATTTTTTATTATTATAAAAGAGTGGTTTTCATTAGATTTAAATTCTATGCATAGAAAGATGCATATTGGTTATTATGTTTAATTATAAAAGAGTGATTTTAATTAGATTTAAATTCTATGCATAGAAAGATACATATTGGATTTTTATGCATAAATAGATTCATAAAAGAAATGTTTTATTATAAAAGTGTAACTTTCATCAATATTGATTTTTATGCATCAATAGATGCATAAAAGAAATTTTTTTTATTATAAAAGTGTTACTTTCATCAATATTAATTTTTATGCATAAATAGATGCATAAAAGAAAACTTTTTATTATAAAAGTATTACTTTCATCAATATTGATTTTAATGCATAAATAGATGCATAAAAGATTTTTTTATTATAAAAGTGTTACTTTCATCAATATGGATTTTTATGCATAAATATATGCATAAAAGAATTTTTTTTATTATAAAAGTGTTACTTTCATCAATATTGATTTTTATGCATAAAAGAATTTTTTTTATTATAAAAGTGTTACTTTCATCAATATTTATTTTTATGCATAAATAGATGCATAAAAGAATTTTTTCAATATTGATTTTTATGCATAAAAGAATTTTTTTAGTATAAAAGCGTTACTTTCATCATTATTGATTTTTATACATAAATAGATGCATAAAAGAATTTTTCTTATTATAAAAGTGTTACTTTCATCCCAATATTTATTTTTATGCATAAATAGATGCGTAAAAGTATCTATTATGCATCTATTTTATACATAAATAGATGCATAAAAGATTTCTTATTATTATAAAAGTGTTACTTTCATCAATATTGAATTTTATGCATAAATAGATGCATAAAAGAATTTTTTTATTATAAAAGTGTTACTTTCATCAATATTGATTTTTATGAATAAATAGATGCATAAAAGAATTTTTTTTTTATAAAAGTGTTACTTTCATCAAAATGGATTTTTATGCATAAATAGATGCATAAAAGAATTTTTTTTATTATAAAAGTGTTAGTTTCATCAAAATTGATTTTTATGCATAAATAGATGCATAAAGGATTTCCTTTTATATAAAAGTGTTATTTCCATAGAAGTTGGATTATTTTATGCATAAATAGATGCATATAGAATTTTTTTATATCAAAATGAGAGTTCTCTTTAATCATTGTTTGAATCCCATGAATATTGGTAAATGAATAAGTAAATACTCTGTGAAGGAAAATTCTATTATTTCATATTCTCTAGGATGGTAATGAGAAAATTCAGAAGATCTATCAAAGTCAAAATTTTTAAATGATTAATTTATTCCTCATAGGAATATGTGTTTAGTTTTTAATTCAGTTAAGCAAAATACTCAATGAATGAAATTCAGTAAAGTAGTAATTAAAATATTACCCTTCGAGAAAGGTAGTTCAGGGGGGAGAACCTTTCCGGGCTTGAACCCTGAATCAGACTATGACCACGACTTAATCTCCTTCGTCGGTTTCAAGAAAAGACAATGTGACCAATTCAGGAAAATTCAATCAAGTCACCCACCGAATCTGAAATTAAATTGAGACCTTTGATTTTGATATGAGGATCAAGATTACAGAATTTGAGGAATTCTGCTTAGGAATCTAGACCTCTGATCTAGAAGTCTTGGGATACGGAATTAAGATATACTCATTATATTCAAAAGAAAATCAAAACTAAAAACTTACATAGAAACTCTTAAAGGATTGTCTTACGTCGGAATGCTGGAGGGAGCATTTGGTATATGTGTTTTTCTAAGGGAAGTTTGGTTGCAACAGCTAGCGGGGAGTGTTCAAAGGACAGCTCATGTGGCAAAAACCTGCCCAGGTCTTGACCAGCCTGGATATGGTGAAAAATGGTGTGCTTCCAGTATGATGGGCGAGGGCCGACGAAGCGGTCCCTGAGTGAAGTGCCAGGACACCTAAGGAGGATCCTGGAGGATTCTGACCTGGCGATGCATGGGCTCGCGATGCTTAGGACACCCATGCATATATCGTGGAAGATATATGTATGTATGATGACGAGCAAATTATTGTAATCTATTACTGGTTCTCGTTGGCTGACCTGCAACAACAACGGAGAATCGAGAGTGATACTGTTTTGTGAGAAACAAGGATTGAATGGAAATTTTGAGTTATGACATCTGTAACCAATAATTGTTTGTCAATGGATTGTTTTAAAAGTTAAAGTTTAAAGAGGAGTGTGTGCGTATTTGTACTCGAAAGCAAAAGTTAAGAAAGGCATTCAATTATGGGTGGGTGAGGGTTCGACCAATTCCAGTGGTTGGGTAGTGGCTAACCCATGGGCTGTAGGCTGGAATCAGTAGAGTTTTAATAACAAAATTGATCAATAGGAATACGCTTAGAACTCGAGTAGTTAAGTAAAAGCCTGAAGACTTCTTTGATGAATAGATCAACGGCTGTGCCTAATTCAATTAGGCACAGCCTAATTCAATTAGGATCTATCTGATTTAATCAAATAGATCTTAATTCAATTAGGATCTATCTGATTTAATCAGATGAAGGTTAGTTTAGTATCTTGACCTCGTTAGAGAAATTCATTAAGAAAATAAAAATGGTGGGATCGTTCCCGTTTTTTGGGCAGGGAAAATTTTCTCGATTTCAGTTTTCGGAATGACCACCAGCTTAGTCTCGTGCTCGGACATTCAAGGGTGAGGCCCCGAGTGAGAAACCCTACCCCGCGCATAAGAGGAAGCTACTTCTGCTGCTACCATCCGCGAATCCAGTGCACAGAGGGGATAGTGGGATCTCACAAAATGGCTCCCCGAGGATCTTCTCCGACATAGGAGCCACCATCCGTACCGCTGCGTACTCTGCGGAAATGCAGGCTACATCCACCACACATAGTGGGACCAAATCTGCATTAGCCCGCAAAAATTGTTCCTCTTCATCTTCATTCAAGACTTCAGCCATATTTATTATTTTTGCAATCACTGGCTAGATGGCACTACTCAATTGATGGCGCTCCTGTAATGTGAACTTCACTTTTTTTCGACCCTGCCCCACAATCATGTGATCGTGTTCCCAATTGTGCCACACCTGCCCGTACCGTGGAACGGACAAACAAAAGATTGTATTCTTGATTGGAGTCTTCCATACTGAGAACCACAAAATACATCACAAACAGAATTCCCGCAACCTCAATCACTATTCCTTTCAAAATGCCCAAAGGACGAGCTCGGCACTGGTCATCCATCCGCCGCACCAAAAATGGGGCCGGTTCCCATTCCAATCATCCCATCTTCTCACAAGCCGATTGCGTTGCAATATTGACACCCACACCATCATCAATCAGAACTTGATCAATGGCAGTCCCATGATGAACTACCAAAATCTCCGGAATACGTGTGTCAATCACCAGAACATCAGGGACTAGTTCTTCCTGAGCTTTGACCGTAACCAGAGGCACAACCATTGATTCGTTTCCATAGAACAAGGACTATCCAAGATTTACTTAAACTATCGTATAACTTAACAAAATTGAGTCTCATTTTAGGGATCCATCAGTCCAGCCTAACCCCATCTAATCCCATGGGTTAGTCAACCGCCCAACCACTGTATTGATAGGATCCAATTAGAATTTGGTTGAGTTTTGCCCTAGGTACCAGGGAGGAAGAGAGTTCCCAGGCCCCCTAGCCAGCGCTTCAAGCAAACTTCAAGATAGTCACACCACTTACACACCCAATATGAAATTGCCTTTTTCACAGATTCAGCTGTCTTTAAAACAATCATTTTATGAAACCATAGTATCACTGATCATAATCCTCCAAAACATCTAGCTTGAGTTCCATTTTGCAACATTCCCCCATCGGTGTACCTATGGCATCATTGGCAGCCAAAATGCTCACCACCTGCATACTGAGGGGCCTTTTCGATAGTTTCAGCTCATAGTACCGGGAAATATAATTGCATAAGAAAATCCAGATGGACTCTCCATTGAAGATCAGTAAGATCAACCAATAGATCCATATAAAGAGCCATGGACTCATCCGTTGAGGACCAGCAAGGCCAATCAACCAGATCCATGCCTGAGTTCAGAAAACAACTCTAACTCCTTGTTCCTGTGAGATCCCCCGTTCCCACCGAGCAATAGATTCGGGATACTAGCAGCGGAAGTAGAACTTCTCGCGCGAAATAGGGGTCCCACATTCGGGGCCTCGCCCACGGATATCCGGACAAGAGACTAATCTGTCGGTTTTTCCAAAACCGGACCCGGAAAAACTTCCCTTACCCGGAAAGCACGGGCGATTCCACCAGGATAATTTTTACTCTAACGTAGTCAAAACTCTTACTGATCAAACAGATCCGACTGCATCTATAAAGATACTTGGTCAGATCAAGGAAGAAACTTGCACTTGGATCATTGGGATCAACGCTTTTTTCCCCACCAAGGAGGCACAGCCGTTGATTCCTATCCATAGAACAATTACTATCCGGGATTTACTTTATCTATCGTAATAACAGAAATTGAGTCTCGATTTACGGATCCATCAGTCCAGCCTAACCCCATCCGATCCCATGGGTTAGCCAACCGCCCAACCACTGTAGTGATGGGATCCAATTTGGAATTTGGTTAGGTTTTGTCCCGGGTACCAAGGAAAAGAGTTCCAAGGCCCCCTAGCCGGAATTTCATGCAAACATAAAACTAGCCACACCACTTACACACCCAATATGAAAATTGCCTTTTTCTTAGCATCAGCTAACTTTAAAACAATCCTTTAATGAAACCATAGTACCACTGATCACAATCTCCCAAATTATCCAGTTGATTCATAATTTCCCATCATTCCTTCATCAGAGTATCTATGGCATCATTGGCAACTAGAACGCTCACCACCTGTCCACACAGGGGCCGTTTCAATAGTTCCTAGCCCATAATACTCAACAATATAATCACTTATCAAGATGGACTCTCGTTGAAGATCAGCAAGATCAACCAACAGATCCATATAAAAGAGCCATGGACTCATCCGTTGAGGACCAGTAAGATCAGTCAACCAGATCCATGCCCGGTTCAAGAAAACAACTCTTACTCCTTGTTTCAATATCTTCCTCGACGCACGCGTGGGTATCCTGGGCGACCCAGAGCCCGAGCACCGTATGGTCAGCACCCTCTAGGATCCTTCGCAGGTGACCTAGCGCTTCACTCATAGGCCGCTTCCTTGGTCCCTCATCCACCGTACCGGAAGCTCACCATTTTAATCGAACCGAGGCTGGTCAAGACCTCGGCCGACCTTGCTACGCGAGACGTCCTCCATTGACTCTCCGTCAGCAGTTGCAACTTTATCAGTTAGGTCTCCACGACCTTAATCACAAGACGGTCAAAATGCTTTCCCAGCATTCTTGACATAAAACAGCCATTTACAAACAGCATTTACAAACAGTTTACAAATACAATTTCTATATTAACTCTCATTTTTCCACATTATCCCTCATGCAATCCACATTACTTATTCCACATTTCATTTATATGTGTACTCATCCAATCATATCATTTTCCATCTCTTCACTTCAGATTCCTTCACATCACATATCATATATTCACATCCATATCCACATCCACATCCACATTCACATCCATACATCCACATCTACATGCTTATCTCCATTTTCACATCCTCATTTATACATCCACATCCCATATCCACATTCATACATACACATCCATATCCACATCCATATCCGCATTCATACATACACATCCATATCCACATCCACATGCATACATTCATTATCACGTCCTCATTCATACATCCACATCCACATACATACATACATACATCCACATCCACATCCACATTCTCATTCACATCTATACATCCATATCTACATGCACATTCACATCCATACATCCACATCTATATCCTCATTCACATCCATACATCCACATTCATGCATCCACATCTACATGCCTACATCCATACATACACATCCACATTTACATCCATGCATCCACATCCACATCCTCATTCACATCCATACATCCACATTCATACATCCACATCCACATCCACATTCACATCCATAGATCCACATCTACATGCTTATCTCCATTTTCACATCCTCATTTATACATCCACATCCCATATCCACATTCATACATACACATCCATATCCACATCCACATGCATACATACATCCACATCCACATTCCCATTCACATATATACATCCATATCTACATGCACATTCACATCCATACATCCACATCTATATCCTCATTCACATCCATACATCCACATTCATGCATCCACATCTACATGCTTATCTCCATTTTCACATCCTCATTTATACATCCACATCCCATATCCACATTCATACATACACATCCATATCCACATCCACATGCATACATACATCCACATCCACATTCCCATTCACGTATATACATCTTTATCTACAAGTACATTCACATCCATACATCCACATCTATATCCTCATTCACATCCATACATCCACATTCATGCATACATCCATACATCCACATCCACATTTACATCCATGCATCCACATCTACATCCTCATTCACATCCATACATCCACATTCATACATCCATACATCCACATTCATACATCCACATCCACATCCACATTCACATCCATACATCCACATTCATTCATCCACATCCACATCCATACATCCACATTCATACATCCACATCCACATCCACATTCACATCCATACATCCACATTCATACATCCACATCCACATGCATCTTATCATATCTTATCACTTCCCATATCTTTTATGCATACCTCTATGCATGAAATTCAATTATGCTAAAAGTAACACTTTTATAATAAAATATTTAACTTTTATGCATACCTCTATGCATGAAATCCAATATGATAAAAGTAACACTTTTGATATAAAAAAATTATCCTTTATGCATACTTCTATGTATGAAAATTAAAAATGATAAAAGTAACACTTTTGATATAAAAAATTTTCCTTTATGCATCCTTCTATGCATGAAAATTAAAAATGATAAAAATAACACTTTTAATATAAAAAAATTATCTTTTATGCATACTTCTATGCATGAAAATTAAAAATGATAAAAGTAACACTTTTGATATAAAAAAATTATCCTTTATGCATGATATTAAAATTCAATTTCTCCATGATTATAATGAAATTCTTTCAATTAATCTAGGATGATAATTCCTAGAATATGGTAGGAAGTCCTCTTTTTATGCTTTGAATGAAATTATTTTATGCATAATTTTTATAAAAATTTTGCCATAGCTCCGCTGCTATGACTGATAAATCTCAAATTTTTCTAAGGGATAAAGCTTATCATTAAGGAAATAATTAAAATGATCTCTAATTGGATCATTAATCTATAGTGGATTGAATCATCAATATGCATAAACTAAAAGCATAGAAAAAAGCCATTAAATTGGCCTCAAGCATAGCTTAATCTTGGGTTAAGGAAAAGCTTTATGAAAAGCTTGATTTGGATTGAGAACGGGTCATGAGTATGACCATTTCTTGAGTGAGAGAGAGAGTTTACATAAAAATCATTAGAATTTAAACATAAATGAAAATTAACTTCAATAGCATTTATTAACTTATGTAACTCTTCACTACTATTCAAACTTCAATAGTATTTAAAAAAAAACCATACCAATTAAACTTCTCAAGCTTGAGAGGGGTTGAGAAGAGAGAAACATTGAGAAATTATAGAAAGATCAATATTCACTAATTACCTTACAACTTGCTTGATTCTTTGTTCACGGTAGAGGCCCCCAACCAATCAATTGGTTAAGTATGTTGATGGAGCCACTAATGGGGATTGAAGAAAGAGGGAAGCTCCAAAAACTAGTGAATTATTAAATGAATTCACAGTTCTTGGCTTAGGTGGAGTAGAGTAACGATGCATAAATACTAACTATTTTTCAACAAGGGGGAGGCTTCTATTTATAGGAAAAATTGAGCTCCTAACCAAACAAACTGATTCTAGAATTTTCTAAATCAGTTTGGTCAATATTTGACCATTTTTAGGTCAGTTAAGCTAACTTTTTGGAACTAGACTTGAATGAGGAGAGAGGAGAGATGAAATATCTCAATTTTTATGAGTTTAAAACTCATTCAAGCATGTGAAATATGCACCTCCTTTAAAGAACTCCCCTTCCTTACATATGTGTCATAATGGAATCATTTTAATATTGCTCATAGTTTTTTTTTACTAATAAACCTTGTACATTTTCAACTCTTCATCTTATGTGAAATATGCACCTCCTTTAAAGAATTCCCCTTCCTTACATATGTGTCATAATGGAATCATTTTAATATTGCTCATAGTTTTTTACTAATAAACCTTGTACATTTTCAACTCTTCATCTTATGTGAAATATGCACCTCCTTTAAAGAATTCCCCTTCCTTACATATGTGTCATAATGGCATCATTTTAATATTGCTCATAGTTTTTTACTAATAAACCTTGTACATTTTTAACTCTTCATCTTATGTGAGCATTTACTCATTTTTGGATACCCAAAATATCTCATATTTTTAATATTGCTCATAGTTTTTTACTAATAAACCTTGTACATTTTCAACTCTTCACCTTATGTGAGCATTTACTCATTTTTGGGTATCTTCTTTTTTACAAATTTGGATTTATCTCTTCCCTACACATGGATTGATGCTATTGGCCCATAGGAACCTTAATTGGACCATAGTCTAAAGATTTCTGAAAATCTAGACCCTTAGACTAAGGTTCTTTATACCTATTTTCAATTAATTCCAATTGCACATTGGAAAATTCTTTTTGAATTTCTATTTCAGGGGAACTCATCTGAATTATAAGAGATATTTTTCTATCCAAAAATATTCAAAATCTGAATATTCTCTCTCTAGAATATTTTTCTCTCTCTAGGCTAAAACAGATAGAAACAAGGTCTTTATATTTCTGAAGAGGGTTGATTACAGGGGAAGATACTAGACATCAAAAAGGGGTTGGGGGAGGAATCTTACATTACCAACTGTGAGATCCCCCGTTCCCACCGAGCAATAGATTCGGGATACTAGCAGCGGAAGTAGAACTTCTCGCGCGAAATAGGGGTCCCACATTCGGGGCCTCGCCCACGGATATCCGGACAAGAGACTAATCTGTTGATTTTTCCAAAACCGGACCCGGAAAAACTTCCCTTACCCGGAAAGCACGGGCGATTCCACCAGGATAATTTTTACTCTAACGTAGTCAAAACTCTTACTGATCAAACAGATCCGACTGCATCTATAAAGATACTTGGTCAGATCAAGGAAGAAACTTGCACTTGGATCATTGGGATCAACGCTTTTTTCCCCACCAAGGAGGCACAGCCGTTGATTCCTATCCATAGAACAATTACTATCCGGGATTTACTTTATCTATCGTAATAACAGAAATTGAGTCTCGATTTACGGATCCATCAGTCCAGCCTAACCCCATCCGATCCCATGGGTTAGCCAACCGCCCAACCACTGTAGTGATGGGATCCAATTTGGAATTTGGTTAGGTTTTGTCCCGGGTACCAAGGAAAAGAGTTCCAAGGCCCCCTAGCCGGAATTTCATGCAAACATAAAACTAGCCACACCACTTACACACCCAATATGAAAATTGCCTTTTTCTTAGCATCAGCTAACTTTAAAACAATCCTTTAATGAAACCATAGTACCACTGATCACAATCTCCCAAATTATCCAGTTGATTCATAATTTCCCATCATTCCTTCATCAGAGTATCTATGGCATCATTGGCAACTAGAACGCTCACCACCTGTCCACACAGGGGCCGTTTCAATAGTTCCTAGCCCATAATACTCAACAATATAATCACTTATCAAGATGGACTCTCGTTGAAGATCAGCAAGATCAACCAACAGATCCATATAAAAGAGCCATGGACTCATCCGTTGAGGACCAGTAAGATCAGTCAACCAGATCCATGCCCGGTTCAAGAAAACAACTCTTACTCCTTGTTTCAATATCTTCCTCGACGCACGCGTGGGTATCCTGGGCGACCCAGAGCCCGAGCACCGTATGGTCAGCACCCTCTAGGATCCTTCGCAGGTGACCTAGCGCTTCACTCATAGGCCGCTTCCTTGGTCCCTCATCCACCGTACCGGAAGCTCACCATTTTAATCGAACCGAGGCTGGTCAAGACCTCGGCCGACCTTGCTACGCGAGACGTCCTCCATTGACTCTCCGTCAGCAGTTGCAACTTTATCAGTTAGGTCTCCACGACCTTAATCACAAGACGGTCAAAATGCTTTCCCAGCATTCTTGACATAAAACAGCCATTTACAAACAGCATTTACAAACAGTTTACAAATACAATTTCTATATTAACTCTCATTTTTCCACATTATCCCTCATGCAATCCACATTACTTATTCCACATTTCATTTATATGTGTACTCATCCAATCATATCATTTTCCATCTCTTCACTTCAGATTCCTTCACATCACATATCATATATTCACATCCATATCCACATCCATACATCCACATCCACATCCACATTCACATCCATACATCCACATCTACATGCTTATCTCCATTTTCACATCCTCATTTATACATCCACATCCCATATCCACATTCATACATACACATCCATATCCACATCCATATCCGCATTCATACATACACATCCATATCCACATCCACATGCATACATTCATTATCACGTCCTCATTCATACATCCACATCCACATACATACATACATACATCCACATCCACATCCACATTCTCATTCACATCTATACATCCATATCTACATGCACATTCACATCCATACATCCACATCTATATCCTCATTCACATCCATACATCCACATTCATGCATCCACATCTACATGCCTACATCCATACATACACATCCACATTTACATCCATGCATCCACATCCACATCCTCATTCACATCCATACATCCACATTCATACATCCACATCCACATCCACATTCACATCCATAGATCCACATCTACATGCTTATCTCCATTTTCACATCCTCATTTATACATCCACATCCCATATCCACATTCATACATACACATCCATATCCACATCCACATGCATACATACATCCACATCCACATTCCCATTCACATATATACATCCATATCTACATGCACATTCACATCCATACATCCACATCTATATCCTCATTCACATCCATACATCCACATTCATGCATCCACATCTACATGCTTATCTCCATTTTCACATCCTCATTTATACATCCACATCCCATATCCACATTCATACATACACATCCATATCCACATCCACATGCATACATACATCCACATCCACATTCCCATTCACGTATATACATCTTTATCTACAAGTACATTCACATCCATACATCCACATCTATATCCTCATTCACATCCATACATCCACATTCATGCATACATCCATACATCCACATCCACATTTACATCCATGCATCCACATCTACATCCTCATTCACATCCATACATCCACATTCATACATCCATACATCCACATTCATACATCCACATCCACATCCACATTCACATCCATACATCCACATTCATTCATCCACATCCACATCCATACATCCACATTCATACATCCACATCCACATCCACATTCACATCCATACATCCACATTCATACATCCACATCCACATGCATCTTATCATATCTTATCACTTCCCATATCTTTTATGCATACCTCTATGCATGAAATTCAATTATGCTAAAAGTAACACTTTTATAATAAAATATTTAACTTTTATGCATACCTCTATGCATGAAATCCAATATGATAAAAGTAACACTTTTGATATAAAAAAATTATCCTTTATGCATACTTCTATGTATGAAAATTAAAAATGATAAAAGTAACACTTTTGATATAAAAAATTTTCCTTTATGCATCCTTCTATGCATGAAAATTAAAAATGATAAAAATAACACTTTTAATATAAAAAAATTATCTTTTATGCATACTTCTATGCATGAAAATTAAAAATGATAAAAGTAACACTTTTGATATAAAAAAATTATCCTTTATGCATGATATTAAAATTCAATTTCTCCATGATTATAATGAAATTCTTTCAATTAATCTAGGATGATAATTCCTAGAATATGGTAGGAAGTCCTCTTTTTATGCTTTGAATGAAATTATTTTATGCATAATTTTTATAAAAATTTTGCCATAGCTCCGCTGCTATGACTGATAAATCTCAAATTTTTCTAAGGGATAAAGCTTATCATTAAGGAAATAATTAAAATGATCTCTAATTGGATCATTAATCTATAGTGGATTGAATCATCAATATGCATAAACTAAAAGCATAGAAAAAAGCCATTAAATTGGCCTCAAGCATAGCTTAATCTTGGGTTAAGGAAAAGCTTTATGAAAAGCTTGATTTGGATTGAGAACGGGTCATGAGTATGACCATTTCTTGAGTGAGAGAGAGAGTTTACATAAAAATCATTAGAATTTAAACATAAATGAAAATTAACTTCAATAGCATTTATTAACTTATGTAACTCTTCACTACTATTCAAACTTCAATAGTATTTAAAAAAAAACCATACCAATTAAACTTCTCAAGCTTGAGAGGGGTTGAGAAGAGAGAAACATTGAGAAATTATAGAAAGATCAATATTCACTAATTACCTTACAACTTGCTTGATTCTTTGTTCACGGTAGAGGCCCCCAACCAATCAATTGGTTAAGTATGTTGATGGAGCCACTAATGGGGATTGAAGAAAGAGGGAAGCTCCAAAAACTAGTGAATTATTAAATGAATTCACAGTTCTTGGCTTAGGTGGAGTAGAGTAACGATGCATAAATACTAACTATTTTTCAACAAGGGGGAGGCTTCTATTTATAGGAAAAATTGAGCTCCTAACCAAACAAACTGATTCTAGAATTTTCTAAATCAGTTTGGTCAATATTTGACCATTTTTAGGTCAGTTAAGCTAACTTTTTGGAACTAGACTTGAATGAGGAGAGAGGAGAGATGAAATATCTCAATTTTTATGAGTTTAAAACTCATTCAAGCATGTGAAATATGCACCTCCTTTAAAGAACTCCCCTTCCTTACATATGTGTCATAATGGAATCATTTTAATATTGCTCATAGTTTTTTTTTACTAATAAACCTTGTACATTTTCAACTCTTCATCTTATGTGAAATATGCACCTCCTTTAAAGAATTCCCCTTCCTTACATATGTGTCATAATGGAATCATTTTAATATTGCTCATAGTTTTTTACTAATAAACCTTGTACATTTTCAACTCTTCATCTTATGTGAAATATGCACCTCCTTTAAAGAATTCCCCTTCCTTACATATGTGTCATAATGGCATCATTTTAATATTGCTCATAGTTTTTTACTAATAAACCTTGTACATTTTTAACTCTTCATCTTATGTGAGCATTTACTCATTTTTGGATACCCAAAATATCTCATATTTTTAATATTGCTCATAGTTTTTTACTAATAAACCTTGTACATTTTCAACTCTTCACCTTATGTGAGCATTTACTCATTTTTGGGTATCTTCTTTTTTACAAATTTGGATTTATCTCTTCCCTACACATGGATTGATGCTATTGGCCCATAGGAACCTTAATTGGACCATAGTCTAAAGATTTCTGAAAATCTAGACCCTTAGACTAAGGTTCTTTATACCTATTTTCAATTAATTCCAATTGCACATTGGAAAATTCTTTTTGAATTTCTATTTCAGGGGAACTCATCTGAATTATAAGAGATATTTTTCTATCCAAAAATATTCAAAATCTGAATATTCTCTCTCTAGAATATTTTTCTCTCTCTAGGCTAAAACAGATAGAAACAAGGTCTTTATATTTCTGAAGAGGGTTGATTACAGGGGAAGATACTAGACATCAAAAAGGGGTTGGGGGAGGAATCTTACATTACCAACTGTGAGATCCCCCGTTCCCACCGAGCAATAGATTCGGGATACTAGCAGCGGAAGTAGAACTTCTCGCGCGAAATAGGGGTCCCACATTCGGGGCCTCGCCCACGGATATCCGGACAAGAGACTAATCTGTCGATTTTTCCAAAACCGGACCCGGAAAAACTTCCCTTACCCGAAAAGCACGGGCGATTCCACCAGGATAATTTTTACTCTAACGTAGTCAAAACTCTTACTGATCAAACAGATCCGACTGCATCTATAAAGATACTTGGTCAGATCAAGGAAGAAACTTGCACTTGGATCATTGGGATCAACGCTTTTTTCCCCACCAAGGAGGCACAGCCGTTGATTCCTATCCATAGAACAATTACTATCCGGGATTTACTTTATCTATCGTAATAACAGAAATTGAGTCTCGATTTACGGATCCATCAGTCCAGCCTAACCCCATCCGATCCCATGGGTTAGCCAACCGCCCAACCACTGTAGTGATGGGATCCAATTTGGAATTTGGTTAGGTTTTGTCCCGGGTACCAAGGAAAAGAGTTCCAAGGCCCCCTAGCCGGAATTTCATGCAAACATAAAACTAGCCACACCACTTACACACCCAATATGAAAATTGCCTTTTTCTTAGCATCAGCTAACTTTAAAACAATCCTTTAATGAAACCATAGTACCACTGATCACAATCTCCCAAATTATCCAGTTGATTCATAATTTCCCATCATTCCTTCATCAGAGTATCTATGGCATCATTGGCAACTAGAACGCTCACCACCTGTCCACACAGGGGCCGTTTCAATAGTTCCTAGCCCATAATACTCAACAATATAATCACTTATCAAGATGGACTCTCGTTGAAGATCAGCAAGATCAACCAACAGATCCATATAAAAGAGCCATGGACTCATCCGTTGAGGACCAGTAAGATCAGTCAACCAGATCCATGCCCGGTTCAAGAAAACAACTCTTACTCCTTGTTTCAATATCTTCCTCGACGCACGCGTGGGTATCCTGGGCGACCCAGAGCCCGAGCACCGTATGGTCAGCACCCTCTAGGATCCTTCGCAGGTGACCTAGCGCTTCACTCATAGGCCGCTTCCTTGGTCCCTCATCCACCGTACCGGAAGCTCACCATTTTAATCGAACCGAGGCTGGTCAAGACCTCGGCCGACCTTGCTACGCGAGACGTCCTCCATTGACTCTCCGTCAGCAGTTGCAACTTTATCAGTTAGGTCTCCACGACCTTAATCACAAGACGGTCAAAATGCTTTCCCAGCATTCTTGACATAAAACAGCCATTTACAAACAGCATTTACAAACAGTTTACAAATACAATTTCTATATTAACTCTCATTTTTCCACATTATCCCTCATGCAATCCACATTACTTATTCCACATTTCATTTATATGTGTACTCATCCAATCATATCATTTTCCATCTCTTCACTTCAGATTCCTTCACATCACATATCATATATTCACATCCATATCCACATCCACATCCACATTCACATCCATACATCCACATCTACATGCTTATCTCCATTTTCACATCCTCATTTATACATCCACATCCCATATCCACATTCATACATACACATCCATATCCACATCCATATCCGCATTCATACATACACATCCATATCCACATCCACATGCATACATTCATTATCACGTCCTCATTCATACATCCACATCCACATACATACATACATACATCCACATCCACATCCACATTCTCATTCACATCTATACATCCATATCTACATGCACATTCACATCCATACATCCACATCTATATCCTCATTCACATCCATACATCCACATTCATGCATCCACATCTACATGCCTACATCCATACATACACATCCACATTTACATCCATGCATCCACATCCACATCCTCATTCACATCCATACATCCACATTCATACATCCACATCCACATCCACATTCACATCCATAGATCCACATCTACATGCTTATCTCCATTTTCACATCCTCATTTATACATCCACATCCCATATCCACATTCATACATACACATCCATATCCACATCCACATGCATACATACATCCACATCCACATTCCCATTCACATATATACATCCATATCTACATGCACATTCACATCCATACATCCACATCTATATCCTCATTCACATCCATACATCCACATTCATGCATCCACATCTACATGCTTATCTCCATTTTCACATCCTCATTTATACATCCACATCCCATATCCACATTCATACATACACATCCATATCCACATCCACATGCATACATACATCCACATCCACATTCCCATTCACGTATATACATCTTTATCTACAAGTACATTCACATCCATACATCCACATCTATATCCTCATTCACATCCATACATCCACATTCATGCATACATCCATACATCCACATCCACATTTACATCCATGCATCCACATCTACATCCTCATTCACATCCATACATCCACATTCATACATCCATACATCCACATTCATACATCCACATCCACATCCACATTCACATCCATACATCCACATTCATTCATCCACATCCACATCCATACATCCACATTCATACATCCACATCCACATCCACATTCACATCCATACATCCACATTCATACATCCACATCCACATGCATCTTATCATATCTTATCACTTCCCATATCTTTTATGCATACCTCTATGCATGAAATTCAATTATGCTAAAAGTAACACTTTTATAATAAAATATTTAACTTTTATGCATACCTCTATGCATGAAATCCAATATGATAAAAGTAACACTTTTGATATAAAAAAATTATCCTTTATGCATACTTCTATGTATGAAAATTAAAAATGATAAAAGTAACACTTTTGATATAAAAAATTTTCCTTTATGCATCCTTCTATGCATGAAAATTAAAAATGATAAAAATAACACTTTTAATATAAAAAAATTATCTTTTATGCATACTTCTATGCATGAAAATTAAAAATGATAAAAGTAACACTTTTGATATAAAAAAATTATCCTTTATGCATGATATTAAAATTCAATTTCTCCATGATTATAATGAAATTCTTTCAATTAATCTAGGATGATAATTCCTAGAATATGGTAGGAAGTCCTCTTTTTATGCTTTGAATGAAATTATTTTATGCATAATTTTTATAAAAATTTTGCCATAGCTCCGCTGCTATGACTGATAAATCTCAAATTTTTCTAAGGGATAAAGCTTATCATTAAGGAAATAATTAAAATGATCTCTAATTGGATCATTAATCTATAGTGGATTGAATCATCAATATGCATAAACTAAAAGCATAGAAAAAAGCCATTAAATTGGCCTCAAGCATAGCTTAATCTTGGGTTAAGGAAAAGCTTTATGAAAAGCTTGATTTGGATTGAGAACGGGTCATGAGTATGACCATTTCTTGAGTGAGAGAGAGAGTTTACATAAAAATCATTAGAATTTAAACATAAATGAAAATTAACTTCAATAGCATTTATTAACTTATGTAACTCTTCACTACTATTCAAACTTCAATAGTATTTAAAAAAAAACCATACCAATTAAACTTCTCAAGCTTGAGAGGGGTTGAGAAGAGAGAAACATTGAGAAATTATAGAAAGATCAATATTCACTAATTACCTTACAACTTGCTTGATTCTTTGTTCACGGTAGAGGCCCCCAACCAATCAATTGGTTAAGTATGTTGATGGAGCCACTAATGGGGATTGAAGAAAGAGGGAAGCTCCAAAAACTAGTGAATTATTAAATGAATTCACAGTTCTTGGCTTAGGTGGAGTAGAGTAACGATGCATAAATACTAACTATTTTTCAACAAGGGGGAGGCTTCTATTTATAGGAAAAATTGAGCTCCTAACCAAACAAACTGATTCTAGAATTTTCTAAATCAGTTTGGTCAATATTTGACCATTTTTAGGTCAGTTAAGCTAACTTTTTGGAACTAGACTTGAATGAGGAGAGAGGAGAGATGAAATATCTCAATTTTTATGAGTTTAAAACTCATTCAAGCATGTGAAATATGCACCTCCTTTAAAGAACTCCCCTTCCTTACATATGTGTCATAATGGAATCATTTTAATATTGCTCATAGTTTTTTTTTACTAATAAACCTTGTACATTTTCAACTCTTCATCTTATGTGAAATATGCACCTCCTTTAAAGAATTCCCCTTCCTTACATATGTGTCATAATGGAATCATTTTAATATTGCTCATAGTTTTTTACTAATAAACCTTGTACATTTTCAACTCTTCATCTTATGTGAAATATGCACCTCCTTTAAAGAATTCCCCTTCCTTACATATGTGTCATAATGGCATCATTTTAATATTGCTCATAGTTTTTTACTAATAAACCTTGTACATTTTTAACTCTTCATCTTATGTGAGCATTTACTCATTTTTGGATACCCAAAATATCTCATATTTTTAATATTGCTCATAGTTTTTTACTAATAAACCTTGTACATTTTCAACTCTTCACCTTATGTGAGCATTTACTCATTTTTGGGTATCTTCTTTTTTACAAATTTGGATTTATCTCTTCCCTACACATGGATTGATGCTATTGGCCCATAGGAACCTTAATTGGACCATAGTCTAAAGATTTCTGAAAATCTAGACCCTTAGACTAAGGTTCTTTATACCTATTTTCAATTAATTCCAATTGCACATTGGAAAATTCTTTTTGAATTTCTATTTCAGGGGAACTCATCTGAATTATAAGAGATATTTTTCTATCCAAAAATATTCAAAATCTGAATATTCTCTCTCTAGAATATTTTTCTCTCTCTAGGCTAAAACAGATAGAAACAAGGTCTTTATATTTCTGAAGAGGGTTGATTACAGGGGAAGATACTAGACATCAAAAAGGGGTTGGGGGAGGAATCTTACATTACCAACTGTGAGATCCCCCGTTCCCACCGAGCAATAGATTCGGGATACTAGCAGCGGAAGTAGAACTTCTCGCGCGAAATAGGGGTCCCACATTCGGGGCCTCGCCCACGGATATCCGGACAAGAGACTAATCTGTCGATTTTTCCAAAACCGGACCCGGAAAAACTTCCCTTACCCGGAAAGCACGGGCGATTCCACCAGGATAATTTTTACTCTAACGTAGTCAAAACTCTTACTGATCAAACAGATCCGACTGCATCTATAAAGATACTTGGTCAGATCAAGGAAGAAACTTGCACTTGGATCATTGGGATCAACGCTTTTTTCCCCACCAAGGAGGCACAGCCGTTGATTCCTATCCATAGAACAATTACTATCCGGGATTTACTTTATCTATCGTAATAACAGAAATTGAGTCTCGATTTACGGATCCATCAGTCCAGCCTAACCCCATCCGATCCCATGGGTTAGCCAACCGCCCAACCACTGTAGTGATGGGATCCAATTTGGAATTTGGTTAGGTTTTGTCCCGGGTACCAAGGAAAAGAGTTCCAAGGCCCCCTAGCCGGAATTTCATGCAAACATAAAACTAGCCACACCACTTACACACCCAATATGAAAATTGCCTTTTTCTTAGCATCAGCTAACTTTAAAACAATCCTTTAATGAAACCATAGTACCACTGATCACAATCTCCCAAATTATCCAGTTGATTCATAATTTCCCATCATTCCTTCATCAGAGTATCTATGGCATCATTGGCAACTAGAACGCTCACCACCTGTCCACACAGGGGCCGTTTCAATAGTTCCTAGCCCATAATACTCAACAATATAATCACTTATCAAGATGGACTCTCGTTGAAGATCAGCAAGATCAACCAACAGATCCATATAAAAGAGCCATGGACTCATCCGTTGAGGACCAGTAAGATCAGTCAACCAGATCCATGCCCGGTTCAAGAAAACAACTCTTACTCCTTGTTTCAATATCTTCCTCGACGCACGCGTGGGTATCCTGGGCGACCCAGAGCCCGAGCACCGTATGGTCAGCACCCTCTAGGATCCTTCGCAGGTGACCTAGCGCTTCACTCATAGGCCGCTTCCTTGGTCCCTCATCCACCGTACCGGAAGCTCACCATTTTAATCGAACCGAGGCTGGTCAAGACCTCGGCCGACCTTGCTACGCGAGACGTCCTCCATTGACTCTCCGTCAGCAGTTGCAACTTTATCAGTTAGGTCTCCACGACCTTAATCACAAGACGGTCAAAATGCTTTCCCAGCATTCTTGACATAAAACAGCCATTTACAAACAGCATTTACAAACAGTTTACAAATACAATTTCTATATTAACTCTCATTTTTCCACATTATCCCTCATGCAATCCACATTACTTATTCCACATTTCATTTATATGTGTACTCATCCAATCATATCATTTTCCATCTCTTCACTTCAGATTCCTTCACATCACATATCATATATTCACATCCATATCCACATCCACATCCACATTCACATCCATACATCCACATCTACATGCTTATCTCCATTTTCACATCCTCATTTATACATCCACATCCCATATCCACATTCATACATACACATCCATATCCACATCCATATCCGCATTCATACATACACATCCATATCCACATCCACATGCATACATTCATTATCACGTCCTCATTCATACATCCACATCCACATACATACATACATACATCCACATCCACATCCACATTCTCATTCACATCTATACATCCATATCTACATGCACATTCACATCCATACATCCACATCTATATCCTCATTCACATCCATACATCCACATTCATGCATCCACATCTACATGCCTACATCCATACATACACATCCACATTTACATCCATGCATCCACATCCACATCCTCATTCACATCCATACATCCACATTCATACATCCACATCCACATCCACATTCACATCCATAGATCCACATCTACATGCTTATCTCCATTTTCACATCCTCATTTATACATCCACATCCCATATCCACATTCATACATACACATCCATATCCACATCCACATGCATACATACATCCACATCCACATTCCCATTCACATATATACATCCATATCTACATGCACATTCACATCCATACATCCACATCTATATCCTCATTCACATCCATACATCCACATTCATGCATCCACATCTACATGCTTATCTCCATTTTCACATCCTCATTTATACATCCACATCCCATATCCACATTCATACATACACATCCATATCCACATCCACATGCATACATACATCCACATCCACATTCCCATTCACGTATATACATCTTTATCTACAAGTACATTCACATCCATACATCCACATCTATATCCTCATTCACATCCATACATCCACATTCATGCATACATCCATACATCCACATCCACATTTACATCCATGCATCCACATCTACATCCTCATTCACATCCATACATCCACATTCATACATCCATACATCCACATTCATACATCCACATCCACATCCACATTCACATCCATACATCCACATTCATTCATCCACATCCACATCCATACATCCACATTCATACATCCACATCCACATCCACATTCACATCCATACATCCACATTCATACATCCACATCCACATGCATCTTATCATATCTTATCACTTCCCATATCTTTTATGCATACCTCTATGCATGAAATTCAATTATGCTAAAAGTAACACTTTTATAATAAAATATTTAACTTTTATGCATACCTCTATGCATGAAATCCAATATGATAAAAGTAACACTTTTGATATAAAAAAATTATCCTTTATGCATACTTCTATGTATGAAAATTAAAAATGATAAAAGTAACACTTTTGATATAAAAAATTTTCCTTTATGCATCCTTCTATGCATGAAAATTAAAAATGATAAAAATAACACTTTTAATATAAAAAAATTATCTTTTATGCATACTTCTATGCATGAAAATTAAAAATGATAAAAGTAACACTTTTGATATAAAAAAATTATCCTTTATGCATGATATTAAAATTCAATTTCTCCATGATTATAATGAAATTCTTTCAATTAATCTAGGATGATAATTCCTAGAATATGGTAGGAAGTCCTCTTTTTATGCTTTGAATGAAATTATTTTATGCATAATTTTTATAAAAATTTTGCCATAGCTCCGCTGCTATGACTGATAAATCTCAAATTTTTCTAAGGGATAAAGCTTATCATTAAGGAAATAATTAAAATGATCTCTAATTGGATCATTAATCTATAGTGGATTGAATCATCAATATGCATAAACTAAAAGCATAGAAAAAAGCCATTAAATTGGCCTCAAGCATAGCTTAATCTTGGGTTAAGGAAAAGCTTTATGAAAAGCTTGATTTGGATTGAGAACGGGTCATGAGTATGACCATTTCTTGAGTGAGAGAGAGAGTTTACATAAAAATCATTAGAATTTAAACATAAATGAAAATTAACTTCAATAGCATTTATTAACTTATGTAACTCTTCACTACTATTCAAACTTCAATAGTATTTAAAAAAAAACCATACCAATTAAACTTCTCAAGCTTGAGAGGGGTTGAGAAGAGAGAAACATTGAGAAATTATAGAAAGATCAATATTCACTAATTACCTTACAACTTGCTTGATTCTTTGTTCACGGTAGAGGCCCCCAACCAATCAATTGGTTAAGTATGTTGATGGAGCCACTAATGGGGATTGAAGAAAGAGGGAAGCTCCAAAAACTAGTGAATTATTAAATGAATTCACAGTTCTTGGCTTAGGTGGAGTAGAGTAACGATGCATAAATACTAACTATTTTTCAACAAGGGGGAGGCTTCTATTTATAGGAAAAATTGAGCTCCTAACCAAACAAACTGATTCTAGAATTTTCTAAATCAGTTTGGTCAATATTTGACCATTTTTAGGTCAGTTAAGCTAACTTTTTGGAACTAGACTTGAATGAGGAGAGAGGAGAGATGAAATATCTCAATTTTTATGAGTTTAAAACTCATTCAAGCATGTGAAATATGCACCTCCTTTAAAGAACTCCCCTTCCTTACATATGTGTCATAATGGAATCATTTTAATATTGCTCATAGTTTTTTTTTACTAATAAACCTTGTACATTTTCAACTCTTCATCTTATGTGAAATATGCACCTCCTTTAAAGAATTCCCCTTCCTTACATATGTGTCATAATGGAATCATTTTAATATTGCTCATAGTTTTTTACTAATAAACCTTGTACATTTTCAACTCTTCATCTTATGTGAAATATGCACCTCCTTTAAAGAATTCCCCTTCCTTACATATGTGTCATAATGGCATCATTTTAATATTGCTCATAGTTTTTTACTAATAAACCTTGTACATTTTTAACTCTTCATCTTATGTGAGCATTTACTCATTTTTGGATACCCAAAATATCTCATATTTTTAATATTGCTCATAGTTTTTTACTAATAAACCTTGTACATTTTCAACTCTTCACCTTATGTGAGCATTTACTCATTTTTGGGTATCTTCTTTTTTACAAATTTGGATTTATCTCTTCCCTACACATGGATTGATGCTATTGGCCCATAGGAACCTTAATTGGACCATAGTCTAAAGATTTCTGAAAATCTAGACCCTTAGACTAAGGTTCTTTATACCTATTTTCAATTAATTCCAATTGCACATTGGAAAATTCTTTTTGAATTTCTATTTCAGGGGAACTCATCTGAATTATAAGAGATATTTTTCTATCCAAAAATATTCAAAATCTGAATATTCTCTCTCTAGAATATTTTTCTCTCTCTAGGCTAAAACAGATAGAAACAAGGTCTTTATATTTCTGAAGAGGGTTGATTACAGGGGAAGATACTAGACATCAAAAAGGGGTTGGGGGAGGAATCTTACAGTTCCATTTTCTTCCCCAACATACGCGTGAGTATCCTCGGTGACCTAGAGCCCGAGCACCGTATGGTCAGCACCCTCTAGGCGCCTTTGCAAGTCACCTAGAGCTTCACTCATCATAGGCTACTTCCTTGGTCCCTCATCCACTGTACCGAAAGCTCACCATTTAACTCGAACCGAGGCTGTTGGTCAAGACCTCGGCTGAGACCTTGCTACGTGAGACATCCTCCATTGACTCTCTGTCAGCTGTTGGCAACTTTATCACACTTAGGTCTCCACGACCTCATTCACAAGATGGTCAAAATGCTTCCCCAGTATTCTTGACATAAACCAGTCATCTAAAAACAGGTCATAAATACAGTTTCTAACAAACTCTCATCTTTCACATTGTTCCACATCATTTCTCGTTATTCCACGTTCTTCTAAATCAATTCACTTTTCTTATTCCACATCAAGTCATATCTATTCCCATCATCCTTCATCTATTCTCATCCAATCACATCATATTACATCTCATCACATCAATCCACATCATATCACATTCATCCACATCACATATATTTACATCTCATCACATCAATCCACATCATATCACATTCATCCACATCACATATATTTACATCCATTCAGATCCTCACATCACGTCACATCCATCCTCATCACATCTTATCCATTCACATCTACCCATATCCACATCACATCACATCACATTCATTCACATCACATCTCATCCATTCACATCTACCCCAATCCACATCAAATCCACTCACGGGAGGTTGCAAGATGAGGGTACTCACTTTCGTTCACTCTCTCTAAAATTGGGACATCCATGCATCTCGGGCGGAGTACCTCGATCGTGATAGTGCCATGAATTAAAACACGACACGTGCCTCCCGAGCCTAAATCGACATATCTCGATCGAGATGCCAACTAATGCCACGCTAGTAGGTCCGGGTTTCCAGGCGTCATCCATGTCACCATTACATGTCACCGCCACCACAATATCTCGATCGAGATATCTATGCCACTCGGATCCACGTCACGGCCACACTGTATCCCCCTAGGCGTATTTGACTAGCACATCTCCATCGTCCACGTATCTCGAACAAGAAATTAACAGCAAATCGCTACCATTCATTGTTCGAGGTAATGGGATACAATCTTCACTGTCCCCATATCTCGATCGAGATACTGAGATCAAATCTCCACCGTCCAAATAACTCGTTCGAGATACAGAGATACAATCTCCACCGTCCAAATATCTCGATCGAGATATGTAGATGCAATATCCACCGTCCAAATATCTCGTTCGAGATACGCAAACGCAATCTCTACCATCCATTCAGGTACGTTGGAAGATGCAATCTCAGCCGTTTAAATATCTTGATCGAGGTATATAATGAATCTTGACCGTCGACATACCTTGTCCATGTACCTCGAACGAGAGTAATACCAAATCTCAGCCGTCGATCCTTCACCAACCCTAAAATTAAGTGTGTATCTTGGCCGTACGTTGCACTAACCCTAATATCCAGAGCGTTAATCTTGCAAACCCTAAATTGCATGATTTTACCGAACCTCGATCGAGGTTATAAAACCGGAAAACTTTTTTTTTTGCCTCATTGTCACAAGTCGTTTTCACTCTCCTTGCTCTCTTGATTTGGATTAGCATTAGTGAGCCCATTAGCATTGTTTTATAGCTTCATTAGTGCTACTTAGCACTAAGCATTAGACCCTTCACATTAGACCCTTCACATTGGACCCTTCACATTTGGCTTAGGTTTTAGCATGGAGGGCCATGAGGAGGGCCGCTCATCTATTGTAGACCTCATCGCGGAGATAGACCAGTTAGCGGCTATTCGTAGAAGTGCTAGAGACACACCGTCTACATTACATATCGTGGTAGACTTGGAGGCGATGCTTTCGTCCCTTCATAGCCTTCACAATATTGTTTATGTAGATGAGTGGATAGCCCACCATCGCACTGCTCCTGTGTCACATGGCCTGACATATCGTCAGGTCTGTGATCTTGCTCCGATTAGGGATGGAGCGTACTTAGATCTTTTCCTCGATAGTCGTGGGATGAGGCCTGGGGCGGGCAAGCCCCTTACTATTTCGCGGTGTTCGCATCCTCGTATGGCGGTACATGTCTATAGTCGATATGTTGCCGCATATGGGAGGATGCCGAACAACTGCCAGATTCCCATATACTTCGCAAAGCAATTATATGCGGAGTTTGTCTTAGGGGAGGAGGTGGATTACACCAGCCATCGGCCGGGTGGTGGTGCTGGCCGAGGCCGTCTCTAGGACCAGGGTAGGCGGCCTCCACCCGCCCTTCGTGTAGCACCTACTACGAGATCCTTCATTTGTGCCATTATCGACAGTAGAGGCACTTGGCACCCAGGTCGGCATCGACGTACGGAGTACCACGGAGAGCATCCAGCACGTGGTGTGCCTGTTCTCACGATCTATATCGACGACAGATGTCGAGGTATTTACATATATATTACTTCTTAAGTTTTTTTAGTCATTTATTTACATGTTTATATGTACTTTTCTATATTTTTACATGAGCGGCATGGTTGATTGTGTCACATAGGGTCCCACACCTACCACTGAGAGACTCACTCAAGAGTTGGTAGAGGCGAGAGCGGAGATTGACCGCCTCAGAGCTGCATTGTAGAGGGCAAAGGTAGCTACTGCAGAGGCACAGCATCTGAGAGAGTCCGACGGGTAGGTTTCTCTTGCACGTAAAAGAGTTATAATTAAGGTCCTAAGTTATAAATTTCTTTAAGTAATACCTAATGAGAGACTAATGAATTATTTTAATGCTTTACTTTTTTGCGTAGGCTCCGACCGAGGTAGAGAGCTCTAGAGCTGAGGCACAGCATCATCAGATTATGGAGTGGATTGCCCAGCATAGGGCAGAGCAGTTGATGCTGCATGTTCGAGAGTTTCGCAAATCCTCGGATGTGACAGTGCCATACCTACCTTTATATCCACGGTCTGTCTTCACGTGGTGTGCCTGTTCTCACGATCTATACCGACGACAGATGTCGAGGTATTTACATATATATTACTTCTTAAGTTTTTTTAGTCATTTATTTACATGTTTATATGTACTTTTCTATATTTTTACATGAGCGGCATGGTTGATTGTGTCACATAGGGTCCCACACCTACCACTGAGAGACTCACTCAAGAGTTGGTAGAGGCGAGAGCGGAGATTGACCGCCTCAGAGCTGCATTATAGAGGGCAGAGGTAGCTACTGCAGAGGCACAGCATCTGAGAGAGTCCGACGGGTAGGTTTCTCTTGCACGTAAAAGAGTTATAATTAAGGTCCTAAGTTATAAATTTCTTTAAGTAATACCTAATGAGAGACTAATGAATTATTTTAATGCTTTACTTTTTTGCGTAGGCTCCGACCGAGGTAGAGAGCTCTAGAGCTGAGGCACAGCATCATCAGATTATGGAGTGGATTGCCCAGCATAGGGCAGAGCAGTTGATGCTGCATGTTCGAGAGTTTCGCAGATCCTCGGATGTGACAGTGTCATACCTACCTTTATATCCACGGCCTGTCTTCACAGAGGTTTTTCGACGACCTCTCCCGCAGGATGCACCACCCTTCCTACGTGATGCGTGCTGCGCTTTATGTATCGAGGACATTGATAGTACTGGCGGATATGCCTTGGGATGTGGACATTTTTTCCATTTGTCTTGCATCACCCAGGAGCTAGTACGTTTCTCAGCATGCCCCTCCTGCCATGCACGCGTCGACCTAGCGACATACAGAGTTCTGGGCATCGATGATCTTCACCCAGGCCTCGTTCAAGTAGATGCTAGGATAGGCAGGCCTATTGATTTTACATCAGCTATTGACTTGGGATTCGAGGCCTTCGACGATAGAGATCAGGAGCCTGAGGTGCCTCCAGAGATTGAGTGGAGCTCACATGAGTTTGATGCATACCAGAGAGTCCTACATGAGAGCCAAATCACAGCATATGAGCGCGTGGGTGGTGCTGGTCCCAGTGGCACCTCGGCGGGTGATGGTGCTAGCAGCAGTGCTGCTTCTCATGAGCAGCGTTGTCGTGCCATGGCACGTCTATGGTGTGAAACCATGCATATGAGGCCATTAAATGCAAATCCAGATGCATGGGATTAAGTGCCATTTCTTGAGTCATTATATGATGCCCATGTACATATGTTCATATTGTAAATGAGGTTCAATAAGACGAGCTGAGGCTGAGTCGGGTCTCGAAGCTTCTGTACATGAGTGTGGTGTGAATTATGGAGCTTTATGCTTATGGTAGACCTTGCAGTAGGGAACACCCTTCTCAACATGTATGGAAATGTGAGAGCATGTATGATATAAGGATTGGTTTTGAAGAATACCCTTTTGAGATATCGTGTCTTAGAATGCCATGATTTCAGTTCTTACTCGGAATGAGCAAAACAAGAAGAACTTCAATAAGATACTGCACACATTCAAAGTCTTTGTGTATCCTCATAGGCAAAATGATCCCTTCAATAATATCTTCATGCCCATGGATGGTGAACCTAGTGGCAACTATGCTAGTGAGAGCTATTTCAAGATGGCTCTTGTGAGTAAGGTGGTGGTGGTGGTTCTGCTGTTACTTACACCACATGGGTAAGTTGGAAACACTCAATTATGTACATGGTCTGCGTGGCTATGTAAATGATGGTATGGGTGGCTCGTCAAAGGGTTATGTAAATGATGTAAATGGCTACCCATGTGCATGATGTGTAGTAGCTTCTCTATGGTATCGATGGGTCGAGTCAGTGATTACCTCTTATGGGAGTGCAAGCATGATGCATGCTTTAGTAGACTTATGATATGTACATGATGTTTGATGCTGCTTTAGTCTATGCATATGCATACGAGGAGTAGATATATCACATGTATAGAAGGTATATGAAGGCGGCAGCTTGCGTGGCAGTAACGAAAAGGGAGATATCCGAATTTAATGCAAAAAAAAGGTGGCGCAAGTGTTTTTGGAACTATGGAAATACAAAATATCAGCTGCAAAAGGGAAGAGCGCCCGAATTCCTTGCGGGAAGGGGAGAAAAACCAGAAATATGGCGCATATCAGAGGGGTGTGTGCAGGAAATGAGAACCAGAGACATATGTAACCAGTGATTTTAAGAATGAGACGGCGGCTACTGTATGGACCTTCTGGGGATTAGAATTAACGAGTGAATGAAGAGCTATTACAGGAGACGATCTTCAAAAAAATCACACACTATATGTTTTTGTAATCTTGGCGCAAACGGCAGTGCATGGGAAATAGCGAAATCAAAAGAAAAAATTCGTTTTTTTTAAATTCAGATAAGTGAAATCTTGTTTGATGTTATTTACGATTTGAAAAAAAATCGTATAGAAGTTTTTTTTAAAAAAAAAATAAACAAGAAGCCTTTGAAAGTATATATGGTTTTGAAGAACCATGGAATAAAAAGACATTTGGTTTTGGATTGTTAGACATGGTGATTTTTTTTAAAGACAGATGAATATGTTGTACATGCTCCATGTGCCATCTTTTGCCTTGTGAGTTGTTGGAATCTGGAAGCAGGTTTTCAGGTGATCAAGAGACATTTTAAAATGATGGAATTGGCATTATATGGTATATGTGATGTGAATGGTCACATGTATATGGAAATCATTTATAGAATGTGTTATGCCTACATGTGATTGGTTTGAGGCATTTGGAAAAAGGAGTCAGTAAATCTATGCTTGGAACTGGACATGCTCTTGATACACAATTTATGTGCAATCATCAGGCTGAATTCGGGAATGTATTGAGGTGAATTGGCACATGTATATGTCATCAAAAATGGAGATGTCATGCTCTTTGAAGAGTATGTGTGTGTGTGTTTCCTTGCTGGGGATTAGAAGCTACTCTCACAGCTAGAAGTCTTGCACTTTCCCAGCGACACCGTCCACGTCACGACAGCGTGTCCTTACAGTAGAGGAGCTTACACGAGCAGAGTGGCAGACACGTACTCTTGCAGATTATAGATTTTGGGTTTACAGACAGAGACGTCTTGCATTAGCATGACATAGAGAGAGGGCTATAGCAGCTTTTGGGACTCATGAGCTCCCGAGTACACCGGCACCAGCTCACGATCCTGCCTTTGAGGCAGACCTCCCTGTAGACATTCGACGACCCCCGCAGCCGCGGCACAGCCTCCTCGACGTGCACAGTAGCCTCGACGTGCACGTCGACCGGCAGTTAGAGATGACGATTTTGATTGGGTTGCCGTTGATAGTGACTAAACTCAGACTAGCTGGGTTAGCTCACTTCCATTGTACTTAGATTTTTGGACAGTGACTAACCTCAGAGTAGCTGGGGCAGCTCATTTTCATTCTGATGTACTTATTTGATGTTTATATCATTATGAGTTTTTTCATTATTGAGTATCATTACATTTTAGTTGATGTTCTTGATTTTATTATATTTTTTAACACTTTGGCTATCATATTGTTTGTTGAAAATCTCCATGCCATCGTACCCAAACATGCTCCGATGGGGACCAAACTTTGCAAGCATATGGGGATGGGTCCCCCCCACATGCTTGCAAAGTTTGGTCCCCATCGGAGCATGTTTGGATTGGAAATTAGTGCCCAGTGCAGGTTTTTAAGGTCTCTTGGTGCTTAAGAGGCCATGGAGAATCCGGGCCTTCCCCATACCATCGTACCCAAACATGCTCCGATGGGGACCAAACTTTGCAAGCATGGGGGGGGGACCCCCCCCCCCACATGCTTGCAAAGTTTGGTCCCCATCGGAGCATGTTTGGATTGGAAATTAGCGCCCAGTCCGGATTTTTTAAGTCTCTTGTTGGTGCTTAAGAGGCCATGGAGAATCCGGGCCTTCCCCATACCATCGTACCCAAACCTGCTCCGATGGGAACCAAACTTTGCAAGCATGGGGGGTGGACCCACCCCCACATGCTTGCAAAGTTTGGTTCCCATCGGAGCATGTTTGGATTGGTAATTAGCACCCAGTCTGGATTTTTGAAGTCTCTTGGTGCTTAAGAGGCCATGGAGAATCCGGGCCTTCCCCATACCATCGTACCCAAACATGCTCCGATGGGGACCAAACTTTGCAAGCCTGGGGGGGGACCCACCCCCACATGCTTGCAAAGTTTGGTCCCCATCGGAGCATGTTTGGATTGGTAATTAGCACCCAGTCCGGATTTTTGAAGTCTCTTGGTGCTTAAGAGGCCATGGAGAATCCGGGCCTTCCCCATACCATCGTACCCAAACATGCTCCGATGGGGACCAAACTTTTCAAGCATGTGGGGGGTGGTGGGGGGGTCCCCATCGTACCCAAACATGCTCCGATGGGGACCAAACTTTGCAAGCATGTGGGGGGTGGGATGGGGGGTCCCCATCGTACCCAAACATGCTCCGATGGGGACCAAACTTTGCAAGCATGTGGGGGGGTCCCACCCCCCACATGCTTGCAAAGTTTGGTCCCCATCGGAGCATGTTTGGGTACGATGGGGACCCCCCCACATGCTTGCAAAGTTTGGTCCCCATCGGAGCATGTTTGGGTACGATGGTATGGGGAAGGCCCAAATTTTCCATGTCCTCTCTAGCTCTCAACCGCTTTAGAATGCTCTCGAAGCCGAAAACAAGGGTGAGAACTGTATTTTCGGCTCTATACTCGAACAAGAGTGAGCCTGGTAGCAACCACTAGATGAGAGAACTGAAATGCCTCTAACTCCCACTTCCACTACTGGAACTCATCCGATGAAGTCGAATCTGCTGGTAGAACCGGTCTGCCACAATCATACTATGGGCGTCATAAGAAAACCCATGATCATCCACTGTATCCTGGTCAAGGATGCACTTTGGCCTAGTGCAACTCATCAGATAATAGTCTACTCCCTCGCTATTTCCCTCACTGGCAATAACAGCAAATACATCACCCTCCTGTAGCAAAATCTGTGAGGTCATCATAACTGACCATGAACGTAGGACCTGTGTGCTCATCAGACAACACTGGTGGATGTGAAGGATGCTCGGGGGAGAGGAATGTCTGTATCCATGCATCTGCCCATCCTCTCGAGGCACAATTTGACCAATCGCCATCCATACATGCTCCACAAAAGCATGCAAACCGTCGTGTGTAAATCGTGGGGGCTGCCATGCACGTCCTGATGGAATGTAAGCCCAAGGTGCCAGGTACTGTGTCACAATCATGGGAGGCTCTACGGTCAATCATGCCACCATCCACATGCCAAAAAAATCCTGATGGAATGTAAGCCCAAGGTGCCAGGTACTGTGTCACAATCATGGGAGGCTCTACGGTCAATCATGCCACCATCCACATGCCAAAAAAATCTCCTGACAATCCGAGCATCACGTTTGGGGTACGATGATGCTGCACTCCCACAGAAATGTTGGGAGCACCACTCGACTACGTGGCCCGCATCTCTGAACCGTTGAGCATCCTGCCGCTGCAACTGATGACGCCTCAAGGCACGTTTCACACACGCGCCCGCACCATCATGCTCTCCCTTCCCGTGACCAGTCTCAAAGAATGACCAAATCACTGGGATACTAGACTGCACATGCCACCTATAAATCCATAAAAGATAGTCTTAGTTATTGTTTTCTTTAAGATGTTCTGGTGAATTCAGTTTAATTGTAAATGTAAGAAAACCATAAGTACTACCTGTAGAGCCAATAGAATTATCGTGATGACTTGAACTGTGCGCCACAACCATCCGACCAAACCCATCGCTGGACATGTCTGATCCCACAATCTCCTAAAAAATCGTCATGGAGACGAAAACAGTGTTGCACAAAATGTGCATCATGTGAACGATCATCACTGATATAGAAATGATATTCTCGAATAATGACACGTGTCTCGGGGGTACTCGCTATCCCATCTACATGAGCCTCTGCATGTCGATAGCTAATGTGGACCATAATAGCAACCTGGTGAGGTAAGCAATACATACGTTTAGGACACAAAAAATCAAATAAGTAATGTAGCTCAAACATAAAACAAATATTACACAATATAACCATTACGTGCTATGAGAAGTAATACTCAGATTGTATCTCCTGAAAAGGTGTGAAAGTGTAGTTCTCTGCAAAATCAATCACAGAGACGACCACACCAATAGGAAAATCAATCATAGAGACGACCACACCAATAGGAAACTCTGCTAGGCATGCTCGGAACTGATGATCCTGCCACTTGGCACAATGACTGTGCCGTATGTAGGGGGAGATCTGCTCCCTAAATGTGGCTGTGAAGTGACAACGTGGTGTATGTTTGTCCACGAGCTGCAACTTCCTAGACTGTCCACCACTCTGGAGCTGGTGTGTCACATACTCATAACGTTGCCATGCCACTATCTCTTATTCACTTGCATCAAGATCTACCATCTGTAGATGTGCAAGTGAACCACATGATGTGCAATTGCTCTCCACACAAGGCATCCTATGGAACTGGGCATCCTCCGTGCGTGCACACAAAAGAGAGTGGATGAAATCACGTGGACTACGAGGCAACTCTCTATGCCCACTAAGAGAACGGAACACATCATAAAAAAGTTTGAACTCAACATGGTAGCGACAACAACATGTGTCACGCTGACGTGAGTACCTCACAAACCAAGGCTTACACCCCTCAAATGACCTTTGCCCAATTTTAAGCTATGGATACGAAGCCACAAATTGAGAATACAACTCAGTTTGGGTCATTTCAAGAAAGCAAGCACCGTGCTCAATGAACACTCCTCTTGTCACTCTCTTACGCAAAGCTTTCTTGAAAACTGGCGAGGCACGACAATTCTCCTCCCAAAAACTTTCTATCAAGGTTCTAGTGGTTTCATCTAGTAGGCGATCATGCCTAGCTACACGACCACTACTCGCCCACAAAGCACCAACCTCATTGGCATCTAAACTTTGTCGTCTAATAGACCCAACTCTTAGTGCATGTGGTGCTATGGAAAGGATGCGAGATGTGGCACTAACCTTACCCTTCATTTGGGAGCTACTTATGGCTGCCACAATAGCCCGTCGAGCAGCCAAAGCGTCCGCAGAGTTCCTCTTCTTGTTAACTATATAGGAATGACAAACACTTTGTAGCACCGCCATGCCAGCTCTCCTCTCTCTTCGACCTCCAATGTCGGAAAGCGCCCTACAGTTGCCCATGTTGGGCAGATCAATCAAAGCATCAAGCACACATGCCTGTGATGAAGGCGTGAGGTGTTTGAGATAGGAATGGAAGATTGCATGGGCACGACGATGTGCCCCTGACTTTGATAGTTCTTTCCTATCCACATGAAGGGCGCCCAAAGGAGGGGGAGTGGGTTCTTGTAGAAGAGAGGACTCAAGAAGGGCGGGTTCATGTGGATTATCTAAACTAAGGGGTAGTGGGGGGGAAAAGGGCGAAGGGAGAGGAAGTGGAAGAGGAGGAGCAAGGCTTGGATCATCGCCAACGGAAGGTGTTGCTCGTTGACGTGCTCTCCACTCTCTCTTTCTCTCACGAGCTACCCTTCTCCTCTCCTCCTCTTGAACTTGGTGGATGGGGGGGAGTCTAGTCCTATCACGTTTCCGACTCCTACGACTTTGAGAACCCATTCTCAAGGAAGCTAAGAGAGAAAATATTATAAAGGCTCAATGATGGGATAGTACTAGAGATAAGTGTCGGATAGTACTAGAGATGTGTGATTATATAGAAAAAATAGGTTATCCACTTCAAATCTCATTGGATTTCCTATCTAAGATTGATTGGATAACTAAGATAAGCATAAAGATAATTAAAGAAAAACTATTATCCACTTAAAAATCAATATTATTAATAATATTTATTAACAACTCTAAATATTTATCATTACTAGATATATAAATATATCTTTAAAGATATCTTTTATTTTATAATTATATAACTGCTTTTTTTAATAAAGTATTTTTTTTAAATTTTATTCAAAGGTTTATTCTACTTTAAAATTTTTCAAGAAATATTAAATTAAAAATTTATTTTTTTAAAATTATATAAACTTTAATAATAATATTATTGATCTAATCCCAAAATATAATCATTTAAAATTAGTTATTTTAAATTCTTTTATTTAATAAGTTATATATATTTTATTATTTAAAATTCTATATTCTATTTCTCTAAATTACTAAATTAACTTTTTCAAAAATATGTTTTTGAAAAAAGAGGGGAGATGGGAAGGAGGTGCCACGTGTCACATGCGTGCATGACACGTGGCATTCTCTTGACATGTGGCACTATTATGGTTGATGTGGCAATTCCATGATGTGGCACACCATGTCACCAAGTGCGAGGTGGCATGCAAAGGTGGCAAGATGATGTGGCATTAATGATGACTAGGATGATGAGGTGGGGAGTCAACTAGGTTGACCATGATGACATGGAGGGTGGAGGTGGCAAGCTGCTTATGTGGATCCTCTTGATGCTCATGTGGACATAAAGTGGCATGCATATATAAGATTTGTGCCTACCCAAGCCTCACACATGGAATGAAACCTAAGCTGTGAAGTTTACCAAGCCTAGATTTCCAAACCTAACTAGGATTGGTTTTAGACTTGAAAAGGGGAGAGTGGACACAATATGGGAATTTTCACTTGGGAGGATTGAAAATGGACCTTCCCATACTCAAATCGAGCCAATTTTTTTTTAATAAATTCATGGCAACAAGAGTATTGATCCCTTGAGTTTTTAGATTGAAAGATTTAATATTTAATTTTCTAGAATTAAATTACTATTGATTTAATGGGTCTCTAACAGTCATAATAAATTTTCCAAAGTAAATCTACAAAAATCCAACCGTTAGATTTGTAATTTTACCTTATACCCACATTATACTAATCTTTTCCAATCTAATCATCACTATATCCATACAATTTGAGCATTTTAAATGGTAGATGTGGTGGGAGGATAAAATAGTATGTTTTTCAACAATTCTAATAATTTTAAATAATATAGAAAATAGTATAACACATCAAAAATTACTCGATAAATCAAGTTAAGCTCTATGTCATTTGTATTTATGATATGCAAAGTGGGAACATCATATGAGTAATAATGTAAAAGTTATAGGCAATTTACTCACATTCACTGTACCTGTCTAAACCTAGGACAGGGCCTGTATACAAACTTGGTTCCCAAAGAAAAGGGGATTTGCAATTATTGGATATTCGATCAGATTATAGTTTTAGGTGCCCAACTTTGCATATGATGTTTCGTTAGAAGACCTTGAAGTGAAACTCCTTGGCTAACTATGAGAGATTGGCTATTCTTCTTGAAAAAATGCTTGTTTTCCAGCTAAAGCCAAGGGCGCCCACTACATGAAACTAGATAACCTCATCTTGCAACCACCCTCACATCACATCTCATCCATTCACATCACATCTCATCCATTCACATTGTAAGATTCCTCCCTCTAGCTTTTGAGGTGTATAGGTGTAAGAACCTTCCCTTATAATCTTATAATTATTTCCCTCTCTCTGAAATAAAAGAAAGATCCTATTTTGGCCTGGAGAGAGAAAAATGTCTAGAGGGAGGTAATTCAAAATTGAGATATTTTTGGATATAAAAATCCTCCTAGTGTCTAAAATGGTTTCCCTTGAAACAAAAATTCAAAAAGAACTTTCCAATGTGTAATAGGAATTAATTGAAATTAGGTATAAAAGACCTTAGCCTAAGGATCCAGATTTTAAAAAAAAAATAGATTATGGTCCAATTAAGGTTCCTATGGGCCAATAGGATCAATCCAAGTGTAGGGAGGAGATAAATTGAAGAATAAAACAAAACCCCCCCCAAAAATGAGTAAATGCTCATATAAGATGAAGAGTGGACTAAGGACCAAAGAAAAGAATTAAAAAATTGAATTTTGACACCTCAGTGTTGTGGGGATCTCCCCTCATGACGTAGGTGCCTTTTTCTCATCATTACCCTCAAATTTTAATCTTCAATAAAATGAGATATTTTCATCTCTCCTCTCTCCTATTTCAAAACTAGATCCAAAAAGTAAGCTGAACTTACCCAAAAAATGGTCAAAAATTGACCAAACTGATCTAAAAAATTCTAGAATCAGTTTGCTTGGTTAGAGACTCAGTTTTTCCTATAAATAGAAGCCTCCCCCTTTGTAAAAGCTTAATGGTGTTTATGCACTGTGACTCTACTCCTGTCCTGAGCCATCTATATTGAATTTTTTAATAATTCAATTGTTTTTGGCCTAATCCTCTCCAAAGTGAATTGGTGGTCACTATTACTTCAAACAATAGTAGAACCCTCAATCCCTCAAGCCAAAGGAGAGCTTACAAGCTCCATGTAAGCTAATTTTCTTACTTTGTTTATGAATTTTAATGAAAAATCTATGGTTTTCTTGATTTTTATGTTTTGCAAATGATTGAATTAAATTCAAATGCTATGCCTTTAATGAAAAGGCTACCCCCTTCTCTTCTTTAAATTCTAACCTTTCTTAATCCTAGAAAGATTAACTAAGTGATTAATTAAACTCTTCTTATTATTTACTCTCTTGAATTTAGAAAATTATGTAGATTAGTTTTTTATAATTATAAATTGGATTAATTAAGTTAAATAAAGAAAGATAAATTTGAGAAATGGTCAGCCATACATTCAATGAATTGTATTGAAATTGTTATTTTAAGAGAAAGAGTGCAAGTTTTTCCTGGCTTCGACGCTAACTCTGTTCCGTGCTTGTGTAGCGAGGAGACATCGTTAGCAAAGCCTGAGAATTGTTGAAAGAACGGTAGAGGAGGAGGAGACACACACACAGGAGCAAACCCTAATGTCTATTACAAACCCTAACCATAATGTTGAAAGAACGGTAGAGGAGGAGGAGACACACACACAGGAGCAAACCCTAATGTCTATTGCAAACCCTAACCATAGAGGGAAGCCATGTCCACTCTCACACAAAGCATAATGCACTAATCCATAATCCACACAACACACAATGAGTTGTGTCCACACTCTACTAACCCTAGCTAATGTCCACACACTATGACCAGCTGGACACGCGGTCATTTATGTCTCACACATGTTCCTACCTAATCTGCCAGCACATAGCATAGCTGGCTCACACTGACATCGAGCTTGAATCTCAACAGCCCCTCTCAAGCTCATGATGTACTGCCGATGAAGATGTAGATGAGCTTGGGATATCAAGACTCTCAACACTCCCCCTCAAGCTCATCCCATGTACTCCCAACATAGTCCGGAAGTACTCAAACTTCTCCCTGCTAAGTGGCTTCGTAAAGATGTCTGCCACTTGCTCATCAGTCTTCACATAGTGAAGATCAACTGTACCATCCAGCACCTTCTCTCTGACAAAGTGATAATGGACCTCTATGTGTTTGGTCCTCGCATGAAATACTGGATTCTTTGCCAACTGCATACTGCTCATGTTGTCACAATGTATGACAACTTTGCCACCAATAGGCTCACATAAATCTGCCAAGAGACTCTTTAACCAAACAGCCTCACAAGTAGCAATGGCTGCACCTCTGTACTCAGCCTCTGTACTGGATAAAGCAACTGTAGGTTGCTTTTTGCTACTCCAACTCACCACAGCACTTCCAAGTGTAAAAGCATATCCACTAGTAGACCTCCTGTCATATGCGCTACCTGCCCAATCAGCATCTGTGTAGCCATGAATGTCCAAGCTTTTACCACTCTCATAAAATAGACCATAATGTGCTGTGGTCTTCACATATCTCATGATGCGTCTCACTGCATCCAAATGTGGTTTCCTGGGGCTCTGCATAAACTGGCTAACTAGCCCCACTGCATAACTCAAATCTGGGCGTGTGATAGTCATATATATGAGACTACCAACCATCTTCCTGTACATAGAAGGATCATCTAATTCCTCACCATAATTAGCCCGCAACTTCACATTTTGCTCCAATGGTGTACTCATAGGCTTACACCCTGTCATGCCATACTTTGCCAACATATCCAATGCATATTGGCGCTGTACTAACCAAGTACCTGCATGATCTTTCACCACTTCAATGCCAAGGAAATATCTCAACTCACCAAGATCTTTCATGTCAAATTGCCCACTCAAAGCTTTCTTGACATGCATCACATCTGCACTATGATCACCTGTAATAATCAAGTCATCCACATAGATGACTAGTAAAACAATCCCATGCTGAGTCTTCTTCACATACAGTGAAGAATCTGCTGTAGAAATCTGAAAACCAAGTGAGATAAGATATCTACTCATCTTATCACTCCAAGCACGTGGTGCTTGCTTCAGACCATATAATGCCTTTTTCAACCTGCATACGTGAGTGGGATATCTAGGGTGTACATACCCTTCTGGCTGTGCCATGTATACTTCCTCTTGTAGATCTCCATTTAGAAATGCATTCTTAACATCCATCTGATGCATTTCCCAGCCATTAGCTGCAGCCATAGCAATGACTGCTCTCACTGTGCCCATCTTCGCCACTGGACTAAACGTCTCATCATAATCCAAACCTTGGGTCTGTGCATAACCCTTTGCTACCAATCTTGCTTTATGTCTTTCAATAGAACCATCAGATTTGCACTTCACTTTGTAAACCCATTTACATCCAATAACATTCTTATCCTTTGGTAGTGCAACCAAATCCCATGTATCATTATGGACCAATGCGTCCATCTCCACATCCATTGCTTTTTCCCATACATGCTCTCCAATAGCCTCTGTATAGCATGCAGGTTCCACATGCTTTACTATAGATGTCATATATGCATAGTGCATAGCAAAATCTCTGTATGTCAACCTGTCAACAGGATATCTGACCCTCTGGGATCTCCGCAATGCATGCGGGTCACTCTGTACACCTGTGACTCGAGCATGTGGAGGCACATATCTGTCCTGCCTCGCACCAGGTGTGCGTAAAACAGGTATGCCAAGCTCCTCATCCAAACTTTCAAAACTGGATGACTCATATCCTGTGATTCCAATTCCTTCGACTTTCTTTTTGCCTTTGTCCATAGCACTACTCCCAGTGCTCACGCTCTCATGCCTCAAACGTCCTGACCATGGACGTACACTGCTACTCTCAGCTTCTGCTGGCCCAGACATAGTAGTAGAACTAGAACTTGCTTGTGATGGCAAGTTCACAGGCACATCTGCCTCAAGTGACTCAATAACACCTTCATCTTTTGCTTTATACCAACTAGCAAGCTCATCAAACACCACATCACGTGAGATGACCACTTGTCTAGTTTGTGGATTATAACACTTGTAGGCCTTTCGATCCTGTGCATATCCAACAAATATACATTTCTCTGCCTTAGGATCCAACTTTCTTCTCCTTTCATCAGGCACATGAACATAAGCTATGCATCCAAAAACTTTAAGATGTCCAATGTCTGGCCTGTAACCTGTGAGCCGCATCTCTGGCGTGCTTCCATGAATGGCTGCTGTAGGTGTTTTGTTCAATATATATACTGCAGTAGCACATGCTTCTGCCCAATAGTAATCTGGCATGCTCTTTTCATTAAGCATTGCCCTTGCCACTTCACATATAACTCTATTCTTTCTCTCAGCCACACCATTCTGCTGAGGTGTATATCTGCATGTCAACTGTCTTCTTATCCCATGCTTCCTCAAGAAATGCTCAAAAGCTTTTGAGGTGTATTCACCACCTCCATCTGTCCTTAGACATTTAATCCAACAGCCATACTGCTTTTCTGCAAAAGCTTTGAAATCCATGAATTTTTCCAATACTTCACTCTTCTCTTTCAGAAAATATATCCATGTCATCCTGCTAAAGTCATCAATGAATGTAACATAGTATAGACTGCCTTTGATAGATGGGTTTTGTGCAGGACCCCATACATCACTGTGTACTATCTCAAGTGGCCTGTTACTCATATTTCCTTCTCTAGGAAATCTCAATCTTGCCTGCTTCCCAAACTGACAGGCTTCACAAACATGCATATGTCCATCATATTTGAACCTAGGCAATCCATTGACAATGCCTCTTGTTTGCATGTTCTTTAATCTCTGTATATTTACATGGCCAATCCTCTTGTGCCACATATCAATGTCCTATACCACATTCCTGCTCTTTGAGAACATGGCTGATTTTAGCTCAGGAATTCCAGCATCCAGCTTAAACAATCTTCCTTCTTTCTTGCCTTTAGCAATCACTCTACATCCATGTTTAAAATCTTCAACGAAGCATCCATGCTCATTGAATCTAACCTGTAATCCCTGTTCTACCATTTGACCAACTGAGGCCAAGCTTTTAGTGATCGAAGGCACATACAGCACATCTGACATAGACTTTGTCTGACCATTATGCATGACCAATGGTACACTTCCAACATGTGTAATGACATGCTGGGTATCATCACCTGTTTCCACATAGCCTTTGACATCCATTGGCTTCATGTGCTCAAACCAATCACCATGGCATGTCATATGATTTGATGCTCCTGAGTCCATATACCATGTATCATCATTCTCAGCATTTGTTGTCATAGAACCCACAACATGCTTCATGGCAAACAAATGATTTGCAGTTCCATCATTGCTACTTGATGCATAGTTACCACCATGTTGTGCATAGTTTCCACCATAATGACCACCACGTTGTGCTCTTCCCCCTCTCAAATCATTCTGTTTGCGAAAGCAATCTCTCGCCATATGACCATATTTGCCACAATAATGGCATTCCACATCTTGCATAGAATTTTGTTGGCCTTGCCAACGTCCTCGACCACGGGGGGTACCTCTGCCTCGCTGAGGTGCATAACCACGACCACCTCGAGCACCATAAGAAGGCTGAAAATTCTGTTGTGGAGGTCTATCCTGCCATCCACGACCATTACCACCACGTCCACGTGATGCGAATCTCCCCCTTCCTCTAAAACCTCTCTGCGAGTAGAAAGCCTGATTCCTGCCATCATCATGGCTAGTAGATGCATCCAGAAATGAATCACTGAGCTTGATTTCCTCAACCAACAAGAGGGAAACCAACTCATCAAAGTCAGGTAGACCTGTACTCCTCACTGAGATAGATGTATCAAAGGATTTGTATTCCTTGCCAAGACCACGCAAGGTAATATCCACCAAATCATCATCAGGCATGGGGGCATTTATTGTGGCCAATGCATCTGCAAACTTCTTGATTTCTTGCACATAATCATGTATGCTCCTTTTATTCCTTTTCACATTGTTTATCTGCTGTCGCAATTGAGACTTGCGAGCACTCGTATCTGTATCAAACATCTTGACCAAAGTATCCCATGCATCTTCGGGATTCTCAGCATCCTGAATGTGTATGAGCATAGCATCAGAAATGCATATAGACAAATAATGCAGCACTTTGAATGCTCTCTCTGACCATTGCTTATGAGCAATAAGCTGCTGCTGTGTAGGTTGCCGAGGTAGCTCAGGCTCTGGCTCAGCACCTGTAATGAGATTCCAAAATCCTTTCCCTTTCAAGAAACTCTTTATCCTGTACTTCCATGCTTGGAAGTTCTTCCTATCCAGCTTTTCACCAACAATCTGAACTGGATTATCCGACATGTTGCTCAATGCGTACACCTTCCGCACACTTCAAATCTATAAATGAGCTTTCCTCAGCTCAACCACATTCCAATTAATGTTCCAGATACTCCAAGGTAGCCAACAAACTCCAAATTTGATGTAGGAAATCAACCTGTAATCATCCGAGATGAACTGACTCACGCAGTGTGGGATACCCTGTATTTACACACCTTCCAAGGCTCCAGATCGCAATGTAATGGTGCAATCAAGTATAGGCAACTTGCATTGACACCTAATGATCCTCAATGTTGAGTATCAACTCCATTTGACATGTGTAATTATCAATTTTCGAAAACCCCTTTCTCTGTTTTTGAAAAAACCAGAAAAACCAGAAAAAACAGTAATGATTTGGCTCTAATTTCTTCAATATTTCACCAAATTGAGCAACCAGGCATTCATTGGCTTAGCAATAGTGTCCATCAACTCCATGTAAGAGAAATTTGTCCAATTGTAAAACACCAAAGATTAATTGCTCGATTAAAATGCTCTGTTTCTCTGCAACCAGTGGACAGCCTGTTTTAATCAGCTCATTCCCAGCTCAATTAAGCATCATTGACCAAACAAATCACAGAGCCCTCTTCTCCAAGATGTAAAGCATCCAATTGCTAAGAAAGTTGTGGAAGATCTCAAGTACCCAATGAGAAATTGGCCTCCTCGCTCCAAAATGAACAGTTTTCTGCCCTGTTTTCTCTGTAGATTCAGCGCCGCCTGCTGTAGGGTCCTTTGGGAGTGATTAACTTGCTAATTGAAGAGCTAACCAAGTCCCCAACACACTTGGGTATGTGTGCAACCCACCAATGCTTTGATTTTCACCAAAAATAGGCTCCAAATGCATCAATTTTTGACTTTCTTCTCTCTGTTTTGTGAGAGCTCAAAAAACCAGTAATTTCTCTCAATTAAATGCATGTAAATTGCTCCAAAATCACAGTAGGGCTTGCATAAGGGTTGCCAATACATCTCTCATTGTCAGATACATGTTCGCTTTGCCAGAATCACACATATTTCCACCATACATCAATGTTCCCAAGCTTTAATGGAAACCTTCAAAAACCAGAATTTTGCTTTGCTTTGATTTGCTCTAAAATGCTTTGCTTTTGCCTGTTTCACCTGCAATCCGCTCAAGGATGTTTAGAGGACCTTACCCGGTAGGCCAAGCTTTCAGATCTGATAGTATTTGGTGTGCTCCAAGCTTCACAGCTCCAATGGTAGCTTCACAGCTTCTTCTTCTCCCTCTTCACTCACTCACTCATAAACCCTAATAAACAGCACAAGGCTCTGATACCATGTTGAAAGAACGGTAGAGGAGGAGGAGACACACACACAGGAGCAAACCCTAATGTCTATTGCAAACCCTAACCATAGAGGGAAGCCATGTCCACTCTCACACAAAGCATAATGCACTAATCCATAATCCACACAACACACAATGAGTTGTGTCCACACTCTACTAACCCTAGCTAATGTCCACACACTATGACCAGCTGGACACGCGGTCATTTATGTCTCACACATGTTCCTACCTAATCTGCCAGCACATAGCATAGCTGGCTCACACTGACATCGAGCTTGAATCTCAACAAGAATGGCCCGAGGTATCCCTCATACCATTGGGAGAATGAATAAGGTTCGCCGAGTCAGGTGAGAGATTATGATGCTGTCTAGTTCTGAGGGCCCAGGCTAGTGCGGTGAATAATCCCACCCTAGTGTGCAGACATCCCTCTGAGGGGTGGGAGAGGGTGACAGGCCGGCTTGAGTCGTTGTTGCTAGCAACAGCCGTCAACGATGAGGTGTATGGTCCCGTATGATTTTGCCCAGCATGTAGAGGCTGGAAGGCCAAATTCTAGGTAATCGGGCTATATAAAGGAAAAGAATAAGAGAGCCAGTTTGGCTTATATGGAATTGATTCACATATAAACTTTTTTTATAATTCTTATCTTTGGCATTATTGTACTGTGAAAAAAGGCCGTTTTAACAAACCTTGTGAAAAGGGCCTTAATTAAGGAACATGTTTATTTATGTCAAACAGTGTAGTAGAATTAATTAGAAAACGAGATTGACGCGTGAGTTGGGTGGAAAGTGGGAGAATGGAATGCTCCGATGGCACCATCCTACGGCGGACGGGTGGACCCGATTAGTCGGGTAGCTTTCCAATAGATTAAGTGAAAGCTACCCGATTAGTCGGGTAGCTTTCCAATAGATTAAGTGAAAGCCCTACGCTAGATAAATAGGTTCTTGGGCAAGAAGACTAGGCCAGCGGCGGCTGTGCCTTGTATGGATGAGGAAAAAAGCATTGCCTCTAGAAATCAAGACTAGTAGTTGCCCAATTTATGATCAATTACCCTATGTGTGATTTGATTTTTAGAAGATCATGCTCCCCCTGTGGGGGATAGGACTAGGTCTTACCCGTGAATCGTAACCTTGAATCTCTGCATGGTCAAGGTGTCGATGAATAGGAAGTTTTCTCTAAGTTAAGACTTAGTGAACTATCTTAAGTGTTTCCTCTATTTTGGAAGGGGGGAACCTTACAAGATGGATGTCGCCTTCAAGAACCATTTGGAGAGAATTGAGCAATCACCAGGGGTGAGACATCAGCCTAGATGGATGTTGCCTTCAAGAACCATTTGGAGAGAATTGAGCAATCACCACCAGGGGTGAGACATCACCCTAGATACAATGGCATAGAAGATCATGAAAAAGCACCCAAGTGTTAGGAGTTGTGATGAGAATGATGAGTTCATCTCAAAATCTCCCACCACCATGCTAGATGTTTAATCATGGTGTTGATAATAATAAATGAACTATTTGTATCTTTTTGTAGGTAAAGGTGTAAGAAAACAAAGACAATAGTGCCAAGCACCAACATTCAAAAGGAAGAAGATAACACAAAAAGTGTTGTAGGCAATGAGTGAGGAGAGATCCCACCAAGAAAAAAATCCTTGAGTACTTACCGATCCTATGGCACCCCCATCTCACCCTCCCAAGCCCTATGTATGCAACAATTTATGAACATGCTACATATCCACCTCGGCTTTATTTCGTCAATTTTAAACCTTGTAATGATGAGGAGTTCAATGCCATATCTCACGTTGTATTAGCTATCCTGTAAGAAGACATTGCTCTACTGGATCAGAAAAGTATAGATCCTCAAAGTGACGAGCGAGACTCTACTTTCTCAGATTGTAGCAGAGTTTATGAGATTTTCGAAGGCAAAGGCGATCATATCCTGACTCTGGGAGAGTCCAGGAATGCTAGATAGATTTGGGGTATCCATCTAAAAATCCAGCTCAATTTATGAGTTTTCAATTTATGAAGTTCATTTTAAACATAATCTTAACATGTGAAAACATTATTTTCCATATTTACTTTAAAATTCTAGGCAATTTTTGCTGATGATTCATAAGTTTACCAACAACACTTTGATACCAGCTGTGAGACCCCTCTGCCCCCTTCGTGCACCAAATTCCCAGTTGCTAGCAACAGCGGAAGTAACGTCCTCTTGCGTAGGGTAGGGTTTCCCACTTGGGGCCTCGCCCTCGAATGTCCGGACACTAGACTAAACTCGTGGTCATTCCGAAACCAAAATCGAGAAAATTTCCCTTGCCCAAAAAACAGGGGCGATTCCACCTTTTTTATTTTCTTAACGAATTTTCTAACAGGGTCAAGAGACTAAACTATCCTTCACGTGATTATTTCAGATAGAAGGAAAACTATCATTGACTTAATTTGAAGAAATCAACGCTTTTTCCTTACCGAAATCAAGCACAGCCGTTGATCTAATCATTTGAGGAAAACAATGCTTTTTTTCTACTGAAATCAGGCACAGTCATTAATCTACTCATTGAGAAATTCTTCAGGTTTTTATTTAACTACTCGAATTCTGAGCGTATTCCTATTATTTCAATTTAGTTGTTGTTGTTAAAACTCCATTGATTCTAGCCTAACCCCATCCGGCCCATGGGTTAGCCACCACCTAACCACTGGAATCGGTAGAACCAGACAATTACTCACCCACCCATAATTGAATGCCTTTCTTAGCTTTTGCTTTTGAATACAGATACACACACTCCTCTTTAAAACTTTAATATATAAAATAATCCATTGACAACAAACAGTTATTGGTTACAGATATCATAACTCAAAATTGTTGAAATTTGAGCTAAATGATGAGCTATGGTGGATCATACACTAGAATCAGCATAATTAACAAAGTGATTAGCAAGTGATTAAGACATAATTAGTGAATAATTAGCACATAGATTAATGTAGGCATGGATACTCAAAAACCAGCAAATTCTCATTAGGGCTATGCCTCAATTTATAGAGTTTACATCAAGCATCAAATCCCATTGATTTCTCCATGATTCACTCCCTGAATATCTCCACCTTTTGCCTGATTCTCTCCACCTCTTCTCTTTTCCCAGATTATCTCCCAGAATATCTCCACACTCCTAAATTCCCTCATGCTACCCATTATTCTCTCCCAGTAGATTCTCCTAATCTTTTCACAGGTTCTTTCACAATTACATCTCCTCTTTTACAGCCTCTATCCAAGAGCTTGTTCCCACACACACCCTTTTCACTTGTATATTTCAACACCTCCCCTCAAGTGAATAATCCTAACACACCTGGACCCTGTATCAAGTTTCCCTCTTACTTGATAGCCCGCGACCAGTGCCTCAAGTCCCTAAACTCCATAGTCCTTGACACTCTGTTTCTCTGTGTGTCCAAGTCTACTATAAGTGCCCGTGACCTTGACTAAAAGTGTTCACACATACATCTACCACTTGGCCTACATCATCGGTGGCTCAGAGGTGGTTTTACTTTATTGGGGCAGGTTACATTGGGTTGTGGGTTCTCTCTCTCTCTCTCTCTCAGAAAAGATGATCCGACTCCACTTCTCTTGGAGCCTCCATGAAGTTTGCCGATGTCGTTCCTTCTTCACTGGGTTTGCTGTAGCAGTCTCTCGCCATGTGTCCTGGCTTTCCACATTTGTGGCAAGTGAAGGTCCTCCCTCCTACTCTGCCTCTTCCTCGTCCTCGTCCTCGAGAGAATCCTCCTCGGGTGAAGAATGCTTTTTCCTCTCCTACTGTTGAGTCGAGCTCTTTCTTCTCTTTGCCTCTGCTCTCTTGCTCCAGTAGAGCTGCTTCTATCTCGTGTATCTTCAGTTCAGGTACATTCTTTAGTGTTGCTACAATGTTTTCATAATCTCCTTTGTCCACACTCTTCAAAAGTACAGCTAATGCTTCATCATCTTCTACCTTTTTGCCAATAGCTGCCAGCTGTTGCTTAATGCTTTTATATTTGTTCAAGTGTGTGATTAAAGGTTCACTTTCCTTCATGTCCAGTTTGTAGAATTGCATTAACAAATTTATCTTGGAATTTTTTGCTTGTGTACCAAATAATGAAAGCTTAATCTCTGTTTTACCAAAGTCACCTGCAGATTTGATGAAGAGCTTTGATCTCTCTGTAGACTTGATGAAATTGATTTCTGTCTTCACCAGCTTGTAGAGCATGCTTGAAAACCCCCGGGGCTAAGAGGAATTGAACCAATTTGACTTGAGCAAGTAGTAATGGCAGAAACTGCAGAGAAAAAAGGCGCCTGCAAAATCAGCGATTTCTCCTAAACGCCTGCGCGTTTTGCTGCGCCATTTGATGTGCTTGTAGCTAGGAGTTGGCTAGCTTAAGCTAGAAGGGCATAGCCTAATAGTGAGTGTGCATGGAGAATAGAGTCCTCCACTAGCTGGGGGTGAAGGGAAGAGTGAAAACTCACTAAAAATTTGATTTTTTGCTAATTATCTTACTAATCCTGATTAATTCACTAATGGGCTCATAAATCTGGTTGATTCTAGGCATGGCTCTGATACCATGTTGAAATTTAAGCTAAATGATGAGCTATGGTGGATCATACACTAGAATCAGCATAATTAACAAAGTGATTAGCAAGTGATTAAGACGTAATTAGTGAATAATTAGCACATAGATTAATGTAGGCATGGATACTCAAAAACCAGCAAATTCTCATTAGGGCTATGCCTCAATTTATAGAGTTTACATCAAGCATCAAATCCCATTGATTTCTCCATGATTCACTCCCTGAATATCTCCACCTTTTGCCTGATTCTCTCCACCTCTTCTCTTTTCCCAGATTATCTCCCAGAATATCTCCACACTCCTAAATTCCCTCATGCTACCCATTATTCTCTCCCAGTAGATTCTCCTAACCTTTTCACAGGTTCTTTCACAATTACATCTCCTCTTTTACAGCCTCTATCCAAGAGCTTGTTCCCACACACACCCTTTTCACTTGTATATTTCAACAAAAATTTCCATCCAGTCCCTTTGTTAGGGGCAAGGCAAAGAAGGCATTTTGGAAGGCACAATGGACGACAAGTGTGAAAGCCGGATTGAGATCTGAAGAGTTGTGGCCTTTTAGCCTTTTGGCGATCTATGTATTTGGCGGATTAGTTATCATGCAGCGTGTTCTGTAGGAAGCGCAAGATTCAGTATTTTGTCATATGTTTTGGCAGTTTGTAGTAGATGAAGTTTCAGTTTCTGTTTTGTTTTTTCTTCATGATGATGTAGCCTTGTTTTGGATTGATGAAGAAGCAGAATTTTCGGTGTCTTTGCAATTCATGTTTTGTCACATTCATTGTCTTTGTTCATGAAGAATGTTAGTGATGATTCTCTTCTCTTTGGCACGCGAGTAAACACTGGCGATCACGGTGATAGTGGTGTGATACCATGGTCGAATTCATCATCTTCTGTGCATGGGTGACGTTTCGTATCTCCAACAGAATTCAGCGTGAAATCAGATAGTCAGCCTGGAGAGGTCACAGCAACCCACTCGCATTTACAATTTGAGGTCAAATTCATCAAGATATGGAGAGGAATATTGGAATGTTTGGGCTCAAGGTGCAGCAAGTGATGACACAAAAGGGGCAGACCAGAATGCATTTGTAGAAGACTTGGAAGATGTGGAAGAATATGATGGTTCAGACGGAGAAGATCGTCGAATTAGGCAGTTTATTGGAGGAGCATTTATCCATGGAGCTTTGCGGTCAAGAAGAAGACTGCAATTTGATCCTTTAGGAGCACCAAGACAGTTGTTGCGGGTGCGCATTCCATTGGCATTCTCAACACCATCTTCGGTGACACCACAAGTGTCATCAAATTCGTCATCTTCAGTTTCAACACCAGCAAGTCCAGCGTCTCCGAGAATGGCGGCAGCTCAGGCAAGGCAAGACCTCCGAGTCAGATTCAAGACCTTTTCAGGAACGTCTAAAGAAGACCCTGATTGCCATATAGCTCAATTTGAGAGGAAATGGCAGGCCAGTCAATTTGACGGAGTGTACGATGCCCAGACCAAGAGAATGCAATTTGAAGCCACCTTGGAAGGCAAGGCTATGCAGTGGTTGAATAATTATGGAGCAGCACATTTTGCTGACTACAATGCATTGAAAGTGGCATTTCTGAATAGATTCCGGAAGGAGAAGACTCCTTTTGAGGTACTCACAAAGCTGAAAGAAATTCAGCAAAAGAAGATGTTTGTCGAGGATTATGCCCAAAAATTCAACAGGTATCTGAATCGGTTAACTGCTCAAGAAAGACCGACAGATGAAATGCTGGCTGGATATTTCATGAATGGATTGAGGAAAGAATTGCGACATGCAGTTGCAGGAATAGATATTGCAGGAGGAATGGATGACTTAATTGAAACAGCTACAAGGGCTGAGAAAAGGTTTGGAGTGGCTTCTTTGAGAAAGTCTTCTAGGAGAGATACAAAGAAGAAGTCTAGGAGAAGCAAGAGGTCAAAAAGTGATGACAGTGATGATGACTCTGGTGATGATTCAGAGGAGTCAGAAACAGATGAATCTGAGGATGAGGAAAACTCTGAAAATGACAGTGATCAAGAATCAGACAGTGAGTCAAAGAAAAAGTACCGCAAGAAGAAGCGGAAGGAGGAAGAAAAGAAATCCAAATCGGATGAAAAGGAGGCTGAAACCAAAATGGAGAAGTTGTTGGCTAAGAAATTGAAGGAATTAGGAGTCACAAAGGAAGTCAACAAGAAGAAAGATCAGTGTGAAATTTGTGAGAAATTCCACAAGACAAAGGATTGCTGGTATAACCCGAATTACAGGGGACCGGTTCCACCAAGAGTCCAACAAGTCATGGCAGAAGCTAGTGGAGTTGTTCCTGAGCAGCAAAGTCCTCAGCAAAATGTAGGTTGGTCAAATCCCATGAATATTTGGCGACCTCAGGGAAGGCAGTTTCGTCCTTGGTTTAATCCAAATTTTCGTCCTCGATGGCAGGATGGTAGACCACCTTGGGGACCAAATTGGCAGCAGACACAGTCACAACCAAATTGGCAACAAGGTTGGCAAAATAATCAACAGGGATGGCAGCAACAACAGCCGAATTGGCAGCAACCTACACAAAGCTGGAATCAGCAGAGTTGGAATTCACCACCGTGGATGCAGCAAAATGCAGCACAACAGTTACCTCAGTTGACAACACCAGTGACAACTCAGCCAAGCACTGAGAATGTGCCAACAACAAATGTAGTGAACATTGTGATGGCTGAAGAAACATTAAAAGGAGTGGAAGTACTGGAATGCATGCCGGAATGCGATTGTTCGGATTGCAACAAATTAAAGGTAGATGCAATGGCTGTCACCAGATCAAAAGCACGATTGAAAGCTCCCATAGATTGGGAAGAGCAGAAGGATGTGCGGAATGAAGTAAGCAAAGCAGTTTTGAAAGAGCAGAAGAAGCTTACCCATAAGGAAGCAGAAGAGGAAGACTCTGATAAAGTTCTTGGGAATGGCAAGTCAGAGGATTTGTTTGAGCGTCTTATGATGACACCAATGCATTTCACACTGGATCAGCTACTTTCTTTGGTTCCGATTTTCAGAGACAAATTTTACTCAGCAAGAAAGGGTTTGTCAAGCAAGCAAGGCATAAAGACATTGGAGGATAGTGTGGATGCATATCAAGTGGATCCGGAAGATGTTGACTTCACAATTCCGACTGTCAAAGTTCATTGGAATGAACAGGTATATCAGGATGTACTGCTTGATGGCGGTTCAGGAGTCAATATATTGGCAGAGTCAGAATTCCTCAAAATGAAACATGTTAAGTTGGAACCAGCACCGTTTCAGGTTAGGATGGCAGATCAGAGACGTGTGCAGCCAATCGGAATGTTGAGGAAGCAAGTAATTAGAGTGCAAGACTTGAGTTTTCAAGTAAATTTTGTTGTCATCAGAATGAAGGAAGAAGACAGTTCTTATGTCATGCTATTAGGCAGACCTTGGTTCAAGACAGCTAGGCTGAAACAAGATTGGGAGAAGAATGAGATTGTGGTCAAGAAGGGAGGAAAAGTGGCAAAAGTGCCAATGATTTCTAAAGTGACAGTTCCAAACTCCATAAGACCAATGTTGGTTCAGACTCTCAATTTGGCATCAGAGGTGGAAGATGAAGAGGAGACTGAATTCTTTGATGCCAATCCAACAGTCATTCCAATTTTTGAGGTTGATGTGGTAGATATTGTCAGCAGATATGTTGATCGGAATGCAAAGCAGAAGGCTCATTTGGATACTGGACAGCAAAGTTCAGAAGTGTTTAAAAAATCAGAGGAGGATGTTCAAGAAGAAGATTTGACACCACAAGAGGCAATAGATAGAGCTGAATCTTTGTATGATAAGTTAGAAAGCAGCATATCAAGGGTCCAGGAGGATGACCTGCAAGAATTGAATCTAGGCACAAAGGAGCGGCCTAGGATGGTCAGAGTGAGTGTCAATTTAGATGACAAGTTCAAGGAGGAACTGAAGGCATTACTCATTGAATTCATAGATTGTTTTGCATGGGACTATTCAGATTTGAAGGGAATGGATCCAAATGTGTACAAACATCAGATCAATTTGAAAGAAGATGCAAAACTAGTAATTCAGCAGAGATACAGAATGAATCCAAATTATGCACAGCAAGTCAAGGCTGAATTGGATAAATTGTTGGCAGTAGGATTCATTATACGAGTTGATCAGGCAGAATGGTTGTCACCAATAGTAGTCGTACCTAAGAAGTCAGGTAAGATCCGGGTATGTGTCGACTACAGGAAGCTGAATGCAGCGACAATTGCAGATCCTTTTCCATTACCTTTCATGGATTCAGTATTGGATGATGTAGCTGGGCATGAGATGTACAGTTTCTTGGATGGTTTTTCCGGCTATAATCAGATAAGTGTCGCACAGAAGGACATAATGAAGACAGCATTCATTACAAAATGGGGAGCTTATGCTTACACAGTGATGAGCTTTGGACTAAGAAATGGTCCACCATCATTTTCCAAAGCAGCAAACAAAACTTTTGAGCCTCATTTGACGACATTCATGCGGATTTTCATGGATGACTTCTCGGTGTTTGGTCAGAAGGATAAGCACCTGGAATATTTGAGGAAATGTTTAGAGAGATGCAGAATGTTCAGGATGGCACTTAATCCATACAAATGTGCAATTGCAGTTCAAAGAGGCAAACTATTGGGACATATTATTTCAAAGGAAGGCATGTCGATTAACAGGGATAAAGTCAGTGCCATTCAGAAGGCTGCAGCTCCGACTGACGTGAAAGGAGTCTTGAGAGTTGTTGGCCAGGTTAAATGGCACAGCCGATACTTGAGATATTTGGCGGATGTGACAGCGCCTTTGACACATTTGACAAAAAAGGATGTGGAATTCACGTGGGGAGCAGCACAGCAGAAGTCATTTCAGTTGCTGAAGAAAATGCTGGTGGTAGCACCAATATTGCAACCGCCGGATTGGGAATTGTCATTCCATGTTTTTGTGGATGCTTCTGATAGTGCAGTAGGAGCTGTTTTAATGCAGGAAAAAGTTAAGGGATGGTACCGACCAGTGTACTATGCAAGTCGGATGTTGAAGCCAGCAGAAAAGAACTACACAGTGACAGAGCGAGAGGCATTGGGAATGATATTTGCTTTGGATAAGCTAAGGCATTATTTGCTGGGCAATAAAGTGATTTTTCATGTGGATCACCAAGCCTTAGTCTTTTTGGAGAAGAAGCCAAAGCTGGAAGGCAGATTGGCCAGAGGGATGTTGTTGCTTCAGGAGTTTGACTACATTGTAATTCATACTCCAGGAAATCAGCATGCAGTAGCGGATTATTTGAGTCGGTTAGAACACTGGGAGGAATCACCAGGAGTGTCAGATGATTTGCCAGATGCAGAGTTATTTCAGGTTGTTGGAGAAGTTTATGACAACTGGTATGACCAAATGGTGCAATTTTTGACAGATGGAATTTTGCCATCAGTGATGTCAACAGACCAGAAGAAAAAGTTTGCTTTGAGAAGCAAACCATTCTTAATTATTGCTGGATCACTGTACAGAAGAGGAGCAGATCAGATTATAAGGCGGTGTGTTCCAGATGAGGAGCAACAGTTAGTCTTACAAGAAGCACATTTGGGTGCAGCAGGAGGTCATTTCTCGGGTGAAATTACAGGCAGAAAGGTCATGCAAGCAGGATTATGGTGGCCATTTTTGCTCAGGGATGCATATAAGTATGCACAATCATGCATTCAATGTCAGAGAATGGGTCAACCTACACAGTCAGATAGAATGCAAGATCATCCAGTTTTGCCTTTGGAGCCTTTTCAGAAATGGGGACTAGATTTTGTTGGTCCAATTAAGCCTAAAGGAAGAAGGACAGGAGCCAGATACATATTGGTGGCGACAGATTATGCGACAAAATGGGCAGAAGCAATTCCGCTGAGGGATAATAAAGCTGCAAGTGTGGCTAGATTTTTGTACAAGCACATCATGACTAGGTTTGGATGCCCTATTGAATTGGTGTCTGACCAAGGAGTGCATTTCCTGAGTTCAGTTATTGAAGAGTTGACTTCCAAGCATATGATTATGCATAAGAAGTCTACACCATATCATCCACAGGCGAATGGGCAGGCGGAAAGCACAAATAAAGTTCTTGTCAGAATTCTGAAGAAAATTGTGTCAGAAAATAGGTCAGATTGGGATGACAAGTTGGATTCCGCATTGTGGTCATTCCGTACAGCTTATAAAGTGGCAACAGGATTGACTCCTTTTCAGCTTGTGTATGGTTTGGAGGCAGTTGTCCCAATGGAATATATTATTCCTAGTTTGCGGATTGCGGTTAAGCATCGACTCAGTCCAGAGGAATCAGTACTTCATAGACAGAGGCAGTTGCTGAAGCTGGAAGAAGACAGATTGGTGAGTGCTTACATGAATCAAGTAATGCAGAACAGGAGGCAGGCCTGGATTGGCAGGCAGATTAAATTCAAGATTTTTCAGAAAGGAGATTGGGTGATGATGTACAATTCGAAATTGGGCCAGCATCCTGGTAAGCTGAAGCTGCGGTATTTCGGGCCGTATCAGATTGTCGAAGAGATGGGTCAAGGAACATTCCGATTACAGGATGTTTTTGGAACAATGGTGCAGAAGCCTGTAAATGGATTCAGGTTGAAGAAATTTTATGGCAAAGTGCCTGAGATCCCGAGATGGATGTTAAATAAAGCAAGTGATGTGGGAGTTAAGTGTGTGAATGATGCTGATAAAGGCACAGGGGAGCTGGATAAAGACGAGAAGACAGACAAGGAGGCAGTGAAGATTTCGGAGAAGGCACTCGATGCGGATGCGGATCAAGGGACTGCGGGTAACGAGTCCGCCTAGCGCTCCACCGGACAGTGCCAGGTGTTAGGGGCAAGGCAAAGAAGGCATTTTGGAAGGCACAATGGACGACAAGTGTGAAAGCCGGATTGAGATCTGAAGAGTTGTGTCCTTTTAGCCTTTTGGCGATCTATGTATTTGGCGGATTAGTTATCATGCAGCGTGTTCTGTAGGAAGCGCAAGATTCAGTATTTTGTCATATGTTTTGGCAGTTTGTAGTAGATGAAGTTTCAGTTTCTGTTTTGTTTTTCCTTCATGATGATGTAGCCTTGTTTTGGATTGATGAAGAAGCAGAATTTTCGGTGTCTTTGCAATTCATGTTTTGTCACATTCATTGTCTTTGTTCATGAAGAATGTTAGTGATGATTCTCTTCTCTTTGGCACGCGAGTAAACACCCTTGAGACCAGCTGGTCAGCTGGTCAGCAAAACGAGATCCAGTAACGACAACAAACAGTTATTGGTTACAGATATCATAACTCAAAATTTTCATCCAGTCCCTTGAGACCAACTGGTCAGCAAAACGAGATCCAGTAAAACAGATTACATTAATCATTTCATCCATCATACATATCTTGAATGACATACGCATGGGTGTCCTAAGCACCGCGAGCCCGTGCATCGCCTGGTCAAAACCCTCCAGGATCCTCCTTAGGTGTCCTGGTGCTTCACTCAGGGACCGCTTTGTCGGCCCTCATCCATCGTACCGAAAGCGCACCATTTTAACCATACCAAGGCTGATCAAGGCCTGGGCAGGCTTTGTCGCGTGAGCTATCCTTTGAACACTCCCTGCCAGCTATTGCAACCGAACCTCTGTAAGAAAGCATTATGGGCCCAAGGCCATGGACAACTAGTAAGTAGGTGTGAACTCTTGGGTGGAGTATAAATACCAATGTAAATGGGATTATGGCTCATTCATGATAATGTTATCTGTTCCAAGAATCAATGGTGAGCTTCTCCCGTGAGATGCTAAGTGGTGACTCCTTCATGAGCCACTCCCTTGGTGAGGGACTAACCCACCCCTGTTACTTTCTTTCATTGGTATCAGAGCATGGCTTTTGATCCATGATTTTTAATTTTTCTTTTCTTCTTCTCATTTCGTGAAATTTCTGCTTCATTTGATTCATGGGGGAAGGGGATATGGCTAAGGTAGAGTTTGTGGTTCAAATCTGAGCACATGGACCTATTTTTTTTTGAATGAGTGGACCAAATTGGGAAAAATTTCTAATCTTGATTAGCAGTTGTTAATCAAAAACGTTTTTTTGTTTGGGAGCTTTCTTGCAAACCCTAGCCATGGAATCTCAACATGAGCAAAGGGCATTGAGTCTCTCATGTATCTAGCAATGTTTTATGAAGTATTTCACCTATTTTCCATGAGCAATGGGGCTCCCAATGTGGCTGAAAATCACTACCAAAGCTGCCCACGTTTTTCACCAAAGTGACCCTAATCTTCATCTCCTTCAACAAATTCAAGCATTAAGGCTTCCCGGGTGACATTGGTGAGTTGCTCCATCACTTCCTTACAATTTTGAAGCATTCTTTCAAGCTATGGAGTGAATTAGGGTTTTATTACACATAAAACCCTAATTTTCAGAAATTGGACTTTAATCATGGCCATTCATGCTGCTCTTTATGCATTATGAATGCTTGAATGCTACACATAGCCATTCAATGCTATGCCTTGCATATTGGCATAAGTGAGCATAGCTTTTGGCACATTTGGGGGATTGAATAAAATGTTTTGGGTTGGAAGCCCACTTTTTGGTGACACCGTTTTCCATTGCCGGTTGCACGTTTTTGGTCATAACTCTCTCATACGAACTCCGTTTTTGGAGTTCTAGTACTCAAAATGACCGGCTCGTCGTCCTCTTCGAGACGAGCTATAGGTCTTGAGGTGCAGGATTCAGCAAGTGCTCTCTGTTTTCACTTTTGTACTGGATTTTCTAGTCCCGAGCAGGAACTTGCGCCCAGAATACGACCCGAGATCACCGCTATGTGACACTTGGATGTTGTTGATGTATGTGGAAATGTATTGACATTGCCATGAGTGGATGTGATGAAGGAAGCACTATGAACCATGTATTATGATATGAATGAGCATGAGTCATGCTATAAATCAATTGTAAGTCAACTCTATTTGAGCTTGTAACCACATTCCACTCACGATTGTACCCCACTTTATTCCTAGAATCTAGAATGAAGTAAGGGTACCTTGGCATTTGGAGGAGAGGCCAAGGGGAGAATGTCTTGAATCTTCCTTGCCGTTAGTGCCGGGTAACGCGGTAAGGAAGAGGATTAGGCACTTGGTGGTAAAGAAATGGCCTCAACCTTCACCTTGGATATAAACTTGGTGAAGGGGTGAGAAGTGCTTGGCCGGGAGATCGGCAAGCATCGACGCGCTTCATCGACCACTTCATTCGACTTGAGCAAACAAGCAAATCCTCTACATCGACTTCTTATGCAAAAGGACAAAATTGATGCCATAAGGTCACATGCTCAGATGGAAAAATGATTGAGGATTGATTTGCTTACAGTGGTCAAATGCATAAGGATTTTAATACTTGATTGAGATGCTTTGATTTGATTGAGATTTGGTGCAAAAAGAGGGGAGACTATGGCAAAATTTTTGTAAAATTTGCCTACTTGCAGCCAGGACAAATCCTTGAATTTCTAGGGTTTTTCAAAAGCTTTTCAAATCTGTCCTGAAAGCCCTTCAATCTACCCAAAAACCTCTTTCAAACAAGCTAAAGATCACTCAAGTCGGAGTAGTATTGAGCGGTCAAAGTCAAGAGTTGACTTTCAGCTAGAACAGTTGACTGGTCAAAGGCTGTTGACTTTTTCAAATCTATTTTTGGGGATCCTTACTCGCCTCGTCAAGAGCTTCGCATCGATATAAAGATCACCCAAATCGGATAAGAATTGAGCGGTTAACATCAAGAGTTGACTTTCAGTCGGTATAGTTGACTGGTCAAAGGCTGTTGACTTTTTTAGATCTGTTTTTGGGGATTCTTATTCGTCTCGTCGAGAGCTTCGCGTTGATATAAAGATCACCCAAATCGGATACCGTTTGAATAGAGAAAAAAAAATCAAGTAAGTGGTCTTTGCAAGGAGGGATCAATTACGCGCATAGAAATGACTAGAGGAGGTCAAAACAAGGGAGCCCGGAATGAAAATGATCAAAGACAACCGGAAGCAATGATGGCAATGAGTTCATCAACGAGGAATGAAGAAAGTTCAACCATAAAAGCACCATCTCCAGATGAATCTCAGCCAGTGGAAATGCCTCAATCTTTGGGAACTACTCCGCTAACAGTGGACATGATGTTAATGGCTATGGAGAGTATGTTTCAAAGGATTGAAAATAACCAAACAAATCGGCAACAACAATTTGGTGAACACCTCATGGAACGGTTCGACAAGCGACACCACTACCTGGATGACGTGATGCAAAGAGGGTTAAAAGACTTGGAGAAAGCCATTAGTGAACTGGCTCCTCTCAAGCTCAATCAAGAAGCCGATATGAATGGAATGGATGGTGTACATTATAATGCCAAACATGATGGAAAGCCTTCTATGCCAGAAGAGAACAAAGTAAGATAAATGATGCCACCTCAAATGATGCCACATTCTTCTTACATGGACAAGGGCAAGAGACCTATGGGTGATGCTTCTTATGAGAGATCAAATGCCAGTATTCCAAGAACTTCATCCTTTATGCAAGATGCAAGAAGAGGGTATGAACAGAAGGGATTTAAAGATGCAGGTGGTTGGCAATTGGAAGATGAGCAAATGCATAGACACTTGGGTGAAGGAAGAGCATTTGATGATCCAAGAGCACGGCAGAGGGGTTCAAGAATGCATGGTGATTTTGACAATGCTGTGAAGGACAAAATCATATTTAATAAGTTCAAAGGAGAATCAAATTCTATCGAAGACTTTGAAGAGTGGGCAAACAAGATGGATCTCTACTTCGAAATCAGCCCAAGGAGCGAGATTGCCAAAGTCTACTTCGCCTCACTTCATCTTGAAGGTTTTGCTCACACTTGGTGGAGGAGGAAGCAATCTCATGGTTATGTCATCACTACTTGGGAAGAATTCAAGAATGACATGGCAGAAGAGTTTACTTCTCACATGCAAAGGGACAATCACATTGTGGAATGGGACAAGCTAGAGCAAATCACTACCGTGAAGGAATATTCTCATAAGTTTCTAAAGCTTCTATTATACTTGGACGACTTTGATGAGCATTATCTTGTTGTCAAGTATATAAGGGGCTTGAAAGCTCCTATTGGTGGTGATGTCAAGTCTCATGAACCCGCCACTTTGAAGAAGGCAATGATGCTTGCAGAAATTCATGAAGAGAAGTACTTGACAAAGTGGGCTAGCAAAGGGAATATCAAAGGGGAAGTGATCACAAGGACTGACATGGGTTCTCATGCAAACACAAGACCTAATCTTCCAAGATTTCCTACCGTGTATGGTAGAGGGTCTAATAGACTTCCATTTAAACCACCATTTATGTCCAACAAAGCTACATACAATGAGTCCAAGCCAGCAAATGGGGGTTCAAAAAGCAAGGTTATCAAGGAGGACCATTTGCATGAAATGAGGCTCAAAGGTCTATGTTTCAAATGTGGAGAAAAATGGAACAAGGATCACTTCAAAGTATGCAAATCCAAGGATATTTCCATAAGCTACATTATCACTGAGGACAATGCTAATCATGAGGAGGAGGAATTCCTTGAATGCAATGATGCCTTAGGATGGGGAGATCCTCATGAGGGTGGAGGTTCTCATGATGATGGTTTTGATGAAGAAAATCCCGAGTTTCCTTTTGATCCGGGTGGGAAACTAAAGTTTGCTCATGACAAAATGGATGATGGGATGCCTCTATGCGTGTGGAATGAAAACAATAGTGCACATACTACCTTGTGTACAATCTCTCATGATGCTTATGCGGGAAGTAAGGGTGCCAACACATTGAGATTGAAGATCAAGGTGAATGGGAGAACAGCATATGCACTCATTGATACTGGAAGCACGCATAGTTTTGTCAATAAAAGGTCTTTGAACACTCTCAAAATGCAACCAACTTCTTTACCAAACAAGCACATGGTGCAAGTGGCCAATGGTGATTCAATGGGTTGCAATATGAAGTGTCAAAGTACAGAATTGGAGTTGTCCAAGAACTACTCTTGCAAAGTTGATCTTTTGGTGATTGAGTTGGGACCAATTGACATAGTACTTGGATGTGATTGGCTGTCCACTTTGAACTCTTTTACCATGAACTTACAGAAAAGTTTCATAAGTTTTGTGCATCATGGAGGGGTTATTACATTGAATGGAATGCAAGGGTCCAAGCTCTTCATGATCAATGCTACTCAAATGAAGAAAGAGTTCAAGAAAGAGGGCTATGTTTATGTACTACAGCTTTGCAAAGAGGAAGATAATAGCAAAAAGGATTGCATCGAAAATGTGGACATGGTTAAGCTACTCAAGGATTATGAAGATGTGTTTACCATGCCAAAATCAATGCCGCCAAAGAGGAGTGTTGATCATGCTATTGATTTGGAACCAAATGCCAAACCAATCAACAAGCCTCCCTATCGTTTGTCAAAGGTTGAAAAGGAAGAGGTGGCAAAGCAAGTCAAAGAACTCATTGACATGGGATGGGTTGAACCAAGTCAATCTCCTTTTTCTTCTCCGCCGGTGCTACTTGTGAAGAAAAAGGATGGTACTTTCTGCATGTGCATTGATTACCGTGATTTGAATAAGATCACCATTAAAAATCGATTTCCAATACCAAGGGTGGATGATCTTTTGGATAAGTTGAAGGGTGCCACATGCTTTTCAAAGATTGATTTGCGTTCCGGATACCATCAAATAAGGATGAAAAGTGGTGATGAGTTCAAAACAGCATTTCGTACAGAAAGGGGTCTTTACCAATTCATGGTTATGCCGTTTGGATTATGCAATGCACCGGCAACTTTTCAAGCATTGATGAACAAAGTGCTTCAACCTTTCCTCTACAAGTTTGTATTGGTCTTTTTTGACGACATACTTATCTATAGCAAAGATGAGGAAGTGCATTTGAAGCACGTGAAAGAGGTTTTGGAGGTCTTGAGGCAAAACAAGTTGTATGTTAAGGAGACAAAATGTACCTTCATGGCACATGAGGTGGAATATTTGGGTCACATTGTGAGCAAGGATGGCATTTGTATGGATCCAAAGAAAGTGGAATGTATTAGGAATTGGCCAGTTCCTTCAAACACTACTCAATTGAGGGGATTTTTGGGGTTATCTTCATTCTATAGGCGCTTTATTGCCCACTATGCAGAAATTGCAGCCCCAATGACGGATAAATTGAAGAAGGAAACCTTCTTTTGGGATGCCATTGCCAACAAAAGCTTTGAAGATATGAAGAAGATGCTCACATCAGCACCTATTTTGGTATGTCCAGACTTCACCAAACCTTTCACAATAAGGGCGGATGCAAGTGGAAGAGGGATTGGTGCGGTACTTTACCAAGACCATGGAGTCATTGCTTATGAAAGTAGAAAGCTAAATGACAAAGAAAGAGAAATCCATGTGTATGAGCAAGAGATGATTGCTATACTCCATGCTATCAAGAAATGGCACCATTACTTATATGGGAGTCATTTTTATGTGAGAAGTGATCATAGGGTGCTGAAGTATTTCCTCACACAACCCAATTTGTCTCCTAAGCAAAGAAGGTGGGAAGCAACACTACAAAACTATGATTTTGAAATCACATACACAAAGGGCAAAGAAAATGTGGTTGCCGATTCCTTGTCTCGTATGTGGGCCTGCTCATTGTATGCTATTTCTGAGGTGCATAAAGATTGGATCATGGAGATACAAGAAGAGTACTTGTTTGATGAAGAAACCTCACAAATAGTGCAGAAATTACAGCAAGGTGTATGTGAAGAGTTACCCCATTATGAGCTGAAAAATGGTCTCCTCTACTACAAAGGAAAAGTCTACTTGGTTCCTACTTAATCATTTATCAAGAAGATCATGGAAGAGATGCATTGTACTTCTATGGCTGGTCATTTGGGTGTCTACAAAACCTTTGATGCAATAAGGAAAAGTTTCTTTTGGAAGGGGATGTGGAAGAGCATTCATGCTTATGTAAGTGGGTGCCTGTCATGTCAATTGAACAAGGATCCTACACATAAACCGGGAGGTTTGCTTCAGCCATTGCCCATTCCCAAAGGCAAATGGAGTCATATATCAATGGATTTCATTACTAACCTTCCGCGCACAAAGAAAGGGTGGGACAGCTTGTATGTTGTGGTGGATAGATTGACCAAAGTGGCCCATTTCATTCCTTCCAAGGTCACATATTCAGCCCAAAATGTTGCCAAGCAATTTGTTGATGGGGTTTTCAAGTTGCATGGTATGCCGTCACAAATTGTGAGTGATCGCGATGTCAAATTCATGAGCACTTTTTGGAGAACATTGTTTGAATATATGGGAACCAAGCTTACTCCAAGCACCGCCTATCATCCCGAAACCGATGGTCAAACAGAAAGAGTAAACAAATGGGTGGAAACATATCTACGCCACTATTGTCATGATACTCAAAGCACATGGGATGATTGGTTACCTTTGGCTGAGTTTGCTTTACAACTCAACATATCATGTGAGCATTGGCATGTCACCCTTTGAGGCTTTATATGGTTACAAGGTCAATTTGCCTATGTTGGTGGGTACATATGAGACTTCTAACCATAATGCCAAGGAGGAAGCTGAAAGGATGCAAGCTTTGTTGCAACAATGCAAAAGTAATTTGAAGGTTGCACAAGAGAAAATGAGACAATATGCCAATGTTCATCGAAGACCATTGGAATTCAAAGTGGGAGATTGGGTTCTTTTGAGAATACCAAAGTCAAGATATGCGTCTTTGAAGGGAAGCACCAACACCAAGCTAGCTCATCGCTATTATGGTCCTTATCAAGTGATACGAAGAGTTGGGGAGGTTGCATATCAACTCTTACTTCCATCTACAACAAAGATTAATGATGTGTTTCATGTCTCTCACTTGAAGGGATATGTGGGTATGATCGATCAAATGGTTGATGAGTTACCTCCAATGAATGAAGAGGGAATGATTGAATACATTCCAGAAGCTATCTTGGGTACAAGGAAAAAGGTACTTCACACTCGTACCTTGGTGGAGTATCTTGTTCAATGGAAAGGTTTACCTAAGGAAGAAGCTTCATGGCAACCTATTTCAGCATTGGAGGGATATGAAGCATTGATAGAGCAATATGGGTTGGTGTAAATTCAGCCACATGGAACATTCTTCTCCGAATTTGGGGTATTCATTTGAGGTTTCGAGGACGAAACCATTGGGGAAGGGATGGTTTGTAAGAAAGCATTATGGGCCCAAGGCCATGGACAACTAGTAAGTAGGTGTGAACTCTTGGGTGGAGTATAAATACCAATGTAAATGGGATTATGGCTCATTCATGATAATGTTATCTGTTCCAAGAATCAATGGTGAGCTTCTCCCGTGAGATGCTAAGTGGTGACTCCTTCATGAGCCACTCCCTTGGTGAGGGACTAACCCACCCCTGTTACTTTCTTTCAACCTCCCGTAGAAAAACATATACCAAATGCTCCCTCCAGCATTCTGGCGTAAGACACTCCTTTAAGAAAACAGGATTTCTATGCAAGTTTTCAGTTTCATTTTCTTTTGAATACAAGGAGTATTTCTTGAATCAGTATCCCCAAAACTTCTTGATCGACAATCTAAATTTCATACCAGAATTCCTTGAATTCTATAACCTTGATCCACAGATCAATTCGAAGGGTCTCAAACTTAGTTTTAGATTTTGCGGGAGTTTTGAGTTCATTTTTCTAAACTGGTCACACCTTCTTTTCTCGAAACTGACAAAAGAGTTATTGGTCTTGGTCATAATCTAGTTTAAGGTTTGAGTCTGATAAGATTTTTCCTAAACTATCTTTCTCGAAAAGGTTTGATAATTCAATTACTATTTTACTGAATTTCTTTCTTTGAATATTCACTTAACTAATTTCTAAATTAGTTTATGAATTTCAATGAGGAATAAATTAATCATTTATCTGAATATTTCGATCTTGATAGATTTCCTGAATCTTCTTTTTACAATCCATGTGAATATAAAACGATAGAAATTTCTTTCTTAGAGTATTTAATTATTCATTTATCAAATACTCATAGAATTTAAACAAAGAATTTAAGAGAATTCTAATTTTAATATAAAAAATCTTTATGCATCTATTTATGCATAAAAATCAACTTCAATGGGAATAACACTTTTATAAAAAAAATCCTTTTATGCATCTATTCATGCATAAAATCAAATTTAATAGGAATAACACTTTTAAAATAAAAAGAATTTCTTTATGCATCTATTTATGCATAAATATCAATTTTAATGAGAATAACACTTTATAATTAAAAATTTTCCATTATGCATCTTTCTATGCATAAAAATAAATTTTAATAAGAATAACACTTTTGTAATAAAAAATTTCCTTTATGCATCTTTCTATGCATAAAAATAAAATTTAATGAGAATAATACTTTTATAATAAAAAAATTTACATTATACATCTTTCTATGCATAAAAATTAAATTTAATAGGAATAACACTTTTGTAATAAAAAAATTTCCTTTATGCATCTTTCTATGCATAAAAATCAAATTTAATGAGAATAACACTTTTAATTAAAAAAATTCCATTATACATCTTTCTATGCATAAAAATCAATTTTAATAAGAATAACACTTTTGTAATTTAAAAAATTCCTTTATGCATCTTTCTATGCATAAAAATCAAATTTAATGAGAATAACACTTTTATAATAATAAAAATTCCATTATGCATCTTTCTATGCATAGAAATTAAATTTAATAGGAATAACACTTTTATAATAAAAAAATTTCCATTATGCATCTTTCTATGCATAGAAATTAAATTTAATAGAAATAACACTTTTATAATAAAAAATTTATATTATGCATTTTTCTATGCATAGAAATCAATTTGAATAATTAATATTAGTGATATCCATGCATATTCATAGGTGAATATGTACATGGAGTAATTAGAATATTTCTTTTAGATGTAAAAATGGCAGAAAATTCTCTTTTGGAATAACATAAAAATAAACTTTCTTTTCCATAAAATTGTGGAAAATTTTGCCATAACCTCCTTTGTATGGCTGACCATTTCTCTTCTTTATCATTCTATTTTAAACTTAAATTAACCCAAATTAGATTCATAGAACTCTAAACTACATAATTTTCTAAACTCAAGAGAGTAACTATAAGAAGAGTTTAATTAATCCCTTAGTTAATCTTTCTAGGATTAAGAAAGGCTGGAATGTAAAGAAGAGAAGGGGGTGGCCTTTTCCTCAAAGGCATAGCATTTGAATTCAATCAACTGTAAAACATAAAAATCAAGAAAACCATAGATTTAAAATTTGTAAATAAGTAAGAAAATTAGCTTACATGAAGCTTGTAAGCTCTCCTTTGGCTTGAGGGATTGAGGGTTCTACTCTTGTTTGGAGCAAGAGTGGCCACCAATTCACTTCGGAGAGGATTAGGCCAAAAACAATTGAATTATTAAGAAATTCAATGTAGAAGGACAAGAGTAGAGTAACAGTGCATAAACATTATTAAGCTTTTACAAAGGGAGGAGGCTTTTATTTATAGGAAAAAGTGAGCCTCTAACCCAAGCAAACTGATTCTAGAATTTTCCAGATTAGTTTGGTCGATTTTTGACCATTTTTGGGTCGGTTCAATTTAATTTTTGGATCTAGTTTTGAAATAGGAGAGAGAAGAGATGAAATATCTCATTTTATTGATTCAAAATTGGGGTAATTATGAGAAAAAAGGCGCCTACTTCATGAGGGGAGATCCCCACTTTGAGGTGTCAAAATTAAGTTTTCTAATTGTTTTCTTTGGTCCTTAGTCCACTCTTCATCTTATGTGAGCATTTACTCATTTTTGGGGGGGTTTTCTTTCATTCTTCAATTTATCTCCTCCCTACATTTGGATTAATCTTATTGGTCCATAAGAACCTTAATCCAAAATTTTTAGAAAATCTGGACCCTTAGGCTAAGGTCTTTTGTGCACATTATAATTTATTTCTAATGCACCTTAGGAATTTCTTTTTAAACTTCTATTTCGAGGGAATTTATTTTAATAAGAAGGGATATCTAAAAATAGAATTATATCTCTCTAGAATATTTTCTCTTTCTAGGCCAAAACCGGTAGAAATAAGATCTTTTATTATTCTAAAAAGAGAATTGATTACAGGGAAAGAAAATGGACATCTTGAGGGGCTAGGGAGGAATCTTACAAAAAATCTCTTATAAACTTTCCTAACTAGCATGCAAAAATGCCACACATATATCATTATAATGTTTAAAAGATAGTTGTACACATAGGGTCACCTTGTAACTTGTATGTAAGCACTCTTAGAGATGTATTGCATAATATTTTGAGTTGATGTCATTTGTGTATCCTTATTCCAAATATTTTACATAACATGTGCCTTTAGAATGTTTGAAAGACATACATGCACATAGGATCACCTTATAACTTGTATGCAAACACTCCCAATTTGAAAGATGTATCGGATAATATCTTGAGTTGACATCATTTTTGTATCCTAATTCAAAGTATTTTACATAGCCAAATTCAAACATCAAGAGTAAATCTTATATTTCGTGAGACTAAATAAAGAATCTCATCTTAGAAATGGAGTTGAAACTTAATCCTCTTTTTGCAATTCTTAAGAGGCCTAAAATCCATAGACAACCTCCATTTGTTACCTTTTCTTAGTGTGAGCACTACTAGCGATATCAGCTCTAGTTAATCACTGATAATATGCTCTTTATACATTGAATGGAAATAGAATGTGCTTGGCCACATGGGTGATATGGATGTATCTCTCGAGATCAAACTTGAATGGAAATAGAATGTGCTTGGTCACATGGGTGAGATGGATGTATCTCTCGAGATCAAACTTGATGTTTTATGGAAAGTTTAGCATTAATGAACACAGGGGTGGTATTTCTTCCCAAATACATGTGGTGTATAATTAGTGACCTTGTCTTATTTTTGGGTTAAGAGATCTATTATACATGCTCAAAGAACAACTTAAACAAAATAATAATAATTTAAAAAAAGTAAAAATACTTCATTAAGATTATTTTTATAACTTCTCTCTCTTGCTCTCTCTCTCTCTCTCTCTCTCTCTCTCTCTCTCTCTCTCTCTCTCTCTCTCTCTCTCTCTCTCTCTCTCTCTCACACACACACACACACACACACACATGGGCACAATCATATGGTATTGGGTGTAGGAATGGTTGGTGGTACAAGAAGCATTGTCTTTGACATTACGTTCCAAGTGTTTCAAAAAGAGTGTGAAAAGAATTAAATCCCTTTTAAAATTTGTTTCCCAAAATAACCTTTGACATTACGTTCCAAGTGTTTCAAAAAGAGTGTGAAAAGAATTAAATCCCTTTTAAAATTTGTTTACCAAAATAACCTTTTTGTAATTGAATCTTAGAGATACCATCGTGCATGAACCCCTCTCTCTAGAATCACAATATTTCTCTCTCTCTCTCTCTCTCTCTCTCTCTCTCTCTCTCTCTCTCTCTCTCTCTCTATCTATCTATCTATCTATCTCTCTATCTATCTCTCTATCTCTCTATCTATCTCTCTATCTATGTATCTCTATGTATATGTGTGTGCAAGGATAGAGCTATAAATACCTTCTTAAGTTTGGCTAAATCTTGGAGATACCATCGTTTCTGGACCCTCTCTCTCTCTCTCTCTCTCTCTCTCTCTCTCTCTCTCTCTCTCTCTCTCTCTCTCTCTCTCTCTCTCTCTCTCTCTCTCTCTCTCTATGTGTGTGTGTGTGTGTGTGCACGCGTGCGTGCAAGGATGGAGCTGTGGCACAAGGCGCTGAGCTGCAGGCTAAAGGCCTCAACTCCATGGAGCTACCAAGTGAGCTGCACTATGGAGCTATTTGGCTTCATAACTCTATCTCTTTCACACACACATGTGAGCCTGCCTTTTCTCTTTCCTCCCTTCTACTTCATGTGTTCTTATCTTTATTGTTTACACTATGGAGTTGTTTGTTTGGCTTCACACCTCTCTCTCTCTCTCTCTCTCTCTCTCTCTCTCTCTCTCTCTCTCTCTCTCTCTCTCTCTCTCTCTCTCTCTCTCTCTCTCTCTCTCTCTCTCTCCTCTTTTTTTCAATGGATGTATTTTGATTTATTCATTTTTTTCATGAGTATTTCAGGTTACATCAATGAGAATGTGGATGCACATGCTAATGCAGTAGTTCATATTCATCTCAACCAAGAAGTCACATAGCATATGAGGGAATAGTAGGCTTCAAAGAAAAGGGAGCAAAGAAGAAACAAAAAGGCAATGCATAAGTTGGGAGAGAATACTCCGATGGATGAAAATAAAAGAAAGAATACTTACAGAGCTATGGCTACCTGTTGGCACAAGAAGACGCATGATATAAACATAAGCAATCAAAAGAAAATATTTGAACAACTCCTCCTCCATCCAACTTTCAATGAAATATAACCTATGACATTGGGACGTGGAAAGAGTTATCATCTCTAACATTTGCAATACATTAACCCAAGTGGTGTCTCACTCGACATAAGACATTTCCCTAAAGAGATCATCTTTAATGATGATACTGAATGGTGATGGTGACACATCAAAGCATGTAAGCTATTCCAAATTTGTAAAGGTGTTGGGGGTATCCATAGGAGGAACCTCACTGTAGCAAATTCTCACCTGCAAAAGCAAAAGAGGATGATGAAGTCTTGTCCTTTTATGCATGCCAAAGATAGCCCACCACACAAAGGAACATCATCACAGCCAAGATTAAAGAACTTTTCTTTGTCCTCTGGACTTAGGTATCCCCAAAAAAAAAGATACATGTAGAAAGACGATAGGTAGAAGAGCATTCATAAAGCATTTCGTATATCTCCTTGTTGATGAGCCTTAGGTTTTGTACATGCCACTCTTTTTAATTTTATTGAACTTCGAGCAATATAATTCCCCAATAGTATGACTACATTTTTTGTTCTATCGTGTACCTTGTAGAAAGGTCACATCCTTTTTAGTACTGGCAAATACCTTGTAGTAAGGTGAAGTCATTTTCAGTACTGTGTCAAGAACTTCCAAAGAGTATAAAACTTGATAATATTAAAAAGATACTTAATTATACCTTCAGTACTATTAATTACTCTAAAAGATACTTAATTATATCTTATGTACTGTTAAGTACTCCAAAAGATCTTAATTATACCTTCAACACTACTAAGTACTAAAAGATAATCAATGCTGTTAAGTACACCCAAAGATACGTAATTGTACCTTCAACACTATTAAGTAATATAAAAGATACTTAGTAGTACCTTCAAAAATGTTAAGTACAACAAAAGAGTATACTAAAGCACTCCAAAGTACTTACAATACCTTGAGTACTGTTAGGTACTTTAAAAGAGTACTTACAATACCTTGAGTACTGTTAGGTACTTTAAAAGAGTACTACCAAATACTTTTTTCTACTATCAAGTACATTTGCAAGGTCAAGCACATTTTTTCTACCTTTGAGTACTATTAAGTAATTTAAAGAGGACTATCAAATCATTTGTGAGGTCAAGTGCTTTTTATTACCTTGCAGTAAGGTGAATACCTTTTCAGTACTACCAAGGACTTCACAATAGTACTGAAAAGTAGTCCAAATTACTCCATAGCTATCAAAAGTACTCAAAAGTACCTTTCAATACTATTATGCATACCAAAAGAAATTTTTAGTACTATTATGTACTCTTAAGTAGCCCAAAATAGCACTCTAAACCCTAATGTGTGTAATAATATATTCTGTGATGTGGGTAGGTGGAGTTCTATATAGAAAATTTCATGATAGGCATGCACAGATGCAATTCTCTCTAAGATACTTTGAGGGCCTAAATCCTTACTTTGTATGCAAATTGAAGGACTGGATTACTTGTTGTTATATATATTATGTAAAAGTGATGTATTTTAAAGTTCCTTCAATCAAATGTGACATAACTAGTTTGGGTACCATGGGAAATCATGTACATGCACTTGTGGAATTTGTGTTCCAAAAACTGGTAAGAGTCTATGTCTAGCTCTTCAATCTATATACAACAGTGTCACAACTCTTTGGGAATCTATAGTATGTCCAAAGCCTGTAAATTCACAAATCCATGCATGGAAATCCTTTGATGGAATATGTGCTCAATGTGGCATAAAGAGGATGATGCTATGTCTCCCAATGAGATTTTTGAGAATACTTGTAAAGTTTGATCACCATCAGACATGATTCGGGCAAGATATGGTGCTCCATCTCACGTTTTCTATGGGGGTTTTCTAAGAGGGCCCAAACTCACAAAATATGAGTTTTCTAAATTATTTCATACCCTAATAATATCTAATGGGTGAGGCAACTTTGTAAGTGTGGGGAATATCCCTCCCCACACACTTACATAGTTTAATAACCTCGAACATCATTCGGGCAAGATATGGTGCTCCATCTCATGTTTTCTATGTGGGTTTCTCCAAGAGGTCCCAAATGCATAAAATATGGGTTTGCTAAATCCTATCATGATTGATTTACATTAGATGTTGATGGAACTTTGCAAGTGTGTGAAGAGGGATACCTCCACACACTTGCAAATTTTGGTCACCATTGGTTTGAGTGAGATATTGTGCTCTTGGAGAAACCCACATAGAAAACGTGAGATGAAGCATGATATCTCACCTAAATGATATCTAATGTTGGTTATGAAACTTTGCAAACATATTGAGAGGGATACCCCCACATGTGGATATTAAAGTCACCATTAGATGTTTTTTGAGCATGGCTAGATCAAGAAAACCCATGTTTAATACATTTGGCCTCTCTTGGAGAAACCTTATTGAAAACATGAGATGGAACACCATATCTCGCCCAAACCGCATTCGAGCATGACATAACTTTTCAATGTGCGGAGAGTGTATCCGTAAACAAATTTTAGTCATCTCAAATATCATTCAAGCATGGTGGGATCGAGAAAACCCATATTTTTTGTGTTTGGATCTCTTGGAGAAACCCGCATTGAAAGCATGAGATGGAGCACCATATCTTGCCCAAACGATGTAAGATGGTGTTAGCACTTTGTAAGTGTGTGGATAGGGGTACTCTCCACACATAAGAAAATTTTGGTCATTACCATTAGATATGGTTTGGGAAAGATATGGTGCTCCATCGCGCAATTTCTACACGGTCTTCTCCAAGAGGGCCGAAACATACAAAATATAGGTTTTCTTGATCCCGTTATGTGGGAACAACATTTGATGGTGGACCAAACTTTGCACGTGTGTGGGGGTACCCCTCTACACAAATTTACAAAGTTTTTTCACCATTAAATGTCATTCGAGCGATGTCATTCAAGCGAGATATGGTGCTTCATTTCACATTTTCTATGCAAGTTTCTCCAAGGAGGGCCCAAACATAGAAAATATGGCTTTTCTTGGTCTTATCATGCCTAGATGACATTTGATGATGATCAAACTTTCTAAGTGTGGGGGGTACCCCTCTCCACACATTGAAAAGTTCCTTTACAACCATCAAACATGATTCGTGCAAGATATGGTGCTCCATCTCATGTATTCTACATGGGTTTCTCTAAGAGGGCCCAAAGGCATAAAATTTGGGTTTTCTTGATCCTATCATGCTTGAAAAACATTTGATGGCAATGAGACTTTGCATATATGTTGGGGATATCTCTCTCCACATACTTATACAATTTTTTCACCACCATCAGATGTTGTTTAGTCAAGATATTACATGGGTTTCTCCAAGAGGGCCCAAACACATAAAATATGGGTTTTATATCTTGTAATGCTCAAACGACATTTGATGGTGACCAAACTTTGCAAGTGTGTGGGGGGATCCCTATCTACACATTGAAAAGTTTTGTCACCATTCGAATGTGGTTCGACTAAGATATGGTGCTCAATCTCAGAGTTTCTCCAACAGGGCCCAAATACACAAAATATGGATTTTCAAAATCCTATCATTCTCGAATGGCATCTAATGGTGGACCAAACTTTTCAAGTGTATAAGGGGTACCCCTCTCTACACACTTGCAAAGTATGGTTAGCATCAAATTTTTTCTGAACGAGTTGATATGGTGCTCCAGCTTTCGTTTTCTATGCCAGTTCTCATCTCACAAAGAGTGTCCAAAGACATAAAATATGGTTTTTCATGATCCCGTAATGCTCGAATGGCATCTAATAGTGACCAAACTTTGCAAGTTTCCTCAAATTTGCAAACCAACACCATGTCCTTTAGGCAAAATATGGTGCCCCAGCTCACATTTTCTATGCAGGTTTCTCGAAGAGGACCCAGAAGCATAAAATATAGGCTTTCTTGATTCCTGTATGCCCAAACAAGATGTGATGACTAAACTTTATGTGTGTGTGTGGGGTACCCCTCTCCACACACTTATAAAGTTTAGTCACACTACATCGTTTTTGGTGCTCCATCTCTCATTTTCTACGTGGGTTTCTCCAAGAGATTCCAAACACAAGGACAACATGATAGCCAAAGCATAATTGAATCATAAATCATGAACATCTGTTAAAAATAAACAATCCTTAACAAATTATAAAATATAATTATCAGTATATCATAATGTGAGCTAACCCAGCTAGTCTGTGTTTAGTCATTGTCAATAGATATAAGTATAGTGTAAGTAAGCTAGCCCAAGTAGTCTAAGTTTAGTCACCTACTATATAGATATAAGTACAATGTAAGTGAGCCTAACACAAGTAGTCTACATTTAGTCATTCATTGTTTGCTAATAGATCTAAGTACAATTTAAGTAAGATAGCCCAAATAGTTTGAGTTTAGTTTGCCACCAATAGGTCTAAGTACAATGTAAGTGACCTAGCCCAACTAGTTTGAGTTTAGTTACTATCACAAGCACACAATCAATATCATCATCCCTCACTATGGTCAATGTGCATGTTAAGGATGTTGTGCACATTGAGGAGGCTATGGTAGTAGTTGTGGGGGTCACTGAATCTTTGTAGTAAGGATTGCCTCAAAGGTAAGATCTCAGGCTAGTGGTGGTGTAGGATTTTGGCCATAAACTAATAAATCCATATCCCTCTCTCAATTCCATGTCTACGATATGTCTCTGTTTATAAACCCAAAATTTGTAGTTGGCTAATGTCTGTGTCCGCTCTCTGCACATCCATGTTGTTGAAAGAACGGTAGAGGGGGAGGAGACACACACACAGGAGCAAACCCTAATGTATATTGCAAACCCTAACCATAGAGGGAAGCCATCTCCACTCTACCACAAAGCATAATGCCATAATCCATAATACACCCAACACACTATGAGTTGTGTCCACACACATCTAACCCTATGACCAGCTGGACACGCGGTCATTTATGTCTCACACATGTTCCTACCTAATCTGCCAGCACATAGCATAGCTGGCTCACACTGACATCAAGCTTGAATCTCCACAGCCCCTCTCAAGCTCATGATGTACTGCCGATGAAGATGTAGATGAGCTTGGGATATCAAGACTCTCAACACTCCCCCTCAAGCTCATCCCATGTACTCCCAACATAATCCGGAAGTACTCAAACTTCTCCCTGCTAAGTGGCTTCGTAAAGATATCAGCCACCTGCTCATCAGTCTTCACATACTGAAGATCAACTGTACCATCCAGTACCTTCTCTCTGACAAAGTGGTAATGGACCTCTATGTGTTTGGTCCTCGCATGAAACACTGGATTCTTGGCCAACTGTATACTGCTCATGTTGTCACAATGAATGACAACTTCGCCGTCAATAGGCTCACACAAATCTGTCAAGAGACCCTTTAACCATACTGCCTCGCTACACCTCTGTATTCAGCCTCTGTACTGGATAAAGCAACTGTAGGTTGCTTCTTGCTACTCCAGCTCACCACGGCACTTCCAAGTGTAAAAGCATAACCACTAGTAGACCTCTTGTCATATGCGCTACCTGCCCAATCAGCATAACCACTAGTAGACCTCCTATCGTATGCGCTACCTGCCTAATCAGCATCTATGTAGCCATGTATGTCCAAGCTTTTACCACTCTCATAAAGTAGACCATAATGTGCAGTGGTCTTCACATATCTCATGATGTGTCTCACTGCATCCAAATGTGGTTTTCTGGGGCTCTGCATAAATTGGCTTACTAGCCCCACAGCATAACTCAAATCCGAGCGTGTGATAGTCATGTAGATGAGACTACCAACCATCTTCCTGTACATAGATTGATCATCAAGCTCCTCACCATAATCAGCCCGCAACTTCACATTTTGCTCCAAAGGTGTACTCATAGGCTTACACCCTTTCATGCCATACTTTGCCAACATATCCAATGCATATTGGCACTGTACTAACCATGTACCTGCATGATCTTTGATCACTTCAATTCCAAGAAAGTATCTCAAATCACCAAGATCTTTCATGTCAAATTGCCCACTCAAAGCTTTCTTGACATGCATCACATCTGCACCATGATCACCTGTGATAATCAAGTCATCCCAATAGATGACGAGTAAAACAATCCCATGCTGTGTCTTCTTCACATAGAGTGAAGAATCTGTTGTAGAAATCTGAAAACCAAGTGAGATAAGATATCTGCTCATCTTATCACTCCAAGCACGAGTAATAAGACACTACCATGTCAACAGATCTGTAGAACTCTCAAACATGAAAAATCAATTGCTTGATCTTTGCTCTAGCCTACTGAAGTTGTGTCTCCATCTCATACTTGCTTAAAAGTTAAAGCACATAAAAATTTTAATTATTATCTCTAATTAGATGTAACTTCAGAAAGTCATAGGTTTATGCCTTAATTTTAAATTTGCTAATTGCAAAGAGAGAGACCTACTAGGTGGATGTCAAAATCTATCACCCGACATGCCCTTGTAGTGGTGGTTGCCTCTACTACCTCTGCAATGCTACTCTAAGATGCTTGATCTTAGCCCCTTGTCTCCTACTCTTGTGTGAGTCTCCTCACTCATAGATGTGGGATCCTACATAAACAATCAACCACCATTACTTTAAAAAATATAGAAAAGTAGATATAAAGATATAAACATAGAAAATTTAAAAAACATAGAAAATTATGAAAAATCTATAGAAGCAATGATTATTTATAAATACCTCAACATCTATTAGCCTCGATCATGAAAATAGGTGCATCACATACTAGATTCTCTCAATGATACTACACACACATCGATTCCCATCCAATCACCTAGTGCTTCAACACTGCACATGGGAGCCAACAAATTAACTTTTGACACACATGTGGGTGTAGATTTGAATGAATCACGAGTGCAACCGTGAAGCAGCCACATGATTTACTCACGTTGAGCTAATCGTGATGGCAATTTCTCCAGTCTACTTGAATTGCTTCAACCTAGGTTGGTAATATTAGCAATTCAGGGAGGAGCTAACCACATATTCTCACAAAAACACTTCGGACATGGCACATTGTTAGTCGATAGACAATCTTACCAATTTTTTCATGCTAATAGTAGCTCAATCTTCACCTAAATTGACAAATAAACCACAAAATCAAGCAATGTGAGCATAAAATCAAACATTAAGTACATGTTTAACACGATTGTGAAGCTATTTTGTGATTTAGTAAAAAATTAGTGAATGGTTAGTGAAATTAGTGAATGTTGGAGCACTCACGATTTCCTGGAGCTATGCTCAACTGAATATGAGTGTGATGCTATTGTTAGAACACACAAAGTTATTCCTTCTAATGGAGCATCTCTCAAGGTAGAAGATAGTTACTTGCATGAAGTAATATGCTTAGTGGCACCGGAATCAAAGTACCAATCAACATCTAATGACAAGGATAGACAAGAGGTAGGTAGATGATTGCATGTTATTATCAATGCATAGCCATCACGTGCACAATTAGCTTCCTCTGCATTGTCACTTTTAGTGGCATCAAGTCCTTGATGTGCTACTTCTTCTTCTCACTCTCATTCCGTTTTTGCAACCCGAATTTACATGTAGTTTTAGGGTTGGAAGATCTGTCATATATGAATGGATCAAATTTGTTGGTAGTATCGTGAGTGGTAAATAAATGGCTAAGATTACATCCATGTATCTCAATCAAGATACATGGATGATTGAGCTCACATCAAGGTATCTTGATCAAGCTATTTGGATGGTAGAGATTACATTTCCATATCTTGTTTGAGATACATAGATAATAGAAGTCAAAATTGTGTATCTCATGCATCAAACCATGTATAAAAGATTAAAAATTGTTGAGTTTTTTAGACTATAAAGAAATAGGTATTCAATAGTAAGCTTCTTGCTTATGCATTTTTCTATAAACTTAGAAATATGATAATAAACAAGATAAGCACCCAAATTGGAATGAAATATTTTACATAAACATTAGTTTCTTAGTAGCAATCTTTATCTTCATGTTACCCATTTTCATTAAAGGACCAATACCTCCTTTTTGGGCATTCTTGGACGGTGTGTCCAAGTTGACTGGCGTATTGCTAGGAGCTTTCTTGCTCGCTTTGGGTGCCTCTAGTTCTTGCTTTAGCTGAGCCACTGGGTCATCTAGTTGTATCACTATTGGATATATAGAGCCCACATCATGCTCAAACATGAGTCGTGCATTTTCAAGTTCAGAGGCTAGCTCTTGGAATTCCAATAATGTAGTTTGTGTGGAGATCGACTCTCTCGAATCTTCTATTGGGTGGACCTGGGCAAGGCCTATGTCTCCCACCACTGACATACCATGAAGTCGCAAATGGTTGCAAGATCAGGATGCCCATTTTTGTCCACTCACAGGCACCTTGTAAACAGTAAAAAAATAGGCATTTGTTTACCTTTAGTCGCCAATCTCTCCTAGCTAACGAAGGAATTTTGTTTCAAGTTCTTTTATTAAAACATCACATGCAAAGTTGGGAATATAGTTGCATAATCTAATTATAATTAAGCATTAGTCCTCATTTCCTTCGGTACAAAGTCAATGTATACATCATGTCTCAAATATGTATTGATTCCATAAAATGTCAATATCTTTTACATATAAACTCATATGACATTCCCACTTTGGACCTTAGATCTTCACATAATATAGAGCTTAACTTGAATTTTAGAGAAAATTTTAAGCTCTTTATCTATTTTCTTTTAATATTTCAAGGTCTTTAAAGTGTTATAATAAATGCCACTTTTTTCACCCACAATAACTACCACTTAAAATGCTCAATCTTGTAGATCAAAAGAGTGGTAGATAGTGAGACATTAGTAGAATGTGGTGGTTAGTCAAAATTGCAAATCCAATGGTTGGATTTTTATTGATCTCTTTTCCAAAATTCTTAAAACTATTAGAAGGCCTGGAAATATTAGTAATCTAAATAGTAAAATTACATTTTTGATGTAAATCCTCTAAAACCTATAGGGACTCTTGTACTTGTAATTATGCATCTATTAAAAAAAATGGAATACTCTAAGTATGAAAAGATCATTTTTTAATCATTTCAATTTAAGTTATATTGGGTTAATGTGAGTGCATGTTTATTTTCTATTAGTTGCTTAATCTCATTTGAAGTACCTTTACCCCCCAAATTTACTCTCCAAGCATTGTCCCAATCGACGAGCATAAACTGGACACCCTGATCTTGCAACCTTCCATTTACTTGTGTAAGTCGATAAGCACGCCACCAACACTATGGTCTGTGTCATGAGTTCTCACCTAGTATCAGTTATATCCTCTCTCGAGATCATGTGTGGAGAATGCGATCCTCATAGTTACCCCAGGATAAAAGTGTGGAGAAACGTGCTCTTCAAAGTGGTCTAGTCTGCAAAGTGGTCCATTGGAAATCGACTGAACCACTTGTCTGCACAACCTTGGAGAGTGGACAGAAAGAGTACCAAGAAGGCATCCTACTACTCAAGGCCCCGATTCTTGTATATGGAGATTAGTCACAGGATGTGGTTCATCCATGTCTTCAATGGAAGAGCCTTTAAAATTGAGAGCTTGGCTTAGCCCAGCATCATGGAAAGGGGTTCTGCACCAAGATGATTAGAGGGTTGGCTTGGCCTCTAGAATTATTGCTGAGAGTGGGATTACCAAGGTTGGTTGTGTGAGACCCTCGCCCCCTCCGCGGTGATGCCCCCTTCGGGGGCGCTAGCGTCGGCGAAAGAAGCATCGACCTCTCACATGAGAGGCAGGGGTTCACACTTGGGGCCTCGCCCATGGATATCCGGACAAGAGACTAGCCCGGCGGTTCCTCCGAAATCAAACCCGAAAAAACTTCCCTTGCCCGCAAGGCACGTGCAATTCCACCAGGGAAATCATCTAACGGGAGATTTATCTAACAGGTCAAGGTCTTAACTAACCAAATTGATCCGACCAAACCAGGTCCTAACCAAAATGTGGAGATAGGAAGCTTCAGAAATGAAGGAAGACCTTTTTCCCGAAGTACGTTCTCAGGAACTCCGACTCTCTAGAATGCAAAGGGAAGAACTTCGAAGCGAGAACAAATGCTTCGAATGTCAGGGATTTGGGCACGAGCTCAAGGATTGCCTATCTCCTTTGGTGGGCCAAGGAAGCTAGGGTCCCAAAGTTCAGAGACCGACTCCTTCATTTCAGTCCAATCAAGGTCCCCCATACCAAAATCAGGACAACCCAAGAAGAGTGCTAGCTCAGCATCATGCAAAGCAGTCTCTGAACTCCCTCCCAGAATTGGAATAACCAAAGAGAGAAAGTTCCACCTCAGACTGTAGTAGCCATAGCAGTCACCATAGCTGAGGAAGTAGAGGGAGAGAAAGGATAGATCTATGCAGCAATAGAGCATGAGGGGAATACAAGCAATTCAAGCTTTTGATTGATTCAGGCAGTACTCATTCATTCTTTTATTTTCCCAGGATGTCTGCATAAATTAGTCCTAAATCAAAAATCAAGGAAACCTATACAAGTGGAATTAGCTAGTGGGGGAAGATTCTTTTCACTCACCTTTAGACTGACCTTATTCAGTTTATCCTAGAAGGAAACCTATACAAGTGGAATTAGCCAGTGGGGGAAGACTGACCTTATTCAGTTTATCCTAGATGGGAACGTAACAGAGTGCCAGTTCAGAGTCCTACCCCTGGGAATATATGATGGAATGCTTGGAATGGATTGGCTCCAAAAGAATCAGGCTGACATTCATTGTCACAAAGGAACTATCTCTTCCCTTGAACTTCACGAGAATAAAGTTCAAGGAATTAGAATTTTTGGATCCCCAGTGTTACAATTAGTCAAGGCTTCCAAATTATTAAAAGGGCCCAGAAAGAGGCAAGCCGTGTATGTCGTTAAAATGAATCCAGTAGACGTAAAATGCAAGGCTAAAGAACCAGAGTGGTTAAGTGAGTATGCATCATGAAATCCAATTAACCCCCGGAGCTTAGCGAGGAGTAGCCCAACGTGCATACAAAATGCCAGTCCCTAAAGCCATAGAACTTAAGGAATAGTTAAGACAACTATTAGAACAGGGATTCGTCAGACCCAGTGTCTCACCTTGGGATGCACCCATTCTCTTTCAAAAGAAGAAAGATGGAATGTTAAGACTCTGTATTGACTACAGAGGATTGAATCAATTAACAATTAAGCATAAGTATCCTATTCCTAGGATTGATGAACTTCTGGATCAGTTAAGTGGACCAAAATGTTCACAAAGATAGATCTCAAATCTAGGTACTACCAGATCAGAATCAAGGAGCCAGAGATCCCAAAGACAGTATTCAATACTCGCTATGGGCATTATGAGTTCACAGTCATGCCATTTGAATTGACTAATGCCCCGACGACATTCAATCGTCTTATGCAAGATATTCTCAGAGAAAACTTGGATGATTTTATTCTTGTCCTTTTTGATGATATCTTGGTATACTCAAAGAATGCTGCAGACCATGAAGATTTTTATTTAAATTTTAAGAGAAAAATTAGTTAAATTTATCTTTTTGCATAGATAAGTTTAAATGATGAAAGAGGAATTCCCGCCATATTGGAATTCAAATATTTAAATGAGGAAAGTGTAATTCCTAGTGTAAAGGATTTAATAGAGATTTCTATTTAAATTTTGAGAGAAAATTGAGTTAAATTTATCTTTTTGCATAGATAAGTTTAAATGATGAAAAAGGAATTCCCACCTTATTGGAATTCAAATGTTTAAATGAGGAAAGTGTAATTCCTAGTGTAAAGGAATTAATAGAGATTTTTATTTAAATTTTAATAGAAAATTCAGTTAAATTTATTTTTTTGCATTGATAAGTTTAAATGATGAAAGAGGAATTCCCACCATATTGGAATTCAAATATTTAAATGAGGAAAGTGTAATTCCTAGTGTAAAGGAATTAATGGAGATTTTTATTTAAATTTTAAGAGAAAATTTAGTTAAATTTATCTTTTTGCATAGATAAGTTTAAATGATGAAAGAGGAATTCCCACAATATTTGAATTCAAATATTTAAATGAGGAAAGTGTAATTCCTAGTGTAAAGAAATTAATAGAGAATTTTTTTTAAATTTTAAGAGAAAATTTAGTTAAATTTATCTTTTTGCATAGATAAGTTTAAATGATGAAAGAGGAATTCCCACCATATTGGAATTCAAATATTTAAATGAGAAAAGTGGAATTCTTAGCTTATTAATGGAATTAAAAGATATTTTTATGTAATTTTTAAGAAGAATTTTAAATAGATTTAATTTATGGTAAAAGAGGAATTCCCATGATAATTGGATTGCACTCATTAAAATGAGAAAAAGAGGGATTTCAAGTTATTCAAAAAAAAGGTATGATATTTAGTTAAAAAGAAGAATTTTTATGATAATTATGAAAAGATGGATTTGAATTAAATTTTAGTATCAAAAGATGAATTTTCACCATAATTCTACCTATGAATTAAGGTTGAGAAATTATGTGATAGAAGGAATATCTTTGGATATTTTAATTGGTAAAATCACTAAATGGATACCCAAAACTGGATGTTTATCTAAAGGGAATCCTTGTAGAACTTAACCGAATGAGTTTGGTTAGACTACGAGAAGGATGAACAGTAAACCTACTTGTCCATCTCTCGATCTGAATCAAGTAAAAACTTCGTGGACCAATTCCATCTCTCGATCTGAATCAAGTAAAAACTTCATGGACCAATTCCAGTTCTAATCACAAAGAATAGACTACCAGAACTAAACTAGTTTTTCCTAACCGAACTCACCAAGAATCTAGTTGGACAATCAGACTGAATGATGGGTGGATTACCCTGATGAGAGATCAAGGATCCTCGTTATGAAGCTAGGAATTATGGAAAAAGGGTTTTTGGAACCAATCTCAAATTGGAATTTTACTTGCATTAGAACCTCTATTTTTTTTAATTCAAAGGACTGTTTTACGCCATAATGCTGGGGAAGCATTTGGCTTATGTTTTTCTAAGAGGAGGTTTGTTGGAATAGCTCATGGGGAGTCATCAAGGGATGTCGCTTGTTTGCGGCAAAGCCTGCTGAGGACTTGACCAGCCTTGGTACGGTTAAAATGGTGCACTTTCGGTATGATGGGCATGGACCGACGAAGCGGTCCTTGAGTGAAGTGCTAGGACACCTAAGGAGGATCCTGGGTTCTGACCAGGCGATGCACGGGCTCACGGTTGCTAGGACACCCATGCGTATGTCGAGGAAGATTTTGTTTAGATTAAAAGGAAAGAATTTTGGAAACCAAATTTTGATATTGGATCTCGTTGGTTGGCTAGCTGGTCTTCAACGGAGAGTCCAGAGGATATTATTGTAATACAATGGACTTGGAATTTTGGAAAATGATGATAAAAAATATTATGATTTCTATTGAAGGATTATTTTAAAGCCAGTCAAATCTGTTATAAATGGTAATTTTATATTGGGTGTGTACGTGGTATGCTACCTTAGTTTTTGCATGAATCACTGGCTAGGGAGCCTGGAACTCTTTTCCTTGGTACCCGAGCAAAAACATAACCAAATCTTTATAAAGGAATCCCACCAATACAGTGGTCGGGGGTGGTTGGCTAACCCATGGGCCGGATGGGGTTAGGCTGGATTGGAGGATTCCTGAGAAACAACTAGATACGATTAGTTACGTTAATTAGTTTAAATCCTGAGAAGACCTTGTTCTGTGGGAGGGGATCAGCGGGCTGTGCCTTGTAAATGAGGAAAAAAGCGGTGATTCCATGGACCAAGTGCAAGTCTCTTCTTGATCTAGCTATGTGACTTCAGGCTCGGTCAGATCAGGTTACCTAGTTAAGACCTTGACTCGTTAGAATAATTTTCCCCGTTAGAAGATTTTTCCATGGCGGAATCGCCCATGCCTTCCGAGCGAGGGGAGTCTTCCGGGCCCGGTCTCGGAGGGACCGCCCAGGCTAGCCTCTCATCCCAAACATCTGCGGGCGAGGCCCCGAGTGTGGATCCCTGTCCCGCGTAGGAGGCCGACGCCACTTCCGCTGCCGATAGGGGCACCGCGGAGGGGGCTGGGACCCCACAGATACTCAATGCATAAACACATAAAGATATGGAAAACATATAAAGTCACATAAAACATATAAAATACATACGTATGTGTCAATTGTGTCCATAACATTTATTGTTGACGATGGAGAGTAGCTGCATGACATTGGGTGTGTACGTGGTATGCTACCTTAGTTTTTGCATGAATCACTGGCTAGGGAGCCTAGGAACTCTTTTCCTTGGTACCCGAGCAAAAACATAACCAAATCTTTATAAAGGAATCCCACCAATACAGTGGTCGGGGGTGGTTGGCTAACCCATGGGCCGGATGGGGTTAGGCTGGATTGGAGGATTCCTGAGAAACAACTAGATACGATTAGTTACGTTAATTAGTTTAAATCCTGAGAAGACCTTGTTCTGTGGGAGGGGATCAGCGGGCTGTGCCTTGTAAATGAGGAAAAAAGCGGTGATTCCATGGACCAAGTGCAAGTCTCTTCTTGATCTAGCTATGTGACTTCAAGCTCGGTCAGATCAGGTTACCTAGTTAAGACCTTGACTCGTTAGAATAATTTTCCCCGTTAGAAGATTTTTCCATGGCGGAATCGCCCATGCCTTCCGAGCGAGGGGAGTCTTCCGAGCCCGGTCTCGGAGGGACCGCCCAGGCTAGCCTCTCATCCCAAACATCTGCGGGCGAGGCCCCGAGTGTGGATCCCTGCCCCGCGTAGGAGGCCGACGCCACTTCCGCTGCCGATAGGGGCACCGCGGAGGGGGCTGGGACCCCACAGATACTCAATGCATAAACACATAAAGATATGGAAAACATATAAAGTCACATAAAACATATAAAATACATACGTATGTGTCAATTGTGTCCATAACATTTATTGTTGACGATGGAGAGTAGCTGCATGACATTTGGGTCTTGAGAAGGGTAAATTGGAATTGAATGCGAGGAGGAGAAGATATGGTTGCCTACACAATACTTACAACTATGTACATGAGACATGATTGTAAAGCCTCAGGAGCTTCATGCAAAGCCTCATGCAAAGAGTCTTCATGAGCTTCATGCAAAGCCTCTATGCATAAGGCTTATGCATAGAAGCCATAATGCTTAAGCCTCATGAGCTTCATGCAAAGCCTCATGCAAAGAGTCTTCATGAGCTTCATGCAAAGCCTCTATGCATAAGACTTATGCATAGAAGCCATAATGCTTAAGCCTCATTTATAGACAAAGTGGTCTTACCTTTACAAGATTTAATACATGAGGTGTAAACATTATAGGTTCATGCATAAAGCCTTTATGCTTAAGGCTTAAACATTATGCGTAATCCTTATACTACATAGAGGCTTTATGCTTAATCTGCTTTATGCATAGAAGCTTTATGCTCAAGGCTTATGCATAGAGGCTTCATGCATGAAGTCATAATGCATGTCGCATAAGGCTTCATGCATGAAACCATAATTCATGTTGCGTAATACTTCATTAATCCTTATGCATGAAGCCTTTATGCTTAAGCCTCTATGAATAAGGCTTAAACATTATTCTTAAGCCTTATGCATAGAGGCTTTATGCTTGTGAGACCCTTTCCACTCAAGGCCTCACCCACCACGAATGTCCGGACAAGAGACTAATCCGACGGTTCTTCCAAACCCAGAAAAAACTTCCCTCGCCCAGAAAGCATAGGCGATTCCTCTAGGAAAATCTTCTAACGTAGTCAAGGGCCTTATCTATCCTTTGTATTCCAACCAAAATCGTGGATCACATGGCCAAATCAAGGAGGAACTTACACTTGGTTCATAGAAATCATCGTTTTTTTCCCCTTAAGCGAGGCACAGTCGATTCTTTCCCATAGAAGAATCTTATTGGGACTTACTTTAACTATCGTAACTTAAACCTAACTGAATTTTGTTATAGGAATCCACCAATCTAGCCGGTTTAGCCAACCACCCAACCACTGTATTGGTGGGATCCCTTTTTATAAAAATTAGGTTGTGTTTGTCTCGGGTACCAGGGAAAAGAGTTCCCAGACTCCCTAACCGGCACTCATGCAAAATACAAAATACACACACCACTTACGCACCTAATATGAAATTGCCTTTTCTCATATTCAACTATCTTCAAAACAGAATTAGAATGAAATCGCAGTGTTTCCATCATAATTCTCAATGTTTGAGTTCCATTATTTTACAATCAAAATGTCATTCGGACTCTCCCGTTGAAGACCAGCTAGTCAACCAACGAGATCCAATTTCAATTCCAGTTCATTTAGATAATTTCTCACCAATCCATGAATATCTTCCTCAACATATGCATGGGTGTCCTAGCAGCGAGCCCGTGCATTTCCTGGTCAGAACCCTCGAGGATCCTCCTTAGGTGTCCTAGTACTTCACTCAGGGAACGGCTTCGTCAGCCCTCACTCATCATATCGGAAGCACACCATTTTCAACCATACAGAGACTGGTTAAGACCTTGGTAGGCTTTGCCATGGGAGACGTCCTTAGATGACTCCGTGCCAGCTGTTGCAACATAACTCTCCTTAGATTAAACCATAAATCAAATGCTTCCTCTAGCATTCTGGCATAAGATAGTCCTTTTAAAAAAAATAGAGTATCTACGCAAGTAAGAATTTTCCATTGAGTTTGGTTTCACAAGACTCCCTTATTTTCAACCTAGGCTTTTTCAATGAAAATCACAAATCACATATCTCGGTGATCCATCCATCAATTATAACGAATTTCTAACCTATTTCTCGACGATTTTGGGTCTTAGGGAAAACTTCTCTAAGTCAACTAGTTATCCATTCTTCGTACTGAAGAAACGGGAATGGTCACAAGACTTGGTTTAAATTCTGATTCAAGAGATGGGAAGGCATCTTACTGACCCACCTTTCTCATGCTGTCATGGTCTAACCCTGAATTACTTGGATTTAATCCTAGATTTATTTCCTAAAGATTTTTCTCCTATTTACCTGATAAAATAACTGTGATTTCTAATTGTAATGGTAAAAATTCAAAATTATGAAAAATCATTCTTTATTGGACATAATACAATTATACATAATTATATTCGTAATAATGGAATTTAACAAGAATATTTCTTTTTCCAATGATCCTTTCTGTGAATACGTATACATCATTTATTTAAAATGTTCACATAGAATTATACTAAATTTTTTTTTTCTCTATTTGAACCTCGGCATTGAAATGCCCTAAATTATCTACATAAAATATGGTGAAATCTTCTCTTTTGTTACCAATTTTAATTTGTGCATTTTCCTAATTAGAAGTACGATATAAAAAAAATTCTCTTTTTGATAAATAAATAAAAATACCCATGTATATACATACCATGAATATACTATGATAATTATTCCAACAAAAATTTCTCTTTTCTCCATTTAAACATTTATGCATAAATACTATAAAAGTATTTTCAAAAAATGTAACAAAATCCTTCCTTTAGCATTAAAATGCTTATGCATAGAATATGATGAGAATGCCTCTTTTTGCATCTAAATTTTTATGTATGCACATATAAAAATAATTAGAACATAAATTCATCTTTTCTCCATTTAAATATTTATGCATAAATACTATAAAATTATTTTCAAAAAATGTAACAAAATCCTTCTTTTAGTATTAAAATGCTTATGCATAGAATATGATGAGAATTCCTCTTTTTGCATCTAATTTTTTATGCATATAATTAAATTCATTTTTTTAAAAAAATTACCATAGCTTCGCTGCATTTTCTAAGAATTCTCAAAATTTCTATTTCTAAATATTTATACACAATTATGAAATATGGTGAGACTTCCTCTTTTTAAACTAAAAATTTATTGTGCATACATAGGCATAATTACATTTAAACCTCTTGTTTATTTTTTAAAAAATCTCCATTTATCATTCCTATATAAAAATACTTACAAAAAATATTAGCATAACTCTCTTTCAACTTAAAATGAATTAATAGGAATTTTCTTAATCATAAATAAGCTTAAAGAAATTAATCCTCATTTTAATTAGAATAAAAATCATAAAAATGCTTAATCTCTATCTCTAGCTTGTTAAGCCTAGATTTTTGATTAAGGAAAATGAGGTTAATACTAAGATCCATCCCCCGAAGAAGGACTCATCCATAAAGATGAGTAATCTTTTTAAAAGAGAGATTTACTAATCAAAAATATTATATTTAAGCATAAAAGATTAGCATTAAGCCATTTAAACAATATGAATCACTAGAAGCTTGGTTTTAAGAAAAAACCATTGATTAAAATGCTTCCCAAGTATTAGAGAGTTTGGGAAGAAGATTGCCATTAAAAAAGATAGAAAAACACCATTGATTTAAGCTTACCCTTGGTTTTTGGATTGATTCTTTAGAGAGAAGTGAAGCCCCCACGAGAAAGCTTGGCCACCAAGATGGAGAGGGTAATCTCCAAGAGAGGATGAATATTAGTGAAGCTCCAAAACTTCCCAAGAAGAGGCAAAATAGAGGGATAATAAAATTACACTAATTTGAAGATTATAATGGCATGTAAATACATAAAGATAAAAATACAAAGAAATGAGGATCTATTTAAAGGTGAGGGAGGCCACCAACCAAGTCCAACTGTGATCTAGAGGGTTCCAGCTTTAGTTTGATCCATTTTGGACAAGTTTTGGACCAGTTTAGCTCACTTTTTTGATCCAGTTTGAAAAGGAGGAGAGAGGAGAGATAAAATATCTATTTTTTTTAAATTAAAAAATGTGGAGTAATGATATGAAATAGGTGCCTCCTTCATGAGCCCCCTCCCTTCTTACTGAGGTGTCAAAAATTTATTTTTTTACTAATAAGCCTCTGTTTTTTACTGACCTAGTACTTAGTTAAATCTTCATCATCTTCATCTTATGTGAGAATTTACTCATTTTTGGAGGATTTTATTTTATTCTTTGAATTTTTCTTATTGAAACACTTGGATTAATCCTATTGGCCCTTTAGAACACTCTTTGGACCTCAATCAAAAAATTCTTGAAAATGTGGACGCTTAGGCTAAGGTCTCTAATACACATATTCAATTAATTTCTAATGCATATTGGAAAATTCTTTTTGAAGTTCTGTTTTAGGGAAATTTATCTTAAATATAAGGAGAAACGTTTTATCCAAAAATATCTCAAAATTCAATTACCTCTCTCTAGACCAAAAACAAGGAAAACAATGTTTTCTTGCATTCTAAAATAGAGAATGATTACAGGGGACAACTGAGAGGAGAGCTTATACATCTTTTAGGGCTGAGGAGAAACCTTACAATGCTTAATTCTCAAAGCTTTATGCATAGTCTTAAGTCTTATGCTTAAGCCTCCATGAATAAGGTTTAAACCTTATGCTTAATCCTTATTCATAGAGGCTTTATGCTTAGGCCTCAAAGCTTTATACATGAATAAGGTTTAAACCTTATGCTTAATCCTTATTCATAGAGGCTTTATGCTTAGGCCTCAAAGCTTTATACATAGAGGCTTTATCATAAGGGCTTTATGCATAAAGCCTTATGCTTAAGCCTCTATGCATAAAGCTTATACATAGAGGCTTTATGCATAAAGTCTTCATACATAGAACCATAATCCATAAAGGCTTCATGCATGAATTCATGGTTCATAAAGCATTCATGCATAAAGACTTCATGAATGAGATTTATGCAAAGAGGATTTATGCATAAGCTTTAAAAAATGAATGCATGCATAATTTAAAAAATGCTCCCAAGCACTCAGATGCACCATAAAGAAGTAAAGAAAGGGTTTGTGAAATAAAAGTGCTCTTACCTAAATTTAAAGGAGTTTAGTGTTTGTTCAGAAGTAAAGTTTTCATTGAAAGACAAGTTCCAATCTACAAGTTTTCATTGAAAGACAAGTTCCAATCTACAAGTAGAAGCACAAAATAAACAAAGCGTATGTTAGTAAATATTTATATCATGAAGACTCTATGCTTAATCATGAAGTATAGAGGCTTTATGTAGTAATGAAACGTTATGCATAGAGGCTTTATGCTTAAGCCTATATGCCAAAGATTTAAGCATTATGGCTTCATGCATAATAAAGGCTTCATGCATAGAGCCATAATGCATAAAGGCCTCATGCATGAATCTATTATGCATAAAGGTTTCATGCATAGAGCTTCATGCATAGAGATTCATGAGCTTTATGCAAAGAGGCTTCATGCATAGAGGCTTAAGCATAAAACCATTATGTATAAGTCTTAAGTCTTATGCATAGAGGCTTTATGCTTAAGTCCCTATATATAAGGCTTAGCCATAATGCTTAAGTATTAAGCCTCTATGCATTAAGCTTAAACATTATGCTTAAGCCTTATGCGTAGAGGCTTAAGAATAAAGCATCTATGCATATGGCTTAAAAAAGGTGTGTAGATACAATGGGAGGAGAGCACCTCAGCAACCCGTGCAATCGAAGCCCCAGCGGTGGTGGGCAGCACTTCCAGCAGCCCACCCCGCCAATGGCTCCGCATGATCCATACCGTAGGCCTCCATTCTGCCCACATGGGAATTTTCCTTCTAGGGATGTGCCCAGTGCTCAACAACCTGCTTTCACGTGTTTCTATTTGCATGCCCCAAGTCATTGCACATCTAACTATGAGATCTGGAGAGGAAGCATAGGGTAGAGATGGAAGGTGCCTAGGCTTCATTATCAGGCCCACCGACAGTAAATGTAGTGGAAATCCAAGCTCTGGAGACGAGCAAGAAGTAATCATGCTGACCACACAGGTAGTAGAATCATCAGCCATGGCAATGACAAGATCCATGCAACCCAAGACTCTAAAGGTGGGGAAAGAACCAACCTTGGATAAGAGGGGGAAGCACAAAGCTGGCAGGAGTAGAACAAGGTATGGACGAAGGTGTCCGATTGGGTGGAAAAATAGCAGGCCCAAGAGGTGTTGTACGAAAAAGGAGCCATAAAGGCCCAAGCCAATCTGTCCGGCAAGAAACTGAAGCCAGCATACCGGTGATAAACCCAGATCAAGGAGGCGAAGCACCCTTGCCACAACCAAATGGGAACCCAGAGAAAGGTGCAGAGACACCAAAGCAAGAGGAATGCCAAAGGCTCACAGAAAGAGAAACGTTGTCATACAATCCGCTGAGTGAAGGGTAATTTTTTAACGAGGGTGAAGATTTTTATGAAGCCTTAGCCAATGATGGTAGTACACCAAGTCTAGAGCAAATCATTGCGGTATAGAGAAAGCCCTTAAAAGAGACCTGAAGTAACCCGAATGGGTCAAAGTATTAAAAGAGTGGTTAGCAAACATCATAAGAAAAGCTAATCACAAATATAAGACTCCTTGATTACAAGAGACAACACAAATGTTAACAAGGAGTATTCCCAATCTATTCACAAGAGAGAAAGCATAGAAGGCTTGCCTCTAGAATAGATGACTACTCACACAAAGAAATGAATCTTGCATAAGCAAGAGACAATGACTAGAGTATTGTTGCCACAAAGGCTCACTTCTCTATTGCTCTCCAAAGGAATACACCACAAAGGCTCACTACTCTCCAAAGGAATACACCACAAAGGCTACAACAAGGAAGTGTCTACCCACATAGGGTGTGGGGTATTTATAGAGATGAGGCAAATGAAGCTAAAGGCAAGAAAGAAGAACCCACAAATCATGAAGCAAACTGTGCAGACACCTTGTTCTAAAGGTGTACTATTCGATCTTCATTATTGTCATTGGACAATTGTATCTGTTTGATAGCCAGTGGGAAAATTATCTTTTGTATTTCTCACTTTGTGTAGTCTTGTTCTACAAACCCCATTAGGTATGTATGTAGATCAAGAGAGGGTATTGAAAAATGTGATCTACATTAGTTGTAGGCACACTACCTTAGGTGGGTGGTTTTAATACTTTGTAAGCTATGGGACTATGATATGAGTGGTCCAAGGTGATCTTAAATATCTTAGGCATCTTTTGGATATGTGGTGGAGGATGATCTTGTGGAGGCCACTGGTATGCCCACTTGATCTAGGAGCCCCCCTTTGGCTTAATACAAAATTCTAATTTAGTGCTTAATTCCAAAGATTAAGAGATAAGTGTAAAAACTACTTCCAAAAACATCAAAACAGTGAATAGGCCCATTTGTAAAGGGGTTTTGGAGCACTAAAACAAGAGGCTTTTCCCATGTGAAGCAATACGGAGCTGTATCAGGTCCCTAATTGCAATATTGAACCACCAATTATGCCCAATGGCTGGGATTTGAGCTAACTAATCACCAATTGGTAATAATTCACTATTAGAGATGCAAAAAACAGAGTAAATTGGAGCATTAAATTGAAGACCCTCTGCTTCTCCAAATGCAAAATTCTTCAAGGGTGATGTGTAGCAATGTGTCTAGTTGTGAATCAAGCCAAGAAGTATGAGATTTGATGAAGTATCAAAAGATTAATAGCTTTCTTACTAATGTACCTTTCTGTGGAGCATACAGGCTGAGATCTTCATCTTGGAGTCGTTTTCTTCAAATTATGAGCTCATAGGCTTGTAGAGCACCCTCTTGAAACCCCCAGGGCTGAGAGGAATTAGTGTAATTCCATCTGCATCTTTCTAGATCTAACATTTTCTTTAGAAAAAACTCGCTTGCAAATTGACGTAAATTTGTGGCTAGCATCGGCGGTTTGAGAGGTTGAAGCTGCAGCAGCCCGACTCATGAAGATGTTGGCTAAGTATGGCTAAGAGCTCTTGACCTATGATTAAGGCTGAAGGGAGATCAAGCGCCTCCACCAGCTGGGGGTGTAGAAGAAAGAAGAAAGCAAGGTTAAAAACTAATATTTTTGCTAATTATTGCGAGATCCCATTGCCCCCTCTCTGTGCACTGGATTTCCCGGATGGTAGCATAGCGGAAGTAGCTTCCTCATGCACGGGGCAGGGTTTCCCACTCGGGGCCTTGCCCTCGAATGTTCAGAGCACGAGACTAAGCAGGTGATCATTTCGAAAACAAAACCGGGAGAATTTCCCATGCCCAAAAAACGGGGACGATTCCACCATTTTGAATTTCTTAACAAATTTTTCTAACGAAGTCAAGACTGAACTAGCCTTCATCTAAATAAACTAGATAGAAGGGAAACTATAACAGACTTAACTTGAAGGAATAAACGCTTTTTTCGTAATTGAATTAGGCACAATCGTTGATCTATTCATTTGAGAAGTCTTCAGGTTATTATTTAACTATTCGAGTTCTAAGTGTATTCCTATTGATCAATTTTATTATTAAAACTCTACTGATTCCAACCTAGCCCCATCCGGCCCATGGGTTAGCCACCGCCCAACCACTGGAATTGGTAGAACCAGACAAGAACTCACCCACCCATAATTGAAAGCATTTCCTAGCTTTTGCTTTAGAGTACAGATACTCACACACTCCTCTTTAAACTTTAATTTATAAAACAGTCCATTGACAACTCAAAATTTCCATTCAATCCTTGTTTCTCACAAAACAGTATCACTCTAGACTCTCCATTGAGACCAGTGGTTCAGCACAACGAGATCCAGTAACAGATTATAATAATTTTCTTGTCATCATTCATATATACATCTTCCATGACATACGCATGGGTGTCCTAAGCACCGCGAGCCCGTGCATCGCCTGGTCAGAACCCTCCAGGATCCTCCTTAGGTGTCCTGGCACTTCACTCAGGGATCGCTTCATCGGCCCTCGCCCATCATACCCGAAGCACACCATTTTACACCATACCCAGGCTGGTTAAGGGCAGGTTTTTGCCGCGTGAGCCGTCCTTTGAACACTCCCCGTCGCCAGCAGCTGTTGCAACCGAACTTTCCTTAGAAAAACACATATACCAAATGCTCCCTCCAGCATGCTGGCATAAAACAATCCTTTAAGAAAATAGGGTTTCTATGCAAGTTTTCAATTTTGATTTTCTTTTGAATACAATGAGTATATCTTAATTCCATATCCCAAGACTTCTAGATCACAAGTCTGGATTCCCAAGCAGAATTCTTTGAATTCTATAATCTTGATCCTGTGATAAAAAATCAAAAATCTCAACTTAGTTTCAGATTCGGTAGGTGATTTGAGTGTAGATTACTGAACTGGTCACATCGTCTTTTCTTGAAACTGACGGAGTTATGTCTTGGTCATAGTCTGATTGAGGGGATTGAGTCTGGAAGGGTTCTCTCCTGAACTATCTTTATCGAATGGTAATATTTTAATTACTACTTTACTGAATTTCATTCATTGAGTATTTACTTAACTGAATTCAAAACTAATCACAAATTCCTATGAGGAATAAATTAATCATTTAACTAAAATTTCGACTTTGATAGATTTTTTGAATTTTCTCATTATCATCCTAGAGAATATGAAACGGTAAAATTTTCTTTCATAGAGTATTTACTTAATTCATTTACCCATATTCATGGGATTTAAACAAGGATTAAAGAGAACTCTTGTTTTGATATAAAAATTTATGTATGCATCTATTTATGCATAAAATCCAACTTCTATGAAAATAACACTTTTATATAAAAGAAAATCCTTTTATGCATCTATTTATGCATAAAAATCAATATTAATGAAAGTAACACTTTTACAATAAAAAATTTTCTTTTATGCATAAAAATTGATATTAGTGAAAGTAACACTTTTATAATAAAAAACATTCTTTGATGCATCATTTTATGCATAAAAATCCATTTTGATGAAAGTAACACTTTTATAATAATAAAAATTCTTTTATGCATCACTTTATGCATAAAAATCCATTTTGATGAAAGTAACACTTTTATAATAAAAATATTCTTTTATGCATCTATGCATAAAAATCAATATCGATGAAAGTAACACTTTTATAATAAAAAATCTTTTATAATAAAAAAATTAACCAATATGCATCTTTCTATGCATAGAATTTATATCTAATTAAAATCACTCTTTTGAAATAAAAAAATAATCAATTTATATCTAATGAAAATCACTCTTTTATAATAGAAAAATAACCAATATGCATCTTTCTATGCATAGAACTTAATTCTATTAAAAATCACTCTTTTATAATAATAAAAAAATAATCAATATGCATCTTTCTATGCATAGAATTTCTTTTATAATTAAAAAATAACCAATGTGCATCTTTCTATGCATAGAGTTTAGAACTCCACCACACATGTGAAATAGACGCCTCCTTCATGAGGGGGGAATTCCCATTGTGAGGTGTCAAAAATCTATTTTTTTAGTATTTCCTTTGGTCCTTAGTCCACTCTTCATCTTATGTGAGTATTTACTCATTTTTTTGGAGAGGGGGTTTCTTTATTTCTTCTATTTATCTTCTCCACACATTTGGATGAATCTGATTGGCCCCTCAAAACCTTAATTTAAAATTTTCAGAAAATCTAGACCCCAAGAATAAGGCCTCTTGAATAGATTGCACCTTCTAAAAATCTTTTTGAACTTTTGTTTTGGGGAAACTTATTTTAATAAGAAGATATATTTTTCCATCCAAAAATATTCAGAATCTGAATAACCTCTCTCTAGAATATTTTCTCTCTCTAGTAGAAACAAGATCTTTTATATTTCTGAAGAGGGATTTGATTATAAGAGAAGATGCTGGACATCTTGAGAGGCTGGGGAGGAATCTTACATTCTCTCCCACTTGAAAAACGTGAGATGTCCTCATCTTGCAAAACTGGGGGTAATCCCGCAACAGTTCGGCTTCTTTCTCCTAGGTGGCATCTTCAAAAGGATAGAACTTCCATTTAACCAATAACTCTCTCAGAATTCTATTCCTGAGAACCTTTTCTCAAACATCAAGGATTTCTTCAGGTTGGAGTTCCATCTGCCTTGGGTTGAAGAAGTTAAGATTTCATCATCAAGCACATGATTCGGGCTTGGTACATACTTTTTAAGAAGGCTGACATGAAATACATTATGTACTTTGAGATGAGGAGGCAAAAGAAGCTCGTAGGCTAAGTCACCTACTTTCTTTGTAATCAGATATGGCCTACAATATCTGGGGGATAACTTCTTGTACTTCCCAAGAGATAGAAAACTTCTTTTGGGGCATACTCGAATAAAGACCATATCTACTTCTTCGAATTCTCTGTCTGTCCTCTTCTTATCTACATACTGCTTTTGTCTATCCTCGGCAGCTTTTATATCTTTGCATCTGCTGCTCCATGTCGTCAAAGCATCTGTCTGGACATCTCGACCCTAATCAATGGGTCGGACCAAGTTAATGGAGTTAAGCAATCTTGTCCCCATACAAAGCTTTGAAAGGGCTCATCCTAATACTTCTGTGATAAGAAGCACTATAGGCAAACTCAACTAGGTACAGATAGCTTAGTCACTTCTTGGGTTCCCTGCCACCACAGCATGATCGGAGTATATCTTCAATTACTTGGTTTACCCTTTCTGTTTGACCATTGGTATCAGGGTGGTAAGCTGTGCTGAGATCCGAAAAAGTTCCTACTGCTTCAAAAAATGTAGTCCAGAATCTTGACGTGAATTTGGGATCTCGATCACTTACTATTCTTTTGGGTAGGCCATGCAATCTAAAGATTTCTTTGAGGAACACTCTGGCCACATCCACTGCAGTGTAGGTTTCTTTTACTGGAATCAGATGGGTAACTTTGGTTACTCTATCAACTACCATGAAGATGGAGTTGTAACCTGATTGCTTTCTGATAGGTCGTCAGACATTCACGTACATGATTAAGCACATCCTTTTTTAGACGAGGCCAAAAGAAGCTTTTCTTCACAGACATGTAGGTTTTGATGAAACCTGGATGTCCTGCAAAATAAGGCTGCCATGGGCTTCATTCAAAATTTTACCCTTAGTTCCCTCATCATTGGGAATGCATAGCCTGCTATTATAATACATAATTCCATCATCCAGGCTGTACCCTTGAACTCGGTTCAACTCCTATGGAGTTTTGCTTTCATGTGCATAAGTAGGGTAGCAATAGGGCCAAAGAATCTATCCTGCATGATATTCTCTCTTGCTTTAATAATCAAAGGATTCGACACGACAATAATTGCAAGCAAGAAGGCTTTTCTACTGAGGGCATCTGCTACCACATTTTCTTTGCCTGGGCAGTACTTGATTTCAAAATCAAATTCCTTGCAGGGTCTGCATCCACCTTCTTTGGCGCATGTTGAGATCCTTCTGAGTGAAGATCCACTTTAAGCTCTGATGATCTGTCATCAAAGTGAATCTTTGACCCAATAGGTAATGTCTCCACAACTTCATACTTTGGTATAAAAATTCTATGCCACAACCAGTCAATCCCAAGAATCCTCTGACTTCTTTCACTGTCTTGGGTCCAGGCCAATCTATAACTGCTTGGACTTTTGTGGAATCTGGAGAAATTCCATCTTTTGATACAAGAAAGCCCAAGTATTCAACATGGTCCGGCAGAGAAAGTGCATTTGCTCTTTTTTGCAAAGAGTTGGTGCTTCCTTAGAATCTCAAGAACTTTTCTGACATGAGCTTCATGGTCATCTGCATTCTTTGAGTAAATCAGAATATCATCAAAGAAAACAAGAAGAAAATCATCCAAGTAAGAATGTCCTGCATTAATCGATTGAATGTAGCTAGGGCGGCATGGCAGTGAATTCATAATGCCCATACCGAGTATTGATGGTTGTCTTCGGGATATCTTGATCATTAATCCTAATCTGATAATACCCTGATTTGAGATCTATCTTTGTGAAGATCTAGGCTCCACTTAGCCTGTCCAGAAGCTCATCAATTCTGGGGATAGGATACTTATTCTTAACTATCAGCTAATTGAGAGCTCTGTAGTCCGCACAGAGTCTTAGCGTTCCATCTTTCTTTTTCTGAAAGAGAATTGGTGCACCCCAAGGTGAAACACTGGGTCTTATAAACCCTTGTTCCAACAGCTGTCTAAGCTATTCCTTGAGTTTGATGGCTTTTATACGTGTGCAAGGCTACTAGGCTGAGCTCCGAGGGTCAATTCTATCACATGATCTACTTCCCGAATTGGGGCATCTCTGTTAGCTCTGCTGGGAATAAATCATGAAAATCACTTAACCATTTAGGTTCTTTAGCTTTTAACTTTGAGTCTATCGGATTCATTTTGACAAGATGCGCTGCTTCTTTCTAAGTCCTTTTAGTAACTTAGAAACCTTTACTAATGCAAACTTGGGGATCCTGAAATTTCGATTCCTTGAACCTTGTTTCCGTGAAGGTCACGGAAGGAAATGGTTCCATTATGACAGTGAATGTCAGCTTGATTTTTGTGGAGCCAATCCATTCCAAGGATCCCATCGAAAACTCCCAAAGGTATAACTTTGAACTGACAGTCACTTAAATTCCCATCTAAATTGAACTGATAGTCACTTAAATTCCCATCTAAATTGAACTGAATATGATCTGTCTCAAGGTGAGTGAAAAGAATTCTCCCACTTGCCAATTCAACTTGCATAGGTTTCCCTAATTTCTGATCTAAGACTAGCTTACGCAAGCATCCAGGGGAAATGAAAGAATGGGTACTACCTAAATCAAATCAAAAGTTTAAAAGGCTTACCCTGATACTTAGCTGGAGTATGGATGAGAGAGAATCGACGGTTTGGCCCTTGGTTTTCAATTGCAGCATAAATCTGTCCTCTTTCCTCTTCCACTACTTCTGCAATTATGACTGCTTTGGCTGTTGTAGTCTGAGGTGAAACTCTTTCTCTTTGGTTGCCCCAGTTCTGGAAGGAGTTCTGAGGCTAATCTGGACAGAGACAGATGGCTGAGCTGGAGTTCTCCTGGGATTTCCCTAATTTGGGCGAGATTGACTGACAGGAAGGGGTTGGTCTTTGCACTGATAGAAAGGGGTTGGTCTTTGCACTCTCGGTCCTTGACTTCCTTGTCCCCTTGACATAGCAGGAGTCGGGCAGTCTTTCAGCTAGTGACCAAAACCCTGGCATCCAAAACACCGGTCCTCACTTCTGAGCTCATCCCTCTGAGATCCTTGAAATAGGTGGGACTCTTGAGAAAGTGTTCTGGGGGAAGGGTCAGTTATCCACATGCATCAACCTAACACATTCACCCCTTTCCAATTCAAATCAAGAGTAGCATCTCTCTTTTAGCTCACATGCAAACAAGCCTTACCGACCAAGGACAATCCCTTCTATCCACCTAGAGACTCAGCTCTTTCTCCTCTATGCTATGTAAAATACTCGACCTCTTTTCCTGGCTCTTGGAACCTGGGAAATTTCAAAACAGAGAAGTCGTCTTACCTCTTCTGCCCTTGAAAACCTCCAGCATAGCCCCCAAGCTGGTCACCCTTCTCTTCTGGCTCTTGCCTCTGGAATTCTCGAAAGTCACTGTTGGGAGGCTGGGAAAAGAAGAAATGCCTCTATAGCTACCTACCCAGCAGCCTTGGAAGACACAACAAACACAAGGGGCACCACCAGCACAATGCTGGAAACAAAAATCTCTCAAAATACCACACAGACTCAAGCCAGAATATACACTAGCACCTTCAATTCAGAACCCTTAGATTCCCTTTCTTTCTGTTTCCAGCACAATGCTGGAAACAGAAATCTCTCAAAATACCACACGGACTCAAGCCAGAATATAAACTAGCACCTTCAATTCAGAACCCTTAGATTCCCTTTCTTTCTCAACTCACTCAGCTCACCACAACTGGCTATTCTTTATTTCGTTGCCCACATACCCATTGCTCACAACACTTACACTAAGAACCATTTCCCTGCTCTCTTAACACCATATGCACACACCCAAAGCTTGTACAGTGGAAAGAAAAGTTGCTTAAGACTGATTGCATAACACTAGTTACAAGGCCCACTTCAGAGACAAATCCCAACACACGTCCTTAATCAGATGGCATGTCAAGACTTTTATTTGCACAAGTCTCCAAAGAAAAACTTTCTTCTCCACAGCCGGCGTCAACACCTTCGCTCCTGGCTCCCCTCGTTGAAGTCTCCTGGTGACAGCTCCTTGCCAGCTTCACAGCAACGTGTCGGAGGGGACCACCCTCTTGGCAACTTCAGTCCCGCAGTTGCCATCGCCTCCAGCAGCAGTTGCCGTCGCCTCCAGCAGGGCCACACCTCTTTGCCTTCGCTCGATCACTCGATCCGCCTTTTTCACAAGGCAGCCACTCTCCAGCTGTTGCCAACTTCCCAAGCGACTACTGTCAGCCTCAGCACACCTATCAGAGAAGCATGCTCTCCCACTAGGCGGCTCGTACCCTTCTCCACGCTGGCTCTCTTTGCCCACACATAGTCTCACAGCTTAACACCTCTCCGTTTGCTCTCTCTCCCAGTCTCCTATGTCCAACAATGTCCACACGGCGTTCTCCTTCAGCTTGGTGTGCAACTCTTCAGCGCTCTCCGCCAGGTTGCTCTCCACGAGCCCTCTCTAGCCACTGCAGCCATCGCTTCATCTACCCGGCCCTCCAGAGGCGGCTCCCTTCTGCTGCTCACCCACATGAGCCCGTCTGCCTCCACTGTCCAGGCAACCACAAGGCGGCAACCTCTTCCCCACAACGCGCCTCCCCCTAGTAGCTATCAGTAGTACCTCTAGAGCCGACCCCTCGTACCCTTGGTGGCTCCACTCCACGCTTCCCCAGTGCCTGTAAAACCACCAGTGACTACTTCAGGACACCAACCACACAGGCGGCCACTTTTCCTTCACCACCTCTCCTCGAGCCACTTCAGCGCTGATGGCACGGAAGCGGTAAAGCTGTTTACGCCCTTATAGGGTGCCACACTTCCACACACGCATATAAACACACCATAAAACCAGGTCCAAGTCCATAAACAAGATTTATATTTCAGATCTGGCTGCCACAACTTGTACCCAAACAAACCAAGAAACAAAAGAACTCTCTAGCATCACCAAATACCAGCCCCATAGCTAATCAAGAGAATTTACAACTCTGGCCTGAGTCTCCAGAAGAGTTAGAGATCCACAAAAAACCACACACACACCCTCTCTCTCTGGCTCTCTGTGCGCCTGCAGACCACCAGCCCGTGTACCTTCGCTGCTATCACCCCTGTCTTAGCGGCTCCTTTTGTATCGTTACCTACGGCTGCTCACCACACGAGAAGTCCCCGGTCTCTCACCAGCCCTGCTTCTCCACAAAAAACTGGCCACTGTCTTGATCGCTAACCACCGGGCGGCCCCCAAAACAACCTGATGGACAAAAGGTGTCTCTCTGCAGAACCTCAGCCAGTCTTCACTTCTACGAGGTGACTCTTCTTCACACGGATTCACCAAGCTTGTCAGCGCCTCTGCTCTCAAAGCCACTGCCCACCTATCTCACAAACAGCCCAGCTTTTACCTTGACGCCAGTCATCATAGCTGCTCACAGTCGACCAGCGCTCGTCTGCAAAATCACCTGAGAGACCCCATAACAAGGCGGCTTCTCTTCCAACGTTGATTCTTGCCTTGCTACCCCTCACAAGCCCACACGTCTGCGCATTCAGTCACCCACAGTAGCATCAGCCGTCGTTTTGCGTACCCAAGGTAGCTCCTCTGCAGTCGTAAGCTCTCCAAAACCCAACACAAACACCAGCCCACGCTCAGCTTCTCTTCTTCGTTGCTATCCTCTACGGCCGCCTCTGCTCTCCTTGCGACTATCGCCAACTTTTGCCTTTAACGCCAGCACCCACATTAGCCAGCCCGTCAGCTGCACACGCCCCAGCCACTGCCTTGGAGGTCTTCTGGAAGAACCCGCCAGTCTCTTCGACACCATCCACTTAGAGCAGCGCCCTCCAGTCGCCTAGGAGCCTGTTTTTTTCCAGTCGCCAGCAGTCACACCACTATTCTGCGCCCCTTTCTTTGGTTCTGTCCTGCAGCTACGCCAGAGAGCTCCCCCTCGTACAAAGCGATCGCTTCTTTTTTTCTACAGCTGCCCGACTCCCTTGCTTCGCCAACCTTCTACAGCCTGCGCTGGCAGCAAGGTTGGCTGCTATGTGGCTATTGCTTTAGTTGGCCATATTTATATTATATTATATTTTCATTTTGCTTAAAATCCAATGGATGGCCACCCTCAATGCTTTCACACTCATGTCCTTTGCTACCTTGGCCACATCAATAGTTGGTTCCCTCGCTTTCCACATCTTCAAATGCAACTTAGTGCCCATTTATACATTGGACGCGTACACAATCAGGCGACTGAGGAGCTGATATCATCTCCAGCGAACCTCCAATAGACCACGTCCGGACAGGCCTGTACATGCTCACATCAAAACCATTTACTCTGTACACCTGGCAACGCTCTCAAAAGCAAAACCTTCACACATGCCATGCACACGTATGTACAAATTACCAACTCCTATTTTGTCCACACATATTTAGCAACCCCCTACTTCTGCTGAGACATTCATGTCCCAGCTGTACAAACAGGGATGAAATATTCAGATTTTCCTCTGTACTCTCCACAACCTCCTGACATGCATCACAAGCTTCCTAATCTTCTTCTTTCACGGCTAACATCAATCGAGCAAAATATTTCTTCAGTCGTAAACCATTTACTCTCCTTTTATGCTTCTTTCCATTCAAATCAGCAAGCTGATAACTCCCATTATCAAATTTTCTCTCCACTTTATACGGACCTTCCCTCTTTGTCTAAAATGCAGTATGAAAAGTACTATCCAGCTTGCTATTATACCTGAGAACCAGATCACCCTCTTCAATTTCTTTCTGCTCCACCTTCTCATTCTCTCTCTCTCTTGTCTTTTCAATTGCATAGCTGCATAATGATCAAATGCTAGCTCTCTGTCCAATTGGACTATTTGCAAGGCCAGTATTCTTTCTCTGTAACAATTAATAGGCTCATGCCCTTCTTCAATCAAAAACTTCAAAGCTGGAATTTCCACATCAATAGGCATGAGTGCGTCTTTCCCATAAACTAAATGAAAGGGTGAGAATTGTGTACCAGATTTTACAGCAACCCTGTATGCCCATAATACAGGATTCATCTCTATATCCCAATTCTTGATATGACCTTCTGTCATTTTGGTTATCATCAGCTTAAATTCACCATTGAATCTTTCATTCAAGCCATTGCATTGAGGGTGATAAGGAGTGGAGTACTTGTGGTTGATATTCAATCTTCTGCATAAATGGTCAACTACCTCTCCTCGAAATTCAGGACCATTATCTGATAATATCTCCAGAGGAATACCAAATCTGCAGCATATATGTTCATACACAAAATCAGCCACCTCTTTACTATCCACTCTCTTCACTGCCTTCACTTCTGCCCATTTTGATAGGTAATCCACCGCAGTAAGCACATAACACTTTCCTCTGGTTGTCCTGGGAAATGGTCCAACTGCATCCACTCCCCATCTTTCAAAAATGTCATATACCAGCATGATATTTCTCGGCTCCATTTTTAAGATTCTCTTCCCCATTGTCTAGCACTCATGGCAAGACCTGCACCAGTGCTGAATATCCTTCTGGATGGAAGGCCATACATAACCCTCCAGTAATACCTTCTGCAAGGTGATCTTAAATGCATAATGACCCCCACATGCTCCTTCATGATTTGAAGATAGAATATAATAAATTTCTTCCCTCCAGGGAATTCTTCTTAATACCTAATCAGCTCCTTGCATGTATAACTCATCTCCAATCATGACATAATGCTTACTTTTCCTGATAAAATGATACTTTTGGCCTTTTTTGAGCTCTTCAGGCAAGCGACCTGAGAGTAAGTAATCCACCACTCTGGACAGGTATTCCCTCCCTCTGTATAATGGCTCTTTGATTTTTGCAATTACTGGATCCTGATTAATTGCCTCCTGAGCCAACTCATGTGCCATATGATTGTCCTCCCGCCGCACATGTTGAATACTCCATGCTGTAAATTGATGTAGTAACCTTCTAACATCAGCCAGACATTCTTTTAATCTTGGATTCTTTGCTCGCCAGCTACCCAAGACCTGCTTTACTACTAATAGAGAATCTCCCTTTATGATTAGCTTTTGAATTTTCTGTTTTAAAGCAGCCTGCAACCCTTGAAAACAATGCTGTGTATTCAGCCTCATTGTTACTTTCAGCTTCGAGAAGTAGAGAGATAAAGTTTGCAAGAGGATGTGATTGGCATGTAAGTAAGTTGCAAGAGGATGCTAAAGCATACATAACCCTATTTATTTATTTTCTTTGTATTATTTTTGTACTTAAATGTTTATTGTAATATCATAAATTTGGAGTATTATGGTCCCATGGTCATCCCCTTTTCATGGAGCGTATTTTTTGATCATTCAAAGTGGTCTACAATGGTCAAATGCAACATCAGGAGAGATAAAAGTGGACCCTTTGCTATTGACTTAACAAAGTTACGAATAGATAGTCGTGATACATTTGTACTACCACAACATTGTGAGCATGTAATATTTTTTACGAAAATGTGTATTATTTTTCTTTTATGTATTAGCCTTTTGTTTTGAAGGAGAAAACACAAATATGGAGCAAGTTATCTTCCAACTAGCTCCATCACAATCGAAATGGTGGTATGAGATACAAGTTACACCTCGAAATAGTGGTTTGTAATACAAGTGCACCTCGAAGCAAACACATATTTGAAGATAAAGATGTTCCTTTAGAATCAGCACGCCTTCTAAATTCTGGATTATATACCCCCCGGTGGCCTGATGTATACTCCTCTTATATGAACCGTCAAAGAATAAAACATGAGCTCCGGGAATGATAATCTGTTCCTTCTTTTCTATCTTTGAATCCACTTCCTTCACCAGTATTGGGCCATCCTTGTATGTTAGAAGATCTGCCAGAGTTGCTTTGCAAGTATCTTCAATAAAAAATGAGAAATCATATTCTTGAAGCTCCACTAACCATCACATCATACCTTTTGAGAGTGAAGTACCATTCATCAGCTGAGGGAGTAGAGTATAGTTTGTCAGAACCACAAATGGTCTCATCAGAAGATATGACCTGAACTTTCTGCATGCATACACTAGACTTGACAAAACCAATTCAGCCTTAGTATATTTCCTCTCTGTTTCTGTCTTCACTCTACTTGCATAATACATAGGCTTCATATATCTGGATTCATCTCCTCTCTGCATTAAGATTGCTCCAACTACATCCGAACCAAAAGATGGATTCACATAAAAGACCTGAGAAACATTCGGGGCTGTTACACTGGAAATACCTCCCAATATCTCTTTCACTTTCTCAAACACTTCCTCGCATTCTTCATTCCATTGTTGCAATGGTTCTTTCTTCATAGCCTACTGACGAGGGTAAAGCAATTGAGACATTAAAGGAACAAATCTTGCCATATATTTTACCTTCTGGACAAAAGTCTCCAGCTGCCTGGATGTTGATGGTGCAGATAATAAGACAAGAGCTTTTATCTTCTCTGGATCAGGTTCAATTCCATTCTGAGATATCATATGCCCCAACAGCTTTACCTTTGAATATCCTAAATGACACTTCTTTGGATTCAGCTGTCCACCTGCATCATCCATTTTAGAAAATACTTGCTCCAATTTATTACCATGTTCCTTTTGAGAACTATATACACATATATCATCCAAAAAAGCTCTCACAAAATGATCTGTAAGAGGTGCAAGTACTCTGTCAGTGTTTCTTTGATACCACGAGGGTGCATTTTTCAAACCAAATGGTACTACTCGGTAACAGAAGCAACCCCACGGTGTAATGATAGTGGTTTTTGTTGAGATATCGAGCTCGTCTAGTGAGGCGGTGGCCACTGATGACCCGCCTGGGGGATAGGCCCCACACTTACACCACTGGCATGGTTGGTGAGATCATGGGAGATATGCGGCCAGTGGGATGACAGGCTGTGTGACAGCCATTCTAGAGACTGGCATAGTTATAGTGCCAGCTCATTTAGTCGGGTTCACACTATAGAGAACCCGTGTATGTATTGGTTGAGTACCTTTCATATTATGTGTACTCTTATCTTGTATATGGTGTGTTGAGTGTTGAGTAGAGAAGAAGAAGATTTTCAGCCTCTCACCTTGTGTGTTCTCTATTAGGGTTTTGTGAGTGTGTGTGTGTGCTTGCAAGAGCTCAAGCTCTCTTCCCCCCTGCATCTTTTCATGGTATCAGAGCCTGGTTCGTGCTAAGGGCTGAGCTACAAGCAAGAGAACCACAGGAAGCGGTACGAGGGTAAGAGCTTCAACTACTCTTCCCTATTGTGTTGGTGACTACACCCTTGTCGGGAGCTCTACGGGAGGCACCGGCAAACGGTCTCTGATTGAGGAGCTTTCTTCGCGGGAGTAAAGCTATAGGGCAACTATACAGTCCTATCGAACTGAGTCCTATCGAACTGAGATTTTTGGGCCGAAAACGCGTTTCGGGCGCGTCTGGACCTCCGTTTTTCAGAAAGCAGGCGATTTCGAGCATTGCGGATAAGTCATCGATTCTCTGCAGAACTCTGTTTTAAGAACTGCAGGAAGACAGATTGACTGTGCGCAGAAAATACAGCAGTTTGTGCAGGAAAACCAGAGTGCAGTTTTTGGTAAAATTGTGTTTGGCAAGGTCAAATGATGGGATAACTCAGATTGTGGCTGAGAAGCTTGACAAGAATAACTTCCATGCTTGGAGGTTCAGGTTGACAAATTTCCTGATGGGAAAAGGCTATTGGGACTACATAGAAGGTGAGCATGAAGAGGCACCGGAGATACCGGACTGCTGTTGCAGATGTGAAAGCGTTTAAAGACTAGAACCAAGGAGCCAGGAACGTTATGTATTGGCTCTCCATTAGTATACAGGACACCATGATTGGGCACATTCAGGATGCCAAGTCCCCCAAGGAGGCGTGGGACACCTTGGTAAAGCTTTATGAAACAAATACCAAGGCACGTAAGATACAGTTGTAGAATGAACTTTATACTGTGGAGAAAAAAAGCATATCTGTGAATGACTATGCGTTGAAGATAAAGGGTATTGTGGAATCCCTTGCATCTATTGGTGTGTCAGTAGATGATGATGACAAGGTGGAAGTCTGTCTACGTGGTCTCGGGCCACAATACAAGGCGTTCAAGACGTCCATTCAGACTCGGGAAAACATTCCCAACTTTACAGATTTGGTGTCTATGCTGATTATCGAAGAGAAGAACTTGGGTGAAGACCAACAGTCTTCACAAAGCAAAAACAGTTCAGAGCAACAGGCCTTCTACACGAGTTCAGGAAGAGGACGAGGTAGAGGAGGCCGTGGTCAAGGAGGTGGCCGAACAGGTAATCAGAATTATGGCCAACAGCAGCAGCAACAACAGCAGTCCCAGAATCAACAACAACAACAACAACACGCAGGTGGAAGAGGCAAATTCAGAGGGGCAGGGGGAGTTAAAGAGGCCGTGGAAATTGGCAAAGGCAATACACGTGATTTCATCCACTCTCTTTTGTGTGCACGCACGGAGGATGCCCAGTTCCATAGGATGCCTTGTGTGGAGAGCAATTGCACATCATGTGGTTCACTTGCACATCTACAGATGGTAGATCTTGATGCAAGTGACCAAGAGATAGTGGCATGGCAACGTTATGAGTATGTGACACACCAGCTCCAGAGTGGTGGACAGTCCAGGAAGTTGCAGCTCGTGGACAAACATACACCACGTTGTCACTTCACAGCCACATTTAGGGAGCAGATCTACCCCTACATACGGCACAGTCATTGTGCCAAGTGGCAGGATCGTCAGTTCCGAGCATGCTTAGCAGAGTTTCCTATTGGTGTGGTCGTCTCTGTGATTGATTTTGCAGAGAACTACACTTTCACACCTTTTCAGGAGATACAATCTGAGTATTACTTCTCAGAGCAGGTAATGGTTATATTTTGTAATATTTGTTTTATGTTTGAGCTACATTACTTAATTGATTTTTTGTGTCCTAAACGTATGTATTGCTTACCTCACCAGGTTGCTATTTTGGTCCACATTAGCTATCGACATGCAGAGGCTCATGTAGATGGGATAGCGAGTACCCCCGAGACCCGTGTCATTATTCGAGAGTATCATTTCTATATCAGTGATGATCGTTCACATGATGCACATTTTGTGCAACACTGTTTTCGTCTCCATGACGATTTTTTAGGAGATTGTGGGATCAGACATGTCCAGCGATGGGTTTGGTCGGATGGTTGTGGCGCACAGTTCAAGTCATCACGTCAATTCTATTGTCTCTACAGGTTGTACTTATGGCTTTCTTACATTTACAATTAAACTAAATTCACTAGAACATCTTAAAGAAAACAATAACTAAGACTATCTTTTATGGATTTATAGGTGGCATGTGCAGTCTAGTATCCCAGTGATTTGGTCATTCTTTGAGACTGGTCACGGGAAGGGTGAGCATGATGGTGCAGGCGCGTGTGTGAAACGTGCCTTGAGGCGTCATCAGCTACGACAGGATGCTCAGCGGTTCAGAGATGCGGGCCACGTAGTCGAGTGGTGCTCCCAACATTTGTGTGGGAGTGCAGCATCATCGTACCCCAAACGTGATGCTTGGATTGTCAGGAGATTTTTTTGGCATGTGGATGGTGGCACGATTGACCGTAGAGCCTCCCATGATTGTGACACAGTACCTGGCACCTTGGGCTTACATTCCATCAGGAGCACGTGCATGGCGGCCCCCACGATTTACACACGACGGTTTGCATGCTTCTGTGGAGCATGTATGGATGGCGATTGGTCACATTGTGCCTCGAGAGGATGGGCAGATGCATGGATACAGACATTCCTCTCCCCCGAGCATCCTTCACATCCAAGTGGTGCCTGATGAGCACACAGGTCCTGCGTTCATGGTCAGTTATGATGACCTGACAGATTTGCTACAGGAGGGTGATGTATTTGCTGTTATTGCCAGTGAGAGAAATAGCGAGGGAGTAGACTACTATCTGATGAGTTGCACTAGGCCAAAGTGCATGCTTGACCAGGATACAGTGGATGATCATGGGTTTTCTTATGACGCCCATAGCATGATTGTGGCAGGCCGGTTCTACCAGCAGATTCGACTTCATCGGGGGAGTCTTGAGTTCCAGCAGTGGAAGTGGGAGTTAGAGGCATTTCAGTTCTCTCATCTAGTGGTTGCTACCAGGCTCACTCTTGTTCGAGTACAGAGCCGAAAACACAGTTCTCACCCTCATTTTCGGCTTCGAGTGGATGACCATGAGAGCATTCTAGAGCAGTTGAGAGCTAGAGAGGGTGCTGCTGACTAGATCTCTATCTTGATAGTGACTAAACTCAGACTAGCTGGGTTAGCTCACTTACATTGTACTTAGATTTTTGGGCAGTGACTAACCTCAGACTAGCTGGGGTAGCTCATTTTCATTCTGATGTACTTATTTGATGTTTATATCATTATGAGTTTTCTCATTATTGAGTATCATTACATTTTAGTTGATGTTCTTGATTTTATTATATTTTTTAACACTTTGGCTATCATATTGTTTGTTGAAAATCTCCATGCCATCGTACCCAAACATGCTCTGATGGTAACCAAACTTTGCAAGCATGGGGAGGGGACCCACCCCCACATGCTTGCAAAGTTTGGTCACAATCAGAGCATGTTTGGATTGGCAATTAGCGCCCAGTGCGGGTTTTTCAAGTCTCTTGGTGCTTAAGAGGCCATGGAAAATCCGGGCCTTCCCCATACCATCGTACCCAACACATGCTCTGATGGGGACCAAACTTTGCAAGCATGTGGGGGGGGGTCCCCCCCACATGCTTGCAAAGTTTGGTCCCCATCAGAGCATGTTTGGATTGGCAATTGGCGCCCAGTGCGGGTTTTTCAAGTCTCTTGGTGCTTAAGAGGCCACGGAAAATCCGGGCCTTCCCCATACCATCGTACCCAAACATGCTCCGATGGGGACCAAACTTTGCAAGCATGTGGGGGTGGGTCCCCCCCACATGCTTGCAAAGTTTGGTCCCCATCAGAGCATGTTTGGATTGGCAATTAGCGCCCAGTGCAGGTTTTTCAAGTCTCTTGGTGCTTAAGAGGCCATGGAAAATCCGGGCCTTCCCCATACCATCGTACCCAAACATGCTCCGATAGGGACCAAACTTTGCAAGCATGTGGGGGTGGGTCCCCCCCACATGCTTGCAAAGTTTGGTCCCCACCAGAGCATGTTTGGATTGGCAATTGGCGCCCAGTGCGGGTTTTTCAAGTCTCTTGGTGCTTAAGAGGCCATGGAAAATACGGGCCTTCCCCATACCATCGTACCCAAACATGCTCTGATGGGGACCAAACTTTGCAAGCATGTGGGGGAAGGCCAATAGCCCGAATCCTTTGGCAAAGATAAGATTCAGCGTAGCTCGACTGAGATTAAATAACATATTGGTCGAAAAGATAGCAAGTATGGAAGGGTTTTTGAGAAGAAAGTAAATGTTCCAATTATATTGATTAGTAACAGCAGAAGTAAAAAGCAGTCCAAGCAAACTGAGGTGGAGAATTCAAATTAAAAGTTGCAGAGTAGGCCGTAACATTCTGTCTTTCTGTTACTGTTCCGATAGCTCTGTCCCCCCCACATGCTTGCAAAGTTTGGTCCCCATCAGAGCATGTTTGGGTACGATGGTATGGGGAAGGCCCGGATTTTCCATGGCCTCTTAAGCACTAAGAGACTTGAAAAACCCGCACTGGGGCGCTAATTGCCAATCCAGACATGCTCTGATGGGGACCAAACTTTGCAAGCATGTGGGGGGGACCCACCCCCACATGCTTGCAAAGTTTGGTCCCCATCGGAGCATGTTTGGGTACGATGGTATGGGGAAGACCCGGATTTTCCATGGCCTCTTAAGCACCAAGAGACTTAAAAAACCCGCACTGGGCGCTAATTGCCAATCCAAACATGCTCTGATGGGGACCAAACTTTGCAAGCATGTGGGGGGGACCCACCCCCCACATGCTTGCAAAGTTTGGTCCCCATCGGAGCATGTTTGGGTACGATGGTATGGGGAAGGCCCGGATTTTCCATGGCCTCTTAAGCACCCAGAGACTTGAAAAACCCGCACTGGGCGCCAATTGCCAATCCAAACATGCTCTGATGGGGGCCAAACTTTGCAAGCATGTGGGGGAGACACCCCCACATGCTTGCAAAGTTTGGTCCCCATCGGGGGTACGATGGTATGGGGAAGGCCCGGATTTTCCATGGCCTCTTAAGCACCAAGAGACTTGAAAAACCCGCACTGGGCGCCAATTGCCAATCCAAACATGCTCTGATGGGGACCAAACTTTGCAAGCATGTGGGGGGGACCCACCCCCATATGCTTGCAAAGTTTGGTCCCTATCAGAGCATGTTTGGGTACGATGGTATGGGGAAGGCCCGGATATTCCATGGCCTCTTAAGCACCAAGAGACTTGAAAAACCCGCACTGGGCGCCAATTGCCAATCCAAACATGCTCTGATGGGGACTAAACCTTGCAAGCATGTGGGGGAGACCACCCCCACATGCTTGCAAAGTTTGGTCCCCATCGGAGCATGTTTGGGTACGATGGTATAGGGAAGGCCCGGATTTTCCTTGGCCTCTTAAGCACCAAGAGACTTGAAAAACCCGCACTGGGCGCCAATTGCCAATCCAAACATGCTCTGATGGGGACCAAACTTTGTAAGCATGTGGGGGGGACCCACCCCCACATGCTTGCAAAGTTTGGTCCCCATCGGAGTATGTTTGGGTACGATGGTATATGGAAGGCCCGGATTTTCCATGGCCTCTTAAGCACCAAGAGACTTGAAAAACCCACACTGGGCGCCAATTGCCAATCCAAACATGCTCTGATGGGGACCAAGCTTTGCAAGCATGTGGAGGGACCCACCCCCACATGCTTGCAAAGTTTGGTCCCCATCGGAGCATGTTTGGGTACGATGGTATGGGGAAGGCCCGGATTTTCCATGGCCTCTTAAGCACCAAGAGACTTGAAAAACCCGCACTGGGCGCCAATTGCCAATCCAAACATGCTCTGATGGGGACCAAACTTTGGAAGCATGTGGGGGGGACCCACTCCCACATGCTTGCAAAGTTTGGTCCCCATCGGAGCATGTTTGGGTACGATGGTATGGGGAAGGCCCGGATTTTCCATGGCCTCTTAAGCACCAAGAGACTTGAAAAACCCGCACTGGGCGCCAATTGCCAATCCAAACGTGCTCTGATTGTGACCAAACTTTGCAAGCATGTGGGGGGGACCCACCCCCAATGCTTGCAAAGTTTGGTCCCCATCGGAGCATGTTTGGGTACGATGGTATGGGGAAGGCCCGGATTTTCCATGGCCTCTTAAGCACCAAGAGACTTGAAAAACCCGCACCACTGGGCACCAATTGCCAATCCAAACATGCTCTGATGGGGACCAAAATTTGCAAGCATGTGGGGGGGACCCACCCCCACATGCTTGCAAAGTTTGGTCCCCATCGGAGCATGTTTGGGTACGATGGTATGTGGAAGGCCCGGATTTTCCATGGCCTCTTAAGCACCAAGAGACTTGAAAACTCGGGGGGGTCACTCGTATAAATATCTAAGTATCACGTGGGTTCAACAGAAGGACATTTTAAATATTTAAAACTTACAGAAATATATTTACAGAAGGGATTTATTTATTGTATTTCAAAAAAAATTTACAGATTTGAATAGGAAAGGATACATTATATTCACTAAAAAATTCACAGATAAGGGACTTTTTAAATAGGCCTTGAACGCACGTGATATAGAGGATTTACATATAGTGACCCCCCCGAGCTTGAAAAACCCGCACTGGGCACCAATTGCCAATCCAAACATGCTCTGATGGGGACCAAACTTTGCAAGCATGTGGGGGGGACCCACCCCCACATGCTTGCAAAGTTTGGTCCGCATCGGAGCATGTTTGGGTACGATGGTATGGGGAAGGCCCGGATATTCCATGGCCTCTTAAGCACCAAGAGACTTGAAAAACCCGCACTGGGCGCCAATTGCAAATCCAAACATGCTCTGATTGTGACCAAACTTTGCAAGCATGTGGGGGAGACCCACCCCCACATGCTTGCAAAGTTTGGTCCCCATCGGAGTATGTTTGGGTACGATGGTATGGGGAAGGCCCGGATTTTCCATGGCCTCTTAAGCACCAAGAGACTTGAAAAACCCGCACTGGGCGCCAATTGCCAATCCATACATGCTCTGATGGGGACCAAACTTTGCAAGCATGTGGGGGGGACCCACCCCCACATGCTTGCAAAGTTTGGTCCCCATCGTCGGAGCATGTTTGGGTACGATGGTATGGGGAAGGCCCGAATTTTCCATGGCCTCTTAAGCACCAAGAGACTTGAAAAACCCGCACTGGGCGCCAATTGCCAATCCAAACATGCTCTGATGGGGACCAAACTTTGCAAGCATGTGGGGGGGACCCACCCCCACATGCTTGCAAAGTTTGGTCCCCATCGGAGCATGTTTGGGTACGATGGTATGGGGAAGGCCCGGATTTTCCATGGCCTCTTAAGCACCAAGAGACTTGAAAAACCCGCACTGGGCGCCAATTGCCAATCCAAACATGCTCTAATGGGGACCAAACTTTGCAAGCATTTGGGGGGGACCCACCCCCACATGCTTGCAAAGTTTGGTCCCCATCGGAGCATGTTTGGGTACGATGGTATGGGGAAGGCGCGGATTTTCCATGGCCTCTTAAGCACCAAGAGACTTGAAAAACCCGCACTGGGCGCCAATTGCCAATCCAAACATGCTCTGATTGTGACCAAACTTTGCAACCATGTGGGAGAGACCCACCCCCACATGCTTGCAAAGTTTGGTCCCCATCGGAGCATGTTTGGGTACGATGGTATGGGGAAGGCCCGGATTTTCCATGGCCTCTTAAGCACCAAGAGACTTGAAAAACACGCACTGGGCGCCAATTGCCAATCCAAACATGCTCTGATTGTAACCAAACTTTGCAAGCATGTGGGGGGGACCCACCCCCACATGCTTGCAAAGTTTGGTCCCCATCCGAGCATGTTTGGGTACGATGGTATGGGGAAGGCCCGGATTTTCCGTGGCCTCTTAAGCACCAAGAGACTTGCAAAACCCGCACTGGGTGCCAATTGCCAATCCAAACATGCTCTGATGGGGACCAAACTTTGCAAGCATGTGGGGGGGACCCACCCCCACATGCTTGCAAAGTTTGGTCCCCATCGGAGCATGTTTGGGTACGATGGTATGGGGAAGGCCCGGATTTTCCATGGCCTCTTAAGCACCAAGAGACTTGAAAAACCCGCACTGGGCGCCAATTGCCAATCCAAACATGCTCTGATTGTGACCAAACTTTGCAAGCATGTGGGGGGGACCCACCCCCACATGCTTGCAAAGTTTGGGTACGATGGTATGGGGAAGGCCCGGATTTTCCATGGCCTCTTAAGCACCAAGAGACTTGAAGAACCCGCACTGGGCGCCAATTGCCAATCCATACATGCTCTGATGGGGACCAAACTTTGCAAGCATGTGGGGGGGACCCACCCCCACATGCTTGCAAAGTTTGGTCCCCATCGGCGGAGCATGTTTGGGTACGATGGTATGGGGAAGGCCCGGATTTTCCATGGCCTCTTAAGCACCAAGAGACTTGAAAAACCCGCACTGGGCGCCAATTGCCAATCCAAACGTGCTTTGATTGTGACCAAACTTTGCAAGCATGTGGGGGGGACCCACCCCCACATGCTTGCAAAGTTTGGTCCCCATCGGAGCATGTTTGGGTACGATGGTATGGGGAAGGCCCGGATTTTCCATGGCCTCTTAAGCACCAAGAGACTTGAAAAACCCGCAACACTGGGCGCCAATTGCCAATCCAAACATGCTCTGATGGGGACCAAACTTTGCAAGCATGTGGGGGGGACCCACCCCCACATGCTTGCAAAGTTTGGTCCCCATCGGAGCATATTTGGGTACGATGGTATGTGGAAGGCCCGGATTTTCCATGGCCTCTTAAGCACCAAGAGACTTGAAAAACCCGCACTGGGCGCCAATTGCCAATCCAAACATGCTCTTATGGGGACCAAACTTTGCAAGCATGTGGGGGGGACCCACCCCCACATGCTTGCAAAGTTTGGTCCGCATCCGAGCATGTTTGGGTACGATGGTATGGGGAAGGCCCGGATATTCCATGGCCTCTTAAGCACCAAGAGACTTGAAAAACCCGCACTGGGCGCTAATTGCAAATCCAAACATGCTCTGATTGTGACCAAACTTTGCAAGCATGTGGGGGAGACCCACCCCCACATTCTTGCAAAGTTTGGTCCCCATCGGAGTATGTTTGGGTACGATGGTATGGGGAAGGCCCGGATTTTCCATGGCCTCTTAAGCACCAAGAGACTTGAAAAACCCGCACTGGGCGCCAATTGCCAATCCATACATGCTCTGATGGGGACCAAACTTTGCAAGCATGTGGGGGGGACCCACCCCCACATGCTTGCAAAGTTTGGTCCCCATCGGCGGAGCATGTTTGGGTACGATGGTATGGGGAAGGCCCGGATTTTCCATGGCCTCTTAAGCACCAAGAGACTTGAAAAACCCGCACTGGGCGCCAATTGCCAATCCAAACATGCTCTGATGGGGACCAAACTTTGCAAGCATGTGGGGGGGACCCACCCCCACATGCTTGCAAAGTTTGGTCCCCATCGGAGCATGTTTGGGTACGATGGTATGGGGAAGGCCCGGATTTTCCATGGCCTCTTAAGCACCAAGAGACTTGAAAAACCCGCACTGGGCGCCAATTGCCAATCCAAACATGCTCTGATGGGGACCAAACTTTGCAAGCATGTGGGGGGGACCCACCCCCACATTCTTGCAAAGTTTGGTCCCCATCGGAGCATGTTTGGGTACGATGGTATGGGGAAGGCCCGGATTTCCATGGCCTCTTAAGCACCAAGAGACTTGAAAAACCCGCACTGGGCGCCAATTGCCAATCCAAACATGCTCTGATTGTGACCAAACATTGCAAGCATGTGGGGGAGACCCACCCCCACATGCTTGCAAAGTTTGGTCCCCATCGGAGCATGTTTGGGTACGATGGTATGGGGAAGGCCCGGATATTCCATGGTCTCTTAAGCACCAAGAGACTTCAAAAACCCGCACTGGGCAACAATTGCCAATCCAAACATGCTCTGATTGTAACCAAACTTTGCAAGCATGTGGGGGGGACCCACCCCCACATGCTTGCAAAGTTTGGTCCCCATCGGAGCATGTTTGGGTACGATGGTATGGGGAAGGCCCGGATTTTCCGTGGCCTCTTAAGCACCAAGAGACTTGAAAAACCCGCATTGGGCGCCAATTGCCAATCCAAACATGCTCTGATGGGGACCAAACTTTGTAAGCATGTGGGGGGGACCCACCCCCACATGCTTGCAAAGTTTGGTCCCCATCGGAGCATGTTTGGGTACGATGGTATGGGGAAGGCCCGGATTTTCCATGGCCTCTTAAGCACCAAGAGACTTGAAAAACCCGCACTGGGCGCCAATTGCCAATCCAAACATGCTCTGATTGTGACCAAAATTTGCAAGCATGTGGGGGGGACCCACCCCCACATGCTTGCAAAGTTTGGGTACGATGGTATGGGGAAGGCCCGGATTTTCCATGGCCTCTTAAGCACCAAGAGACTTGAAAAACCCGCACTGGGCGCCAATTGCCAATCCATACATGCTCTGATGGGGACCAAACTTTGCAAGCATGTGGGGGGGACCCACCCCCACATGCTTGCAAAGTTTGGTCCCCATCGGCGGAGCATGTTTGGGTACGATGGTATGGGGAAGGCCCGGATTTTCCATGGCCTCTTAAGCACCAAGAGACTTGAAAAACCCGCACTGGGCGCCAATTGCCAATCCAAACATGCTCTGATGGGGACCCCCCCCCACATGCTTGCAAAGTTTGGTCCCCATCGGAGCATGTTTGGGTACGATGGTATGGGGAAGGCCCGGATTTTCCATGGCCTCTTAAGCACCAAGAGACTTGAAAAACCCGCACTGGCCGCCGATTGCCAATCCAAACATGCTCTGATGGGGACCAAACTTTGCAAGCATGTGGGGGGGATCCACCCCCACATGCTTGCAAAGTTTGGTCCCCATTGGCTATCGGAGCATGTTTGGGTACGATGGTATGGGGAAGGCCCGGATTTTCCATGGCCTCTTAAGCACCAAGAGACTTGAAAAACCCGCACTAGGCGCCAATTGCCAATCCAAACGTGCTCTGATTGTGACCAAACTTTGCAAGCATGTGGGGGGGACCCACCCCCACATGCTTGCAAAGTTTGGTCCCCATCGGAGCATGTTTGGGTACGATGGTATGGGGAAGGCCCGGATTTTCCATGGCCTCTTAAGCACCAAGAGACTTGAAAAACCCGCACTGGGCGCCAATTGCCAATCCAAACATGCTCTGATTGTGACCAAACTTTGCAAGCATGTGGGGGATACCCACCCCCACATGCTTGCAAAGTTTGGTCCCCATCGGAGCATGTTTGGGTACGATGGTATGGGGAAGGCCCGGATTTTCCGTGGCCTCTTAAGCACCAAGAGACTTGAAAAACCCGCACTGGGCGCCAATTGCTAATCCAAACATACTCTGATGGGGACCAAACTTTGCAAGCATGTGGGGGGGACCCACCCCCACATGCTTGCAAAGTTTGGTCCCCATCGGAGCATGTTTGGGTACGATGGTATGGGGAAGGCCCGGATTTTCCATGGCGTCTTAAGCACCAAGAGACTTGAAAAACCCGCACTGGGCGCCAATTGCCAATCCAAACATGCTCTGATTGTGACCAAACTTTGCAAGCATGTGGGGGGGACCCACCCCCACATGCTTGCAAAGTTTGGGTACGATGGTATGAGGAAGGCCCGGATTTTCCATGGCCTCTTAAGCACCAAGAGACTTGAAAAACCCGCACTGGGCGCCAATTGCCAATCCAAACGTGCTGTGATTATGACCAAACTTTGCAAGCATGTGGGGGGGACCACCCCCACATGCTTGCAAAGTTTGGTCCCCATCGGAGCATGTTTGGGTACGATGGTATGGGGAAGGCCCGGATTTTCCATGGCCTCTTAAGCACCAAGAGACTTGAAAAACCCGCACTGGGCGCCAATTGCCAATCCAAACATGCTCTAATGGGGATCAAACTTTGCAAGCATATGGGGGGGACCCACCCCCACATTCTTGCAAAGTTTGGTCCCCATCAGAGCATGTTTGGGTACGATGGTATGGGGAAGGCCCGGATTTTCCGTGGCCTCTTGAGCACCAAGAGACTTGAAAAACCCGCACTGGGCGCCAATTGCCAATCCACCCCCACATTCTTGCAAAGTTTGGTCCCCATCAGAGCATGTTTGGGTACGATGGTATGGGGAAGGCCCGGATTTTCCATGGCCTCTTAAGCACCAAGAGACTTGAAAAACCCGCACTGGGCGCCAATTGCCAATCCAAACATGCTCTGATGGGGACCAAACTTTGCAAGCATGTGGGGGGGACCCACCCCCACATGCTTGCAAAGTTTGGTCCCCATCGGCCATCGGAGCATGTTTGGGTACGATGGTATGGGGAAGGCCCGGATTTTCCATGGCCTCTTAAGCACCAAGAGACTTGAAAAACCCGCACTGGGCGCCAATTGCCAATCCAAACATGCTCTGATGGGGACCAAACTTTGCAAGCATGTGGGGGGGACCCACCCCCACATGCTTGCAAAATTTGCTCCCCATCGGAGCATGTTTGGGTACGATGGTATGGGGAAGGCCTCGGGGGGGTCACTCACAAAAAAATGTAAATATCACGTGCGTTCAACAGAAGCATATTTTTAATTTATGAAACTTACAGAAATATATTTACATAAGGGTATGATTTAAAATTTTTTCAAAAAAATTTACAGATTCATAAAGAAAAGGGGATATTATATGGATAAAAAAATTCACAGATAAAGGATTTAAAAAATAGGCCTTGAACGCACGCGATAGGGGTATTTTACATATAGTGACCCCCCCGAGGGGAAGGCCCGGATTTTCCATGGCCTCTTAAGCACCAAGAGACTTGAAAAACCCGCACTGGGCGCCAATTGCCAATCCAAACATGCTCTGATGGGGACCAAACTTTGCAAGCATGTGGGGGGGACCCACCCCCACATGCTTGCAAAGTTTGGTCCCCATCGGAGCATGTTTGGGTACGATGGTATGGGGAAGGCCCAGATTTTCCATGGCCTCTTAAGCACCAAGAGACTTGAAAAACCCGCACTGGGCGCCAATTGCCAATCCAAACATGCTCTGATGGGGACCAAACTTTGCAAGCATGTGGGGGGGACCCACCCCCACATGCTTGCAAATTTTCGTCCCCATCGGAGCATGTTTGGGTACGATGGTATGGGGAAGGCCCGGATTTTCCATGGCCTCTTAAGCACCAAGAGACTTGAAAAACCAAGAGACTTGAAAAACCCGCACTGGGCGCCAATTGCCAATCCAAACATGCTCTGATTGTGACCAAACTTTGCAAGCATGTGGGGGAGACCCACCCCCACATGCTTGCAAAGTGCGGAGCATGTTTGGGTACGATGGTATGGGGAAGGCCCGGATTTTCCATGGCCTCGTAAGCACCAAGAGAGTTGAAAAACCCGCACTGGGCGCCAATTGCCAATCCAAACATGCTCTGATTGTGACCAAACATTGCAAGCATGTGGGGGGGACCCACCCCCACATGCTTGCAAAGTTTGGTCCCCATCGGAGCATGTTTGGGTACGATGGTATGGGGAAGGCCCGGATTTTCCATGGTCTCTTAAGCACCAAGAGACTTGAAAAACCCGCACTGGGCGCCAATTGCCAATCCAAACATGCTCTGATGGGGACCAAACTTTGCAAGCATGTGGGGGGGACCCACCTCCACATGCTTGCAAAGTTTGGTCCCCATCGGAGCATGTTTGGGTACGATGGTATGGGGAAGGCCCGGATTTTCCATGGCCTCTTAAGCACCAAGAGACTTGAAAAACCCGCACTGGGCGCCAATTGCCAATCCAAACATGCTCTGATTGTGACCAAACTTTGCAAGCATGTGGGGGGGACCCACCCCCACATGCTTGCAAAGTTTGGTCCCCATCGGAGCATGTTTGGGTACGATGGTATGGGGAAGGCCCGGATTTTCCATGGCCTCTTAAGCACCAAGAGACTTGAAAAACCCGCACTGGGTGCCAATTGCCAATCCAAACATGCTCTGATTGTGACCAAACTTTGCAAGCATGTGGGGGGGACCCACCCCCACATGCTTGCAAAGTTTGGTCCCCATCGGAGCATGTTTGGGTACGATGGTATGGGGAAGGCCCGGATTTTCCATGGCCTCTTAAGCACCAAGAGACTTGAAAAACCCGCACTGGGTGCCAATTGCCAATCCAAACATGCTCTGATGGGGACCAAACTTTGCAAGCATGTGGGGGGGACCCACCCCCACATGCTTGCAAAGTTTAGTCCCCATCGGAGCATGTTTGGGTACGATGGTATGGGGAAGGCCCGGATTTTCCATGGCCTCTTAAGCACCAAGAGACTTGAAAAACCCGCACTGGGCGCCAATTACCAATCCAAACATGCTCTGATTGTGACCAAACTTTGCAAGCATGTGGGGGTGACCCACCCCCACATGCCTGCAAAGTTTGGTCCCCATCGGAGCATGTTTGGGTACGATGGTATGGGGAAGGCCCGGATTTTCCATGGCCTCTTAAGCACCAAGAGACTTGAAAAACCCGCACTGGGCGCCAATTGCCAATCCAAACATGCTCTGATTGTGACCAAACTTTGCAAGCATGTGGGGGGGACCCACCCCCACATGCTTGCAAAGTTTGGTCCCCATCGGAGCATGTTTGGGTACGATGGTATGGAGAAGGCCCGGATTTTCCATGGCCTCTTAAGCACCAAGAGACTTCAAAAACCCGCACTGGGCGCCAATTACCAATCCAAACATGTTCTGATTGTGACCAAACTTTGCAAGCATGTGGGGGTGGGCCCCTCCCCATGCTTGCAAAGTTTGGTCCCCATCAGAGCTTGTTTGGGTACGATGGCATGGAGATTTTCAACAAACAATATGATAGCCAAAGTGTTAAAAAATATAATAAAATCAAGAACATCAACTAAAATGTAATGATACTCAATAATGAGGAAACTCATAATGATATAAACATCAAATAAGTACATCAGAATGAAAATGAGCTACCCCAGCTAGTCTGAGGTTAGTCACTGCCCAAAAATCTAAGTACAATGTAAGTGAGCTAACCCAGCTAGTCTGAGTTTAGTCACTATCAACAGCAACCCAATCAAAATCGTCATCTCTAACTGCCGGTCGACGTGCGCGTCGAGGCTGCTGTGCACGTCGAGGAGGCTGTGCCGGCTGCGAGGGTCGTCGAATGTCTGCGGGGAGGTCTGCCTCAAAGGAAGGATCGTGAGCTGGTGCCGGTGTACTCGGGAGCTCACGAGTCCCAAAAGCTGCTATGGCCCTCTCTCTCTCTCTACGTCGTGCTAATGCAAGACGCCTCTGTCTGTAAACCCAAAATCTATAATCTGCAATGGTGCGTGTCTGCCACTCTGCTCGTGTAAGCTCCTCTACTGTAAGGACACGCTGCTCATGAGAAGCAGCACTGCTGCTAGCACCATCACCCGCTGTGCCACTAGGGCCAGCACCACCCACGCGCTCATATGTTGTCACCTGGCTCTCATGTAGGACTCTCTGGTAAGCGTCGAACTCATGTGAGCTCCACTCTATCTCAGGAGGCACCTCAGGCTCCTGGGCTCTATCGTCGAAGGCGTCGAGTCCCAAGTCCATAGCTGACGTAAAGCCGACAGGCCTGCCAGTCCTGGCATCTACTCGTACAAGGCCTGGGTGAAGATCATCGATGCCCAATACCCTGTACGTCGCTAAGTCGACGCATGCACGGCGGCAGGATGGGCATGCTGAGAACCGGACGAGCTCCTGGGTGATGCAAGACAAGTGGAAAATACGTCCACATCCTAGGGCATATACTCCTGTACTATCAATGTCCTCGATACATAAACAGTAGCATGCATCACGTAGGAAGGGTGGTGCATCCTGCGGGAGAGGTTGTCGAAAAACCTCTGTGACAGGCCGTGGATATAACGGTAGGTAAGGCACTGTCACGTCCGATGATCTACGATACTCTCGAACATGCAGCATCAGCTGCTCTGCCCTGTGCTGGGCAATCTGCTCCATAATCTGATGATGCTGTGCCTCAGCTCTGGAGCTCTCTACCTCGGTCCGAGCCTACGCAAAAAAGTAAAGCATTAAAATATTTGATTAGTCTCTCATTAGGTATTACTTAAAGAAATTTGTAACTTAGGACCTTAATTATAACTCTTTAACGTGCAAGAGAAACCTACCTGCTGGATGTCGGACTCTCTCAGATGCTGTGTCTCTGCAGTAGCTGCCTCTGCCATCTGTAATGCAGCTCGGAGGCGGTCTATCTCCGCTCTCGCCTCTACCAACTCCTGAGTGAGCCTCTGAGTGGTAGGTGTGGGAACCTGCGTGACACAATCAACCATGTTGCTCATGTAAAAATATAGAAAAGTATATATAAACATGAAGATAAATGACCAAAAAAACTTAAGACGTAATATATATGTAAATACCTCCACATCTGTCGTCGGTATAGATCGTGAGAATAGGCGCACCACGTGTTGGATGCTCTCCGTGGTACTCCGTACGTCAATGCCGACCTGCGTGCCAAGAGCCTCTACTGTCGACAATGGCACAAATGAAGGATCTGTGGTAGGTGCTACACGAAGGGCTGGTGGAGGCCGCCTACCCTGGTCCTGGAGACGGCCTCGGCCAGCACCACCACCCGGACGATGGCTGGTGTAATCGACCTCCTCCCCTAAGACAAACTCCGCATATAACTGCTTTGCGAAGTATATGGGAATCTGGCGGTTGTTCGGCATCCTCCCATATGCGGCAACATATCGACTATAGATATGTGCCGCCATACGAGGATGCAAACACCGCGAAATAGTGAGGGGCTTGCCCGCCCCGGGCCTCATCCCACGACTATCGAGGAAAAGATCTAGAAAAGCCCCATCCCTAATAGGAGCAAGATCACAGACCTGACGATATGTCAGGCCATGTGACACAGGAGCAGTGCGATGGTGGGCTATCCACTCATCTACATAAACAATATCGTGAAGGCTACGAAGGGACGCAAGCATCGCCTCCAAGTCTGCCACGATATGTAATGTAGACGGAGTGTCTCTAGCACTCCTACGGATAGCCGCTAACTCGCGGTCTATCTCCGCGATGAGGTCCGCAATAGATGAGCGGCCCTCCTCGTGGCCCTCCTCGTGGCCCTCCATGCTAAAACCTAAGCCAAATGTGAAGGGTCCAATGTGAAGGGTCTAATGTGAAGGGTCTAATGCTTAGTGCTAAGTAGCACTAATGAAGCTAAAAACAAAGCTAATGGGCTCACTAATACTAATCCAAATCAAGAGAGCAAGAGAGTGAAAACGACTTGTGAAAATGAGGCAAAAAAAAAAGTTTTCCGGTTTTATAACCTCGATCGAGGTTCGGAAACATCATGCAATTTAGGGTTTGCAAGATTAACGCTATGGATATTAGGGTTAGTGCAACATACGGCCAAGATACACACCTAATTCTAGGGTTGGGGAAAGATCGACGGCTGAGATTTGATATTACTATCTCGTTCGAGGTAAATGGACGGCCACGATTTAAAGGCATTACCACGACAAGGTATCTCGACGGTCAAGATTCATTATATACCTCAATCGAGATATTTAAACGACCGAGATCGCATCTTCCAGCGTACGTGAATGGACGGTATAGATTGCGTTTCCGTATCTCGATCGAGATAATTGGACGGTGGATATTGCATCTACGTATCTCGATCGAGATATTCGGACGGTGCAGATTGAATCTCTGTATCTCGATCGAGATATTTGGACGACTGAGATTTGAACTCAGTATCTCGATCGAGATATGGGGACGGTGGAGATTGTATCCGATTACCTCGAATAATGAATGGTCGCGATTGGATGTAAATTTCTCGTTCGAGATACGTGGACGATGGAGATGTGCTAGTCAAATATGCCTACGGGGATACAGCGTGGCCCTGATGTGGATCCGAGTGGCATAGATATCTCGATCGAGATATTGTGGTGGCGGTGACATGTATTGGTGACATGGATGATGCCTGGAAACCCGGACCTGCTAGCGTGGCATTAGTTGGCATCTTGATCGAGATATGTCGATTTAGGCTCGGGAGGCACGTGTCGTCTTTTGATTCGCGGCACTATCACGATCGAGGTACTCCGCCCGAGATGCATGGATGTCCCAATTTTAGAGAGAGTGAACGAAAGTGAGTACCCTCATCTTGCAACCACCCCTCTCTGGCATCACCAAATACCAGCCCACAGCTAATCAAGAGAATTTACAACTCTGGCTTGAGTCTCTAGAAGAGGTAGAGATCCACAAAAAACCACACACACACTCTCTCTCTTTGGCTCTCTGTGCCTGCAGACCACCAGCCCGTGTACCTTCGCTGCTATCACCCTTCTCTTAGGGCGGCTCCTTCTGTATCGTTACCTACGGCTGCTCACCACACGAGAAGTCCCCGGTCTCTCACCAGCCCTGCTTCTCCACAAAAAACTGGCCACTGTCTTGATTGCTAACCACCGGCGGCCCCCAAAACAACCTGATGGACACACACCCAAAGGTGTCTCTGCAGAACCTCAGCCAGTCTTCACTTCTACGAGGCAACTCTTCTTCACACGGCTTCACCAAGCTTGTCAGCGCCTCTGCTCTCAAAGCCACTGCCCACCTGTCTCATAAACAGCCCAGCTTTTACCTTGACGCCAGTCATAGCTGCTCACAGTCGACCAGCGCTCCTCTGCAAAATCACCTGAGAGACCCCGTAAACAAGGCGGCTTCTCTTCCAACGTTGATTCTTGCCTTGCTACCCCTCACAAGCCCACACGTCTGCATGAAACCAACACCAAGGCACGAAAGATTCAGTTGAAGAATGAGCTTCATATCGTGGAGAAGAAAAATATGTCTGTGAATGATTATTCAGTCACCCACAGTAGCATCAACCGCCGTTTTGCGTACCCAAGGTAGCTCCTCTGTAGTCGTGAGCTCTCCAAAACCCAACACAAACACCAGCCCACGCTCAGCTTCTCTTCTTCGCTGCTATCCTCTATGGCTGCCTCTGCTCTCCTTGCGACTGTCACCAACTTTTGCCTTTAACGCCAGCACCCACAGTAGCCAGCCCGTCAGCTGCACACGCCCCAGCCACTGCCTTAGAGGTCTTCTGGAAGAACCCGCCAATCTCTTCGACACCATCCCACTGGGAGCAGCGCCCTCTGGTCGCCCAGGAGCCTGTTTTTTTCTCTCAGTCGCCAGCAGTCACACCACTATTTTGCGCCCCTTTCTTTGGTTCTGTCCTGCAGCTACGCCAGAGAGCTCCCCCCCGTACAAAGTGATCGCTTCTTTTTTTCTACAGCCGCCCGACTCCCTTGCTTCACCAACCTTCTATAGCCTGCGCTGGCAGCAAGGTTGGCTGCTACGTGGCCATTGCTTTAGTTAGCCATATTTATATTATATTATATTTTCATTTTGCTTAAAATCCAATGGATGGCCACCCTCAATGCTTTCACACTCATGTCCTTTGCTACCTTGGCCACATCAATAGTTGCTTCCCTCGCTTTCCACATCTTCAAACGCAACTTAGTGCCCATTTATACATTGGACGCGTACACAATCAGGCGACTGAGGAGCTGATATCATCTCCAGCGGACCTCCAGTAGACCACGTCCGGACAGGCCTGTACATGCTCACATCAAAACCATTTACTCTGTACACCTGGCAACGCTCTCAAAAGAAAAACCTTCACACACGCCATGCACACGTATGTACAAATTACCAACTCCTATTTTGTCCACACAGTGCTCTCCTACGCCCTTGACCCCAGCTGTGCCTTCTCGCTGGTCCCTCGCTAGCACCTGCTTGTCCCTGCTATATCACCAGCCAGGCTCTACTCTCCAAGTCTTCTCTCACCAGCGGCCACCGTCTCTTGTTTTTTCACACCGTCGTCTCTAGTATCCCCCCATCCAGGCTCCTCTTTTTCCACAAGGCGGCTCCTCATTCCTTCACACCTCCTCGCCAACTTCTAGAGGCCGCGTTGGCGGACAAGCTGGTAGCCAAAAGAAGCGCATGTTTTCTCCTTATTTGCTTGCCACTTGGTGGTTTATTATATGATATATATACTTTTTTTTAAAGGTGGTTCCCATGCTATACTTCAATGCCCATCAAGGCCTTCATCAAGATCTTTTTTTGAGCACCAGAATCCACACCAATACCACTTCTCAACACCATGGCTATTATGCCCAAACCCTCTGCAATATGGAGATATGCGGCCATTCCAAACCTGAAAGACTCTCCAAACTCAAGCACAAGAGCAATTTATATTTTGCTGGTGTCCCTTGTAGATTTCAATATTTACAGTCTAAATTGGGCTCTCTCTCCACGTAAACCAGCATATGTACATCCATTTCCACCAGAGGTTCATCAAAACCCCATCATTGACATCCTCATGCTCTTCCACCACTTACTTCTTACACACATCCAAGACACCCTCTTGACAAATAGAAAGCTCATATAATAAGAACTTCAAATCTGCTCCAAAGAAAAACACATGCACTAACTCACTCCAAAGCCATTCAGTCTGTACATTTGCCAGGGCATTCAGGGCAAAGTTTTATTGCACACCATGCATCCCATATATACTCGGACTCAAAACACCTTTACAAAATTTTGCTTGACATACTTTGCCCAACCCCCAGCCTGCTGAATCATTCATGATCAGCAGTAAAAAGCATTTCAAGACCTAAATCCATATCCAAAAACTGCCCTTCATCTGAAATAAAGATTTATTTTTATTTTGAAAGTGTTATTCTCATTAAAATGGAATTTATGCATAGTAAAATGCATAAAAGGTTTATTTTTATTTCGAAAGTGTTATTTTCCTTAAAATTAAATTTATGCATAAATAGATGCAAAAAAGGATTTTTATAAAAGTGTTATTCCTGGTACAGTTGTCTTTATGCCTAATTAGATGCGTAAAGAATCTTTATATCAAAAAATTAGAATTCTCTTACATTCTATATGTGGATATGGATGTTTGGATGTGAATGTGGATGTGGGTGTGGATGTATAAATGTGGATATGGATGTGGATGTATGGCTGTGGATATGGATGTGTATGTATGAATGAGGAATGTGGATATGGATGTATGAATATGGATGTGGATGTATGAATGTGGAATGTGGATATGGATGTATGGATGTGGATGTGGATGTGGATGTATGAATGTGGATATGGATGTGGATGTATGGCTATGGATATGGATGTGTATGTATGAATGAGGAATGTCGATATGGATGTATGGATGTGAATGTGAATGTGGATGTATGAATGTGAATGTGGATGTGAAAATGGATGTATGGATTTGGATGTAGATATGAATGTGGATGTGGATGTGGATGTAGATATGGATGTGGATGTATGGATGTGGATGTGGATGTAGATATGGATGTGGATGTGGATGTATGAATGTGGATGTGGATGTGGATGTATGGATGTATGAATGTGGATGTGGATGTACAAATGTGGATGTGAAAATGGATGTATGGATGTGGATGTGGATGTGGATGTATGAATGTGGATGTGGATTTGGATGTATGGATGTATGAATATGGATGTGGATGTACGAATGTGGATGTGATAATGGATGTATGGATGTAGATATGGATGTGGATGTATGAATGTGGATGTGGATGTGGATGAATGAATGTAGATGTGGATGTGGATGTATGAATGTTAATATGGATGTACGATTTGTTGAGATATCGAGCTCGTCTAGTGAGGCAGTGGACACTGATGACCCGCCTGGGGGATAGGCCCCACACTTACACCATTGGCATGGTTGGTGAGATCTTGGGTGATATGCGGCCAGTGGGATGACAGGCTGTGTGACAGCCATTCTAGAGACTGGCATAGTTATAGCGCCAGCTCATTTAGTCGGGTTCACACTATAGAGAACCCGTGTATGTATTTGGTTGAGTACCTTTCATATTGTGTGTACTCTTATCTTGTTTATGGTGTGTTGAGTGTTGAGCAAAGAAGAAGAAGATTTTCAGCCTCTCACCTTGTGTGTTCTCTATTAGGGTTTTGTGAGTGTGTGTGTGTGCTTGCAAGAGCTCAAGCTCTCTTCCCCCCTGCATCTTTTTATGGTATCAGAGCCTGAGGGCTGAGCTGCAAGCAAGAGAACCACAGGAAGCGGTACGAGGGTAAGAGCTTCAACTACTCTTCCCTATTGTGTTGGTGACTACACCCTTGTCGGGAGCTCTACGGGAGGCACCAGCAAACGGTCTCTAATTGAGGAGCTTTCTTCGCGGGAGTAAAGCTATAGGGCAACTATACAATCCTTTCGGGCTACGATTTTTGGGCCGAAAACGTGTTTCGGGCACGTCTGGACCTCCGTTTTTCAGAAAGCAGGCGATTTCGAGCACTGCGGGTAAGTCATCGATTCTCTGCAGAACCCTGTTTTAAGAACTGCAGGAAGATAGATTGACTGTGCAGACACTGTGGGTGCTGCAAAGAGGTCTACAGTTGCCATTGGGTGTATGTATGCACATTGAAGTCACTGGTTGTGACATTTGAGAGTACTGCAGTACCGCTGTGCAGAAAATACTGCAGGTTGTGCAGAAAAAAACCAGAGTGCAGTTTCTGGTGAAATTGTGTGTTTGGCAAAATGTCTAATGATGGCATAACACAGATTGTGGCTGAGAAGCTGGATAAGAATAACTTCCATGCTTGGAGGTTCAGGTTGACGAATTTCCTGATGGGAAAAGGCTATTGGGACTACATAGAAGGTGAGCATAAAGAGGCACCATAGATACCGAAATCCGACTGCTGCAGATGTGAAAGAGTTTAAAGACTGGAACCAAGGAGCCAGGAAGGTTATGTATTGGCTCTCCATTAGTATACAGGACACCATGATTGGGCACATTCAGGATGCCAAGTCCCCCAAGGAGGCGTGGGACACCTTGGTAAAGCTTTATGAAACAAATACCAAGGCACGTAAGATACAGTTGAAGAATGAACTTCATACTGTGGAGAAAAAGAGCATGTCTGTGAATGACTATGCGTTGAAGATAAAGGGTATTGTGGAATCCCTTGCATCTATTGGTGTGTCAGTAGATGATGATGATAAGGTGGAAGTCTATCTACGTGGTCTCGGGCCACAATACAAGGCATTTAAGACGTCTATTCAGACTCGGGAAAACATTCCCAACTTTACAGATTTGGTGTCTATGCTGATTATCGAAGAGAAGAGCTTGGGTGAAGACCAACAGTCTTCACAAAGCAAAAACAGTTCAGAGCAACAGGCCTTCTACACGAGTTCAGGAAGAGGACGAGGTAGAGGAGGCCGTGGACGCGGTCAAGGAGGTGGCCGAACAGGTAATCAGAATTATGGTCAGCAGCAGCAACAACAACAACAGTCCCAGAATCAACAACAACAACAACAATACGCAGGTGGAAGAGGCAAATTCAGAGGCAGGGGGAGTCAAAGAGGCCGTGGAAATTGGCAAAGGCAACATAATGATGCACGTGAATGCTATTATTGTGGTAAGCGTGGACATGTGCAGGCAGAATGTTATAAGAAGCAGGCTGACATGCAAAATGGGAAAGTGCAGCAAAACAACTATGCATCCTCAAGCAGAAATACTGAGGATAATGAAAGGTTGTTTGTTATGCAGCATGTCGTGAATGCAATGTCTGAAAATGTTGATGCAGCACAAAAAGATAATGTATGGTATGTGAATTCAGGCGCTTCGAACCACATGACGAGTCATGGGGAGTGGTTCAAGGAGATGAAAAACCCGAAAAGACCAGGTTTTGTGGAAACAGGGGATGACACTGCTCATCCAATTGCCCATGTTGGAGATGTGCCATTGTCTATGCAGGATGGCAAAGTGAAGTACCTTGCAGATGTACTTCATGTACCGAACATAACAAAGAATTTGGTTTCAGTTGGCCAGATGATTGAGCAGAGTTTGCAGGTTCAGTTTAACCCTGATGGTTGTTATGTTGAAGACTTTAAAGACAAGTGCAGGTTGGTTGCAAAAGGCAACAGAGTGGACAGAATGTTTACGTTGAATGTAGACATGCCTGAAATGAGTGCTGCGATGTTTACAAATGGTTCAGGAATTGTTGCAGACACAGACATTTGGCATAAAAGGATTGGACATGTAAATGTGCAGAGATTGAAGTCTATGCAGACAAAAGGAATTGTGACAGGGCTGCCAAAATTTAAAGTGGGGTATGCAGAAAATATGTGAAGCATGTCAATTTGGGAAACAAACAAAGCATGTGTTTCCACGTAACAGATATGTGAGCAGAAATGCACTAGATGTTGTGCATTCAGATGTATGGGGGGTCCTACAAAGACCATATCTATGGGAGGCTACAGGTATTATGTGACTTTCATTGATGACCACAGAAGGAAAGTGTGGGTATATTTCATGAAGGAGAAGAGTGAGGTGTTCACTCACTTTCATAATTTCAGAGTTTTGGTTGAAAAGCTAACAGGAAAATATGTAAAGTGCCTAAGGTCAGATGGAGGGGGAGAGTACTTCTCCAATGAGTTCTCTGAATTTTTGAAGAAGAATGGTATTCGGAGACAGTTTACATGCAGATAGACTCCGCAGCAAAATGGAGTTGCTGAACGGAAAAACAGACACATTACTGAGATTGCGCGAGCATTGATGGAAGAGAAGAATATGCCGCATTGTATTGGGATGAGGCTGTTTCTACAGTAGTATACATCATGAACAGGACTCCAACTGCAGCCATACATGATGTAACTCCAGAGGAGAGGTTTACTAGCAGAAAACCAGATTTGTCTCATCTGAAAGTCTTTGGTGGATGCATTGCATATGTGCATGTGCCAGATGAGCTGAGAACTAAGCTGGATCCGAAAGCTGAAAAATGTGTGTTTATTGGATATTCCCTTGAGCAAAAGGGATACAGGTGTTATAACCCTGCGACACGTGAGCTGAGGGTAAGCAGGGATGTTGTCTTTGATGAGATGAGCAGCTGGTATGCTGCTGAAAAAGAAGCTATTGGGGCTGATGTGAGTGGAAGTGTGGTTGCACAGAATGCACGTCAGCAATCACAGTCCTTGAGTGGACCAGGAGAGTCCTCATCTAGTGGGTCTGTTTTGATAGACCATGGAGTGGTAGGCTGCGTCATAATACCAGCCTTGCAAATGTGATTAGTACATCACGTAAAGGAAAAGAGAAAGTGGTTGAGCCCCTTGGTATGCCTGACATTTCTGCAGGGCATTCTCATGTTGATGGAGAGTCTAGTGGCTCAGATATAAGCCTTGATGAGGAGCTTGGGATCCCAGCTATGAGAACACCTGGTGTAAAGAAGGCTATGGAAGCCATGAATGAAAAGCTGCGAAGATCTGGTAGAGTGAAGAACCCTGTGCAGAGGTTTACTTATGATGGTTATGTGGCACATCACTATGCATATATGGCAAAGGTTGTGCAGGTTGTTGAGCCCACATGAATTGATGAGGCTGTTGGAAATGTGTGTTGGGAGAAAGCTATGGATGAGGAGATGGATGCACTATATGGAAATGAAACTTGGGATTTAGTGCAATTGCCTGAAGGCAAGAAAGCCATTGGATGCAAGTGGGTGTACAAAGTTAAACATAACAGTGATAGAAGCATAAACAGGTACAAGGCTAGATTGGTAGCCAAAGGATATGCGCAGACATATGGGATTGATTATGAGAAAACTTTCAGCCCAGTTGCCAAGATGGCAACGGTGAGAGTTGTGATAGCAGTGGCTGCGTCAAAGCAATGGTCTTTACATCAGATGGATGTAAAGAATGCATTCTTGCATGGGGATTTGCAAGAAGAGGTGTATATGTTTCAGCCACTTGGATATGAGGATGTGAGTCACCCCGAGCATGTTTGCAGGTTGAAGAAAGCCTTGTATGGCTTAAAACAAGCACCAAGAGCATGGTCTGACAAGATTTCTGAATATCTTGTCACTATTGGCTTTCATGTAGCCAATGCAGATTTCTCGCTATATGTGAGACATGGTGATAGAGGGGTTGTGCTTGTTGTCATCTATGTAGATGACTTGATCATTACGGGGGACCATGATGCAAAGATCTTTGATGTAAAGATCTTGCTAAGACAGAAGTTTGAGATGAAGGATCTGGGGGAGCTCAGATATTTCTTGGGCATTGAGGTGATTAGGTCACCACATGGTATTGGACACCACATGGCATTGAGGTGATTAGGTCACCACATGGTATTGGATTACTACAGAGACAGTATGGCTTGGACATGTTGTCCAAGTATGGTATGACAGGTTGTAAGCCTATTTCTGTGCCATTGGATCAGAATGGCAAGTTGAGTGCAGATTCAGGAGAGATCTTGGAGGATCCTACTACGTACAGACGCATAGTAGGAAGTTTGATCTACATGACGATCACCAGACCAGATTTGAGCTATGCTGTTGGGTTGGTGAGTCAGTTTATGCAGGTTCCATGGAAACCACATTTGGATGCAGTGAGACGCATACTAAGGTATGTGAAGTCTACTTTGCATTGTGGACTATTCTATGAGACTGGGACAGAGATATGTGTACATGGGTACACAGATGCAGATTGGGCTGGTAGTATCTCAGACAGAAGATCTACCAGTGGCTTTATGTTTTCTTTGGGGAGTGCTGCTGTGACTTGGAGCAGCAAAAAGCAGCCTACGGTTGCTCTATCGAGTACAGAGGCCAAGTACAGAGGAGCTGCTATGGGAGCATGTGAGGTAGCTTGGTTGAGAAAGCTACTTGTAGATTTGGGTCTATCAGTGGATAGACAAGTTGTCATTTTCTGTGACAACATTAGCAGTATACAGTTGGCCAGGAACCCAGTCTTTCATGCTCGTACGAAGCACATAGAGGTCCACTACCACTTTGTCAGAGAGAAGGTCTTGGTAGGAGATCTTGACCTTGTTTATGTCAGCACAGAGGATCAGGCAGCTGACATCTTCACCAAAGCATTGGGTACAGAGAAGCTCCGCATATTCAGGGCTTTGCTTGGTGTACATGAGATGGAGTTGAGCTCGAGGGGGAGTGTTGAGATATCGAGCTCGTCTAGTGAGACGGTGGACACTGATGACCTGCCTGGGGGATAGGCCCCACACTTACACCATTGGCATGGTTGGTGAGATCTTGGGTGATATGCGGCCAGTGGGATGACAGGCTGTGTGACAGCCATTCTAGAGACTGGCATAGTTATAGCGCCAGCTCATTTAGTCGGGTTCACACTATAGAGAACCCGTGTATGTATTTGGTTGAGTACCTTTCATATTGTGTGTACTCTTATCTTGTATATGGTGTGTTGAGTGTTGAGCAGAGAAGAAGAAGATTTTCAGCCTCTCACCTTGTGTGTTCTCTATTAGGGTTTTGTGAGTGTGTGTGTGTGCTTGCAAGAGCTCAAGCTCTCTTCCCCCCTGCATCTTTTTACGAATGTGGATGTGAAAATGGATGTATGGATGTGAATGTGGATGTGGATGTGGATGTATGAATGTGGATGTGGATGTGGATGTGGATGTATGGATGTATGAATGTGGATGTGGTGGATGTACGAATGTGGATGTGAAAATGGATGTATGGATGTAGATATGGATGTGGATGTATGGATGTGGATGTGGATGTGGATGTGGATGTGGATGTGGATGTGGATGTGATATGGATGTATGGATGTGTATGTGGATGTATGAATGTGGATGCGAAAATGGATGTATGGATGTAGATATGGATGTGGATGTGGTGTGATGGGATGGAAAATGATGTATCTGATCAAGAATGGATACACATATGACTTGGATTTGGGTTGAGTAATATGGATTGATGTGGGACAATCTGGAAAGATGTGAGTTCATTATAGAAATTGTATTTGTGAACTGTTTATAAATGACTGTTTTATGTCAAGAATGCTGGGGAAGCATTTTGACTGTCTTGAGAATGTGGTCATGGAGACCTACCTGATACAGTTGCAATAGCTTACGGAGAGTCAATGGAGGACGTCTCGCATAGCAAGGTCGGCTGAGGTCTTTACCAGCTTCAGTTAAATTTAAATGGTGAGCTACCGGTACGATGGATGAGGGACCAAGAAAGCGGCCTTTGAGTGAAGCGCTAGGTGACCTGTGAAGGATCCTAGAGGGTGCTGACCATACGGTGCTCGGGCTCTGGGTCGCCAAAGATACCCACACATGCGTCATGGAAGATATTGAATCAAGGAGTAAGAGTTGTTTTCTGAAACCGGGCATGGATGTGGTTGATTCACCTTGCTGGTCCTCAACGGCGGCGGATGAGTCCATGGCTCTTTTATATGGATCTGTTGGTTGATCTTGTTGATGTTCAACGGAGATTCCATCTTGAATTTTTATAAGTGATTATATTACCGAGTACTATGAGCTAGAAACTATTGAAAAGGCCCCTGAGTGGACAGGTGGTGAGCGTTTTGGTTGCCAATGATGCCATAGATACTCCGATGAAGGAATGATTAAGATTCAACCGGATATTTTGTTGGAGGATTGTGATCAGTGATACAATGGTTTCATTGAAGGATTGTTTTAAAGATAGCTGATGCTTAAGAAAAAAGTCAATTTCATATTGGGTGTGTAAGTGGTGTGACTAGTTTTATGTTTGCTTGAACATCGGGCTAGGGGGCCTGGGAACTCTTTTCCTTGGTACCCGGGACAAAACCTAACCAAATTCCTAATTGGATCCCATCACTATAGTGGTTGGGCGGCTAACCCATGGGACTGGTGGGGTTAGGTTGGACTGATGGATCTGTAAAATGAGACTCAATTCTGTTATAATTCACTAGAAGAAGTAAATCCCGAATGGTAATTGTTCTATGGATAAGAATCAATGGTTGTGTCTCTCGATGGGAAAAAAAGCATTGATCTCTATGATCCAAGTGCAAGTTTCTTCCTTGATCTGGCCAAGTGTCTTTATAGGTTCGGTCGGATCAGTTTGGTTAGAAATGACCTTAACTACGTTAGAGTAAAAATTTATCCTAGCAAAATTTCCTGTGCTTTTCGGGCAAGGGAAGTTTTTCTAAGTTCGCGGTTTTGGAGGAACCGAGGAATTAGTCACCTGTCCGGATATCCGCGGCGGGCGAGGCCTCGAGTGTGGGATCCTACCCCGCGCAAGAAGTGCTACTTCCACTGCTAGCACCCCGAATCCGTTGCGCGGTGGGGACGCGGATCTTACAGTTGGTATCAGAGCTATTTGAGTAATGAGGATCAACCGAGAAGCCAAATATGTCAAAAATTTATCAAGAAGCAGTAAAAGGTTGTAATTGTGTGATAAAATTCATACAAGTTGATGTTCAAACTGAAATTCGTAATTTGGTAATTGGGTGTTCAGATGGAAGTACCGCAATTGTATAGAACCCCTGACTTGCTTCAAGCCTAGACATGATAGTATTTACCTTATAATTCCAAGGACCGTGACTACCCGTATATACCAAGGATATAACTGTACCTCTTTACTGGCAGTATATACGAGTAAATCTAAGACTTGAAATTATAAGCATTAATACTATCCAAATGATCAATTCGAATGTGGTTGATATGATTTTAAATTCTGATTGAGAAATGATGAGTTGATTTGGATTCTGATTGAAAAATGAAGATTTCTGAATTTTGGCTGAATTGTAATAACTAAGCAAAACCTCAATGAGGATGAATGGGACGAGTTCCTATGATAATGTTTGTAGTTAGAATGACGTTAATGACTCCAGCAAATCACTATGAGATTAGTGGATTGTGCTGGCAGATTACTGCTGTTAACACTTGACCCAGTGGATCAAGTTAAAGGAGGTCAAATTAAAAATCTGCATAAATGGAAAATTTCCATGAAGGACTGTTCAGATAGAAAAATCGGTCTAATGGACCATTATTGTGATAAGAAATTGAATGTTATGATGTGAGTGGATTGTTATTTAATAATGAGTTTTATATAAGGGATCTTTATCCTAGGATTCTATTTGGGTTCACTAAAATATAAGGAACCCATAATCAGTTGGATCTTAAGAAAAAGAATTCTCCTCTAGTTTTGCAAGATGATGACATATCGCGTTTTTTAAGTGGGGTAGAATGTAAGATTCCTCCCCAGCCTCTCAGGATGTCCAGTATCTTCCCTTGTAGTCAAATCCCTCTTCAGAAATATGAAAGATCTTGTTTCTACCTGTTTTAGCCTAGAGAGAGAAAATATTCTAGAGAGAGAGTATTCAAATTTTGGATATTTTTGGATGGAAAAATATCTCTTCGTATTTAAATAAGTTCCCCCGAAATATAAGTTCAAAAAGATTTTTAGAAGGTGCATTCGAAAAAAATTATAATTTGTTCAAAAGGCCTTATCTTGGGGGTCCAGATTTTCTAAAAATTTTAAATTAAGGTTTTGAGGGGCCAGTCAGATTCATCCAAATGTGTGGAGGAGAAAAATGGAAGAAATAAAGAAAATCTCCCCAAAAATGAGTAAATGCTTACATGAGATGAGGAGTTGAATATGTACAAGGTTTATTAGTAAAAAACTATGAGTATTACTAAAAAAAATGAGATATTTTGGATCTAATGATTCCATTTTGACACATGTGTAAGGAAGGGGAGTCCCTTCAAGGAGGTGCCTCCTTCACATGCTTGAATGAGTTTTAAACTCAAAAATAATGTGATATTTTTATCTCTCCTCTCTCTTGGATCAAACCGAATCAAAAAGGAACCAAACGGAATAAAAAAGGAACCAAACTAGGTCCAAATCTGGTCCAAATTCAACCAAACTGAATCTTGAAAATTCTAGAAATCAGTTGGTCTTGGTTAGAGCCTCCCTCTCCTATAAATAGAACCATAGCCCTTTGTAAAAAAATAGGAGAATTATACTATGTCAGAATTATGCTAAAATAATGATATTTTTTACTATTCTCTAAATTTCTCTCCAAATTGAAGAAATTGGAGCTTCCCTCCTTCTTCAATCTCCATTGGTGGCTCCATCAGCATACCAAACCAATTGATTGGTTGGGGGCCTCTACCGTGATTAAAGAATCAAGCAATTTGTAAGGTAAAGTGTGAATTTTGATCTTTTTTCGTAATTTCTCAATGTTTCTCTCTTCTCAACCCCTCTCAATCTTGAGAAGCTTAATTGGAATGGTTTTTTAATGCTATTGAAGTTAATTGATGAATGGAAGTAAGTAAATACATAAATTCCCATGTATGCTTAATTTTTATGGTTTTTATGATTTTTGTCTTCTCTAAATTGAATATGATGTTATGCCTCATTGAAAAAAAGGCATTCCCCTCTCTTCTTTAGTAAATCCAACCATTCTTTATCCTAGATGAATGATTAATGGATAAAATCAAGTTTTTCATAATGTTTCTCTTTGATAAGTAGAAAATGTTTACATTTTAAATACTCTTGGTGAATTTCTAATTAATTTTAGAGAGTTACAAATTGAAAAACGGTCAGCCATACAAAGGATGTTATGGTGATTTTTTTTAAATTATGGAAAATAAGTTTTTCTTTTTTTAATTTCAAAAGAGTGATTCCCATCATATATGTATTCTTAAAGTGTTATTTTTCATCGTAGGTATAGAAAAATGCTTACTAAAAATATTTTAGAAAAAAAGTGGTACTTTCTTTAGAATTAAATTCTATGTATAGAAGGAAGCATATTGAAATTTTTATTTTGATCATAAAAGAGTGATTTCATCATAAATGATTTGTAGGCATAAATATATGCATAAAAGATATTTTTTTATATTAAAAGAGTGATTTTCATCATAAATGATTTTATGCATAAACATATGCATAAAAGATTTTTTTAAATTAAAAGTGTGATTTTCATCATTAATGAATTTTATTTTTAATTCAAAAGAGTTATTTTCATCAATTTTGATTTTATGCATAAATAGATGTATAAAGAATTTTTTTTATTTTCAAAAGAGTTATTTTCATCAATTTTGATTTTATGCATAAATAGATGCATAAAGAATTTTATTTTTAATTCAAAAGAGTTATTTTCATCAATTTTGATTTTATGCATAAATAGATTCATAAAGAACTTTAGTTTTAATCCAAAAGAGTTATTCTTATCAATTTTGATTTTATGCATAGAAAGATGCATAAAAGATTTATTTTTAATTCGAAAGTATTATTTTCATTGAAAATGACTTTATGCATAGATAGATGCATAAAAAATTTATTTTTATTTTGAAAGTATTATTTTCATTGAAATTGAATTTATGCATAGGTAGATGCATAAAAGATTTACTTTTATTTTGAAAGTGTTATTCTCATTAAAATGGAGTTTATGCATAGTAAAATGCATAAAAGGTTTATTTTTAATTCGAAAGTGATATTTTCCTTAAAATTGAATTTATGCATAAATAGATGCAAAAAAGGATTTTTATAAAAGTGTTATTCTTGCTAGAGTTGTCTTTATGCCTAATTAGATGCATAAAGAATCTTTATATTAAAAAATTAGAATTCTCTTACATTCTATATGTGGATATGGATGTATGGATGTGAATGTGGATGTGGATGTATGGCTGTGAATATGGATGTGGATGCGGATGTATAAATGTGGATATGGATGTGGATGCGGATGTATAAATGTGGATATGGATGTGGATGTATGGCTGTGGATATGGATGTGTATGTATGAATAACGAATGTGGATATGGATATATGAATGTGGAATGTGGATATGGATGTATGGATGTGGATGTGGATGTGGATGTGGATATATGAATGTGGATATGGATGTGTATGTATGGATGTGGATATGGATGTGTATGTATGAATGAGGAATGTGGATACGGATGTATGGATGTGGATATGGATGTATGGATGTGAATGTGAATGTGGATGTGAAAATGGATGTAGCGATGTGGATGTGGATGTATGAATGTGGATGTAGATGTGGATGTATGGATGTATGAATGTGGATGTGGATGTACGAATGTGGATGTGAAAATGGATGTATGGATGTAGATATGGATATGGATGTATGGATGTGGATATGGATGTGGATGTATGGATGTGGATGTGGATGTAGATGTATGAAAGTGGATATGGATATGGATGTATGGATGGATGTGGATGTACGAATGTGGATGTGAAAATGGATGTATGGATGTAGATATGGATGTGGATGTGGATGTGGATGTATGAATGTTGATGTGGATATACGAATGTGGATGTGAAAATGGATGTATGGATATAGATATGGATGTGGATGTGGATGTGGATGTGGATGTATGAATGTGGATGTATGAATGTATGAATGTGGATGTGGATGTACGAATGTGGATGTGAAAATGGATGTATGGATGTAGATATGGATGTGGATGTATCGATGTGGATGTGGATGTGGATGTATGAATGTGGATGTGGATGTGGATATATGGATGTATGGATGTGGATGTGGATGTATGAATGTGGATGCAAAAATGGATGTATGTATGTGGATGTGGATGTATGGATGTATGGATGTGGATGTGGATGTGGATGTGAAAATGGATGTATGGATGTAGATATGGATGTGGATGTGGATGTGGATGTGGATGTATGAATGTGGATGTGGATGTGGATGTATGAATGTGGATGTGAAAATGGATGTATGGATGTAGATGTGAATGTGAATGTGGATATACGAATGTGGGTGTGTATGTGGAATAATGAATGCGAATATGTATGTGAATGGATATGAAGTCGATATGAGCGAATGGATGAGATGAGATGTTATGTGAATGAGAATGTGAATGAATAATATAAGATGTGAACGAATGAGATGTAATAAGAAATGGATGTGATGAGACGTAATGTAAATTAAGAAAGATAGGAATGGATGTTATGTGAAGTGAATGAATTTGATGTGATGGGATTGAAAATGATGTATCTGGTCAAGAATGGATACACATATGATTTGGATTTGGGTTAAGTAATATGGATTGATGTGGGACAATCTGGAAAGATGTGAGTTCATTATAGAAACTGTATTTATGAACTGTTTGTAAATGACTGTTTTATGTCAAGAATGCTGGGGAAGCATTTTGACTGTCTTGAGAATGTGGTCGTGGAGACCTACCTGATAAAGTTGCAATAGCTGACGAAGAGTCAATGGAGGACGTCTCGCGTAGCAAGGTCGATCGAGGTTTTGACCAGCCTCGATTCGATTTAAATGGTGAGCTTCCGGTACGGTGGATGAGGGACCAAGGAAGCGACCTATGAGTGAAGCGCTAGGTGACCTGCGAAGGATCCTAGAGGGTGCTGACCATACGCTGCTCGGGCTTTGGGTCGCCGAAGATACCCACACGTGCATCGTGGAAGATATTGAATCAAGGAGTAAGAGTTGTTTTCTGAAATCGGGCATGGATCTGGTTATTGACCTTGCTGGTCCAACGGATGAGTCCATGGCTCTTTTATATGGATCTGTTGGTTGATCTTGCTGATGTTCAACGGAGATTCCATCTTGAATTTTTATAAGTGATTATATTGCTGGGTACTATGAACTAGGAACTATTGAAAAGGCCCCTGAGTGGATAGGTGGTGAGCGTTCTGGTTTCCAATGATGCCATAGATACTCCGATGAAGGAATGATTGGAAATTAAGATTCAACCAGATATTTTGGAGGATTGTGATCAGTGATACAATGGTTTCATTAAAGGATTATTTTCCTCTCTAGATCTCACAGTTAGATGTGCAATGACTTGGGGCATGGAAATAGAAACACGTGAAAGCAGATTGTTGAGCACTGGGCACATCCCTAGAAGGAAAATTCCCATGTGGGCAGAATGGAGGCCTACGGTATGGATCATGCGGAGCCATTGGCGGGGTGGGTTGAAACTACTGCCACCACTGGGGCTTTGACTGCATGGGTTGTTGAGGTGCTCTCCTCCCATTGTATCTACACACCTTTCTTAAGCTGTATGCATAGATGCTTTATTCTTAAGCCTCTATGCATAAGGCTTAAGCATAATGTTTAAGCTTAATGCATAGAGGCTTAAGACTTAAGCATTATGGCTAAGCCTTATATATAGGGACTTAAGCATAAAGCCTCCATGCATAAGACTTAAGACTTATACATAATGGCTTTATGCTTAAGCCTCTATGCATGAAGCCTCTTTGCATAAAGCTCATGAATCTCTATGCATGAAGCTCTATGCATGAAACCTTTATGCATAATAGATTCATACATGAGGCCTTTATGCGTTATGGCTCTATGCATGAAGCCTTTGAAGTCATCATTCTTAAATCTTTGGCATATAGGCTTAAGCATAAAGCCTCTATGCATAACGTTTCATTACATAAACATTTACATAAAGCCTCTATACTTCATGATTAAGCATAGAGGCTTCATGATATAAATATTTACTAACATACGCTTTGTTTATTTTACGCTTTGTTTATTTTGTGCTTCTACTTGTAGATTGGAACTTGTTTTTCAACCAAAACTTTACTTCTCAACAAACACTAAACTCCTTTAAATTTAGGTAAGAGCACTTTTATTTCACAAACCCTTTCTTTACTTCTTTATGGTGCATCTGAGTGTGCTTGGGAGCATTTTTTAAATTATGCATGCATTCATTTTTTAAAGCTTATGCATAAAGCCTCTTTGCATAAATCTCATTCATGAAGCCTTTATGCATGAATTCTTTATGAACCATGACTTCATGCATGAAGTCTTTATGGATTATGGTTCTATGTATGAAGCCTTTATGCATAAAGCCTCTATGTATAAGCTTTATGCATAGAGGCTTAAGCATAAGGCTTTATGCATAAAGCCCTTATGATAAAACCTCTATGTATAAAGCTTTGAGGCCTAAGCATAAAGCCTCTATGAATAAGGATTAAGCATAATGTTTAAACCTTATTCATGGAGGCTTAAGCATAAGACTTAAGAATATGCATAAAGCTTTTGAGAATTAAGCATTGTAAGGTTTCTCCTCATCCCTAAAAGATGTATAAGCTCTTCTCTCAGTCGTCCCCTATAATCATTCTCTATTTTAGAATGCAAGAAAACATTGTTTTCCTTGTTTTTGGTCTAGAGAGAGGTAATTCAATTTTGAGATATTTTTCGATAAAATGTTTCTCCTTATATTTAAGATGAATTCCCCTAAAATAGAAGTTCAAAAAGAACTTTCCAATGTGCATTAGAAATTAATTGAAGATGTGTATTAGAGACCTTAGCCTAAGGGTCCACATTTTCAAAAAAATTTGATTGAGGTCCAAAGAGTGTTCTAAAGGGCCAATAGGATTAATCCAAGTATTTCAATAAGAAAAATTCAAAGAATAAAATAAAATCCCCCAAAAATGAGTAAATTCTCACATAAGATGAAGAGTTGACTAAGTACTAGGTTTATCAGTAAAAAAATGAGGCTTATTAGTAAAAAAAAAAATTTGACACCTCAGTAAGAAGGGAGGGGGCTCATGAAGGAGGCACCTATTTCGTATCATTACTCCACATTTTTAATTTTAAAAAAATTAGATATTTTATCTCTCCTCTCTCCTCCTTCAAGCTAGATAAAAAAAGTGAGCTAAACTGGTCCAAAACTTGTCCAAAATGGATCAAACTGAAGCTGGAAGCCTCTAGATCCTAGTTGGACTTGTTTGGTGGCCTCCCTTACCTTTAAATAGATCCTCATTCCTTTGTATTTTTATCTTTGTGTATTTACATGCCATTATAATCTTCAAATTAGTGTAATTTTATTATCCTTCTATTTTGCCTCTTCTTAGGAAGATTTGGAGCTTCACTAATCTTCATCCTCTCTTAGAGATTACCCTCTCCATCTTGGTGGCCAAGCTTTTTCTTGGGGGCTTCACTTATCTCTAAAGAATCAATCCAAAAACCAAGGGTAAGCCTAAATCAATGGTGTTTTTCTATCTTTTTCAATGGCAATCTTCTTCCCAAACTCTCTAATACTTGGGAAGCATTTTAATCAATGGTTTTTTCTTAAAACCAAGCTTCTAGTGATTTATATTGTTTAAATGGCTTAATTCTAATCTTTTATGGTAGAATATAATATTTTTGATTAGTAAATCTCTCTTTTAAAAAGATTACTTATCTTTATGGACGAATCCTTCTTGGGGAGATGGATCTTAGTATTAATCTCATTTTTCTTAATCAAAACTCTAGGCTTAACAAGCTGGAGAAAGAGATTAAGCATTTTTATGATTTTTATTCTAATTAAAATGAGGATTAATTCCTTTAAGCTTGTTTATGATTAAGAAAATTCCTATTAATTCATTTTAAGTTGAAAGAGAGTTATGCTAACATTTTTTGTAAGTATTTTTATATAGGAATGATAAATGGATATTTTTAAAAAAATAAATAAGAGGTTTAAACGTAATTATGCTTACGTATGCATAATAAATTTTTAGTTTAAAAAGAGGAAGTCTCACCATATTTCATAATTGTGTATAAATATTGAGAAGTAGAATTTTTGAAAATGTAGGGAAGCTATGGTAAAAATTTTTAAAAAATAAATTTAATTGTATGCATAAAAAATTAGATGCAAAAAGAGGAATTCTCATCATATTCTATGCATAAGAATTTTAATGCTAAAAGAAGGATTTTGTTATATTTTTTGAAAATACTTTTATAGTATTTATGCATAAATGTTTAAATGGAGAAAAGATGAATTTTTGTTATAATTATTTTTATATGTGCATGCTTAAAAATTTATATGCAAAAAGAGAAACTCTCATCATATTCTATGCATAAGAATTTTAATGCTAAAGGAAGGATTTTGTTATATTTTTTGAAAATACTTTTATAGTATTTGTGCATAAATGTTTAAATGGAGAAAAGAGGAATTTTTGTTATATTTATTTTTAGTATGTGCATGCATAAAAATTTAGATGCAGAAAGAGAAATTTTCATGATATTCTATGTACAAACATTTTAAATATCAAAAGAGGAATAATTGTCATATTTCAAAATAAGTATATTCATGGTATGTATTTACATGGATAATTTTATTTTTTTATCAAAAGAAGAAATTTTTTATCGTACTTCTAATTAGGAAAATGCATAAATTAAAATTGGTAACAAAAGAGAAGGTTTCACCATATTTTACATAGATAATTTAGGGCATTTCAATGCCGAGGTTCAAATAGAGAAAAACAATTTAGTACAACTATATGTGAACATTTTAAATAAATGATGTATACATATTCACAGAAAGGATCATTGGAAAAAGAAATATTCTTGTTAAATTCTATTATTACGAATATAATTATTTATAATTCTATTATGTCTAAGGAAGAATGAATTTTCATAATTTTGAATTTTTACCATTACGATTGGAAATCACAGTTATTTTATCAGAGAAAAATCTTTAGGAAACAAATCTAGGATTAAATTCGAGTAATTCAGGGTTAGACCATGACCGCGTGAGAAAGGTGGGTCAGTAAGATGCCTGCCCATCTCTTGAATCAGAATTTAAACCAAGTCTTGTGACCATTCCCATTCCTTCAGTACGAAGAATGGATAACTGGTTGACTTAGAGAAGTTTTCCCTAAGACCCAAAATCGTCCAGAAATAGGTTAGAAATTTGTTGTAATTGATGGATGGATCACCGAGATACATGATTTGTGATTTTCATTGAAAAAGACTGCGTTGAAAATAAGGGAGTCTTGTGAAACCAAACTCAATGGGAAATTCTTACTTGCGTAGAAACTATGTTTTTTTAAAGGACTATCTTATGCCAGAATGCTAGAGGAAGCATTTGGTTTATGGTTTAATCTAAGGAGAGTTATGTTGCAACAGCTGGCAGGGGGAGTCATCAAAGGACGTCTCCCATGGCAAAGCCTACCAAGGTCTTAACCAGCCTATCTATGGTTGAAAATGGTGTGCTTCCGGTATGATAGGTGAGGGCTGACAAAGCAGTCCCTGAGTGAAGTACTAGGACACCTAAGGAGGATCCTAGAGGGTTCTGACCAGGCGATGCACGGGCTCGCTGCTGCTAGGACACCCATGCATATGTTGAGAAAGATATTCATGGATTGGCGAGAAATTATCTAAGTGAACTGGAATTGAAATCGGATCTCATTGGTTGACTAGCTGGAATTGAAATTAGATCTCGTTGGTTGACTAGCTGGTCTTCAAAAACGGAGAGTCTGAATGATATTTTGGTTGTAAAATAATGGAACTCGAACATTGAGAATTATGATGGAAACACTGCGGTTTCATTCTAATTCTGTTTTGAAGATAGTTGAGTATGAGAAAAGGCAATTTCATATTGGGTGCGTAAGTGGTGTGTCTATTTTGTATTTTGCATGAGTGCCGGTTAGGGGGTCTGGGAACTCTTTTCCCTGGTACCCAAGACAAACACAACCTAATTTTTATAAAAAGGGATCCCACCAATACAATAGTCTAACCCATGGGCCTGCTGGATCGGTGGATTCCTATAACAAAATTCAGTTAGGTTTGAGTTACGATAGTTAAAGTAAGTCCCACGAAGATTCTTGTTCTATGGGAAAGAATCCCTTGTGCCTCACTTAAGGGGAAAAAACGATGATTTCTATGAACCAAGTGCAAGTTCCTCCTTGATTTGGCCATGTGATCCACAGGTTTGGTCAGAATACAAAGGATAGCTAAGGCCCTTGACTATGTTAGAAGATTTTCTTAGAGGAATCACCTATGCTTTCTGGGCGAGGGAAGTTTTTTTCCGGGTTCGGAAGAACCATTTCGGATTAGTCTCTTGTTCGGACATTCGAGTTGTCGAGGCCCCGAGTGGGAAGCTCTGCCGTGTGCGCGCAAGGTTGCTACTTCTGCTGCCCAGCACTCCAGACTTCGATGCCTAGAGGGAGAAAGGGTCTCACAAGCATAAAGCCTCTATGCATAAGGCTTAAGAATAATGTTTAAGCCTTATGCATAGAGGCTTAAGCATAAAGGCTTCATGCATAAGGATTAATGAAGTATTACGCAACATGAATTATGGTTTCATGCATGAAGCCTTATTCGACATGCATTATGACTTCATGCATGAAGCCTCTATGCATAAGCCTTGAGCATAAAGCATATTAAGCATAAAGCCTCTATGTATAAGGATTAAGCATAATGTTTAAGCCTTAAGCATAAAGGCTTTATGCATGAACCTATAATGTTTACGCCTCATGTATTAAATCTTGTAAAGGTAAGACCACTCTGTCTATGAATGAGGCTTAAGCATTATGGCTTCTATGCGCATAAGCCTTATGCATAGAGGCTTTGCATGAAGCTCATGAAGACTCTTTGCATGAGGCTTTACATGAAGCTCATGAGGCTTTATAATCATGTCTCATATACATAATTGTAAGTATTGTGTAGGCAACCATATCTTTTCCTCTTCGCATTCAATTCCAATTTACCCTTCTCAAGACCCAAATGTCATGCAGCTACTCTCCATCGTCAACAATCAATGTTATGGACAAAATTGACACATATGTATGTATTTTATATGTTTTATGCGGCTTTATATGTTTTCCATATCTTTATGTGTTTATGCATTGAGTATCTGTGGGGTCCCAGCCCCCTCCGTGGTGGCCCTACCGCGGTGGCGGAAGTGGCGTCAGCCTCCTGCGCGGGGTGGGGATCCAAACTCGGGGCCTCGCCCATGGATGTCCGGGACGAGAGGCTATCCCGGGCGGTCCCTCCGAGACCGGGGACCCAGAAGACTCCCCTCGCCCGGAAGACTCCCCTTGCTCAGAAGGCACGGGCAATTCCACCATGGGAAAATCTTCTAACAGGGGAAATTACTCTAACGAGTCAAAATCTTAACTAGGTAAACTGATCTGACCAAACCTGAAGTCACATAGTCAGATCAAGAAGAGACTTGCACTTGATCCATGGAATCACCACTTTTTTCCTCATTTACAAGGCACAGCCGCGCTAATCCCCTCCCACAGAACAAGGTCTTCTCAGGATTTAAACTAATTAACATAACTAATCATATCTAGTTGTTTCTCAAGAATCCTCTGATCCAACCTATCCGGCCCATGGGTTAGCCAACCACCCGACCACTGTATTGGTGGGATTCCTTTATAAAGATTTGGTTGTGTTTTTGCTTGGGTACCGAGGAAAAGAGTTCCCAGGCTCCCTAGCCACAACGATTCATGCAAAAATTAAGGTAGGCATACCACGTACACACCCAATATGAAATTAAGGTAGGCATACCACGTACACACCCAATATGAAATTACCATTTATAATAGATTCGACTGGCTTTAAAACAATCCTTCAATAGAAATCATAATATTTCTGATCATCATTTTCCAAAATTCCGAGTCCATTGTATTACAATAATATCCTCTGGTTCGTTGAAGACCAGCTGGCCAACCAACGAGATTCAGTATCAAAATTTGGTTCCCAAAAATCTTTCCTTTTAGTCCAACTGAAATCTTCCTTGATGTACGCATGGGTATCCTAGCAACCGCGAGCCCGTGCATCACCTAGTCAGAACCCTCTAGGATCCTCCTTAGATGTCCTAGCACTTTAATTAGGGATCGCTTCGTCGGTTTATGCCCATCGTACTGGAAGCACACCATTTTAACCGTACCGAGGTTGGTCAAGACCTCGGTAGGCTTTGCCGCAAGCAACGTCCCTTGATGACTCCCCGCCAGCTGTTCCAACGAACCTCCTCTTAGAAAAACATAAGCCAAATACTTCCCCCCAGCATTCTGGCATAAAACAGTCCTTTGAATTAAAAAAAATAGAGGTTCTAATGCAAGTAAAATTCCAATTTGAGATTGGTTCCTAAAATCCTTTTTCCATAATTCCTAGTTTCATAATGAGGATCCTTGATCTCTCATCAGGGTAATCTACTCATCATTCAGTCTGATTATCCAACTAGATTCTTGGTGAGTTCGGTCAGGAAAAACTAGTTTAGTTCCGGTAGTCTATTCTATGTGATTAGAACTGGAATTGGTCACGAAGTTTTTACTTGATTCAGATTGAGAGATGGACAAGTAGGTTTATTGTTCGTCCTTCTCGTAGTCTAACCAAACTCATTCGGTTTAGTTCTACAAGGATTCCCTTCAGATAAACATCTAGTTTTGGGTAAATATCCATTCAGATCGAGAGATGGACAAGTAGGTTTATTGTTCGTCCTTCTCGTAGTCTAACCAAACTCATTCAGTCTAGTTCTACAAGGATTTCCTTCAGATAAACATCTAGTTTTGGGTAAATATCCATTTAGTGATTTTACCAATTAAAATATTCAAAGACATTCCTTCTATCACATAATTTCTCAACCTTAATTCATTAGGTAGAATTATGGTGGAAATTCATCTTTTGACACTAAAATTTAAGTCAAATCCATCTTTTCTTAATTAATCATAAAAGTTCTTCTTTTTAACTAAATATCATACCTATTTTTTTGAATAAACTTGAAATCCCTCTTTTTCTCATTTTAATGAGTGTAATCCAATTATCATGGAAATTCCTCTTTTACTATAAATTAAATCTATTTAAAATTCTTCTTAAAATATACATAAAAATATCCATTAATTTCATTAAGCAAAAAATTCCACTTTTCTCATTTAAATATTTGAATTCCAATATGGTGGGAATTCCTCTTTCATCATTTAAACTTATCTATGCAAAAAGATAAATTTAACTAAATTTTCTCTTAAAATTTAAATAAAAATCTCTATTAATTTTTTTACACTAGGAATTACACTTTCCTCATTTAAATATTTGAATTTCAATATGATGGGAATTCCTCTTTCATCATTTAAACTTATCTATGTAAAAAGATAAATTTAACTAAATTTTCTCTTAAAATTTAAATAAAAATCTCTAGTAATTCCTTTATACTAGGAATTACACTTTCCTCATTTAAATATTTGAATTCCAATATGGTGGGATTTCCTCTTTCATCATTTAAACTTATCTATGCAAAAAGATAAATTTAACTAAATTTTCTCTTAAAATTTAAATAAAAATCTCTATTAATTCCTTTACACTATGAATTACACTTTTCTCATTTGATTATTTGAATTCCAATATGGTGGGAATTCCTCTTTCATCATTTAAACTTATCTATACAAAAAGATAAATTTAACTAGAATCCTTGTTTAATTTTTAAATAAAATATACATTATTTTAGCATCACAATTTTTCTCTTACTTCATTGGAATACATGGATTTCCATTGTCATGGGGATTACTCTTTTAACATAAAAATAGATTACTAGAAATTTCTCTTTTTTCTAATTAACTATTTATGTATAAACATAAAAATCATTTTTTCCACGATTATAATGAGAATCATTCAATTAATCTAGGATGAGTAGGACGTTCTCTTTTCATATTATGAATGAAAATGATTTATGTGTTAATTTTTGAGAAATTTTTCCATAGCTTGGCTGTTATTACTGATAATTCTCAATAATTTGAAAGCATAAAGTTTAGTAATATCCCTATGATTAGAATAACCATTAATTGGATCAATATCCAATTATGGACTTGATTCTTAATTTTTTCATAAATTAAATAGCATAAAAGCATTAAAAAGCCACTTATTTAGCCTCAATTTGACAAGCATAGAAATTACTTTTAGATTAGAGAATCGCTTCATGAGAAGCTTCATTTGAGTATAGAATAGGTCATAGGAATGACCATTCTTTGGGGGAGAGAGAGAAATGCCTAAAAAAATCATTATAATTTAAGCATAAATAAAAATTTATGTGTTTTATCACTCAAATTCATTAAAGAACTTCAATTGTATTAAAAAGCCATTCAATTGAATGCCTCTCAAGAAAAAAGACCATAAACCACATTTTACCTCCTAGATTGCTTGATTCTTTGATCAAGGTAGAGGCCCCCAACCAATCAATTGGTTTGGTATGTTGATGAAGTCTCCAAGGAAGATTGAAGAGAGAGAGAAGCTCCAATCTCTTCAATTTGTAAAGGGTTTTTAGAGGATAATAGAAAATAAGCTTATCTTAGAGTAATAATGGCATAGTTTAGAGATGCCACCTGGTGGCTCTAGCTAGGTGCCCCACTTGGCAGTTCCTCCTTTTTTCTCTTCTTCTACACTATACTACTACTATTTTACTACTATAATGTATGTGTGTGTGTGTGTGTGTGTGTGTGTGTGTGTGTGTTTGTATGTATGTATATGTGAGTGTGTGCCTGTGTGTGTGTGTGTGTTTGTATGTATATGTGTGTGTGTGTGTGTTTGTATGTATATGTGAGTGTGTGCCTGTGTGTTGCTCAATCAGAATGGTTGCTAATGTAATGTAACTTCCTCACTTACCACCACTTGCTCGTTGTTGCTAATGTAATGTAACGTCCTCACTCACCACCACTTGCTAGCGAGGGAAAGCTAGAGAGTACATCCACAATCAAAAAGCTAGAGAGCACATCCACAATCGAAATGCAAAAAGTTAGGTAGCACCAATAATCCACATTGGAAGTGGAAGTTAAAGTATGTGAAATTTCTATCATTCTCTAAGAGAGAGAGAGAGAGAGAGAGAGAGAGAGAGAGAGAGAGAGAGAGTCGCTTATCGTCGTCGACTTAGAGGGTTATACACCCAATCGATGGAGAGAGAGAGAGAGACGTATGTACATATATAGGCAACACCTATGAAGGTGAGTTATATGGGCATGGATTTAAATGTACATATATAGCCAACACCTGAGTTATATGGGCTGCATGGATTCAAATGTTGATTTTAGGAAAAGAGTCACTTCTAAGTTGGCTCCTAAGTTCGTTGTAAGTATGGCCTTCTAAAATTTGTAATTTGTATTAAATTGAAACTCCCTAGACTGAGGCTGGAACACTCAACAGCCTCAGCCTCTGGAACAACACTCAATAGCAGTTGGGACCAAGAGATCCAGGAGATCCGTCTGATATTAGCAAGCGCTTCGTCTTCGTCAAGCCATCGGCCTGCCGCTTCTCCTGAGAAGAAGTGGGGAACTAGAAACCCAATGCTACATCAGATAAATTTGCACGCAAGAAATTAATTAATCGCCATGCAATGTCTACAATACACTCATGATCGAGAGAAAAATAAATGTTTACATCTGCTAATTCCAAAGCTTTCACAGCTGCTGGTTGATCATCATCTGCTCTGCTTCTGAAGCTCTCGGGTTCAGGTCCGGCTGCATTTCATCGATTAGAACTCCATTATAGAATGAGCTACAGGTGCTTAATACTTTCGCTAAACGATACTTTATCCAAGCATAACTATTAATACTACAAGTAATATGATGTGATGAATGAGTTCTCTCACTACAACAAAATGAGAGTTTAGCAAAATAGCAACGCTTTCATAACTAGAAGGGTACAGAGCAGAGATGTCGTTTTTACTACTATTTTCGCTACAACGGGTTCGCTGCTCAGTAGCAAAAATAGTATTGTCGTTGCTTCGCAGCCTAATATCGCTGCTAGTAGGCAACGAAATATCACTGCTATTTTCACTGCTAAGCAGCGAATATACTGTATAGTAAAAAAAACTAGAGCTAACTCAGGAATTTGTACATGACTCCCCAGTCTGTCCTAGCTCTTTTTTTTCTAATGTAGACACAGTTAAACTAACACAACTTCATGTCCTACTCATTGTCATGGGGGACAAGTGTAATGTACATATATAGGCAACACCTATGAAGGTGAGTTATATGGGCATGGATTTAAATGTACATATATAGCCAACACCTGAGTTATAACTCACCTATGAAGGTGAGTTATATGGGCATGGATTTAAATGTACATATATAGCCAACACCTGAGTTATGTGGGCATGGATTCAAATGTTGATTTTAGGAAAAGAGTCACTTCTAAGTTGGCTCCTAAGTTCGTCGTAAGAATAGCCTTCGAAAATTTGTATTAAATTGAAACTGCCTAGACTGAGGCTGGAACACTCAACAGCAGTTGGGGCCAGAAGATCCAGGAGATTCGTCTGGTATTAGCAAGCGCTTCGTCTTTGTCAATCCATCGGCCTGCCGCTTCTCCTGAGAAGAAGTGGGGAACCAGAAACCCAATGCTACATCAGATAAATTTGCACGCAAGAAATTAATTAATCGCCATGCAATGTCTACAGTACACTCATGATCGAGAGAAAAATCAATGTTTACATCTGCTAATTCCAAAGCTTTCACAGCTGCTGGTTGATCATCATCTGCTCTGCTTCTGAAGCTCTCGGGTTCAGGTCCGGCGGCTGCATTTCATCGATTAGAACTCCATTATTGAATGTGCTGCAGGTGCTTAATACTTTCGCTAAACGATACTTTATCCAAGCATAACTATTAACATTGAAAGAATTGATGGACGCTAAAGCTGGCGCAATTATATTAAACATTATCATAAACGTCGATAATTATAACACACGGAGTGCAGTATTCGAATTATGACAAAAAGAAGACACAGCAATTCCACTCAGCTTGCCTGCTGCTGCTAATGTCGAAGGCGCCATTGCATGCGAGAGCAGGAGCGCAAGGAGGGCGAACGTTAGGGAGAAGGCTAGTCTCATTGCGTAATCAGCTGAAATAACAGAAATTATGGTAATGCGGGATTAAGAGAGATCAACGTAATATTGGTAGGAAGAAAAAAGATCAAGGTACCTGGCGGATGTGTATTGATTACAAACATCTTAACAAGGTTACAATTAAAAACAAATACCCATTACCTAGATCAGACGATCTTATTGATAGGTTGTTGCAACAAGGAGCTAAGTATTTCACAAAGCTTGATTTGCGAACCGGTTATCATCATCATATTTGTATTGTAGAGGAATAATGTTCCTAAAACTGCTTTTAGATCACGTTATGACCATTACGAATTTTTAGTGTTACCCTTTGGTCTCACTAATGCACGAACAACTTTCCAACAGATGATGAATAATTTATTTCAGGATCTATTAGGAAAATGCATGGTGGTTTTCTTAGATGACATTTTGATATACAGTAAAACTTTGGTTGAGCATGAGAATCATCTTAAAGAGGTTCTAGGAAAGCTCAGGAAGGAGAAACTATATTGTAAATTATCTAAGTGTGATTTCTTCAAGAAGGAATTGTTATACCTAGGTTATAAGATCTCTCGAGATGGCTTAAGTATAGATTTGGATCTTTGAGACTGATGCTAGTGATTTTGCGGTAGGTGCAGCTTTGTTCCAGGATGATGGGAAACTTGTGGCCTTCGAGAGTAAGAAACTCAACGATGCACAGACTAGGTACCCAGTTCAAGAGAAAGAATTGTATGGGATCATTTATGCTTTAAAGGCATGGAGACCGTATCTCTACGGGTCTCAGTTTATGGTCTTGTAAATGACTAGTCTTTGCTGTACATTTGTGATCAATCGGACTTGAAAGGTAGAAAGGCCAAATGGGTTGAGTTGATGTAGGACTTTGGTTAAATACATGAAAGGTAACTTGAATCACATTGCTGATGCGTTGAGTCGAATTGGTGAAGTTAATGAACTTTGCTTCACAGAAATTACTTCTAACTTGTACGATTCACTCAGGGAAAAATGCAGTATAGATATTTTCTTTGGAAAGTATTGGAATTTGGCAGAGTCAGGGTCTAACTGTGGGGTAGATAAAAACTTGGTGAATCAAGGAAAAGCCAACCAATTTTTTATTCAGAATGGTCTCTTGCGTGCCAAATGTGCCGGAAATTAGACTCAGGATCCTCTTTGAGTGCCAAGATGCACCATCAGCAAGACATCTTGGCATATAGCGAACCTTGGCTTTTGTTAGAAGAACATTCTACTGGCAAAAAATGAACGATTTTATTCAGAGTTATGTGGTCTGATGTCATCAATGTCAGAAAAACAAGGCTAAACGCCTTAAATCTGTTGGGTTATTACATCCTTTGGATATTATGTCTCAAAAGTAGCAAAGTATTCCCATAGATTTCATTTTGGGAATTTCACGTATGAGCAAGGATCACAATGCCATTTGGGTAGTTGTGGATAGATTGACAAAGATGGCTAGGTTTTTACCTACAAAGATAATAGTCAAAGTGTCGTAGTTGGCTTACCAATTTGTCAATCATTTGTTTAGACTCTATGGTCTACCTTATGGTATTGTGAGCGATCAGACTCTAAGTTCACGGCTCATTTTTGGCAAAAAGTTTTCAAAAAATTGGAAACTACTTTGAGTATGAGCTCCTTTGATCACCCGCAGTCTGATGGGAAAACACAGCATGTGAATCAGATTTTAGAGGATATGCTTCGTGCATATATATCTAGAAAACCATTGAGTTGGAAAAAGTATCTTCCAATGATGGAATTTACCTATATAGTTCTAAGCATACGGTTACTGGTTACATTTATGCTTATGTATGGGTATTAACACAGGACACCTATTGATGTTGGTCTTAAGGGTATTGAGCTTGATGCATTGAGGGATTTCTTGCGTGATATGCAAGAAATGCTTACCGAAGCTTAGGATTCTATCAGGATAGAGCATGGTTTTATGTTGATATAGGGAATGCTCACCTCGGTCTTTTGAGCCAGGAGCGTTGGTTTATTTGAAAGTTTCTAAAGATTATCAGTGTCGGTCTTCTCCAATCTTCAAGTTCTCCAAATCTCCAATGAGGTGCAAGTAGCACGTACGGCAAGTTGAAGACCGGGAGCTATTGTACGGTCCGGTCTACAGTGAGCACACGAGAGTTACTATTGGTGTCAAAGGCAGCAAGGTGACTATGCAGATGGCACAAGGCTAGACCTTGGAGCTGTGACTATGCAGGTGGTGTCGACGTGGACAGAAGACAAAGACGATGGTGGACAGACGACGGCACATGTGAATAAGCTCTTCGGTGATGGCGACTGCGAAGGCAACGGGATGGCACGGTGAGATCCCCGGTGACAAAGACGGACGGAGTCAGTAATGGAATGGCCTTGTTACTGGAGTTGGGGACCCAGAAGGTGCGGCTGAGCGTCGCCTGCTGAGGTGCGAGCATCGCCCATGGGCGGGGATAGTGGTGGAGCCCTCTACACTATCACCGCCCGTGTTGGAGGCTGAAACGGGTGGCGAAGCTCTGAACTAGCAAATTGGCGGTGCTGGAGAACAGACGGAACTGTGGGCGACACCAATGACGGAAGTGCAGAAGGCAGGGAGGTGACTCCAGCTCTGATACCACTGTCAGGTTAGGGTTGCACACAAACTGAGGCACACAGAGAAACAAGCACATTCAAGAGAGAGATGGTGATTGATGCTCACAAAAAAAGATGGCATAGAATGTGTGGAGTAAGAGAGTTGACTCCACAATATCAAAATACAATAAATGTGATGTCCTTTCACACCTAATATCCAAGGGGAAAAACCCAAAGGGAGAAAAGTGTCCTTGGTTATCCCATGTTCACATGTGGCACTACTCATATCATATGTGGCATAACTGAGCGACCAGCATAACTTGATATTTTTGGCATAACTTAGCAACCAGCATATCACATGTTTGGCCAGTGCATAGCTCGCTCAGCCACCAACATCGAAGAGGCCAAGAATGTGACCCTCTGCACCAAACTTGACTCAACCCTTTTTGTAGCAGCATGCCTTCAACCCGCAGCGTCTGCCCAACCTCGTCCCCGCTCTTCCCAACCCAAACAATCTAAACCCTCCTGGAAATAATGATGATGAGATGGGTGGAGTCGAAGAGACTAAAGCTTTCGGACCCAAGGGATTAGGAATGTCCCAAAGCATGTCAAGGTTAGGATTTCTTGGAATAGCAATGTGGAGGCCAATTTACTTCTACCATGAAGGGCATGGTCACTGATGTGACTCTGCCGCCTAATAAGATCAGGAGCAGAGTATCCTCACAAAACTAAAAAAACAATGTTGAGGAACATGCCAAGAAGGACCTGTACTCCTATGGCACTGTCGCGCAGATGTGCCTACCATTGGGTTCAAGACTTTGGGCACTAAGGTTGTAGAGGAGGATTCACCAGCATGATGCAATCAAAACTCCCCCAGGCTAAGGAAGATGCTAAGGAGCATCTATCATGGTCCCTATCTCCGAGTGATTGCCAACATCAAGGAAGACTGAAAGACTAATGGTTCGAGTCATCGGATTGGGAATTCGACCCACCGGGCATGCTAGGTTAGACCATTCGGATAGCCACATAGGCTGGACAGCCCCGTAAACGGTACAAATATCGAGCCGCTGAGCCGGAATGCCGTCGTCTCGAGAGACATCAGATCCGTTGCACTTAAACACTAGTTAATTAGGTCATTATGTTTTGAACCATGCCTAGAGACCTTGTGGGTAATTACTACTAGATAACAGGATTCTCTTGTGGCCCATGATCCTCAATGTTCACCAAGGAACATTGATCTTATGGCTTACATGATGCTGGGGGGAAGAGGAAAGAATTAAGTTTTCATTGTGGCTCATGATCCTCAATGTTCACCACTAGGAACACTGTAATGGCTTGCATGATGGGAAGAAGGGAAGAATGCAAGGGTCAATGTGGGAACTTACCTCTAGCCGTCAAGAATGACCGCTGCCTCTTATGGGAAAGTTAGATCACCTCACTTGCATCACTAATGTGGTGTCATTCCATTGATACTTTGTAAGAGTGGGCAGGGAGAAAATGAGGAGAGAGCTATGGAAGAGCTCTATCTCTACTCCAAAATGCTAGCTAGCGTGCTCACAATATGGAGAGAAGGAGAACAAGCCAACTACAAGTGAGAGAGGAGAGAGAAAGCAATAAGCAACAACATCAAGCAAAACACATAACACAATTTAATTGCATGCACATGAGAGAGAGGGAAAACACACACAACAAGAGCTCAAGATAAAACTCAGTTATGATAATGGGAAAGTGCGTTTTTTAATATTGAGATTAACTTATATACAAGCCTCTTATGTACAATGTCTGACCGCGGGGGCTCAAAAAGGTTATTCTTAGGCTTATGTATACACAAAAATCATTTTAACAAGCATTACTCATGGCATAAGTTTGGCTAAATCCCAAAATTTTATATCATTTGAAGCACTTAACCTGGCTCGATTCCAAAATAGTGTGATTGCATGTATAAGAGTCTTGTTAACCAAATATTAAATCATAATGTATACATCTAAATGAATATTAGATAATTTCTAATTATGAGTTAAATACTTATGAAAAAAATCTTTTGCACATCATAAACTTATACATTAGACCTTGAAGAATCTTTTGCTAGTTTAGTTTCATGTCAAATGCTCAATCAAAATGGTTGCTAATGTAATGTAACGTCCTCACTTACCACCACTTGTTGCTGTTGGTTGCTAATGTAATGTAGCATCCTCACTCACCACCACTTGTGCTAGTGAGGGAAAGCTAGAGAGTACATCCACAATCAAAAAGCTGAAGAGCACATCCACAATCACTTGTGCTAGTGAGGGAAAGCTATAGAGTACATCCACAATAAAAAAGCTAGAGAGCACATCCACAATCGAAATGAAGAAAGTTAGGTAGCACCAATAATTTACATTGGAAGTGGAAGTTAAAGTGTGCAATTTCTATCATTCTCTAAGAGAGAGAGAGAGAGAGAAAGAGAGAGAGACGCTTAACGTTGACTTAGAGGGTTATACACCCAATTGACGGAGAGGAAGAGAGAGAGAGAGAGACGTATGTACATATATAGCCAACACCTATGAAGGTAAGTTATATGGGCATGGATTTAAATGTACATATATAGCCAACACCTGAGTTATATGGGCATGGATTCAAATGTTGATTTTAGGAAAAGAGTCACTTCTAAGTTGGCTCCTAAGTTCGTCGTAAGAATAGCCTTCGAAAATTTGTATTAAATTGAAACTCCCTAGACTGAGGCTGGAACACTCAACAGCAGTTGGGGCCAGGAGATCCAGGAGATCCAGCCTTCCAGGAGATCCAGGAGATTCGTCTGATATTAGCAAGCGCTTCGTCTTCGTCAAGCCATCGGCCTGCCGCTTCTCCTGAGAAGAAGTGGGGAACCAGAAACCCAATGCTACATCAGATAAATTTGCACGCAAGAAATTAATTAATCGCCATGCAATGTCTACAGTACACTCATGATCGAGAGAAAAATAAATGTTTACATCTGCTAATTCCAAAGCTTTCACAGCTGCTGGTTGATCATCATCTGCTCTGCTTCTGAAGCTCTCGGGTTCAGGTCGAGCTGCATTTCATCGATTAGAACTCCATTATTGAATGAGCTGCAGGTGCTTAATACTTTCGCTAAACGATACTTTATCCAAGTATAACTATTAACATTGAAAGAATTGGTTGATCATCATCTGCTCTGCTTCTGAAGCTCTCGGGTTCAGGTCCGGCGGCTGCATTTCATCGATTAAAACTCCATTATTGAATGTGCTGCAGGTGCTAAACGATACTTTATCCAAGCATAACTATTAACATTGAAAGAATTGATGGACGCTAAGGCTGGCGCAATTATATTAAACATTATCATAAACGTCGATAATTATAACACACGGAGTGCAGTATTCGAATTATGACAAAAAGAAGACACAGCAATTCCACTCAGCTTGCCTGCTGCTGCTAATGTCGAAGGCGCCATTGCATGCGAGAGCAGGATCAGCGCCAGGAGGGCGAACGTTAGGGAGAAGGCTAGTCTCATTGCGTAATCAGCTGAAACAACAGAAATTATGGTAATGCGGGATTAAGAGAGATCAACGGTGAAATCAACGTAATAGTGGTAGGAAGAAGGAATGGTGGTCGAGTCCTACGGCCAGAAACCGAAGGCCTGACTTGTTGAGATGCCGGAACCGCACACGGCACGGCGCCGTCTCTTTTGACGAAGTCTCGCACCAACACGGTGACAAGACGACTCACAGCCCACAGGTCAATCAATCCTCTTTGTTGGTAAGGTATCGCTTCCTGCACGAGAAAGCTGTGGGGCTTTACGAACACCTCCTCCCAATTAATTTATTTTTCTTTTAAGTACAAAATTCTTGGTGGTACATCATTTTTCCCCCTTTTTTTTTTCTCTTTTTCTTTGGGAAGTTAACTTTTCATCGATCCTTTTCATCATGAATTGAAGAGGAAATTGTAATTTTGAACAAGCTTTTTCTTTACACGGAAATCTAAATATAACTAAAACTTGAAAATTTTTTAGGAGGTTTTTTTCCTTCTAATTCCCTCAATTTGAGAAGGTCTTTTTAGGCAAACCTATCTTTTCCTGAACCCTATTTGAAAGTGCAAGTAATATGATGTGATGAATGAGTTCTCTCACTACAACAAAATGAGAGTTTAGCAAAATAGCAATGCTTTTATAGCTAGAAGGATACAGAGCAGAGATGTCCGGCCCAGTTTACTACTATTTTCGCTACAACGAGTTCGCTGCTCAGTAGCAAAAATAGTATTGTCGCTGCTTCGCAGCCTAATATCGCTGCTAGGCAATGAAATATCACTGCTATTTTCACTGCTAATAAGCAGCGAATATACTGTATAGTAAAAAAAAACTAGGGCTAACTCGGGAATTTGCACATGACTCCCCAGTCTCTCTCCTAGCTCTTTTTTTTCTAATGTAGACACAGTTAAACTAACACAACTTCATGTCCTACTCATTGTCATGGACAAGTGTAATGTAAAACTTGACAAATACAAAAAAAAAGGACAATTGCAATTCATGGTTTTAGGAATGTCGAAATTCAATCATAATACTTGGCGGAATTACATAAGTGTATGATTCCAAAAAACTCATATACAAGATAAAACGTAATAAAAATCTATGGAGCTAGGGGCTCGATTGAGGGGGGCTACATCTCATGCATTGTGATTATTATTGTTCCTTTGCAGCTCTACCCCCTTTGCTTCTCACATTTCCATTACTTCTTGCTTGGACATTTGTACCATCATTTCTAGTTATATGATCCTAAAACACAATAAAACTAACACAAGTGAAAATCAGTTTTGCAAAAAAAAGAGGTTTATAATTTAGAAATGTACTTACTTGCCATGCTTTGCCAAGCATGTCCTCCAGTAATAACAATATATCCTTCGTCTTGCACCCTTTCAAATAGAGCTTCCAAACCTCGTTGTAATGCAAAATCATATTCATCTTGCATAGGGAGCGGTCCACTGCTTTAAGCTACAGATATACAAACAAATAAACATTTTAGAAAGTTATTATTTAAGATAACCTTCTTTAATTAAAAGGTAAGATACAATTTGAGGCTAATATATACTTACAAATATTGTTGGGATATTGACTTCTCCTGCCGCAAGTTATTTACCATCTATCCAAGAAAAAATATAAATACTTAAAACTCTTATGCATATGGCAAATGCATAAGGCTATCGGCATGCCTAGGGTGCTACCAGCATGCATTGGAAGCTACCGGCATGCATAAGTAGCTACCAGCATGCCTAAGTAGCTACCGTATGCATAGGTTGCTACTGTCAAGTCTAGGAAGCTACCAGCATGCCTAGGAAGCTACATGCATGCATTGGAAGCTAGGGCATGCATAGGAAGCTACCGGCATTCCTAGGTTGCTATCGACATGCCTAGGTTGCTACCGATATGCATTGGAAGCTACCGGCATGCCTAGGTTACTATCGGCATGCCTTGGAAGCTTTTAGCATGCATTGGAAGCTACCGCCGGTATGCCTAGGTTGCTATTAGCATGCATTGGTAGTGGCATGCCTTGGAAGCTATTGGCATGCCTAGATCGATATGCATTGGAAGCTACTGGCATGCATAGGAAGCTACTGGCATGCATAGGTAGCTACCAGCAGCATTGGAAGCTATCGGCATAAAGCTTATGCCGATAGCTATCGGCATGCATAGGTAGCTACCGGCACGCATTGGAAGCTATCAGCATAAAGCTTATGCATATGGCCATCTCTTGAGAGAAGCATAGCTCTCTAAAGGCTATCTATAGAGCATGGAAAAAATAACAATCCCTAATCTTAAAACCCTAAACTTACAAACCCTATAATATGTAAAAGCATAATAGAAGAAACATACAAGAAAGAGATCTCTTACCTTGTGAAGCTTGTATGTGATCAAAACCTACAAAATCAAACCAAAATAAGAAAAAAAAAAGTATTAATAAAAGCCATAAACTTAAAACCCTATAAACTTGTAAAAGCATGAAAGAAGAAATATATAAGAAAGAGTTCTCTTATGAGGCTTGTATGTGTTTAAAACCTACAAAATTAAACTAAATCAAGGAAAAAAAGTATTAAGAAAAATCAAGATCTCTTACCATATGAAGATTAATGGAAAGCTCTTAATCATGGAAAAATAAGAAGGGAAAATACTCGTAATGGTTAAGCTTCAATAAGAAGGAAAAAAGAAGAAAAGAAAAACTTAAAAGGGAGGAAAGAGAAAGGAAATACTCACAAGAAAGCTTTCATGGAAAGCTTGTTTTTGCATAGGAGATAAATGAAAAGAGTACCTTGCTTGAGCTTGAGCTTGAGGAGGATAGGGTAGGAGAGGTAGAAGTGATAGATAAGGTATAAATCTGCAAAAAAAAACTCACAGTACAAGTTTATTGTATTCAAAAGATAAAACTACATGACGTCAAAAGAAGTGGCAAACAAAGTGGGATATTTTTACAGTATAGCAACGTTTTTTCACTGATATACACGCTGCTACCTAGTGGACAACGATATTTCGCTATTGATGAGCAGCGATATTTCACCGCAAAAAGCGCTGCTCTCAACAACGTAAAAACGTTGCGAATACTTCTAATCGTTGAAAACCCTTGCTATTTTCCTTCCGAAAATGTTGTTGTGCTTCCGATGCGTTGTAGTGTCTATATCTAATGTTTAAATCGTTTTGTAATGAATCTTGGATTTTTAGAACCTCCTCCAATTTGTCATCTCGCTCTAATTTTTATCCCTCATAATTTGCTTTTTGCCTCTTCTTCTCCTTTAGACCATCAATGTTTCTCTCTCTCTCTCTCTCTCTCTCTCTCTCTCTCTCTCTCTCTCTCTCAATGCATGGTGGTGAGTGGCTGAGGTATTATTATATTAGCAACCATTTCTAATATATTAATCATTCGAAAAGAAAAAATTTCTTGAAGGTCTAATACCATGTACTAATACACAATTACGGCATAGCATATTCACGAAATAAAACTTCCATAAGTAATTAATCCATAGTTAAAAATTATCTAATATTCATTTAAATCCGTATGTTATTATTAGATAATATTTGATTATTTAAAATAAAAATTTCACAAGTATTCAATTAATAACTAGAAGTTATTTAAATACATACGTGGCTATTTAATATGTGTGCCTCACATTCTTCAAACTATGTGATAATTTATTTCTCCTTTTATAGATGTTTAAAATGTTTTTCAGGCATGATAGGATCAAGAAAACCCATATTTTATGCCTTTCGGCCCTCTTGGATAAACCCACCTAGAATACGTGAGATGAAGCACCATATCTCGATTGAATCATGTTCGCTGGTGGATTTTTTTTTAAATGTGGTGTGGAGAGGGGTACCCCCCCACACACTTACAAAGCTTGATCACCAACGAATGTCGTTCGAGCATGACGGGATCAAGAAAACCTATATTTTCTATGTTTGGGCCCTCCTTGGAGAAACTCGCATAGAAAACGTGAAATGAAACATTATCTCGCCCAAATGACATTTGGTGGTGGTGGTGAAAAAACTTTTCAATTGTGTGGAGAGGAGTATCCCCACACACGTACAAAGTTTGGTCACCATCAAATGTTGTTGGACAACATAATGGGATCAAGAAACCCCATAATTCTTGGAGAAACCCGTGTAGAAAATGCGAGATGGAGCACCATATCTTGCATGAACCATGTTTGATGGTGACCAAAATTTTCATGTGTGTGGGGAGCTCTCCAAGCTTACAAATTTCGAGAAGCATTGGATGTCATTTGATGGTGACCAAAATTTTCATGTGTGTGGGAAGTACCCCTCTCCAAGCTTACAAATTTCGAGAAGCATTGGATGTCATTAGGGCAAGATATGGTGCTCCATCTCATTCGAGTTTCTCCAAGAGAGCCAAACACAAAAAATATGGGTTTTCTCGATCTCACCATACTCGAACGATATTCGATGATGATTGAATTTTTTTTGGGACTACCCTCTCCACATATTGAAAAGTTTTGTCACCATTGAACATGTTTTGGATGAGATATGTTGTTCCATCTCATGTTTTCTATAGGGTTTCTACAAGAGAGCCCAAGCATATAAAATACGGGTTTTCTCAATCTAGCCATGTTCAAAAAACATCTAATGGTGACCTCACTATGCACATGTGTGGGGGGTATCCCTCTCCACATACTTGCAAAGTTTCATCGTCGCTATCGGATGTTGTTCAGGTGAGATATCATGCTCCATCTCATGTTTTCTATGTGGGTTTCTCCACAATATCTCACCCGAACCACGTCTGATGTGGTGACCAAACTTTGCAAGTGTGTGGAGGTATCCCTCTTTAGACACTTGAAAAGTTTCATCATCAAGGGACAGTTAGTCATGATGGGATTTAGTAGACCCATATTTTTGACATTTGGGCCCTCTTGGAGAAACCTGCATAAAAAATATGAGATGGAGCACTATATCTTGCTCGAGAATGACATCTGCGACAGTGACAAAACTTTGCTAGTGTGTGGGGAGGGGTACCCTCTTAGAAATACCTGCATAGAAAACGTGAGATGGAGCACAATAACTCACGTGAACAACATATGATGGTGATCAAACTTTACAAGTGTGTGGGGAGGGATACCCTCCACACGCTTACAAATTTAGGTCACAATAATATGCCATTCAAGCATGACATGATTCAAAAAGCTCATATTTTTTACCTTTGGGCTCTTTTGGAGAAATTGGCATGGAAAACGTGAGATGGTGTACCATATCTCTCTTGAACATCTCTCTCGAACAATGTCTAATGGTGATGGAGCTTTGAAAGTGTATAGGGGTAACCCCTCTCCAAACACTTGCAAAGTCTCCTATTATCATACCTTTTCCATGAGATGGTGTACCATATCTCTCTTGAACATCTCTCTCGAACAATGTCTAATGGTGATGGAGCTTTGAAAGTGTATAGGGGGTACCCCTTTTGAGCTTCTAGGTATTATGTTTGTGGTGATCCCCCTTCCCATTTCCAAAAATCTTAGACAGAAGATTAGGTTGTTAGAGTTCAATGAAACAAATGTAAGATTAGGTTGTTGAGTTCAATGACACAAATGTAAGATTAGGTTGTTAGAGTTCAATGACACAAATGTTGCATGCTATTGAACCTTATCTTTTTTTATGCTAAGTGTAGTTATATTATGGTTTTTCACATAGATAAAATGTGAACATACGAACATTACCTATAGATAAAGAGTTACAAGTATGGCAAAAGTGTTCTTATGAAAATTTCTAGGACATAAAACTTTATGGAGATCATTGCTCATGTAAATCCTCTCGCAACTAAAATCAACAAACTCATGATGTAAGGTTCCTCCCTTTAAAAATGGGAGAAACACTTAAGATAGTCCGCTAAGTCTTATCTTGGGAAAAATTTCCTATTCATCGACACCTTGACCCTGTAGAGATTCAAGGATACGATTCATAGGTATGACCTAGCTCTATCCCGCAGGGGGAGCGTGATTTCCTAAACATCAAATCACCCATAGGGAAATTGATCAAAAATTGGGCAACTACTAGACTTGATGTCTAGAGACAACGCTTTTTTCCTCATCTTATGCAAGGCACAGCCGCCGCTGACCTAGTTTTCTAGAATAGAGTTGCCCAAGAACCTAACTATCTAATGTAAGGCTTTCACTTAATCTATTGGAAAGCTACCCGACTAATCGGGTCCACCCATCCGTAGGATGGTGCCGTCAGGGCATTCCATCCTCCCACTTTCCACCCTACTCACGCATCAATTTGTTTTCTAATTAATACTACCACACTGTTTGACATAAATAAACATATTCCTTAATTAGGACCCTTTCTTCACAAGGTTCGTTATAACAGCCTTCTTACACAATACAATCATACCAAAGACAAGATGCAATTATATAAAAAGTTTATACATGAATCCATTTCCATACAAGCCAATCCGGCTCTCTTATTCTTATTCTGCCGATGATCTAGAATTCGGCCTTCGAGCCTCTACATGCTGGGCAAAACCCTACGGGACCATACACCTCATCGTCGGCCGCTGGCGAGGACTCAAGCCGGCCTGTCGCCCTCTCAGGCTCCATCGCTCGATCCTCCCGCCCCTCAGAGGGATGTCTGCGCACTAGGGTGGGCTTATTTACCGCACTAGCCTGGGCCCTCAGAACTAGGCAGCCTCATAATCTCTCGCCTCAATCGGCGATCCTTATTCTCCCAAAGGTATGAGGGATACCTTGGGCCATTCCCGGGCTTTGCTAATGACGCCGCCCGGCTACACAAGCACGGAACGGAGTTAGCGTTGAAGCCAAAAGAAATCTTGAATTCTAAAGATAACAACTTCAATGCAATTTTCTAAGTATAGCATTCACAATTCATGAAGATAGCAATTTCAACGCAATTTATCGAAAACAACATCACATAATTCGTAATTTCATATAACTTTTATGTCCTCATTTTTAAAGAAAAAAAAAACACCATTCATTAATACTAATTTAAGGAAAATTCTCTTCTTTTGAAAATTAACCAAGCTAACCTGGCCACCGTTTCCTTGAGGGACTTGAAAAGGGAGGACCGGAGCCGCATTGGGCGCATCTCCCTCCATCTCGTTGTTACGTGCGCCTCTTGAGGCAATATTTTGCCGTCTCCGGGATGAGGCCATCTTAGGCGTCGCCTTGTAGAGCTCGCTGCTGGGATCGAAACGCTTCAGTCGGATCTGAATTCCGAGCTCGTTTGCTCACCGTATGAGCAAAAGAATATGGCGCACGAACCCTTGCTTGAGCCAAAAATCCCTTACTAAAGTCTACGCAAATGGGAGGGGGGGGGGGGGAATTGTGAGATGTCCTTAAGGCCAAAGGCAAAAACGTGGAGAGGGCTGGGAGGGGTTGCTGCAAGCCTCTCTGTAAGTCTATTCACACGAGGGGGAGAAGAGTTAAGGACACTGGCCTCTAGCAAGAGGGGGATGGAGGAAAATTGGCTTATCTGAAAAGAGCCAAATGAGGGGGTGTGAGAGGGGTGGCTGCAAGGGCGGCTGTACTTGCAGCAAGTACGTTACGGCGGTACGGACGGCAGCACAACAGGGCATACGCTGCACAAAAATGCGTGCCGACTGAGGAGCACCCCGGGGGTTTATATAGCTGAGGGGTGAGGGTACGGGCGCTGCGCAAAGCAGGGACGAAAGGACGGTGTACCTTCAAAGGCTATGGATCAGTGGCCTGCATGGGTCTACGGGAAAGGTACGGTGTCGGTTGTCTGTGAAAGGAGTGGTATGCATGTACCTTATCCGGTCTAAGGGTGCGCGTGGACCATACAGTGGGCGGCCGTCCTTTGGTTCTTGGGCAGCCATTGTACGGGCACCCTAGTAAGTGTGTACGGACCAAATTTTTGGAGCGGGGTACTCAAATTTGGGGCGCCCGCCTCGATTTGCGTGCCGGACCGCCCTGGGGGCGAAAATTTTTTTTGTCTGGGAGGTTCTCCTGGTCGCAGGGGTTCAGACCGTTCGTCAATCGGACGTGCGGTCGTATATTTATTAAGGTTTAAAGGTCGCCGTTTTTTAACTAAAATGATTAAAATTAGCGTATAGGCTTGATCCGGTGTCCGTTTTGGATGCTGTAAAATCCTATATTAGGGTGAAATCGCGCGCAGATTCCAAATTTGGGCTCAGAATTTGAAGATTCTAAGTAGAAATGACTCAAATAATAAAATCATTGATATTTATACCATAAAAACTCATAATTACATGGACATTTCTTTATTAGTGAAGATGGGTACGTTACATCCTTCCCCCCTTAAAGAAATCGAGATGTCCTCATCTCGTCATGAATTGGGGATAATCCTTTAAGAGTGTAGCTTCATCTTCCCAAGTTGCATCCTCTTCAGGGTAATCTTTCCACTGAACTAGATGTTCTACAAGAGTTCTATTTCGGAGTTGCCTTTCCCTAGAATCTATGATGCTACTGGGCTGTAATTCAAGGATTCCTTGAGTAGGGGTTACAACTTGTTCATCATAAAGAATATGATCGAGACTGGGGACATATGGCTTTAACAAACTTACATGAAATACATTATGGACTTTGATATGGGCTGGGAGTTGGAGTTTATAGGCACTTTTACCTAGACACTTGATAACTGTATAAGGACCACAATACCTAGGGCTGAGCTTCTTATATTTCCCAAGTGATAGAGAACTTCGTTTGGGTCGCACTCGTAGAAGAACTTTGTCTCCTTCCTTGAAGATCCTTTCAGACCTCTTGTTGTCAGCATAATGCTTTTGTCGATCTTGGGCAGCTTTAATATCCTTTTGGATAGCCTTGGTTTGTTCCTCCATCTCTTCGAGCATTTTCCTGGATGCCTCAACTCTTATGGTCGGATCAGAGAAATTTAGAGGAGACAAGCATTCTTGCCCATAGAGTGCTTTGAATGGTGACATTTCTATGCTTTGATGATAAGACGCATTGTAGGCAAATTCTACCAGAGGAAGGTATTGAATCCACCTTCTGGGTTCCCATCCACAGTATGCTCTGAGAATGTCTTCAATTACTTGATTGACTCTCTCAGTCTGGCCATCGGTCTCTGGATGATAAGCTGTGCTAAAGCAAAGTTGAGTCCCCAGAGCTTGAAATAGAGACTGCCAGAATTTTGAGGTGAAGTCAGAATCCCGATCACTTACTATCCTTTTTGGGAGACCATGAAGTTTGAGGACTTCCTTGATGAATACTCGAGCAACATCAGAAGCTTTGAAGGTTTTTTTTGCTGGTATAAGGTGAGCTACTTTGGTAAGTAAGTCCACTACTACTAGAATGGAGTCATATCCTCCTTGAACAGTGGGGAGACTTGTGACAAAATCCATACTAATGCACTCCCACTTCATTTGGGAAATATCTAAGGGTTGAAGCTTTCCAGGCATCTTGACCCTTTCAGCCTTGATCCTTTGGCATGAGAGACACTGTTTCAAGTACCGAAGCACATCATTTTTCAAGCCTGCCCAATGAAAGCTCCTTCTTACGGCATTTAATGTTTTTGCATAACCTGGGTGTCCTGCAGCAGGGCTATCATGAGCTTCATGGAGGATTAGTTTCTTTAAAGCAGGATCCTTAGGGATACATAGCCTGTGATTGAAGTAGAGGCTTCCTTCAGGAGTGGAGTATCCCTTGATTAGATTCTTCTCTTTCTCCGAATGTCCCCCTTCTTCTACTAACTTTATCATCCTCTGATAATCTGGGTCATGAGATGAGACTTCTACCACCTTGACCAGTATGGGATTATTTGGCATTGAAATTGCATTCAAGAAAGATTTGCGGCTAAGTGCATCAGCTACCACATTATTCCCAGGGCAGAATTTGATGTCGAAATCATATTCTTGTAGAATTTCAATCCATCTCCTTTGCCGCATGTTGAGGTTAGGCTGGGTGAAGATCCACTTTAGACTTTTGTGGTCAGTTACAAGCTGGAATTTGCCTCCCAAGAGATAATGTCTCCATAATTTGAGGCAATGAACAACTGCTAAGAGTTCCAAATCATGGGTGGCATAGTTTGCTTCATATTGCTTCAGCTTGCGGGAAGTATAAGCGACTGGTCTTCCTTCTTGGCCTAAGACACCACCAAGTGCTAGACTACTAGCATGGGTGGCCACTTCAAATTCCTTGGAGAAATCAGGAAGCTTTAAGACTGGGGCAGAAGTAATAATGACTTTCAGCTGATCAAAGCTGTTTTGATGGATTGGCAGCCACACTATTTTGCAATCCTTCTTAAGAAGATCTGTCAAGGGTGAAGCTACCAAGGCATAATCTTTGATAAAAATCCTATACCAACCCGTGATTCCCAAGAACCCACGAACTTCACGAACTGATTTAGGGGGTGGCCATTCTAGAATATCCTTGACCTTGGCGGGGTCTACTGAGATGCCGTCTTTGGAGACGATGAATCCAAGATACTCAATTTGATGAGTAAAGAAGGTACATTTGCTCTTCTTGGCATAGAGTTTGTGTCTGCGCAGCAATTGCAGAACTCTACGCACATGCTCCTCATGCTCTTCCATTGATTTGGAGTAGATTAGGATGTCATCAAAGAAAACAAGCACAAACTCATCCAAGTACGGGCGGAATATATCTTGCATTAGGCGGTTGAAGGTTGCAGGAGCATTGGTTAACCCGAATGACATTACAGTAAACTCATAGTGGCCATAACGGGTATTAAAGGCTGTTTTGGGTATATCTGCTTCCTTGACTTTGATCTGATAGTAACCAGACCTCAAATCTATTTTTTGAGAAGACTTTGGCCCCATGAAGCCTGTCAAGAAGTTCATCGATGCGAGGGATAGGATACTTATTCTTGACAGTGACTTGATTTAGCCCTCGATAATCTATGCAGAGGCGGAGAGTCCCGTCCTTCTTTTTTTGGAAAAGAACAGGTGCTCCCCACGAAGAGCTACTGGGGCGTACAAATCCTTGTTCAATGAGTTGGGAAAGTTGCTCCTTAAGTTCAATGGCTTCAAGAAGGGACATTTTATAGGGAGTTTTTGAGACGGGTTGAGCTCCAGGGATCACCTCGATTTCATGGTCGACTTCTCGAGGAGGCAGTAACCCTATAAGCTCGTCAGGGAAGATGTCAGAGAATTCTTGGAGCCAAGAGGGTTCTGTCTCCATACTAGGTTCAATGACTTTGTTGAGTTTGACTAAGAAAACTTGCTGACCCTTACGTGTCCCCTTGAGAAGATGTTTTGCCTTGACTACCCTAGACTTAGGTTTTCCTGTGATTCCCTGAACAGATATTACTTGGCCATGCTCATTTTCAAAAGTGATACTCCCCTGGTTACAATGAATGCTAGCTTTGTTTGCAATTAACCAGTCCATCCCAAGGATTCCATCATAAATTCCTAGTGGCAAGACTCTAAAGTGACCATGAGTTTGCTCATTACCCAGCTCAAAATCAAGGTTTCCTATAGAGTGGCGAGATACTACTTCTTTCCCACTGGCTAACTCTACAATCATTTTTCTAGCTGATTTTTGACTCAAGTTTAATTTTTGCAAGCACCTAGGAGAAAGGAATGAATGGGTACTGCCACAATCAATCAAAAGCTGAAATGGCTTACCGTGATGACCCTTTCTTCACAAGGTTCGTTATAACAACCTTCTTACACAATACAATCATACCAAAGACAAGATGCAATTATATAAAAAGTTTATACATGAATCCATTTCCATACAAGCCAATCCGGCTCTCTTATTCTTATTCTGCCGATGATCTAGAATTCGGCCTTCCAGCCTCTACATGCTGGGCAAAACCCTACGGGACCATACACCTCATCGTCGGCCGCTGGCGAGGACTCAAGCCGGCCTGTCGCTCTCTCAGGCTCCATCGCTCGATCCTCCCGCTCCTCAGAGGGATGTCTGCGCACTAGGGTGGGCTTATTTACCACACTAGCCTGGGCCCTCAGAACTAGGCAGCCTCATAATCTCTCGCCTCAATCGGCGATCCTTATTCTCCCAAAGGTATGAGGGATACCTTGGGCCATTCCCGGGCTTTGCTAATGACGCCGCCCGGCTACACAAGCACGGAACGGAGTTAGCGTTGAAGCCAAAAGAAATCTTGAATTCCAAAGATAACAACTTCAATGCAATTTTCTAAGTATAGCATTCACAATTCATGAAGATAGCAATTTCAACGCAATTTATCGAAAACAACATCACATAATTCGTAATTTCATATAACTTTTATGTCCTCATTTTAAAAGAAAAAAAAAACACCATTCATTAATACTAATTTAAGGAAAATTCTCTTCTTTTGAAAATTAACCAAGCTAACCTGGCCACCGTTTCCTTGAGGGACTTGAAAAGGGAGGACCGGAGCCGCATTGGGCGCATCTCCCTCCATCTCGTTGTTACGTGCGCCTCTTGAGGCAATATTTTGCCGTCTCCGGGATGAGGCCATCTTAGGCGTCGCCTTGTAGAGCTCGCTGCTGGGATCGAAACGCTTCAGTCGGATCTGAATTCCGAGCTCGTTTGCTCACCGTATGAGCAAAAGAATATGGCGCACGAACCCTTGCTTGAGCCAAAAATCCCTTACTAAAGTCTACGCAAATGGGAGGGGGGGGGATTGTGAGATGTCCTTAAGGCCAAAGGCAAAAACGTGGAGAGGGCTGGGAGGGGTTGCTGCAAGCCTCTCTGTAAGTCTATTCACACGGGGGGGGGGAGAAGAGTTAAGGACACTGGCCTCTAGCAAGAGGGGGATGGAGGAAAATTGGCTTATCTGAAAGAGCCAAATGAGGGGGTGTGAGAGGGGTGGCTGCAAGGGCGGCTGTACTTGCAGCAAGTACGCTACGGCGGTACGGACGGCAGCACAACAGGGCATACGCTGCACAGAAATGCGTGCCGACTGACGAGCACCCCGGGGGTTTATATAGCTGAGGGGTGAGGGTACGGGCGCTGCGCAAAGTAGGGACGAAAGGACGGTGTACCTTCAAAGGCTATGGATCAGTGGCCTGCATGGGTCTACGGGAAAGGTACGGTGTCGGTTGTCTGTGAAAGGAGTGGTACACATGTACCTTATCCGGTCTGGGTGTCCACCTAAGGGTGCGCGTGGACCATACAGTGGGCGGCCGTCCTTTGGTTCTTGGGCGGCCATTGTACGGGCACCCTAGTAAGTGTGTACGGACCAAATTTTTGGGACGGGATACCCAAATTTGGGGCGCCCGTCTCGATTTGCGTGCCGAATCGCCCCGGGGGGCGAAAATTTTTTTTTGTCCGGGAGGTTCTCCTGGTCGCAGGGGTTCAGCCTGTTCGTCAATCGGACGTGCGGTCGTGTATTTATTAAAGTTTAAAGGTCGCCGTTTTTTAACTAAAATGATTAAAATTAGCGTATAGGCTTGATCCGATGTCCGTTTTGGATGCTGTAAAATCCTATATTGGGGTAAAATCACGCGCAGATTCCAAATTTGGGCTCAAAATTTGAAGATTCTAAGTAGAAATGACTCAAATAATAAAATCATTGATATTTATACCATAAAAACTCATAATTACATGGACATTTCTTTATTAGTGAAGATGGGTACGTTACACATGACTCGTCGTCCTCTCTTTTTTTCAATGACTTATAAGGGCCTTATCTTTTAAAGTTATGTTTTTTCCCATTCTTTTATATTATATTTAGAACATGTAAGAAGTGTTAAAATTAAGGAAAGCCCTAATAAAACACCATCCTAAGCATATCTTCTACATATTCACATGGTGGCGTGACTTGAGGTCATTGCACGAAACTCTCTATTTCAGGGTATGAGATCTCTTTCCCTTTTGGGTTTGAGATGTGTATTTTCCAATGGCATATGTCCTCTATCGGCTTGGTGGCTTTAAGGTTGCATGTTCACTACAACTAAGGACACATTCTATGACTCCCTTGTGGATCCCTTTGTGACAAGGTAGTCCCTGACACTAGCTCCTTACCCTTCCCAATCTTCTATGTCCCTCATCCAAATGGAGAAGAAATGGATTCCGTGGGGTAAAGGCACTTCTATAGTGGAGTCTTGTGCAAAGGGGGACTCCCACTTTGTGCATTGTGTGAGCTTACTATTAGGTGTATTATGAAACACTCTTTGGTGGTACACTAAAATAGACATGTCCCATGTCATTAACTACATATATTAGGTGGCTTATCGGTCATGATTTGCTTGGAATAAATCTAGCTCTCAGGTCAACACCAAAATTTTGAAACATTTTGACATCAAGCATGGTTTGACCATGCTTTTTGTGGGAGTAAACTTTGAGGTTAGTGATCCTCCTCTTGCTCCTTTATTGGAGCTAGCCCAAAGATAGGGCAGTTTAATGCCTTCTTCTTTACTGATTGATTGCATTTGCTGGTCCATGACATCAAGATTTGTCTAGACATTTCGACTCTGATCAATGGGTCAAACCAAGTCAACGCTGTAAGGCATCTTGTCCATACAAAGCTTTGAAAGGACACATCCCAATGCTTCGATGATAAGAAGCATTGTAACCAAATTTGACCAGATGCAAATGGCTTAACCACTTTTTGGGTTCCCTACCGCAGCATGAACAAAGGATATCTTCTATTACCTGGTTCACTCTTTCAGTCTGGCCATCTGTTTCGGGGTGATAGGAGGCTGTGCAGAGATCTAAGAACATATTTTCTTTCCCCGATCGATACTTAATTTCAAAATCGAATTCCTGCAGGGTCTGCATCCATCTCCTTTAACAGATGTTGAAATCCCTTTGGGTGAAGATCCACTTCAGACTTTGATGATCTGTCATCAAGGTGAACCTTTGTCCCAAAAGATAATTTCTCCACAACTTCATAGCATAAACTACTGAGAGTAACTCCAAGTCATAGACAGTATGATTTCTCTCATGTGTTCTAAGTTTTCTAGATTCATAGGCCACTGCATGACCTTCATGCATAAGAGCAGCGCCTAAGGCAAGCCCACTGGCATCAGTAACTTTGGTAAAATCTGGTAACTTAAGGACAGGTTTGGTTACTAGGGCTGTCTTTAGTTTATCAAAGGCACTCTGACACATTGCAATCCACTGAAAAAATGTACTCTTCTTGAGAAGGTTAGTTAAAGGGGATGCTATCTGAGCATACCTAGGTATAAAGATCCTATACCATCAGGTTAATCCTAGGAATCCTCTGACTTCCTTTACTGTCTTGGGTTTTGGCCATTCTATGACTGCTTGGATCTTTGCGGGGTCAGGAGAAATCCCATCCTTTGATACTATGAATCCCATGTATTCCACCTGGTCAACAGAGAAAGAACACTTGCTCTTTATTGCAAAGAGTTGGTGTTTCCTTAGGATTTCCAGGACCTTGCACACATGATCTTCATGATCTACAACATTCTTTGAGTATACCAAGATATCATCGAAGAAGACAAGAACAAAATCATCCAAGTATTCTCTGAGAATATCCTGCATAAGACGATTAAATGTCGCCGAGGCATTAGTCAATCCAAACGGCATGACTGTGAACTCATAATGCCCATAGCGAGTATTGAATGCTATCTTTGGGATGTCCCACTCCTTGATTCTGATCTAGTAGTACCCGGATTTGAGAGCTATCTTTGTGAACATTTGGGTCCCACTTAACCAATCCAGAAGTTCATCAATCCTAGGAATAGGATACTTATTTTTAATTGTTAATTGATTCAATCCTCTGTAGTCAATACAGAGTCTTTAACAGTCCATCTTTCTTCTTTTGAAAGAGAACGGGTGCACCCCAAGGTGAGACACTGTTGGAGCCAATCCACTCTAAGGATTCCATCATAGACTCCCAAGGGTAGGACTCTGAACTGGCACTTTGTTACGTTCCCATCTAGCCTAAATTGAATAAGGTCTGTCTGAAAGTGTGTGAAAAGAATCTTTTCACTGGCCAATTCCACTTGCATAGGTTTCCTTGATTTTTGATTTAGGACTAATTTATGCAGACATCCTGGGGAAATAAAAGAATTAATACTGCCTGAATCAATCAAAAGCTTAAATTGCTTACCTTGGTACTCTGCTGGAGTCTGGAGGACTAAGAATTGATGGTTATTCCCCTGATGCTCATTTGGTGCATAGATCTATCCTTTTTCTTCCTCCACTTCATTAGCTATAGTGACTGCTCTAGCTGCTGCAGTCTGAGGTGGAACTCTCTCTCTCTTTGGTTGTTCCAATTCTGGGAGGGAGCTTGGAGACTACTTTGCATGGAGGCTACAGGCTGAGCTGGCACTCTTCTGGGGTTACCTTGATTTTGGCGCGGGGACCCCTAATTAGACTGGTACGAAGGAGTCTATCTCTGAATTCTGGGACCCTAGCTTCCTTGGCCCAAGAAGGAGATGGGCAATCCTTGAGCTGGTGCCCAAACCCCTGACATCTGAAGCACCTGTTCTCGCTTCGAAGCTCTTTCCTTTGTATTCTTGAGAGAGCGAGAGTTCCTGAGAAAGTACTTTGAGGGAAAGGTCTTCCTTCATTCCTGAGCTTCCGATCTCCAGATTCTGGTTGTTGGGACCTTGGTGTCTGTTTGGAGATGGAAGGTTGGAAGAACTTCCCGGTGTCTGAAATCTCTTGAAGGATGAGGGAGTTGGCTTTGGCGGGACTTTCACGACGAAGGCTTTGGCGAAGTCCTTTGCCATTCTGACAGCTTTTGCCATGGATACTAGCTTGGCATTCTTGACCAGTGTGTCTAAGGGTTTGTTCATTCCCCGAATGAACATGGCCATAAGTTGCTCTTCGTCTAGAGGTGGTGAATACTTGAGTAGAAAAGCAAATGCCTGGTAATATTCTTCGATGGTTTTGCTCCCCTGATTTAGTTCTAGGAATTCATTTATTTTGGTTTCTAAAAACCAGGGGGGACAAAATAGACTTTAAGATCATTCTAGGATTGAGTATTCCTGTCCAAATGGTTGGTGTCACAATGGTTCCTCCATGCCACCCTGGCTGTTTCCACAATTTTCAGCCTGGCAAGAGCCATTTTGCTCCGCTCATTGTAGCCTGTGACATCAAAATACTCTTCTATAGCTTCCACCCATTTCTCCACAGCCTCGCCTAGGTTCTCCCCTTCTCCTTTGAAGGGTCCTGGCTAAGTTTTGTGAAGAGCCTTACGAACGTCAGGGTCAAGCTCTTCCTCTTTAGAGAGAGAGGGTCTGGTGATGGCCATGGTTTCCTCGCCTTATGATTCTGCCAATAACGATATATTATTAAATTTTTATTTTGATATCGTCCACGAGATCCTAAGACTTAAGAGGTTTGAAAAAATAATTTCTTAAACAAGATAAATGATCTTATTGGAGATCTATGACATACGTCCGGTAACAGATTTTTCTTTATCAGTTCGTCTATAAACAATCACTTATACAACAGGGAATTTATCTCCACAAAACATTTCTTTATTTATATAAAAGTTGCAATAAGTACATAGAGCAGGTCGGCTCCAAAAGTCAAAATCTCCTCGGGAGACGCATAAGACGACGGTACTGGGATATAGCCATGACCTGATACAAACGTTCCCTTACTACCAAGGGAGGTACTATCTTCTACTTATAGGAATAAAGTGACTAAGGAGTCTGTAGATTTGGCATGAAGGTCTGAAATTCCGAGGCATTGAGTGATATAAAATAACACCATGCATCACTTTTAGCTTTATCAGAATCATGGGGTCAATGAGAGATTCTGCCTCAGCATCGCCGCATATGCTGGTCGCAAGAGGCGTGGACATATTGCCTTGCAAACCGCTTATGTTGTCGTCTCTCCGTTGGATCAGGAAAATATAAATCCTCAAAAAGCCTGTGAGTCTGGCTCGGCTCATTCGAGTTGTAGCGGAAGAGATGAGATGCTCGAAGGCGAACGACGTAGTCATGTCTTGTGATTGGGTGAGGTCGAGAACACCAGATAAGTGTGGAACTTCCATCTATAAAAGCAATTTCTTTAATTAAAAATTCTTTTTTAATAATGAATTTTACAGAATGAAAATACTATATGTAAATGCTGTTTTTGAGTTTTTATTATAATTTTCTTATAAGAATTCATTTCTCCTTATTAGCTTTCAACAAAGCTCTGATACCAGCTGTGAGACTCCCCTCCAAGGGTACTGGCGACGGAAGCAGCGTCGGCCTCCCGCGTGGGGTGGGGATCCACACTCTCGGGGCCTCGCCCGCGGATGTCCGGATGAGAGACTAGCCCGGTAGCTCCTCTAAAACCGAGCCTGAACAAACTCCCCTCACCTAGAAGGCACGGGCGATTCCACCATGGAAAATCTTCTAACGGGGGAATTACTCTAACGAGTCAAAGTCTTAACTAGTTAAACTGATCTGACCAAACCTGAAGTCACATGGTCAGATCAAGAAGAGACTTGCAGTTGGTCCATGGAATCATCGCTTTTTTCCTCCTTTAACGAGGCACAGCCCGCTGATCCCCTCCCACAGAACAAGGTCTTCTTAGGACTTAATCTAACTAACGTAACTAATCGCATCTTAATTATTTCACAGGAATCCTTCAATCTAGCCTAACCCCCAACCGGCTCATGGGTGAGCCAGCCTAACCCCAACAATCCCATGGGTGAGCCAACCACCCGACCACTGTATTGGTGGGATTTCTTTATAAAGATTTGGTTATGTTCTACCTGAGTACCGAGGAAAAGAGTTCCCAGGCTCCCTAGCCAGCGTTTCATGCAAAAATTAAAGTAGGCATTCCACCAATATGAAATTGCCATTTATAACAGATTCGGTTGTCTTTAAAAATTCTTCTTTTAACTAAATACCAATATCTTTTTTTTTTAATAAGCTTGAAATCCCTCTTTTTCTCATTTAGTGAGTGCAATCAAATATCATGGGAATGCCTCTTTTATCATAAATTAAATCTATCTAAAATTCCTCTAAAAATATTCAATATTCCAAATATACCAATAATTCTCTTTTTCCAGTTAAATGATTTTATTCCAAATATGTTGGGAATTCCTCTTTTATCATTTAAATTTTTCCTATGCATAAAAATAAATTTAACTAAATTTTCTCTTAAAAATTAAATAAAAATATCCATTAATTCCATTATACTAAGAATTCCACTTTTCTCACTTACATGATTGAATTCCAATTATGATGGAAATTTCTCTTTCATCATTTAAATTTTTCATGCATAAAAATAATTTATTTAAAATTTTTCTTTAATTTTAAATAAAATATCCATTATTTTGGTGATCCAATTTTTCTCTTTCTCCATTGGAATACATGGATCTCCATTATCATGGGAATTCCTCTTTTATCATAAAAATGAAAGTACTAGAAATTTCTCTTTTTTTCTAATTAACTATTTATGCATAAACATAAAAATCAATTTTCCATGGATATGATGAGAATTATTCATTTAATATAGGATGACTAATCCTAGAATATGGTAGGAAAATTCCTCTTTTCATATTATGCATAAAAATGATTTATGTGTTAATTTTTAAAAACTTTACCATATTTTCAATAAATTTGGAAAGGATAAGATTTAATAATACAATATGATAGAATAACTATCATTTGGACCAATATCCAATTTATGGATTTAATCCCTAAGTTTATCATAATTTAAGTAGCATAAAAGCATTAAAAAGCCACTTCTTTGGCCTCTAATTTGACTAGCATAGAGTTTACTTTTGGAATTAAGAATCGCTCCATGAGAAGCATCATTTGAATATAGAATTGGTCATAAGAATGACCATTCTTTGGGGGGGAGAGAGATATACATAAAAAACATCCTAAATTAAGTATAAATGTAAACTTTATGTGATTAATCACTAAAATTCATTAGAGAGCTTCATTTGCATTGAAGAACCATTCAATTGAATACTTCTCAATCTTGAGAGGGGTTGAGAAGTGAAAAACATTTAGAAGATTAAGAAAAAAGACCATAAAGTCACACTTTACCTCTTGTTTTGCTTGATTCTCTAGTCTTAGGAGAAGGCCCCCAACCAATCAATTGGTTAGTATGTTGAGGAAAGCTCCAAAGAAGGTTGAAGAGAGAGAGAAGCTCCAATTTCTCCAAATTGTAGAGGATTTTTAGAGGATAATAGAAAATATGCTTATTTTAGAGTAATACTAGCATGGTCTAGTTCATAGATGAAAATACAAAAGAATGAGGGTCTATTTATAGGTGAGGGAGGCCACTAACTGAGTCCAACTAAGTTTTAGAATTTTCCAGCTTTAGTTTGACTGAATTTGGAAAAGATTTGGACCAATTTGGCTCCTTTTTTAATTTGGTTTGATCTAGAAGAGAGGAGAGATAAAAATATCTTAATATTTTTGAGTTTAAAACTCCTTCACATGTGTGAAATAGGCGCCTCCTTGAAGGCTCCCCCCTCCTTACCAAGGTGTCAAAAATGAATGATTACTCCAAAATATCTTTTTTTTAGTAATATATCATAATTTTTAACTAATAAATCTTGTACTCAGTCAACTCTTCATCTTATGTGGGTATTTACTCATTTTTGGGTATTTTCTTTTATTCATTGGATTTATCTCATCCCAACACTTGGATTAATCTTATTGGTCCATAGGAACCTTAATTGGACCATAATCCAAAAATTTCAGAAAATCTTGACCCTTAGGCTAAGGTCTTTTAAATCATTTTTAATTGATTCCTAATGCACCTTGGAAAATTTATTTTGATTTTTTATTTCAGAAAAATATGTTTTTGATATTTGTAGAGATTTTATATCTAAAAATATCTCAATATTGATTTACCACTCTCTAGAATTTTTCATCTCTCTAGACAAAAACAAGGAAAATAATATTTTCTTGTACTTAGAAATAGGAAATGATTATAGGATATTAAGGTAAAGGCTTATTTATTATTCAGGTTGAGGAGGAATCTTATAGGTGTGGGTGTGATGGACACACCAAGGGTGGGAGAGGAAGGGAAGCAAGTGGATGGCGGATGACCTACTAAGGCTAAGTGGTGGCAAGGGATGGCGGATGACCTACTAAGGCTAAGTGGATGGCGGATGACCTACTAAGGCTAAGTGGTGGCAAGGGATGATAATGTGAAGCCGAAGGAAGTGGATCCCCTTTGCTTAGCGAAATCTTGGGTATAATGATCCTTGGATTCTGGGCAATGCCTTTAGGGAAAAGCACCTTCAGAATGGGGGCATCGGCTTTGGTAATGACCATATTACCCGCATCTATAGTAGCAGCGAAGGGGATGATTACGAGATTGGGGAGGATGAGTAGGACGGTTCATGATGGCTAGTGCAATGGTGGGAGGTAGGTCACCTAAGAAGTAGGTTGGCAAGGGGAAGGTATAGCAGTGTGGAAGGTTTATGGAATGCCAAGGTTGGTTGTGGGGCGACGTAATGGGCTAAGTTGCGGGTTGGCGAGGCAGGGTGAGGGGTTTATTTTGCTGATAAAGTTGACAAAACCCCTTCAAATTAGTAGAAATCTTTGTCTTCATGTCCTCCTTTTTGCAAAAGGAGCAGTACCTCCTTTTTGCAAAAGGAGCAGTACCTCCTTTTTGCAAAAGGAGCAGTACCTCCTTTTTCGGCATTCTTGGATGGTGTGTCCAAGTGACTGGCATATAGCACACCACATGTACTTCTTAGCTTCTTACTGAGTCTTCAATTATTTAATCTCCCTTTTGAGTTGGAGTAGGGTACTTTCCTACCACCTTGGAGATTTTTGGCTCACTTTAAGTGCCTCCATCTCCTATTTCAGTTGAGCCACTAGGTCATCTAATGGTATCACCATTGGATGTGCAAAGTGGGAAGCTAGCTCTTGGAGTCCCAACAATGTAGTTGGTGGTAGTCGACTCTCTCGAACCTTTATATGTTGGGTGGACCTAGGGAAGGCTTGTGTCACCCATTGACACATAGGGTAAGTTGGTAAGTAGGCCACCAGCATTGTGGTCCTTGTCATGAGTTCCAACACCCTCTCTCCTATAGTAGCAATTTTAGCTTCCCTAGCTCTTGGAGAATGTGGTCCTCAATGTTACTAAGATAGAATGTGTGGAGAGGAAGGTTTTCTTTAGAGTGGTTTAGTATGTAAAGTGGTCAATTGGGAATTGATTGAACCACTTATCTACAAAGTCTTGGAGAGTGGACGGAAAGAGTATATACCAAGAAGGCATCCTCTTGCTCAAGGAAAGTTGTAGGAAAGCACACAAAGCTTGGAGAAGAAGAAGCAAGAATGCACACAACACACTGTGTATTAGATTGTGTCCAAGTACAAAAGATAAGTTAGCCCTAGAAGAATGGGCATATATACAAGCCGAGGGAAAAAACCTCCTAAAGAGGGAAAAAGTGCCCCGACAGTCCTAAGTGTGTTCACACACATCACTGCCTATATATATGGCAACAAATCCCCCCTTGGAGTGATGGTGTGAACGAGAGCTGGCACTCATGTATAGGGAAGTGCCATGCCCGAAGTAGATCAGTCCACAAAGGGGAGCAAGCCCAAAGCTTTGCGGAAGGCTTCGAACTTCTCATGAGGAAGCGCCTTTGTGAAAAGATCGACGAGGTTGTCCTGTGTTGGCACATAGGCCAAGCTGATCTCTCCTACTGAGAGTCTCTCCCTGACATAGTGATAATGCACCTCAATGTGCTTTGTGCGAGCATGAAAAACTGGGTTTCTCGCAACTGCCAATGCACTCTGACTGTCAGTGTAGATAGAGGTGGCATAAGCCGTCTGAGCCACACACACTCAACCGTAGCTGTGAAAGCTGCCCTGTACTCAGCTTCACAACTAGAAGTAGCCACAGTAGGTTGCTTCTTGCTCAACCAAGATATGCATAAGCTACTGAGCATGAAACAAAAACCACTTATGGACACTGTTGTGTCATAGCAACCAGCCCAATCTGAGTCCGAAAAGCATGTAAATCTGGCAGCAATGATCCCCCCTTGGGATAAAACAACCCAAGATGTATGGTGCCACTCAAGTAGTGAAAGATGCATTTTACTGCTTTCCAATGCTGAGACCCTAGGCTATGCATAAACCTACTCACCTGTGAGACTGCAAACTAAATGTCTGGCCTCGTAATGCATACATAAATGAGGTAACCAACAGCTGTCTGATAGAGTGTGACATCAAAGTGATCTCCAGCATCATGAAGACTCAACTTCAAACCTGTCTCCATTGGAGTAGCAATAGGCTTACAGTCTTCAAGGCCAAATCTCCGCAACAATGTCTCAATATACTTTGTTTGACACAAAGCAATACCTCCATCACACTGCTTAAATTGTATCCCCAAATAATGATGCAAATGCCCCAAATCTGACATCTCAAAAGAGGCATTCAAATCAGCCTTAAAATCAGCAATATGACTCTCATTTGGTCCTGTGAGCAGCATGTCATCGACATAGAGAGCAATGATTAGATGTACATCATCCACACGTTTAACATACAAAGTGTTTTCTGTTGGACTATTCTGAAAACCATGTGCAGTCAAATATGCATGTATCTTTTCATACCAAGATTGTGGAGCTTGCTTTAAACCATATAAAGCCTTTTTTAACCTGCACACTTTGTTTTCTGCCCTGTTTGAATAAAACCACGAGGTTGTGATACATACACCTCCTCATGCAAATCTCCATTCAAGAACGCAGTCTTTATGTCCAATGATGTACATTCCAACCATTATGAGCTGCCAATGCACAAATGCTATGAATAGTAGTCATATGACAAGTGGGAGCAAAGGTCTCATCAAAATCAATGCCCTTTTCTTGAGCATAACCCTTTGCAACAAGTCTAGCCTTATAGCGATCAACACTGCCATCTGGCTTTCGTTTCAACTTAAAAACCCACTTACATCCAATGATCTTTTTACCAATAGGAAAATCACTCAAAGACCATGTACCATTCTTCATTATAGCATCATATTCAATTTGCATTGCAGCCAACCAATTTTCTGATTTTTGTGCCTCATCAAATGAAAGAGGTTCTTCCTCTTCACACATACTAGACACAGCCAAAGCATAACAATCTGATGCATAAGAAAGCCTGAACGAGTACGACTAGACATAGGTGCATCAATTTTACTATCACGCAAGGTTTGCACCAGTCATTTAGGCATACCTCTAGCCTGCTCATTTTCAGCCCTATCCTCATAAAATACATCCTGTAAATCTGCATCAGAAATAGGCTGATCTATGATGTTGTTTGAAATCTGCATAGGCTGAATAATTGCCTCATTAGGACTTACATTTGAATTTCCAACTGTAAATAGAGGCAACAACTTATCAAATACATCCCGTGAGCTCACACCTGTCTCTTTGGTACATGATAACAAAGGCTGCACACAACATCTTCCACAAAAACATCTCAACTAATCAAGATACGCTTTGACTGCGGATGATACAATCTGTAACCCTTGTTCTCAGCACTGTAACCAACAAAAATGCATTTGACAACCTTATCATCCAATTTTCTACGTTGTTGCACAGGCACTAAAGCATAGGCCAAGCAATCAAAGACACGCAAGTGACCAATAGAAGGCTTCCTACCATGCCAAGCTTTGTATGGAGTAACAGACTGCAAGGCCTTAGCTGTTGAGTACATATGCAGCACACATGACAACCTCAAGCCAAAACGCATGTGGCAAAGCTTGGCTCTTGACCATACATCGTGCCATCTCCATAAGTGACCTGTGCTCTCAAGCGAAGAATTCATATGCAGCAAGGTTTGTTTTCTATTCATCTTTTTGGTTATAAGTTATTCTTATTAGAGTGTATCTATTGTTTGATTTTTTTCATTAATTGTTGATTCATTATATAATATTGTTGCTATAAGTAATCTTTGTTAGTTCATTACAGGACCTTTCTTAAAGATGCGTGTGGTGATAATGGTTCTCAAGATACCAGAGATATGTTACGTAGTTGCGTGAGAAAACATGACATTCTTTCCATAGTTTGAGATCCACGCTATAAGAAGGTATGACAGATACTTGCAAATGAGATAATGAAAGATATAACTAACATTTTAGGCATTGAGGAAGTTTAGAATGCATGCGATGAAGTGGGCATAAGCACAAAAGGATACTAGGCTCTCCATCAATTACTGCAAGATACACTTCGCAAACAAGGCATCACACGAAATATTTTTTCTGCACCAAGAAGATTAAGATTATCAAAGAGGACATGCAATGAAGATGTCATTAGGGAAAATTTGGACTCAAAAAGGGGCCTTGTAAGAGATCCCTTGGGATGGTGATGTGGACAAAGCAAGCCAATAAATCCACATATAATATTGGAGGGCACGTGCGTCGTTTTTGAGTTCTTTATTCCATTAACTGACATGTAGGGTGTTTTTTAATTCAAAACAATGCATCTTGAGTATAGTTTTTTATTCCCACTATGGTGCCTTATTATATTGAAAAAAGACACCACTCTCTTTCTTCATTACACTTTTGAATGTAACGAATCCAACTCTGCTAACCGAACTTCGTCCCTGCAACCCATCATCTTGCATTGTCTCCCTCATTGTCTTCCCGATTGCACAACCACTACCACTCCAAATCCGAGTTTTTTTGAGCGGGAGGTTTTTGATTTTCTCTTCTTCTCAAGGCGGCAAGTTTTGAAAAAGGATGGAAAAGTATTTGTTCTTCATGCGCCATACCTGCTTGTGCATGAATAACAATCCCATTTCTTACCTTTTTCAAGTGAGGGTTGTGCTTACAAGTACTCTGTACATTTTGGTTCATCCAGGATACCAACAAGTTTGTTTGATGGACAAGGAGGTATTATTTAGTGATGTTGTCTTTTGGTTTTAATGAAGCAATCTTCTTCACGGGAGATAAGTGTAATATCTTTGGATTTTTTTTGGTTAAAGTGTGAGTTCATTATGCTTTTTGGTGTTGTTAAAGCACAGAACAATGCAATGGAACCTGTGCAGCAAAAGAGGAAAAAGGTGGACATCCACTTCCAAGTAGAACCCGATTATGCTCCCTGGTCTAGGCCAGCATGCGAAGCCCGCATTACTGAGCTTCGAAATGAAGGAAAGAAAAATATGGACCTTTGGTTGGATGGTAGTATTTACCCACCAGATCCAACCTCCTCTCAATCTCCATCATTCTTTGGGTTGACAAGTTTCTTCAAGTTTGTGTGTGAGGGTGAAAATGGATTGCTTGGGTATTGCAAAAGACTGTTTGGCCAATGTCAAAGTATCTTTGAAAGACATTTGAGTGATAGAGATGCCAGGATAAAAATGCTTGAAGGTGCGAATTTTTACTTGGCATCGATCACAACAGCTTTGCAAGCTTCAAACGAGGACAAGGCAAAAGTTTGTGCTGGGTTACAAAAAGAGTTTGATCATTTGCAGCAGACTATTTGTAAGATGCAGGACACTATAAAGGAGAAGAATGAAATTTTGGCAGTTCGAGAAATCAACAATTTCACATTGGAGAGTGAGAATGCACACCTTCGAAAACAACTTGAAAAGTTCAACAGGAAATTGCAATATTTGAAAGACACGCCATTAGGTGCTCGATTACGCAAGAGAAAGATCAAACCATTGGAAGAACTCAATGTTGGAGGTGGCCAATGGAAGCGTCGTGTAAAAGCTTGCAGGTATTGGGATCTATAATTTCTTTGAGCTTAAATTTCTTTGAGCACTCACTTTCATTTTCATCTTTAGTTCCTTTCTTGGAGATGGGGGATTGGGTGTGGGGGTGGTATAGTTAGATGAATGGTGGACTGAAATAGCTATCGTTGTTGCTTCAGGATGGTCACAGATGTTGTGGGTCCAAAAGAGCAAGGTTCTGATATATTTGGCAAAGTTCTGACAAAAGACATCGTGGAGTCAGCAATACAGCATCCTAAGTTTGCAAGACTTCGATCAGACATAGCAAAGCAATCCTTGCAAGAGGTGAGCGAAGCATTCACGCCTGCAGATGCACAAGGTATATGTGACATGGCTGGTATAAGCACAAAGTCTTACAGGATGTTGTTTAATAAAGTAAAAGAGGGTTTCAATTGCAAGCTTGGAAAAAAGACAGTAATTCCCATTCCAAAACCATTTCACGTAAACAAAGCTCGAAATATTCTCAACTTGGGAATGGTCGAACTTGTTGGAGAGCCTTGTCACGTGTCTAGCACATTGACAGTGACTAAAAAGAGCGGGGAACAGAAAATTATAGAGCTTACAGAGTTCAACAATTTCATCATGGATGTTCGGAAATTACAAATGGCTATGGTGAAATTTTATGACATCAGTGTACATGAGTGCAATGGAAGGCTGAAATTTGTTTTGAAACTTGATGAGAGTGAGGTGATCAAAGGACAGAAGCTGGAAAGGGTTAGCATTACTTTAATGAATAGAGCTTTGGATGCAAGTATCAGTAATGCTGATGAGAAGCACTTTAGTGTACAATCCGAAAATGAGATTTGGTGGCTGGCTGCATTTGAGGTGACGTGCTATCCATTTTTAAATAAAGAATATTATGTTGCTATCCTCTTGTTATGATGTTGTAGACAATCTAACAGTTGTTGTTAACAGGTTCCAACAGAGACCCATGAAATTCTGAAGTGGTACTTCAACCAGACTGAGCTTCCTTCCACTATCCAGCAGCAGTCGAATGGCGAAAAGCTTTATGTAGAAGGATATGGTGAATATGAGGTTGAATGGCACCTGGCTGCAGATCTTAAAACCTTGAAATGCATGTTTGGTATTTCCCAAGGAGCAATGGCCAAGTATCCTTGCCTGTATTGTATGACCGAACGAGGTGTCTCCAAAGGAGGAAAAGAGAGAGAATGGAAATGCCCAAATGCAATCAGTAATAGGCGTGAACCCCCAAATCGTGATGCTCTAGGAGTGGATCCTACTTGGGATCCAATTCTTCCTATCCCTTTGATCAGAGTTCATATTTGTGTTTTGCATGCGCTGGTTAGAATAATTGAGAAACTAGTCTACATGTACATCGAATTTTCATGGAATATGAAACCAGCAGTAGAGAGTGAAAGAACTATTAAAAAAATAGAGCAAGTGCTTTCAGATGCAGGTTTACATTGTGGTCAAGTGAAGATTGAGAAGGACTTGAGAAGATCTGGGAAGACCGGAAATGTTCCTAGCAAACCATGTTTTTGAGGTGCAAAAGCCAGAAAGTTCTTATCTAATCATACCCAGAGAGGTCATCTGGGTACAGATTTTGAGGTGTGGAGGAAGCTTCATGCAGCTGTACCTGACCGAGGCTCTTCAGGACAAGCAAGGGTGGCAAAGGCCAAAGCGTGGTTGGCACTTGATCGCCTAGCACCTTTGTTGCAAAAAGCAAGGTTTGAAGATGGGGATGTTGAGAAATTTGAGGCAGTTGTGACAGAGTTCTACACTAGCTATGAAAAGGCATGGGGTGCGACAAACTTGACACAATACATGGTTATTACTTGAAAACCTACAGTTTTGAGTATTTTTTGTTGTTCAAAAAATATTGTACGATACTAAATGTCTTGTTGTTGTTGAGCATTTGTAGCACATTTTGCATGCACATGGAACCTTTTTTGCGGAAGAGTTTGGAAGCCTTGGGATTTGGTCTACCCAAGGCATGGAAAGATCTCATTGGCAAGCACGTTGTGCCTATCAAAGGGCCACTCAACATGGAGGAGGATTAAAGAAAAGTAATCCCATGAAGCAACTATGTCAGTGGTGGTATAGGCGGATTCAAGTGAGGGCTCGTGTGAAGATCAAACATGCTGAATCAGCTGTGTCATGTGCAATAAGAAAGGTTCAGGCTGAACGGAGACGTTCAATATATGTCTCCTCACAGGGAAAGCAGAATCATGCTGAATGGCTAAGACAACGACAAAGACAGGGCAGAGTGTGGAAGAAAATTGATCATTGAAATATATATTGTAAAACAATGATGTAACTGTGAAAGATTTTAAAAGAACAAGAGCTTTCATCTATGTCCCATATAAATGTTTCCAATATATATACATTTCATAGTTTGCAATGGTAAACAAGAAGAGTATTGAGAAATATGACGAAACTTCTTAGCAACTGGAACAATCTAAATTTGTTAATCTGGAACAGAGACTTCCCCCAGCCGAGCCTTTTTTGTTGACGTTTCTGCATCATCTTCTTCATCCTCTATTAATGGCGTAAGAGGGACCATTGGTCTTGCTGTTCTAAGAAGATGCTTCTTCCCGCAATCACTCAACAGATTGGGATCTGTGATTCCACATGCCAACCCGTAAGCAGCATATGTTAAATAATATTTACATCTTAACGAATATACTCCAGGTCCCTCTCCAAAAATTCGAACAGCTGCTTGCCGCTCCAGAAGTATTGCCTTGTTTGCATTCAGCCTTACGTGGTAGCCACCTAAATACCTGGATAAAGTCTTTATCGCCATCAGAGGAAAACTGGCGTTGTCCTTGGAGTAGCTAGCGTGAAATATCACAATTTGAGGGAATTTTAGGCGGTGTATATATGTTCCTAGTGTCGAATCGTGGCCCAATCCCGCCATACGCTTGCCTGAAGCACGTTTGAGGAATGTGTCTTCATATATTTCCAACTGAAAAAACAAAGGAGCATTAGCCAGAAACAACATCACCAAACATTTCAGGACAAAGTTGATAAAGCCAAATCCACAACAAAAAAAAACTAACCTCTTGGTTCTCATCTGCTTCAAGCAAGGCGTCTTGCCATAAATTAGTGCTCGAACTAGGAACGTTTTTCGCTGACTTATTTGGCGCATCCCTACACCCTCCCATGTTGGTGATATTCAATCTGTCCCTTGCTTCTTGTAGCTCTTCCTCTGTGGCATCTTTTCCTTCATATCTAAGGGCATCAGCATAGATCATATTTAGTGTTGCTGCAGCAGAAAGGAACTCGGTGTCTTTAACATGGCTGTCCACTAGTAGGTACTTGTCTATCCCATCATCATCTACAAAATTGTCATCGACCTCCAGATTCTGGGCTATGAAAGCTATGCAATGATCCTCCCTTAAGTTAAATACACGTTGTATGTCTGTCAGCAGTATATACTCTGAATCTCCTACTTGGTAGGAGGGGAGTAATGGCGTTGGAATGGGGGAGGAGTCATCTGATTCAATCACAAGCTGACCTACATCACTGTTTTGTTCTCTAACTGCCTCAATATCAACCACCGAACTAAGCTTCCTCTCTTCTTCAACATTGAACTCCTCAATGACATGAGGAGTGTCCTCCTCTTCAGCAGCATCCTCAACGGTGGGACTTGCCTGACGAGAAATCGTGTCTTCACTTTCAATTTTTGCAAGCGGCTCTGTACATTCTTCATCTGTTAATTGCACGTTCATGTGCAAGAAGCATAAGAAGGCGTAGGAGTATTCCATCAAGCGGCACTTTCTTTTATGAAAAGGGCAAAGCAAGGCTCTCTTCTTGTCACATGGCACCTTGTGCCAATCCCTGTTTAACCTCTGCTTCTTCTCCGGCGAAACCTTGAGATTAAAATGAATGTGACTTTTCCCATCAATCATCATTGGTTCTTCATTTGTGAGCTCGTCAAACTCTTGCTTTGCCTCTTCGAAGTATCCATGATGGCTAGACAATGTATCCTCGAGAGAAAAATCGCTATTGAACATCAACGAAATTGCAGGGTGCAAATCATGATGTCGGCATTTGTACAGGAAGTCATATAATAGAGTTGCAGGAGTTTCTTTGATCTCTTCGTCCACATCAAATTCGACTTGAACTTGCGCCATGGTTGAATTCAAGTCTGTAGAAAAGACATGGAAAATATTAGTTCAGGCAATGAATCAAGAGACAGTCGATCTTAAACAACAAATCTCTGTGTGGTGTAAATGGATTCAACATAACGCGAGAGGAGATGCCAGAGGAATCCAGGTATTCCTCCTCGCGTTGTAGTGAATCTATTTTCCCTAACGCAAATAAAATTGAAGCTAAGTCAAGGACCTCTTCTCGCATTATGGTGAATCGATTCACCATAATGCGAGGAGGAGTATTGTGCTTAGTATGGGACCTTCGCTCGCGTTGTGGTGAATTGATTCACCGCAATATGACGACTTTATCATCCTTTGGCAACGCCTCTAACGTTATGGTGAATTAAAAATAAAGATAGTTCTCCAGTACCCATACTGAGAGAGGAGGTGTCAAACGAATTAAAATACTCTTCTTCGCAGTCAATTCACCATAAGGCGAGAAGTCATAGGTTTTCAATTCACCTTAACGCGATGAAAAGACAAAACAAGTAGTTCTCCTCGACTGAAACCAAAACAACGAAATAACAAAAGAAGGAAATGTAAATGGATTCAACATAACGCGAGAGGAGATGCCAGAGGAATCCAGGTATTCCTCCTCGCGTTGTAGTGAATCTATTTTCCCTAACGCAAATAAAATTGCAGCTAAGTCAAGGACCTCTTCTCGCGTTATGGTGAATGGATTCACCATAATGCGAGGAGGAGTATTTTGCTTCCTATGGGACCTTCGCTCGCGTTGTGGTGAATTGATTCACCGCAATATGACGACTTTATCATCCTTTGGCAACGCCTCTAACGTTATGTTGAATTAAAAATAAAGATAGTTCTCCAGTACCCATACTGAGAGAGGAGGATTCAAACGAATTAAAATACTCTACTTCGCAGTCAATTCACCATAAGGCGAGGAGTCATAGGTTTTCAATTCACCTTAACGCGATGAAAAGACAAAGCAAGAAGTTCTCCACGACTGAAACCAAAACAACGAAATAACAAAAGAAGAAAAAAGCACAAAGGAGATAAAAATACCAGGAGAACGAATTGTATACAATCGTCGCAGGAGATGGAGATGAAGGAGGTTGGAGGTTTGTCTTTGACGTTGGATACAGGAGGATGATTGATGAAGGAGGGTTGGAGGAGATAGTCAGTCTCGTTGATGGAGATAAAGGCCGTTGGTGGGGAGATAAATGAGAATACGAACTCCAAAAGAGGCAATAAATGAGATGAGTATCCTAGAAAATTCGTTTTTAATGCTACGCGACACGTCAGCGCCGCGTTTTTCACCCGCCATTCCATGAATGCCACGTGGCATCCCGCCGTGTACCTAGCACGTGTACAAGCTATAAAGTTTAATCAAAGCCCTTTTTAATGCTATACGACACGTTAGCGCCGCCTAGTCGCCCTGGCAGCCCGCCAGCACGTGTGTTCGCTCTAAAGACTAATCAAAGCCGTTAATCACGCCACCTTTTCGTCCTCTTATCGATTTTGCCTTGTCCGTCCTCCTGCTTGCCTCCAGCTGACTTCCGACTACCGCCACAGTACTGAACCGACTTTCCAACACCTGCACGACAGTCTCCATCCATTCACACGCAAGAAATGTAAGTTTTTGTATAATACTTGATTGTTTTGTAAGTTTCTTGTATATTGCTTGTTTGTTTTGTTTATTCTTCGACTGTTTGCCCTGTGCCATTGTTTATTCTTCGACTGTTTGCCTTCACCTTAAAGCACAGGACGGGCCATTAGAATCTCAATAAGCTCCATGTCTTATGGTGGATCGAATCACCATGGCAGAAGGCAAACGTAAGAGATTCGCGAAAATCGATTCACTATAACGCGAGGAGGATTGTTTTGCTTTGACTGGCCCTTAGACTCGCGTTATGGTGAATTCACCATAACGCATGACCAAAGGGCAAAGGATTCACGATAATCCACCTCTTATTGGTGTCAATTAAATCACCTCCTACACGACAGTCTCCATCCATTCCCACTCATAGAATGTGATGAAAGTGTATTACTTGATTGTTTTGTGTTTCTTGTATAATACTTGATTGTTTTGTTTTTCCTTCGACTGTTTGCCCCCTGCCGTTGTTTTCTCTTCGACTGTTTGCCCTCCGTCATGGTGATTCGATTCACCGTAAAGCAGACGACGAATCATTAGAATCTCAATACTGCTCTATGTGTTATGGTGAATCGACTCACCAAACTGCAAGACGGAAAGGTAAGAGATTCGGGAGAACCCTCCTCCCGTTGTAGTAGATCGATTCACTATAACGCGAGGAGGATTGTTTTGATTTGACTGGCTCTTAGTCTCGCGTTATAGTGAATCAAATCACTTTAACGCAAGATCGAAGCTCAAAGAATGCACGATAATCCGCCTCTTATTGTTGTCAATGAATTCACCATAATGCGAGAAAAATTATTGTGTTTCTGTGGACCTTCATCTCTCGTATTGTGAATGGATTCACCATAACGCGAGGAAGTGCATATTGCTTTCTTGGCCCCCCTCTCTCGCTTTATGGTGAATTGTTAATCGTGTACTACTGAATAGCAAAGTTTTCTGCCTTTTCTTGTGTTTTCAGATGGCTCGTGTAAGGCATACAGCCAGACCCATTGATAATGCAGCTCCCTCATCTACTGGGAAGAAGATGGGCGTTCTGAAAGCCTCAAGGTCAAGAAAATCAAGCAGTCCTTCCCGATTGTCCAAAACGCAGCCTAGACTCAGGCGTTTCACAGAGCATTCGGCAGCCCTGCGAGAAATCAAAAAGTTTATGAAGCACCCGACAGCTGCTATTCCCAGATTGCCTTTCCAGAGGCTTGCCAGGAGAATTTGTGAGCAGAATGGAATTTTGTTTAGGTGGAAGGCATCGGCCTTGTTTTGCTTGCAAGAGGCCACAGAAGATTGGATGATCGAATTTTTTTTGGATAGTTACGTTCTTGCTGCCCACGCACACAGGGTGACAGTAATGAACAAGGATTTTTTCAGCCTAATAGCCCTTCGTTTCAGATACGATAAGTCACTTAGACCAGTTACGTTTACTGATGAACGAATGTTACAAATTTTGGATGTCCGGCCTGTACAAAAAGTGAGAATTGAAGAGGTGACCGAGGGAAGTCCAGATCATGAGCATCAGACTCGGGAAAATATAATGACAAGCGCTCAAAGGGAACATCAAGCTGCAATGCTTGCATTGCAAACAAAAAGGAAAAATGTTCGCGCACTCCACGCCATGAATCGGGAGGCGCTGCAATTTTTGTTGCCGGAGTTCTATGTACCCTTTAATATTAGAGGGCATAGATGTTATTTCTCGATTCATGCTGAAGAAATCAACATTTTGTTTGATCCCAAAACTGAAGTCAACGACAAAGTGCTCAGATGTGTTTTAAGGTATACTCTTTTCTCTGTCCTCCCACAATTTTTCATTCTTGGCTCTTAAAGTTGATGCCTCACTCTTGATATGTTTCCTTGTGAAGTTTTGTTATTTCGCTATTGCCCGAGGATGTACAGCAACGAGTGTTCCAGATTGATTCACTGGTCTCAACACTGTTGCTAGAAGAGTCAGTTCCGTACCTCGATGTGCTGAACTGGTTTCGGGAGGTCCAGCTGGACGATGCCCGAGTATTTTTTTTGGCATATCATGAAAAGTGAGTTTGTCTCATTCTCTCTCTCTCTCTCTCTCTCTCTCTCTCTCTCTCTCTCTCTCGCATGATGTTTATAGGAATCACCGTACACGAGTTATATAGTGCTTCCTTTGGATTGAAACTAATAGAATTCTATTGTGCAGTTCCCATTGGAGTCTTCTACTAGTCGACGTGCAAGAAAATGTCATTTACCTTGCAAATTCGACATCTGGTGCCCATGGAAATGTTTTGCTGTAAGTAAAAATCATTAAGATACATATTATTGTTTGAGTTAGAAGTCCGGATTGATCAGGATAATGATTGGTCTCTGTTTACAGTGGAGTCAGGAAACTAATGGCAGCTTACGAGAGCCTCAGCATGGACATCGACAGCCTGGATCGATCGACCATCCGTAGGGTTAGTGTCCCCAAACAAGAAGATGGCTACAGCTGTGGGTGGAGGGTTGCACTTAATGCAATGTTGCTGCTACGAAGCATTTTTCAGCTCCCTTCAGAGGATGTAAGCATTTTCAGCTCCCATACGCATTTGTGCGCCTGTTTATCTTCTTATATATTGTCATGTTGATCTTATTTATGTCTTGATGAATTGTGATGGCAGTTTCCATCAATGTCTCGCTACGTGGACCTAGACGTCCAAACGTTTAGGGAGGAAACGATTGCGAAATTGATCGAGGTCGCTGAAGTTATGCCTCCAGACGGGCCAGTGGACTTCATCCCGCCCAATCCACAAGGGGGGATAGGCCCCCCTGAGCCTCTTACATGGGCTCCATACTTGGGAGAAGAGCCCTGGCTCCATCCTGAAGCCGATACCTATGGGTTCCAGCCATAAATAGTTTTTTCCTTCTTCCAACAAATGTACGTTTGAGCTATACATGTATTGGAGGGAGAACATCAAATGTAAATACACTTATCATTTGAAAATCAGAGGATCAAATTTGCTACTGTGTTCCTTCACTGCTTGCTTTCTTACTTTAAGCCTTTTTTTGTGTACATAAAAATTCAATTGGGGAATTCTTGCCTTCATTACATTGTTTTAAACAATAAAGCATTACAAAAGCAATGTTCTGAATAGATAAGTTTATTGCATATGGAAAATACATTGTCACCGTATACATGGTCACATCATATATCTTCTAGTGCCTCCAATTCATGTGGGGCTGCAACATCTTTACAAATGATCTGATGCTCTCTTCTTTTACTTAGCTTCCGACCATCGAGCTTGAAGCAAAATTGATCTGGAGGATTCTGAATAGCTACTTCTAATTCCTTCCTAACATATTCGAGAGTCCAATTCTCTTCCACTTCCAATGTCAAAGATGGGTGACCCTGTCGAATCATAACTATATCTATCAAGCAAGAGTGGCTGCCATCTCTTGTATCTTGGTCCATGCTTTCCCAGTACGGTTGTTGATCCATCGCCACCTTCTATAAGTAAATGACATGCACAGATGTTGCCTGGCAATATAGTATCTGATTCCAAAATATCATTAGGATAATTTTCCGAGTATAATCAAATAAGCGTTGTAACTGTTTCACAAAAATACATTTTAATGTTTTAACACTCACCAAAATGCAATGTCGGAGGTGTTCAATCGACATTCGATCAAATCATCTCCCTTTGATGATTTCACTCTCCAACCTTTGTCAAACAAATGATCAAGCCAGACTTCATCTACATCTTTGCACACAAAAGTTGTTCTAGTTTTTCTCAATTGTTTACAATCAGAAAATAAATGAACAAAGCATGCAATTGGAACAAACAAACTTAAGTGCACATTTCTTGCACCAATGCTAGGCTTCATAGCACATTTAATATCATTAAACATTTTGGTCCTGTATGACTCTATCACTTCTGTGTCAAGCAATGGCCACTCCGGACTATCAAGTGCGGGCAACGGAATACGTTCCAACTTTCCATGTCGACTCGATTGAGTGGGCAAGGTATAAAATGAGTCATAGAAATATGTTCTACTTCTTGCGAGATCACTTGGTGCACGACCTTCATATTGAAGTTCCCCCACCTCACCATGTACGACATTCAAGAACCCCGTCAAGCATTGTGCAGGCTCCCACTCCTGAAGGTTGGATGGGTACAAATCTGTGTAAGGCAGAAAAATGTATATCAATCACCTTATTTGCTACGTTGAAATACAAAACACAAGCACTTACAATGTGGTCTGTGTCTTGGAAGTCCTTCCAATGGTCCCACGTTGATCTCTTTTTGCATGAATACATGCTGGATCAACACTTCTTTGACAGTTTTCCCTCCTGGTGCCATCTTAAAGTCAAGGATCCTTCCTTTCCAATGTTTGGCCAAGTCTTCAGATGCCTTTCCCTTCACTCGGTAGTGGCCTTGTTTTCCTGGCTGCATAGTGACCCAAGAGTACTTCCTGTATACTTGGGGAATCCATTCTTCGTTCTCGTCTTTTATGTTATACAACACAACAGATGAGATACTGCTCCTTGCTCGTTTCAGTCCACTTTCGGGTGCCATGATAGAATAACAGACGTATGAGAAAGAAGAAGTAGCAGAAAGTGGATGACTGGGCTAACCGCTTTTGTGGATCAAGGAGGGAGGATGAAATGAGGGACGGTGTGTTCTTTTTGGGCGCCAAAGATGTTTCAAGATTCAAAAGTGGAACCAAGTTGAGGGAATAACCGGGAGAATGTGTATCTATCTATTCCAAGCATTCAAGCTTCATTAGTTCTAGGGGTGGTGGAAAGAATTTTTTAGTGCTCCACGTCTAACACAGGAATGTGGAAAACATTCTTTTATTGTGTTAGTTTCTGACAAAAAAACGGTTTTAAATATTTTAAGACAAGGTGATGGTTTTTTTTAATATTTCATGAAGATAAGAGTTTCTCCACGTTTTGGGTGGGTTTGTACAGAGGTCCCACCACCGGTGAATCTCGTTCGTAGATTACATGTCACTCAATCTATGTGTCTATTATTATATTATTGTTGAAACAGCCCTCTTTTGAGTCCAGAATTTTCCTAATGGCAATGTAAGATTGGAGAGTACTACTGCGTCAATGATGTGCTGACCATTAGAGCTTGGGAGAAAAAGTGAGGCAACAATGGTAATATTGTGTTTTCTTTTTACAACAAGCTCAACAATATATTTGTTGATCTACAACATCTTAGAGCTTGGGAGAAAAAGTGAGGCAACAATGGTAATATTATGTTTCCTTTCCACCTTATCCATCACATCAACAAAAACACCAATTGATGCAAGGGTTTAGGGTTTACCATAAACCGCCAATGAAGTCAAACTCAAGCAAGATAAGAAATCAATTGGTGATTCTGTTACAACAAGCTCAACAATATATTTGTTGATCTACAACATCTTCAGAAAGTTATGATCTTATTTTATGGATTACCTAATAATTGTAAGTAACTTTTATATCTCTTGCAAAGTAGTTGAAAAAGTATATGAAAAATCAAAGCTTATTTAATTTTGTTTGTCATGCAAGGTGACAAAGCTAGCTTTGTTTTGAAAATGGATGAGTGTCAGATTGTGAAAGGAAAGACGATAGAGTGAATGAGTATCACACTCATGAATGAGGCTATGACATATGCAAAAAGTTTAGAGTTATTGTCTCTTCTCAGTGAAGACACATTTGAGGGAAATACTGAGATCAACCAAACTCCTGATAGGGAGAGGATTTGCAAGCTAGACTTTCCCTCATAGAGTGTCCAATCTGAGAGAGAGATATGGTGGCTTGGGGAATTTGAAGTACCAAAAGAGACACATGAAGTTCTCGCTTGGATGTTTGATAGGATACCTTGAATTACCACTATCATCAAAGCATAGATTCAGGGAGAAAAACTTGAGGTAGAGGGCAAGGGCACTTATACAGTAGATTGGCATTTGGGGGGTGACATGAAGACAATAAAGTGCTTGCTTGGGTGTCCACAAGGTGCTAACACCTCAAGTCCTTGTCCGTGGTGTATGATAATGGTGAGGGAAAACAAACAAAAGACAGGAAAGAAGAGGATGCTTAAGCACAACCCCATGGACGATGATGTAGGCAATTGGGTTGGAGGTGTCTTGCCTGCCAACATGCTAGCTGTGCCAAACATGCATTTGAGAGACTTAGAATGGAATCCTATAATTCCATTTGAACTAAAGAATGTCCACTTCCATACACTGCATGCATTCATGCATGTGTTTGATCGTTTGCTCAAGTGTCATAGTAGATTATGCATTTACCATGCAAGGCAAATAACGACAAGAAGAAGCTCTTCATAAAGTAGAGCATGGTGGCAATGTGTAGATTACTGTTAACAAAAAGACCTCTAGCATGAATCATGAGGTTGCACAACAAGTATCCACATGAGTGGAAATAAAGCAAGATGTTTCTTGGAGAATCCAGAAAATGTAAAGGACTCAACCAAGCCTTGGAACTTGTGGAAGGATTTATGCAAATGTACAACATTTGATTGCACCAATTCAAGCCTTGTAATTCTACATGAGAAGGTTTGGTTAGACTTCAATAAGATGGTGAAACTTTTGACCAGGAGCGACAAAAATTTCAAGAGGAGCTTTCTAATTTTACGAAGTCCATGCTTGTGATACATGGGGTGAAACCAACATTACGCACTACATGGTAAACACATTTTCTCCTTCCTACTGGATATTAAGAAACAAGTATGAATAACTACTGACTTTGTCTTAATTTTTGTGCAGCACATTCTTTATGCTCATGGTGCATATTTCATGAATGAGTATGGTTCTCTGGACATGTGGAGCACACAAGGAATGGAGAAATCTCACTATCGAGCTAGAGGAGTATATTTTGAAAACACCCACCAGTGCATGGAGTAGGGAAGACTCATACAAATTACCTCAAGGAGATGTTTAACTAGTTTTACAGATACACTTTTGGGCAAAAATTATCCATGGTGGAAAGGGCATATATGAGTAATCTAGCAAGGGCAGCACTGTGAGATCCCTGTTCCCACCGCGCAACGGATTCGGTGTACTAGCAGCGGAAGTAGCACTTCTTGCGCGAGGCAGGATCCCACACTCGGGGCCTCGTCCACGGATATCCGGACAAAAGACTAATCCGTCGGTTTTTCCAAAACCAAACCCGGAAAAACTTCCCTTATCCGGAAAGCACGAGCGATTCCTCCAGGATAACTTTTTACTCTAACGTAGTCAAGACCATTAATAATGATCAAACTGATCCGACTGCACCTATAAAGATACTCGGTCAGATCAAGGAAGAAACTTGCACTTGGATCATTGGGATCAACGCTTTTTTCCCCATCAAGAGGCACAGCCGTTGATTCCTATCCATAGAACAATTACTATCCGGGACTTACTTCATCTATCGTAATAACGGAAATTGAGTCTCGATTTACGGATCCATCAATCCAGCCTAACCCCATCCGATCCCATGGGTTAGCCAACCACCCAACCACTGTAGTGATGGGATCCAATTTGGAATTTGGTTAGGTTTTGTCCCGGGTACCAAGGAAAAGAGTTCCAAGGCCCCCTAGCCAGAAGTTCATGCAAACATAAAACTAGCCACACCACTTACACACCCAATATGAAATTGCCTTTTTCTTAGCATCAACTAACTTTAAAACAATCCTTTAATGAAACCATAGTACCACTGATCATAATCTTCCAATTTATCCGGTTGATTCATAATTTCCCATCATTTCTTCATCAGAGTATCTATGGCATCATTGGTAACTAGAACGCTCACCACCTGTCCACACAGGGGCCTTTTCAATAGTTCCTAGCCCATAATACTCGGCAATATAATCACTTATAAAAATCAAGATGGACTCTCGTTGAAGATCAGCAAGATCAACCAAAAGATCCATATAAAGAGCCATGGACTCATCCATTGAAGACCAGCAAGGTCAATCAACCAGATCCATGCCCGGTTTCATAAAACAACTCTTACTCCTTGTTCCAATATCTTCCACGACGCACGTGTGGGTATCTTCGGCGACCCAGAGCCCGAGCACCGTATGGTCAGCACCCTCCAGGATCCTTCGCAGGTGACCTAGCGCTTCACTCATAGGCCGCTTCCTTGGTCCCTCATCCACCGTACCGGAAGCTCACCATTTAAATCGAACCGAGGCTGGTCAAGACCTTGGTCGACCTTGCTACGCGAGACGTCCTCCATTGACTCTCCATCAGCAGTTGCAACTTTAACAGTTAGGTCTTCATGACCTTAATCCACAAGACGGTCAAAATGCTTCCCCAGCATTCTTGACATAAAACAGTCATTTACAAACAGTCACAAAATACAGTTTCTAAATCGAACTCTCGTCTTTCCACATTATCCCTCTTTAGTCCACATTACTTATTCCACATTCCATTCAATGTGTACTCATTCTCATCCATTTCCTCATATCGACGACACATTAATTCACATACACATTCACATTCACATCCATACATCCACATTTACATGCATACATCCATTTTCACATCCTCATTTATACATCCACATCCCATATCTACATTCATACGTACACATCCATATCCACATCCATACATCCATATCCACATCCATACATCCACATCCACATCCACATCCACATCCACATTCATATTCACATCCATATATCCACATCTACATGCATACATCCATTATCACGTCCTCATTCATACATCCACATCCACATACATACATACATCCACATCCACATTCCCATTCACATCTATACATCCACATCTACATCCACATACATACATACATCCACATCCACATTCCCATTCACATCTATACATCCACATCTACATTCACATCCACATTCCCATTCACATCTATACATCCACATCTACATCCACATTCATATACATCCACATCCACATTCCCATTCACATCTATACATCCACATCTACATCCACATACATACATACATCCACATCCACATTCCCATTCACATCTATACATCCACATCTACATCCACATTCACATCCACATTCCCATTCACATCTATACATCCACATCTACATCCACATTCACATCTATGCATATACATCTTCATCCACATTCACATCTATGCATATATATCTTCATGCATACATCCATTTTCACATTCATACATCCATACTCCCATCTCCACATCCACACATCCACATACATACATCCATTTCCACATTTCCATTCATATAACCCCATATACCTTCACATCTAATCTTTTACATCACATCCATTCTCGCCCTATCACAACCCATATACATCTTATCCTATCACATACACTTCTTATCTCATCCCATACACATCTTATCACATCTTAATTCATCTTATCACCTCTTACCACATCCCATACACATCTTATCACATCTTAATTCATCTTATCACCTCTTATACACCTCTTACAACATCCTATCACATCTCATATCTATTTATAGAATACAAGAGCATTCTTATAAATTCATTTTAAATGAGAATGACACTTTTGAATTAAAAATCAATCTTTTATGCATCTTCCTATGCATAAATTCAATTTAGATGAGAATGACACTTTTGAATTAAAAATTAATTTTTTATGCATCTTCTTATGCATAAATTCAATTTGGTAGGAATTACACTTTTAGAAAAAAAGAATTTTTCTTATGCATCTAAGTTATGCATAAAATCCATTTCTGATGAAAATCACACTTTTAGTATAAAAAGAATATCTTTTATGCATACCTCTATGCATGAAATTCAATATGATAAAAGTAACACTCTTACAATAAAATAATCAACTTTTATGCATACCTCTATGCATGAAATTCAATTATGATAAAAGTCACACTTTTTTAATAAAATAATCAACTTTTATGCATACCTTTATGCATGAAATTCATTTATGATAAAAGTCACACTTTTATAATAAAATAATCAACTTTTATGCATACCTTTATGCATGAAATTCAAATATGATAAAAGTAACACTTTTGATATAAAAATTTATCCATTATGCATACTTCTATGCATGAAATAAAAATGATAAAGTAACACTTTTGATATAAAAATTTATCCTTTATGCATACTTCTATGCATGAAAAAAAAATGATAAAAATAACACTTTTGATATAAAAATTTATCCATTATGCATACTTCTATGCATGAAAATAAAAATGGTAAAAATAACACTTTTGATATAAAAATTTATCCATTATGCATACTTCTATGCATGAAATAAAAATGATAGAAGTAACACTTTTGATATAAAAATTTATCCATTATGCATACTTCTATGCATGAAATAAAAATGATAAAAGTAACACTTTTGATATAAAAATATATCCTTTATGCATACTTCTATGCATGAAAATAAAAATGATAAAAATAACACTTTTGATATAAAAATTTATCCATTACGCATACTTCTATGCATGAAAATAAAAATGGTAAAAATAACACTTTTGATATAAAAATTTATCCATTATGCATACTTCTATGCATGAAATAAAAATGATAGAAGTAACACTTTTGATATAAAAATTTATCCTTTATGCATACTTCTATGCATGAAAATACAAATGATAAAAATAACACTTTTGATATAAAAATTTATCCATTATGCATACTTCTATGCATGAAAATAAAAATGGTAAAAATAACACTTTTGATATAAAAATTTATCCATTATGCATACTTTTATGCATGAAATAAAAATGGTAAAAATAACACTTTTGATATAAAAACTTATCCTTTATGCATACCTCTATGCATGAAATAAAAATGATAAAAGTAACACTTTTGATATAAAAATTTATCCTTTATGCATACTTCTATGCATGAAAATAAAAATGATAAAAATAACACTTTTGATATAAAAATTTATCCATTACGCATACTTCTATGCATGAAAATAAAAATGGTAAAAATAACACTTTTGATATAAAAATTTATCCATTATGCATACTTCTATGCATGAAATAAAAATGATAGAAGTAACACTTTTGATATAAAAATTTATCCTTTATGCATACTTCTATGCATGAAAATAAAAATGATAAAAATAACACTTTTGATATAAAAATTTATCCATTATGCATACTTCTATGCATGAAAATAAAAATGGTAAAAATAACACTTTTGATATAAAAATTTATCCATTATGCATACTTTTATGCATGAAATAAAAATGGTAAAAATAACACTTTTGATATAAAAACTTATCCTTTATGCATGATATTAAAATTCAATTTCTCCATGATTATAATGAAATTCTTTCAATTAATCTAGGATAATAATTCCTAGAATATGGTAGGAAGTCCTCTTTTTATGCTTTGAATGAAATTATTTTATGCATAATTTTTATAAAAATTTCGCCATAGCTCCGCTGCTATGACTGATAAATCTCAATTTTTCTAAGGGATAAATCTTATCATTAAGAAAATAATTAAAATGATCTCTAATTGGATCATTAATCCATAATGGATTGAATCATCAATATACATAAACTAAAAGCATAGAAAAAGCCATTAATTTGGCCTCAAGCATAGCTTAATCTTGGGTTAAGGAAAAGCTTTATTAAAAGCTTGATTTGGATTGAGAATGGGTCATGAGTATGACCATTTCTTGAGTGAGAGAGAGAAATTACATAAAAACCATTAGAATTTAAACATAAATGGAAATTAACTTCAATAGCATTTATTAAATTATGTAACTCTTCACTACTATTCACCAATTAACTTCAATAGCATTTAAAAAACCATACCAATTAAGCTTCTCAAGCTTGAGAGGGGTTGAGAAGAGAGAAACATTGAGAAATTATAGAAAAAATCAATATTCACTAATTACCTTACAAATTGCTTGATTCTTTGTTCACCGTAGAGGCCCCCAACCAATCAATTGGTTAAGTATGTTGATGGAGCCACTAATGGGGATTGAAGAATGAGGGAAGCTCCAAAAACTAGTGAATTATTAAATGAATTCACAGTTCTTGGCTTAGGTGGAGTAGAGTAACGATGCATAAACACTATCTATTTTTCAACAAGGGGAAGGCTTCTATTTATAGGAAAAATTGAGCTCCTAACCAAACAAACTGATTCTAGAATTTTCTAAATCAGTTTGGTCAATATTTGACCATTTTTAGGTCAGTTAAGCTAACTTTTTGGAACTAGACTTGAATGAGGAGAGAAGAGAGATGAAATATCTCAATTTTTATGAGTTTAAAACTCATTCAAGCATGTGAAATATGCACCTCCTTTAAAGAACTCCCCTTCCTTACATATGTGTCATAATGGAATCATTTTAATATTGCTCATAGTTTTTTTTTTACTAATAAACCTTGTACATTTTCAACTCTTCATCTTATGTGAAATATGCACCTCCTTTAAAGAACTCCCCTTCCTTACATATGTGTCATAATGGAATCATTTTAATATTGCTCATAGTTTTTTACTAATAAACCTTGTACATTTTCAACTCTTCATCTTATGTGGGCATTTACTCATTTTTGGATACCCAAAATATCTCATATTTTTAATATTGCTCATAGTTTTTTTACTAATAAACCTTGTACATTTTCAACTCTTCATCTTATGTGAGCATTTACTCATTTTTGGGTATCTTCTTTTACAAATTGGATTTATCTCCTCCCTACACATGGATTGATGCTATTGGCCCATAGGAACCTTAATTGGACCATAATCCAAATTTTTTTGAAAATCTAGACCCTTAGGCTAAGGTCCTTTATACCCATTTCCAATTAATTCCAATTGCACATTGGAAAGTTCTTTTTGATTTTCTGTTTCAGGGGAACTTATTTTAATAAGATGAGTTATTTTTCTATCCAAAAATATTCATAATCTGAATATTCTCTCTCTAGAATATTTTCTCTCTCTAGGTTAAAACAGTTAGAAACAAGGTCTTTATATTTCTGAAGAGGGATTGATTACAGGGGAAGATACTAGACATCAAAAGGGGGTTGGGGGAGGAATCTTACATTCTACCCCACTTAAAAAAATGCGAGATGTCCTCATCTCGTAAACTGGGATAATTTCGCAAGATGCACGAATATGAGACTTAGAAAAAAATTTTAATCAAGGTTAACCACCAAGAAAAGTCTTAAAGAGAGCAAGATTCAAAATAAGAACAAGATTTAAACTTTATTCATTCTCGGAACTTATACAGTAAGGATAGAAGAACTCTTTACACTTCCATTAGCCCGTCCATCATATGATCACAAAAGCAGCACTCACAAGCTGCGCAAGTATAGGGTAACTCATCTATGAGAATGATTCTGCTGGTTATTGTCGCACCTATCTCAGTGGTATGAGGTGATCTAACAAAAGGACCTCTGAGAGGTAAGCCAAAAACGGGGTAAAGGTATATCTTCTCATGAGGAAGAAAACACGCCAGTAAGAAGACCCGCTCAGAAAACCCAAGATGTCTTGATCTCATGACGCAGTAGTATCGGGGACCCAAACCCAAAGCTTCAATAACCATGGCCAAGCGGACATTGTTACGAAAGTGCTGCTGACCCCAGGGTGTTACCCTAGTTATGTTTTGATAGGTCCGCCATTTGGTCTGAGCTACAGAAGTTCCCAAGTGAGGGAAAAGTGAGCGCTCATATTGTTCTATAAAATCCTTCTTCACAGACTTACTTGCGTCTTGAAGGTGAGAAATCATCATGGATAAAACTAATTCTTGTTGCCAAGCCATGAAGGAGATTAAGAAAGAAGGAGATTGATGGGAGTAAGATTACTGTGAGCGACAAGTAAAAGTTACGACTTATATAAAGGAAGGAGCTAGCGTAACTTAGAAGCCAACGGTATCTTGCCACTGAAGTTTTACCCTCTTTCCATGATTTGGGTTTGGAACATATTTCTATGAAATACATTAAGAACTTTGAGATGAGGAGATAAAAGAAGCTCGTAAGCTAAGTCACTTACTTTCTTTGAATTCAGATAAGGCTCACAATATCTGGGGGATAACTTCTTAAACTCCCCAATAGATAAAGAACTTATTTTGGGCCGTACTCGAATGAAGACCAAAACCTTGGTATCCAAAACACCGATTTTTACTTCTGAACTCATTGTTCTGAATCCTTAAAACAGGTGGAACTCCTGAGAAGTATTCTAGGGAAAGGGTCTTCCTTTTTTAAACAGAATCTTTCTTTTATTTTAGAGAGGGAATAATTATAAGATCAAAAAGGGAGATTCTTACTCCTGTATACCTCTAAGGCTGGGGGAGGAATCTTACATTCTACCCCACTTAAAAGGTACAAGATGTCCTCATCTCGCAAGTAGAGGACAACTCTTTTGCTTAAGATCTAATTTATTCTAGGATTCCTTATATTCCGGTCAATCCAACAGAATATGGGGATAAATATCCCTTATATAGAACTCATCATTAAATAATAATTCATTTAGATCATATCATTCCTACGATAATGGTCCATTAGACCGAAAAATTTCCTTCTGAACATTCCTCCACGGGAATTTCACTTAAGCAAGTTCTCAATTTGTCATCCCTTAACTTGATCTACCGTCTCAAGTATTAACAGTAGCAATTTGACAGCACAATCCACTAATCTCATAGTGATTTGCTGAAATCATTATCATCATTTATCATTACAGGGACTCGTCCCATTCATCCTCATTGTGGTTTTGCTCAGGTTATTATATTTCAACTAAATTTCAAAAATCATCATTTTACAATCAGAATCCCAATCAATTCATCAGTTCCCAAACAGAATTAAAAATTATATCAACCACATTCGAATTCATCAACTGGATAGCATTAATGCTTATAATTTCAAGTCTTAGATTTACTCGTATATACTGTCAGTAAAGAGCTGCAGTATACTCTCGGTATATACGGGTAGTCACGGCCCTTGGAATTATAAGGTAAATACCATCATGTCTAGGCCTCAAGCAAGTCAGGGATTCTATATAATTACGGTACTTCCATCTGAAGACCCAATTACCAAATTACGAATTTCAGTTTGAATATCAAATTGTATGAATTATATCACACAATTACAACCTTTTTGTGCTTCTTGATAAATTTTTGACATATTTGGCTTCTCAGTTGATCTTTATTAACCAATTCGCTCTGATACCAACTGTGAGATCCCTGTTCCCACCACGCAACGGATTCGGTGTACTAGCAGCGGAAGTAGCACTTCTTGCGCGAGGCAGGGTCCCACACTCGGGGCCTCGTCCACGGATATCCGGACAAAAGACTAATCCGTCGGTTTTTCCAAAACCAAACCCGGAAAAACTTCCCTTATCCGGAAAGCACGGGCGATTCCTCCAGGATAACTTTTTACTCTAACGTAGTCAAGACCATTAATAATGATCAAACTGATCCGACTGCACCTATAAAGATACTCGGTCATATCAAGGAAGAAACTTGCACTTGGATCATTGGGATCAACGCTTTTTTCCCCATCAAGAGGCACAGCCGTTGATTCCTATCCATAGAACAATTACTATCCGGGACTTACTTCATCTATCGTAATAACGGAAATTGAGTCTCGATTTACGGATCCATCAATCCAGCCTAACCCCATCCGATCCCATGGGTTAGCCAACCACCCAACCACTGTAGTGATGGGATCCAATTTGGAATTTGGTTAGATTTTGTCCCGGGTACCAAGGAAAAGAGTTCCAAGGCCCCCTAGCCGGAAGTTCATGCAAACATAAAACTAGCCACACCACTTACACACCCAATATGAAATTGCCTTTTTCTTAGCATCAACTAACTTTAAAACAATCCTTTAATGAAACCATAGTACCACTGATCATAATCTTCCAATTTATCCAGTTGATTCATAATTTCCCATCATTTCTTCATCAGAGTATCTATGGCATCATTGGTAACTAGAACGCTCACCACCTGTCCACACAGGGGCCTTTTCAATAGTTCCTAGCCCATAATACTCGGCAATATAATCACTTATAAAAATCAAGATGGACTCTCGTTGAAGATCAGCAAGATCAACCAACAGATCCATATAAAGAGCCATGGACTCATCCATTGAAGACCAGCAAGGTCAATCAACCAGATCCATGCCCGGTTTCATAAAACAACTCTTACTCCTTGTTCCAATATCTTCCACGACGCACGTGTGGGTATCTTCGGCGACCCAGAGCCCGAGCACCGTATGGTCAGCACCCTCCAGGATCCTTCGCAGGTGACCTAGCGCTTCACTCATAGGCCACTTCCTTGGTCCCTCATCCACCGTACCGGAAGCTCACCATTTAAATCGAACCGAGGCTGGTCAAGACCTTGGTCGACCTTGCTACGCGAGACGTCCTCCATTGACTCTCCATCAGCAGTTGCAACTTTAACAGTTAGGTCTTCATGACCTTAATCCACAAGACGGTCAAAATGCTTCCCCAGCATTCTTGACATAAAACAGTCATTTATAAACAGTCACAAAATACAGTTTCTAAATCGAACTCTCGTCTTTCCACATTATCCCTCTTTAGTCCACATTACTTATTCCACATTCCATTCAATGTGTACTCATTCTCATCCATTTCCTCATATCGACGACACATTAATTCACATACACATTCACATTCACATCCATACATCCACATTTACATGCATACATCCATTTTCACATCCTCATTTATACATCCACATCCCATATCTACATTCATACGTACACATCCATATCCACATCCATACATCCATATCCACATCCATACATCCACATCCACATCCACATCCACATCCACATTCATATTCACATCCATATATCCACATCTACATGCATACATCCATTATCACGTCCTCATTCATACATCCACATCCACATACATACATACATCCACATCCACATTCCCATTCACATCTATACATCCACATCTACATCCACATACATACATACATCCACATCCACATTCCCATTCACATCTATACATCCACATCTACATTCACATCCACATTCCCATTCACATCTATACATCCACATCTACATCCACATTCATATACATCCACATCCACATTCCCATTCACATCTATACATCCACATCTACATCCACATACATACATACATCCACATCCACATTCCCATTCACATCTATACATCCACATCTACATCCACATTCCCATTCACATCTATACATCCACATCTACATCCACATTCACATCTATGCATATACATCTTCATCCACATTCACATCTATGCATATATATCTTCATGCATACATCCATTTTCACATTCATACATCCATACTCCCATCTCCACATCCACACATCCACATACATACATCCATTTCCACATTCCCATTCATATAACCCCATATACCTTCACATCTAATCTTTTACATCACATCCATTCTCGCCCTATCACAACCCATATACATCTTATCCTATCACATACACTTCTTATCTCATCCCATACACATCTTATCACATCTTAATTCATCTTATCACCTCTTACCACATCCCATACACATCTTATCACATCTTAATTCATCTTATCACCTCTTATACACCTCTTACAACATCCTATCACATCTCATATCTATTTATAGAATACAAGAGCATTCTTATAAATTCATTTTAAATGAGAATGACACTTTTGAATTAAAAATCAATCTTTTATGCATCTTCCTATGCATAAATTCAATTTAGATGAGAATGACACTTTTGAATTAAAAATCAATTTTTTATGCATCTTCTTATGCATAAATTCAATTTGGTAGGAATTACACTTTTAGAAAAAAAGAATTTTTCTTATGCATCTAAGTTATGCATAAAATCCATTTCTGATGAAAATCACACTTTTAGTATAAAAAGAATATCTTTTATGCATACCTCTATGCATGAAATTCAATATGATAAAAGTAACACTCTTACAATAAAATAATCAACTTTTATGCATACCTCTATGCATGAAATTCAATTATGATAAAAGTCACACTTTTATAATAAAATAATCAACTTTTATGCATACCTTTATGCATGAAATTCATTTATGATAAAAGTCACACTTTTATAATAAAATAATCAACTTTTATGCATACCAAATTTAAATATGATAAAAGTAACACTTTTGATATAAAAATTTATCCATTATGCATACTTCTATGCATGAAATAAAAATGATAAAGTAACACTTTTGATATAAAAATTTATCCTTTATGCATACTTCTCTGCATGAAAAAAAAATGATAAAAATAACACTTTTGATATAAAAATTTATCCATTATGCATACTTCTATGCATGAAAATAAAAATGGTAAAAATAACACTTTTGATATAAAAATGTATCCATTATGCATACTTCTATGCATGAAATAAAAATGATAGAAGTAACACTTTTGATATAAAAATTTATCCATTATGCATACTTCTATGCATGAAATAAAAATGATAAAAGTAACACTTTTGATATAAAAATTTATCCTTTATGCATACTTCTATGCATGAAAATAAAAATGATAAAAATAACACTTTTGATATAAAAATTTATCCATTACGCATACTTCTATGCATGAAAATAAAAATGATAAAAATAACACTTTTGATATAAAAATTTATCCATTATGCATACTTCTATGCATGAAATAAAAATGATAGAAGTAACACTTTTGATATAAAAATTTATCCTTTATGCATACTTCTATGCATGAAAATAAAAATGATAAAAATAACACTTTTGATATAAAATTTTATCCATTATGCATACTTCTATGCATGAAAATAAAAATGGTAAAAATAACACTTTTGATATAAAAATTCATCCATTATGCATACTTTTATGCATGAAATAAAAATGGTAAAAATAACACTTTTGATATAAAAACTTATCCTTTATGCATACTTCTATGCATGAAATAAAAATGATAAAAGTAACACTTTTGACATAAAAATTTATCCTTTATACATACTTCTATGCATGAAAATAAAAATGATAAAAATAACACTTTTGATATAAAAATTTATCCATTACGCATACTTCTATGCATGAAAATAAAAATGGTAAAAATAACACTTTTGATATAAAAATTTATCCATTATGCATACTTCTATGCATGAAATAAAAATGATAGAAGTAACACTTTTGATATAAAAATTTATCCTTTATGCATACTTCTATGCATGAAAATAAAAATGATAAAAATAACACTTTTGATATAAAAATTTATCCATTATGCATACTTCTATGCATGAAAATAAAAATGGTAAAAATAACACTTTTGATATAAAAATTTATCCATTATGCATACTTCTATGCATGAAATAAAAATGATAAAAATAACACTTTTGATATAAAAACTTATCCTTTATGCATGATATTAAAATTTAATTTCTCCATGATTGTAATGAAATTCTTTCAATTAATCTAGGATGATAATTCCTAGAATATGGTAGGAAGTCCTCTTTTTATGCTTTGAATGAGATTATTTTATGCATAATTTTTATAAAAATTTTGCCATAGCTCCGCTGCTATGACTGATAAATCTCAATTTTTCTAAGGGATAATGCTTATCATTAAGGAATAATTAAAATAATCTCTAATTGGATTATTAATCCATAATGGATTGAATCATTAATATACATAAACTAAAAGCATAGAAAAAAGCCAATAATTTGGCCTCAAGCATAGCTTAATCTTGGGTTAAGGAAAAGCTTTATGAAAAGCTTGATTTGGATTGAGAATGGGTCATGAGTATGACCATTTCTTGAGTGAGAGAGAGAAATTACATAAAAACCATTAGAATTTAAACATAAATGGAAATTAACTTCAATAGCATTTATTAAATTATGTAACTCTTCACTACTATTCACCAATTAACTTCAATAGCATTTAAAAAACCATACCAATTAAGCTTCTCAAGCTTGAGAGGGGTTGAGAAGAGAGAAACATTGAGAAATTATAGAAAAAATCAATATTCACTAATTACCTTACAAATTGCTTGATTCTTTGTTCACCGTAGAGGCCCCCAACCAATCAATTGGTTAAGTATGTTGATGGAGCCACTAATGGGGATTGAAGAAAGAGGGAAGCTCCAAAAACTAGTGAATTATTAAATTAATTCACAGTTCTTGGCTTAGGTAGAGTAGAGTAACGATGCATAAACACTATCTATTTTTCAACAAGGGGGAGGCTTCTATTTATAGGAAAAATTGAGCTCCTAACCAAACAAACTGATTCTAGAATTTTCTAAATCAGTTTGGTCAATATTTGACCATTTTTAGGTCAGTTAAGCTAACTTTTTGGAACTAGACTTGAATGAGGAGAGAAGAGAGATGAAATATCTCAATTTTTATGAGTTTAAAACTCATTCAAGCATGTGAAATATGCACCTCCTTTAAAGAACTCCCCTTCCTTACATATGTGTCATAATGGAATCATTTTAATATTGCTCATAGTTTTTTTTTTACTAATAAACCTTGTACATTTTCAACTCTTCATCTTATGTGAAATATGCACCTCCTTTAAAGAACTCCCCTTCCTTACATATGTGTCATAATGGAATCATTTTAATATTGCTCATAGTTTTTTACTAATAAACCTTGTACATTTTCAACTCTTCATCTTATGTGGGCATTTACTCATTTTTGGATACCCAAAATATCTCATATTTTTAATATTGCTCATAGTTTTTTTACTAATAAACCTTGTACATTTTCAACTCTTCATCTTATGTGAGCATTTACTCATTTTTGGGTATCTTCTTTTACAAATTGGATTTATCTCCTCCCTACACATGGATTGATGCTATTGGCCCATAGGAACCTTAATTGGACCATAATCCAAAATTTTTTGAAAATCTAGACCCTTAGGCTAAGGTCCTTTATACCCATTTCCAATTAATTCCAATTGCACATTGGAAAGTTCTTTTTGAATTTCTGTTTCAGGGGAACTTATTTTAATAAGATGAGTTATTTTTCTATCCAAAAATATTCATAATCTGAATATTCTCTCTCTAGAATATTTTCTCTCTCTAAGTTAAAACAGTTAGAAACAAGGTCTTTATATTTCTGAAGAGGGATTGATTACAGGGGAAGATACTAGATATCAAAAGGGGGTTGGGGGAGGAATCTTACAAGCACGAAATAATGCCAAACAGAGAAGATCACTAAAGTGGAAATCTGGCACAGGACCAACATGTCATGCAGCATGGAGATCTTCACGAAGACGCATAGGAAGAAGTTGGAAGGAGAAATAGCACTATGAAGTTGAAAGCATTTTGAATAAAGTTGTAAACATTTTTGACTTAGGAAGTAGACAACATTTAGAAGAAAGTTGTAAAGCTTTTTGACTTGAAAATAAAAATAATTGCACCATTCCATTATATTGAAGATTTATAGTGAAAATATTAACAACGAAAAGAGCTAATTGTTCTTGTGTCTCTTCTCTTCTTGCTCCCCCTCTTCGGTAGGTATTTTCCCTCTATAACGCAAAAATCTCTTACGACTATAGCCCTTGAGTGACTTTACATCCTCCACTTCTGCACCCAGGGCATATCTTAAATAACATAGGAAATAACTTGCTCGAGAAGGCCAAAAACCAGGGCCATATCCAAAGATATGAATGGTAGCACACTTCTCTATAAGCATGAGTTTACGTATATTATAAGGTATAAATGCATACCCTGTATACCTAGATAGGGCTTTCAGTGTAAGGAGTGAAATTTCTGCATCCCTAGAGTACTTGCTATGATATATAATAAATATATTTTTGTCGATAGAAGAGACGTAGTGTGCAAGAGAGGCATCTTGCCCAACTCTTGCATGAGCAGCACCACCTCGTCTAAGAAATCCATCGACGTTGTCAAGCTCTATCTACATTGACAAAGAACCAGGAGGGAACAAACTAAAGTAAGAAATAATTCAACCAGGCTGAAGTAATAAGAATTAAACCAGACAAACTAAAGTAAGAAATAATTCAACCAGGCTGAAGTAATAAGAATTAAACCAGACAAACTAAAGAAATAATTAATTCAAGCAAACTTAAGCAATAATTTACCTTTTGGTTCTCATCCTCCTCCAACTTGGCTACATCCCAAAGGTTGATGGAGCCCTCTTTGTTTTCTTGGTCAAGTTCAGAAGAGGTTCCCTGCCAAACTCAGAAATGCCCATATCCTACTTAAGGGCTTGAAATTCTTCCTCTCTGAAGGAAGAGAAGCTTCATTCTCCTTGGCTTTTTTATAGCACAAGGACATTGCTTCTGGGCCCTCTATGAAGTCTTCTATCACTTCCGCATCCCAATGCGAGAAATTCATCCTTATGCTCATTCTCTACATCAAGAACACTGGACGGAGCTTCACAACCGTCTGCTATTATAGCAAGACAGTAATCCTTCCTAAAATTGTAGGGTTTTTGAATGTGGGAGAGGAGGAGGTAATACTTCCCATTAATTAGGAAGGACAGTAGCCCAGGGATGACAAAATTGGACGTCAATTGCTCCCCATGGACAGATGACGTTCCTTCATCAATAACGGTGGAGGCCTTAAACTTTGCCACATCAAAATTTGTACTGAGGAATTCCTCCTCCTTCTTGGACACAAGGTCTAGGACCTCTTCTTCTACAGACCGAGCACTTGAAATAAAGGACTATTCTGATTTAATAATTCCTTCCTTTGAGCTCCTCCTTTGTGTAATCCTCCTTATCAGCATGAAGAAAGAGGTAGGCAACAAACCCAAAATAATATTCTAGCAACTTGGATTTCCTGCTTGGGCACATCAACACAAATCTTGATACGTTGATCATTTGAGTAAGTGTCCCACCTCTTCGACATGCTTTCATTCTTGGTGGATGAGGTGACTGTGAAGCTTGACATGTGGACATACATAATTGACCCTTCCGAGATGGTTCCTCCACCAACCAACTTGCAATACTCTGTCCATTCTCCCTCCAGCAATGTCCTTGCCATGTCCTTGATAATATCCTCTAGACTGAAAGGAATGTTGAGCATAGTCTCTACATGGGAAAGGGATTTTTCTTACCCAGCCCTCCTCAACAAATCAAAGAGATGCTTTGGTGTGGCGCTGGGCTTGTCCTTAACTTCCTCCAGCAATAAATCATCCACGTCATCTCTGCAACATTGTACAAGTGAGAACTATGGGTTTCCATCGTTGTTATGATCTGGAAACCATTCACCATGTGATAAGGGGACAGCAAAGGAGGACGAATGTAGCTATCACACCGTGGATGGTATGGGCCATGGGCTAATACTCAATGGAAAAAAAAAGACTTGCACCGTGGACGGTATGGAAGGCGAGAAATTTTTGAGCACAGAGATATGACGATGTGTTAGATGACATCTTTATACAGGTCAATTAATAGGGCTGACATCACATGATTTAGGATCAAACGGCACGTGTGGTAGGGCTTACATCATCATCCATCCACAAATTACCACATGTAGGGCTGATGCTATCGACGTCATGATTGCGTTTTTCTCTATAAAAAGGAGGAATATTTTTTTCATGCTTTTTTCTACATCAATTCCTTTGCTCATGCAGCTCGACAGACAACTCAATCCTTCCATCCATGTGCCTTCTATCCCATCCCTTGTAGGGTTTCTTCTCTCTTCCCCTTGTCTTTTGCTCTCTTCGGTGTGATACGACCATTCTCCAACTTTTGGAATCGTCATATCACTCCGTGGGGTTGTGTTAATTTGTCCGCACATTATTGCCACATTGTTGTTTTGTTCACTGCGTAATATTTATATTGGCCCACATTTGGATTCACCATGTCGCATGGTGGATGGTTGTCGAGTAATTTTTGGGTACTAATTATGCCATCTCTTTTTACAATACTCCCATGGCCCGCATGAAATAGACTATCAGGAGAGTTCTAGTAGCGCTAGTGCCAGCACCAGATCCGGCACCAAATCCAACACCGGTTCCAGATCTTCCAGAAGACGTTCCAAAGGACCTTGCAAAGCAAACCTATGCTTCCTAAGGTCAAACCCAGCACCAGCAACAACAGGAATATTTCAAAGGCCCGGGTCGCTTTGCAGAGGCAAAGGAAATTGTTTGCGGAGATAAGGAAGGCGCAGGCAGATGTGAATCTCCTCATCCACAAAGCTCCTTTCTTGAGGATTGTCAGATCTATTAGTGACAAAATAAATGTGAAAGGTTACTTTAAATGGCAGAGTAGTGCCATTGCATGTCTTCAAGAGGCAGGCGAGGACTTCCTTATAGACTTGTTGAATGATAGTAGCCAGGAGGGTCACACTAATGGACAAGGACATGACAGTAGCAAACAGAGTTAGGTATAGGTATGATAAGTTCATGCAACCTCTGCCATTTAGGGATAGGAAGGTAGCATAAATCCTCTCCATTCCTCCTACTTTGAAGAGGAAGAGGGCCACCACACCAAGGTGGTTATTGAAGAGGTGACAACACCAAGTCCACAAAGGATGAAGAGGTTGGTAAAGGGGGGGGATTTGAAGGGAAAGGAAACTATTTTAGAAGAGAATGTGGTTAGGGATGAATTGGCAGAAAACCTGAAGTTGGAGAGAGAGAATAATGATAGACTTAAGGTGGTGCCTGGTCAGATCATATGCAATGTCTCATACACCGCTGAGCAAGAGGAGTACCTCCATATTACTCCAATGGATGTTTGTATGCTCGTTGAAAAGAATTGAGAGATCAATGGCAGTATTGTGCTTATTTGTTTAAGGTGTGTACTCTTTGCCTTTTTTTTGAATGCTTCCTTATTTTGATTTCTTTTTTCCTTTCCTAATGTTTTTAATTCAATCTGCAGGGGCACTATTGAAAGAGCTTTTGCCAGACCAGGCAAAGCAAGTATATATTTGTGATCCTTTGGTATCAACTATCCTAATTGACTCTTCGAGTCTGAAGAGGACCTTGCTCCTTATTTCCAGGGAGTTAGTCCGGGTACCTGCTTTGTTGTGCTGCCATATGTAGAGAAGTATGTATTTTCTTTGGATTTTAAGCTGTTGATGGAATTTAAATTATTAGTTGCCTTTGTTAGGTTTCTTATATTTTTTGTTTACTTTCTCAATTTCAGAGGGCACTGGTCTGCTTGTTTAATTAATGTGGTGAAATGTCGGATAATTTTTATGAATAGCCTTCTCAGAATGCATGGACAGTCTAAATTGTAAGTCATTATACTTTATATCGTTTCCTTCTTGCTTCCTAATTGTTGATTGTAAGTCATTCTTACTTTATATCGTTGACTGTAGGGCATGTAAAAGAGGGCGGTTGCAGTCATTGAAACTCTATGTCCTGAATTGAAAAAGGATATAGCGTGGAAATTTCTCAACCAACCCGTTCCTATGTAAAAGGATTCGCACTCTTGTGGCTGGCACGTACTCACAAATTTCTAGAAGTTCCTCCTTTCCAAGTACACTAGTTTTGATAGTCGTGTAAGTTTCTTATGTCATTGTAATATAATTTCTCTATGTTCATTTCATGAGAGATCTCACATTATTCTAATTGACTTTTATGTTGTTTTGCAGTTTGTTTTTGCTGAGACGAGTTCTAGCTGTGGAGTGTGTAGGTAAAGGCAATAAGCATTATCCTCAACAATGCAATTACACCCACTTCCACCAGTTGCTGGCACTAGTGCATCAAAGAAGAGAAAAAAGATGCCGTTTCGTTCTCCTATTTAAACAAGGAGTCCCGAAGAAGGGAAGCAAGGGCAAGGCAAAGAGGAAGCTTCCATTTGCAAGCAAGGGCAAGGACAAGGCAGGCAAGGTGCCAACAACAAAGGAGACATAGCTGAAGGAGGATGAGTCAAGGGAGGAGGCCAAGGCTAAGGCTACAGAGCCTGAAACCACTTAGAGACATTTTGTATATGTCCACAGCCAAAGCGTTGTAAAAATTCTGTATTTTTATTGAGCTCAGCTCATTTTTGTAACATTATGTATTTTTATTGAGCCCTACTCATTTTTGTATTTTATGAGTACTACTGTGCTTTGCCATAATAAAATAGATTGGTGAGAATTTTTATTCTCATAACTTATCTTTGGTTAAAACTAAATTTTAAAGATGTTTGCTTCAAAATCGTTATGAGTACTTTGTAGACACATGTCCATGTAGAAATTCTTCATCACATTAGTCATTGCTAAGATACAACAGTTCAGTAGTACAAGTCTTACAATGACTTCTATTGGGCCTAAGTCCCTCGATACAAGATCTATCTAATTCTGCAGCATGATAGATTTTTCCTCAGTCTCCTTCTCTAGGCTGTGCACCTAAAGAATTCTTTGATGCACCTCTTTGGCTTTATCTATCAGTTTGTCTACATCTTCAAGGTCTTTCTCTTTAAAGCTTTCAGATATCTGGATAGGTTGATCATCTATATCCCCAATAAAGGAATAGGAGTCATCATATCAGAAGAAACAACTAAAATAGCTGGCCTAGCAACCTTGCTAGGAATAGTCCTTTCATTAGAAGAATTTGCATCCATGGGGCGGCTTTTGTATAGAGCTTATAAGTTGTAAGATATTATGTTCTCAATTCCCTTAGTATTGGTCTTTATATACTGTTTTGGATATGGACTCCAAAACCATCGATATAAAAATACCATGTGCTGTAAATCTGTGTGCCACTAAACCATTTTGGAATAGGAACCCTAGTACCTACCCATTAATGTGCACATACAAGACAACTTTAGAGTAAACTTGTTGAGCTATATTATAACTTTAATATGAAAATCTAACAAGAATTCTAAATTCATAGCTATTACAAGATAAAAATTCATTGCTCAGAACACTTTTTTGAGGGCAAGGACTTTACAAAATTAACATACTTGAAGTAGCTTGAAAATTCACGTCTCCAAGCAAGGCTACCATGTCATCACCTAATACCTTCTTGCACACAAACATGGTAGGTGTTTGTGCAAAAAAAAATTGATTGAGCATCTTAGCATGCATGAGGGCAATGGTGTAAGATTCCTCCCTCCAGCTTTTGAGGTGTAAAGGTGTAAGAACCTCCCCTTCTGTTCTTGAAATTATTCCCCTCTCTGAAAGAGAAGAAAGATCTTGTTTTACCCTATTTGGGCCTAGAGAGATAAAAAGTCTAGAGAGAGATATCCCTAAATTAAAATATCTTTGAATATAAAAATCCTCCTAGTGTCTAAAATGGATTCCCTTGAAACAAAAATTAAAAAGGAACTTTCCAATGTGCATTTGGAATTAATTGAAAATGTGTATAAAGGACCTTAGCCTAAGGGTCTACATTTTCAGAAATTTTTGGATTATGGTCCAATTAAGGTTCCAAAGGGCCAATTGGATAAATCCAAGTGTACGGATGAGATAAATCCAAAGAATAAAAGAAAATACCCAAAAATGAGTAAATGCTCACATAAGATGAAGAGTTGACTAAGTACAAGGTTTATTAAAGATATTACTAAAAAAACGAGATATTTTAGAATAATGATGCATTTTTGACACCTTGGTAAGGAGAGGGGGACTCTTGAGGTAGGTGCCTAATTCACACCTGTGGATGAGTTTTTAATTCAAAAAAAATTGTGATATTTTTATCTCTCCTCTCCCCTGGATCAAACCAAATAAAAAAGGGAGCCAAACTGGTCCAAATCTTGTGCAAATTGAGTCAAACTGAACCTGAAAAATTCTAGAACCCAGTTGAACTTGGTTAGTGGCCTTCCTCACCTATGTATTATCCTTAGTCTTTTGTAAAAAAATATGTAAACTATACCATGCCAATATTACATTAAAATAATGATATTTTCTATTATCCCTTAAAAATCCTCTACTTTTGGAGAGATTGGAGCTTCTCTTTCTCTTCAACAATCCTTGGAGCTTTCTTCTCAACATACTAAACCAATTGATTGGTTGGGGACTTCCTTCTAAGTTAAAGAAGTAAGCCAAACCTAAGGGTAAAAAGAATTTCATGGTTTTTGATTATATTCTCAATGATTTCACTTCTCAACCCCTCTCAAGCTTGAGAAGTTTCTATTTAGTTGTTTTTAATGCAAATCAAGCTTTCTCTAAAAGTTCTAATGATTAATAAAAAAAGTTAATCTTTATGCTTAATTAGAATGCTTTTTATGTATATCTCTCTCTCCCAAAAGAATAGTCATTCCTATTACTAATTCTTTAGCAAATGAATGCTTCTCATTGATAAATTCTTAATTCAAAATCAATCTCTAAGCTTGTTAAGCTAGAGGTTAAGAGAATGACTTTTTTATACTTCTATGCTAATAAAATTATGGTAAACATATGATTTAATTCCATAAATTAGATTTAAGTCTAAGGATAGTATTCTATCATAAGTGTATTACAAAGTCTTATTCTTTCTAGAAATATTGAAAATTATCAGTAATAGCAGTGAAGCTATGGTAAAATTTTTAGAAATTAATACATAACTCATTTTTATGCATAATGTGAAAAGAGGACTTCCTACCATATTCTAGGATTGGTCATCCTATGCTAAAAGAATGATTTTCATCACATTCATGGAAAACTAATTCTTAGTGTTTATGCATAAATAATTAATTAAAGAAAAGAAAAATTTTTGGTAATTTTATTTTTATGCAAAAAGAGAAATTACCATGATAATGGAGATCCATGTAATTAAATGGTAAAAGAGAAATTTTGGTATATTAAAATAATGAATATTTTTATTTAAAGAGAAATTTTAGATAAATTTATTTTATGTATGAGAAAATTTAAATGATAAAAGAGGAATTCCCATGACATTTGGAATTCAATCATTTAAATGGTAAAAATGGAATCCTTAACATATTTGAAATAATGGATATTTTTATTAAAGAAAAGAAAAATTTTAGATAAATTTATTTTATGATCAAAGAGGAATTTCCATGACATTTGGAATTCAATCAATTAAATGCAAAAAGAGGAATTTCCATGATATTTGAGATCCAAGAAATTAAATGGAAAAAGAGAAATTTTTAGCATAATTCAAATTATGAATATTTATCAAAAGTGAAATTTTGAGCATTATTAATTTTATTAGGAAATATGGGTAGAATTGATTTTTGTAAATACTTTACTCAAAAGAAGAATATTGAATATTTTTCACTTGAGAAATTTGAGAAAGAATATGAAAATATCCGTTGAGAAAAAGTACCTTTAACTAGGCCAAACAATTGGCAGAAATTTAGAAAAGTCCCATCGGTATCGAAAATAGAAAATGTTTCTAAATGTGAATAGATGTGAATAAGATGTGAATGCGACGTGAATAAGATGTGAGTGGATGTGATAAGATGTGGTGTGATGTAAATGAATGTGGATGGGATGTGAGGTGATGTAAATTGATGTGGATGTGAATGAAGAGATGAGAAAGAGATGTGAGGATATGTGAAAGGATGTGATGTGATGTAAATGGATGTGGATATGGATGTGATAAGATGTGGTGTGATGTAAATGAATGTGGATGTGGATGTGATAAAATGTGGTGTGATGTAAATGAATGTGGATGTGGATGTGAATGGATGAGATGTGAATCGGGATAGATGTGAATGGATGAGATGTGATGTGAATGGATGTGATGTGAATGGATGAGATGTGATGTGGATTGGGGTAGATGTGAATGGATGAGATGTGATGTGATGTGAATCGGGATAGATATGAATGGATGAGATGTGATGTGAATGGATGAGATGTGACGTGAATGGATGAGATGTGACGTGAATGGATGTGATATGGATCGGGGTAGATGTGAATGGATGAGATGTGATGTGAAATGGATGTGATGTGAATCGGGATAGATATGAATGGATGAGATGCAGCGTGAATGGATGTGATGAGATGTGATATGGATATGGATAGATGTGAATGGATGTGATGTGAATCGGGATAGATGTGAATGGATGAGATGCAATGTGAATGGATGTGATGTGATGTGAGATGGATATGAGTAGATGTGAATGGATGAGATGTGATGAGGATAGTTGTGATGAGATGTAATATGATGTGACTAGATGAGAATGGATGAAGGACAATGGGAATACATATGATTGGATGTGGATTAAGCAATGTGAGATGTAGAAGAATGTGGAATAACAAGAAATGTTGTGGAACAATGTGGAAAGATGAGAGTTTGTTTAGAAACTGTATTTATGACTTGTTTTTAAATGTTTGTTTTATGTCAAGAATGCTGGGGAAGCATATTGACCATCTTGTGAATGAGGTCGTGGAGACCTAAGTGATAAAGTTGCAACAGCTAACAGAGAGTCAACGGAGGACGTCTCGTGTAGCAAGGTCGACCAAGGTCTTTACCAGCCTCAGTCTAAATGGTGAGCTTCTGTACGGTGGATGAGGGACCAAGGAAGCCACCTATGAGTGAAGCACGAGGTGACCTGCAAAGGAGCCTAGAGGGTGCTGACCATATGGTGCTTGGGCTCTGGGTCGCCGAAGATACCCACTTGTGCATCGAGGAAGAAAATGGAACAAGGTGTTAGAGTTGTTTTCTAAATTCGGGCATGGATTTGGTTGATTGACCTTACTGGTCCTCAACGGTTGAGTCCATGGCTCTTCTATATGGATCTGTTGGTGGTTGATCTTGCTAATCTTCAACCGAGAGTCCATCTGGATTTTTATAAGTGAATAAATTTTCGGGTACTATGAGCTAGGAACTATTGAAAAGGCCCCTTGAGTGAACAGGTGGTGAGTGTTCTAGTTGCCAATGATGCCATAGGTACACTGATGAAAGAATGATTGGAAATTAGAATTCAACTTGGATATTTTGGAGGATTATGATCAATGATACTATGGTTTCATTAAAAGATTATTTTAAAGACAGCTGAATTTGTGAAATAGGCGATTTCATATTGGGTGTGTAAGTGGTGTGACTATCTTGAAGTTTACATGAAGCGTCGGCTAAGGGGCTTGGGAACTCTTTTCCCTGGTACCCAGGGCAAAACATAACCAAATTCCTAAATGGATCCTATCACTAGAGTGGTTGGACAGTTGGCTAACCCATGGGAGGCTGGACTGATGGATCCCTAAAATGAGACTCAATTCTGTTATGGTACGATAGATGAAGTAAATCCCGGATAGTCCTTGTTTTATGGAAAAGAATCAACGGATGTGCCTCTTGATGATGAGGAAAAAAGCATTGATCTCTATGATCCAAGTGCAAGTCTTTTCCTAGATCTGACCATGTGACTTACAGGTTCGGTCGGATCAGTTTGGTTAGGCTCTTGACTACGTTAGAATAAAAATACCTTGGAGGAATCACCCGTGCTTTCTGGGTGAGGGAAGTTTTTCCGGGTTTGGTTTTGGAAGAACCAAGGGATTAGTCTTTTGTCTGGATATCCATGGACGAGACCCCGAGTGAGAGGCTCTTCCCTACACAAGAAGTTTTACTTTCGCTACTAGCAACCCCGAATTCGTTGCGCGGAAGGGGTAGGGATCTTTCAAATGGAGCCTTAATATGAGTATTGCATTGAGCAAAGTGATGTATACATGTTATGGAAAAAGGCATTGTGGATTGAGGCTATTCTATTTTGAGATTTGGCTTAAAATACAAAGGAGACTCTGCTGAAATGTTTTTGGGAGTCATTTGCAAAAAGAAGGACATTGCAAAGGGGTGTCATAAGGTTGCTTGCCATTGCCTATTGCTTATTAACACTTGCCAAAAGGTTGCACACTTTTTGACCTAAAACAGGGTGTTCTGCTAAATCTGAAAAGTGCAATTCAGTCCAGGAGGTTAAGGACTGAACTGCAGTGGTTTATACCCTTGGATAGCACGTTGTCGTGCCATGGCACGTCTATGATGTGAAACCGTGCATGTGAGTTCATCAAATACACATCCAGATGCATGGGGTTAAGTGCCATGACGAATCATTATATGATGCTTGAGTATATATGTTCATATTGTAGATAAGGTTCAATAAGATGAGCTGAGGCTGAGCTAGGTTTTGAAGCCTTTGACAGCGTGGTGTGAATTGTGGAGGATTTTTTTTTATGCTTATGGAGAATTTTGGAGCTAGCAGATATCTTGTGCCTTGATAGGACTGGATTTTGCTTGTGACATTAGCACTGAGACAGAGAACCTAATGGTGCATATTGGTCGGGATCTTGATCGTATGCTTTAAATGGCAAAATCATATGCACAATAAGGATGCTAAATGGAGCTAAGGCGTGAGAAAAACCTTTAGAAAGGTTATGGTGTAAAGGTGAAAAGGAGTTGATTATATATATATATATATATGGTCAACACTCCATAACAATGGAAAAAAGGGAAATAATAGGTGCATTGAGGACTTTAACCTTAATGCTAAGGTTATGCTTTATAACCTTAGTGCTAAGGTTAACAAAACATTGGGGATTTTCTAGAAAACGCACAGCTTTTTTTTATGGCATGTATAGCTGGCAGAAGGTGGTGGGGGGGGCCGCCGAGTTCGCCGCGGGGAAAGAGAAAAAGGGCCGGAGAGAGACGGCGATGGCAGAGTGAGAAAGGAGAAATATGCAGCGTTGAAGATCAGCGTCGAATCTACCAGAGCATTTAATCCTTTGAATATATTAACTGCTTATGCTTTGTAGGTGCTAGAATTAGAGAGTAATTCTAGTACTATATAATGATATAATTCTGGGAAAAATCCATTTTTGGAAGAACAATACACAGCGATGCTGCTCCAGATTTTTCACCTTCGTATAACCGGCGTATAGCTTGTGGTTGGTGAAGCAAATAAAGAGATTCACGTTTGTAAATCGCCAGCTAAGTGTTTGTTTATTTTATTTTCCTTAAAAATTATTCTCACTATATATGAATGGAGAAAATCGAATATTCGATACATCAAAAAGAAATTGGAAATGAATAGAGAGACCATGGGAAAAAGGCTAAGGAATTTGGAGCTCGGTGATTTGTGAAAAATGCATTGAAGTTGAGGGAAATTTGCCTTACTTTCTTCTCATATGGATTTTGGAAATTATGAGTATGTCAAAGCTATGCCAAATGCAATATTTTGCTTGTGAGATGTTAGGATATTAAGGCAGGTTTTCAGGTGATAAAGGACATCTCGAAATAATGGTTTTGAGGGCACTGGATGTAACACATGTATACTGGAAAAATTAGAAAGCTTTGTTATGCTCACATGTGAATGGTTTAAAGGATTTCATGCAATTCTGTGCTATCATCTGGATGAATTCAAGGATGTATTGAGGCAAGTGGACACATGTATTTGTCATTGGAAATAATGATGTTCAATACTCCTTGGGAAATCTTGTGCGTGAAATTCCTTATTGGATTTGACATTCACTCTCACAGCTAGAAGTTTCGTACTTTCTTGGCTGTACAGCACACTTCACGACATTCTTTTGGTGAACCCGACGTGGAACTGCTGGGGTGAGAGTGTGTTGAAACATACAGGGAAGCTATGGCTGAGAATTCTGAGGGCCAGGGGGTTCATTTTGACCCCGGAGTTATGCAGATGTTCCAAATGTTTTCCATGTACATGCAACAGCAACAAGCTGCTGAGAGGGGACAGATTTCCACGACCAAAGCCTTACAATCAATTGTGAAAAAGGTGGATCAATTTGATGGGAAGGACATTACAAAGTATCTGCGCAATTATATAAAGGAGATGGAGCTAAACAGGGTGACTGAGGAGGATATGGTTCGAAGTTTCGAGCTGGTGTGCGTTCCTGAAATAAGAGAGCGTATAAAAGGATTGCAGACAGCACAGGGTGGCAGAAATTGGGAAGAGTTCAAGCTTGCTTTAAAGGATGAATACTTCATGGAGGATTCTGAGCGAGTGACCAAACGAACTTTTTTGGAATGGGTCACAAAACCTAAAATGGGAATTTCTGCCACAGAATTGCTAAGGGAGTTTGAGAAGCGTTATGCCCAGTTGTCAAGAATAGAGCGTGCAACTTTGGACAGAGAAAAGACAGAGCTCTTCTTGCAAGCAGCTGGGAAAGATCCCCAGGAGAAATTGGAAATCCTCCTTGAGGATAAAAATACAGAGCAAGGATTAAAGAGTGATTGGAATGATGTTGAGGATGCAGTCACTATGTTAGCAAAGCGGCAGCGGAGGAGGGATAAAATGGTGATGGGCTCTGCAACCCCCATAGCTGCTGTTACCCCTGAGAATTTATCCAAGCCAGCTGCCACAATTCCTAAATTAGATGGGCCGATGGATGAGCTTATCAAGGGTATGCGTGATTTAAAATTGAAGATGTCCAGGATCGAAGAAAAAGGTCTACCATTGGGGCAGGCTTCTATGCAAAGGCCTCAAATCAAAGAAGGGTTTACATATAGATGCATATGGTGTGATGACCCAGAGCATGCAAAGAAGGATTGTACCAGCTATAAAGAAGCTCTTAAAAATCAACTTGTGTTCTTCAAAGATGGGAAAATCCATCTTACAGAGACTGGTCTTCCATTGAGTACAAACTTTGGGAAAGGAGGGATGAAAAAGCTGGTAGAGGATATGGCTGCTAGTCATGCCATTTCTATGGTTGAGGCAGCAACCTATGGATTAAAGGTTGGTCAACAAAAGCAGGAATTTGAGAATGATGAGGATTATGAGAATGAGAATTTTTGGCCGTCAACAATGGAATTAATTGCATCAAAGAAAGTGTCAAAGCAAGCTTTGCATGAGGCAGGTGATTGTATACGTCTTGAGACTGGCTGGGAGGAGCCTGTGGATTCTTTATCCATTCATGCCTATATTGCCAAATGCCAAAATAATGAGGCACAGGTAGAGGAGAAACGTAAAAGGGAAAATGAGGAAGGAGGGCCATCAAAAAGAGTTACACGTGGAAGTGAAAAGAAGGATCCTGGGCCATCACATATGCCTCCACAGCATAGCAGACCTCCACATGATGTTTCAATGGAAGAAGTGCCAGCAAAAATGAAGGAGAAGGGTAAAGGGAAAAGTCCACTCTACAAGCTTCAATCTGATATTGAGGTTGCAACAGATCTCAAAAAGGTGCTTGAAGAGAGAATTCTAAACAGCAGGGTGGAATTCACACTAGGGGAAGTCTTGGGGATTGCAAAGAAAGAATTTCATGATGAGATAATTGATATTATACGAAGAAAAAGGCAGTCCATAATTGAATCTATTCCATCACAAGGGGAAGCAAGCACTTCCAAGACTCATGGTGTACAGGTACAGAAAAAAGAAGAGAGAGAAAATGTGGTGGAATGTAATCACTCTGCTGATGGGGCACGACAAGTGCGCTTTGTGGAAGAGGATGATGAAAAAGAAGTTCTTACAAAGAGTCATTACTCCAGGAGTCATTGGGCAAGAGCAACCACTGAAACCCTTGTCAAGATAGGTGATTTGGAAGAGCCGTATGTCGCTCTAATTGATCATGGGTCTGAAATAAATCTTATGGCTAAAAATCTCTACAACAAATGTAAGTGGCCAATGGATGTGGATCATGGGTGGATGATTAAAGCAGCTAATAATTCATCTGGAGAGCTTTATGCAGCATGTCCAAATGTAAGGGTAACTATAGGGGATGTGAAGGATGATCAGAATTTCTTTGTTCAGGAGATGTCATCGTATCCCCTCATTCTTGGGCAACCCTACATTACAGCTGTAAGGATGGAAACAAAGGTTTTGGATGATGGTTCAGCTTATGCAAGAATAAGGAGTAAAGATGGCAAAAAAGCTGTTCAGTTTTTGACAGTTTGCATTAATCATGAAAGGAATCGTGAATCTCTTCGGGCACAGTCACTCCCAAAGATAAACAGAGAGTTTATGAATTACAGGGAGATGAGGGATTTTGGCCAGGTGCCATTGTAAAGCGGGATTCCAATGGTACAAGGGGAAATGAGTTCTCGCAGGACTCAATCAATGTAAATAGTTTTTCAGCAAATTTTCAGGGATTCTCCAGCTATGGGTCACTGGTTTTTGTAAAAAGCAAGGATTTAAAGCGTGGCATGCAAAAACATATACAAAATGAACAAAAAAGTTTTGAGCAGTGTGGTCTTTTGGAGAAGAATGAGTTTATTTCAGGGGTGCTTGATGAGGTGTCATTTATAGATACTATGGATGTGCTTTTTGATATGGGAAGAGCATGCTTACAGGGTGGAAATGAAATGATAAAGGTGTCATCTGTGGAGATGTATGATATAATCCAGGAATTTGAGGGGGTGGAATGTAAAAACATGAATTGTGAGACGGATGCTCATGTTGATACAAAGTACAAAACGGTTGCGAAGAAGGTGAAACCAGTTGCCTTGCCCTTGCCACCAGGAAGCAAGGAGAAGATAGATGAAGCTTCTATGCAGCCAAATCTTAGAGATCCGAAGAAAATTGGGCATAAATTTACTCAAGAAACTCTGAAAGAGCTGAAGATTGGTGAGAAGGATTTTCTGTTGCCAGTTGAAAGGGAATGCTTTGAGGAGATGCTTGTAAAACATGGGAAAGCTTTTGCCTTTCAGCCGCATGAGATAGGTTGTGTTGATCCAAGTGTAACAGCACCAATGGTGATCTTTACTGTTCCACATGTGCCTTGGAACCTGCGGCCAATTCCAGTACCAAAGGCTCTCTTGCCAAAGTTGATGGAATTGCTAAAGGAAAAGATCAGGATGGGAATCTTGGAGCCTTCATGTGCCCCATATTCCAACAGATGGTTTACTGTACCAAAGAAAAATGGGACATTGCGCTTTATTCAAGACATGCAACCTGTAAACAAAGTCACAATCAGGAATGTGGGAGCAGGTCCAATTGTGGATGAGTTTGCAGAAGCATTTGCAGGGAAAGCTATATACTCTATGGGTGATCTTTATTCGGGATATGATCAGTTCCAGCTGGATATACAAAGCAGGGACTTGACCACAATGAGAACTCCTTTGGGATTAGTAAGGATGTGTACCTTACCACAGGGAGCCACTAACTCAGTGGCACATATGATGAATGGAATGAACAAAGTCTTACGGGACTTCATACCACAAAAAACTATGCCATTTTTGGATGATGTGCCAATAAAGGGCTGTGATGAGAAAGACAAAGATGGGGATTTGGATTCAAAAGGGTGCCGCAAGTTTGTGGCAAATCATATAAAGGATTGTGACATGATTCTATCCAGGCTTGAAGAAGTGAATCTTACTTTATCTGGGCAGAAATCAGTGTTTGGGGTTGGTGAAGTGCTAATAGTGGGACATCTTTGTAGTACTAGTGGACGCCGTCCTTGTCCAGCCAAAATAGATGCAATACAAAGAATGAAAGAGACATGCATTAATGTTACAGAGCTGAGGAGATTTCTTGGAGCATGTGTCTTTTATGTTATTTGGATCCCACATTATGCACATGTAGCAGATCCTCTTTATCAGCTTTTGAGGAAAAATCAAAAATTTTTGTGGAGTGCAGTACATATTAAAGCTATGCGGAAGCTGAAATATTTGCTCCAATCATCACCCATTTTGAGAAAGGCAGATTATGAGTGTGGCAGGCCTGTGATTGTTACAGTTGATACTAGTCCTACTGGGATAGGATGGGCAGTAGGGCAAGATGATGAGGGTGATCATAGGTATGTAATTAGATTTGGAGCAAAGGTATTAAGCTTTCGGCAGCGAAAGTATCCACAGATCAAGAGAGAATTATGGGGGATAGTCACTACTCTAAAATGTGAAAAGGAATATCTTATTGGGGCATCTGTACTTGTGGAGACTGATTGCTTGCCACTTCTTGGGATGATAGCAAGTTGTACCACTCCAGATATTGCTATGCTTAGGTGGATTGCTTATATCAAGTCACTAAATCCTGAGTTTGAGCATATTGCGGGAAAAGATAATCCAGTTGCAGATATGCTATCAAGAGCCAGGTATGAAGATGAGAAAGAGATGATTAGTGATATTGATGATGTGGGTACAAAGTTCTATACCACAGCATATGCAAAGGGGGATCATATTTGCTTATCAAATGCACTTGAGTCTTTTATTGAGGAAATATATGAAGGAGATTGGTTGCTTATTGGTCAATATTTGAGCACTCTAACAAGGCAAGAAAATTGGTCTGACTCAGAATTTAAGAGGATCCGCAGAAAAGCATATGGTTACTTTCTAAAGGATGGATATCTCTGGAAGCATCCCAAACAGAGAAATGCTATACCACAGAGAGTCATATGTGATAAAGAGACTCAAGGAAAGCTTGTGAAAGAATTCCATGAGAGTCTCTGGGCTGGGCATAGAAGTGTGTGGGCCACCTTTACCAAAATAAAGGAAAAATATTGGTGGAAAGGAATGTACAAGGATATTTCCCAATATGTGGAAACATGCGTAGTATGCCAAATGTACTCAAATGTGAAGCATCGTGATGGCTTGCAACCAACCTACCCACCTGCCATGCACTACAAATGGGTAGTGGATCTAGTTACAATGCCTTTGGGAATTTGGCAGATGCGGTATATAGCACTTGCAAGAGAAGATTTGACAAATCAGGTAGAAGGGCGTGCTCTTAGAACAAAGAGTACGGAAACAGTATGCAAATTTCTCTTGGAAGATGTGATCTGCCGATATGGTTGTGTTGGGAAAATAACAGCTGATAGAGGTGAGCTAGATGTTGGAGAAGCAAAGGAATTCTTCTCTAGAATTGGTATCAAACTGTCTCTAACATGTGCTTACAATCCTGAGGGCAATGGGAAAAGTGAACGAGGACATCCTCCAATCATTAAAGCTTTGGCTAAGGCATGCAGAGAAAGGATGAGAGAGTGGCCAAAGCTGCTACCATATGCCTTGTGGGCTGACCGTACAACTCATAGCTCAGTGACAGGATACATGCCTGCAGAATTAATGTATGGTCAGAAGCCAGTGATGCCAGTTGAAGAAGTAATTCTAACTTGGAATGTATTGCCCTGGGTGGAAGGATTGAGCAGAGATGACCTCCTTGCATTGCGAATAAGACAGTTGGAGAGGAGGCCTGAAGATGTAGAGCTTGCTAAAGCTCGCCTGAAAGATGCAAGGTTGAAAAATAAAGAAAGATTTGATAGTAGACACAGACTCCGGCCAAAACCTATTGAAGAAGGTGATTGGGTTCTAATGTATGATAGTAGCCTTGACAACCAATTCACTGTTCAAAGAAAATTTGCAAAAAGATGGTTTGGCCCTTACATTGTCAGGCATGTGCATGGAAATGCCACGTATACTCTGTGTGAGCTTGATGGAACAGAAGTAAAGAATCTTGTGGCTGGCAAAAGAATCAAGATATTTAAAAGAAGGCATGATGGTGATCCTTTTGATTCACAAGAGATTCAGGATGAGAGGCTTGACAGTGGTAGTATGGATATGGTTGAAGAGGAAGAGGATGATTTTCCTGACAATGCAGAAGATGAAAACGACATCCAGCTATATGTAGATCTTGATGATGATTTGGCACATACCAGAGGATGTGCAGGTTTAGAGGGGGTGAGTGTCGTGCCATGGCACGTCTATGATGTGAAACCGTGCATGTGAGTTCATCAAATACACATCCAGATGCATGGGATTAAGTGCCATGACGAATCATTATATGATGCCTGAGTATATATGTTCATATTGTAGATAAGGTTCAATAAGATGAGCTGAGGCTGAGCTAGGTTTTGAAGCCTTTGACAGCGTGGTGTGAATTGTGGAGGATTTTTTTTTATGCTTATGGAGAATTTTGGAGCTAGCAGATATCTTGTGCCTTGATAGGACTGGATTTTGCTTGTGACATTAGCACTGAGACAGAGAACCTAATGGTGCATATTGGTCGGGATCTTGATCGTATGCTTTAAATGGCAAAATCATATGCACAATAAGGATGCTAAATGGAGCTAAGGCGTGAGAAAAACCTTTAGAAAGGTTATGGTGTAAAGGTGAAAAGGAGTTGATTATATATATATATATATATATATGGTCAACACTCCATAACAATGGAAAAAAGGGAAATAATAGGTGCATTGAGGACTTTAACCTTAATGCTAAGGTTATGCTTTATAACCTTAGTGCTAAGGTTAACAAAACATTGGGGATTTTCTAGAAAACGCGCAGCTTTTTTTTATGGCATGTATAGCTGGCAGAAGGTGGTGGGGGGGGGCCGCCGAGTTCGCCGCGGGGAAAGAGAAAAAGGGCCGGAGAGAGACGGCGATGGCAGAGTGAGAAAGGAGAAATATGCAGCGTTGAAGATCAGCGTCGAATCTACCAGAGCATTTAATCCTTTGAATATATTAACTGCTTATGCTTTGTAGGTGCTAGAATTAGAGAGTAATTCTAGTACTATATAATGATATAATTCTGGGAAAAATCCATTTTTGGAAGAACAATACACAGCGATGCTGCTCCAGATTTTTCACCTTCGTATAACCGGCGTATAGCTTGTGGTTGGTGAAGCAAATAAAGAGATTCACGTTTGTAAATCGCCAGCTAAGTGTTTGTTTATTTTATTTTCCTTAAAAATTATTCTCACTATATATGAATGGAGAAAATCGAATATTCGATACATCAAAAAGAAATTGGAAATGAATAGAGAGACCATGGGAAAAAGGCTAAGGAATTTGGAGCTCGGTGATTTGTGAAAAATGCATTGAAGTTGAGGGAAATTTGCCTTACTTTCTTCTCATATGGATTTTGGAAATTATGAGTATGTCAAAGCTATGCCAAATGCAATATTTTGCTTGTGAGATGTTAGGATATTAAGGCAGGTTTTCAGGTGATAAAGGACATCTCGAAATAATGGTTTTGAGGGCACTGGATGTAACACATGTATACTGGAAAAATTAGAAAGCTTTGTTATGCTCACATGTGAATGGTTTAAAGGATTTCATGCAATTCTGTGCTATCATCTGGATGAATTCAAGGATGTATTGAGGCAAGTGGACACATGTATTTGTCATTGGAAATAATGATGTTCAATACTCCTTGGGAAATCTTGTGCGTGAAATTCCTTATTGGATTTGACATTCACTCTCACAGCTAGAAGTTTCGTACTTTCCTGGCTGTACAGCACACTTCACGACAACGTGGAAAGACCTCTTTATCAAGCCATCAAGTGCCTGAATCATATTTCATTTTGTGGGTCAACCGGCCAACTTTGACTCACGAGAAAGTGTGATTCAATCACAAATGCTAAGGACTAAATTTGAGTGGTTTACATAGCCTTAGTGTACTCATTCTAAGCTACAATTTGAGCTATTAACCTCTCCGTTTAACTTTGATGCCCAAACTATTGATGGATCTTGGAAGACTTCCAAAGCTCCCATAAGAGTTGGTGGTAATCAAAGGAATCATGCATCACAAGATGGTGATGAGTTCAAAGGTTTGAAGGACAAAGTGAATCTCACCAAGTTCAAGGGTGAGGGAAATACCAATGAAGAGTATGAAGAATGGGTGAACAAAATGGAGATGTACTTTGAGCCAAGGTGTACTTTGCCACTTCATCTCGAAGGCTATGCCTATACATGGTGGAGACACTTGTCTACTCATGGATACGAGATTACCACTTGGGAGGACTTCAAAGATGAAATGAAAAAAGCATTTGTCTCAGAGTTACATCAACAAAAAGTAATATGTGATTGGAATGAGCTTGAGCAGCGCAAGGAAAGAGTGTAAAAGAGTACACACATCAATTCCTCAAACTATCCTTGCATGTAGATGATGTAAGAAATATAAGAAGATCAAATACATCAAGGGGCTCAAATCAAACATTGGAGGTGATGTAAATGCTCAATGGCCATCATCTCTCAACAAGGAAGCTATGGTGTTAGCTGAAATCTATGAGGAGAAGTATAGTCAACAATGGCAATCCAAAGTTTCCAAGGTTGATGCAGTTCCGTCTTCCAATGTAAAGGCTTCTTCAAGCAATGTCATTCCAAAGTTTCCAACCGTGCATGTCAAGGGCACCAAATCAAATTTTAGGTTTAGTGGTACTTCTTCAAAAGTTGGGAATGGTACGATGGATGGGAAGTCGAATAATGGTGCACACAAGAGCATGGTGATGAAGGAGGACCGCATCAATGAGTTGCATAGAAAAGGTTTATGCTATAAGTGTGGAGATAAATGGTCCACAAGGAGCATTACAAGGTGTGCAAGGCTAGAAAACTATCCTTGAGCATTACAAGGCTAGAAAACTATCCTTGAGTATGATCTTGACCGAGTCGGATGGTGAGATGAACTGGAGGATGAAGAAGCAAAATTTACGGATTGCAATGACAAATATGATAAAGAAGATGATCATAAGGCTGATGGTGAATTTCCTTTTGATATGGGTGGATCCATGAAGAGCAATTCATTTGATGATGGTTTGCCTATGTGTACAAGTGCATGCAAGAAAGATTCTATTCTTTGCACGTTGTCACATGATGCTTATGCCAGTTGTTGCAAGGGCACTAAGACATTGAATCAAGGCTATGATCAATGGTAGAGAAGCACATGTACTTGTGTACACATAGCTTTGTCCCAATCAAAATTCCTTCTACAATCTCAAGTTGCCCCGGATTCTTTGGATGCATTGCATGTTGTGCAAGTGGAAAATGGGAAAAGTATGGATTGCACAATGGTGTGTAAGGACATGGACATGGAGGTGTTGCTTTCAAAGGATTATGCTTGCAAAGCTGATTTTTTAGTGTTGGACATGGGGCCAATTGACTTAGTGTTAGACATGGGGCCAATTGACTTCTTGTTGGGATGTGATTGACTGTCCACACTTGGCACCTTCTCTATGAATTTGAAGAAGGGATTCATGAGCTTTATGCATGAGGGAAGTCAAGTGACATTGTGGGGTACTACTACATCCAAGTTGACCTTGCTTAATGGCACGAAGCTCAAGAGAGAGCTAAAAAGTATGGGATGTGTGTATGTACTATAGATTTGCAAAGAGGAGTCTTCAAAGGAAAGCAAAACTGAAATGCATGGTGACATGGCCAAGCTCTTAGAGGCTTACAAAGATGTGTTTCAAATGTCCAAGACCTTACGACCTAACAGGGATGTAGATCATGGTATTGAGCTTGAACCGAATGCAAAAGTGGTTAACAAGCCACCCTATAGGCTCTCAAAGGTGGAGAAGGATGAAGTTGCCAAGCAAGTCAAGGAGTTGATATAGAGATGGGTTGGGTGGAACCTAGCCAATCACCATTTGCTTCTCCCGTACTACTTGTGAAGAAGAAGGATGGATCCTTTAGGATGTGCATAGATTATCGTGATCTTAATAAGATTACGGTGAAGAATAGGTTCCCTATACCCCGGGTGTATGACCTCCTAGATGAGCGAAAGGATGCAAAGTACTTCTCCAAGATTGACTTAAGGTTGGGGTATCATCAAATTAGAATGAAGGAAGGGGATGAGTACAAGATAGCTTTTAGGACAGAAAGAGGCTTGTTTCACTTTATGGTGATGCCATTTGGATTGTGTAATGCACCCACAACATTCCAAGCCTTTGAATAAAATTTTACAACCCTTTCTCTTTAAGTTTATGCTAGTGTTCTTTCACTACAAGGGATCGGGCTCATACCCGTGCTCCTAGCCGCTAAAAATGACTTGTGAAAAAAAGTAGCGGGCCCGTGTAGCAGCGTGTGTATCATCGCGGCCAGAGACATGCGTGTACAAGCGCGTGTATAGCACCACTCAGACGCGCGTATACACGGGTGTGTAGCCGCGTTATTTTCACAGACGCATTGATACACGCTGCTATACACGCTTTTTTTTATTGTAGACGCGCTTATACACGGGTGTATAGCCGCGTCCTGTTCAGTTCAAATGTCGCAGACGCGTTTATACCTGCGTCTATACACACGTTTCTTTAATTTAGATGCGCTTATACACACGTAATTACCAGTTTATACGCATTAATACACGCGTATTTTCCAAAGTATCCGCGTATATACACGCGAGTTTTAGCAGTTCTGACGCGTTTATACACGCGAAAAGAGAGCAAAAAAAAAAAATCCAGAGAGTGCTATTTGGTGCCTGAATACTGTTCCAACATGACACCAGGCATGGAAGGAGGGGGATGGGCATACATATACTCTGTAAGCTCAACCGGACCAGGTTGGCGCCCAAAATGATTCAGCATCTCCATCAGCCAATTGCTGTACGCAAATGGATCGGATGAAGAACCTGGAATATCCATAAAGAACCTGCAACAAACATCTTCATGTACATCATGGGCTGTCTCTTGACTCACACAAATATCATCATTCAAGTCAGTTGCTTGCAAATCATGAAATCTGAAACACCGCAGTCTCCTGCAGAAACGCGTGTATACACCCGTCAAAAAACGCGTGTATACACCCGTCAAAAAACGCGTGTATACACCCGTCCAAAAACGCGTGTATATCCGCGTGAACAGACTCTGCAGACAGGTTACACGCGCTTTTACACGCGTTTCTACACGCGACCTGCGAAATTTTTTTTTCGAAAAGACCGACCCCCGACAAAGACAGAGTGTCCTTATAAAAGGACCAACCATTGTCGCCCCTGTCAGGATGCAGTAACCCAATCGTGTGCAAAAGGACAAACCCAAAGAGCAAAGAGCAAAATAAACAAATCTGATAAAAGAGACAAGGCACAGGACAAAGTGACTCACCTCTGAAAAAGTGAGTCTTCTCTGCTCCTTCTCTGCTCCCTCCTTCTCCCGTGTGTGTGCTCCTTTCTCTGCTCCCTCCTTGTTGTTGGAAGAGGCGAAAACAGGCGAAAACGCATGCAGAGTCAATTTCTTAGTTCAAAATCTATATTTGGGGAAGGCGGGCTATTTTTAGTTTAAACATACCGTCGCGTTTATAAACGCGTGTATATTCGCGTGTATGATATTTTAGCAGCGTTTATACACGCGTTTTGCAGAAATTACCCGCGTTAATACACGCGATTTTTAGGAACTAGCCGCGTTAATACACGCAATTTTTAGGAAATAGCCACGTCGATACACGCAATTTTTGTGCTTTCATTAAAAACATATAATGATGTTGTGTTTTCTGATTTGTACACAGGATGTCATCAACCTCTTCAAGCAGTTCTGGGGAAGATGAGACAATGCGTCATCGTAATCGCGATGTGTGGTTGGGACAACGGATCAAATGTATGTGTAATCGATGTCAAGGATGCATTGTACGAGCACGTCGAATTACCTTGAATCACATCTCCATGTATGGAGAATGGAATCAAACAGGTTTAGAGGTGAGTAGATGTAAATTGATGGTATTCAAATGACTCATGGTATCCAAATTAAATTAATAGAGTTGTAACATATAATTTGATAAATTGAAGCAGGATGCAGTACCACACCCTAACATGGTACCCTACGCGCGACGAGAGCACGTAAAGCGTCGACGAGATGATGCTGGAGCTTCGGGATCTATTGTCAGAGATGAGTGGGAAAGGGATGACAATAGCCCTGCACCCCACGAAGTTGTGGAAGAGGAGGTGCTTGATGATATGGTGCGGAATCTTTTTAAGGATGATCCCAAAGGTATGGACGACGATGATATGGAACAAGAGCATCTTTATAAGGCTTCATCGACACCGGTGTTTGAAGGGTGCACATTCTCAGTTTTACGTGCTTCACTTGAACTACTTAATATACAAACAGTTTATGGATGGAGCAATGCAAGTCTTGACGCATTGTTGAAGTAAGCATTCTAACTTACAAATTTGAATTAGTGGTTTAAGGTTTAGGATTTAAGACTAATTATAATTGATGATATTGGATGCAGGCTATTATCAAACATGCTTCCAGAGGAAAATAGACTACCCACCTCAAGAGACATAGCGAGGCGCTATGTGACATCTCTTGGAGGACTGGATTATGATAAAATACATGCATGCGTCAATGATTGCATTCTCTTTCGTGGGACGCATAAGGAGGCTCTACATTGTCCCACTTGCGGTGAAGCAAGGTACAGAACAGATATGAAGAGTTTTGATATACATCGTAAAGTTTTGCGACACTTTCCTATAATTCCTCGCATCAAACACATGTTCAAGTGCAAATCCATAGCAGAGCTCATGTCATGGCATTCCTCACATCGATCGGATGATGGCATGTGGAGAATTCCCGCAGACACTCCTGCTTGGAAGCATATTGAAGATGAGTGGCCCAACTTTAAAACAGAGCCCAGAAACTTGAGACTTGGCCTGGGTATGGATGGAGTGAATCCATTTGGTTTCAAAAGCACCGCATACAGCGTGTGGCCAGCTGTGTTGGTGAATTACAACCTTCCACCATCAATGGCGATCAAGAAGGGACATCTTATGTTATCCCTTCTAATTCCAGGGAAACATAAAGTCAAGCATATGGATGTTTATCTTGAACCACTGCTTGATGAGTTGGAGGAACTATGGAGAGGTGTTGCGGTGGTGGACATTAGTAGGCCTCCCTCCTCTCGACACTTCGACTTAAAAGCAGTGTTGATGTGGACAATGCATGACTTTCCAGGATACAGCGATTGTTCTGGTAAGAATTCTAATTACCTCCCTACTCTATTACTATTGGCTATATATATTAATTAGACGGTTTGACTTTATTATTCTAACTTTTATTTATATTTTAACAGGTTTGAAAACATCGGGTAAACATGCATGTCCTGTTTGTGGCCCTTCGTTAGTACATGAGTATGCTGATGGTTTGTGTAAGACTATATTCGATAATCATCATCGATTTCTCCCCTCAGATCATCCTAAATATGTTGCTAGTAAGAGTAACATTCCTCCACAAACACTTCGTGCAAAAGATTGGAAGCGTATTTGGGAGTCTACAACTATTCTTCCTCCAGATGGCATGAACAGGTATAGTGATGTTTTTTCAATCTTGTTTTGTGTAGTCTCTAATTGGATTAAAGGTCACATAGAGCAATCCCTTGTGCAGGTACTCCATTTTTTTCCGGCTGCCATATTGGACCCATCTTAAGATCAACCATCTTCTTGATCCCATGCACATCTTCAAGAATGTGGGATCTGGTATTTGGGAACATATTACTGGTAAACGAGACAATGTTAGCGTACGTGAGGACTTGCGGGTCGCAGGACGTATGCGTCAAGCTTGGCCACGAGAGGTGGGTGGGCACGTTCGTCTTCCGCCTGCACCATGGATTATATCAAAGAAAGAGGAGAAGCAGGTAAAGCAGGCCATCACCACTTTGCGTACTCCCACTGGATGCATGAGATCATTGAAGGGAGCCTTTACAACCACTAAGAAAAGAGGCGTTGAGCAACTATATGGGTTGAAGTCCCACGATTGGCACAAGATGCTTCAAGTAAGTGTTTTCCAAGTCTTGTACGTACGTTGAAATTAAATTTTGTAATGCCATAAACCATAAATGTGCTCTTATGTGCGCAGTTCATACCACCTACTAGCATCGACCATTGTGCAAATAAGAGTTTGAAAAAATATATTTATACGATGGGCGAGCTTGTGAGGTATGTAAAACCCATGCTCAGATCACCCTTCATTATACCTTGGAAAATGAACGTGCATGAGGTATAACGTACTATTTATTTATTTTTCAGATATGTTAGTTCCAAAGCAATTGATCCAGCCACGTTGGATGATGCGCGTGTTATGGCAGTGGAGGTGGTTTGTTTGGTAGAGGAGACTTTTCCGTGAACCATTCTCACAAGTCAACTACATCTCATTGTGCATTTAGTGGACGAAATTGCTTTATGTGGTACTGTGCATGCACGCTGGGATGTTCTTCCTAGAGCGCTTCATGAAGACCTTAAAAGACTTTGTGAGGCAAAGTGCAAGGCCTGAAGGAAGCATGGCCGAGGGTTGGTTGATACAAGAGTCTCTTGTATATATTTCAGAATTTCTTGGTCAGGTGGACAGCTCTTTGCCACAACTATGGAGCAATGAAGAGGACTTGAGGATGACCTCTATTGTGCCTCAAGGAAAAGGAAAGAGTAAAGTAATTGATAGAACATTGATTGATGATCTCAATTTCACTTGTATCCTTAATAGTGATGTGATGAGCAGATGGGTTACAAGATATGAGGATGCAAAGACAAAAAGGCAAGCAGAAAGAGCTCTCTTTCGGAGGCAACATGGCTCTCGGAAGGCGTACCCTAAGCATCTAGCAACACTTCCGAATGATATCCATGTTGATTGGTTGCATGAGGAAATGGAGAGAGCAGAGAGCGACGAGGGGCTGCATATCACGGCGGAAGAATGGGAGTATGCACGAGGATGTATGTCAAAGGTACATAGAACTAATGTTTTGCATTAGTTGTAAGTGATTTGCTTTTAATATTTATTCACATTGCTTACACAAATATTGCTTCTATTTTGGTCCAGTGCACTATGTTCAATGCTATATGGTGTGAAGGCAAGCATTTTCGAACACAAAGAATTGATGAAAAGAGAAATACACAAGATTGCGGTGTCATTAGTAGCTTTGAGGGAGCTAATGGAAAAATGGATGATTATTGTGGCATAATCCAAGACATATTTAGGCTTGACTTTCGTCGCTTCTTTGTGTATGTTTTGTATGTCAAATGGCAAATGAACGTGGTGGAAAAAGGGCCTGATGCAACGATAAAACGCCATGCAAGTGGATATGTAACTATTGACTCTACAAAGTTCTGGCAAACAAAGAAAGATAGGCTCGTATTGCCACAACAATGTGAGCAGGTATGCATTTTTTTACTAATGTGTTTCATGTACATATATTTCTAAGCTCGCGTACCCCTTGACTTTTGATATGCTAATTAATTACTGTACTGTGTGTATTTGAGTAGGTTATCTATCTACCAATGGTGCATGACATCAAATGGTGGTACGTCATCCCTATTGCACCACGTTCCAAAGTGATGTATAATACATTCACTGATATGGAGCATATGGAGGATGTAACAAGCCGCAATGAAGATGATGTCGAACATGCCATTGAAGATGTTGTGATCGATGATCAAGAAATAAGAGATGATCATGATAATGAGGATGAGCATGCCATTTCTCATGATCATGAGAATGACCCTACCATTGAGGATGATGGTGATGTTGATGAGGATGATCAGGACATCGATACCATTATCAATGGAGTACAGAATATCGATAGTGGAATAAATTTAATCGTAGCCTTACCAATTGATCAAATGGATATTGATGTTGATCGTTTGGCAAGGATGGATCTTATTGAAGATGAGATCGAACCCTAACCAATCCGTCACTGTATGTTCTAAATTGATGACATTTCTATCATCTCATATGCATGATTTATTTTTGAATATATTTCATTGTTGTAAATGCATGTAGTGGGATTGTGTAATGATGTATACTGTAATGTACTATGAGATGGTTTAAGGAAAATAGTTTTTAATTTTGTAAAGGAATTCAGTTTTTCTTCAGTTTTTCTCTGCCATGCGTGTATTAATCCGTGTATAGTAGCGTGTATTTATCCGTGTATAATAGCGAGTATTACCCCGTGAATATTATCGTGTATAGATGCGTGTATTACTGCGTGTATATAAATGCGTTTATACACGCGTTGATAAATGCAAATATACACGCGAACTTAAATGCTAAAATACACGCGCCCGATTCTATTCAAATACAAGCGCGACCATACACGCGTTCGTAATTTATCGCGTGTATGAAACGCGTGTATGGCAGCATTGTCTTGTAGTGTTTGATGATATTATCATCTATAGCAAAGGGGAGAAGGAACATTTGATGCATGTGGAGGAGATTTTGAAGGTTTTGCATGCCAATTGGCTCTATGATGCTAAAGAGAGCAAATGCACTTTCATGGCTTATGAGGTGGAGTATCTTGGTCATATTGTGAGCAAAGAGGGAATCAAAGTGGATCCCAAGAAGGCTGACTATGTCAGAAATTGGCCCATACCAACAAATGTCACTCAACTTGGGGGATTTTTGGGTCTATCTTCCTTCTATAGAAGATTCATAGAGAGGTATGCCACCATAGCAGCCCCTCTCACCGACAAGCTTAAGAAGGAGGTCTTCTTTTGGGATGCAATTGCAGATAAAAGCTTTGAAGAGTTAAAAAGGTTGGTCACTACAGCCCCTATATTGGTATGTCCGGATCTCACACCATTCACCGTGTGAGAGAGGATGCATGTGGGAAAGTTGTTGGGTGGTACTCTACCAAGATCATGGGGTTATTGCTTATGAGAGAGTCGAAAGTTCAATGAGAAGGAAATGCAAATGCATGTTTATGATCAAGAGATGGTCGCTATTATGCATGCTATCAAAAAGTGGCATCACTACCTCTATGGTAGTCATTTTTATGTGCAGAGTGACCATCGAGTGCTTAAGTATTTCCTATCTCAGCCCAACCTATCACCCAAGCAAAGGAGGTGGCTACCTACATTACAAAATTATGATTTTGAGATCACTTATACTAAGGGGAAAGATAATGTAGTTGCCGATGCCTTGTCAAGGATGTGGACATGTTCATTATCGGCCATTTTGGAGATCCACAAAAATCGGGTGATGAATATCTAAGAAGAATATCTTTTGGATGATGAAGGGTCTCATGAGGATCTGCCCAATTTTAAGCTACAAAATGGACTCCTTTACTCTACAAGGATAAGGTCTATCTTGTTCCTACCTCGGAGTACAAAGCTAAGGTGATTGAGGAGATGCATTTGTCACCAATGGCGGGTCATTTGGGCCTTTACAAAACATTTGAAAAGATTAGAAAGAGCTTCTTTTGGAAGGGCACGTGGAAAGATGTGCATGATTATGTGACAAGATGCATGCCATGTCAACTCAACAAGGATCCAACACATAATCCGGGTGGATTAGTATAGCCCTTACCCATTCTTGAGGAGAAATGGACTTATATTTTGATGGATTTTGTCACGGCACTTCCTCACACAAAGAAGGGATGGGAAAGCTTGTATGTGGTGGTGGATAGGTTGACCAAAGTGGCACATTTTATCCCTACCAAAGTGAAGTACACGACATCTATGGTTGCAAGACAATTTGTGGAAAATGTGTTCAAATTGCATGGTATGCTGCAACAAATTGTTAGTGATAGAGATGCCAAATTCATGAGTTCATTTTGGAGGACTTTGTTTGAGATCATGGGCACCAAGCTTACACCGAGCACCGCCTATCATCCTCAAACCAATGGTCAAACAGAGAGAGTGAATAAGTGGGTGGAGACCTATTTGAGACACTTAGGGATTTAATATTCACGTGATCACAAGATTTTTTGTGTTAATAACACATGTGAACAAGTTATTCACATGTTCTCATGTTACCGTTCACAAAATAACAGGTCACTTGCCATTTGGGAACCCCTTAAAAGCTTGGCTACACATGGGAATAAGCTATTCACATGTTCTCATGTTACCATCTTCACATAATAGCAGGTCAGTGGCCACCTAAGAAGATTTTTTATGCTTGACAAAGATAATTTTTTAAGGCCCTTGTGAAAGCTTTGTGAATATAACATGTGATCACAAGATTTTTTATGTTATTAACATGTTCACATGTTCTCGTTTATGTCAGTGAAATCCCTGGAGACACTATTGCCATGAGACTCAAAGTGTTTGGGATGGGTGGTTGCCTCTTGCTGAATTTGCTTACAATAGTACATATCATGCTAGCATTGGAATGTTGCCATAAGAGGCTTTGTATGGGTACAAGGTGAATGTACCAGGCATGATTGCCAAGAAAGAGGATGTGAATCCAAAAGCAAGGAAGAGGTTGAGAAGATGCTTACACTTATTCAACGATGCAAAGAGAATATGAAGCATGCTGAAGAGAGGATGAAGGTTTATAAGGACCAACATAGGAGTCCAATGGAGTTCAAGGAAGGGGATTTTGTGTTTTTGAGAATCCCTAAGTCTAGATATGCCTCTCTCAAAGGCAACACCAACACTAAATTGGCTCATCGATATTATGGTCCATACAAGGTCTTGAGGAAGGTTGGTGAAGTGGCATACCAACTTTTTCTTCCACCAACAAGAAGGATGCATGATGTCTTCCATGTATCTCAATTGAAGCCTTATGTGGGATTGGAAGTGCAAGTTTTTTGATGAGCTGCCACCCATCAATGAAGAGGGCATGATTGAGTATGTTTTGGAAAGGGTGTTGGGCACTAGAAAAAGAGTGTTGCACAGCCATTCCATTGTGGAATACCTCATCAAATGGAAGGGTTTACCCAAGGAAGAAGCTTCACGGCAGCCCGCATCAATGTTGGAAGGTCATGAAAAGGTTTTGCATGCAAATGAGGGATGAAAATGGAGCGGACAACAGTGAATATACTTGCTGGAATTTCTGGAAATTCACTATTATGCAGCACTAAACATGGTAGATATGGATCCTCATCTTTTATGTAAGATTCCTCCCCCAACCCCTTTTTGATGTCTAGTATCTTCCCCTGTAATCAACCCTCTTCAGAAATATAAAGACCCTGTTGCTAACTATTTTAGCCTAGAGAGAGGAAAATTATTCTAGAGAGAGAATATTCAGATTTTGAATATTTTTGGATAGAAAAATATCTCTTATAATTCAGATGAGTTCCCCTGAAACAGAAATTCAAAAAGAATTTTCCAATGTGCAATTGGAATTAATTGGAAATAGGTATAAAGAACCTTAGTCTAAGGGTCTAGATTTTCAGAAATCTTTAGACTATGGTCCAATTAAGGTTCCTATGGGCCAATAGCATCAATCCATGTGTAGGGAAGAGATAAATCCGAATTTGTAAAAAGAAGATACCAAAAATGAGTAAATGCTCACATAAGGTGAAGAGTTGAAAATGTACAAGGTTTATTAGTAAAAAACTATGAGCAATATTAAAATGATTCCATTATGACACATATGTAAGGAAGGGGAATTCTTTAAAGGAGGTGCATATTTCACATAAGATGAAGAGTTGAAAATGTACAAGGTTTATTAGTAAAAAACCATGAGCAATATTAAAATGATTCCATTATGACACATATGTAAGGAAGGGGAATTCTTTAAAGGAGGTGCATATTTCACATAAGATGAAGAGTTGAAAATGTACAAGGTTTATTAGTAAAAAACTATGAGCAATATTAAAATGATTCCATTATGACACATATGTAAGGAAGGGGAATTCTTTAAAGGAGGTGCATATTTCACATAAGATGAAGAGTTGAAAATGTACAAGGTTTATTAGTAAAAAAACTATGAGCAATATTAAAATGATTCCATTATGACACATATGTAAGGAAGGGGATTTCTTTAAAGGAGGTGCATATTTCACATGCTTGAATGAGTTTTAAACTCATAAAAATTGAGATATTTCATCTCTCCTCTCTCCTCATTCAAGTCTAGTTCCAAAAAGTTAGCTTAACTGACCTAAAAATGGTCAAATATTGACCAAACTGATTTAGAAAATTCTAGAATCAGTTTGTTTGGTTAGGAGCTCAATTTTTCCTATAAATAGAAGCCTCCCCCTTGTTGAAAAATAGATAGTGTTTATGCATCGTTACTCTACTCCACCTAAGCCAGAAACTGTGAATTCATTTAATAATTCACTAGTTTTTGGAGCTTCCCTCTTTCTTCAATCCCCATTAGTGGCTCCATCAACATACTTAACCAATTGATTGGTTGGGGGCCTCTACCGTGAACAAAGAATCAAGCAATTTGTAAGGTAATTAGTGAATATTGATCTTTCTATAATTTCTCAATGATTCTCTCTTCTCAACCCCTCTCAAGCTTGAGAAGTTTAATTGGTATGGTTTTTTTTAAATGCTAATGAAGTTTGAATAGTAGTGAAGAGTTACATAATGCTATTGAAGTTAATTTTCATTAATGTTTAAATTCTAATGATTTTTATGTAAATTCCCTCTCTCACTCAAGAAATGGTCATACTCATGACCCATTCTCAATCCAAATCAAGCTTTTCATAAAGCTTTTCCTTAACCCAAGATTAAGCTATGCTTGAGGCCAAATTATTGGCTTTTTTCTATGCTTTTAGTTTATGTATATTAATGATTCAATCCATTATGGATTAATAATCCAATTAGAGATTATTTTAATTATTCCTTAATGATAAGCATTATCCCTTAGAAAAATTGAGATTTATCAGTCATAGCAGCGGAGCTATGGCAAAATTTTTATAAAAATTATGCATAAAATAATCTCATTCAAAGCATAAAAAGAGGACTTCCTACCATATTCTAGGAATTATCATCCTAGATTAATTGAAAGAATTTCATTACAATCATGGAGAAATTAAATTTTAATATCATGCATAAAGGATAAGTTTTTATATCAAAAGTGTTATTTTTATCATTTTTATTTCATGCATAGAAGTATGCATAATGGATAAATTTTTATATCAAAAGTGTTATTTTTACCATTTTTATTTCATGCATAGAAGTATGCATAATGGATAAATTTTTATATCAAAAGTGTTATTTTTACCATTTTTATTTCATGCATAGAAGTATGCATAATGGATAAATTTTTATATCAAAAGTGTTATTTTTACCATTTTTATTTCATGCATAGAAGTATGCATAATGGATAAATTTTTATATCAAAAGTGTTATTTTTACCATTTTTATTTCATGCATAGAAGTATGCATAATGGATAAATTTTTATATCAAAAGTGTTATTTTTACCATTTTTATTTCATGCATAGAAGTATGCATAATGGATAAATTTTTATATCAAAAGTATTATTTTTACCATTTTTATTTCATGCATAGAAGTATGCATAGTGGATAAATTTTTATATCAAAAGTGTTATTTTTATCATTTTTAATTTTCATGCATAGAAGTATGCATAAAGGAAAATTTTTTATATCAAAAGTGTTACTTTTATCATTTTTAATTTTCATGCATAAAAGTATGCATAAAAGAAAATTTTTATATCAAAAGTGTTACTTTTATCATTTTTAATTTTCATGCATAGAAGTATGCATAAAGGAAAAAAAATTTATATCAAAAGTGTTACTTTTATCATATTGGATTTCATGCATATAGGTATGCATAAAAGATATTCTTTTTATACTAAAAGTGTGATTTTCCTCATAAATGGATTTTATGCTTAACTTAGATGCATAAGAGAAATTCTTTTATTCTAAAAGTATAATTCCCTACCAAATTGAAATTATGCATAAGAAGATGCATAAAAGATTGATTTTAATTTCAAAAATGTTAGTCTCCTTAAATGGAATTTATGTATAAATAAATGTGTAGAGAAATCTTATATTAAATATAAGAATTCTCTTTAAAAAAGAAAAAAGAAAAAAGATATGAAATGTGATAAGATGTGATAAGAGGTGTATGAGATGTGATAAGAATTGATAAGATGCGTATGGAAAGTGATAGGATGTGATAAGATGTGTATGGGATGAGGTAAGAAGTGTATGTGATAGAATAGGATGTATATGGGTTGTGTGATAGGGCGAGAATGGATGTGATGTAAAAGATTAGATGTGAAGACATATGGGGTTACATGAATGGGAATGTGGAAATGGGGATGTATGTATGTGGATGTGTGGATGTGGAGATGGGAGTATGGATGTATGAATGTGAAAGTGGATGTATGAATGTGAAAATGGATGTATGCATGAAGATGTATATGCATAGATGTGAATGTGGATGTAGATGTGGATGTATAGATGTGATGGGAATGTGGATGTGGATGTATGTATGTGGATGTGTGGATGTGGAGATGGGAGTATGGATGTATGAATGTGAAAGTGGATGTATGAATGTGAAAATGGATGTATGCATGAAGATGTATATGCATAGATGTGAATGTGGATGTAGATGTGGATGTATAGATGTGAATGGAAATGTGGATGTGGATGTATGTATGTATGTGGATGTAGATGTGAATGTATAGATGTGAATGGGAATGTGGATGTGGATGTATATGAATGTGGATGTAGATGTGGATGTATAGATGTGAATAGGAATGTGGATGTGGATGTATGTATGTATGTGGATGTAGATGTGGATGTATAGATGTGAATGGGAATGTGGATGTGGATGTATGTATGTATGTGGATGTGGATGTATGTATGTATGTGGATGTGGATGTATGAATGAGGACGTGATAATGGATGTATGCATGTAGATGTGGATATATGGATGTGAATATGAATGTGGATGTGGATGTGGATGTATGGATGTGGATATGGATGTGTATGTATGAATGTAGATAAGGGATGTGGATGTATAAATGAGGATGTGAAAATGGAGGTATGCATGTAGATGTGGATGTATGGATGTGAATATGGATGTGGATGTGGATGTATAAATGAGGATGTGAATGTGGATGTGAATGTGAATGTGGATGTGAATGTGGATGTATGGATGTGGATATGGATGTGTATGTATGAATGTGGATATGGGATGTGGATGTATAAATGAGGATGTGAAAATGGATGTATCCATGTAAATGTGGATGTATGAATGTGAATGTGAATTAATGTGTCGTCGATATGAGGAAATGGATGAGAATGAGTACACATTGAATGGAATGTGGAATAAGTAATGTGGACTAAGGAGGGATAATGTGGAAAGACGAGAGTTTGATTTCGAAACTGTATTTTGTGACTGTTTGTAAATGACTGTTTTATGTCAAGAATGCTGGGGAAGCATTTTGACCATCTTGTGGATTAAGGTCATGAAGACCTAACTGTTAAAGTTGCAACTGCTGACGGAGAGTCAATGGAGGACGTCTCGCGTAGCAAGGTCGACCGAGGTCTTGACCAGCCTCGGTTCGATTTAAATGGTGAGCTTCGGGTACGGTGGATGAGGGACCAAGGAAGCGGCCTATGAGTGAAGCGCTAGGTCACCTGCGAAGGATCCTAGAGGGTGCTGACCATACGGTGCTCGGGCTCTGGGTCGCCCAGGATACCCACACGTGCGTCGAGGAAGATATTGGAACAAGGAGTAAGAGTTGTTTTGTGAAACCGGGCATGGATCTAGTTGATTGACCTTGCTGGTCTTCAATGGATGAGTCCATGGCTCTTTATATGGATCTGTTGGTTGATCTTGCTGATCTTCAACGAGAGCCCATCTTGATTTTTATAAGTGATTATATTGCCAAGTATTATGGGCTAGGAACTATTGAAAAGGCCCCTGTGTGGACAGGTGGTGAGCGTTCTAGTTGCCAATGATGCCATAGATACTCTGATGAAGGAATGATGGGAAATTATGAATCAACCAAATAAATTGGAAGATTGTGATCAGTGGTACTATGGTTTCATTAAAGGATTGTTTTAAAGTTAGCTGAAGCTAAGAAAAAGGCAATTTCATATTGGGTGTGTAAGTGGCGTGGCTAGTTTTATGTTTGCATGAACTTCCGGCTAGGGGGCCTTGGAACTCTTTTCCTTGGTACCCGGGACAAAACCTAACCAAATTCCAAATTGGATCCCATCACTACAGTGGTTGGGCAGTTGGCTAACCCATGGGATCGGATGGGGTTAGGCTGGACTGATGGATCCATAAATCGAGACTCAACTTTTGTTTTTACGATAGATAAAGTAAATTCCGGATAGAAATTGTTCTATGGATAGGAATCAACGGCTGTGCCTCTTGATGGGGAAAAAAGCGTTGACCCCAATGATCCAAGTGCAAGTTTCTTCCTTGATTTGACCAAGTACCGTTAAAGGTGCAGTCAGATCAGTTGATCCGTAATGATCTTGACTACGTTAGAGTAAAGAGTTATCCTGGTGGAATCGCCCATGCTTTCCGAGTAAAGGAAGTTTTTCTAGTTTCGGTTTTGGACAAACCGACGGATTAGTCTCTTGTCCGGATATCCGTGGGCGAGGCCCCGAGTGTGAGACCCCTACCCACGCATGATGTGCTACTTCCGCTGCTAGTACCCCGAATCCGTTGATCGGTGGGGAACAGGGATCTCACAGTTGGTATCAGAGCAGCTTTTGAAAGCTAATAAAGATAATTAAATTCTTATCTGAAATTGGTAATAAGAATTCAGAAACAGCATTTTCATAATGTATTTTCATCCCGTAAGCTTCTTTAATGAAGAAATTTTAATCAAAGAAATTGTTTTTATAGATGGAAGTTCCACATTTATCTGGTATTCCCGACCTCACCCAGTCTCAAGATATGATTGCGTTTGCCTTCGAGCATCTCATCTCTTCCGCTTCAACTCGAATAAGCCGAAGAAGACTTGCACGCCATTTCGAGGATTTATATTTTCCTAACCCAGCGGAGAGAATTCAGCATAAGTGGTTTGCAGGGCAATATGTCCACGCCTCTTGCGACCGCCGTGCAATGCTGTGGGAGAACCTCTCATTGGCTATGATTTTGTTAAAGCTGAAAATCGTACGTGGCGTCATTTTATATCATTCAACGCCTCGAAATTTCAGGCTTGCATGCCAAGTCTACAGACTTCTTAGTTGTTTTATTCCTAAATGGAATATAATAGCTCCCTTGTCAGTAAGTGGACGTTTGTATCAGGGCATGGCTATGGCCCAATACCGTCATCATATGCGTTTCCCAAGGAGATTTTGAATTCTGGAGCCGAGCTGCTCTATGTACATAATGCAACTTTTATATAAATAAAAAAAATGTTTTTTGGAGAAAAAAAAATTTCTTGTTGTATAAATGATTGTTTACGGCGGACGATCTGTGGATAAAGAAAAATCTATTTATCAGACTTAAGTCATAGATCTCCAATAAGATCAACCGAGGAGCAAATTATGTCAAAAGTTTATCAAGACGCACAAAAAGGTTGTAATTGTTGATATAATTCATACAAATTGTTAATTCAAATTGAAATTCGTAAATTAGTAATTGGGTCTTCAATTGAAGTACCGCAATTGTATGGAACCCTGACTTGCTTGAGACCTAGACATGATGGTATTTACCTTATAGTTTCGAGTATCATGACTATCCGTATATACCGAGGGTATAACTGCAGCTCTTTACCGACAGTATATACGAGTAAATCTAAGACTTGAAATTATAAGCGTTAATGCTATCCAGATGATGATTTCGAATGTGGTTGATATGATTTTTAATTCTGTTTGAGAATTGATGAATTGAATTGGATTCTAATTGAAAAATGACGATTTCCAAAATTTAGTTGAAATGTAATAAGCTGAGTGAAACCTCAATGAGGATGAATGGGACGAGTCCTTGTGATGATATTCATAACTAGAATGATGATAGTGATTTCAGCAAATCACTATGAGATTAGTGGATTGTGCTATCAAAGTGCTACTGTTAACACTTGACTCGGTATATCAAGTTAAGGGATGACAAATTGAAAACTTGCTTGACTGAAATTCCCGTGGAGGAATGTTCAGAAAGAAAAATTTTCGATCTGATGGACCATTATCGTGTTAAAGATATGAATGATATGATCTGAAATGAATTGTTATTTAATGATGAGTTCTATATAAGGGATATTTATCCCCGTATTCTATTGGGTTGACCAAAATATAAGGAACCCTAGAATAAATTGGATCTTAAGAAAAAGAGTTGTCCTCTACTTGGCGAGATGAGGACATCTCGCACTTTTTTAAGTGGGGTAGAATGTAAGATTCCTCCCCTGCCTTCGAGGTATACAGGAGTAAGAATCTCCCTTTTTGATCTTATAATTATTCCCTCTCTAAAATAAAAGAAAGATTCTGTTTAAAAAAAAGGAAGACCCTTTTCCTAGAATACTTCTCAGGAGTCACGCTGTTTTAAGGATTCAGAACAATGAGTTCAGAAGTGAAAATCGGTGTTTTGAATACCAAGGTTTTGGTTTTCATTCGAGTACGGCCCAAAAGAAGTTCTTTATCTCTTGGGGAGTATAAGAACTTATCCCCCAGATATTGTGAGCCTTATATCTGAATTCAATGAAAGTAGGTGACTTAGCCTACAAGCTTCTTTTATCTCCTCATCTCAAAGTTCTAAATGCCTTCTATAGAAAAATATGCCAAACCCAAATCATGGAAAGACGGTAAAACTTCAGTGGCAAGTTACCGTTGGCTTCTAAGTTACGCTAGCTCCTTCCTTTATATAAGTCGTAACTTTTACTTGTCGTTCACAGTAATCTTACTCCCATCGATCTCCTTTCTTAATCTCCTTCATGGCTTGGCAACAAGAATTAGTTTTATCCATAATGATTCCTCACCTTCAAGACGCAAGTGAGTCTGTGAAGAAGGATTTTATAGAACAGTATGAGCGCTCACTTTTTCCTCACCTAGGAACTTCTGTAGCGCAGACCAAATGGCGGAACTATCAAGACATAACTAGGGTAACACCCTGGGGTCAGCAGCACTTTCGTAACAATGTCCGCTTGGCCATGGTTATCGAAGCCTTGGGTTTGGGTCCTCGATACTACTGCATCATGAGATCAAGACATCTTGGGTTTTCTGAGCGGGTCTTCTTACTGGCGTGTTTTCTTCCTCATGAGAAGATATGCCTTTACCCCGTTTTTGGCTTGCCTCTCAGAGGTCCTTTTGTTAGAACACCTCATACCACTGAGATAGGCGCAGCAATAACCCACAGAATCATTCCCATAGATGAGTTACCTTATACTTGTGCAGCTTGTGAGGACTGCTTTTGTGACCATATGATGGACGGGCTTATGGAAGTGTAAAGAGTTCCTCTATCTTTACTATATAAGTTCCGAGAATGAATAAAGTTTAAATCTTGTTCGTATTTTGAATCTTGCTCTCTTTAAGACTTATCTTGGTGGTTAATCTTGATTAAAATTTTTCTCTAAGTCTCATATTCGTGAATCTTGCGAAATTATCACAAGTTGCGAGATGAGGACATCTCGCATTTTTTAAGTGGGGTAGAATGTAAGATTCCTCCCCCAACCCCTTTTTGATGTCTAGTATCTTCCCCTGTAATCAACCCTCTTCAGAAATATAAAGACCCTGTTGCTAACTATTTTAGCCTAGAGAGAGGAAAATTATTCTAGAGAGAGAATATTCAGTTTTTGAATATTTTTGGATAGAAAAATATCTCTTATAATTCAGATGAGTTCCCCTGAAACAGAAATTCAAAAAGAATTTTCCAATGTGCAATTGGAATTAATTGGAAATAGGTATAAAGAACCTTAGTCTAAGGGTCTAGATTTTCAGAAATCTTTAGACTATGGTCCAATTAAGGTTCCTATGGGCCAATAGCATCAATCCATGTGTAGGGAAGAGATAAATCCGAATTTGTAAAAAGAAGATACCAAAAATGAGTAAATGCTCACATAAGGTGAAGAGTTGAAAATGTACAAGGTTTATTAGTAAAAAACTATGAGCAATATTAAAATGATTCCATTATGACACATATGTAAGGAAGGGGAATTCTTTAAAGGAGGTGCATATTTCACATAAGATGAAGAGTTGAAAATGTACAAGGTTTATTAGTAAAAAACCATGAGCAATATTAAAATGATTCCATTATGACACATATGTAAGGAAGGGGAATTCTTTAAAGGAGGTGCATATTTCACATAAGATGAAGAGTTGAAAATGTACAAGGTTTATTAGTAAAAAACTATGAGCAATATTAAAATGATTCCATTATGACACATATGTAAGGAAGGGGAATTCTTTAAAGGAGGTGCATATTTCACATAAGATGAAGAGTTGAAAATGTACAAGGTTTATTAGTAAAAAAACTATGAGCAATATTAAAATGATTCCATTATGACACATATGTAAGGAAGGGGATTTCTTTAAAGGAGGTGCATATTTCACATGCTTGAATGAGTTTTAAACTCATAAAAATTGAGATATTTCATCTCTCCTCTCTCCTCATTCAAGTCTAGTTCCAAAAAGTTAGCTTAACTGACCTAAAAATGGTCAAATATTGACCAAACTGATTTAGAAAATTCTAGAATCAGTTTGTTTGGTTAGGAGCTCAATTTTTCCTATAAATAGAAGCCTCCCCCTTGTTGAAAAATAGATAGTGTTTATGCATCGTTACTCTACTCCACCTAAGCCAGAAACTGTGAATTCATTTAATAATTCACTAGTTTTTGGAGCTTCCCTCTTTCTTCAATCCCCATTAGTGGCTCCATCAACATACTTAACCAATTGATTGGTTGGGGGCCTCTACCGTGAACAAAGAATCAAGCAATTTGTAAGGTAATTAGTGAATATTGATCTTTCTATAATTTCTCAATGATTCTCTCTTCTCAACCCCTCTCAAGCTTGAGAAGTTTAATTGGTATGGTTTTTTTTAAATGCTAATGAAGTTTGAATAGTAGTGAAGAGTTACATAATGCTATTGAAGTTAATTTTCATTAATGTTTAAATTCTAATGATTTTTATGTAAATTCCCTCTCTCACTCAAGAAATGGTCATACTCATGACCCATTCTCAATCCAAATCAAGCTTTTCATAAAGCTTTTCCTTAACCCAAGATTAAGCTATGCTTGAGGCCAAATTATTGGCTTTTTTCTATGCTTTTAGTTTATGTATATTAATGATTCAATCCATTATGGATTAATAATCCAATTAGAGATTATTTTAATTATTCCTTAATGATAAGCATTATCCCTTAGAAAAATTGAGATTTATCAGTCATAGCAGCGGAGCTATGGCAAAATTTTTATAAAAATTATGCATAAAATAATCTCATTCAAAGCATAAAAAGAGGACTTCCTACCATATTCTAGGAATTATCATCCTAGATTAATTGAAAGAATTTCATTACAATCATGGAGAAATTAAATTTTAATATCATGCATAAAGGATAAGTTTTTATATCAAAAGTGTTATTTTTATCATTTTTATTTCATGCATAGAAGTATGCATAATGGATAAATTTTTATATCAAAAGTGTTATTTTTACCATTTTTATTTCATGCATAGAAGTATGCATAATGGATAAATTTTTATATCAAAAGTGTTATTTTTACCATTTTTATTTCATGCATAGAAGTATGCATAATGGATAAATTTTTATATCAAAAGTGTTATTTTTACCATTTTTATTTCATGCATAGAAGTATGCATAATGGATAAATTTTTATATCAAAAGTGTTATTTTTACCATTTTTATTTCATGCATAGAAGTATGCATAATGGATAAATTTTTATATCAAAAGTGTTATTTTTACCATTTTTATTTCATGCATAGAAGTATGCATAATGGATAAATTTTTATATCAAAAGTATTATTTTTACCATTTTTATTTCATGCATAGAAGTATGCATAGTGGATAAATTTTTATATCAAAAGTGTTATTTTTATCATTTTTAATTTTCATGCATAGAAGTATGCATAAAGGAAAATTTTTTATATCAAAAGTGTTACTTTTATCATTTTTAATTTTCATGCATAAAAGTATGCATAAAAGAAAATTTTTATATCAAAAGTGTTACTTTTATCATTTTTAATTTTCATGCATAGAAGTATGCATAAAGGAAAAAAAATTTATATCAAAAGTGTTACTTTTATCATATTGGATTTCATGCATATAGGTATGCATAAAAGATATTCTTTTTATACTAAAAGTGTGATTTTCCTCATAAATGGATTTTATGCTTAACTTAGATGCATAAGAGAAATTCTTTTATTCTAAAAGTATAATTCCCTACCAAATTGAAATTATGCATAAGAAGATGCATAAAAGATTGATTTTAATTTCAAAAATGTTAGTCTCCTTAAATGGAATTTATGTATAAATAAATGTGTAGAGAAATCTTATATTAAATATAAGAATTCTCTTTAAAAAAGAAAAAAGAAAAAAGATATGAAATGTGATAAGATGTGATAAGAGGTGTATGAGATGTGATAAGAATTGATAAGATGCGTATGGAAAGTGATAGGATGTGATAAGATGTGTATGGGATGAGGTAAGAAGTGTATGTGATAGAATAGGATGTATATGGGTTGTGTGATAGGGCGAGAATGGATGTGATGTAAAAGATTAGATGTGAAGACATATGGGGTTACATGAATGGGAATGTGGAAATGGGGATGTATGTATGTGGATGTGTGGATGTGGAGATGGGAGTATGGATGTATGAATGTGAAAGTGGATGTATGAATGTGAAAATGGATGTATGCATGAAGATGTATATGCATAGATGTGAATGTGGATGTAGATGTGGATGTATAGATGTGATGGGAATGTGGATGTGGATGTATGTATGTGGATGTGTGGATGTGGAGATGGGAGTATGGATGTATGAATGTGAAAGTGGATGTATGAATGTGAAAATGGATGTATGCATGAAGATGTATATGCATAGATGTGAATGTGGATGTAGATGTGGATGTATAGATGTGAATGGAAATGTGGATGTGGATGTATGTATGTATGTGGATGTAGATGTGAATGTATAGATGTGAATGGGAATGTGGATGTGGATGTATATGAATGTGGATGTAGATGTGGATGTATAGATGTGAATAGGAATGTGGATGTGGATGTATGTATGTATGTGGATGTAGATGTGGATGTATAGATGTGAATGGGAATGTGGATGTGGATGTATGTATGTATGTGGATGTGGATGTATGTATGTATGTGGATGTGGATGTATGAATGAGGACGTGATAATGGATGTATGCATGTAGATGTGGATATATGGATGTGAATATGAATGTGGATGTGGATGTGGATGTATGGATGTGGATATGGATGTGTATGTATGAATGTAGATAAGGGATGTGGATGTATAAATGAGGATGTGAAAATGGAGGTATGCATGTAGATGTGGATGTATGGATGTGAATATGGATGTGGATGTGGATGTATAAATGAGGATGTGAATGTGGATGTGAATGTGAATGTGGATGTGAATGTGGATGTATGGATGTGGATATGGATGTGTATGTATGAATGTGGATATGGGATGTGGATGTATAAATGAGGATGTGAAAATGGATGTATCCATGTAAATGTGGATGTATGAATGTGAATGTGAATTAATGTGTCGTCGATATGAGGAAATGGATGAGAATGAGTACACATTGAATGGAATGTGGAATAAGTAATGTGGACTAAGGAGGGATAATGTGGAAAGACGAGAGTTTGATTTCGAAACTGTATTTTGTGACTGTTTGTAAATGACTGTTTTATGTCAAGAATGCTGGGGAAGCATTTTGACCATCTTGTGGATTAAGGTCATGAAGACCTAACTGTTAAAGTTGCAACTGCTGACGGAGAGTCAATGGAGGACGTCTCGCGTAGCAAGGTCGACCGAGGTCTTGACCAGCCTCGGTTCGATTTAAATGGTGAGCTTCGGGTACGGTGGATGAGGGACCAAGGAAGCGGCCTATGAGTGAAGCGCTAGGTCACCTGCGAAGGATCCTAGAGGGTGCTGACCATACGGTGCTCGGGCTCTGGGTCGCCCAGGATACCCACACGTGCGTCGAGGAAGATATTGGAACAAGGAGTAAGAGTTGTTTTGTGAAACCGGGCATGGATCTAGTTGATTGACCTTGCTGGTCTTCAATGGATGAGTCCATGGCTCTTTATATGGATCTGTTGGTTGATCTTGCTGATCTTCAACGAGAGCCCATCTTGATTTTTATAAGTGATTATATTGCCAAGTATTATGGGCTAGGAACTATTGAAAAGGCCCCTGTGTGGACAGGTGGTGAGCGTTCTAGTTGCCAATGATGCCATAGATACTCTGATGAAGGAATGATGGGAAATTATGAATCAACCAAATAAATTGGAAGATTGTGATCAGTGGTACTATGGTTTCATTAAAGGATTGTTTTAAAGTTAGCTGAAGCTAAGAAAAAGGCAATTTCATATTGGGTGTGTAAGTGGCGTGGCTAGTTTTATGTTTGCATGAACTTCCGGCTAGGGGGCCTTGGAACTCTTTTCCTTGGTACCCGGGACAAAACCTAACCAAATTCCAAATTGGATCCCATCACTACAGTGGTTGGGCAGTTGGCTAACCCATGGGATCGGATGGGGTTAGGCTGGACTGATGGATCCATAAATCGAGACTCAACTTTTGTTTTTACGATAGATAAAGTAAATTCCGGATAGAAATTGTTCTATGGATAGGAATCAACGGCTGTGCCTCTTGATGGGGAAAAAAGCGTTGACCCCAATGATCCAAGTGCAAGTTTCTTCCTTGATTTGACCAAGTACCGTTAAAGGTGCAGTCAGATCAGTTGATCCGTAATGATCTTGACTACGTTAGAGTAAAGAGTTATCCTGGTGGAATCGCCCATGCTTTCCGAGTAAAGGAAGTTTTTCTAGTTTCGGTTTTGGACAAACCGACGGATTAGTCTCTTGTCCGGATATCCGTGGGCGAGGCCCCGAGTGTGAGACCCCTACCCACGCATGATGTGCTACTTCCGCTGCTAGTACCCCGAATCCGTTGATCGGTGGGGAACAGGGATCTCACAGTTGGTATCAGAGCAGCTTTTGAAAGCTAATAAAGATAATTAAATTCTTATCTGAAATTGGTAATAAGAATTCAGAAACAGCATTTTCATAATGTATTTTCATCCCGTAAGCTTCTTTAATGAAGAAATTTTAATCAAAGAAATTGTTTTTATAGATGGAAGTTCCACATTTATCTGGTATTCCCGACCTCACCCAGTCTCAAGATATGATTGCGTTTGCCTTCGAGCATCTCATCTCTTCCGCTTCAACTCGAATAAGCCGAAGAAGACTTGCACGCCATTTCGAGGATTTATATTTTCCTAACCCAGCGGAGAGAATTCAGCATAAGTGGTTTGCAGGGCAATATGTCCACGCCTCTTGCGACCGCCGTGCAATGCTGTGGGAGAACCTCTCATTGGCTATGATTTTGTTAAAGCTGAAAATCGTACGTGGCGTCATTTTATATCATTCAACGCCTCGAAATTTCAGGCTTGCATGCCAAGTCTACAGACTTCTTAGTTGTTTTATTCCTAAATGGAATATAATAGCTCCCTTGTCAGTAAGTGGACGTTTGTATCAGGGCATGGCTATGGCCCAATACCGTCATCATATGCGTTTCCCAAGGAGATTTTGAATTCTGGAGCCGAGCTGCTCTATGTACATAATGCAACTTTTATATAAATAAAAAAAATGTTTTTTGGAGAAAAAAAAATTTCTTGTTGTATAAATGATTGTTTACGGCGGACGATCTGTGGATAAAGAAAAATCTATTTATCAGACTTAAGTCATAGATCTCCAATAAGATCAACCGAGGAGCAAATTATGTCAAAAGTTTATCAAGACGCACAAAAAGGTTGTAATTGTTGATATAATTCATACAAATTGTTAATTCAAATTGAAATTCGTAAATTAGTAATTGGGTCTTCAATTGAAGTACCGCAATTGTATGGAACCCTGACTTGCTTGAGACCTAGACATGATGGTATTTACCTTATAGTTTCGAGTATCATGACTATCCGTATATACCGAGGGTATAACTGCAGCTCTTTACCGACAGTATATACGAGTAAATCTAAGACTTGAAATTATAAGCGTTAATGCTATCCAGATGATGATTTCGAATGTGGTTGATATGATTTTTAATTCTGTTTGAGAATTGATGAATTGAATTGGATTCTAATTGAAAAATGACGATTTCCAAAATTTAGTTGAAATGTAATAAGCTGAGTGAAACCTCAATGAGGATGAATGGGACGAGTCCTTGTGATGATATTCATAACTAGAATGATGATAGTGATTTCAGCAAATCACTATGAGATTAGTGGATTGTGCTATCAAAGTGCTACTGTTAACACTTGACTCGGTATATCAAGTTAAGGGATGACAAATTGAAAACTTGCTTGACTGAAATTCCCGTGGAGGAATGTTCAGAAAGAAAAATTTTCGATCTGATGGACCATTATCGTGTTAAAGATATGAATGATATGATCTGAAATGAATTGTTATTTAATGATGAGTTCTATATAAGGGATATTTATCCCCGTATTCTATTGGGTTGACCAAAATATAAGGAACCCTAGAATAAATTGGATCTTAAGAAAAAGAGTTGTCCTCTACTTGGCGAGATGAGGACATCTCGCACTTTTTTAAGTGGGGTAGAATGTAAGATTCCTCCCCTGCCTTCGAGGTATACAGGAGTAAGAATCTCCCTTTTTGATCTTATAATTATTCCCTCTCTAAAATAAAAGAAAGATTCTGTTTAAAAAAAAGGAAGACCCTTTTCCTAGAATACTTCTCAGGAGTCACGCTGTTTTAAGGATTCAGAACAATGAGTTCAGAAGTGAAAATCGGTGTTTTGAATACCAAGGTTTTGGTTTTCATTCGAGTACGGCCCAAAAGAAGTTCTTTATCTCTTGGGGAGTATAAGAACTTATCCCCCAGATATTGTGAGCCTTATATCTGAATTCAATGAAAGTAGGTGACTTAGCCTACAAGCTTCTTTTATCTCCTCATCTCAAAGTTCTAAATGCCTTCTATAGAAAAATATGCCAAACCCAAATCATGGAAAGACGGTAAAACTTCAGTGGCAAGTTACCGTTGGCTTCTAAGTTACGCTAGCTCCTTCCTTTATATAAGTCGTAACTTTTACTTGTCGTTCACAGTAATCTTACTCCCATCGATCTCCTTTCTTAATCTCCTTCATGGCTTGGCAACAAGAATTAGTTTTATCCATAATGATTCCTCACCTTCAAGACGCAAGTGAGTCTGTGAAGAAGGATTTTATAGAACAGTATGAGCGCTCACTTTTTCCTCACCTAGGAACTTCTGTAGCGCAGACCAAATGGCGGAACTATCAAGACATAACTAGGGTAACACCCTGGGGTCAGCAGCACTTTCGTAACAATGTCCGCTTGGCCATGGTTATCGAAGCCTTGGGTTTGGGTCCTCGATACTACTGCATCATGAGATCAAGACATCTTGGGTTTTCTGAGCGGGTCTTCTTACTGGCGTGTTTTCTTCCTCATGAGAAGATATGCCTTTACCCCGTTTTTGGCTTGCCTCTCAGAGGTCCTTTTGTTAGAACACCTCATACCACTGAGATAGGCGCAGCAATAACCCACAGAATCATTCCCATAGATGAGTTACCTTATACTTGTGCAGCTTGTGAGGACTGCTTTTGTGACCATATGATGGACGGGCTTATGGAAGTGTAAAGAGTTCCTCTATCTTTACTGTATAAGTTCCGAGAATGAATAAAGTTTAAATCTTGTTCGTATTTTGAATCTTGCTCTCTTTAAGACTTATCTTGGTGGTTAATCTTGATTAAAATTTTTCTCTAAGTCTCATATTCGTGAATCTTGCGAAATTATCACAAGTTGCGAGATGAGGACATCTCGCATTTTTTAAGTGGGGTAGAATGTAAGATTCCTCCCCCAACCCCTTTTTGATGTCTAGTATCTTCCCCTGTAATCAACCCTCTTCAGAAATATAAAGACCCTGTTGCTAACTATTTTAGCCTAGAGAGAGGAAAATTATTCTAGAGAGAGAATATTCAGTTTTTGAATATTTTTGGATAGAAAAATATCTCTTATAATTCAGATGAGTTCCCCTGAAACAGAAATTCAAAAAGAATTTTCCAATGTGCAATTGGAATTAATTGGAAATAGGTATAAAGAACCTTAGTCTAAGGGTCTAGATTTTCAGAAATCTTTAGACTATGGTCCAATTAAGGTTCCTATGGGCCAATAGCATCAATCCATGTGTAGGGAAGAGATAAATCCGAATTTGTAAAAAGAAGATACCAAAAATGAGTAAATGCTCACATAAGGTGAAGAGTTGAAAATGTACAAGGTTTATTAGTAAAAAACTATGAGCAATATTAAAATGATTCCATTATGACACATATGTAAGGAAGGGGAATTCTTTAAAGGAGGTGCATATTTCACATAAGATGAAGAGTTGAAAATGTACAAGGTTTATTAGTAAAAAACCATGAGCAATATTAAAATGATTCCATTATGACACATATGTAAGGAAGGGGAATTCTTTAAAGGAGGTGCATATTTCACATAAGATGAAGAGTTGAAAATGTACAAGGTTTATTAGTAAAAAACTATGAGCAATATTAAAATGATTCCATTATGACACATATGTAAGGAAGGGGAATTCTTTAAAGGAGGTGCATATTTCACATAAGATGAAGAGTTGAAAATGTACAAGGTTTATTAGTAAAAAAACTATGAGCAATATTAAAATGATTCCATTATGACACATATGTAAGGAAGGGGATTTCTTTAAAGGAGGTGCATATTTCACATGCTTGAATGAGTTTTAAACTCATAAAAATTGAGATATTTCATCTCTCCTCTCTCCTCATTCAAGTCTAGTTCCAAAAAGTTAGCTTAACTGACCTAAAAATGGTCAAATATTGACCAAACTGATTTAGAAAATTCTAGAATCAGTTTGTTTGGTTAGGAGCTCAATTTTTCCTATAAATAGAAGCCTCCCCCTTGTTGAAAAATAGATAGTGTTTATGCATCGTTACTCTACTCCACCTAAGCCAGAAACTGTGAATTCATTTAATAATTCACTAGTTTTTGGAGCTTCCCTCTTTCTTCAATCCCCATTAGTGGCTCCATCAACATACTTAACCAATTGATTGGTTGGGGGCCTCTACCGTGAACAAAGAATCAAGCAATTTGTAAGGTAATTAGTGAATATTGATCTTTCTATAATTTCTCAATGATTCTCTCTTCTCAACCCCTCTCAAGCTTGAGAAGTTTAATAGGTATGGTTTTTTTTAAATGCTAATGAAGTTTGAATAGTAGTGAAGAGTTACATAATGCTATTGAAGTTAATTTTCATTAATGTTTAAATTCTAATGATTTTTATGTAAATTCCCTCTCTCACTCAAGAAATGGTCATACTCATGACCCATTCTCAATCCAAATCAAGCTTTTCATAAAGCTTTTCCTTAACCCAAGATTAAGCTATGCTTGAGGCCAAATTATTGGCTTTTTTCTATGCTTTTAGTTTATGTATATTAATGATTCAATCCATTATGGATTAATAATCCAATTAGAGATTATTTTAATTATTCCTTAATGATAAGCATTATCCCTTAGAAAAATTGAGATTTATCAGTCATAGCAGCGGAGCTATGGCAAAATTTTTATAAAAATTATGCATAAAATAATCTCATTCAAAGCATAAAAAGAGGACTTCCTACCATATTCTAGGAATTATCATCCTAGATTAATTGAAAGAATTTCATTACAATCATGGAGAAATTAAATTTTAATATCATGCATAAAGGATAAGTTTTTATATCAAAAGTGTTATTTTTATCATTTTTATTTCATGCATAGAAGTATGCATAATGGATAAATTTTTATATCAAAAGTGTTATTTTTACCATTTTTATTTCATGCATAGAAGTATGCATAATGGATAAATTTTTATATCAAAAGTTTTATTTTTACCATTTTTATTTCATGCATAGAAGTATGCATAATGGATAAATTTTTATATCAAAAGTGTTATTTTTACCATTTTTATTTCATGCATAGAAGTATGCATAATGGATAAATTTTTATATCAAAAGTGTTATTTTTACCATTTTTATTTCATGCATAGAAGTATGCATAATGGATAAATTTTTATATCAAAAGTGTTATTTTTACCATTTTTATTTCATGCATAGAAGTATGCATAATGGATAAATTTTTATATCAAAAGTATTATTTTTACCATTTTTATTTCATGCATAGAAGTATGCATAGTGGATAAATTTTTATATCAAAAGTGTTATTTTTATCATTTTTAATTTTCATGCATAGAAGTATGCATAAAGGAAAATTTTTTATATCAAAAGTGTTACTTTTATCATTTTTAATTTTCATGCATAAAAGTATGCATAAAAGAAAATTTTTATATCAAAAGTGTTACTTTTATCATTTTTAATTTTCATGCATAGAAGTATGCATAAAGGAAAAAAAATTTATATCAAAAGTGTTACTTTTATCATATTGGATTTCATGCATATAGGTATGCATAAAAGATATTCTTTTTATACTAAAAGTGTGATTTTCCTCATAAATGGATTTTATGCTTAACTTAGATGCATAAGAGAAATTCTTTTATTCTAAAAGTATAATTCCCTACCAAATTGAAATTATGCATAAGAAGATGCATAAAAGATTGATTTTAATTTCAAAAATGTTAGTCTCCTTAAATGGAATTTATGTATAAATAAATGTGTAGAGAAATCTTATATTAAATATAAGAATTCTCTTTAAAAAAGAAAAAAGAAAAAAGATATGAAATGTGATAAGATGTGATAAGAGGTGTATGAGATGTGATAAGAATTGATAAGATGCGTATGGAAAGTGATAGGATGTGATAAGATGTGTATGGGATGAGGTAAGAAGTGTATGTGATAGAATAGGATGTATATGGGTTGTGTGATAGGGCGAGAATGGATGTGATGTAAAAGATTAGATGTGAAGACATATGGGGTTACATGAATGGGAATGTGGAAATGGGGATGTATGTATGTGGATGTGTGGATGTGGAGATGGGAGTATGGATGTATGAATGTGAAAGTGGATGTATGAATGTGAAAATGGATGTATGCATGAAGATGTATATGCATAGATGTGAATGTGGATGTAGATGTGGATGTATAGATGTGATGGGAATGTGGATGTGGATGTATGTATGTGGATGTGTGGATGTGGAGATGGGAGTATGGATGTATGAATGTGAAAGTGGATGTATGAATGTGAAAATGGATGTATGCATGAAGATGTATATGCATAGATGTGAATGTGGATGTAGATGTGGATGTATAGATGTGAATGGAAATGTGGATGTGGATGTATGTATGTATGTGGATGTAGATGTGAATGTATAGATGTGAATGGGAATGTGGATGTGGATGTATATGAATGTGGATGTAGATGTGGATGTATAGATGTGAATAGGAATGTGGATGTGGATGTATGTATGTATGTGGATGTAGATGTGGATGTATAGATGTGAATGGGAATGTGGATGTGGATGTATGTATGTATGTGGATGTGGATGTATGTATGTATGTGGATGTGGATGTATGAATGAGGACGTGATAATGGATGTATGCATGTAGATGTGGATATATGGATGTGAATATGAATGTGGATGTGGATGTGGATGTATGGATGTGGATATGGATGTGTATGTATGAATGTAGATAAGGGATGTGGATGTATAAATGAGGATGTGAAAATGGAGGTATGCATGTAGATGTGGATGTATGGATGTGAATATGGATGTGGATGTGGATGTATAAATGAGGATGTGAATGTGGATGTGAATGTGAATGTGGATGTGAATGTGGATGTATGGATGTGGATATGGATGTGTATGTATGAATGTGGATATGGGATGTGGATGTATAAATGAGGATGTGAAAATGGATGTATCCATGTAAATGTGGATGTATGAATGTGAATGTGAATTAATGTGTCGTCGATATGAGGAAATGGATGAGAATGAGTACACATTGAATGGAATGTGGAATAAGTAATGTGGACTAAGGAGGGATAATGTGGAAAGACGAGAGTTTGATTTCGAAACTGTATTTTGTGACTGTTTGTAAATGACTGTTTTATGTCAAGAATGCTGGGGAAGCATTTTGACCATCTTGTGGATTAAGGTCATGAAGACCTAACTGTTAAAGTTGCAACTGCTGACGGAGAGTCAATGGAGGACGTCTCGCGTAGCAAGGTCGACCGAGGTCTTGACCAGCCTCGGTTCGATTTAAATGGTGAGCTTCCGGTACGGTGGATGAGGGACCAAGGAAGCGGCCTATGAGTGAAGCGCTAGGTCACCTGCGAAGGATCCTAGAGGGTGCTGACCATACGGTGCTCGGGCTCTGGGTCGCCCAGGATACCCACACGTGCGTCGAGGAAGATATTGGAACAAGGAGTAAGAGTTGTTTTGTGAAACCGGGCATGGATCTAGTTGATTGACCTTGCTGGTCTTCAATGGATGAGTCCATGGCTCTTTATATGGATCTGTTGGTTGATCTTGCTGATCTTCAACGAGAGCCCATCTTGATTTTTATAAGTGATTATATTGCCAAGTATTATGGGCTAGGAACTATTGAAAAGGCCCCTGTGTGGACAGGTGGTGAGCGTTCTAGTTGCCAATGATGCCATAGATACTCTGATGAAGGAATGATGGGAAATTATGAATCAACCAAATAAATTGGAAGATTGTGATCAGTGGTACTATGGTTTCATTAAAGGATTGTTTTAAAGTTAGCTGAAGCTAAGAAAAAGGCAATTTCATATTGGGTGTGTAAGTGGCGTGGCTAGTTTTATGTTTGCATGAACTTCCGGCTAGGGGGCCTTGGAACTCTTTTCCTTGGTACCCGGGACAAAACCTAACCAAATTCCAAATTGGATCCCATCACTACAGTGGTTGGGCGGTTGGCTAACCCATGGGATCGGATGGGGTTAGGCTGGACTGATGGATCCATAAATCGAGACTCAACTTTTGTTTTTACGATAGATAAAGTAAATTCCGGATAGAAATTGTTCTATGGATAGGAATCAACGGCTGTGCCTCTTGATGGGGAAAAAAGCGTTGACCCCAATGATCCAAGTGCAAGTTTCTTCCTTGATTTGACCAAGTACCGTTAAAGGTGCAGTCAGATCAGTTGATCCGTAATGATCTTGACTACGTTAGAGTAAAGAGTTATCCTGGTGGAATCGCCCATGCTTTCCGAGTAAAGGAAGTTTTTCTAGTTTCGGTTTTGGACAAACCGACGGATTAGTCTCTTGTCCGGATATCCGTGGGCGAGGCCCCGAGTGTGAGACCCCTACCCACGCATGATGTGCTACTTCCGCTGCTAGTACCCCGAATCCGTTGATCGGTGGGGAATAGGGATCTCACATTTTAAAAGCTTTATGCATGTGAAGTGTCAACCTTGAGCACTCGTTTGGGACTGTTTTGGGAGCATTTTACACATGACATCTCATCTCATCCATTTGCTCATATCGACTTCATATCCATTCACATTCATATTTGCATTCATTATTCCACACACACATCCACATTCGTACATCCACATTCACATCTACATTTATACATCCATTTTCACATCCACATTCATACATCCACATCCAAATCCACATTCATACATCCACATCCACATCTACATTCATACATCTACATTCACATTCACATCCATACATCCATATCCACATTCCACATCCTCATTCACATTCACATACATCCACATCCACATTCCATATCTACATCCATATCCCCATTCACACATCCACATTCATATTCACATATATCCACATTCAGATTCCATATATACATCCATATCCCCATTCACACATCCACATTCACATTCACATACATCCACATTCACATTCACATTCACATCCAGACATCCATATCCACATTCCACATCCTTATTTACATTTACATACATCCACATCCACATTCCATATCTACATCCACATCCACATTCACACATCCACATTCACATTCACATTCTCATCCATACATCCATATCCACATTCCACATCTACATCATTTCTTTCACATACATATAACTACATCTATTCTTTCACATACATACATCTCCATCTATTCCTCGTTCATTTTCATCTAATTGATTCGTTTCACATCCTCATATCTATTTATAGAATACAAGAGAATTCTTATTTTTGATATAAGATTTCTTTACGCATTTATTTATGCATAAATTCCAATTTAAGGAGACTAACACTTTCGAAATAAAAATCAATTTTTAATGCATCTTCCTATGCATAAATTCATTTTAAATGAGAATGACACTTTTGAATAGAAAATCAAATCTTTAATGCATCTTCCTATGCATAAATTCATTTTAAATGAGAATGACACTTTTGAATAGAAAATCAAATCTTTAATGCATCTTCCTATGCATAAATTCATTTTAAATGAGAATGACACTTTTGAATAGAAAATCAAATCTTTAATGCATCTTCTTATGCATAAATTCATTTTAAATGAGAATGACACTTTTGAATAGAAAATCAAATCTTTAATGCATCTTCCTATGCATAAAATCAAAATTGACAAAAATAACTCTTTTGAACTAAAAATAGATTTCTTTATGCATCTTTCCATGCATAAATCCAATTTAGTAGGAATTACACTTTTAGAATAAAAGAATTTTTCTTATGCATCCTATTTATGCATAAAATCAAATATGATAAAAGTAACACTTTTATAAAAAATAATAATCTTTTATGCATACCTTTATGCATGAAAATCAAATATGATAAAAGTAACACTTTTACAATAAAATAATAATCTTTTATGCATACCTCTATGCATGAAAATCAATTATGATAAAAGTAACACTTTTACAATAAAATAATAATCTTTTATGCATACCTCTATGCATGAAAATCAATTATGATAAAAGTAACACTTTTACAATACCTCTTCCTCTACCTGAACTTGTGTAGAAGACCTGCTGCTCTGAAGTGTTTTTGTTTTGTAAAGACTATTGATCTTCACCCAAATTCTTCTCTTCAATGATCAGCATTGACACCAAATCTGTGAGGTTGGGGATGTTCTCCTGAGTCTGAATAGATATCTTGAATGCCTTGTATTGTGGCCCAAGACCACATAGAGACACTTCCACCTTATCATCATCATCAACAATAGAAACACCAATTGATGCAAGGGATTCCACAATGTCCTTGATCTTCAAGGCATAATCTTTTATGCATACCTCTATGCATGAAAATCAAATATGATAAAAGTAACACTTTACAATAAAATAATAATATTTTATGCATACCTCTATGCATGAAAATCAATTATGATAAAAGTAACACTTTTACAATAAAATAATAATCTTTTATGCATACCTCTATGCATGAAAATCAAATATGGTAAAAGTAACACTTTTATAATAAAATATTAATCTTTTATGCCTAAAAGTCCATTTTGATAAAAGTAACACTTTCATAATAAAGAAAATTATTTCTTTATGCATAAAAATCTATTTTGATGAAAGTAACACTTTCATAATAAAAGAAAATTATTCCTTTATGCATAAGAATAATAATAATCAATATGCATCTTCTACGAATGAAAATGATACTTTTAGAGCATAGAATTGATAGGAATTACTCTTTTAGCATAATAAAAGATAATTCTTATTTCCAAAAATTTTGCCATAACCTCCTTTGTATGGCTGACCATTTTTCAAATTTTCTTACTTAATTTTGTCTTAAAAATTAACTCTAGTTGATTTAAAGTAATCTATACTAATCAAAATTCACTTATAAAAGAGAAAACATTATAAAAAGTTTAATTCCAATAATTTCACTTAACTAGGATAAAGAAGGGTTGATTCTAAGAAGAGAGAGGGAAAAAGCCTTTCGATCAAGGCATAACATCTATTTATCACTTCAAACAATCATAAACATTAGAAAAATATAAAATCAATAAAGAAAAATACAAGAATCTCTACTTACATAATTTCTTGGAGCTTTCCTTTGGCTTGATGGTTTGAGGATTCAACTCTTGTTTGTAACAAGAGTGGCCACCAATCTTTGAAAGAGGAAAATGTCAAAAACTAGTGAATTATTAATAAATTCACAGTTCTTGGCTTGGGAGGAGCAGAGTAACAGTGCATAAAACACTATTAAGTTTCAACAAAGTGGAGGGCTTCTATTTATAGGAAAAAGTGAGCTTCTAATCAAGCCAACTGATTCTAGAATTTTCCAAATCAGTTTGGTCAATTTTTGACCATTTTTAGGTCAGTTTTGGTCACTTTTTGGATCTAGGTTAAACAAGAGAGAGGAGAGATGAAAATATCTCATTATTTGAGATTTTAAAACTCATTCAAGCATGTGAAATAGGTGCCCTCTTCATGAGGGGAATTTCCCCATGCAGAGGTGTCAAAAATGCATCATTTCACCTAAATATCTTTCTTTTTTTAACTATTAACCTTGTCCTTAGTCAACTCTTCATCTTATGTGAGTATTTACTCATTTTTGGGGGATTTTTCTTTTATTCTTCTATTTATCTCCTCCCTACATTTGGATGAATCTTATTGGTCCATAGGAACCTTAATTTAAAATTTTGAAAAAATCTTCACCCCCAAGATAGTGCCTCTTGAACAGATTATACTTAATTTCTAATGCACCTTCTGAAAATCTTTTTGAACTTCTGTTTCAGGGGAACTTATTTTAATAAGATGAGGTATTTTTCTATCCAAAAATATTTAAAATCTAAATATTATCTCTCTAGAATATTTTCTCTCTCTAGGCCAAAACAGGTAGAAACAAGATCTTTTATATTTTTGAAGAGGGGAATGAATTACAGGGGAAGATACTGGACATCATGAGGGCTGGGGGGGAGGAATCTTACATTCTACCCCACTTAAAAAACGCGAGATGTCCTCATCTCGTAGGTGAAGTATGATCCTTTTCATCTTCTTCTTCTTCTTTAATCACTTCCAGCGTTACTGCTTTGGAAGTGGACGGCCGATTTGGGAACAACTCTCTTTGACTTCCCCTATTCTGAGGTGGAGGTCTTGCATTACTTTGGGTTGAAACTACAGGTTGGATAGAGGGTCTACCTCTGGGATTTCCCTGATTTTGGTGGATAGAACCATGATTACTCTGGACGGAAGGGGCTAGAGTCTGGAATCTTGATCCAAAAGGAGTTGGGCAATCCATGCTGTGATGTCCAAATCCTTGACAGTTATAGCATTTCACTCTCTTGTTCAAGGGTGGAACTTCTGAAGTTGAAATCCAGGGGTTTCGAGAAAAGGACATTTCTTTCATTCTGGAACTTCCCATATCCTGGGTTTGACCTTGATATCTCTTAGGCAAAGGAAGGATGGAATCACCTTCTGGGAATAAAAACCTTTTGGCAGGATTTTGACATCAAAAGCTTTGGCGAAATCCTTCGCCATTCTTACTGCTTCAGTCATTGAGATAGGTTTGGCATTCTTGACTAAAGTATCCAATGGCTCGTTCATTCCCCGAATGAACCTAGCCATCAGCTGCTCTTCATCCAATTGAGGGGAGTATTTAAGGAGAAGGGCAAAATCTTGATGGTACTTTTCAATTTTTTGGGTTTCCTGCTTTAGTTCCAAGAACTCATTCATCTTAATTTCAAGAAAGCCTGGGGGACAAAATCTCTTTCTGAGGTAAGCCTTGAGATCGGTCCAGGTTTGGGTATTTCGGTCGAGACGGTTTGTCTCGCAGTGGTTTCTCCACGCCACTCTAGCTATCTCCACTATCTTCAGCCTTGCAAGAGCCATTTTGCTCTTCTCCTTGTAACCGGTGACATCGAAGTATTCTTCCATTGATTCGATCCACTTCTCCACAATCTCGCCCAAGTTTTTTCCTTCACCCTTGAAAGGTCCAGGCTACGAACTATGAAGAGTTTTACGAACATACAGGTCGAGCTCTTCTTCATTGAGTTGGGGGTTAACATTTCTACCACGACGACCTCGATCCATGTTCCTATCAATATGAAAATTCTTGTTAAGTCTCTTTATTTATGATTCAATCCGAATTTTTATTCAACTGATTCCGAGGTTCTCTAAATAGGTCAGCTCCCTACATAATCAAGGGATAAAGATACTCATATAGAACACATTATCAGTTAATAATTCATTCAAAATATCTCATTCATATCTTTAACACAGTAATGGTCCATCATCAGACTAAATTTTTCCATCTGAATAGTCCTCCATGGGGATTTCAATTTTTCCATCTAAACAATCCTCCATGGGGATTTCAATTTTTCAGATTTTTAATTTATCATCCCTTAACTTGATCCACTGATCAAAAGTTAACAGTAGTAATCTGGCAGCACAATCCACTAATCTGATAGTGATTGGCTGAAGCCGTTAACTTCATTCTAGCTACGAATATTATCACAGGGACTCATCCCATTCATCCTCATTGCAGTTTCGCTCAGCTTATTACATTTCAACCAATTTTCAGGGATCATCATTTTTCAATCAGAATCCAAATCAACTCATCAGTTCTCAACCAGAATTTAAAAATCATATCAATCACATTCGAATTCATCAATTGGATAGCATTAATGGTTATAATTTCAAGTCTTAGATTTACTCGTATATACTGCCAGTAAAGAGCTACAGTTATACCCTCGGTATACGGGTAGTCATGGTTCTTGGAACTATAAGGTAAATACCATCATGTCTAGGCCTCAAGCAAGTCAGGGATTCCATACAATTGCGGTACTTTCGTCTGAAGACCCAATTACCAATTTACGAATTTTAGTTTGAATATCAAATTGTATGAATTTTATCACACAATTACAACCTTTGATAAATTTTTGACATAATTGGCTTCTCGGTTGATCCTCATTAACCAAATTGCTCTGATACCAACTGTGAGATCCCTGTCCCCACCTTGCAACAGATTCGGGGTGCTAGCAGTAGAAGTAGCACATCTTGCGCGAGGCTGGGTCCCACACTTGGGGCCTCGCCCAACGGATATCCAGACATGTGACTAATTCCTCGATTCTTCCAAACCGAACTCAAAAAAACTTCTCTTGCCCGGAAAGCACGAGTGATTCCATCAAGATAACTTTTCCCTAACGTATTCAAAAGGCGTAACTAACTGAGCTCATCTGACCGAACCCGAAAGTCCCATAGTCAGATCAGGGAAAATGACATGACTTGGATCATAGAGATCAATGCTTTTTTCCTCATTGAGAGGCACAGCCATCATTGATTATTTTCCATATAATATTTTTTGTCCGGGATTGACTTCATCTATCGAACTAAACAGAAATTGAGTCTCGATTTACGGATCCATCAGTCCTGCCTAACCCCATCCAGTCCCATGGGTTAGCCAACCGCCCAACCACTATAGTGATGGGATCCAATTAGGAATTTGGTTAGGTTTTGTCCCGGGTACCAGGGAAAAGAGTTCCCAGGCCCCCTAGCCAGAAGTTCATCCAAACATAAAACTAGTCACACCACTTACACACCCAATATGAAATTGCCTTTTTCTCAGTATCAGCTAACTTTAAAATAATCCTCTAATGAAACCATTATGTCACTCATGACAATCCTCAAAATCTCTGGTTGAATTCCATATTTCCAATCATACATTCATCGGTGCACTTATGGCATCATTGGCAACCAGAACGCTCACCACCTGTTCACTCAGGGGCCTTTTCAATAGTTCCTAGCTCATAGTACTCGATAATATTTTCACATATAAAAATCAAGATGGAATCCTCGTTGAAGATCAGCAAGATCAATCAACAGATCCATATAAGAGAGCCATGGACTCATCCGTTGAGGACCAGCAAGGTCAATTAACTAGATCCATGCCGGGTTTCAAAAAACAACTCTTACTTTCCTTGTTCCAATATCTTCCACAACGCACATGTGGGTATCTTCAGCGACCCAGCGACCGAGCACCATATGGTCAGCACCCTCTAGGATCCTTCGCAGGTCACCTAGCGCTTCACTCATAGGCCGCTTCCTTGGTCCCTCATCTACCGTACCGGAAGCTCACCATTTAAATCGAACCGAGGCTGCCGACCTTGCTACGCGAGACGTCCTCCATTGACTCTCCGTCAGCAGTTGCAACTTTATTAGTTAGGTCTCCACGACCATAATCACAAGATGGTCAAATTGCTTCCCCAACATTCTTGACATAAAACAGTCATTTACAAACACGTTACAAATACAAACAGGTTACAAATACAGTTTCTATATCGAACTCTCGTCATTTTGACCATAATCACAAGATGGTCAAAATGCTTCCCCAGCATTCTTGACACAAAACAGTCATTTACAAACAGGTTACAAATACAATTTCTATATCGAACTCTCGTCATTCCACATTATTCCACATTAATCCATATTATTTAATCCAATTCCAATTCATATGTGTATCCATTCTTGACCAGATACATCATTTTCTATCCCATCACATAGGATTCATTCACTTCACATAACATCCATTCCTATCTTTCTTCTTAATTTACATTACACCTCCTGACATCCATTTCTCATTATATCTCATTCGTTCAGATCTTATATTATTCATTCACATTCTGATTCACATAACATCTCATCTCATCCATTCGCTCATATCGACTTCATATCCATTCACATTCATATTTGCATTCATTATTCCACACACACATCCACATTCGTACATCCACATTCACATCTATATTTATACATCCATTTTCACATCCACATTCATACATCCACATCTAAATCCACATTCATACATCCACATCCACATCTACATTCATACATCCACATTCACATTCACATCCATACATCCATATCCACATTCCACATCCTCATTCACATTCACATACATCCACATCCACATTCCATATCTACATCCATATCCCCCACATTCAGATTCCATATCTACATCCATATCCCCATTCACACATCCACATTCACATTCACATACATCCACATTCACATTCACATTCACATCCAGACATCCATATCCACATTCCACATCCTTATTCACATTTACATACATCCACATCCACATTCCATTCACATCCAGAAATCCATATCCACATTCCACATCCTTATTCACATTTACATACATCCACATCCACATTCCATATCTACATCCATATCCACATTCACATTCACATTCACATTCACATCCACATTCACACATCCACATTCACATTCACATTCACATTCTCATCCATACATCCATATCCACATTCCACATCTACATCATTTCTTTCACATACATATAACTACATTTATTCTTTCACATACATACATCTCCATCTATTCCTCGTTCATTTTCATCTAATTGATTCGTTTCACATCCTCATATCTATTTATAGAATACAAGAGAATTCTTATTTTTTATATAAGATTTCTTTACGCATTTATTTATGCATAAATTCATTTTAAATGAGAATGACACTTTTGAATAGAAAATCAAATCTTTAATGCATCTTCCTATGCATAAATTCATTTTAAATGAGAATGACACTTTTGAATAGAAAATCAAATCTTTAATGCATCTTCCTATGCATAAATTCATTTTAAATGAGAATGACACTTTTGAATAGAAAATCAAATCTTTAATGCATCTTCTTATGCATAAATTCATTTTAAATGAGAATGACACTTTTGAATAGAAAATCAAATCTTTAATGCATCTTCCTATGCATAAAATCAAAATTGACAAAAATAACTCTTTTGAACTAAAAATAGATTTCTTTATGCATCTTTCTATGCATAAATCCAATTTAGTAGGAATTACACTTTTAGAATAAAAGAATTTTTCTTATGCATCCTATTTATGCATAAAAGCAAATATGATAAAAGTAACACTTTTATAATAAAATAATAATCTTTTATGCATACCTTTATGCATGAAAATCAAATATGATAAAAGTAACACTTTTACAATAAAATAATAATCTTTTATGCATACCTCTATGCATGAAAATCAATTATGATAAAAGTAACACTTTTACAATAAAATAACACTTTTATAATAAAATAATAATCTTTTATGCATACCTCTATGCATGAAAATCAATTATGATAAAAGTAACACTTTTATACAATAAAATAATAATCTTTTATGCATACCTCTATGCATGAAAATCAAATATGATAAAAGTAACACTTTTACAATAAAATAATAATCTTTTATGCATACCTCTATGTATGAAAATTAATTATGATAAAAGTAACACTTTTACAATAAAATAATAATCTTTTATGCATACCTCTATGCATGAAAATCAAATATGATAAAAGTAACACTTTTACAATAAAATAATAATCTTTTATGCCTAAAAGTCCATTTTGATGAAAGTAACACTTTCATAATAAAAGAAAATTATTTCTTTATGCATAAAAATCTATTTTGATGAAAGTAACACTTTCATAATAAAAGATAATTATTCCTTTATGCATAAGAATAATAATAATCAATATGCATCTTTTATGCATGAAAATGACACTTTTAGAGTATAGAATTGATAGGAATTACTCTTTTAGCATAATAAAAGATAATTCTTATTTCCAAAAATTTCGCTAGAACCTCCTTTATATGGCTGACCATTTTTCAATTTTTCCCTGGCATGTGGTTTTTCATCTCCGATATCATCTTCCAGAGGAGGATACATGCCCACAGCCAGTGTGCCAGTATTGGATCTAGGTATTCAGCCTCATCTCGAGAGCCCTGCTTCTCATTCTAGCCGATAACCTAGACTTCAGTATGGGACTTTTTCTCAGGAAGGATAGGTACCTCCTCGATCGTTTGGAGATCCATCATCATAAACCCTGTCAGTGATGATCGCGTCAAGTTTGTATGTGCCTTTTAGTACGTATGTTCCTAACTCTACCTGGGTATCTTCTTTTGTAGCACCATAGGTTCAACATACAGTACCATCAACTACCCTTGATCCCTGTCATTTTGTGAACCCAAACAGAGGAGGGTCTAGGAGTATAATTCACTCTCAGACTTCTAGTGTTCAAGGAGGTAACACTATTTTCTCCTTTGTTTCACTTTCTGTTCCTACTTTTAATGTGTTTTCAAATACTACTCGACTTCAACGACAAAACCCTCCCACCCAACCCATGTCTTTTCCTGCTAGTTTTGGCATGCAATCATCTCACCGCTTGCATCTCCTTTGGGTCCTGTGTATGGGTTTTACCCATCCCACGTATCTTTTAGCACTATGCCCTCTAGCACTGCGGTGCCACCCAGCATTCCGGGGTATCATGTGGTTTACCAACCTATCTCTGGCACTAATGTTTTTCCTAATTATGTGCCCTCTCAACGATTTGTGCCTTAACTAGGTATTCCATCTACGACGAGTGCCCAAACTTATATTCCATCTTATGGAGTACCCTTGACAGGTCCTACATGTATGCTTGGTCCTGGTGGATCTTCTAGTTTTCCTTCTCAAACCTTACACTCTGAATGTGGACACCAGCCATCTTGGACTCCCCCACCATCTTCCTTTCATGTTTCTATGTCCAGAAACGCTTTCACAGAAAAGACTCCTTTTAACGGGTCTAATTATACCACTTGGGCTAATCTTATGGAACATGTTTTTACTTCCCAAGGTTCTTGGAACCTAGTAAAGGGATTTGAACCAAAACCCCACCCTTCCCTAGCACCTCCTGTAGTCATCAGCCACCATTAGGAAGCTAGAAATGCCACCGCCATAGTGGAGCTCATGCAAGGCCTTCTTCCGGAGTTTCATTCTCAACTCTAGTAGTTTCCCTATGTCTCTGACAAATGGGCACACCTTGCAGAGAGATATGCCACACTTTATCACACGCGTTGCATTGATCTCGAGCATCAAATTAAAATTTTTTCCATCAAATAAGGGGATGACTTGACCGTCAAAGTATTCCCTGATGGTAGCAGTGGAAGTAGCTTCCTCATGGGCGGGGCAGGGTTTCCCACTCGAGGCCTCACCCTTGAATGTCCGGGCACACGAAAACCAAAACCGGGAGAATTTCCCATGCCCAAAAAATGGGGACGATTCTACCATTTTAAATTTCTTAACGAATTTTTCTAACGAAGTCAAGACTCAACTAGCCTTCATCTAAATAAACCAGATAGAAAGGAAACTGTAAACAGACTTAACTTGAAGAAATCAACGCTTTTTTTCTAATTGAATTAGGCACAGCTTGATCTATTCATTTGAGAAGTCTTCAGGTTATTATTTAACTATTCGAGCTCTAAGCGTATTCCTATTGATCAATTTTATTATTAAAACTCTACTGATTCCAGCCTAACCCCATCCGGCCCATGGGTTAGCCACCGCCCAACCACTGGAATTGGTAGAACCAGACAAGTACTCACCTACCCATAATTGAACGCCTTTCTTAACTTTTGCTTTAGAATACAGATACTCACACACTCCTCTTTAAACTTTAATTTATAAAGCAGTCCATTGACAAACAATTGGTTACAGATATCATAACTCAAAATTTCCATTCAATCCTTGTTTCTCACAAAACAGTATCACTCTGGACTCTCCGTTGAGACCAGCGGTTCAGCAATGAGATCCAGTAACTGATTACAATAATTTTCTCGTCATCATTCATATATACATCTTCCATGACATACACATGGGTGTCCTAAAGCACTGCGAGCCCGTGCATCGCGTGGTCAGAACCCTCCAAGATCCTCCTTATGTGTCCTGGCACTTCACTCAGGGACCGCTTTGTTGGCCCTCACCCATCGTACCCGGAAGCACACCATTTTACACCATACCCAGGCTAGTCAAGATCTGGGCAGGTTTTTACCATGTGAGCCGTCCTTTGAACACTCCCCGCCAGTTGTTGCAACCGAAGTTCCCTTAGAGAAACACATATACCAAATGCTCCCTCCCCAGCATTCTGGTGTAAAACATTCCTTTAAGAAAACAGGGTTTCTATGCAAGTTTTCAGTTTTGATTTTCTTTTGAATACAATGAGTATATCTTAATTCTGCATCCCAAGACTTCTAGATCACAGGTCTGGATTCCCAAGAAGAATTCCTCGAATACAATGAGTATATCTTAATTCTGCATCCCAAGACTTCTAGATCACAGGTCTGGATTCCCAAGAAGAATTCCTCGAATTCTGTAATCTTGATCCTCTGATCAAAAATCAAAGATCTCAACTTAGTTTCAGATTCGGTAGGTGATTTGAGTGTAGATTACTGAACTGGTCACATCCTCTTTTCTTGAAACTGACGAAGGAGTTATGTCTTGGTCATAGTCTGATTCAAGGGATTAAGTTTGGAAAGGTTCTCTCTGAATTATCTTTATCAAAGGATAATATTTAATTACTACTTTACTGAATTTCATTCATTGAGTATTTGCTTAACTGAATTCAAAACTAATCATGAATTCCTATGAGGGATAAATTAATCATTTAACTAAAATTTTGACTTTGATAGATTTTTTGAATTTTCTCATTATCATCCTAGAGAATATGAAATGGTTAAAAAAATTTCACAGAGTATTTACTTAATTCATTTACCCATATTCATGGGATTTAAACAAGGATTAAAGAGAACTCTTGTTTTGATATAAAAATTTCTGTATGCATCTATTTATGCATAAAATCCTCTATGGAAATAACACTTTTATATAAAAGAAAATCCTTTTATGCATAAAAATCAATATTAGTGAAAGTAACACTTTTACAATAAGAAAATTTCTTTTATGCATCATTTTATGCATAAAGATCGATATTAGTGAAAGTAACACTCTTATAATAATAAAAATTCTTTGATGCATCATTTTATGCATAAAAATCCATTTTGATGAAAGTAACACTTTTATAATTAAAAAAAAATCTTTTATGCATCATTTTATGCATAAAAATCCATTTTGATGAAAGTAACACTTTTATAATAAAAATATTCTTTTATGCATCTATTTATGCATAAAAATCAATATTGATGAAAGTAACACTTTTATAATAAAAATTTTCTTTTATAATAAAAAAATTAACCAATATGCATCTTTCTATGCATAGAATTTATATCTAATGAAAATCACTCTTTTATAATAACAAAAAATAACCAATATGCATCTTTCTATGCATAGTGCTTAATTCTATTGAAAATCACTCTTTTATGATTAAAAAAAATAATCAATATGCATCTTTCTATGCATAGAATTTATATCTAATGAAAATCACTCTTTTATAAAAAAATAATCAATATGCATCTTTCTATGCATAGAATTTATAGCTAATGAAAATCACTCTTTTATAAAAAAATAATCAATATGCATCTTTCTATGCATAGAATTTATATCTAATGAAAATCACTCTTTTATAATAATAAAAATAACCAATATGCGTCTTTCTATGCATAGAATTTAAATCTAATGGAAATAACACTTTTAGAATAAATATATTTCTACTATGCATAGAATGAAAATGACACTTTTAGAATACACAAAGGATAGGGATTATTCTTTTAGAATAATAAAAGATGAAACTTATTTCACAAATTCTTAGAAAATTTTACCATAACCTCCTTTGTATGGCTGACCATTTTTTAATTTTTCCTATCTTAAAATTACTTAAAAATTATCCCCAAATGATTTTAAGCACTCTAAACTAATCAATTTTCACTTTTAAAAAAGAAACAATATGAAAAGTTTAATTCCAACAATTAGATTACTTAACTAGGATAAAGAAGGGCTGATTTTAAGAATGAGAGAGGGGGAAAGCCTTTCCAGCAAGGCATAGCATCAGATTATCATTTCAAATAAAATAAAAATTAGAAAACCATTAAAAGAGTAAAGAAAAGTATAAGATTTCTAACTTACATGAGTTTTGGGAGCTTTCCTTTGGCTTAATGGTTTGAGGGATCTACTCTTGTTTATAACAAGAGTGGCCACCAATTCTTTAGAAGAGGGAAAGGTCAAAAACTAGTGAATTATTAAGAAATTCACAGTGCATAAAACACTATAAAGCTTCAACAAAGGGGGAGGCTTCTATTTATAAGTGAGCTCCTAACCAAGCAAACTGATTCTAGAATTTCCAGATCAGTTTGGTTAAATTTTTACCATTTTTAGGTCAATTTAGCTTACTTTTTGGAACTAGACTTGAATTAGGAGAGAGGAGAGATAAAATATCTCAATTTTTGATAATTTAAAACTCCACCACACATGTGAAATAGGCACCTCCTTCACGAGGGGGGAATTCCCATTGTGAGGTGTCAAAAATCCATTTTTTTAGTATTTCCTTTGGTCCGTAGTCCACTCTTCATCTTATGTGAGTATTTACTCATTTTTGGGGGGGATTTCCTTTTTTTCTTCTATTTATCTTCTCCACACATTTGGATGAATCTGATTGGCCCCTCACAACCTTAATTTAAAATTGTCAAGAAATCTGGACCCCTAGGATAAGGCCTCTTGAATTGTAAGATTCCTCCCCAGCCTTCGAGGTATACAGGAGTAAGAATCTCCCTTTTTGATCTTATAATTATTCCCTCTCTAAAATAAAAGAAAGTTCTGTTTAACAAAGGAAGACCCTTTTCCTAGAATACTTCTCAAGAGTCCCACCTGTTTTAAGGATTCAGAACAATGAGTTCAGAAGTGAGAATCGATGTTTTGGATATTAAGGTTTTGGTCTTCATTCGAGTACGGCCCAAAAGAAGTTCTTTTTCTCTTGGGGAGTATATGAAGTTATCCCCCAAATATTGTGAGCCTTATATCTGAATTCAATGAAAGTAGGTGACTTAGCCTACAAGCTTCTTTTATCTCTTCACCTCATGTGAGCATTTACTCATTTTTGGGTATTTTCTTTTTACAAGTTGGATTTATCTCCTCCCTACACATGGATTGATGCTATTGGTCCATAGGAACCTTAATTGGACCATAGTCTAAAGATTTCTGAAAATCTAGACCCTTAGGCTAAGGTTCTTTATAGCTATTTTCAATTAATTCCAATTGCACATTGGAAAATTCTTTTTGAATTTCTGTTTCAGGGGAACTCATCTGAATTAGAAGAGATATTTTTCTATCCAAAAATATTCAAAATCTGAATATTCTCTCTCTAGAATATTTTTCTCTCTCTAGGCTAAAACAGATAGAAACAAGGTCTTTATATTTCTGAAGAGGGATTGATTACAGGGAAAGATACTAGACATCAAAAAGGGGGTGGGGGAGGAATCTTACATTCTACCCCACTTAAAAACGCGAGATGTCCTCATCTCGCAAACTGGGATAATTTCGCAAGATGCACGAATTATGAGACTTAGAGAAAAATTTAAATCAGGATTAACCACCAAGAAAAAGTCTCAAAGAGAGCAAGATTCAAGATAAGAACAAGATTTAAACTTTATTCATTCTCAAAACTTATACAGTAAAGATAGAAGAACTCTTTACACTTCCATAAGCCCGTCCATCATATGATCACAAAAGCAGCACTCACAAGCTGCACAAGTATAGGGTAACTCATCTATGGGAATGATTCTGCTGGTTATTGCCGCACCTATCTCAGTGGTATGAGGTGATCTAACAAAAGGACCTCTGAGAGGCAAGCCAAAAACGGGGTAAAGGCATATCTTCTCATGAGGAAGAAAACACGCCAATAAGAAGACCCGCTCAGAAAACCCAGGATGCCTTGATCTCATGACGCAGTAGTATCGGGGACCCAAACCCAAGGCTTCAATAACCATGGCCAAGCGGACATTGTTGCGAAAGTGCTGCTGACCCCAGGGTGTTACCCTAGTTATGTTTTGATAGGTCCGCCATTTGGTTTGCGCTACAGAAGTTCCCAAGTGAGGGAAAAGTGAGCGCTCATACTGTTCTATAAAATCCTTCTTCACAGACTCATTTGCGTCTTGAAGGTGAGGAATCATTATGGATAAAACTAATTCTTGTTGCCAAGCCATGAAGGAGATTAGGAAGAAAGGAGATCGATGGGAGTAAGATTACTGTGAGCGACAAGTAAAAGTTACGACTTATATAAAGGAAGGAGCTAGCGTAACTTAGAAGCCAACGGTAACTTGCCACTGAAGTTTTACCGTCTTTCCATGATTTGGGTTTGACACATTTTTCTATAGAAGGCATTAAGAATTTTGAGATGAAGAGTACCGCAATTATATAGAATCCCTGACTTGCTTGAGGCCTAGACATGATGGTATTTACCTTATAATTCCAAGAGCCACGACTACCCGTATATACCGAGAGTATACTGCAGCTCTTTACTGACAGTATATACGAGTAAATCTAAGACTTGAAATTTTAAGCGTTAATGCTATCCAGATGATGAATTCAAATGTGGTTGATATGATTTTTAATTCTGTTTGAGAACTGATGAAATTGATTTGGATTCTGATTGAAAAATGATGATTTCTGAAATTTAGTTGAAATGTAATAAGCTGAGCAAAACCACATGAGGATGAATGGGACGAGTCCCTGTGATGATATTCATAACTGGAATGATGATAATGAATTTAGCAAATCACTATGAGATTAGTGGGTTGTGCTGTCAAATTGTTACTGTTAACACTTGATCAGTAGATCAAGTTAAGGGATGACAAATTGAGAACTTGCTTGACTGAAATTCCCGTGGAGGAATGTTCAAAAGGAAATTTTTCGGTCTAATGGACCATTATCATGTTAAAGATATGAATGATATGATCTGAATATTAATGATGAGTTCTATATAAGGGATATTTATCCCAGTGTTCTGCTGGGTTGACCAGAATATAAGGAACCCCAAAATAAAATTGGATGTTAAGAAAAAGAGTTTTCCTCTACCTTGCGAGATGAGGACATCTCGCACTTTTTAAGTGGGGTAGAATGTAAGATTCCTCCCCAGCCTTCGAGGTATACAGGAGTAAGAATCTCCCTTTTTGATCTTATAATTATTCCCTCTCTAAAATAAAAGAAAGTTCTGTTTAACAAAGGAAGACCCTTTTCCTAGAATACTTCTCAAGAGTCCCACCTGTTTTAAGGATTCAGAACAATGAGTTCAGAAGTGAGAATCGATGTTTTGGATATTAAGGTTTTGGTCTTCATTCGAGTACGGCCCAAAAGAAGTTCTTTTTCTCTTGGGGAGTATATGAAGTTATCCCCCAAATATTGTGAGCCTTATATCTGAATTCAATGAAAGTAGGTGACTTAGCCTACAAGCTTCTTTTATTTCTTTTTCTTTTGGGGAGTATATGAAGTTATCCCCCAAATATTGTGAGCCTTATATCTGAATTCAATGAAAGTAGGTGACTTAGCCTACAAGCTTCTTTTATCTCTTCACCTCATGTGAGCATTTACTCATTTTTGGGTATTTTCTTTTTACAAGTTGGATTTATCTCCTCCCTACACATGGATTGATGCTATTGGTCCATAGGAACCTTAATTGGACCATAGTCTAAAGATTTCTGAAAATCTAGACCCTTAGGCTAAGGTTCTTTATAGCTATTTTCAATTAATTCCAATTGCACATTGGAAAATTCTTTTTGAATTTCTGTTTCAGGGGAACTCATCTGAATTAGAAGAGATATATTTCTATCCAAAAATATTCAAAATCTGAATATTCTCTCTCTAGAATATTTTTCTCTCTCTAGGCTAAAACAGATAGAAACAAGGTCTTTATATTTCTGAAGAGGGATTGATTACAGGGAAAGATACTAGACATCAAAAAGGGGGTGGGGGAGGAATCTTACATGAATAGATTATACTTGATTTCTAATGCACCTTCTAAAAATATTTTTGAACTTTTGTTTTGGGGGAACTTATTTTAATAAGAAGATATATTTTTCCATCCAAAAATATTCAAAATCTGAATAACCTCTCTCTAGAATATTTTCTCTCTCAAAGGTAGAAACAAGATCTTTTATATTTCTGAAGAGGGATTCGATTACAGGGGAAGATGCTGGACATCTTAGAGGCTGGGGAGGAATCTTACATTCTCTCCCACTTGAAAAACGCGAGATGTCTTCATCTCGCAAACTGGGGGTAATCTCGCAAGAGTTTGGCTTCTTTCTCCCCCAGGTGGCATCTTCAAAAGGATAGAACTTCCATTTAACCAATAACTCTCTCACAATTCTATTCCTGAGAACCTTTTCTTGAACATCAAGGATTTCTTCAGGTCGGAGTTCCATCTGCCCTTGGGTTGAAGAAGTTAGGATTTCATCATCAAGCACATGATTTTGGCTTGGTACATACTTTTAAGAAGGCTGGCATGAAATACATTATGTACTTTTAGATGAGGAGGCAGAAGAATCTCGTAGGCTAAGTCACCTACTTTCTTTGTAATCAGATATCATTAGGGCCAAAAACGTCTCAAAATGGGCTGTGTAAGGAATTTCGCTAACTTGCTAATTAGTAGAATGTTGACGGTCAAAACGGCTCCAAATTTAGCCGTTTTGGGTATTTAAAGCGTATCTATCTGACTGAATACGTAACTAAGTGCATATTTTAAAATCTTAAAAAATAGATCGTTTTCATGCTACTCTTTAATGGCTCGTCTCGAAATTTGTCCTCTTATAGTGACTACGTGGCAAAATGACCATTCTCTCCAAACGCGCTCTTATCCATTCTCCAAAAAAATCACTCCTCTGCTTCTCTAAAAATTTCACAAGCTACATCTCATTCTCATTCTTCTGTGTCTCTCATGATCTAATAGCTCTGCTTATACTTTTTGCTCGGTTAGTAATGAGTGATACATCTAATCGAAAGTTTCATTTGAACATCAAGCTCAACCAAGAGTATGCAACTACACGGAGTGTCTACCAAAGATCCCTATCATGTGCAAATGAAGCTCAACATCTTCGCAACGAAGGAAAGAAGCATATTGACCTATGGACAGATGGAAGTCTATATCCACCGGATCCCAAAACAGGAAGGTATCCTTCTTTTCACACACCACATGATTTGATTAGATTTGTTGGTGATGGGGAGGATGGCTTACTTGGTTATAGTTCAAGACTATCTCAATCACATATTAATTATGCAGAATATACTACATATCTTCAAAATACTTCATCTTTGAATGCAACAAAAATTTTAGAACTTGAAAACGAAATAGTGTCTTTGAAACAAGAAAATGATCAATTGAAATCCTTAAAAGAAACTCCAATAGGATTAAGAGCACGGGTAAAACGAATGCGGGATGTAGTTAACTTAACAGAAAGATCTGGACAAAGAAAAAAAAGGTTAAAACTTGTAAGAGATCATGTTACTAACCTTCTAGGATTTGACATGTCTAATGCTCAGGAAAGGGTGAGATTTTTGAATGAGCTTATGAATAGGTCGGATATCTTGAAACTTTTAGAACTTCCTGAAAATCAAACTCAAAAAAAACTGGTCTTTCAACATCTATTAAAAGATATGGACTTATTAGTCCAGCCTTCCCAAATGCAAGAAGTTTGTGACACAGTGGGAGTGAGTAGAAAGGGATACAGAGCCATCTCTAAAACCTGGTTCAGGGTCCTTAAGTATTACAAAATCAAAGCTTTTGGGTTGCCTAGACCTCACAATGTTGGAAAATATAGAACTATGTTAAATGAGGAAATTTCTAATCATTTCGGAGAGTATTTCCATATTGAGGGAACAATGCCATATGAGAGACAAAAAAAAAATCTTCTTTTGAATACAACGTTTATAATAATATTTGGATGAACATTAGAAAAGTCCAATCTTTTATGGTGAGATATTACAACATAAGAGAAATAGATTGTGAAGGAAAACTTGTATTTGTTTTAAAATTAGATGAAGCTCAAATCCAAAAGTGTCAAAAAATGGAAAGAATATCTATATCCCTAATGAATAAAGCATTGGACTATAGTCAGGGTAAGCTTGATTCTCCATACCACAAAACTCAATCAGAAATGGAGCTATGGTGGATTGGATCAGCTCAGGTACCAGTAGAGAGTCATGAAACATTAAAGTGGCTCTTCTCAAAAACAGACATTCCTTCAGTTATTCAGAGCCAGAATACTGGTGAACACCTTCATGTTGATGACATAGGTGATTTCATTGTGGAATGGCATTTGAGTGCCGACCTCAAGGCATTGAAGTGTATGTTTGGTGTATGTGGAGGAGCAAATACCAAATATCCATGTCTTTATTGCATGGCAAGCACAGGGACAAAAGAATGGCTTGCAGAAAATGAGATTGGAAAACCACCATCCAGAAATAATGTGAATATTGTCGATTATCCAACTTCTGTTAAAATATGGGATCCAATTCTACCAATACATTTGAAAAATGTGCATATATGTACACTGCATGCAGAGATAAGAATCTTGGACAAATTGCTCAGACTTCATCTGGACTATGCATATTCTATTAAGCCAACTAAACTTGCAGATGAGTGCATAGAAAAGTGCGAAGCCTTGCTCTCTCAAATGGGTTTTCATGGTGGGGAAGTGCATCTTAAAAAAGATCCTGTTCTTTCTGGAGGAACAGGTGATGTTCTGCAAGATGTTTCAATGGGAGGAGCAAAAGCGAGAAGATTTTTGAGCAACCATGACACGAAACAAGTCAACGCAATGTGGAACTGTTGGAAACAGCTGTGTGTCATCACCACAAATGTCAAAAGTAGACCAGATGTAGCCAACAAACGTATGGAAGTTTGGAAAAAACTCGACAATTTTTTCAAAGTCCTTAGACAACAAGTTGGTTCAAATACTTATGCAGATGATTTCAAAAACGCAATAAAGCTTTTGATCAAAGCTATCACAGATGCCTGGGGAGAAAAAGACATAACTTATTACTTGGTGAGTATTCAGACTTATCAAAACAGTTATATATTGGTGTGTCCAGACTTATTACTTGAAATTTCTTAAATGTACTAACAAAAATTTTCTTTGTAGCATATTCTTTACTTGCATGGACCATATTTTGCTACAGAAGGACCACTTGCAACATGGAATACACAAGGATTGGAAAAGTCTCATTATCAAGCGAGAACTTCCTTTTTTAGATGTACCCGAAGAGGAGGAGGTGGACAAAGAAGAAGCAATGCACTAAACGAATTATTCAATTGGTTCTACAGGAGGCAATTACAAAGGATGAGATCAAAGACCCAGCAATCTGAAACTACACCAACAACTCAAGAAAGAGACTAATGATTACTAACACATTTGTACCTTTAACAAAAAGTTTTGCTGAAATAAAGTTGGTCCTTGCAAAATATTGTGTACATTAGTCAAAGAGATGAGCTCTTCACCAGCTCAAGGGAAGACACCTATCAAAGAGAAGATCCCTAGTCCTCCTACCAAAGAGAAGAGCTCTTCTCCAGCTCAAGAGAAGACACCTATCAAAGAGAAGACCCCTGTCAAAGAGAGGAGTGCTGCTAAAGGTCTTCCTTTTCACTCACCAGTGAAATTTAAAATTCAGAAGCGTCGTTTGTCCAACAAAGGTAGTAAGAGGGCAAATGTTGGCTCTCCATTTAATTTCTTGTTCAAGTTCCCCAAGAAGACTGCCAAGTCTCCAAGGCCAACCTCCAAAGAATCTTCTCCAAAACCAGACCCCACTGCCAAATCTCCCTCGCCAACACGTGAAGGTCTAAAAGAGGAGCCCAACTTACCACCATTAGGGGAATCCACTCTAAAGTCTTCCTCTCCAACACCTCAAGTGCTGAAAACTCCAGAACTAGAACCTCAATCAGCAAAATTTGATCGAAGCAAACAGAAGAGAGAAAGATTCTCTAAAGATGCAGGGTCATCTCATGCCAAAAGGAAAGTTGATTTTGCAGAGTGATTCCACATATTGTATTTGTTTTGTTCATTTTGTCCATATGAACACACAGTTTTTGGGTTAATTTTCTGTAAAATTCTGTATCAATAATTTGATATCAATCTGTTAAACCTTGTTTTGTGTCGCGAACAATTTGAAGCCCAATTTTGTGAAGAAGACGAGACGAAATCTAGCAGAATATATTGATTACATTATCATTTTCAACTATACAAACTTGCCCTTGCAAGTGGCTCAAATACAACTTTTTTTGGGGGGAGACATGTGATGCATGAGGTTACACTCTCCATCCTTGTACGGATAACAATATCATCTACTTTGAATCTATATTCAGGTGATATTTCATCCAGAAACTCAAGCGACTCTCTAACATGTTGTAGTCGCCAGTTTGATGTTACTATGAGTTTCCTAGGATCTATGAATGGATGGACTATGATGTTAAATTCAAACTCTGGACAATTCTCTTCAGAGTCCAAAGGGACCCAACTACCAAGCTTGCTTTTCCATCTCCTATAGTCATAGCCCAAAACTAAGGATTGGCGACACAGTTGGTATGAGATGGACAAAGAATTTGGGCTTACTCTACAACTGATATTGTCCCCCATATGAAAAGTTTCCTTGGTACTCCATCCTTCTCCAAGTACAGTGTCCAGATCAGTCAGAGATAGTCTTCTATTAAGCCACATCGTTCTTGTCCTCTCCAATTCCATTGTTCTGAAACATGCCACAAAGACATGTATAGGCAAGAACCATTGAAGTTTAATCCTTCTTGAAATCCTTCCAGGAGACATTGCTTTAAGAATATCATCTTTGATTTTGGATTTGAAGCTTGTTATGGTATTTGGATCAGGAACTTCCCATTCTAGTGACATTATTGTGGGAATAGGTATGTCATACAATTCTCCATGAACACCTTCTCTTGATGGAACCCTGTATTCTGCAAAATACACAAATAAATCCACTGATTTGTAAAATTAAGGTGGTTTGTCTGCGTACATGACATCTGCAATCCCCTTGTGAATTGCCTTGAATGTGCCACTTAAGCTCTCAACAGGCTGCCACTCCACAGCTGTTGACGGAAAGATAACTGAAATGAAACAAACAACAAATATATCAGAAAGAGAAATATTGTGTTGTGTCAAATAGATAAAGGTTTGTTGAATTACAGTAAGAATGGAGAATTGGATGTTCATCCAAGTTCAACACCATGTCTTTGGCCATGTAGACATGTTGAACTTTTGCAAGCCAGCCATTGTCGGTCACTTTGAATGCAAGAACACGACCTTTCCAATGGGATTTCACTTCATTTCGCTTGGTTCTTTTCACCCTGTGGGCACCTTTGCAAGAGGGAAGCATTGTTACCCAATCATTCACACGAAAAGACATGGGTTTCCAAACACCATCTTCTCTCGTGTTATGAAAATCACAAGAAGTAATATTATGAGAAGGACGACGTGAGGACGCCATAGAAGCTCACAGATAAGAGAAAAATAGTAAATCTTTTGAATAGTGAATCTTTTGAATAGTGAATCTTTTGAAAGTGCAAAGAAGAAAGAATAAACCATATGCCAAAATGAAAGGAAGGCGGAAAGTAGACGTCTGATGTTTTGTCATTAATAGCGTTGTTTTCAAGGCCTGAAAAGGGGATTTCGTATCTTAATGCTTGATTTTTTGAAATAAAAAATGGAACATGATGTCACTATTTTGGACCCAAACTTTAATGTTGGCCATCGTAAACGGCTAAATTTAGCCGTTTTAGCCGTTCGCCACTAAAATAGAACCGTTAAGAAGACATTTGGAGGAGACAAGAATGCCATACTTTTGTATACGTGTCAATTCACAATTGGATAATTTCTTAATCCTTGGATTAACAAACAGCCCTTTTCTAGCCGTTTTTGGCCCTAATGGGCCCACAATATTTGGGGGATAACTTCTTGTACTTCCCAAGAGATAGAGAACTTCTTTTGGGGCATACTCGAATGAAGACCATATCTGCTTCTTTGAATTCTCTGTTTGTCCTCTTCTTATCGTAACTTGATTCTGAATTGGGCCTTGTTGCCTCTTTGGGGGAGGAAAGTTTAAAGTACTTCCCGGGGTTTGGAATCTTTTAAAGTTAGAGGGTGCAGGCTTTTTTTTTACAAAACTTCATTTATTATCAAAAGTTTTCGATATATACATAGAGCATCACAGCTCCCCAAAATCACTGTCTCAATCTTATACGCATAAAGAAGCAAAATTGCGAAGGAGACATGCCATGGTACACACGATTCATTATAGAAAGAGGTGCTGTAATTCTATCTCTAGAGATAAAGCGGCTAAGAAGCCTAAAAACTCGGCATGAAGTTCTGAAGTTCCTGGGTGAATGATCAAAGAGTTGTACATGCTGAACAAGTCCTAGCCTTATCAGAATCATGGCTAAGGAAATATTTTGCCTGAGCCTCTGACGCTGACTGGTACTGACATTAATACATCGTCCTCCACAAAACCACATATACCGACGTTGCTCTCAAGAGGATCAGGAAAGTAAAGACTCTCAAAATGACGCACGAGTCTCACTCTACTCACTCGGGTCATAGTAGCAGAGTTGATAAGGTGCTCGAATGCAAAGGCTATCATATCCTGACTCTGGGAGAGTTCAGGAATGCTAGATAGATTCGGGGTATCCATCTATAAATTTCGATTCAATTTATGAGTTTTCAATTTTTGTCAACATAATATTAACAAGCGAAAATATTATTTCCCAAATTTACTTTAAAAATTTAAGCAATTTCTGTTGCTGTTACGTGAATTTACAATAGAGCTCTGATACCAACTGTGGCATCCCACTGCTCCATCTGTGCACCGGATTCCCGGATGGTAGCAGCGGAAGTAGCTTCCTCATGCGCGGGGTAGGGTTTCCCACTCGGGGCCTCGCCCTCGAATGTCCGGGCACGAGACTAAGCTGGTGGTCATTCCGAAAACCAAAATCGGGAGAATTTTCCATGCTCGAAAAATGGGGACGATTCCACAATTTTGAATTTCTTAACGAATTTTTCTAACAAACTCAAGACTGAACTAACCTTCATTTAAATAAACCAGATAGAAGGGAAACCAGATAGAAGGGAAACTATAACAGACTTAACTTGAAGGAATCAACGCTTTTTTCTAATTGAATTTAGCACAGCCATTGAACTAGTCATTTGAGAAGTCTTCAGGTTATTATTTAACTATTCAAGTTCTAAGCGTATTCCTATTGATCAATTTTATTATTAAAACTCTACTGATTCCAGCCTATCCTGCCCATGGGTTAGCCACCACCCAGCCACCACTGGAATTGGTAGAACAGACAAGTACTCACCCACCCATAATTGAAAGCCTTTCTTAACTTTTGCTTTAGAGTACAGATACTCACACACTCCTCTTTAAACTTTAATTTATAAAACAGTCCATTGACAAACAATTACTCGATATTACAAATGTCATGTAACTCAAAATTTCCATTCAATCCTTGTTTCTCACAAAACAGTATCACTCTGGACTCTCCGTTGAGACCAGTGGTTCAGTAAACGAGATCCAGTAAAACAGATTACAATAATTTTCATATCATCATTCATATATACATCTTCCATGACATACGCATGGGTGTCCTAAGCACCGCAAGCCCGTGCATCGCCTGGTCAAAACCCTCTAGGATCCTCCTTAGGTGTCCTGGCACTTCCCTCACGGACCGCTTCGTCGGCCCTCGCCCATCGTATCGGAAGCACACCATTTTACACCATACCCAGGTTTTTGCCGTGTGAGCCATCCTTTGAACACTCCCCGCCAGCTGTTGCAATTGAACTTCCTTAGAAAAACACATATACCCAATGCTCCCTCCACCAGCATTCTGGCGTAAAACAGTCCTTTACGAAAAGAGGATTTCTATGCAAGTTTTCAGTTTTGATTTTCTTTTGAATACAATGAGTATATCTTAATTTTGTATCCCAAGACTTCTAGATCACCGGTCTGGATTCCCAAGCAGAATTCCTCCAATTCTATAATCTTGATCCTCTGATCAAAAATCAAAGATCTCAACTTAGTTTCAAATTCGGTAGGTGATTTGAGTGTAGATTACTGAACTAGTCCACATCATCTTTTCTTGAAACTGATGAAAGAGTTATGTCTTGGTCATAGTCTAATTCAGGGGATTGAGTCTGGAAAGGTTCTCTCTGAACTATCTTTATCAAAGGGTAATATTTTAATTACTACTTTACTGAATTTCATTCATTGAGTATTTGCTTAACTGAATTCAAAACTAATCACAAATTCCTATGAGGGATAAATTAATCATTTAACTAAAATTCCGACTTTGATAGATTTTTTGAATTTTCTCATTATCATCCTAGACAATATGAAACGGTAAAATTTTCTTTCACAAAGTATTTACTTAATTCATTTACCCATATTCATGGGATTTAAACAAAGATTAAAGAGAACTCTTGTTTTGATATGAAAATTTTTGTATGCATCTATTTATGCATAAAATCCAACTTCTATGGAAATAACACTTTTACATAAAAGAAAATCCTTTTATGCATCTATAAATTTATGCATAAAAATCAATATTAGTGAAAGTAACACTTTTACAATAAAAAATTTTCTTTTATACATCATTTTATGCATAAAAATTGATATTAGCGAAAGTAACACTTTTATAATAAAAAAATTCTTTGATGCATCATTTTATGCATAAAAATCCATTTTGATGAAAGTAACGCTTTTATAATTTAAAAAAAAATCTTTTATGCATCATTTTATGCATAAAAATCCATTTTGATGAAAGTAACACTTTTATAATAAAAATATTCTTTTATGCATCTATTTATGCATAAAAATCAATATTGATGAAAGTAACACTTTTATAATAAAAAGTTTCTTTTATAATAAAAAAATTAACCAATATGCATCCTTCTATGCATAGAATTTATATCTAATGAAAATCACTCTTTTATAATAAAAACATAATCAATTTATATCTAATAAAAATCACTCTTTTATGATAAAAAATAACCAGTATGCATCTTTCTATGCATAGAACTTAATTCTATTGAAAATCACTCTTTTATGATAAAAAAAATAATCAATATGCATCTTTCTATGCATAGAATTTATATCTAATGAAAATCACTCTTTTATAATAATAAAAATAAGCAACATGCATCTTTCTATGCATAGAATTTAAATCTAATGGAAATAACACTTTTAGAATAAATATATTTCTACTATGCATTTTTCTATGCATAGAATGAAAATGACACTTTTAGAATACACAAACGATAGGGATTATTCTTTTAGAATAATAAAAGATGAAACTTATTTCACAAATTCTTAGAAAATTTTACCATAACCTCCTTTGTATGCTTGACCATTTTTCAAATTTTCCTATCTTAAAATTACTTAAAAATTATCCCCAAATGGTTTTATGCACTCTAAACTCATCAATTTTCACTTTTAAAAAAGAAACAATATGAAAAGTTTAATTCCAACAATTAGATTACTTAACTAGGATAAAGAAGGGCTGATTTTAAGAATGAGAGAGGGGGAAAGCCTTTCCAGCAAGGCATAGCATCAGATTATCATTTCAAACAAAACAAAAATTAGAAAACCATTAAAAGAGTAAAGAAAAATATAAGATTTCTAACTTACATGAATTTTGGGAGCTTTCCTTTGGCTTGATGATTTGAGGGATCTACTCTTGTTTGCAACAAGAGTGGCCACTAATTCTTTAAAAGAGGGGAATGTAAGATCCCTGTTCCCACCGAGCAACGGATTCAGGATACTGGCAGTGGAAGTAGCACTTATCGCGCGAGACAGGGGTCCCACATTCGGGGCCTCACCCACGGATATCCGGATAAGAGACTAATCCGTCGGTTGTTCCAAAGCTGAGAACCCGGAAAAACTTCCTTTACCGGAAAGCACGGGCGATTCCACCTGGATAACTTTTTACTCTAACGTAGTCAAGAACATTTTTGATCGAGCTGATCCAATTGCATCTATAAGATACATGGTCAGATTAAGGAAGAAACTTGCACTTGGATCATTGGGATCAACGCTTTTTTTCCCATTCAAGAGGCACAGCCGTTGATTCCTATCCATAGAACAGTTAGTGTCCGGGATTTATTTTATCTATCGTAAAAACAAAAGTTTGAGTCTCGATTTACGGATCCATCAGTCCAGCCTAACCCCATCCAATCCCATGGGTTAGCCAACCGCCCAACCACTGTAGTGATGGGATCCAATTAAGAATTTGGTTAGGTTTTGTCCCGGGTACCAAGGAAAAGAGTTCCAAGGTCCCCTAGCCGGATGTTCATGCAAAATAAAACTATTCACACCACTCACACACCTAATATGAAATTGCCTTTTTCACAGATTCAACCAATTTAAAACAATCCTTTAATAAAACCATAGTATCACTGATCACAATCTTCTAATTTATCCAATTGATTCTTAATTTCCCATCATTCCTTCATCAGAGTATCTATGGCATCATTGGCAACTAGAACGCTCAGGGGCCGTTTCGATAGTTCCTAGCCCTTAATACTCGGCAATATAATCACTTATCAAGATGGACTCTCGTTGAAGATCAGCAAGATCAACCAACAGATCCATATAAAGAGCCATGGACTCATCCATTGAAGACCAGCAAGGTCAATCAACCAGATCCATGCCCGATTTCAGAAAACAACTCCAACTCTGTTCCAATACCTTCCTTGACGCACGCGTGGGTATCCTAGGCGACCCAGAGCCTGAGCACCGTATGGTCAGCACCCTCTAGGATCCTTCGTCTCGCAGGTGACCTAGCGCTTCACTCATAGGCCGCTTCCTTGGCCCCTCATCCACCGTACCGGAAGCTCACCATTTTAATCGCACCGAGGCTGGTCAAGACCTCGGCCGACCTTGCTACGCGAGATGTCCTTCATTGACTCCCCATCAGCAGTTGCAACTTTACCATCACGACCTTAATCACAAGACGGTCAAAATGCTCCCCCCAGCATTCTTGACATAAAACAATCATTTACAAACAGCATTTACAAACAGTATTTACAAACAGTTTACAATACAATTTCTATTTTAACTTTCATTTTTCCACATTATCCCTCATCAATCTACATTACTTATTCCATATTCCATTTATATGTATACTCATCCCATCACATCATTTTCATCTCATCACTTCAGATTCCCTCACATCACATATCGTATATTCACATCCATACATCCACATCTATATGCGTACATTCACATCTACATGCATACATCTACATCTCTATGCATACATCCACATCCACATTCACATTCACCTCCATACATCTACATCTATATGCATACATCCACCTCCACATTCACATCCACATCTATACATCTACATCTACATGCATACATCCACCTCTACATCCACATCTACATCTATACACCTACATCTACATGCATACATCTACATCTCCATTCACATCTACATCTATACATCTACATCTACATGCATCCATCCACCTCCACATCCACATCTACATCTATACATCTACATCTACATGTATACATCCATATCTCCATTCCCATCTACATCTATACATCTACATCTACATGCATCCATCCACCTCCACATCCACATCTACATCTATACATCTACATCTACATGTATACATCCACATCTCCATTCACATCTACATCTATACATCTACATCTACATGCATACATCCATATCTCCATTCCCATCTACATCTATACATCTACATCTACATGCATCCATCCACCTCCACATCCACATCTACATCTATACATCTACATCTACACATCTACATCTACATGCATACATCCATATCTCCATTCCCATCTACATCTATACATCTACATCTACATGCATCCATCCACCTCCACATCCACATCTACATCTATACATCTACATCTACATGTATACATCCACATCTACATCTATACATCTACATCTACATGCATACATCCATATCAACACCATATTGGGGAATATGGGAATTTCCCATAAGTTTGGGACATGTGGTCAAATCTTTGGATTAATCATAACTTGAACACCATTACTCCAAATTGAGCGCTCTATAGCTCACTAGATTCCATTTTCCAAGCGCTTTCCAATAATAGGTCACATGATATGGTTTTGAAAAACTTATAGGCATGTTATCCAGGTCCCACCTTTTTAGTATTCAAAAAATGGGAGTTGGGAAATTCCCAAACTCACAAATATAGTGTTTATCTCCATTCCCATCTACATCTATACATCTACATCTACATGCATCCATCCACCTCCACATCCACATCTACATCTATACATCTACATCTACATGTATACATCCACATCTCCATTCACATCTACATCTATACATCTACATCTACATGCATACATCCATATCTCCATGCATAATAATATTCTTTTAATTAATCTAGGATGATAGTTCCTAGAATATGGTAGGAAGTCCTCTTTTTATGCTTTGAATGAAATTATTTTATGCGTAATTTCTATAAAAATTTTGCCATAGCTCCGCTACTATGACTGATAAGTCTCAATTTTTTCTAAGGGATAAGGTTTATCATTAAGGAAATAATTAGAATGGTCTCTAATTGGATCATCAATCCATAATGGATTGAATCATCGATAAACATAAACTAAAAGTATAGAAAAAAGCCATTAATTTGGCCTCAAGCATAGCTTAATCTTGGATTAAGGAAAAGACTTATGAAAAGCTTCATTTGGATTGAAAAGGGTCATGAGTATGACCATTTCTTAAGTGAGAGGTAGAAAAACCATTAGAATTAAATATAAATAGAATCTTATGTAATTCTTTACTATCATTAATTAATTAACTTGAATAGCATTTCAAAAACCATATCAATTAAGCTTCTCAAGCTTGAGAGGGGTTGAGAAGAGAGAATCATTGAGAAATTATAGAAAAGATCAAAATTCACTATACTTATCTTATAATTTGCTTGATTCTTTGATCACGGTAGAGGTCCCCAACCAATCAATTGGTTTAGTATGTTGATGGAGCCACCAATGGGGATTTAAGAAAGAGAGAAGTGTCAAAAACTAGTGAATTATTAAAGAATTCATAGTTCTTGGCTTAGGTGGAGTAGAGTAACAATGCATAAGACACTATATTTTTTTCAACAAGGGAAGGCTTCTATTTATAGGAAAAATTGAGCTCCTAACCAAACAAACTGATTCTAGAATTTTCCAAGTAAGTTTGGTTGAATTTGGACTAGATTTGGACCTAGTTTGGTTACTTTTTGATTCGATTTGGTTTCATTTTGATTTGGTTTGGTTCAAGAGAGATGAGAGATAAAAATATCACATTATTTTTGAGTTTAAAACTCATTCAAGCATGTGAAATATGCACCTCCTTTAAAGAACTCCCCTTCCTTACATAGATGTCAAAATTTTATTGCTCATAGTTTTTTTACTAATAAACCTTGTACATTTTCAACTCTTCATCTTATGTGAAATATGCACCTTCTTTAAAGAACTCCCCTTCCTTACATATGTGTCAAAATTTTATTGCTCATAGTTTTTTTCTAATAAACCTTGTACATTTTCAACTCTTCATCTTATGTGAAATATGCACCTTCTTTAAAGAACTCCCCTTCCTTACATATGCGTCAAAATTTTATTGTTCATAGTTTTTTACTAATAAACCTTGTACATTTTTAACTCTTCATCTTATGTGAGCATTTACTCATTTTTGGGTATCTTCTTTTACAATTTGGATTTATCTCCTCCCTACACATGGATTGATGCTATTGGCCCATAGGAACCTTAATTGGACCATAATCCAAAAATTTCTGAAAATCTAGACCCTTAAATTAATTCCAATTGCACATTGGAAAATCCTTTTTGAATTTCTGATTCAGGGGAACTTATTTTAATAAGATGAGTTATTTTTCTATCCAAAAATATTCATAATTTGAATATTCTCTCTCTAGAATAATTTTCTCTCTCTAGGCTAAAATAGTTAGAAACAAGGTCTTTATATTTTTGAAGAGAGATTGATTACTGTAAGATTCCTCCCCCAAACCCCTTTTTGATGTCTAGTATCTTCTTCTATAATCAATCCCTCTTCAGAAATATAAAAGACTTGTTTCTAACTGTTTTAACCTAGAGAGAGAATATTCAGATTTTTAATATTTTTAGATAGAAAATTATCTCATCTTATTAAAATAAGTTCCCCTGAAACAGAAATTCAAAAAGAACTTTCCAATGTGCAATTGGAATTAATTGGAAATGTGTATAAAGGACCTTAGTCTAAGGGTCTAGATTTTCAGAAATTTTTGGATTATGGTCCAATTAAGGTTCCTATGGGCCAATAGCATCAATCCATGTGTAGGGAGGAGATAAATCCAATTTGTAAAAGAAGATACCCAAAAATGAGTAAATGCTCACATAAGATGAAGAGTTGAAAATGTACAAGGTTTATTAGTAAAAAAATTATGAGCAATATTAAAAGTATGACATATGTAAGGAAGGGGAGTTCTTTAAAGGAGGTGCATATTTCACATAAGATGAAGAGTTGAAAATGTACAAGGTTTATTAGTAAAAGATTATGAGCAATATTAAAAGTATGACATATGTAAGGAAGGGGAGTTCTTTAAAGGAGGTGCATATTTCACATAAGATGAAGAGTTGAAAATGTACAAGGTTTATTAGTAAAAGATTATGAGCAATATTAAAAGTATGACATATGTAAGGAAGGGGAGTTCTTTAAAGGAGGTGCATATTTCACATAAGATGAAGAGTTGAAAATGTACAAGGTTTATTAGTAAAAAACTATGAGCAATATTAAAAATATGACATATATAAGGAAGGGGAGTTCTTTAAAGGAGGTGCATATTTCACATGCTTGAATGAGTTTTAAACTCATAAAAATTGAGATATTTCATCTCTCCTCTCTCCTCATTCAAGTCTAGTTCCAAAAAGTTAGCTTAACTGACCTAAAAATGGTCAAATATTGACCAAACTGATTTAGAAAATTCTAGAATCAGTTTGTTTGGTTAGGAGCTCAATTTTTCCTATAAATAGAAGCCTCACCCTTGTTGAAAAATATATAGTGTTTATGCATCGTTACTCTACTCCACCTAAGCCAAGAACTGTGAATTCATTTAATAATTCACTAGTTTTTGGAGCTTCCCTCTTTCTTCAATCCCCATTAGTGACTCCATCAACATACTTAACCAATTGATTGGTTGGGGGCCTCTACCGTGAACAAAGAATCAAGCAATTTGTAAGGTAATTAGTGAATATTGCTCTTTTCTATAATTTCTCAATGTTTCTCTCTTCTCAACCCCTCTCAAGCTTGAGAAGCTTAATTGGTATGGTTTTTTAAATGCTATTGAAGTTAATTGGTGAATAGTAGTGAAGAGTTATATAATTTAATAAATGCTATTGAAGTTAATTTCCATTTATGTTTAAATTCTAATGGTTTTTATGTAATTTCTCTCTCTCACTCAAGAAATGGTCATACTCATGACCCATTCTCAATCCAAAAGAAGCTTTTCATAAAGCTTTTCCTTAATCCAAGATTAAGCTATGCTTGAGGCCAAATTACTGGTTTTTTTTCTATGCTTTTAGTTTATGCATATTGATGATTTAATCCATTATGGATTAATAATCCAATTAGAGATCATTTTAATTATTTTCTTAATGATAAGCTTTATCCCTTAGAAAAATTGAGATTTATCAGTCATAGCAGCGGAGCTATGGCAAAATTTTTATAAAAAATTATGCATAAAATAATTTCATTCAAAGCATAAAAAGAGGACTTCCTACCATATTCTAGGAATTATCATCCTAGACTAATTGAAAGAATTTCATTATAATCATGGAGAAATTGAATTTTTATATTATGCATGAAGAATAAATTTTTATATCAAAAGTGTTACTTTTATCATTTTTATTTACATGCATAGAAGTATGCATAATGGATAAATTTTTATATCAAAAGTGTTACTTTTATCATTTTTATTTACATGCATAGAAGTATGCATAATGGATAAATTTTTATATCAAAAGTGTTACTTTTATCATTTTTATTTACATGCATAGAAGTATGCATAATGGATAAATTTTTATATCAAAAGTGTTACTTTTATCATTTTTATTTTCATGCATAGAAGTATGCATAATGGATAAATTTTTATATCAAAAGTGTTACTTTTAGCATAATTGAATTTCATGCATAGAAGTATGCATAAAAGATATGGGAAGTGATAAGATATGATAAGATGCATATAAGATGAGTTAAGATGTGATAAGATGTGTATGGGATGAGATAAGAAGTGTATGAGATGAGATAAGATGTATATGGGTTGTGATAGGGTGAGAATGGATGTGATATAAAAGATTAGATATGAAGGCATATGGGGTTATATGAATGGGAATGTGAAAATGGATGTATGTATGTGGATGTATGCATGTGAAAATGGATGTATGCATGAAGATGTATATGCATAGATGTGAATGTGGATGTAGACGTGGTTGTATAGAAGTGAATGTGGAACGTGGATGTGGATGTATGTATGTATGTGGATGTATGTATGTATGTATGTATGTGGATGTAGATGTGTATGTATAGATGTGAATGGGAATGTGGATGTGGATATATGTGAATGTGGATGTAGATGTGGATGTATAGATGTGAATGTGGATGTAGACGTGGTTGTATAGAAGTGAATGTGGAACGTGGATGTGGATGTATGTATGTATGTATGTATGTGGATGTAGATGTGTATGTATAGATGTGAATGGGAATGTGGATGTGGATATATGTGAATGTGGATGTAGATGTGGATGTATAGATGTGAATGTGGAATGTGGATGTGGATGTATGTATGTATATGGATGTAGATGTGGATGTATAGATGTGAATGTGGAATGTGGATGTGGATGTATGTATGTATGTGGATGTAGATGTGGATGTATAGATGTGAATGGGAATGTGGATGTGGATGTATGTATGTATGTGGATATGGATGTATGAATGAGGACGTGATAGTGGATGTATGCATGTGGATGTGGATGTATGAATGAGGATGTGATAGTGGATGTATGCATGTGGATGTGGATGTATGGATGTGTATGTATGAATGTGGATATGGGATGTGGATGTATAAATGAGGATGTGAAAATGGAGGTAAGCATGTAGATGTGGATGTATGTGGATGTATGGATGTGAATGTGGATGTGGATGTGGATGTATGGATGTGAATATATGATATGTGATGTGAAGGAATATGAAGTGAAGAGATGGAAAATGATGTGATTGGATGAGTATACATATAAATGGAATGAGGAATAAGTAATGTGGATTATATGAGGGATAATGTGGAAAAATTAGAGTTAATATAGAAATTGTATTTGTAAACTGTTTGTAAATGCTGTTTGTAAATGGCTGTTTTATGTCAAGAATGCTGGGAAAGCATTTTGACCGTCTTGTGATTAAGGTCGTGGAGACCTAACTGATAAAGTTGCAACTGCTGACGGAGAGTCAATGGAGGACGTCTCGCGTAGCAAGGTCGGCCGAGGTCTTGACCAGCCTCGGTTCGATTAAAATGGTGAGCTTCCGGTACGGTGGATGAGGGACCAAGGAAGCGGCCTATGAGTGAAGCGCTAGGTCACCTGCGAAGGATCCTAGAGGGTGCTGACCATACGGTGCTCGGGCTCTGGGTCGCCCAGGATACCCACGCGTGCGTCGAGGAAGATATTGGAACAAGGAGTAAGAGTTGTTTTGTGAAAGCGGGCATGGATCTGGTTGACTGACCTTGCTGGTCCTCAACGGATGAGTCCATGGCTCTTTTATATGGATCTGTTGGTTGATCTTGCTGATCTTCAACGAGAGTCCATCTTGATAAGTGATTATATTGCCGAGTATTATGGGCTAGGAACTATGGAAACGGCCTCTGAGTGGACAGGTGGTGAGCGTTCTAGTTGCCAATGATGCCATAGATACTCTGATGATGAAGGAATGATGGGAAATTTGAGAATCAACCGGATAATTTGGAAGACTGTGATCAGTGGTACTATGGTTTCATTAAAGGATTGTTTTAAAGTTAGCTGATGCTAAGAATAAGGCAATTTCATATTGGGTGTGTAAGTGGTGTGCCTAATTTTATGTTTGCATGAACTTCCGGCTAGGGGACCTTGGAACTCTTTTCCTTGGTACCCGGGACAAAACCTAACCAAATTCCAAATTGGATCCCATCACTACAGTGGTTGGGCGGTTGGCTAACCCATGGGATCGGATGGGGTTAGGCTGGACTGATGGATCCGTAAATCGAGATTTAATTTCTATTATTACGATAGATGAAGTAAATCCCGGATAGAAATTGTTCTATGGATAGGAATCAACGGCTGTGCCTCTTGATGGGGAAAAAAGCGTTGATCCCAATGATTCAAGTGCAAGTTCTTCCTTGATTTGACCAAGTACCATTAAAGGTGCAGTCAGATCAGTTGATCCGTAACGATCTTGACTACGTTAGAGTAAAGAGTTATCCTGGTGGAATCGCCCATGCTTTCCGGGTAAAGGAAGTTTTTTTCGGTTTCGGTTTTGGACAAACCGACGGATTAGTCTCTTGTCCGGATATCCGTGGGCGAGGCCCCGAATGTGGGACCCCTGTCCCGCGCGAGAAGTGCTACTTCCGCTGCTAGTACCCGAATCCGTTGCTCGGTGGGAACAGGGGGATCTCACAGTTGGTATCAGAGCATTTGGTTAATAAAGATCAATTGAGAAGACAAATAGGTCAGAAATTTATCAAGAAACACAAAAAGGTTGTAATTGTGTGATATAATTCATACAATTTGATATTCAAATTGAAATTCGTAATTTGGTAATTGGGTCTTTAGATGGAAGTACCGCAATTATATAGAATCCTTGACTTGCTTGAGGCCTAGACATGATGGTATTTACCTTATAATTCCAAGGGCCGTGACTATCCGTATATACCGAGAGTATAACTGCAGCTCTTTACTGACAGTATATACGAGTAAATCTAAGACTTGAAATTATAAGCGTTAATGCTATCCAGATGATGATTTCGAATGTGGTTGATATGATTTTTAATTCTGTTTGAGAATTGATGAATTGATTTGGATTCTGATTGAAAAATGATGATCCCTGAAATTTGGTTGAAATGTAATAAGCTGAGCGAAACATCAATGAGGATGAATGGGATGAGTCCCTGTGATGATATTCATAACTGGAATGATGATAATGATTTCAGCAAATCACTATGAGATTAGTGGATTGTGCTGTTAGATTGCTACTATTAATACTTGACTTGGTGGATCAAGTTAAGGGATGACAAATTGAGAACTTGCTTGACTAAAATTCCTGTGGAGGAATGTTCAGAAGGAAAATTTTCAGTCTAATGGACCATTATCGTGTTAAAGATATGAATGATATGATCTGAATGAATTGTTATTTAATAATGAGTTTTATATAAGGGATAATTATCCCCGTATTCTGTTGGGTTGACCAGAATATAAGGAACCCCAGAATAAATTGGATCTTAAGAAAAGAGTTGTCCTCTACCTTACGAGATGAGGACATCTCGCACTTTTCAAGTGGGGTAGAATGTAAGATTCTCCCCCAGTCTTAGAGGTATACAGGAGTAAGAAGCTCCCTTTCTGATCTTATAATTATTCTCTCTCTAAAATAAAAGAAAGATTCTGTTTAAAAAAGGAAGAACCTTTTTCCTGAATACTTCTCAAGAGTCCCACCTGTTTTAAGGATTCAGAACAATGAGTTCAGAAGTGAGAATCGATGTTTTGGATATCAAGGTTTTGGTCTCGAGTACGGCTCAAAAGAAGTTCTTTATCTCTTGGGAAGTATAAGAAGTTATCTCCCAGATATTGTGGACCAAAGAAAGTAGGTGATTTAGCTTACGAACTTCTTTTATCTCCTCATCTCAAAGTTCTGAATGCCTTCTATAGAAAAATGTGCCAAACCCAAATCATGGAAAGACGGTAAAACTTCAGTGGCAAGTTACCGTTGGCTTCTAAGTTACGCTAGCTCCTTCCTTTATATAAGTCGTAACTTTTACTTGTCGTTCACAGTAATCTTACTTCCATCGATCTTCTTTCTTTCTTAATCTCCTTCATGGCTTGGCAACAAGAATTAGTTTTATCCATAATGATTCCTCACCTTCAAGACGCAAGTGAGTCTGTGAAGAAGGATTTTATAGAACAGTATGAGCGCTCACTTTTCCCTCACTTGGGAACTTCTGTAGCGCAGACCAAATGGCGGACCTATCAAGACATAACTAGGGTAACACCCTGGGGTCAGCAGCACTTCCGTAACAATGTCCGATTGGCCATGGTTATTGAAGCTTTGGGTTTGGGTCCCCGATACTACTGCGTCATGAGATCAAGACATCCTGGGTTTTCTGAGCGGGTCTTCTTACTGGCGTGTTTTCTTCCTCATGAGAAGATATGCCTTTACCCCGTTTTTGGCTTGCCTCTCAGAGGTCCTTTTGTTAGAACACCTCATACCACTGAGATAGGCGCAGCAATAACCCACAGAATCATTCCCATAGATGAGTTACCTTATACTTGTGCAGCTTGTGAGGACTGCTTTTGTGATCATATGATGGACGGGCTTATGGAAGTGTAAAGAGTTCTTATATCTTTACTGTATAAGTTCCGAGAATGAATAAAGTTTAAATCTTGTTCTTATCTTGAATATTGCTCTCTTTGAGACTTTTTCTTGGTGGTTAATCCTGATTTAAATTTTTCTCTAAGTCTCATAATTCGTGCATCTTGCGAAATTATCCCAGTTTGCGAGATGAGGACATCTCGCGTTTTTTAAGTGGGGTAGAATGTAAGATTCCTCCCCCAAACCCCTTTTTGATGTCTAGTATCTTCTTCTATAATCAATCCCTCTTCAGAAATATAAAAGACTTGTTTCTAACTATTTTAACCTAGAGAGAGAAAATATTCTAGAGAGAGAATATTCAGATTTTTAATATTTTTAGATAGAAAATTATCTCATCTTATTAAAATAAGTTCCCCTGAAACAGAAATTCAAAAAGAACTTTCCAATGTGCAATTGGAATTAATTGGAAATGTGTATAAAGGACCTTAGTCTAAGGGTCTAGATTTTCAGAAATTTTTGGATTATGGTCCAATTAAGGTTCCTATGGGCCAATAGCATCAATCCATGTGTAGGGAGGAGATAAATCCAATTTGTAAAAGAAGATACCCAAAAATGAGTAAATGCTCACATAAGATGAAGAGTTGAAAATGTACAAGGTTTATTAGTAAAAAAATTATGAGCAATATTAAAAGTATGACATATGTAAGGAAGGGGAGTTCTTTAAAGGAGGTGCATATTTCACATAAGATGAAGAGTTGAAAATGTACAAGGTTTATTAGTAAAAGATTATGAGCAATATTAAAAGTATGACATATGTAAGGAAGGGGAGTTCTTTAAAGGAGGTGCATATTTCACATAAGATGAAGAGTTGAAAATGTACAAGGTTTATTAGTAAAAGATTATGAGCAATATTAAAAGTATGACATATGTAAGGAAGGGGAGTTCTTTAAAGGAGGTGCATATTTCACATAAGATGAAGAGTTGAAAATGTACAAGGTTTATTAGTAAAAAACTATGAGCAATATTAAAAATATGACATATGTAAGGAAGGGGAGTTCTTTAAAGGAGGTGCATATTTCACATGCTTGAATGAGTTTTAAACTCATAAAAATTGAGATATTTCATCTCTCCTCTCTCCTCATTCAAGTCTAGTTCCAAAAAGTTAGCTTAACTGACCTAAAAATGGTCAAATATTGACCAAACTGATTTAGAAAATTCTAGAATCAGTTTGTTTGGTTAGGAGCTCAATTTTTCCTATAAATAGAAGCCTCACCCTTGTTGAAAAATATATAGTGTTTATGCATCGTTACTCTACTCCACCTAAGCCAAGAACTGTGAATTCATTTAATAATTCACTAGTTTTTGGAGCTTCCCTCTTTCTTCAATCCCCATTAGTGACTCCATCAACATACTTAACCAATTGATTGGTTGGGGGCCTCTACCGTGAACAAAGAATCAAGCAATTTGTAAGGTAATTAGTGAATATTGCTCTTTTCTATAATTTCTCAATGTTTCTCTCTTCTCAACCCCTCTCAAGCTTGAGAAGCTTAATTGGTATGGTTTTTTAAATGCTATTGAAGTTAATTGGTGAATAGTAGTGAAGAGTTATATAATTTAATAAATGCTATTGAAGTTAATTTCCATTTATGTTTAAATTCTAATGGTTTTTATGTAATTTCTCTCTCTCACTCAAGAAATGGTCATACTCATGACCCATTCTCAATCCAAAAGAAGCTTTTCATAAAGCTTTTCCTTAATCCAAGATTAAGCTATGCTTGAGGCCAAATTACTGGTTTTTTTTCTATGCTTTTAGTTTATGCATATTGATGATTTAATCCATTATGGATTAATAATCCAATTAGAGATCATTTTAATTATTTTCTTAATGATAAGCTTTATCCCTTAGAAAAATTGAGATTTATCAGTCATAGCAGCGGAGCTATGGCAAAATTTTTATAAAAAATTATGCATAAAATAATTTCATTCAAAGCATAAAAAGAGGACTTCCTACCATATTCTAGGAATTATCATCCTAGACTAATTGAAAGAATTTCATTATAATCATGGAGAAATTGAATTTTTATATTATGCATGAAGAATAAATTTTTATATCAAAAGTGTTACTTTTATCATTTTTATTTACATGCATAGAAGTATGCATAATGGATAAATTTTTATATCAAAAGTGTTACTTTTATCATTTTTATTTACATGCATAGAAGTATGCATAATGGATAAATTTTTATATCAAAAGTGTTACTTTTATCATTTTTATTTACATGCATAGAAGTATGCATAATGGATAAATTTTTATATCAAAAGTGTTACTTTTATCATTTTTATTTTCATGCATAGAAGTATGCATAATGGATAAATTTTTATATCAAAAGTGTTACTTTTAGCATAATTGAATTTCATGCATAGAAGTATGCATAAAAGATATGGGAAGTGATAAGATATGATAAGATGCATATAAGATGAGTTAAGATGTGATAAGATGTGTATGGGATGAGATAAGAAGTGTATGAGATGAGATAAGATGTATATGGGTTGTGATAGGGTGAGAATGGATGTGATATAAAAGATTAGATATGAAGGCATATGGGGTTATATGAATGGGAATGTGAAAATGGATGTATGTATGTGGATGTATGCATGTGAAAATGGATGTATGCATGAAGATGTATATGCATAGATGTGAATGTGGATGTAGACGTGGTTGTATAGAAGTGAATGTGGAACGTGGATGTGGATGTATGTATGTATGTGGATGTATGTATGTATGTATGTATGTGGATGTAGATGTGTATGTATAGATGTGAATGGGAATGTGGATGTGGATATATGTGAATGTGGATGTAGATGTGGATGTATAGATGTGAATGTGGATGTAGACGTGGTTGTATAGAAGTGAATGTGGAACGTGGATGTGGATGTATGTATGTATGTATGTATGTGGATGTAGATGTGTATGTATAGATGTGAATGGGAATGTGGATGTGGATATATGTGAATGTGGATGTAGATGTGGATGTATAGATGTGAATGTGGAATGTGGATGTGGATGTATGTATGTATATGGATGTAGATGTGGATGTATAGATGTGAATGTGGAATGTGGATGTGGATGTATGTATGTATGTGGATGTAGATGTGGATGTATAGATGTGAATGGGAATGTGGATGTGGATGTATGTATGTATGTGGATATGGATGTATGAATGAGGACGTGATAGTGGATGTATGCATGTGGATGTGGATGTATGAATGAGGATGTGATAGTGGATGTATGCATGTGGATGTGGATGTATGGATGTGTATGTATGAATGTGGATATGGGATGTGGATGTATAAATGAGGATGTGAAAATGGAGGTAAGCATGTAGATGTGGATGTATGTGGATGTATGGATGTGAATGTGGATGTGGATGTGGATGTATGGATGTGAATATATGATATGTGATGTGAAGGAATATGAAGTGAAGAGATGGAAAATGATGTGATTGGATGAGTATACATATAAATGGAATGAGGAATAAGTAATGTGGATTATATGAGGGATAATGTGGAAAAATTAGAGTTAATATAGAAATTGTATTTGTAAACTGTTTGTAAATGCTGTTTGTAAATGGCTGTTTTATGTCAAGAATGCTGGGAAAGCATTTTGACCGTCTTGTGATTAAGGTCGTGGAGACCTAACTGATAAAGTTGCAACTGCTGACGGAGAGTCAATGGAGGACGTCTCGCGTAGCAAGGTCGGCCGAGGTCTTGACCAGCCTCGGTTCGATTAAAATGGTGAGCTTCCGGTACGGTGGATGAGGGACCAAGGAAGCGGCCTATGAGTGAAGCGCTAGGTCACCTGCGAAGGATCCTAGAGGGTGCTGACCATACGGTGCTCGGGCTCTGGGTCGCCCAGGATACCCACGCGTGCGTCGAGGAAGATATTGGAACAAGGAGTAAGAGTTGTTTTGTCAAACCGGGCATGGATCTGGTTGACTGACCTTGTTGGTCCTCAACGGATGAGTCCATGGCTCTTTTATATGGATCTGTTGGTTGATCTTGCTGATCTTCAACGAGAGTCCATCTTGATAAGTGATTATATTGCCGAGTATTATGGGCTAGGAACTATGGAAACGGCCTCTGAGTGGACAGGTGGTGAGCGTTCTAGTTGCCAATGATGCCATAGATACTCTGATGATGAAGGAATGATGGGAAATTTGAGAATCAACCGGATAATTTGGAAGACTGTGATCAGTGGTACTATGGTTTCATTAAAGGATTGTTTTAAAGTTAGCTGATGCTAAGAATAAGGCAATTTCATATTGGATGTGTAAGTGGTGTGCCTAATTTTATGTTTGCATGAACTTCCGGCTAGGGGGCCTTGGAACTCTTTTCCTTGGTACCCGGGACAAAACCTAACCAAATTCCAAATTGGATCCCATCACTACAGTGGTTGGGCGGTTGGCTAACCCATGGGATCGGATGGGGTTAGGCTGGACTGATGGATCCGTAAATCGAGATTTAATTTCTATTATTACGATAGATGAAGTAAATCCCGGATAGAAATTGTTCTATGGATAGGAATCAACGGCTGTGCCTCTTGATGGGGAAAAAAGCGTTGATCCCAATGATTCAAGTGCAAGTTCTTCCTTGATTTGACCAAGTACCATTAAAGGTGCAGTCAGATCAGTTGATCCGTAACGATCTTGACTACGTTAGAGTAAAGAGTTATCCTGGTGGAATCGCCCATGCTTTCCGGGTAAAGGAAGTTTTTTCGGTTTCGGTTTTGGACAAACCGACGGATTAGTCTCTTGTCCGGATATCCGTGGGCGAGGCCCCGAATGTGGGACCCCTGTCCCGCGCGAGAAGTGCTACTTCCGCTGCTAGTACCCGAATCCGTTGCTCGGTGGGAACAGGGGGATCTCACAATTACAGGGGAAGATACTAGACATCAAAAAAGGGTTGGGGGAGGAATCTTACATTCTACCCCACTTAAAAAATGCGAGATGTCCTCATCTCACAAACTGGGATAATTTCGCAAGATGCACGAATATGAGACTTAGAGAAAAAATTTAATCAAGATTAACCACCAAGAAAAGTCTTAAAGAAAGCAAGATAAGAACAAGATTTAAACTTTATTCATTCTCGGAACTTATACAGTAAAGATAGAAGAACTCTTTACACTTCCATAAGCCCGTCCATCATATGGTCACAAAAGCAGCACTCACAAGCTGCACAAGTATAGGGTAACTCATCTATGGGAATGATTCTGCTGGTTATTGCCGCACCTATCTCAGTGGTATGAGGTGATCTAACAAAAGGACCTCTAAGAGGCAAGCCAAAAAAGGGATAAAGGCATATCTTCTCATGAGGAAGAAAACACGCCAGTAAGAAGACCCGCTCAGAAAACCCAAGATGTCTTGATCTCATGACGCAGTAGTATCGGGGACCCAAACCCAAAGCTTCAATAACCATAGCCAAGCGGACATTGTTACGAAAGTGCTGCTGACCCCAGGGTGTTATCCTAGTTATGTTTTGATAGGTCCGCCATTTGGTCTGCGCTACAGAAGTTCCTAGGTGAGGAAAAAGTGAGCGCTCATACTGTTCTATAAAGTCTTTCTTCACAGACTCTCTTGCGTCTTGAAGGTGAGAAATCATCATGGATAAAACTAGTTCTTGTTGCCAAGCCATGAAGGAGATTAAGAAAGAAAGGAGATTGATGGGAGTGAGATTACTGTGAGCGACAAGTAAAAGTTACGACTTATATAAAGGAAGGAGCTAGCGTAACCTAGAAGCCAACGGTAACTTGCCACTGAAGTTTTACCGTCTTTCCATGATTTGTGTTTGACACATTTTTCTATAGAAGGCATTAAGAATTTTGAGATGAGGAGATAAAAGAAGCTTGTAGGCTAAGTCACCTACTTTCATTGAATTCAGATATAAGGGTCACAATATCTGGGGGATAGCTTCTTATACTCCCCAAGAGATAAAGAACTTCTTTTGGGCCGTACTCGAATGAAAGCCAAAACCTTGGTATCCAAAACACCGATTCTCACTTCTGAACTCATTGTTCTAAATCCTTAAAACAGGTGGGACTCCTGAGAAGTATTCTAGGGAAAGGGTCTTTTTTTTAAACAGAAACTTTCTTTAATTTTAGAGAGGGAATAATTATGAGATCAGAAGGGAGATTCTTACTCCTGTATACCTCGAAGGCTGGGGAGGAATCTTACATTCTACCCCACTTAAAAAGTGCGAGATGTCCTCATCTCGCAAGGTAGAGGACAGCTCTTTTTCTTGAGATCCAATTTTATTCTGGGGTTCCTTATATTCTGGTCAACCCAACAGAACACTGGGATAAATATCCCTTATATAGAACTCATCATTAAATAACAATTCATTCAGATCATGTCATTCATATCTTTAACATGATAATGGTCCATTAGACCGAAAAGTTTCCTTCGGAACATTCCTCCACGGAAATTTCAGTCAAGCAAGTTCTCAATTTGACATCCCTTAACTTGATCTACCGGTCAAGTATTAACAGTAGCAATCTAACAGCACAACCCACTAACCTCATAGTGATTTGCTGAATTCATTATCATCATTCTAGTTATGAATATCATCACAGGGACTCGTCCCATTCCCCCTCATTGAGGTTTCATTATATTTCAACTAATTTTTTGAAATCAACATTTTCCAATCAGCATTTTCAATCAGAATCCAAATCAATTCATCAATTCTCAAACAGAATTAAAATCATATCAATCACATTCGAAATCATCATCTAGATAGCATTAACGCTTATAATTTCAAGTCTTAGATTTACTCGTATATACTGTCAGTAAAGAGCTGCAGTATACTCTCGGTATATACGGGTAGTCATGGCCCTTGGAATTATAAGGTAAATACTATCATGTCTAGGCCTCAAGCAAGTCAAGGATTCTATATAATTGCGGTACTTCCATCTGAAGACCCAATTACCAAATTACGAGTTTCAGTTTGAATATCAAATTGTATGAATTATCTCACACAGTTATAACCTTTTTGTGTTTCTTGATAAATTTTTGATATATTTGTCTTCTCAGTTGATCTTTATTAACCAAATGCTCTAATACCAACTGTAAGATCCCTGTTCCCACCGAGCAACGGATTCAGGATACTGACAGCGGAAGTAGCACTTCTCGCGCGGGACAGGGGTCCCACATTCGTCGGGGCCTCACCCACGGATATCCGGATAAGAGACTAATCCGTCGGTTGTTCCAAAGCCGAGAACCTGGAAAAACTTCCTTTACGGAAAAGCACGGGCGATTCCACCTGGATAACTTTTTACTCTAACGTAGTCAAGAACATTTCTGATCGAGCTGATCCAATTGCATCTATAAGATACATGGTCAGATTAAGGAAGAAACTTGCACTTGGATCATTGGGATCAACGCTTTTTTCCCCATTCAAGAGGCACAGCCGTTGATTCCTATCCATAGAACAGTTACTGTTCGGGATTTATTTTATCTATCGTAAAAGCAAAAGTTTGAGTCTCGATTTACGGATCCATCAGTCCAGCCTAACCCCATCCAATCCCATGGGTTAGCCAACCGCCCAACCACTGTAGTGATGGGATCCAATTAAGAATTTGGTTAGGTTTTGTCCCGGGTACGAAGGAAAAGAGTTCCAAGGCCCCCTAGCCGGATGTTCATGCAAAATAAAACTAGTCACACCACCAATATGAAATTGCCTTTTTCACAGATTCAACCAGTTTAAAACAATCCTTTAATAAAACCATAGTATCACTAATCACAATCTTCCAATTTATCCAATCGATTCTTAATTTCCCATCATTCCTTCATCAGAGTATCTATGGCATCATTGGCAACTAGAACGCTCAGGGGCCGTTTCGATAGTTCCTAGCCCTTAATACTCGGCAATATAATCACCTTATCAAGATGGACTCTCGTTGAAGATCAGCAAGATCAGCCAACAGATCCATATAAAGATCCATGGACTCATCCATTGAAGACCAGCAAGGTCAATAAACCAGATCCATGCCCGATTTTAGAAAACAACTCCAACTCTGTTCCAATATCTTCCTCGACGCACGCGTGGGTATCCTAGGTGACCCAGAGCCCGAGCACCGTATGGTCAGCACCCTCTAGGATCCTTCGTCTCGCAGGTGACCTAGCACTTCACTCATAGGCCGCTTCCTTGGCCCCTCATCCACCGTACTGGAAGCTCACCATTTTAATCGCACCGAGGCTGGTTAAGACCTCGGCCGACCTTGCTACGCGAGATGTCCTTCATTGACTCCCCATCAGCAGTTGCAACTTTACCATCACGACCTTAATCACAAGACGGTCAAAATGCTCCCCCCAGCATTCTTGACATAAAACAATCATTTACAAACAGCATTTACAAACAGTATTTACAAACAGTTTACAATACAATTTCTATTTTAACTTTCATTTTTCCACATTATCCCTCATCAATCTACATTACTTATTCCATATTCCATTTATATGTATACTCATCCCATCACATCATTTTCATCTCATCACTTCAGATTCCCTCACATCACATATCGTATATTCACATCCATACATCCACATCTATATGCGTACATTCACATCTACATGCATACATCTACATCTCTATGCATACATCCACATCCACATTCACATTCACCTCCATACATCTACATCTATATGCATACATCCACCTCCACATTCACATCCACATCTATACATCTACATCTACATGCATACATCCACCTCTACATCCACATCTACATCTATACACCTACATCTACATGCATACATCCACATCTCCATTCACATCTACATCTATACATCTACATCTACATGCATCCATCCACCTCCACATCCACATCTACATCTATACATCTACATCTACATGTATACATCCATATCTCCATTCCCATCTACATCTATACATCTACATCTACATGCATCCATCCACCTCCACATCCACATCTACATCTACATCTACATGCATCCATCCACCTCCACATCCACATCTACATCTATACATCTACATCTACATGTATACATCCACATCTCCATTCACATCTACATCTATACATCTACATCTACATGCATACATCCATATCTCCATTCCCATCTACATCTATACATCTACATCTACATGCATCCATCCACCTCCACATCCACATCTATATCTATACATCTACATCTACATGTATACATCCACATCTCCATTCACATCTACATCTATACATCTACATCTACATGCATACATCCATATCAACACCATATTGGGGAATATGGGAATTTCCCATAAGTTTGGGACATGTGGTCAAATCTTTGGATTAATCATAACTTGAACATGGGAATATGGGAATTTCCCATAAGTTTGGGACATGTGGTCAAATCTTTGGATTAATCATAACTTGAACACCGTTACTCCAAATTGAGCGCTCTATAGCTCACTAGATTCCATTTTCCAAGCGCTTTCCAATAATAGGTCACATGATATGGTTTTGAAAAACTTATAGGCATGTTATCCAGGTCCCACCTTTTTAGTATTCAAAAAATGGGAGTTGGGAAATTCCCAAACTCACAAATATAGTGTTTATCTCCATTCCCATCTACATCTATACATCTACATCTACATGCATCCATCCACCTCCACATCCACATCTACATCTATACATCTACATCTACATGTATACATCCACATCTCCATTCACATCTACATCTACATGCATACATCCATATCTCCATGCATAATAATATTCTTTTAATTAATCTAGGATGATAGTTCCTAGAATATGGTAGGAAGTCCTCTTTTTATGCTTTGAATGAAATTATTTTATGCGTAATTTCTATAAAAATTTTTCCATAGCTCCGCTACTATGACTGATAAGTCTCAATTTTTTCTAAGGGAGAAGGTTTATCATTAAGGAAATAATTAGAATGGTCTCTAATTGGATCATCAATCCATAATGGATTGAATCATCAATAAACATAAACTAAAAGTATAGAAAAAAGCCATTAATTTGGCCTCAAGCATAGCTTAATCTTGGATTAAGGAAAAGCCTTATGAAAAGCTTCATTTGGATTGAAAAGGGTCATGAGTATGACCATTTCTTAAGTGAGAGAGAGAAAAACCATTAGAATTAAATATAAATAGAATCTTATGTAATTCTTTACTATCATTAATTAATTAACTTGAATAGCATTTCAAAAACCATATCAATTAAGCTTCTCAAGCTTGAGAGGGGTTGAGAAGAGAGAATCATTGAGAAATTATAGAAAAGATCAAAATTCACTATACTTGTCTTATAATTTGCTTGATTCTTTGATCACGGTAGAGGCCCCCAACCAATCAATTGGTTTAGTATGTTGATGGAGCCACCAATGGGGATTTAAGAAAGAGAGAAGTGTCAAAAACTAGTGAATTATTAAAGAATTCATAGTTCTTGGCTTAGGTGGAGTAGAGTAACAATGCATAAGACACTATATTTTTTTCAACAAGGGAAGGCTTCTATTTATAGGAAAAATTGAGCTCCTAACCAAACAAACTGATTCTAGAATTTTCCAAGTCAGTTTGGTTGAATTTGGACTAGATTTGGACCTAGTTTGGTTATTTTTTGATTCGATTTGGTTTCATTTTGATTTGGTTTGGTTCAAGAGAGATGAGAGATAAAAATATCACCTTATTTTTTAGTTTAAAACTCATTCAAGCATGTGAAATATGCACCTCCTTTAAAGAACTCCCCTTACATAGGTGTCAAAATTTTATTGCTCATAGTTTTTTTACTAATAAACCTTGTACATTTTCAACTCTTCATCTTATGTGAAATATGCACCTTCTTTAAAGAACTCCCCTTCCTTACATATGTGTCAAAATTTTATTGCTCATAGTTTTTTTCTAATAAACCTTGTACATTTTCAACTCTTCATCTTATGTGAAATATGCACCTTCTTTAAAGAACTCCCCTTCCTTACATATGCGTCAAAATTTTATTGTTCATAGTTTTTTACTAATAAACCTTGTACATTTTTAACTCTTCATCTTATGTGAGCATTTACTCATTTTTGGGTATCTTCTTTTACAATTTGGATTTATCTCCTCCCTACACATGGATTGATGCTATTGGCCCATAGGAACCTTAATTGGACCATAATCCAAAAATTTCTGAAAATCTAGACCCTTAAATTAATTCCAATTGCACATTGGAAAATCCTTTTTGAATTTCTGATTCAGGGGAACTTATTTTAATAAGATGAGTTATTTTTCTATCCAAAAATATTCATAATCTGAATATTCTCTCTCTAGAATAATTTTCTCTCTCTAGGCTAAAATAGTTAGAAACAAGGTCTTTATATTTCTGAAGAGAGATTGATTACAGGGGAAGATACTAGACATCAAAAAAGGGTTGGGGGAGGAATCTTACAGGGAAGGTCAAAAACTAGTGAATTATTAAGAAATTCACAGTTCTTGGCTCTTGGGAGGAGTAGAGTAACAGTGCATAAAACACTATTAAGCTTCTACAAAGGGGGAGACTTCTATTTATAGGAAAAAGTGAGCTCCTAACCAAGCAAAGTGATTCTTTTCCAGATCGGTTTGGTCAACTTTTGACCATTTTTAGGTCAGTTTAGCTTACTTTTTGGAACTAGACTTGAATTAGGAGAGAGGAGAGATGAAATATCTCAATTTTTTATAATTAAAAACTCCACCACACATGTGAAATAGGCGCCTCCTTCATGAGGGGGGAATTCCCATTGTGAGGTGTCAAAATTCTATTTTTTTAGTATTTCCTTTGGTCCTTAGTCCACTCTTCATCTTATGTGAGTATTTACTCATTTTTGGGGGGGATTTTCTTTATTTCTTCTATTTATCTTCTCCACACATTTGGATGAATCTGATTGGCCCCTCAAAACCTTAATTTAAAATTTTCAGAAAATCTGGACCTCTAGGATAAGGCCTCTTGAACAGATTATACTTGATTTCTAATGCACCTTCTTAAAATCTTTTTGAACTTTTGTTTCAGGGGAACTTATTTAATAAGAAGATATATTTTTTCATCCAAAAATATTCAAAATCTGAATAACCTTTCTCTAGAACATTTTCTCTCTCTAGGCCAAAACAGGTAGAAACAAGATCGTTTATATTTTTGAAGAGGGATTTGATTACAAGGGAAGATGTGGACATCTTGAGAGGCTGGGGAGGAATCTTACAATTATGATTAGCAAAAAACATTTGGGCTAATCCTAGACTAAGGGGTTCTGTTAACCATGCTCTGATACCATGTTAGCATTCATGGTGGATCAAATGCTAGCATTAGCATGATGGATTGAGCCTAAAGCAACACATGAAAAAGTGATTAACTAATCAAATTTAATTAGCAAAATGGACAGCATAATAATGTGAAAATGAGAGATGTTTTGTCATGAGTATGAGCCTCATTATATAGGCTATGAGTAAATTTGATTAGGTGACCCTAATCCAATTTAACACTAATGAGATGCTCCCCAAAATCTCCCGTTGATTTGCTCCATAAAGTGAGCCACCATCTCCTACAATCAAGCCCTTGAATCTCTCATCTACCAAGATGCTCCACAATTTTAATCTACCTCCTTGGATGAATTCTTTTGCCTTCTCATTGCCTGGTGAATTTGGCTTTTGACCTTTGAACCATATGCCCTATGCCCTAATGTCTAATACATGGTATTTTGGTGTATATATCAACACTCACACTCATATAGGTTAGGCATAGGTTCTAAACTAATGGTATGTGTGACAAAAGTAAAGAAACTAGGCAGCAACTTCTTTAGTAAAGTGATAAGCTGGTGTTCCTGTGACTTGTCAAAACCAGTGGTGGCATACTCGGCATTAAGGCGTCAATATTCAGCAACTTTGGTCAAGTCATCCCCTTCTTTGATTAAAAATTTTTTAATTTGATGCTCAAGATCAATGCGACGCGTGCGATAAAGTGTGGCATATCTCTCTGCAAGGTGTGCCTATTTGTTAGAGACATAGGGGAACTGCTAGAGTTGAGAATGAAACTCCGGAAGAAGGCCTTGCATGAGCTCCACTATGGCGGTGGTATTTCTAGCTTCCTAATGGCTGATGACTTCAAGAGGTGCTAGTAGGGAAGGGTGGGGTTTTGGTTCAAATCCCTTTACTAAGTTCCAAGAACCTTGGGAAGTAAAAACATGTTCCATAAGATTAGCCCAGGTGGTATAATTAGACCCGTTAAAAGGAGTCTTTTCTGTGAAAGCATTTATGGACATAAAAACATGAAAGGAAGATGGTGGGGGAGTCCAGGATGGCTGGTGCCCATATCCAGAGTGTAAGGTTTGAGGAGGAAAACTAGAAGATCCACCAGGATGACCAAGCATACGTGTAGGACCTGTCGAGGGTACTCTATAAGATGGAATATAAGTTTGGGCACTCGGCATATGTGGAATACCTAGTTGAGGCACAAATCCTTGAGAGGGCACATAATTAGGAAAAACATTAGTGCCAGAGATAGGTTGGTAAACCACCTGATACCCCGGAATGCTGGGTGGCACTGTAGTGCTAGAGGGCATAGTGCTAAAAGATACCAGGGATGGGTAAAACCCATACACAGGACCCAAAGGAGATGCAGGCGGTGATGATTGCATGCCAAAACTAGCAAGAAAAGACATGGGTTGGGTGGGAGGGTTTTGTCGTTGAAGTTGAGTAGTATTTGAAAACACATTAGGAGTAGGAACAGAAAGTGAAACAGAGGAGAAATAGTGTTACCTCCTTGAACACTAGAAGTCTGAGAGTGAATTATACTCCTAGACCCTCCTCTATTTGGGTTCACAAAATGACAGGGTCAAGGGTAGTTGATGGTACTGTATGTTGAACCTGTGCTACAAAAGAAGATACCCAGGTAGAGTTACAAACATACGTACTAAAAGGCACATACAAACTTGATGCGGTCACCGACAGGGTTTATGATGATGGATCTCCAAATGACCGAGGAGGTACCTATCCTTCCTGAGAAAAAGTCCCATATACTAAAGTCTAGGTTTTTGGCTAGAATGAGAAGCAGGGCTCTCGAGATGAGGCTGAATACCTAGATCCAATACTGGCACACTAGCTGTGGGCATGTATCCTCCTTTGGAAGATGATATCGGAGAAGAAAAACCATATGCCAAGGGTGTAGAGGGTGAGTAGGTAAAAATAGGCTAGTCGTCTCACAATGAAAGACCTCGAGCGGGGCTCTCTAGTGAATGAGGAGTCCCATCCTCCATGTGATCTATATTTGAATAAGGAGAATCAACATAGGTAAAAGAGACCAAAGGACCAAATATACGAGAGATCAGAGCAAATCACACAGCATGCAATGGGGATGCATATATAAATGATAAAATCTAGTACAAGAGCTCTATGTGAGACTCCGAAGGAGTAGAGAGTGCTGTTGTCCCAAAAATGCAGATAAGAGTGCCGAAGTAAGCCTCATGTAAGTGCCAATAGATACCTAATTTGTAAGGCTGATGTAAACGCTGAAGTACACCTTATGAAGAAACATTGAGGCTAGCCTGATGGTGTGCTGAAGTAAACGCAAAAGTATACTTGATGATGAAATGCTAAGATCAACCCTAATGTAGGCGATGGAAAAACATTGTACACAGCCCTAATGTAGGCAATGAAAAACGCTAAACACAACCCTGATGTAGGTGATGGAAAAACGTTGTACACAGTCTTGATGTAGGCAACCAGTCCAACATAAGAGAATGCAGGTTGCACCTTTCTAGGAGGCCTGCGCCAATAGCAGCACAATCGGAGAGGTACACGTTGATGGTGACCCAAATGTAGGCAACTAGTAGAAGAGGTTCTTATTCTTGTATTTGTTGAATAAAGATGCGATTCACATATATAGGTAGAGTGGGTGCTAGTTGGTCAGGAGAGGTTGTTGGAAAGTAGATAAAGGTAAAGTAATATGACCAAATAGCCCTTTTGCACACATATTGTCCACCAGTAGAATTGGTGGTCATACCATTGAGTTACTCCAGTACTGTACAATGACATTGTCGAACACGGGGGCTAATCCAAAGAAGATAAAAGAGGTTCACTGACACGGTATTTCCCTCACGTAGATCTTCCATAGAGAAAGGTGTAAGCTATAGTTTGGAATGTGGGAGAGAGGGGGTAGGTGGTTTGTCAGACATGGAAGGTTGGTTGTGGAGGTCCTTGAAAGCTTGAAAAGAAGGACTCATCTAAGTTGTAAAACTTGGCCTAGCATCTATCATCATACATGGCATTGTAAACCTACCCGAGGTAAGACCTGCGGGCACCAGCATGGTCATCATCATAACCATCATTGTAAATAGTACCTAGGACTAGCATTGTCATCACTAGAGTCATGGATATTTATTGAGGGAGGGTGTTGATATATACACCAAAATACCATGTATTAGACATTGGGGCATATGGCATATGGTTCAAAGGTCAAAACCCAGATTCATTAGGTAGTAAGAAGGAAAAAGAATTCATCCAGGGAGGTAGATTCAAATCGTGGAGCGTCTTGATAGATGAGAGATTTAGGGGCCTAATTCTAGGAGATGGTGGCTCACTTTATGGATAAAATCAAGGAGAGATTTTAGGGAGCATCTCATTAGTGTTAAATTAGATTAGGGTCACTTAATCAGATGTACTCACAACTTATATAATGAGGCTCATACTCATGAATAAACATCTCTCATTTTCACATCATGTTTTCCATTTTGATAATTACATTTGATTAGTGTTAATCACTTTTTCATGTGATGCTTTAGGCTTAATCCATCATGTTAATGCTAGCATTTGATCCACCATGAATGCCAACAAGTGCCAACTCTTGTGCTTTGCTTGGTTGTATGACAAATTTCATCCCAAGAAGTCATCCTCTTCCTCCTCAACTCAAGAGGAGGCCCTTGTGTCCAATACCACCTCTACTCAAAAAGGACAGCGAGGGAAGGGGAATGTCAACTCAGGTAATCAAGGCAAACCTCCTGGCAACAATACTAATTCCAAAAACACTACCTCAACACCCATTCCCCACTGGCAAAATATTCCAAAAAAGAATAGATTTTACACTTATTGCCAAATGCTTGGACATTTTGATGGATGAGTGTGTTTTTAAAGCCAAGGAAAACAGAGGCAACACCGTTTCAACACCACTAACTCGAACCGCCAAAACAACCAAGGTGGTAGCAATGCCCCAAATTGGAGATCAAGAGGGGGTAATAATCCAGCACACCTAATCAAGAGGATCTTGGCCAAGGAACCAGCAACAAGGCCACGGTTCAAACCAGCAACTTGGCCAGGATCCTCTCAATGGTGATCCATTGGTCAAGTTGCTCAAGCCCCACCCTCCTAGTCACTTTCTTTCACCAACCCCGGAAGACATGTCTGATTGGTCTTCCCTTACACCTCATCCCGACCCCTCGGCCACCAATATCGTTTAGGTCATATTTAAGGTTGACTCTGGCCAATCCTCTAGAAGGAAGAAGAAACAAAGGCCTAGATGAGGCCATCCGAGGGTTAAAGCCTCTGCCTTCATTCAGATCTATAGTTACCTAACAATCCTCCTATGCCCAACTCTTCATGAATGGATCAAATGGTGGCATTAACATGATGGATTAAGCCTAAAGCCTCTGCCTTCATTCAGATCTATAGTTACCATGGGCGTCTTAATTGGGATTGATCGTAGCACTGACAATGGTGGGTGAGTTTATCTCTCATCAATTTACTAAGTTCTTGCAAGACCAGGGCATTCAACGCCAACTCATCTCCACCAACTCTCCCTCATAGAATGGAATGGTCGAGTGCAAGAACCGAACTGTGATGGATATGGCACGCTCCATGTTTTTTGCAGATGAGCTACCTGAATGCCTTTGATCAAAATCGGTCACACTGCAGTGTTCTGAATCATTGCTCCATGGTCGTGGTTCCCCATAGGATCCCATTTGAGGCATTTTTTAGCAAAAAACCAACCGTTTCCCATTTTTGTGTCTTTGGGTGTCGTGCATACACTCACACTCTGAATGACACAAGGGGTAAGCCTTAGCCAAGGAGTGAGTTGCTCATTTTTGTGGGCTACTCTTCTGAATCAAAGGCTTACAAAGTTTTTGATCCAAGATCAAACAAAGTCTTTGATGAACAAGATTTACTTTGCCTTCTGCTACTCATACCAACCAAACAAGAATCTCAGACTGTGCCACATGAACCCCATTAGAGTCACCTACAACTTCACCTCTTGAGGAGGCTTCCTCCTCCCGATAGCCACCTAGGGAGCCTTTACCTCATTGGTATCAATAGACCATGCATGATTCTCGCATGCTTCCCCATGATACCCCTTTGGTCCTCATCGGTCCACCAGGATTGCTCCTCATCGGTCCACCAGGATTGCTCCTCGTGCCTCATTTGCCTCTATCTTTTTTGTAGACTATGTGGCGCATGATGAGCCAACATCATGGAAAGATGCTATCAAACTTCCATCCTAGAACAGGCTATGGAACTAGAACTTGAAATCATTGACCGTAATGGCACGTGGCTCCTTGTGGATTGCCCTCGTCTCATAAGAAGGTCATTGGAACCAATGGATCTTGCCGATGGTACCTTGGACAAATACAAAGCCCAGCTTTTTGTGCAAGGCTTTTGCCAGAAAGAAGGAATTGATTTTTGATGAGACCTTTTCACCCACTGCTCTTGAATGACGACAATCCGTCTTTTACTCAATCAGGCTGCTCACCACAAATGGCCAGTCTATCAGATGGATGTTAAGAGTGCTTTTTAAATGGCATTCTCAAAGACGAGGTCTATGTTGACCAACCTCTGGGCTTCTTGCTCCCCAGTTTTGAGGACAAAGTCTTTCTCTTGCATAAAGCTCTTTATGGGCTTAAGCCCATAAAGCTCTTTATGGGCTTAAGCAATCCCCCCGAGCGTGGTATCATCACATCGACAACTTTTTTCGTAGCCAAGGTTTTCAACCATCTCACTGTGACCCCAATATCTATATTCACACTGATCCGGGGGGATGGTTTGCTACATAGTGTTGTATGTCAATGACCTCATTATTTATGGTTCACATCAAGCCAAATGACAGATATCATGGCTCAGACAAAATTTTGAGAGATGACTGATCTCGGTCTTCTCTCATATTTCCTTGGCATGGAGGTGGCCCAACATTCTAATGGTATTTTTGTGTCCAAACAAAGGTATTGTCTCCAAATTCATTACTTCCTACTTTCCTGATGGTGCTATCCTTGTGGCTACTCCATTGGATCCCACCATCAAACTATCAAAGAAAGTGGACTCACCTCCACATGAAGAGCAAGCCTACCTCCAAGTGGTTGGGAAACTTCACAAATTCTCGTCCTGATATCTCCTATCGCACATCCATTTTAAGTCAGTATTTCATTGCTCCTAAGGGGCCACATTAGAGTTCAGCAACAATGAGGGTTGTTCGCTATCTAGTAGTAGGTACCTATTTGTATGGACTTCACTACAGTTGTGGGACCCTGTGTGGTTACACGGACTCCGACTAGGCTAGTGATTTCGATTCCTGACATTCTCATGTGGTTATTTGTACTCACTCGGATTTGCCCCATTCTCTTGGTCTAGCAAAAAGCAGGATACCATTGCAGCCTCTTCCACTGAGGCCGAATACTAGACCCTCTATGATGCCACCACTCAGGGTATGTATCTTCAAAGCTTCTTACGGCAGAGATGCACGTTCCCATTGACACCGCTTCTATCATCTTTGTCAACAGTTAGAGTACTATTGCCATATCATCTTTGTCAACAGTTAGAGTACTATTGCCCTTGCTGGTAATCCTATTTTTTCTAACCGTAGCAAGCATGTGGGTGTCCATTTTCATTTTACCAGGGAATAGGTTGACCGTCCGACTCCAATACATTCCTATGGGCGGACAACCATGTAGACATCCTTACAAAGTCCGTCGACCAGCCCATCCTCAAGCGTCTTTGCTCTCGCGAACGGATCGGCATCGGTCCTCCACTATCAGCCTCTGCATATTGAGAGGGGGACCTCCCTCCACTTACTTTGGTACTGTTATCTGCATTTTTGGGACAATAGCCCTCTCTACTCCTTCTGAAAGATCCCTACCCCCTCCGCGCAACGATCAGGGGTGCTAGCAGCAAAAGTAGCACTTCTTGCACGGGACAAAGCCTCTCACTTGGGGCCTCGCCCATGGATATCCGGACAAGAGACTAATCCCTCGGTTCTTCCAAAGCCAAACCCGAAAAAACTTCCCTCGCCCAGAAAGCACGGGCGATTTCGCTAGGATATTTTTATTCTAACGTAGTCAAGGTAATCACTAACCAAACTGATCCGAACCTATAGTCACATGGTCAGATTATTGTTTGGCTTAGATAAATTTTCTTTTTCTCGACGACTATTTCCATATTCTTTCTCAATTTCTCAAATGAATTATATTCAATATTCCTCTTTTTTAAAGAATTCATCGGATTTACAAAAATCAATTCTACCCATATTTTCACTTTTGATAAATATTCATAAATTGAGTTATACTAAAAATTCCTCTTTTTCCCATTTAATTTCTTGGATCTCAAATATCATGGGAATTCCTCTTTTACATTTAATTGCTTGAATTCTAAATGTCATGGGAATTTCTCTTTTATCATCAAATAAATTTATCTAAAATTCCTCTTTCTTTAATAAAAATATGCTAAATAATTCCAATATGCTAAGAATTTCACTTTTAGTATTTAAATGATTGAATTCCAAATGTCATGGGAGTTTCTCTTTTATCATTTAAATATTTCTCATGTATAAAATAAATTTATCTAAAATTTCTCTTTGAATTTAAATAAAATATCCATTAATTTCAATATGCTAAGAATTCCACTCTTCCTATTTAAATGATTGAATTCCAAATGTCATGGGAATTCCTTTAGTGTGTTGAAAGGAAAGATCCAAGGATGGTTGAAGAGAGAGAGAGAGGCTCCACTCTCTCCAAAAGTAGAGGATTTTTCAAGGATAATAAAAAATATCATTATTTTAATGTAATACTGGCATTGCATAGTTCACATATTTTTTTACAAAAGACTAAGGATCTATTTGTAGGTGAGGGAGGCCTCTAACCAAGTCCAACTAGGTTCTAGAATTTTCCAGGTTCAGTTTGGCTGAATTTGGACAAGATTTGGACCTAGTTTGGCTCCCTTTTGATTTGGTTTGATCTAGGAGAGAGGAGAGATAAAAATATCACAATTTTATTGAATTAAAAACTCCACCACATGTGTGAAATAGGTGCCTCCTTGAAGTCCCCCCTTCTCCTTACCAAGGTGTCAAAAATGTATCATTATACCAAAATATCTCATTTTTTTAGTAATATCTCATAGTTTTTAACTAATAAACCTTGTACTCAGTCAACTCTTCATCTTATGTGGATTTACTCATAGTTTTTAACTAATAAACCTTGTACTCAGTCAACTCTTCATCTTATGTGGATTTACTCATTTTTGGGGTATTTTCTTTTATTCATTGGATTTATCTCCTCCCCACACTTGGATTAATCTTATTGGTCCATAGGAACCTTAATTGGACCATAATCCAAAATTTTCAAAAAATCTTGACCCTTAGGCTAAGGTCCTTTATACATATTTTCAATTAATTCCAAATGCACATTGGAAAGTTCTTTTTTAATTTTTGTTTTAGGGGAAACCATTTTAGACACTAGGAGGATTTTTATATCTAAAAATATCTAAATTCTGGATTACCTCTCACTAGACATTTTCTCTCTCCAGGCCAAAACAGGGTAAAACATATCTTTCTTCTATTTTAGAGAGGGGAATAATAACAAGATTAGAAGGGGAGGTTCTTACACCTATACACCTCAAATTACACCTTTGGAGTCTCACATAGAGCTCCTGTACTAGATTTTATCATTTATATATACATCCCCATTGCATGCTATGTGATTTGCTCTGATCTCTTGTATATTTGGTCCTTCGATCTCTTTTTCCCTCACACAATATGGTGGGTTTCCCCTCCCCTCTAGTGTTTCTGATTACATGGGTATTAGCCATACCAATCCTTCCTTTTATAGACTATCGAAGTCTCCGCGCCTCTATGGGGATTCGCAAAACCCCACTTTCTAGGGCAATCATCAATGGTGGTGTGAGGTGAAAAAAAGAAAGAAAGAACCTTCCTCTATAGCCCTTCACCTCCCAAACTTGGAAACACTAACACGAACGGAGGCACCACCAGCCACCGGCTGGAACACTTCTCACAATGCACCACCCACCCACACCATAAGGACAACTCAAAACCACAATAGACACATGATCATTCAGCAAACACATAAATAGCACCATCCAGATTACAAACCAACTCAATAATTACACCACAAACCAGGACTCTGGCTAGGATTTACTGCCAAGGGAATGCACCCTTGCGTCTGACAACCAAGCCTGTGTCTCTCGGTCTCTGCACTCTCCAAAGGGCACCCCACCAGCAACCCTTACTCTTCCTCTGTAGCCCGGCTACTCTCTGTTTAGCTGCTACTTGCCAAGTGTCGTAGGCGAGCCCCACTGTCTCTAGCCCACACATCAGCACCTCTACTGCAGCCAACACACACAAAAAACCAAGGCTCTCTCTCTGGTCAGCATCCACTCTTTGCCTGCACAATCGTTGTCCACACAAAACTAGCTACTCTCTCTTCAAAAGGCGCCCACACCAGCTACCTTCTCTTCAGCAACTCTCACTCTCTGTGTGTCCAGACCAGCAGCTTCGCCAACCACAGAGCCTCTGCACAATCTCTTCATCAGCACCAACACCAACTGCTCAACGCAGCATCACCTTCTCTTGCATCCACAGCCCAAGCCACATCAATTTCAGTCCCTTGCTAACAGCAGCCCTCTCTCTACTGCTCCAATCACCAGCCCTTGTACTCGCTGAATTGGCGTCTCCCAGTCGCCAGCTTCCTCCAATCGTGAGCCCCTCTTGCGCCTTGCGCCCTTCCTTTCAAACTAGGTGGCAACGCCAGCGACTACCTTCAGCCTCTGTTTTGCTCTCGACACTCGTTGCAGCTATCACCAGGGCACCTGCACATCCTCACAGCGGCTTATCGTGCTCTTGCACCTGGCGGCTACCACACCTCTTCGCCCGACTCCCTTTTGCCAACCTTCCCTTTGGCGCGTCTATCTCCGCAGCGCCTCCACTGACTTTGTCACCAGGCGGTGAGCGGGCCTCTCCCTTTATACCCCCGAGAGCCTTCCCTTTCATAAGGCGGCCAACCTTCGACTGCTACACGCTCTATCTCTGCCAGCTTCTCCTCATGGTCGACGCTTGTAGTACCACCCGCCTTCACACTAGGTGGCAACTTTCCCTTCTTCACCACCAGCCCTCTCGCCTGTCTCCAGATCACACATCAGCACCTCTACTGCCCACACCAAGGCCGCCCCAGCAGCCCGTCTTAGATCACCCCCCCTGGTACACGGTGGCTTATCCTGCTCTTCTTCGCCAGTTGTGCTGCAGACTTTATCACCAGGTGATTCTTTTCTTCTGGACCCGAGCGGTTTCATCTCTAAGCGGCCACCTTCTCGCTTCTTCGCCAGCTTCTAGACGACATGCTGGCAGCCAATAAGAACCTCCATGTGGCTCCAATATTATTGGCCATGTGTATTATATATTTTTTTTATTTTTTATTCTCAAACCTCAATAATGGCCACCATCCCTTCATTACCTTGCTTTCCGGGTGAACATGCCGCGCCCATAACCTTCCTTCCAATACCACAACTGCCCACAGCCTCGTTATCAGCAGCATCAACTTACCAAACATGAGTTGCCATCGGTGCCCTGCATTGCCGGCCATCTCCACATTCATGCTAAAAATGGAGCGCCATCTCTGCATCCACCACCAGAATCAGCCCAATTTGACCAACCATCATCACATTCGGGGTTCCCGTAACACTTTCACGTGCAAGCATCACCATCAGCTCGTAAAAAAACCATAAAACCACCCACTCTGTACATTTGCCAGGGCATTTAGGACAAAGTTTTATTCACACATCACGCATCCCATATGTACACAGACTCAAAACACCTTTCAGATTTTCACCTGACATACTTTGCCCAACCCCTAGCCTGCTGAATCATTTATGATCAGCAGAAAGCATATGACCACGTTTCCCTCCGTCAATCCTTTGAGCATCATACAGTGTAATCAAAACATCTCTATTCCAGGTGATCAAAGAAACACTTCCCCAGACATAGTTTGCCATCCCACATCCCACCACATATCATAAGAACTTCTGGAAACAAAGCTTCTGACATACATACCATCCTGCCTCATTTCAATTCCAAAATCATTGATACGGTCAACACCAATATTGAAGAACTAGTGAAGCAATTCCTGCTGAGGGTAAAAACTGATGAAAGCTTCATCAAGGAAAACCTGCTGTGCAATAACACTTTCTTGTCCATCAACATAAGAAGCATCACCATCAAAGCCAACCACTACAGGCAAAACAAACTCCTCTTCAACAGGCACCATTGCCAAAGCATCCACTTCAGTTCCTGTATGCTCATCTTTATCAAGGCCAGTAAGAAATTCATCTATCACAGCATCCATAATCCCATCCATAGCATCAACATCATTCATAGTCTACTGGTGTTGCTCCTCTTTCATAGCATCAATTCTGCTTGTAGCTTTCCTAACATTAATGCACATCTGATCATCCAACTCCAACTCTGGTTCTGGTGGCCCCAGAGAGGATAGCTCAAGGATTTCTCTTACGAGGGTGTATGCCCTAGAGTGAGAGATTGAAGGAAGGTGTTTCCAGGTTTTTTCTTGGGATTTGAAGTGAAGTTTGGGGATTAAAATGATGTCGTATCCAGAGTTTTTGGTGGTCCTAATGAAGATGTGGCAGATTTTTTGGAAAGGATGGAGGTTGCATGCATAAGCAATCACATCAATGAGCCGGCACAGGTGTTACGGCTGCTGAATATATGTTTGAAGGGAGATGCGAGAGCATGGTCTAGAGCTTTCAAGGAGTCATTAAAGGATGCTGAGCCACATATTTCAATGACTGAGGATGGATTGAATACTGCTCTTTTAAACAGGTTCAAGAAGATTGAGGATCCACATAGAGTTTGGCATGAAGTGTAGGGATTGATACAGGGTGAATTGGAGCCAATTGATGATTATGTGAGGAAATTCTCTTTGTTGTGGGAGACTTTATGCAGGGCTTTGGGGGAGGATTAGGTACCTCCGGACATGATGAAGAAGGATCGTTTTATTGCAGGATTGACAGGAGCCATTTGCTAGAAGGTGGAATTAAAGAGGCCCAGATCTTATGAGGATGCCGTGGAGATAGCCAAATCAAAGGATTGGAAGTTGCAATGGATAAACCAGCTGGGGATGGTTCTAGTTGGCAGTGAGGCCTGAAATGAGAAGGGTAGAAGCGGTACCAATGAAAACTGTGCTGGAAAGAGTGCAACCGATAGAAGCTCAGGTGAATAATGTCATACCACAGGGGACAAAGGTAGTACCTAAAACTGTTACAACTTCTGATGAAAGGCTTCAACAGGACATGAGGCAAATGGTGGATTGTATAAAGAATCTGAGCTTGAAAATGATGGAGAACATAGGTGGTGGACGTGGCCGAGGAAGAGGCTATAATCACGAAGGGGTTGAAGGTCAGACAGTAGGTTATGGAAGTGGCCACGGTTTTAGCAAGGGTAGACGGTTCATTCCTACATGCTGGAATTGTGGTGAACTTGGACATCTAAGTACAGATTGTGATAAGCCTCAGCGAATGGGGGGTGATATGTATCCTTTACCCTCTCAGATTCCTAATAGGGCAAATGATTATGGAATTTAAATTAAAGGTGAAGCAGGGACCAGTGGATTGACAAATGAGGAGAAGGGTAAAACTAAGGTGATAGATGTGGTCACCCTTGAGAAGACAAAGGAGACAGAAGCACATGTGATGCCTTTGGGGAAACGGATGCCACATGAAAGGGAAAGCAGGGATGTTGCAGGGCCTAACAAGAAGAAAGGTAAAGTGAAGGAAGGAGGGGATGTAAAGGTCAAGCAGAAGCGGAAGTCTCGTAGGAAGTTTCAGGTGACTGATTTTCCACTAGGGGTTGGCACTAGGGGTTGGGCAGGAAAGCTAAAATTTGCAGGAGGACATGGCTGGAAGGAAAGCTTCATCCAGTGAGGAGGACGCAGAGATGGATGCCCTGGTTATTGATGAGAAGTGCTTGGTGATGAGGTTGCTCAACAAGAAGAGGCCATACAGGAAGAATGCGAGGAGGTACAAGTGAATCATGAGCAAAGGTATGTGATATGAAAGAGTCTGCTTTAAAGTCTTTGGATAATGAACCTTTGTGGGATGACTGGGATATAGACAGTCTGCAGTTAATGTGATTGAAAATTATTTTGAGACAATTATTTTGAATTGTAAGAAAAAATATTTTTGGGGCCCCTATATGGACGAGATTGATGATGTTTCGAGAGTTTTAGTGTGGCTAGAAAGAGAATCCTAGAGTGAAAATCCTAGAAAGAGAATCCTAGAGTGAAAATCCTAGAGAGGGAAAACTAGAGAGATCCCCTACTTTTAGGGCCAAAAGTAGGCTTCATTATGACTTTATCTCCTTAAACCTCAAAAAAATTAGTCTTAGTTTCTTAAAATTAGGGATTCGTATAGGGCTCTTTTTATGCTCAAATGCCCCCTAATGATGATGCGAGTGTTAGAGCGATGAAGAAGTACTAAATGTTTACGAGGGCCAAGGAGGCATGTAATGTATGCAGAGGTGAGGAGTTGCCCATTAGGAATCAGTGGAATGTTGGTAAGGAATGTGGCGCAAAGAGATGCATCAAGAAAAGGTGGAAGAGAAGCTTGGACTTGCAAGCCTAATGTGGCGAGCTAGGTTAGAGTAAATAATTGGTTGAATCGGGGAAGGTGGAATGGATTGGGATCAATGAAGTTAATGGTGAATGAATTGGTGTGGGATGATGGGGAGGGAGGAAGGGGTGAATGGAAACGGGGCAAGAAGAGGGAAGTCAGGCATGTTGTGGTGGCAAGCAAGTCGTGGAGGGGGTCACTTCGAAGGGGGCGGTATAGCCTCATCTTCAGAGGGCATATACTTGCTGTCGAAAGAGGAGGACATGGAGGATGAGGAACCAAAGGAAATTAAAGAAGGGATGGAAAAAGTTACCTCTAGATCCAATGGCTAGAACAATCGATGTCAGAGGTGGAGATAGTGGTGTAGCTTAGTCAATACACCTGCTGAGGCGACATTGGTGTATGGAAGTATGGAAAGATGAAGGTGCAATGGTGCCATCTTCCGACGACTGCCGAGGGTGTTGGTCCAAGGTTCTCCAACTGTTGTAGAGTCACCTTCCATGGTCACCGACGAAAGTGCTATTATGGTATAGATCTAAGATCTAAGGTGCATGAGTGAGAGGTGCTACTGGGGAGGAAGAATAAGACCCATTGGTTGGAGGAAGCATCCAATGGAGTGCCGATACACAGAACGGGGATGTGAGGTAGTTTGTCAGCCATGATGGTCTAAGAAAGAATAAACAAAGTGAACGAGAAAGAGACCCTTTGGGGATTTTTTTTTTTGGAAACGAGGTAGCGGCGGTAGCAAGGGCGGGTTGGCCGAATAGACGAGGAGGTGGCGGTGGGAGATGGTGAGGTGGAAGGAGGAAGGGGTGGAGTAGATCATTAGGGAGAAGAAAGGGTTTCGTTGGTGATTTATGAGGAGGCACGGTTAGGTAGTGAGGGTGGGAGCAGGGCATGGGGGGAACTATCATATGATCGGTGTCAAGAGGGGGTGGTGGACAGTGAGCACTCTAGTGGTGTGTGACCTATAGTGGTGTGTGACCTATATCCACCAAGGGTGCCCACATGGACTGTCCATCACAAAATAGCGTGATAGTGTCACACTACCACACCATCACAGTGAGTCAATGGAGGCACCAAGAATTGGGATCATCCAGAGTGGAGATGCACCACAACTCTGCACACAGCATTGAAGGCTCCAAAACGGCACTGATGGCACTGATGGCACTGATGACTGACACTCCAACGGCATCTCCTAGAGATAGGAGATTCTACCAAAGGCTACACTGCCACCTCAAGGCATCCACCAAAGATAGGAGATGCCATCCACTCAACCTCATGCATATATGGCTCCTTGTCCCATCTTGGAGGACATCCTTTTATCCCATCTTAGAGGGCATCCTTTACGCTTCATCCCTCACCACCATCATTATGGAGGAAATCCTTATGCTCAGCATTCTCATCACTTGTACCTTGTGTTTTACATACAATCACTTGTCTCAATAGCTTGAGTTGTGCCGTCCTCTTCATTGTGACCTTTGCTAAGTGTGCATGGTATAGTAAAGGACATGTATCAGTGTTCTTTGAGTAGTTCAAGTGGTCTCATTCCTTTCATAGTCTTGTCTCTTTTGGTGTTATGTTTTTCTCCATTGTGTCTTTTGTGTTGCGTTGTGAGTATCGAGGAATCTGGACATGTATATTGTCTAGAGAAGAGACACAACTTAGTGTGCCGGGAAACCAGCCTTGCTACACATTTAATGAGCTCAATTGTTTTCTTAATTCCTAGGTGTCTAGTACATGGACTATCGTGACATTCTCATGTCACTAATACTCTCAGATCATCTAAGTTTGGAATGTATATCTTACCTTCTCAATGGTAAATCTATGTTTAGCAAACAATAGATCAGAGGAAGGCTGATTCCTTATCTACTTAGCTAGCCTTATTCCATAATGATTGAACATATGGATCTATCTTTTGAGCTTTCTATATTCTATGAATGATCGCATTCTCCACTATATTGAAGCTCATCTAATACATTATGCAAGATAATGCATCGGCAACAACATTATCTTGTTGGTCGATACAAGATTTCCATGTGAAACTGTAAGATCCCTGACCCCACTGCGCAACGAATTCTAGGGTGCTGGCAGCGAAAGTAGTACTTCTTGTGCGGGGCAGGGTCCCACACTCGGGGCCTCGCCCCCACAGATATCCAGACAAGAGACTAATCCATCGGTTTTTCCCAAAACCAAACCTAGAAAAACTTCCTTTGCCCGAAAAGCACGGTCGATTCCACCAGGATAACTTTTCCCTAACGTAGTCAAAAGCCTTCACTAATTGAACTGATCTGATCGAACTCGTAAGTTCCATAGTCAGATCAAGGGACAGATTGCACTTGGATCATACAGACCAACGCTTTTTTCCTCATCGAGAGGCACAGCCATTTGATTCTTTTTCCATAAAACAATATTTGTCTGAGATTTACTTCATCTATCGAACTAAACAAAAATTGAGTCTCGATTTACGGTTCCATAAGTCCAGCCTAACCCCATCGAGTCCCATGGGTTAGCAACCCAACCACTGTAGTGATGGGATCCAATTAGGAATTTGGTTAGGTTTTGTCCTCGGTACCAGGGAAAAGAGTTCCCAGGCCCCCTAGCCGCATGTTCATGCAAACATAAAACTAGTCACACCACTTACACACCCAATATGAAATTGCCTTTTTCTCAGCATTAGCTATCTTTAAAACAATCCTTTAATGAAATCATTGTGTCACTGATCACAATCCTCAAAATCTCTGGTTGAATCCTTATTTCCAATCATTCCTTCATCGGTGTACTTATGGCATCATTGGCACACTAGAACGCTCACCACTTGTTCACACAGGGGCCTTTTCCATAGTTCCTAGCTCCTCATAGTAACCGGCAATATATTCACATATAAAAATCAAGATGGAATCCTCGTTGAAGATCAGCAAGATCAACCAACAGATCCATATAAGAGAGCTATGGACTCATTAGTTGAGGACCAGCAAGGTCAATCAACTAGATCCATACTCGGTTTCAGAAAACAACTCTTACTCCTTGTTCCTCCAATATCTTCCACGACACACGTGTGGGTATCTTCAGCGACCCAGAGCCCGAGCACCGTATGGTCAGCACCCTCTAGGATCCTTCGCAGGTCACCTAGCACTTCACTCATAGGCCGCTTCCTTGGTCCCTCATCCACCGTACCGGAAGCTCACCGTTTAAATTGAATCGAGGCTGGTCATTCAAGACCTCGGCCAACCTTGCTACGTGAGACGTCCTCCGCCGTTGACTCTCCATCAGCAGCTGTTTGTAACTTTATCAGGTAGGTCTCCACGACCACATTCTCAAGACAGTTAGAATGCTTCCCCAACATTCTTGACATAAAACAGTCATTTACAAACAGTTCACAAATACAGTTTCTATAACTCACGTCTTTCCAGATTGTTTCACATCAATCCATATTACTTAACCCAATTCCAAATCATATGTGTATCCACTCTTGACCAGATACATCATTTTCCATCCCATCACATCAGATTCATTCACTTCACATAACATCCATTCCTATCTTTCTTAATTTACATTACGTCTCATCACATCCATTTCTCATTACATCTCATTCGTTCACATCTTATATTATTCATTCACATTCTGATTCACGTGACATCTCATCTCATCCAATTCGCTCATATCGACTTCATATCCATTCACATATATATTTGCATTCATTATTCTACATACACATCCAGATTCGTATATCCATATTCACATCTACATCCATACATCCACATCCACATCCACATCCACATTCATACATCCACATCCACATCCACATTCATACATCCACATCCACATCCACATCCACATCCATATCTACATCTATACATCCATTTTTACATCCACATTCATACATCCATATCCACATCCACATTCACATTCATACATCCACATCCACATCCATACATCCACATCCACATCCACATCCATACATCCACATCCATACATCCACATCCATATCTACATTTATACATCTATTTTCACATCCACATTCATACATCCACATCCACATCCACATATCCATACATCCATATCCACATCCACATTCATACATCTACATCCACATCCATATCTACATCCATACATGCATTTTTACATCCACATTCATACATCCATATCCACATCCATACATCCATATCCACATCCATACATCCATACATCCACATCCATACATCCATATCCACATCCACATCCACATTCATACATCCACATTCACATCTACATCCAATAACTATTTTCATTAATTTTGATTTTATGCATAGGAAGATGCATAAAAGATTGATTTTAATTCAAAAGTGTCATTCTCATTTAAATTGAAATTTATGCATAGATAGATGCATAAAAGATTAATTTTTATTTCGAAAGTGTTATTCTCCTTAAAATGGAATCTATGCATAAATAGATACGTAAAGAAATCTTATATCAAAAGTAAGAATTCTCTTGTATTCTATAAATAGATATGAGGATGTGAAATGAATGAGATAGATGAAAGTGAACGAAGAATATATGGAGATGTATGTATGTGAAAGAATGGATGTAGATATATGTATGTAGAAATGGATGTATGGATGTGGATGTGAATGTGGATGTATGAATGTGGATGTGAAAATGGATGTATGGATGTGGATGTGAATGTGGATGTATGGATGTGGATGTGAATGTGGATGTATGAATGTGGATGTGGATGTGGATGTGTGAATGTGGATGTGAAAATGATGAAAATCACACTTTTAATATAAAAAAATCTTTTATGCATATGTTTATGCATACAAATCTTTTATGATGAAAATCACTCTTTTAATATAAAAGAATTTCTTTTATGCATCTATTTATGCATAAAAATCATTTATGATGAAAATCACACTTTTAATATAAAAAAATATCTTTTATGCATATGTTTATGCATACAAATCTTTTATGATGACAATCACTCTTTTCATATAACAGAATTTCTTTTATGCATCTATTTATGCATAAAAATCATTTATGATGAAAATCACACTTTTAATATAAAAAAATATTTTATGCATTCAAATCTTTTATGATGAAAATCACTCTTTTAATATAAAAGAATTTCTTTTATGCATCTATTTATGCATAAAAATCATTTATGATGAAAATCACTCTTTTAATATAAAAAAATCTTTTATGCATATGTTTATGCATACAAATCTTTTATGATGAAAATCACTCTTTTAATATAACAGAATTTCTTTTATGCATCTATTTATGCATAAAAATCATTTATGATGAAAATCACACTTTTAATATAAAAAAATCTTTTATGCATATGTTTATGCATACAAATCATTTATGATGAAAATAACACTTTTATAATCAAAATAACAATTTCAATATGCTTCCTTCTATGCATAGAATTTAATTCTAAAGAAAGTAACACTTTTTTAATAAAATATTTTTAGTATGCATTTTTCTATACCTAGGATGAAAAATATCACTTTAAGAAACATATACGATGGGAATTACTCTTTTTCAATTAAAAAAAGTAAAACTTATTTTACACAATTTTAGAAAAATTTTGCCATAACCTCCTTTGTATGGCTGACCATTTTGTAATTTTTAACTCTCTAAAATTAATTAGAATTTCACCAAGAGTATTGAAATCACTCTAATGTAAAAATTTTCTAATTATTTAAGAGGAACATTATGAAAAACTTAATTTCATCCATTAATCATTCATCTAGGATAAAGAATGGTTGGATTTACTAAAGAAGAGAGGGGAATGCCTTTTTTCAATGAGGCATAACATCATATTCATTTTAGAGAAGACAAAAATCATAAAAACCATAAAAATTAAGCATACATGGGAATTTATGTATTTCCTTACTTCCATTCATCAATTAACTTCAATATCATTAAAAAGCCATTCCAATTAAGCTTCTCAAGCTTGAGAGGGGTTGAGAAGAGAGAAACATTGAGAAATTATGGAAAAAGATCAAAATTCACACTTTACCTTACAAATTGCTTGATTCTTTGATCATGGTAGAGGCCCCCAACCAATCAATTAGTTTGGTATGCTGATGGAGCCACCAATGGAGATTGAAGAAGGAGGGAAGCTCCAATTTCTTCAATTTGGAGAGAGTTTTAGAGAATAGTAAAAATTATCATTATTTCAGCATAGTATAATTCTCCTATTTTTTTACAAAGGGCTCAGGTTCTATTTATAGGAGAGGAAGGCTCTAACCAAGACCAACTAATTTCTAAAATTTTCCAGATTCAGTTTGGTTGAATTTGGACCAAATTTGGACCTAGTTTGGTTCCTTTTTTATTCGGTTTGGTTCCTTTTTTATTCGGGTTGAGAGGAGAGATAAAAATATCACATTATTTTTTAGTTTAAAACTCATTCAAGCATGTGAAGTAGACGCCTCCTTGAAGGGACTCCCCTTCCTTACACATGTGTCAAAATGGAATCATTATACCTAAAATATCTCATTTTTTTAAGTAATACTCATAGTTTTTTACTAATAAACCTTGTACATAGTCAACTCTTCATCTTACGTGGGCATTTACTCATTTTTGGTTATTTTCTATTACAAATTGGATTTATCTCCTCCCCACACATGGATTGATCCTATTGGCCCATAGGAACCTTAACTTAAAATTTTTCAAAAATCTGGACCCCTAGGATAAGGCCTCTTGAGCAGATTATACTTGATTTCTAATGCACCTTCTGGAAATCTTTTTGAACTTCTGTTTCAGGGAAACTTATATTACTAAGATGAGAAATTTTTCTATCCAAAAATATTCAAAATCTGAATAATCTTTCTCCATAACATTTTCTCTCTCTAGGCCAAAACAGGTAGAAACAAGATCTTTGATATTTTTGAAGAGGGATTTGACTACAGGGGAAGATATTGAACATTCTGAGAGCCTGGGGAGAAATCTTACATTCTACCCCACTTAAAAAATGCGAGATGTCCTCATCTCGCAAAACTAGAGGAGAATTCTTTTTCTTAAGATCCAACGGATTATGGGTTCCTTATATTTTGGTGAACCCAAATAGAATCCTAGGATAAAGATCCCTTATATAAAACTCATTATTAAATAACAATTTACTCAGATCATAACATTCAATTCCTTATCACAATAATGGTCCATTAGACCGAATTTTCTATCTGAACAGTCCTTCATGGAAATTTTTCATTTATGCAGATTTTTAATTTGACCTTGCTTTAACTTGATCCACTGGGTCAAGTGTTAACAGCAGCAATCTACCAGCACAATCCACTAATCTTATAGTGATTTGCTGGAGTCATTAACATCATTCTAACTATGAACATTATCACAGGGACTCGTCCCATTCATCCTCATTGAGGTTTTGCTTATTTATTACAATTCAGCCACACCAAAATTCAGAAATCTTCATTTTTCAATCAGAATCCAAATCAACTCATCATTTCTCAATCAGAATTTAAAATCATATCAACCACATTTGAATTCATCATTTGGATAGTATTAATGCTATAATTTCAAGTCTTAGATTTACCCGTATATACTGCCAGTAAAGAGCTGCAGTTATACCCTCGGTATATACAGGTAGTCATGGTAAATACTATCATGTCTAGGCCTCAAGCAAGTCAGGGGTTCTATACAATTGTGGTATTTCCATCTAAAGACCCAATTACTAACTTACGAATTTCAATTTGAACATCAAATTGTATGAATTTTATCACACAATTACAACCTTTTAGTGCTTCTTGATAAATTTTTGACATATTTGGCTTCTCGGTTGTTCCTCATTAGCCAAATGGCTTTGATACCAATTGTAAGATCCCTGACTCCACTGCGCAACAAATTCTAGGGTGCTAGCAGTGGAAGTAGTACTTCTTACGCAAGGTAGGGTCCCACACTCGGGGCCTCGCCCACGGATATCCGGACAAGAGACTAATCCATCGGTTTTTCCGAAACCGAGCCCGAAAAAACTTCCTTTGCCTGGAAAGCACGGGCAATTCCACCAGGATAACTTTTCCCTAACGTAGTCAAAAGCCTTAACTAATTGAACTAATCTGATCGGACTCGTAAGTTCCATAGTCAGATCAAGGGACAGATTACACTTGGATCATAGAGACCGACGCTTTTTTCCTCATCGAGAGGCACAGCCGTTGATTCTTTTTCCATAGAACAATTTTTGTTCGAGATTTACTTCATCTATCGAACTAAACAGAAATTGAGTCTCGATTTACGGATCCATTAGTCCAGCCTATCCATCAGTCCCATGGGATAGCCATGTTTTGATGATGGGATCCAATTAGGAATTTGGTTAGGTTTTGTCCCGGGTACCAGGGAAAAGAGTTCCCAGGCCCCCTAGCCGCATGTTCATGCAAACATAAAACTAGTCACACCACTTACATACCAAATATGAAATTGCCTTTTTCTCAGCATTAGCTATCTTTAAAACATTCCTTTAATGAAATCATTGTGTCTGTTAAAACCCTAAGATCTCTCTAGATAATTGTTATGCATAAAACATGCATAAATCAGGCATAAACTCAACCACCCAACCACCCCCGAGCCCAAGGGATGCACACATGAATAATAATGAAATACATCATACCTCTACCTTGATGTCCCATACCATCAAGAGGTATACCTCCAATCCAATAGCATGTAGCTAAAGTGTGAAATGGTAGATGAGTAGATATGGACCTCTACACAAGAGACCATAGCATAAGCCTCAAGCTTCCTAGCCTCCAAGCCCCCTTGAGTGTGCCCCATGCCCCTATTATATAGGAGGGCCCTCACAAGTGACTCTTGACTTTCCATTCCTCATGTGTGACCCTTGGATGCCTGACCCTAACCTTAAACCTTAAGGTTAGTCCTAACCCATGCTCCACTAGAGCTTGTTCCCATGCTCCCATGCTCACAAGCCTAATGTGGGTTAGTCCTAACCCATGCTCCACTAGAGCTTGTTCCCATGCTCCCATGCTCACAAGCCTAATGTGGGTTAGCCTCCTAGTATATGCACACATAATGTGTATATAACATAGCACACATAATGTACATATAACATACTTCCCCTCTCTCAAAACATTGCACTCTTGCAATGAAAAGAAGGAGAACTGCGCTGAACAATCTCAACCGACTCCCAAGTCGAATTCTCAATTTTCCTATCTTTTCACCTTATTTTAACCTCAGGGATTAGTCAACTACAAAGTTTCCTTTCCCTGAATTCAAGTACCTTATCAGGTTCATGTGGAACATAGGATAATTCATCGACTTCAACGAGTTCTTGAGGAGTAACTGTGTCATCCTCACCTCCCAGTTTCCCTTTCAATCTATTGATATGAAAGACTGGATGAACTCTAACAATTGGAGGTAGTTTTAGTTCATACGCAATCGTGCCAATCCGATATATAACTCGAAATGGACCACAATATCTAGGAGATAAATTTGAGAATTTTCCCATTGATAAAGTCTGAAAATATTTAGTAACATTAAAATAAACCAACGCTTCTGGTTCAAAAGACCGAGATGAGCGTCCCCTATCAGCAAAAAATCGTGCCCTATCATGAGCACTCCTGATAGAATCCCAAGCTTCGGTCAGCATTTCCTGCATATCTCGCAAGAAATCCCTCGATGCATCAAGCTCGATGTCCTTAAGACCGACATCAATAGGTGCCCTGGGTTGATACCCATACATAAGTATGCACGGACTAAAAAATAATAGCCGTCAAAAAACTGTTATAGGCAAAATCCATCATTGGAAGATATTTTTCCCAATATGATGATTTTCTAGAGACATATGCACGAAGCATATCCTCTACAATCTGATTCATACACTCTGTTTGCCCATCAGAACTACGGATGATCAGAGTAATTCACATTCAAAGTAACTTCCTCGTTGTAAACCATTCGGAATAAAGTATGAAAACATGGCATTATAACAGCAGAAACCAGGGATTCATCGGCGCCCCGACATATCCACATCTGCATATGGAATAATCGACGTCTCGAGTTACCCATATCAACATAGAGAATCATCAACGTCTCGATGAGTTACATATGTCCATCCGTAAACCTATCAGGTTGATTGTGTAAATCACCTAAAGTACGGAACAAAGAAATGCCAACAAAGGAAGAATCCAAATTTCCTTATCCGAACACAACAAGATAAACTTGTTTGAACTCTAAAGAAAGAGATTTCAACAAGTGAAAATGCCGATGAGATTGCCCTCATCATAACATGCAGGCTATAGATAACAGAAGTTTATCTAGAGAGTGCCCACACTATAACTTCTAGTGAATTTAGAAAATAAGATTGTCTTTGAATGTTGAGGTCAACATGCTAAGTGATGTAAGCAAAGCAACAATCTTGAGCCCAAATTATCCCATAAGATAATATATGTGAGGGATCCCTAGCGTCCCATTCCACCATGATACCACCCATAAGATAATATATGTGAGGGATCCCTAGCGTCCCATTCCACCATGATACCACCCATACATATCTTAACAATTTGAAACTCCCTAGTATGCTGTCTAGGAAATATGAATAAAATCCTGTATAAAAGGAATAAGATGGCCTTATCCAGACTTTCACATACTAAACCTGTCTCTATATACTTGAGACTACATCAAGGAATAACTCCTTCTGAGAGTACATCATTAGAAAAGAAATTGAATTATTGGCGCCTTTCTAATGATAACTACCCAAAACACAATAAAGTTAGGGTAGAAAAATAACTCACCTAGATATATAAGCAACTAGGTATCCGAGTTGGAATATATACAAGAGTATAAGAAATATACTCCAAAATTATGTGCAAAAAATGAAGGCAAATGCTACCTTCAAAGCACATGTAATTATTTAAAAGATCAAAAGATCCTTATAAAACCATGGATAAAAGCATAGAAGCTTCTTAAATCCATAAAAACCATAGTTGATCATAAAAATCAATGCATACCATCTAATGGACATAAATCATGCCAAAAAGAAGCATTAAAATTGGTGGCCAACTCATCAATCCAGAGTATATGAACGTTGTGTTGTTCAAATAAAACTCCAAAGTAAGAAAGTGAAACACATATGTGTAGCACTCAATAAAAAAAACCCTAGACACAAGTGATCTAGGCCGAACCTGATGAGTCCATATAAAACTTGGAAAATATCCAATAGAAATCCACCAAAATAAACCAATCAACTAACCCATGATAGAGTTTGTCTTAGGCTTAAAAAATTAAGCATAATCCACACTTTAATAAGTGCAAAATAAATTATAATGGAAAAGTGTCAAAGGTGAAACACACTTTGAACGAAAATTATAGCCATCAAAAGAAATTAAGGAACATGTCCAAAAAGAATGGCTAAACAATGGTAAAAAATCATGAATATATCGTTTAGAATTAATCCAAACATAAATATCCATTAATACGAGATATAATCGTATTAATAATATACGAATAACTCGCATCTATCTAATGTCAGCACGAGAAAACGTACTTCAACATTAAATAACCCTCGAAAATATTAAATTCTCGAGAACAAGAATTTATCATGATTTTTTCTAATTTTTCCTAGTTTTCTAGGGCCTCAAAATATAATAATTTTGAATTCCACGAAACCTATCTCATGGCATTCCAAACCTATATTTTTCCAAAAAAAATTTAGCAATTTAATTTGCCAAAATACCATTGATATTTTAAAAATACCAATTTTTAAGATTTCTAAAAATAATTTCAGAATATTCCTAATTTCTCCTGAGAATCCCATCGTTCACGAAATTTTCAATTCCACCCGACAATTCTCAAATCCAATGAAAATTTTTAATTTTAATGGATTTTTCTAATTTTCTGGGTCAAAAAATATAATTTAAAAGGAATTTAAATGGTCACGGGCGCCCGAATGGACACACCACGTGCCAAACACCAACCTCACATTTTTTCAAAGTTTAAAATAACCTTTGTCTAATTTTTCACTAATTTTCAGAAATTTTTTGAAATTTTTAATCAACCCCAAACGCATTTAGAATACGAACGGTCAAAAAATTTCGGAATTCCAACGGTTTTTCCGGAATACGGAAAGCCAAAAGTTTTGGGAAAATGAAAAGACAAAAAAAAATTCGGAATGTGAAAGGTCAAAGGTTTCCGGAATACGGAAGATCAAAAGTTTTTACCGGAATTCGGAAAGCCAAAAGGTTTCGGGAAAACGGAAAGCCAAAGGTTTTCCGGAAGATGAAAAGCCAAAATTTTTCAATAAGAAATTTCCAAGAATTTTCAAAGATTTTTTTACTCAAATCCAATAATTTCCCACTATTTTCCAGGCTTTTTCCAAGCTTTTTTTGAAATAAATTCAAAAGCTTTTTTTTAAATAAAAAACTCATTTTTAAAAAAATAAAAAATAAGCTTTTATTAGCTTATCACCTATTTGATTTTTTTAGGGGGGGGCGTTTTTTTCCGCCGGCTGCTGTGCGCAGCCCCCCCCTCCCGTCGCCTGCGCATGGATAATGAGAGAGAGAGAATCTCTTCTCTCCTCTCCACCCTCTCCAAAAACTCTCATTCTCCTCCCATCTCTTCTCTCTCTCTGCTAATCAGGATTAACTTAATCCATGATTAAGTTTTTAAGTAAACTTTTTTTTAATTAACATATCTTAATCATAATTAATTAGATTAATGTTTTAAAAAATCATTTTAAAGAGATTTTTCACTCAGAAAAGAGAAAGAAAAATCAGATTTGAGAGGCGGAGAGAACGGGAGAGCATCTCAGGCATCAACACGCTGTCCCCTACTAAATTTCAGTAGAAATTGACAGAAATTTGATCGCATTTCCGCGGAAAAAACCCGCAAAAATGTATAAAAATACATTTTAAATCAAAACTCAAAAAATTCCTAAACAAATTAGGAAAAATTTCTAAAAATTTGAGAAATTCAGGGAATCCATTCTACAAAAATATCTACCATAACATTTATGGTATTTTTGTAAAAAATTCCATTAATGCTTGATTTTAACCATAAAAAATAGAGAAAAATAGCATTAACTCACGGAATTTCCCCGCAACGTCGATTCGTCCATTGAATTGTAATTACACACGTTCCAATCACCAAATCGATGATCCACGTGCAATTCATCAACACAAATCAACAAAAAATAACATTTTATTAGTAAATATTAAAATTTACTAAAAAAATCAACAATTAAATAGAGTCTGATACCACTGTTAAAACCCTAAGATCTCTCTAGATAATTGTTATGCATAAAACATGCATAAATCAGGCATAAACTCAACCACCCAACCACCCCCGAGCCCAAGGGATGCACACATGAATAATAATGAAATACATCATACCTCTACCTTGATGTCCCATACCATCAAGAGGTATACCTCCAATCCAATAGCATGTAGCTAAAGTGTGAAATGGTAGATGAGTAGATATGGACCTCTACACAAGAGACCATAGCATAAGCCTCAAGCTTCCTAGCCTCCAAGCCCCCTTGAGTGTGCCCCATGCCCCTATTATATAGGAGGGCCCTCAAGTGACTCTTGACTTTCCATTCCTCATGTGTGACCCTTGGATGCCTGACCCTAACCTTAAACCTTAAGGTTAGTCCTAACCCATGCTCCACTAGAGCTTGTTCCCATGCTCCCATGCTCACAAGCCTAATGTGGGTTAGCCTCCTAGTATATGCACACATAATGTGTATATAACATAGCACACATAATGTACATATAACAGTGTCACTGATCACAATCCTCAAAATCTCTGGTTGAATCCTTATTTCCAATCATTCCTTCATCGGTGTACTTATGGCGCATCATTGGCACACTAGAACGCTCACCACCTATTCACACAGGGGACTTTTCCATAGTTCCTAGCTCCTCATAGTAACCGACAATATATTCACATATAAAAATCAAGATGGAATCCTCGTTTTGAAGATCAGCAAGATCTACATCCATACATCCATTTTCACATCCACTCTTTTATACATATGTTTATGCATACAAATCATTTAATGAAAATAACATTTTTATGATCAAAATAACAATTTCAATATGCTTCCTTCTATGCATAGAATTTAATTCTAAAGAAAGTAACACTTTTTTAATAAACTATTTTTAGTATACATTTTTCTATACCTAGGATGAAAAATAACATTTTAAGAATACATATACGATGGGAATTACTCTTTTTCAATTCAAAAAAGTAAAACTTATTTTACACAATTTTAGAAAAATTTTGCCATAACCTCCTTTGTATGGCTGACCATTTTTCAATTTTTAACTCTCTAAAATTAATTAGAATTTCACCAAGAGTATTTAAATCACTCTAATGTAAACATTTTCTAATTATTTAAGAGGAACATTATGAAAAACTTGATTTTATCCATTAATCATTCATCTAGGATAAAGAATGGTTGGATTTACGAAAGAAGAGAGGGGAATGCCTTTTTTCAATGAGACATAACATTATATTCATTTTAGAGAAGACAAAAATCATAAAAATTAAGCATACATAAGAATTTATGTTTTTCCTTACTTCCATTCATCAATTAACTTCAATAGCATTAAAAAGCCATTCCAATTAAGCTTCTCAAGCTTGAGAGGGGTTGAGAAGAGAGAAACATTGAGAAATTATGAAAAAAGATCAAAATTCACACTTTACCTTACAAATTGCTTGATTCTTTGATCACGATAGAGGCCCCCAACCAATCAATTGGTTTGGTATGCTGATGGAGCCACTAATGGAGATTGAAGAAGGAGGGAAGCTCCAATTTCTTCAATTTGGAGAGAATTTTGGAGAATAGTAAAAATTATCATTATTTTAGCATAATTTTGGCATAGTATAATTCTCCTATTTTTTTACAAAGGGCTCAGGTTCTATTTATAGGAGAGGGAGGCTCTAACCAAGACCAACTAATTTCTAGAATTTTTGAGATTCAGTTTGGTTGAATTTGGACCAAATTTGGACCTAGTTTGGTTCCTTTTTTATTCGGTTTGGTTCCTTTTTGATTCGGGTTGAGAGGAGAGATAAAAATATCACATTATTTTTTAGTTTAAAACTCATTCAAGCATGTGAAGTAGGTGCCTCCTTGAAGGGACTCCCCTTCCTTACACATGTGTCAAAATGGAATCATTATACCCAAAATATCTCATTTTTTTAGTAACTCATAGTTTTTTACTACTATAAGCCTTGTACATAGTCAACTCTTCATCTTATGTGGGCATTTACTCATTTTTTGTTATTTTCTATTAAAAATTGGATTTATCTCCTCCCTACACATGGATTGATCCTATTGGCCCATAGGAACCTTAATTTAAAATTTTTCAAAAATCTGGACCCCTAAGATGAGGCCTCTTGAGCAGATTATACTTGATTTCTAATGCACCTTTTGGAAATCTTTTTGAACTTTTGTTTCAGGGAAACTTATATTAATAAGATGAGAAATTTTTCTATCCAAAAAATATTCAAAATCTAAATAATCTCTCTCTAGGCCAAAACAGGTAGAAACAAGATCTTTGATATTTCTGAAGAGGGATTTGACTACAGGGGAAGATACTGGACATCCTGAGAGGCTGGGGAGGAATCTTACAGAAACTCTTGCATCAATTCAGCCCATCTTGCTTGATGGCCTCTTGATTCCAACTCGTTACCAAAGTACTTCAATGTATCATGATATGTGTATACCCTAAACTCAACTCCATATAAGTAATGCCTCCACACCTTGAGTGCATGTTGTATAATTTCATTCAAGCTCTTGTGTGGGCCACTTGCATTGCAAGCTACTAAGTTTCTTACTCTCAAAAGCCATTGGTTGGTCTTCTTGGCTCAACATAGTTCATATGGTAATGCTACTATCATCTATCTCAAGGACAAAAGGTAATGACAGATCCACTATCTTCAACACAAGTGCAGTTGCAATTTATCAAAACTTTGCTATTGAATGTTGGTCTAGACATAAACAACGGTAACTTGTAACAAATCAGTTAATGGGCTACTATTTCAAATCAGTTAATGGGCTACTATTTCAAATTAGACAATTATAAACTTTCTATAAAAACCAAATAGTCCTAAGAAATATCTGAGCATAGTAATGTCTTGTGAAACAGTCCATGCAAAGGTTGTTGCTACTTTCTTTGGATCCATATTCATGCCTAGCGCTGATATAATGTGTCCCAAATATTCAACTTCCTCTTGACATAGGAAAGTCTTTAGTTTATTAACATACAACACATTTTCCCTGAGCACACCAAATACTGTAAATAAGTGTGGTTCATGCTCCAGTAAAAATTTACTATAAACCAAAATATCATCAATAAAGTCCACCACAAAATTACCCACCATGAATGGCTTGAAGATATCATTCATCATTAATATCATAAATGTGGTTGGTGGTGCATGCATTAGTAAGCCCAAATGGCATTACAAGGTACTCATAATGACCAAAACGAGTACAAAAAGTAGTCTTAGATACATCTTCATCTTCAATACGAATTTAATGATATCCACTTTTTAAATCTATCTTACTGAAGACTTTAGCTCCACCTAGAGTGTCTATCAAATCATTGATCATTGGCATTGGATATCGATGTTTTACAGTAATTTTATTTAAGGCTCTATAATCTATACACATTTGATAAGAACCATCTTTTTTCTTAACTAGAAAAACTCAAGAAGTAAACGGTGAGAAATTGGTGCAAATGAGTCCTTTCGCTAGGTACTCCTCAATCGACCCTCGACACCTTGTTCTCCTTGACCAAACTCATTCAGTACGGAGGTCTATTTAGGCACAAGCTCCATATGATGCTCCACATTTTTGCACGAAGGCAAAGAAGAGGGAAGGTTAGATTTGAAAACATCAAAAAATTCTGTCAGAATTGTCTCTTGCAAATTAGTTCGTAAGGGAACATCTACCTTATCTTCATTCAATTCATGGGTATGGGCTCAAGTTAATACATTTAGTGGGGCCACTATTTATCCTAGTTGCATCCTAGTTACATCCTAGTTGCATCCTAGTTACATCCTAGTTACATCCTAGTTGCATCCTAGTTGCATCCTAGTTACATCCTAGTTGTACACTATTTATCCTAGTGGCTTAATTGATAGGCCTGTGCTTGAGTTAATACATTTAGTTGGGCCACTATTTGCCTTGGATACACACCAACACCAAGTGGTGGGTCTTGGCTCGAGTCAATACATTTAGTGGGACCACTATTCACACATATCAATTGTTTGTGATATTGGTAGAAGTTGTTGCTTCTCCACTTGACTTGTACACGAACAATCCTTGATGTGGAAACTAGAGTTGTTATTGCTTGCTCTACAGAGCTTGCTATTGAGCAAGAGAAACCATTTTGAGTCGGCACTCCTCTACTCAATGACATCCTTGATAATGATAACATTGTAGCGATTGGGGCCTTCAAATTTTTGCATTCATTTCTTGCTCTCTTCCATTAGCCAAATATTCTAAGATGATGTACCTGAGGCTTGAGTCCATGAAAAGCTTCATATGGGGTGATGCCCTAGAGTGCTTCAGTTGGGGATCTTTTCATCAAGTAGCATGTTGTGCTAGTAGCTTGAGCCCAATAGGTGTTGGAGAGGTTCCTCTCTTTTAGCATAAACTTGGCTGACTTAAATAGGACTCTGTTCTTCCTCTCTGATCAACTCCATTTTGCTGAGGTGTATAGCTACACAGGTCAATTTTCTTCTTATGCCATGCTCAAGAAGGTATTTTGTTGAAGTTTTTTGAGCAGTATTCTCCTCCATTGTTTGACCTGAGGACCTTGATTCTTTTACCTCTGTCATGTTCTGAACCATAACATGAAACGCTTTGAAAATGCAAATACTTCAGCTTTAAACTTCATGAAGAAAACCCAAGTGTTTCTTGAGTAATCATCTATGAAGGAAACATAGATATGTATTGCCACCAAGTGAAGGAGTGAGGGATTTTCACAAACATCTATGTGAATGAGGTTAAGGACTCCTCTTGTGCTACTTGTGCTTCTAGAAAATGGTGCTCTGGTGCTGTGCTAATGCAATAAACTTCACATAATTTATCAACTTTTTACAGAGATGGTATGCCTAAAACCATGTCTTTTGATTTCAGCACACACATGCTATTAAAATTCAGGTGACCATACCTTTTATGCCATAATTTTGAGGAAGGTAAGGAGGCTAACCTATTAGCCTGTATGGTTGATAGTGTTGCTCTAATCCACTCAACTTGAAGAGTTTTCCATGCTTCTGGCCTCTTCTGATGAATTTTGTACGTGCATTGAGGATCTCTGATCAGGCATTGTTGACCTTCAAAGTCCACTTTGAAGCTTTTATCCACCATGGCTCCAATTGAGAGTAAGTTCTTAGTGGTGAGTGAAGGCACCAAGAGCACATCTCCAAGCTGCTTCCTTTCCCCTGTGTTCAGCTCAAGGGAAACATCTCCTTTATCTATGATAGAATTAGCAGTGTAGTCTATAGTGTAGATCAAACCATCATGAGTAAAATCCAACTTAGAAAAATATTCAGCATGAGAAGTCATGTGGGAGCTTTCCCCCCACTATCAATCCACCATGGTTCCTACTTGCTACCATGGTCTACATGGTTTGGCCTCTTGGATCTCTTTAATAAAGAAAAAAGTGCTGGCATTTGTGAAGCTTTGAGAGCTTCCATCTTCAACATAGCTGCCTGAGTCCCCCTTCAAATCAGCTTGCTTCTTCCTGTAATCTTTCTCAAAATGTCCATATTTTTGACAATAATAACATTGAATGGAGCTATGGGGAAGTTCTACCTTTTTCTCTACCTCTTCCTCCACCTCTAGAGGAATATCCACCTTTACAATTAGAAGTACCTTTACTACCTTGATCATTGTTGTTGTTGTTGGGATGGTAGTTGTTATGTCTTCCTTGTCCTCTTTGATTGTTTGATTTGCTTGTGCCTCTTGTTTATGAAGAGGTCTTTATCATTGTTATTACTTGCAGAAGTGTTGTTGCTTCCATGGATGTTCTTCGTGGGGTTACTTGTCTTTAATCCTCGTTCCTAAGGATCTGCTCCATTTTAACAAGTGAGGGTTTTTCCCTCATAAGAATGAAGAGACCTTGAACAAGACCTTCATAGCCTACCTTCAACCCATGGATGATGATTGTAGCAAGCTCAATGTTGTTGATGTAGGTCTTTCACCCACTTGATGAAGTCCATAGCATTCTCACTGGGCTTCCTTATTTTATTTGTGAGTTTAGCTCTCAAGCCAATTTGTCTTGAAGTGCTTTTACACTCATACACCTTCTTCAGGTTATCCCAAGCTTCTTTGGGAGTCATCACCTCCCTCAAATGGCTGAGGATGTCATTCTTCACACTGAGCTTTATCATTACCAACCAAATGAGTAAACCTGTTCAAGCGAGCCAACCTAGTCAAATGAGTAAAGCTAGCCAAATGAGTAAACTTGATCAAATGTTGAATGCCGACTCCAAAATGCAAAAAGCTGTGTAGCAACAAGTGGGATTCTCAACCATAAGTTGTTTTACTAATGGATTCAGATGGTTGATTCTAACAGTTGATTTAGACGGCTAACTCCGAAAGCCAATTTAGAGAGATAATTCCAACTGATTCAGGAAGCTAACTCTGTCAGCTGATGTAGGAAGCTAACTTCGATAGCTTGTAGGCAACTTACAAGCAGCTATTTTAGACAGTTGGCTTTGATAGCTATTTCAGACAACTGGCTTCAATAGCTATTTCAAACAACTGTCTCAGATGGTTGGAAGATGATGTAGCATGAGTATGTTGGAAGATGATGTGGTTTTCCCCCACAAGTTGGAAAATGAAGTGGCTTTAGCAGGTCGGAAGATGACATGGCTTCCATAGGTCGAAAGATGATGTGGCTTCCACATGTCAAAAGATGACATGGCTTTAGCAGGTTGGAAGCTGATGCTGCAGATTCTATAGATCTGAGTTTACAGGCAAAAGTTGCTGACGCTGAATCTACAAGCCAAAGTGTAGAATGCTGAATGCCAGAATGCAAAATACTAACTTAGTAGTTATGTAGTGCCCCAACGCGTAGCAATATGGTTGTAGACATGAAGCAATGTAGATCTAAGGCAGCGTATGAATGAACTTGATACAAATGCTAGTGTGCTTGATCTTAGAGGCTAGGTGGCACCTAGGTAGACTTTACATAATGGCAATAAATGAGGCTTTGATACCATGTTAAAATTGTAGGGAAGAGAAAATGTGACACATGACGACCAGAAATCAGATTGTAGGAAGAACAAGTTGAAACTAAATCAGTACTGTTTATATTATTGAATCAGATGAGATAAAACAAATTGATAAATTCTAACTTCAATGTGGAAGGGCTAATCCCCAAAACCCTATACTGATGCTAAGGAGCTCAATCAGCTCAGATCTGAAAATTCATATAGTATTGTGAGTGTCAAGCTCATGCTACACACTCAATTAGCCGGCTTCTTGTACACTTCTTGTTTACGCTTGTTCGCTATCAATTGCATACAAAACATGATTTTATAACAATCCAGGGAGATGAACAACTCGTCACTCTTTGATGGTAGATGAGTCGTGATTGAGGCTTCATGTCTGTTGATGTGTAGGTAGGTGTGACCAAAATGTTGCAAGTTCCTATTAGCAGCTGGTTAGGTCAGTTCTACAGAATTATCTCCTAAGAAGATTGTGACCTGCAATTCCTCCTTGGATGTAGGAATCTCTTTTCACCAAATAGACGGTGCATTTTTAAGGTTTTGCAAACCTTAGAGATGGTGTCAACTTGAATCTTTCAACATGTTTCCTCAAGATCAACAACATTTCTAAACCTTTGTTTAGACAGCTAACTCTTGATGATGAGATGGATTGATTCAGTGAGCTGATTTAGTTAGTTGACTCCGATATGTGATTTAGTGATCTGATTTAGTGAGTTGATTCAGTTAGCTAACTCTGATACCCAATTAAGTTAGTTTATTCAAACAACTGATTTTGATAGCTGGTGACTCTAGCAAATTCAGTTAGCTAACTTTGACAGCTGACTCAAACAGCTGACTCAAACCAAATGTTCTTTGACTTCAATATGCTTGGTTCTTTAATGCATGACTGGACTCTTGGCTAAGGCTTCTATTAATATGTTATCATAGAGAATAGGAGTGGGACCATCAACTCCATAAAGACCAAGTTCTTGCAACAAACATCTCTTCAGTCAGATAGCTTCATAGATTGAGGTGATTAAAGCTTTATATTTAGCCTCTATGGATGACAGACTGACTATATTTTGCTTCTTGGAACACCATGAAATGGATCCTACACAAAGAAAGAATGCATTGCCACTAATGCTTCTTCTATCCATCAGACATAACAAGAGGCTACGTAGGCAAAATCACTAAATCCAAGTAGACTTAGTGTGTCACTTGCATATAGGATACCCCAATGCTGAGTGCCTGTCACGTATCTGAGCAGTCTTTTGGTGGTTGTAATCCAATGAGACAAGTTGGGGTTCTCCATAAACTGAGCAAGATTATTTACTACAAAATAGAGGTCAGGCCTACTAGTGATAGTCAAGTAAATGAGGGAACCTATGAGTTTCATGTACAAAGTAGTATCATAAGGATGACATGTTTCATCCTTTGTCAGCTTCAGATTGGATTCCATTGGTATAGACACTGGCTTGCAGATCTCCATACCAAACTTCTTGAGAATAGTTTGCATGTACTTTTTCTGAGAGATGAAGATACCACTTGTTGTGGTCCTAGCTGCTTCAAGCCCAAGGACAGTGCAGGTATCCAAGGTATGTCATCTCAAACTTAGTTGAGAGTGTGGATTTAATGGCTACTACCATGGATTCATTGCTTCTTTTGTCAAAATCAGATCATCAAACTCAGTTGAGAGTGTGGATTTGATGGCTACTACCATGGATTCATTGCTTCTTTTGTCAAAATCAGATCATCAACATATAGAAGAATAAGAACAATGTCCTTCCATTTCACCATGTAGTAGAGAGTATACTCTTCTAGAAACCTTGACCTTTGAGATGCTCATCAATTCTGCCATACCAGGCTCTTAGAGCTTCTTTTAGACCATACAAGCTCTTTTGTATCTTGCAAACAAGATGCTCTATGCCTGCTTTGACATAACGTGTAGGCTACTGCATGTAGACTTCTTCCTCAAGCATTGTTGATATCCATTTCAACCCCCTATTTTGGTAAGGTTCCTCCCTCCAGCTTTTGAGGTGTGCAGGTGTAAGAACCTTCCCTTTTAATCTTATAATTATTCCCCTCTCTGAAATAAAAGAAAGATCTTTTTTAACCCTGTTTTGGCTTGGAGAGAGAAAATGTCTAGAGGGAGGTAATTCAAAATTAAGATATTTTTGGATATAAAAATCCTCCTAGTGTCTAAAATGGTTTCCCCTGAAACAAAAATTCAAAAAGAACTTTCCAATGTGCAATTGGAATTAATTGAAAATAGGTATAAAGGACCTTAGCGTAAGGGTCCAGATTTTCAAAAAAAATAGATTATGGTCCAATTAAGATTCCTATGGACCAATAAGATTAATCCAAATGTAGGGAGGATATAAATTGAAGAATAAAAGAAAAACCCCCCAAAAATGAGTAATAAGATGAAGAGTGGACTAAGGACCAAAGAAAACAATTAAAAAACTAAATTTTGACACCTCAGAGTGGGGATCTCCTCTCATGAAGGAGGTGCCTTTTTTCTCATCATTACCCCCAATTTTTAATCAATAAAATGAGATATTTCATCTCTCCTCTCTCCTATTTCAAAACTAGATCCAAAAAGTAAGCTGAATTGACCCAAAAATGGTCAAAAATTGACCAAGCTGATCTGGAAAATTCTAGAATCAGTTTGCTTGGTTAGAGGCTCACTTTTTCCTATAAATAGAAGCCTCCCCCTTTGTAAAAGCTTAATGGTGTTTATGCACTGTTACTCTGCTCCTATGTCCTGAGCAATTTACATTGAATTTTTTATAATTCAATTGTTTTTGGCCTAATCCTCTCTAAAGTGAATTGGTGGCCACTCTTGCTTCAAACAAGAGTAGAACCCTCAATCCCTCAAGCCAAAGGAGAGCTTATAAGTTCTATGTAAGTTAATTTTCTTACTTGTCTAATTTTAAATCTATGGTTTTCTTGATTTTCATGTTTTATAGTTGATTGAATTAAATTCAAATGCTATGCCTTTGAGGAAAAGGCCACCCCCTTCTCTTCTTTACATTCCAGCCTTTCTTAATCATCCTAGAAATATTAACTAAGGGATTAATTAAACTCTTCTTATTGTTTACTCTCTTGAATTTAGAAAACTGTGTAGATTAGAGTTCTATGAATCTAAGTTGGGTTAATTTAAGTTGAAAATAGAATGATAAAAATGAGAAATGGTCAGCCATACAAAGAAGTTTATGGTAAAATTTTCCAAAATTTTGTGGAAAAGAAAGTTTGTTTTTATGTTATTCCAAAAGAGTAATTTCCACCATTTTTGCATCTAAAAGAAATATTCTAATTACTCCATGTACATATTCACCTATGAATATGCATGGATATCACTGATATTAATTATTAAAATTGATTTTTATGCATAGAAAGATGCATAAAGAAATTATTTTTATTTCAAAAGTGTTATTCTCATTAAATTTGATTTTTATGCATAGAAAGATGCATAAAGAATTTTTTTTATTTCAAAAGTGTTATTCTCATTAAATTTGATTTTTATGCATAGAAAGATGCATAAAGAAATTATTCTTATTTCAAAAGTGTTATTCTCATTAAATTTGATTTTTATGCATAGAAAGATGTATAAAGGAATTATTTTTATTACAAAAGTGTTATTCTCATTAAATTTGATTTTTATGCATAGAAAGATGCATAAAGGAAATTTTTTATTATAAAAGTATTATTCCCACTGAAGTTGATTTTTATGCATAAATAGATGCATAAAGAATTTCTATATCAAAATTAGAATTCTCTTAAGTTCTATGTTTAAATTCTATGAGTATTTGATAAATGAATAATTAAATACTCTAAGAGAGAAATTTCTATCATTTTATATTCACACGGATTGTAAAAAGAGAATTTAGAAAATCTATCAAGATCGAAATATTTAGATAAATGATTAATCTATTCCTCATTGGAATTCGTAACTAATTTAGAAATCAGTTAAGTGAATATTCAAAGAAAGAAATTCAGTAAAATAGTAACTGAATTATCAAACCTTTTCGAGAAAGATAGTTCAAGAAAAATCTTATCCAACTCATGAATCAAACTATGACCAAGACCAAACTCTCTCGTCAGTTTCCAGGAAAGAAGGTGTGACCAGTTTAGAAAAATACACTCAAAACTCCCGCCAAATCTAAAACTAAGTTTGAGACCCTTCGAATTGATCTGTGGATCAAGGTTATAGAATTCGAGGAATTTTGGTATAAAATTCAAAATTCCGATCAAGAAGTTTTGGGGATACTGATTCAAGAAATAATCCTTGTATTCAAAAGAAAATCAAACTAAAAACTTTCATAAAAATGTGATGTGATGTGAATCAGGATGATGTGAATAAATGAGATGTGATGTGAATTGATGTGATGAGATATGATGTAAAAATCAGATAGATGTGAATGAATGGATGGATATAATGTGATGTGAATAGATGTGATGAGATGTGATGTGAATAGATGTTATGTGATGTGATGTGAATCAAATAGATGTGAATGAATGGATGGATGTGAATGTGTATGTGAAGAATGGATGTGAATGTGTATGTGAAGAATGGATGTGGATGTGTATGTGAAGAATGGATGTGGATGTGTATGTGAAAGAATGTGATGTGACATGAATATATGTGGATGTGAAGTGATAAATATGAATGTATAGATAGATGTGAGTAGTCGTACATATTAAGGATTGGATGGATCTGGATGAATGAGATGAGATGTGTATGAATGAGATATGGATGTGGATGAATGAGATGAGATGTGTATGAATGAAATATGATGTGGATAGAAGTGATGTGATAATGTGGATAGAATGTATGTGATGGGATGGTTATGAGATGAATGTGATGCAACCTTGTAGCTGTGTTGAGGATCTTTGATCAGGTATTGCTAACCTTCAAATTCCACTTTGTATCCTTTATCCCACCATGACTCCAACTAACAGTAAGTTCTTGGTGAGTGAAGGAACCAAGAGGACATCTCCAAGTTGCTTCCTTTCCCCTGTTCCAAATGCAAATAGGAAGAAGCTTGATGAGATAAGTCAAGAAAGCGTGTGTTTGTTGGAAAAATGGAATCTCCATTGAAGATCAGCAAGATCAACCAACAGATCCATATAAAAGCGCCATGGACTCATCCGTTGAGGACCAGTAAGGTCAATCAACCAGATCCATGCCCGAATTCAGAAAGCAACGCTTACTCCTTGATCCAATATCTCCACGACGTACGTGTGGGTATCTTTGGCGACCCAGAGCCCAAGCACCGTATGGGCAGCAGCCTCTAGGATCCTTCGCAGGTCACCTAGCGCTTCACTCATTGGGGCCGCTTCCTTAGTCCCTCATCCACCGTACTGGAAGCTCACCGACCTTGCTATGCGAGACATCCTCCGTTGACTCTCCGTCTCACAGCTATTGCAACTTTATCAGATAGGTCTCCACGACTTCATTCACAAGATGGCCAAAATGCTTCCCCAGCATTTTTGACATAAAACAGTCATTTAAAAACAGGTCATAATAAATAGAGTTTCTATAACAAACTCTCGTCTTTCCACATTGTTCCACATCAATCCTCATTTATTTCATATGTATTCCTATTCTCATCACATCATTTTCCATCTCATCGCATCTTTCCTCATTTATTCGCATCAGATCTCATCCACTCGCATCTACTCATATCCACATCTCATCACATCATATTCATTCACATCACATATCATCCATTCACATCTATCCCAATTTACATCACATCTCATTCATTCACATCTATCCCAATTCACATCACATATCATCCATTCACATCTATCCCAATTTACATCACATCTCATTCACTCACATCCCGATTCACATGACATTACATCTCATTCATTCACATCCCGATTCACATCACATTACATCTATTCAATCGGAAGAGGTTGGAAGCATGGCAAACTCTTCAAGATTAGTAGCAAAACTGTTAGCAATGCAAGCTGATAGGTCAACCTCATTACCTCCATCAAAATTATGGCATAAAAGGTATGGTCACCTAAATTTCAATAGCATGTGTCTGATAGAATTGTCTCTTGAGAAGATTGCGACCTGCAATTCCTCCTTTGATGTAGGAATCACTTTTCACCAAACCGGCGTTGCATCTTTTAACAATTTATAGCCGGTGTGGGATCACGATGGCTAGGAGATGATCACATGTGACACATGGTAGCATATTATTGGCCTAGCAAAGTAGGCCATGATCATGCCTAATCGTTGCCATGATCACATCAACTATGGCCTTATCATGATGGTGAATCACGGTGCCAATCACACCAAAAGTGAGATGCATCAAAATAATGTAATTCAAGTATAAGAAATCACAAAACATCTTGGGGGCTCAATTTTTTTTAGTTGTGGTTCATTCTCCATGGCATAATTCTATAGGGTTCAGAATCACCAGCCATGATTCATGCAAAATCACGGTGACAAAAATTCAAATTTATATGCATGTGAGGTTCCAGAGTGGATGATGATGCATTGTAGGAGTCATTTATACCTTCCAAGATGGCTTTGGAGAAACATGGTGTGATGTAATTTTGGGGACCAAGAATCATCGACGTGATTTTACAGAATCATGATAATGAATCTGATTGGAATGTGAGTGGGGTGGCTTCTAAAGGATTGTTAGTAGTGTTAGAACTAGTTAACAAGTCAATCCTCCCGAACTTTTTTTGCAGGTTCTTAATTACATTTACTCGCTTGATCCTTCATTGGTCAAACCCAAGTATATCTAGATGAAGCTCTTAATGTAGAAGGTATGTGTTGATATAGCACTTATAGTTCATCCATGGAACATAAGAACTCTTTCTTCATCCATTAAGTCAGCCAATCCATAGAAATTGAGTAGGTTCTTAGCTGAACATGTCTTGTTTGGACATGTGTTCTTGTGGTGGTAGGGAATTATGCAATTCACCTATTTTATCCTAGTTTGATTGACATCTTGTGTGATATCACATTGGGAACTTGGTTCTTCTAGCTTTTTATAGGTTCTTGTGGCTTCCCAATCACCTCTTCCAGTTTACATACCATTCCATCTAATCTCAAAATTCTAACCACTAGGATTAGTGAGGTCTGATTTTTGACTTTGTTGTTTTTTAGTAGGCACCCACACCTTCTTTGTTACCTTGCTTGGGAGTACTTATTTCCTAACACAGATCCATTCTTATCTTTCTTGTCCCTTTCAAGTTTTTCTAGTGGTGGCTTTGGTGTAGTAGTTTGGGTGTTTGGTGTGGTTGATGGTGAGATTCTTGCTTATATGGCTTTACTCATTGCTTCATTGTTTAGGTACCTAAATTGTTTTCTCATTGTTTTGTTTCCTTCATAGTATCTCTTTGACCTTTGCAGTCTTTTGGTGGGAACCTAATTTTTATAAACATGAGGTCTCTGGCTCTTCAAGGTTTTCTGTGAGAGGAGGTGGGACTCACACACTCACCTCCTTTCTTTGGGGATTTTATGAACATGAAGCCTCTGGCTCTTAAAGGTTTGCCATGAGGTGGGAATCTTGCCTTTGCTTGACACACTCGCCTCCTTTCTTTGGGGCTTTCTTACAATGTTTCTAGAGCAGGAAGACATAATAATTTCCTAGGTGGCCTTTTCTATTACTTAGACTTTAAATTACTGCTTAAGTCTAGGGAGCTCCACAATGATATATATATGGATCCCCTGGATGATAAGTGTGCCCTCCTTACTCCCAATCCATTTCATAGCCCATAAGTACCAACTCTCCTTCCTGTAGCTCTTTTGATATCAGGTTTTGATCAAACCATCCTTTGTAGGCTTGAGCTTCTCTACTATCAGGTTTTGATCAAACCATCCTTTGTAGGCTTGAGCTTCTCTACTATCATGCCATGGAGAGAAAGCTCTCTAGTCTAATTGAGCTTTTCCAACTTAATCAACCTCTCAGCTAGAGTGTTCTCCTTAAGATGTTCTTTCAATGCGATCCTCAAGTTGGGCACTAAATATTCTATAGGCATCAGTGCTCAATCTTGTAGAGGAGGTAAGCTGAAAAGAATTTTATCATGTAGCCACCTTATCAAAAGTCATGTAGGTCCACATTGTTACTATTAACTTATGCTTCTAATCATTATAACTAGCTTCTATAGTCTTGGTCAGGATATCTCAAAGGACTTTATTAGTACTTTCTGCCTACCTATTGGCTTTAGGATAGTATGGTGATGACTTTCGGTGCACCACCAAAATTAAGTCAACAAATGTTCAATGACCTCATTGATAAAATGGGAACCCTTATTGCTAACTAGCCCTAGGAGACACCCAAACCTTGATATAACATACTCGTATAAGAATTTGGCAGTTGTACGAGCATCCACCTTTTGTGTGGCTTTTGCTTCTACCTACTTGGTAAAATAGTTTGTGGCAACAATTATGTTGGATGTGAAAGAAGATGCTCTGCACAGACTCACAGACAAAACACGCACACAAGCTCAAAGAGTGATAGAGATGATGGTGACAGCCGAATAAGATAATGAATGGGTGGAGTACAACTCTAGTAGCCCTAGCATTAGGGCAGATGTAAGCGTGTGTTCTCTCATGGGGGGAAAACACCCATGCCAGCATAGGGTAAAAAGTTCATGTGATTAGCTCAGTTCATACTTGAACTTCTTGGAGGCTAAAGGCTAACAAACCCCCTGAAGTGAATGCCGTAAATGGATACAAGTGTAGTAGACTATCCTAGTAGAGGTATTAAGTTTAGAGCTTGTCGTAAAGCTTCAAACTTCTCCCTGGAAAGGGGCTTGGTAAATCCATCTACCACATTAGCTTGTGTCAGCATGTAGATTAAGGCTATCTCTCTAGCATGGAGCCGTTTCTTGACATAGTGAAAATGCACGTCAATGTGCTTCGTCCGTACATGGAAAATTGGATTCCGTGTAATTGCTAATGTGCTCTGATTGTTAGTGTAAAGAGTGGTAGAAGACTACTATCCAATACCAAGATCAACCAAAAGACGACGGAGCTAGAAACACTCCATAGTAGCTCTAAATACTACCTTCTTCTTGTATTCAGCTTCATAACTAGACATGGCTATTGTCGGCTACTTCTTACTAATCCATGAGATGCATGAGCTACTAAAAGAAGGAAACGGTATCCGTTGGCTAACACTCTTGTGTTAAAACATCCTACTAAGTCACTATCAACGTAGGTAAACAAGCATAAAGAAGACTCATTGTTGTTAAAAAATAATGCATAGTGCTGAGTACCTTGAAGATAGCAAAAGACATGCTTCACTACTTGTTAATGCCAAGTTCTGAGACAATGCATAAACCTTCTCAATTGTGACATTGCATACTTAACATCTAGACAGGTATTTCATAGATATATAAGGCATCAAACAAAAGTGGCTACATTGAAGGGCTTGGAAGAGTCCATAATTGACAGTCAGAGATTGGGTTCCATAGGAGTAGAAATAGGTTTGCAATCTATCATTTGTTGAAAGCATTCCAAGAGCTATTGTGTGCATCTTTGTGTGAGATAACATGATGCCCCCCTTAGTCGCGAAACACACTGGATACCCAAATAATAATGTAGAAGACCCATGTTAGAAACATCAAATGTATTCCACGCGTCAGATGAAAGCTTCAATGTGCCCCTCATTAGGGCCTGTCACAACGTGCAGATTATCCACATAAATATTGAGGATAAGGAGACGATCCATTTCCTTGCAGACATAAAGACTGATTTCAGTGGGGTTATTCTGAAACAGGCAATGTAAGATTCCTCCCCAGCCTCTCAAGATGTCCAGTATCTTCCCTTGTAGTCAAATCCCTCTTCAGAAATATAAAAGATCTTGTTTCTACCTGGCCTAGAGAGAGAAAATATTCTAGAGAGAGATTATTCAGATTTTGGATATTTTTGGATGGAAAAATATCTCTTCATATTTAAATAAGTTCCCCTGAAACAGAAGTTCGAAAAGATTTTCAAAAGGTGCATTCAAAATAAATTATAATCTATTCAAAAGGCCTTATCTTGGGGATCCAGATTTTCTAAAAATTTTAAATTAAGGTTTTGAGGGGCCAATCAGATTCATCCAAATGTGTGGAGGAGATAAATGGAAGAAATAAAGAAAATTCTCCCAAAAATGAGTAAATACTCACATAAGATGAAGAGTTGACTAAGGACAAGGTTAATAGTTAAAAAAGAGAGATATTTAGAAGAAATGATGCATTTTTGACACCTCAGTATGGGGGAATTCCCCTCATGAAGGAGGCGCCTATTTCACATGTGTGGGAGAGTTTTAAACTCCCAAATAATGAGGTATTTTTATCTCTCCTCTCTCCTGTTTCAACTAGATCCACCAAAAGTGAGCTAAACTGACCTAAAAATGGTCAAAATTGACCAAACTGATCTAGAAAATTCTAGAATCAGTTTGCTTGGTTAGAGGCTCACTTTTTCCTATAAATAGAATCCTTCCCCTTTGTTGAACCTTAACAGTGTTTTTTGCACTGTTACCCTGCTTCTCCCAAGAGCCAAAAACTATGAATTTACTCATAATACATTAGTTTTTGACCTTCCCTCTTCTAAAGATTGGTGGCCACTCTTGTTTCAAACAAGAGTAGATCCCTCAAACCATCAAGCCAAAGGAAAGCTCTCAAATTCTCCTTGTTGTAAGTTAGAGATTCTTCTCTTTTCTATTTCATTCTATGGTTTTTATGATTTTGATCTTCTCTAAAATGAATATGATGTTATGCCTCATTGAAAAAGGCATTCCCCTCTCTTCTTTAGTAAATCCAACCATTCTTAATCATAGATGAATGACTATTGGATAAAATCAAGTTTTCATAATGTTTCTCTTAAATAAGTAAAAAATGTTTACATTAGAATGATTTAAATACTCTTGGTGGAATTCTAATTAATTTTAGAGAGTTAAAAATTAAAAAAATGGTCAGCCATACAAAGGAGGTTATGGCAAAATTTTCTAAAATTGTGTAAAGTAAGTTTTACTTTTTTTAATTCAAAAAGAGTAATTCCCATCGTATATGTATTCTTAAAGTGTTATTTTTCATCCTAGGTATAGAAAAATGCATAGTAAAAATATTTTATTAAAAAAGTGTTACTCTCTTTAGAATTAAATTCTATGCATAGAAGGGAACATATTGAAATTGTTATTTTGATTATAAAAGTGTGATTTTCATCATAAATGATTTTTATGCATAAATGGATGCATAAAAGAAATTCTTTTATATTAAAAGAGTGATTTTTATCATAAATGATTTGTATGCATAAACATATGAATAAAAGATTTTTTTATATTAAAAGTGTGATTTTCATCATAAATTATTTTTATGCATAAATGGATGCATAAAATAAATTCTTTTATATTAAAAGAGTGATTTTCATCATAAATGATTTGTATGCATAAAAGATTTTTTTATATTAAAAGTATGATTTTCATCTTAAATGATTTTTATGCAATAATGGATGCATAAAATAAATTCTTTTATATTAAAAGAGTGATTTTCATCCATAAATGATTTGAATGCATGCATAAACATATGCATAAAAGATTTTTTATATTAAAAGTGTGATTTTCATCATAAATGATTTTTATGCATAAATGGATGCATAAAAGAAATTCTTTTATATTAAAAGAGTGATTTTCATCATAAATGATTTGTATGCATAAACATATGCATAAAAGATTTTTTTATATTAAAAGTGTGATTTTCATCATAAATGATTTTATGCATAATTTAGATGCATAAAAGAAATTATTTTATTATAATAGTGTGACTTTCATCAAAATTGGATATATGCATAAATAGATGCATAAAAGAAAGTTTTTATTTTAAAAGAGTTATTTTTCATTGGATTTAGTTTTTATGCATGGGAAGAAGCATAAGAGAAATTCTTTTATTCTAAAAGTGTAATTCCTACTAAATTGGATTTATGCATAGAAAGATGCATAAGAATTTATTTTAATCCAAAAGTGTTATTCTCATCAAATTTAATTTTATGCATAGAAAGATGCATAAAGAAATCTATATTTTATTTCAAAAGAGTTATTTTCATCAATTTTGATTTTATGCATAAATAGATGCATAAAGAATTTTATTTTTAATTCAAAAGAGTTATTTTCATCAATTTTGATTTTATGTATAAATAGATGCATAAAGAGTTTTATTTTTAATTCGAAAGAGTTATTTTCATCAATTTTGATTTTATGCATAAATAGATGCATAAAGAATTTTATTTTTAATTCAAAAGAGTTATTCTTATCAATTTTGATTTTATGCATAGAAAGATGCATAAAAGATTTATTTTTATTTCGAAAGTATTATTTTCATTGAAATTGAATTTATGCATAGATAGATACATAAAAGATTTATTTTTATTTTGAAAGTTTTATTCTCATTAAAATGGAATTTATACATAGTAAAATGCATAAAAGGTTTATTTTTAATTCGAAAGTGTTATTTTCCTTAAAATTGAATTTATGCATAAATAGATGCATAAAAGGATTTTTATAAAAGTGTTATTCCCACTAAAGTTGTCTTTATGCCTATTAGATGCGTAAAGAATCTTTATATCAAAAAAATTAGAATTCTCTTACATTCTATAAATAGATGTGATGAGATGTGATAGAAGTCAGATAGATGTAAATGGATGGATGGAAGTGATATGAATCAGATAAATGTAAATGGATGAATGGATGTGATGTCCTGTGAATTAGGATGTGAATAAATGGTATAGGATGTGAAGGAATGTGATGGCATGTGAATCGTGATATGAATGAATGATAAGGGATGTGAATGAATGACGGCATGTGAATCGGATGTGAATGGATGATGTGGTTTGATGTGTGAATGATGTAGATTAATGTGAATGGATGATGTGTGAATGATGTAGATTAATGTGGATGGATGTATGGATGATGTGGTTTGATGTGTGAATGATGTGGATTGATGTGGATGGATGTATGGATGATGTGGTTTGATGTGTGAATGATGTGGATTGATGTAGATGGATATATGGATGATGTGGTTTGATGTGTGAATGATGTAGATTGATGTGGATGGATGTGGATGTGGATGTGGAAATGGATGTATGAGTGTGGAATGTGGATATGGATGTATGGATGAGGATGTGGATATGGATGTATGAATGTGAATGTGGATGTGTGGATGTATGAATGTGAATGTGGATGTGGATGTATGATGTGGATGTGGAAATGGATGTATGAATGTGGGATGTGAATGTGGATGTATGGATGTGAATATCGATGTGGATGTACGAATGTGGGTGTGTATGTGGATTAATGAATGCGAATATGTATGTGAATGGATATAACGTCAATATGAGCGAATGGATGAGACGAGATGTCATGTGAATGGATATAACGTCAATATGAGCGAATGGATGAGACGAGATGTCATGTGAATCAGAATATGAATGAATAATATAAGATGTGAATGAATGAGATGTAATGAGAAATGGATGTGATGGGATGTAATGTAATTTATGAAAGATAAGAATGGATGTTATAAGAAGTGAGTGAACCTGATGTGATGGGATGGAAATTGTTGTATCTGGTTAAGAATGGATATGCATATGATTGGAATTGGGTTAAGTAATATGGATTGATGTGGAACAATGTGGAAAGACGAGAGTTCATTATAGAAACTATATTTGTGAACTATTTGTAAATGATTGTTTTATGTCAAGAATGTTGGGGAAGCATTTTGACTGTTTTGAGAATATGGTCGTGGGGGAGACCTACCTGATAAAGTTGCAACTGCTGAGACGGAGAGTCAAGGAAGGACGTCTCACGTAGCAAGGTCGGTCGACCAGCCTCCGTTTGATTTAAATGGTGAGCTTCCAGTATAGTGGATGAGGGACTAAGGAAGCGGCCTATGAGTGAAGCGCTAGGTGACCTGCGAAGGATCCTAGAGGGTGCTGACCATATGGTGCTCGGGCTCTGGGTCGCCGAAGATACCCATAAGTACGTTGGGGAAGATATTGGAACAAGGAGTAAGAGTTGTTTTCAGAATTCGGGTGTGGATCTGGTTGATTGACCTTGCTGGTCCTCAACGGCGGATGAGTCCATGACTCTTTTATATGGATCTGTTGGTTGACCTTGCTGATCTTCCACGGAGATTCCATTTTGTTATGTGAATATATTGCCGGTTACTATGAGCTAGGAACTATCGAAAAGGCTGAGTGAACAAGTTGTGAGCGTTCTAGTTGCCAATGATGCCATAAGTACACCAATGAAGGAATGATTGGAAATAAGGATTCAACCAGAGATTTTGAGGATTGTGATCAGTGACATAATGGTTTCATTAAAGGATTGTTTTAAAGATAGCTGATGCTGAGAAAAAAAGGCAATTTCATATTGGGTGTGTAAGTGGTGTGACTAGTTTTATGTTGCATGAACATCCAGCTAGGGGGCCTGGGAACTATTTTCCTTGGTACCCAGGACAGAACCTAACCAAATTCCTAATTGGATCCCATCACTACAATGGTTGGTGGGTGGTTGGCTAACCCATGGGACTGGATGGGATTAGTCTGGACTGATGGATCTGTAAATCGAGACTCAATTTCTGTTTAGTTCGATAGATGAAGTAAATTTCGGACAAAAATTGTTCTATGGAAAGAATCAATGACTGTGCCTCTCAATGAGGAAAAAAATGTTGGTCTCTATGATCCAAGTACAGTCTTTTCTCTTGATCTAACTGTGGGACTTACGGGTTTGGTCAGATGAGCTCAGTTGGTTAAGGCTTTTGACTACGTTAGGGAAAAGTTATCCTGATGGAATCGCCCGTGTGCTTTCCGAGCAAAAGGAAGTTTTTTCGGGTTCGGTTTTGGAAAAACCGATGGATTAGTCTCTTGTCCGGATATCTGTGGGCGAGGCCCCAAGTGTGGGACCCTGCCCTATACAAGAAGTGCTACTTTCGCTGCTAGCACCCTGAATTTGTTGCACGGTGGGGACAGGGATCTTACAGGCAAGAGAGTAGGTAGACATGTATCTTCTAATACTAAGCAGCACGAGGAGCCTGTTTAAGGACATATAGTGCTTTGCGCAATTTGCATACCTGATGCTCTGCACCCTGTTGAGAACAAAGGCAGGAGGTTTTGTGGCATAAACCTCTTTCTACAGATCACCATCCAGAATTGATACACGCTCCAACCATATCCACAGCCAATGCAACCAGAGTCTGAATGGTTGTCATATATGATGTAGGTGCAAAAGTCTCATCATAGTCAATGCCTTCCCTCTAGGCATAGCCCTTGGTGACTTGAGCATTATACCTATCAACAGATCCGTCAGGCTTTTGTTTGAACTTAAACACCCACTTAGTGCCTATAGTACGCTTATCGATAAGCATATCACATAACTCCCATGTATCATTTTTAGTAATGGAATCCAATTTCGAACACATGGCTGAAACCCAATTGTCATCCTCCAAGGCATCAAAGTGAGAAAGTGGTTCCTCATTTAGTGGAGATTCAATGTGGTAGCAACAACAAGGGTGGTTTCTACAAAATGAGATGCATGTCTAGAGGCAGCTCGTGTAGTGCCTAGCAAAGGTTAAGGCAGCTTGTTGTCACACAAAGTAGCCCAGTGCCGGCGTGGAATCCGTTGAGAATCACTAATAGTTGCATCCTCTTCAATTAATGTATCACCGAATGCATCCGAATTAAAGGGTTACTAATCCATTGTAATAGGGATATTGTTGAACTGTTGAATCTATTGATGAGCTATAGTTACAAGTGGCTGAGTTAGAGGTGAGGCAAGCCTAGAGAAGTTAGCACTAGTATCAAACAAAGGCAATAATGTATCAAATACATCCAGGGCATCAATGGCTGGCTGTAGCTAACAGGAGAGCATGGATTGAGGTGCATATTCATCAAAGATGACATCTCTGGATACAATCAGCTTCTTACTAGATAGAACATACAGTCGATATCCTTTGCTTTGACTACTATACCCCACAAAGATACACTTCAAAGCTTTTGCTTCAAGCTTATGTCTATGCTATGTTGGTACATACATATAAGCTAGATATCTGAATACATGCTTATGAAAATGACAAGAATTTTACCATTCCAAGCTTTATAACTTGTAGATTATAAAGCCTTAATTGGATAGCGATTCAGTACATAATTGGCACACATGACTGCTTTAAGCCAAAATCCAGAAGGCAAATCCTTGCTTTTGGGCATACATTTGGCCATTTCCTTGATTTTCTCATTTTGATGTTCAGCCACACCATTTTGTTGTGGTGTATAAGAAGTAGTATACTGATGAGAAATGCCATGGGATAGCATGAAAGCAATAAACTCAATTGACAAATATTCCCTCCCCCCTCTGTCGGTATATGCAATGTCAGGAGCTTATGATTTGTAAGCATTTTCAGCAAGAGGAAAGAACTGATGAAGACTAAGAAGGCACATGACTTGACTTTCAAACTATACACCCAACAGAAGCATGTGTAATCAATAAAAGTTATGAAATAGAGATGTACCAAAAGAGGAAGCCCGCATAGGACCACATAGATCACTTTGTGGCACTAGTTGTAATTGGTAAGTAGCATGGATAGTGCCATCTTTTGGAGAGGACTGATGATGCATCTTTCCCAGTATACATCCCTCGCATACATGTATACAATTCAAAATTTCTCTTTATTAGGAGACAGAGTGTGGTAGAAAATTATTGATATGATTCAGGTACGCCATTGAGATGGACTGTGGTAGAAAATCCTTGATATGATTTAGGTAGGCCATTGAGAACAGTAGAGAGACAAGGGAATTATCTTATCAATATTGATCAACTATTCCCGCATATCCTTGACATGGGTCTAAAATATAGCCATAGATTCACCCTCTGTTAGATGCTCCAAGTCAAGCTTTTTCCAAAGATAGGCAACTCAGAATTCATTATGGATTTGATATAGAGAGGCAAGGACATCCCATGCACTCTTAGAAGATGAACATGATTTGATGTGAGGAATAACTTACCATTTTTTGTAGGAGAGAGCAATAAGTGCATGCGCCTATGCATCTTTGACATCCCATCTGAGTTGTTCCGGTGTAGGAGGAACATGTGCAGGGTGGATCTAGAGGACATGTTGAGCAGATGCAGGACCAACAAGCCGGTGTCAGCACCAAATACACATACCCATAAGTTCTTTGCCACTAGAACATGATGCATCATATGTACCCAAAAGAATAGTTGGTTCCATCTAGCTTGTCCTCAATGGACAGCATGCCAAACAATTTATTAGTGTTTTTGGACATGTTGAACAACAAAGGAATATACAGAATGAAGTGTATTTGACATAAGGATTACCTGCAAAGGGAGTCAAAGTACTTCAAATGTCTATAACGGGATGTGCAAACTTACTAGAAGCAGGTTGCTAAATTGATAGGTGTGGAGTCGAATGGGGAAGCAATAGGTCCGAATCCACTACGTAGAATTGATAGGTGTGGAGTCGAATGGGGAAGCAATAGGTCCGAATCCACTACGTAGAATCAACCAAGATAGAAGTAGACGTGGAATTAGTAGGTCTGATGCTAACGTGGACAAAAAGCCTAATATAATGACATAGAGACAAATTTAAAGCTGATGAAGGAATCAACAAAATGGAAGCTGACATAGAACTAGTAGGTTTGATACTGACATGGAATCAGTAGGTCCGAAGGTGACATGATATTAGTAGCTTTGAAGCTGATGTAGAGTCAGCAGGTCTAATGTTAACATGGAGTTAGTAGTTTTGAAGGTGATGTGACATCAGCAGATCTGATGATGCTAACATGGAGTCAACAGTTCTGAAGCTGACGTGAAGTGAGTAGATCTGATACTGATGTGGAGTCACCAGTTCCAAAGTTGTCATGCCATTAGTAGGTCCAAAGCTAACGTGGAATCTGACTCTCCTAAAAGTAAAATTGGCCAACTGCTGAATTCAAAATGCGAAAGTTTGACTGCAAAAGGTAGGAAATCGTAGATAAAAAAGTTGACTTCTGAATGTGGAGAAAAGTGTTGAATGTTGAAAGCCGAGAGCCACGTGCTGAAAGCAAAGAGAGAAGCACTAAATGCTAAAGAGACTGAAAACTAGACACTGAATGCAAAGATCAAAGGGCAATACTGATTGACATAGTTAAATGAGCTGACAAATCAAAATTAATTGATGCAAAAGTCAAATGCTCAAGAAGAATACTAAGAAGCTGATAGTTTAAAGCTAACAAACATAGAAGTCCAATGTCAAAAGAAAGCTAAATGACTAAACAGGAGCAGCAAGAGTAGTACCAGCAGCAGCAGCAGCAGGCTGAAAACCTCTATGGAAAGCTAAGTTGAGAGCTAGTGCAAGGGTGTTCCTTGAATGTATGGCATTATTAACAAAAATAACATCAATTTACAAAAGAAGGCAAAACCCTAGATCTTATTGAAAGTGTGGAGAGCAAGATCTTACCTAGAATGAGCAGCGGTGCCAATGAGATGAAGGTCAACAAGAGCAATAATAGAACAAAAAGGTTCTGATACCAATGTTGGATATGAAAGAAGATGTTCTCCACAGACAAAACACGCACACGAGCTTAGAGGGAAACAAAGATGATGGCGATAGCTGGAATGTACTCAAATAAGATAATGAGTGAGTGAAGTACAGCTTTAGTAGCCCTAGCACTAGGTTGACGTGGTTGCTAACACACTAAGGGTGTGTTCTCATGGAAAAAATCCCTTCCAGCATCGTGTAAAAAGTGCCTATGATCAGATCAATTCACACTTGAACTTCTCGGAGGCTAAAGGATAACAAATTATATATACTGGGCTTGTGTGTTGATGCACAGGTAGGCTAATAGGTCTAACAAAGTCTATTCCCCATTTTTCGCACAAAGGTATTTTGTCTCTTGTCTATGAGAAATGTTAAAGAATTGTTATTCATCACATTATTTAACAAATTCCTTGGCATCACCAAACATAGTTGTTGCATAATGGAACCAAAGATATTATATCTTGTCCATGAGAAATGTTAAAGCATTGTCATTCATCACATTATTTGACAAATTCCAAACATAGTTGGCCACCATAACCCTACTTGCAAGATCTTTTAAGTAGTTACTTTGCCCACACAAAATATCCACCAGTGATCCGTCTTCTTCCAAAACGGTCAGGAACTCATCCACCCTGACACACCATCTAAGCATGTGATCTTTGATTAGCTTATACGGTTAACCTACTTATCGGTTGGTAAGTGCTGCTAACTTAATAATTCATTGCATTTTATCCTTGTTCAATAGCTTGTCCTGTGGAAACCCATAGGCTAGATATTCGAAGATCTGTTCACTCCATTTTGGTACCAAATCTAACTTGAATAATGCAGCATCTAGCAATTCATCATCAACACTAGTGGGAAGGTTCTCCATTAGGTATTCTCAACATGTGATCTACCAATACATGTTGTGAACTTTTTCTTACTATGTTTAACTCCATCAATAGAGCAACACAACTAGTGGGTAATTTGCCCAGTCATGTAAGGTTTGTTGATAGGGTACATCAAAGCTTAATGATCCATCAAAGCTTAATGATCCACAAAGAAGACAAACTTGTTAGCCAATAGATAGTGTCTATAATTTTTAACCCTTCCCTCTTTATTGTGGTGTAATTCATCTCAACTATCAATTTGCAAAGCATATTGGGTAGTATAATTTGTGTTCTCCTAGTTGTTTCAAAATACACCCAATTACAAAGTTTGAGGCATCAATATACACATAGAACATGAGGTCCTAATTTGGTGGTCTCAAGAAACATAATGCCCTCTTCGACCTGATGACATTCGTTAGTCCATTTGAAGACACTCAAAAGGTTTCAGTCCATTTTGAAGACAATCAAAATGTTATACAAGATAATCAAAAGGTTATACAAGGGCCTGATAATATCAACATAGAATACAATGAACCTCTGATACTATCCTATGTGACTCAAAAATTGTTGTACTCCTTGGAATTGGTAAGTGCTAGTAGCAGCTCTAATATGAGTTTCACCTTGCTGTAATCAATGGAAATCCCATCCTTGGACACTATATGCCCCAATATCACTCCATGCTTTACCCAAATTGGCATTTCAAAGGGTTTAAAAATATACAGTATAATCGACACCTTTCAAACACTTTTCTTAGGCAAGCTAAATGCTCCATCCATTGAGAATGGACATAGAGATTATTAATGAGAATACTTCCAACCACTTGTGCCACAAGTAATTCTTAAAAACTTTGCTCAGTAACCTCTGGAATGTTGTAGGAGCATTGGTCAGTTGTAAGGTTCCCCCCTTCCACAAATAGGGGAAACACTTAAGATAGTCCACTAAGTCTTAACTTGGAGAAAATTTCCTATTTATCGACACCTTGACCATGTAGAGATTCAAGGATACGATTCATAGGTAAGACCTAGTCCTATCCCGCAGGGGGAGCGTGGTCTTCTAAAAATCAAATCACCCATAGGGTAATTGATTATAAATTGGGCAACTACAAGACTTGGTTTCTAGAGGCAACGCTTTTTTCCTCATCCATGCAAGGCACAGCCGTTGGCCTAGTCTTCTAGAATAGAATTGCTCGAGAACCTATTTATCTAACGTAGGGCTTTCACTTAATATGTTGGAAAGCTACCCGACTAATCGGGTCCACCCGTCCGTAGGATGGTGCCGTCGGGGCATTCCATCCTCCCACTTTCCACCCTACTCACGCGTCAATTTGTTTTCTAATTAATCCTACCACACTGTTTGACATAAATAAACATGTTCCTTAATTAAGGCCCTTTCACAAGTTTTATTAAAACAGCCTTTGTCTTTTTCCACAATACAATAATGTCAAAGATAAGATTTATAAAAACAAAGTTTAAACATGAATCAATTTCATACAAGCCAAACTGGCTTTCTTATTCTTTTCCTTTATACCGCCGATGATCTAGAATTCGGCCTTCCAGCCTCCACATGCTGGGCAAAACCCTACGGGACCATACACCTCATCGTCGGCCGCTGGCGAGGACTCAAGCCGGCCTGTCGCCCTCTCAGGCTCCATCGCTCGATCCTCCCGCCCCTCAGAGGGATGTCTGCGCACTAGGGTGGGCTAATTCACCGCACTAGCCTGGGCCCTCAGAACTAGGCAGCATCATCACAATCACTTGCCTCAATCGGCAAACCTCATTCTCCCAATGGTATGAGGGATACCATGGGCCAACTCCGGGCCTTACTAACGTCTCCGCCATCCGGCTATACAAGCACAAGAACGGGGCAGCGTCAAGGCAGGGAGAAGTTATACCTGTACCTTAATTTAACCAAGATAACAATCCATTTACTCACTAAACCATAGGACTACAATCCATGTTACTTTCTTAAGAAAACAATCATTTTCTTACACAGATTTTAGCATTTCAACTTGAGATTGCGATAAGACATTCTTTATTAAGGCATATGCTATTGCTTAAAAGAATACAAACTTTAAATGGTAAATCAATCAAATAGATCACTGTAACAATCAATAGAGAAGCCGGGGCCATACCTCAACCCCTAAGAATGATATGTAAATAAAAAACAAAATATGTATATACCTTATAGAAATTTGTCGTTTATCTCGTTGTCCTTGCTTGTCAACAAGAGCTTTAGAACTTGACATATGAGAATAGAGTCTTCTAATACCTTGTCCTTTGATTGAAATCATCCAATAATCTCCAAGATTTATCTCCTCTTACTCATACTGTGACTCTTCTCTCTTTCTAAGATCTATGGCAAAATAGCCTTCTCTTACAGGGCTACGGCATACTAAGATCTATGGCAAAATAGTCTTCTCTTACAGGGCTACGGCATACTATTCTTTCTCTAAAAGAAATGCTATGGAGTTTTGGTCTCTTCCTCCGAAAGACTATAGCAATATAAGCTTCTTTTCTGAGATATTAGATAAGAATGAAGGGATATATGCATCTCAAACTCTAGGATTACCTTGAGGCTACTTGCTGTCTTCTCACAGTTTTCTCTATGTAAAGACCCTGACAGAAACAGCAAGTTGTTTCGGCCATAACTCTCTGATAAAAACTCAGAATATGGTCATATAACCAGTCAAAAGAATGGGAAGGCATCTGGTCTACAAGCCAGCGCGGGCAGAATAGGCAAAAACGTCTGTATATAGCCACAAACGCACCATCTTTAGAAACGCGTTGTTTTTCCACATTTTTAGTATGCATGGACTCTAAATGTGTAAAAGTACTCTAAATATGACCTCTTATCACCTAAACTCGAAATTCTATTTTTGGGGATACTTATCTCTTAATAGAACTATTCTTATGTTCTTATTTCTTTTAGGATTTTTGGAGCTAATATTTTTATTCTAACACTTTTCTAATGTTTCTAGCCTTATTGTCTCACTCTTTCTAATTACACTCTCTTTTCTTATTGAAATCTATATTAAAAGAGACACATACATACATGGCTTGGGAGGGACGTTACAATCTCCCTCACTTAAAAGATTCGAGATGTCCTCATCTCGCGAGCTGGGGTAGTATCTAAGTAAATCCTCCTGTCTCTTTAAAAGTGGTGTCTCTCCACTAGGTAAAAATCTTCTTTTATCTAAATATTGTTCTTAAAGATTCGTTTATTTCATGTGCTTGGCTCGTTTTGTTGTGCCTCCAAAAGATCTTTATTATTCTAATTTCTTGTATCCATATACCTCTCATATGATATGAACCTTCGAAATCCTTATTCTATACCCCCATGTAATATAGTACTTAACAAATTGTCATGGAAAAATATAAGAGAATCAATCCTTTACGCAATCTAATCTATGATAGCAATTTCATAATCTTAGTATCGTCTTGTAGAATACCTCTATTCATCATGCACATTACTTCACATGAATCTTACACCAATCCTCTTCTATTTACTCATAGAAATACTTGTTAAATTCAGTTATCTTTAACCCTGCTATTCCTATTTCTTGACCTAATTTTTGCTCTAGCTCATGATTCCTTGTAGCCAGGGGTGGGCTTGGCGTTCCTCTTGAATTAGGAGACCTCTTCTTGAATTAGGAGACCTCTTCTTGATTAACATGGAAGGACTCATGTCCTTCTCGACACTTTCTATATAAAAACTTTATCATAGTCTCTGGCTATAATTATGGCTTCTGAAATAGAGGATGGTTTCACATTCTTGATGAGGTTATTCAAAGATAGATTAAGCTTCCAAATGAATCGATGGAGAAGAGTTACCTCATCCATCTCTGGAGCAAATCGCAGAAGTTTAACAAAAGTTTGGTGGTATTCTTTTAGGGTCTTCCTTTCTTAGGTTAGCTCCAAAAATTCATTCATTTTATCCTCTTAAATCCTAGAGGACAAAACCTTTCACGAAGGTGTACTTTCATGGCATCTCATAACTGATTCTAGCTCCAGTGGTTAGATTGACAACAATGCTTGTAACTTTCTAGCTCCAATGGTTAGATTGACAACAATGCTTCCAACTAATTTGGCATTTCTTACGATTTTTAGACACGAGCAAGGGTGAGCTTGCTTCTTTCATTATATCCATTAAAAGTTCAAAACTATCAAATACTTATCATAGCACCACATTTGAAGGCAGTCAGGATTAATACATCTGAGATCTTCATTTTTTTGAGAATTACACATCTGGTATCTTGGGATTAACACATCTAAGAGCATGATCCTTTGGGAATTACACATCCGAGACCCATGTTTGTCTGAGATGGGTTCAAAATCTTGGATGATTGTCCTAGTCTAAAGCATCCAATGGATGGCATTCACATGACAACTATTCAAACCTTAATGGAGTTATAATCTTAATAATTTATAATATGCAAGTTGAGATATATCCTAAAAATGTCTCTAAACAAAGTTTCGGTCTATCGTTCTATTCATTTAGTCTCTCACTAGTTTCTTAATTTGATCACCCTATGTTTTTTTTCTCATAAAAGGTTTTCTCCCCAATCTTATTTCTCAAATTTATTGTACAAATATCTTGCGTGTGCACCCCCAAGATACAAGCACAAATTAATAGGATGATTGTCTCAACATGTGAGGATATTCAAATCAATCCTATGGCCAGTAGAGATGATTGATTCGTCCTCATATGATAAACAATCACTTGTTTTAATCCCTTGACAGTTAACCTTTGAAAAACAAATCCTAGGAACTAAGATCGGCTCTGATACCACTTGTAAGGTTCCCCCCTTCCACAAATAGGGGAAACACTTAAGATAGTCCACTAAGTCTTAACTTGGAGAAAATTTCCTATTTATCGACACCTTGACCATGTAGAGATTCAAGGATACGATTCATAGGTAAGACCTAGTCCTATCCCGCAGGGGGAGCGTGGTCTTCTAAAAATCAAATCACCCATAGGGTAATTGATTATAAATTGGGCAACTACAAGACTTGGTTTCTAGAGGCAACGCTTTTTTCCTCATCCATGCAAGGCACAGCCGTTGGCCTAGTCTTCTAGAATAGAATTGCTCGAGAACCTATTTATCTAACGTAGGGCTTTCACTTAATATGTTGGAAAGCTACCCGACTAATCGGGTCCACCCGTCCGTAGGATGGTGCCGTCGGGGCATTCCATCCTCCCACTTTCCACCCTACTCACGCGTCAATTTGTTTTCTAATTAATCCTACCACACTGTTTGACATAAATAAACATGTTCCTTAATTAAGGCCCTTTCACAAGTTTTATTAAAACAGCCTTTGTCTTTTTCCACAATACAATAATGTCAAAGATAAGATTTATAAAAACAAAGTTTAAACATGAATCAATTTCATACAAGCCAAACTGGCTTTCTTATTCTTTTCCTTTATACCGCCGATGATCTAGAATTCGGCCTTCCAGCCTCCACATGCTGGGCAAAACCCTACGGGACCATACACCTCATCGTCGGCCGCTGGCGAGGACTCAAGCCGGCCTGTCGCCCTCTCAGGCTCCATCGCTCGATCCTCCCGCCCCTCAGAGGGATGTCTGCGCACTAGGGTGGGCTAATTCACCGCACTAGCCTGGGCCCTCAGAACTAGGCAGCATCATCACAATCACTTGCCTCAATCGGCAAACCTCATTCTCCCAATGGTATGAGGGATACCATGGGCCAACTCCGGGCCTTACTAACGTCTCCGCCATCCGGCTATACAAGCACAAGAACGGGGCAGCGTCAAGGCAGGGAGAAGTTATACCTGTACCTTAATTTAACCAAGATAACAATCCATTTACTCACTAAACCATAGGACTACAATCCATGTTACTTTCTTAAGAAAACAATCATTTTCTTACACAGATTTTAGCATTTCAACTTGAGATTGCGATAAGACATTCTTTATTAAGGCATATGCTATTGCTTAAAAGAATACAAACTTTAAATGGTAAATCAATCAAATAGATCACTGTAACAATCAATAGAGAAGCCGGGGCCATACCTCAACCCCTAAGAATGATATGTAAATAAAAAACAAAATATGTATATACCTTATAGAAATTTGTCGTTTATCTCGTTGTCCTTGCTTGTCAACAAGAGCTTTAGAACTTGACATATGAGAATAGAGTCTTCTAATACCTTGTCCTTTGATTGAAATCATCCAATAATCTCCAAGATTTATCTCCTCTTACTCATACTGTGACTCTTCTCTCTTTCTAAGATCTATGGCAAAATAGCCTTCTCTTACAGGGCTACGGCATACTAAGATCTATGGCAAAATAGTCTTCTCTTACAGGGCTACGGCATACTATTCTTTCTCTAAAAGAAATGCTATGGAGTTTTGGTCTCTTCCTCCGAAAGACTATAGCAATATAAGCTTCTTTTCTGAGATATTAGATAAGAATGAAGGGATATATGCATCTCAAACTCTAGGATTACCTTGAGACTACTTGCTGTCTTCTCACAGTTTTCTCTATGTAAAGACCCTGACAGAAACAGCAAGTTGTTTCGGCCATAACTCTCTGATAAAAACTCAGAATATGGTCATATAACCAGTCAAAAGAATGGGAAGGCATCTGGTCTACAAGCCAGCGCGGGCAGAATAGGCAAAAACGTCTGTATATAGCCACAAACGCACCATCTTTAGAAACGCGTTGTTTTTCCACATTTTTAGTATGCATGGACTCTAAATGTGTAAAAGTACTCTAAATATGACCTCTTATCACCTAAACTCGAAATTCTATTTTTGGGGATACTTATCTCTTAATAGAACTATTCTTATGTTCTTATTTCTTTTAGGATTTTTGGAGCTAATATTTTTATTCTAACACTTTTCTAATGTTTCTAGCCTTATTGTCTCACTCTTTCTAATTACACTCTCTTTTCTTATTGAAATCTATATTAAAAGAGACACATACATACATGGCTTGGGAGGGACGTTACATCAGTCTAAAGAGCATAACATTGTATGCAAAGGTTTCCCATGTGGTGGGTGGTGAAAGCTATTTTATATTGGTCCTTCAGGGTAATGGATACTTAGTTGTATCCTAAGAATCCATCTAGAAAAATGTAAGCTTCTACCCCAGCCACTCATTCCAAAACATGCCTTGTGTATAATAGTAGTGATCCTTGTGGGTCTCGCCATATTCACTTTCTTCAAATCAAGACACACGCGAAGCTTCCCATTTTTCTTGGATGCAATCATAATTGGTGATACCCAATCAATGTGCTTAATTTGGTAAATGAAATCCATAGTAATGAGATCCATTACAATTGTTAAGCATTTTGGATTCATTTTTTAAGGATTTTGTTTGACTAGCCTTGAACCTTCAATGATAGGAATGGTATGTTGAACCACTTTCGATGGCATGCCCTTCATGTCCTTATAGTTCCAAGAGAATCAGTCCTTAGACTCTTTTAAAAGAGTAATCAGTGTCTCTTCCTCCTATGGGGTAGTGGCAATGAAGATTGATTTAGAACTTTCATGAGTCCATGCGAATGATATTTATCTCCTTTATCTTACAAGTCCATCATATGAGACCCTTGTCTATTCACCCTTTGAGCATTGTGCCCTTAGGTGAACCACATTCCTTTCATCAACATCAAAGGTTTTGAAATGGTTGGGAACCTTTTCCAAGTTCAAATTCTCTTCATTTTCCTCCTTTCTTGCCAAATAATAAATATGTCCACACACCATATTGTGAATGTGTCTATATGAGGTGGCGCTATAACTATGCCATGATTTAGCATGGGTACTAGTAGCTGTCACCCATGTTGTAGTCCACTAGCATCCTAACCATCTTCGGTTGGTGGATTGACTTGTATTCTACCTTCCACCCAATCTTTTAAATTAGTCCAAAGTTTGGGGTTTCCTCCATTTTTATCTCTACAAGAGAGAAACATTCTTAGTCTTGTAACATCTCTAGGCATTCGAACTCAACCATCATCATTATTGTATGATTCTTGGATAGGATTCATTTATTCATACAGAGGATATTCTATTCTTTTCTTTAACATCCTTGAGAACAAATTGTTCTTTCCTCCTTCTTCTGAGTCGATCTCACCCTCACTATGTTCTGGTACATTTAATTGCTTTGTTTTCCTTGTGGTGTTTCATCCAAGATAGAGTGTTTCAGTAGCCCGAATGGCTTGTAACTGTTTCTCCAACTTCTTTTGGCTTTCCTAGACTAGGGCTTGTGTGGCGTTTAGTTTCTTTATTTCCTTTTGGGCATTTGGGTCCTCACCCACCCCTCTTGGTGTCTTGGGTTCATCGGCTAGTTTGGATTCTTTTTTGTGACACCACTTCCTTTTTTCTCATTAGCACATTATCCTAGCTTTGACTCAGTATCAACCGTTTCCTTATGTGAACCATCCTGAATCACCACTACCTATAGAGTCTCCTTGTCCCACCTCCTTAGCCCTTCTTCTTGGTGTCTTGGCTTTCCTAGACTAGGGCTTGTGTGGCGTTTAGTTTCTTTATTTCCTTTTGGGCATTTGGGTCCTCACCCACCCCTCTTGGTGTCTTGGGTTCATCGGCCGGTTTGGATTCTTTTTTGTGACACCACTTCCTTTTTTCTTATTAGCACATTATCCTAGCTTGACTTAGTATCAACCGTTTCCTTATGTGAACCATCCTGAATCACCACTACCTATAGAGTCTCCTTGTCCCACCTCCTTAGCCCTTCTTCTTGATATAACAAGTAGAAGATTTAGCTAAAGGTTCTCCATTGTTTTCTCTTTAGTTCTTGCACACATGTCATGATGTTAAATGGTGTTACTACCACCCTTTATCGCACCCCAATCATTCGGAGTCCCATGGTTGGATTAGTGGTCACTGAAGACTCTCCACTATAAGGATAGTCCTTGATTAGATGGTCAATTCTACATTTTACACAACTCAAACTTGGGTGTGTATTAACTTGAGTATTTTGCGGGTTCATTACATTGACCTCGTGATGAGGACACTCAACCTTGACTGATGTTGCTCTTTTTGTGGTGCTAGTGTGGGACCTAACTCCCTAGCAACCCCCCTTCCCATTTATTTAGCCATTCTTAATAGGTCGACAGGTGTTCCATCTCCCTAGCACTATCTTGTGTAACTAAGTCTTCTTTTGCCGCCTCAATCCACTGAGGTTACAATAACCTTCCCCACACATTGCCATATTAATGCCACTTCTCTTGGCCAACTCCCTCGGAGATCTAAGCTTATCTTCTCTTGTCCAAGATTTCCAAGTTGCGTTTGTGCTTCCCTCATTCTTTCCTCAATCTGAAGTTGTCTGAAAGTAGAATCCCTTCAAATTCTAGAAGTAAGTTGTATTGTGGGGCCGAGGATTGCTCTCCTTGGTAATAACTGCTCCTCCATCAATTGTTACCCTATCCTCCCAGGTCTTCTAGTATTTAAGCTTGATGGCTGTCCCTTGTTGGTAGCTTGTGGAGCTTCTCTTTTAGGCTCATAATTATATCCTCGGATTCCTTAGGTTAAGCTCATGAACCCATTATATAGTGTTGGAGAAGAAGTAATTCCTCGTTAAGAGGGTTCTCCATGGTTTCCTCACTACTTGATGATTCAAAAGAATTCAGTCTTTGTAGAGAAAATTCAAAAGAATTCAATATTTGTAGATTAAATACACTCCTTTATGTGCTGGCCGTGCGAGTTGACCCTAGGCTTCTCTGCCGCACTAGATAGTGTTGGCAAAGAAGTACCCTTCTCCCTCTCACCAATTCCTCGTTAAGAGGGTTCTCCATGGTTTCCTCACTGCTTGATTACTCAAAATAATTCAATTTTTGCAGAGCAAACACACTCCTTTGTGTCCTAGCCATGCAAGTTGTCCTTAGGCTTCTCTAGTAGGAGGATCTCGGTTGGTTAAATGCACTGTCATCAAGGGCAATGTCGTCACCGACAAGCCTTCCTGACCTTAAGTACTTGAAATGGTTTTAATTGATAAAAAAAATTGATTTTCACATAATTGGAATTTCTCAGGCCTAAAATTACCAAATTTTTATTGAATCATGGATGTGATTAGAAATCACACACATGATCACACGATAGAATCACACACATGATCACACGATAGAATCACGACAAAATTTCCATTTTGTTCTCAGGTATTTACAAGTACCCCTAGTGTCAAGGTGACCCTAGAAATACCCTTGAACACTTATTTTATGATGACACTTAAAGCCTCAGTAGCTGCATATGGTCTAAGGATCCCTTATGCACAAGGTGAATTTTAGGAAGTAAATGCTATGATCCTTGAATCCACAATGTAGATGACTAAGATCTCCTATGAATAATGCTAAAATTCAAGAAGTAAATGATGATCAATTCTTTGAATGCTACCATTAAAAACAAGTTTAGGGTTCTAGTTTGCCAAGCATGTTTTATAAGAACCTAATTGGATAAAGGTATCTTTAAGGTATTTATCTTATAAAGAATGTATATTGAATATGAGTCTTTACACTTTGCAATCAACCATGTCATATATTATACAATGTCATATGATTCTACACATATATGTCCTGCATAGATGAAATCCTAATTACCTTCATGTTATGTGATGCTACACACACACACACACACACACACATCCTTCATGGTTGATGCATAGATGAAGTTCTAATTTCCTTATGTATAACTAGCAATACTCCTACATTAAAATAAAATTAAACCATGATGGTGAATTTTGGACTCGCATCTCCAACAAAAAAACATCGTACTACTTGGTAATGTTAAAAACCAACGACAATTGTTATGTAGGGATTTTCTTTTTGAGTGCATATGAGAGCTTTGAGTGAGTTCTTTATTTACAAGCTTTGAGTGAGTCTTTTGTAAGCTTGAGGAATGCCCACATAAAAATTTTACGACAAGAAAAATTTAAATAAATAAAATAAAATTTAAATCTTATTATAGAGCTTGGCAAGTTCACTCTATAAAAACCTATATAACACGTGCATGCAAATGTAAGATTGTATTTAAAATACATTTATTTTTAAAAATTTACATTTTATTAACACAACTGTTCAGCCCCTTTATAAGTACATGTTTAGATTTTGAATTGTAAAACCCCCCCTTTCATAAAGTAGACATGTTTGGTCTTCAAACAACCCCTCTTTCATAAGTATACATGTTTGGTTTTTGAATTATAAAATCCCTCCATAAACTTACATATATGATTTACATTAACGAGCTTTTTTCATGTATAGGGCATGCAAGTCCCCTAAATTAAAAAAAACCCCCTTCATGCACTTAGATGCTATTATTTATTCTTATCTTGCATGTATATGGCATGTGAGTCTTGCACTTAGGTGCTATGTTACATATGTATAAAGTTAACTTCCATCCACATCTGAATTCCCATCCCCATCCCCATCCCCCTTCATGCACTTAAGTGCTATGTTACATATATATAAAATGAACTTCCATCCCCATCCCAACAACCCCCCCCCCACCCCCACCCCCACCCCCATCCCCATTCCACATCCCCATCCCAACAACCCCATCCCCATCCTCATTCTCAACAACCCCCCCACCCCCACAATTATGAGCAAAATACTAGTAGTATTTCTAAAAAGACTTCATTATATTGGATCCCTTTTATGAGAGACAAAGATAAATGCTCCAAAAAATTAATTCATTTCCTATAGAACTATTTGTATATGTACTCCAAAAAGGGTAGCATAGATAAAGACTCCAAAAAAAACATTAGATTTCCTATAAAACTATTTGTGTATATACTCCAAAAAGGGTAGCAAACGTGGAATGTGTGAGAATGAGGGGCAACGTTCCAACTCTTCACAATTAGTGTTTAGATGGCACCAATTGATAAGGTCAGAGTACTAGTAATGCTTTTGCCTCCCTTTGCATGGTGTGTTACGTGCCTCTTCTGTTACATAATGTCCACCCTTTGGTTAAATGTGGATGCCCATGATGCTAGTATGCCATTCTACTGAATTGATATTGTGGGTGACCCCACATTAAGTACTAGTTACCTAATATTATTGGTCTAGCTTGAGACCATGCTTGACGGGTGTATGTTATCAAAGAAGTGTCATGCTTGTTGATGGGTGTATGATTAATAAGCAGTGTCATGCTTGACGACTGTGTGTTATCAAAGGGAAACAACTGGACTACACTAGATAATTGTACATGATCAAAGTGTAACAAGTGGTTTATGCTCCAAATGACACGCCATGCTAGATGATGTATATAGTAATATGCTCATCGAAGTGTAACAAGTGGTGAAACACGCCATGCTAGATGATGTGTATAGTGATACTCTCATTGAAGTGTAACAA